>NC_140988.1:225817649-227113600 GCF_052327205.1 Somniosus microcephalus
GTGACGAGAGAGAGGGGAGAGACTGGGAGTGTGAGAGGGAGAGAGAGAGGAGAGAGAGAGACTGGGAGTGTGAGAGAGAGAGAGAGACTGGGAGTGTGTGAGAGAGACTGGGAGTGTGAGAGAGAGAGAGACTGGGAGTGTGAGAGAGAGAGACTGGGAGTGTGAGAGAGAGAGACTGGAGTGTGAGAGAGAGAGACTGGGAGTGAGAGAGAGAGAGAGAGAGACTGGGAGTGTGTGAGAGAGAGAGAGAGAGTGGGGGTGTGTGAGAGAGAGAGAGTGGGAGTGGGAGAGAGTGAGAGAGAGACTGGGAGTGAGAGAGAGACTGGGAGTGAGGAGAGAGAGAGAGTGTGCAGAGAGAGAGAGATACTGGGAGTGTGAGAGAGAGAGAGAGAGAGAGTGAGAGACTGGGAGTGTGTGAGAGAGAGAGAGAGTGGGAGGTGTGTGAGAGAGAGAGAGAGAGAGAGACTGGGAGTGTGAGTGAGAGAGACTGGGAGCGTGAGAGAGAGAGATTGGGAGTGTGAGAGAGAGAGAGAGAGACTGGGAGTGTGAGAGAGAGAGAGACTGGGAGTGTGAGAGAGAGAGACTGGGAGCGTGAGAGAGAGAGAGAGAGAGAGACTGGGAGTGTGAGAAGAGAGAGAGATTGGGAGTGTGAGAGAGAGAGCGAGATTGGGAGTGTGAGAGAGAGAGAGAGAGAGACTGGGAGTTGTGAGAGAGAGAGATTGGGAGTGTGAGAGAGAGAGAGATTGGGAGTGTGAGAGAGAGATTGGGAGTGTGAGAGAGCGAGAGATTGGGAGTGAGAGAGAGAGAGATTGGGAGTGTGAGAGAGAGAGAGATTGGGAGTGTGAGAGAGAGAGAGATTGGGAGTGTGAGAGAGAGAGAGAGATTGGGAGTGTGATGAGAGAGAGAGAGATTGGGAGTGTGAGAGAGAGAGATTGGGAGTGTGTGAGAGAGAGAGAGATTGGGAGGTGTGTGAGAGAGAGAGAGATTGGGAGTGTGTGAGAGAGAGCGAGATTGGGAGTGAGAGAGAGAGATTGGGAGTGAGAGAGAGAGAGAGAGATTGGGAGTGTGAGAGAGAGAGATTGGAGTGTGTGAGAGAGAGAGAGATTGGGAGTGAGAGAGAGAGATTGGGAGTGAGAGAGAGAGAGAGAGAGATTGGGAGTGTGAGAGAGAGAGATTGGGAGTGAGAGAGCAGAGAGAGTGACTGGGAGTGTGAGAGAGAGAGAGAGAGAGAGTGAGAGACTGGGAGTGTGTGAGAGAGAGAGAGAGTGGAGTGTGTGTGAGAGAGAGAGAGAGAGAGACTGGGAGTGTGAGAGAGAGAGACTGGGAGCGTGAGAGAGAGAGATTGGGAGTGTGAGAGAGAGAGAGAGAGAGAGAGACTGGGAGTGTGAGAGAGAGAGAGACTGGGAGTGTGAGAGAGAGAGACTGGGAGCGTGAGAGAGAGAGAGAGAGAGAGACTGGGAGTGCGAGAGAGAGAGACTGGGAGCGTGAGAGAGGAGAGAGAGAGAGAGAGAGACTGGGAGTGTGAGAGCGAGAGAGATTGGGAGTGTGAGAGAGAGAGCGAGATTGGGAGTGTGAGGAGAGAGAGAGAGAGACTGGAGTGTGAGAGAGAGAGATGGGAGTGTGAGAGAGAGAGAGATTGGGAGTGTGAGAGAGAGATTGGGAGTGTGAGAGAGCGAGAGATTGGGAGTGAGAGGAGAGAGAGATTGGGAGGTAGTGTGAGAGAGAGAGAGATTGGGAGTGTGAGAGAGAGAGAGAGATTGGGAGTGTGAGAGAGAGAGAGAGAGATTGGGAGTGTGAGAGAGAGAGAGAGAGATTGGGAGTGTGAGAGAGAGAGAGATTGGGACGTGTGTGAGAGAGAGAGAGATTGGGACGTGTGTGAGAGAGAGAGAGTTGGGAGTGTGTGAGAGAAGAGCGAGATTGGGGAGTGAGAGAGAGAGAGATTGGGAGTGTGAGAGAGAGAGATTGGGAGTGTGTGAGAGAGAGAGAGTTTGGAGTGAGAGAGAGAGATTGGGAGTGAGAGAGAGAGGAGAGAGATTGGGAGTGTGAGAGAGAGAGATTGGGAGTGAGAGAGAGAGAGAGAGACTGGGAGTAAGAGAGAGAGAGACTGGGAGTGTGAGAGAGAGAAAGATTGGACGTGTGTGAGACGAGAGAGAGATTGGGAATGTGAGAGAGAGAGAGATTGGGCAGTGTGAGAGGAGTCGCGATTGGGAGTGTCGATGAGAGAGAGATTGGGAGTGTGAGAGAGAGAGATTGGGAGTGTGAGAGAGAGAGAGATTGGGAGTGTGAGAGAGAGAGATTGGGAGTGTGAGAGAGAGAGATTGGGAGTGTGAGAGAGAGAGAGATTGGGAGTGTGAGAGAGAGAGATTGGGAGTGTGAGAGAGAGAGATTGGGAGTGTGACGAGAGAGAGAGATTGGGGAGTGTGAGAGAGAGAGAGATTGGGAGTGTGAGAGAGAGAGATTGGGAGTGTGAGAGAGAGAGAGATTGGGAGTGTCGAGAGAGAGAGATTGGGAGTCGTGAGAGAGAGAGATTGGGAGTGTGAGAGAGAGAGAGATTGGGAGTGTGAGAGAGAGAGATTGGGAATGTGAGAGAGAGAGATTGGGAGTGTGAGAGAGAGAGAATTGGGAGTCGTGAGAGAGAGAGATTGGGAGTGTGAGAGAGAGAGATTGGGAGTGTGAGAGAGAGAGAGATTGGGAGTGTGAGAGAGAGAGATTGGGAATGTGAGAGAGAGAGAGATTGGGAGTGTGAGAGAGAGAGATTGGGAATGTGAGAGAGAGAGATTGGGAGTGTGAGAGAGAGAGAGAGACTGGGCCGCCGCAGCCGGTGACCTGCTGGCTTTGGGTCGGGCTCTGGGGCGGGGCTGTTGACGCCGCGGGGGAGTTTTGTGCGCGGCAGCTCCCGGCACCGCCCGCCGCGGCCGGTGACCTGCTGGCTTTGGGTCGGGCTCTGGGGCGGGGCTGTTGATGCCGCGGGGAAGTTTTGTGCGCGGTAGCTCCTGGCACGGCCCGCAACTCAAGGCCCAGGCTTCCCTCCCTGTCCCACCCCCTCCCTCCCTCACCCTCTCCCTCCCTCCCCCGTCTCTCCCTGCTTTACTCTCCCTTCCCCCTCTCCTCACGCTCTCCCCTCACTCACCCTCTCTCTCTCTCTCCTCCTGTCTCTCCCTGCTTTACTCTCTCTCCCTCCCTCCCCCCCTCTCCCCTCCCCCCCACCCCCTCTCTCGCCCCTCCCCCCACCCTCTCTCTCTCCCCTCCCCCACCCCTCTCTCTCTCTCCCCTCCCCCCCACCCCTCTCTCTCCCCCCCTCCCCCTCTCTCTCCCCTCCCCCCACCCTCTCTCTCTCCCTCCCCCCACCCTCTCTCTCTCCCCTCCCCCACCCTCTCTGCTCTCCCTCCCCCCACCCTCTCTCTCTCTCCCCTCCCCCTCTCCCTCTTCCCTCCCCCCACCCTCTCCCTCTTCCCTCCCCCCACCTCTCCCTCTCCCCCCCACCCTCTCGCTCTTCCCTCTCCCTCCCTGCCCCTCTCCCTCTCCTCCCTCCCTATTTCTCTGTCTCTCTGACGTCTGTTCCCCTCTGTCGCTCTCAGTTTTTCTTCTGCCGTTGGTGCCCGATTTGCTACTCCAGGCCCTGCCGCCGCCGCTCTCCGGGCAAGGTAAGACCTCCGGGCACCACACCGCCAGGGATCAGCACCCGAGGAACCCGCCCGCCGCCAATGTGATGACGGACCCTCCTTACCTGTCACGGAGTTGAAGTCTCCGAAAGCAGCGTGCGCCGGGCCTCTTCCCCCGCGCATTCAGGTGGCGCGGGGAAGAGAGAGAGAGAGAGACAGACTGGGGGGGGGGTGAGTTAGACGCCGCCGCGCACCTGCTCCGCGGAGCTCCGTGCTGCCACCGCCGCACCAGCCTTACTTAAGATGGCGGCGGTTAGCGGCGCTCGGCTGAGGCCCGCCCCTCCAGCCTTCAGAAAGATGGCAGCGATCGGGGCCGCTTGTTGACTGGGGCCGGGAGGTGCCTAGCTCAGGCGTGGGTTGTGGAGGAGAGGCCGAGGCTTCGAGGCCTACCTGGAAAACGGGGAAGGTAGGAAATTAAATTAATGAGATTAGGTGAAAGATTTAGAAAGTAATTAACTTTTTTTTAAAACAATATGTGTTTTAAAAGCAACGTCTTTTTTAAAGACGCAGAAAGCGGGAAAAAGAAAGGAAAAGTTTGGAATCAAGATGGCGGCGACTCACCTCGGTTCAGAACGATAAGGCCCGCCCACACACGCACCAATTGGTCGACCGTCAGGTCACCAAAGCGTAGGATTGGTCAATCGTCCCGTCACTCGACCGTAGCAGGGCCCAGCCGCACGCGCCAGCAACCCGGCGTACGATTGGTCGACCTCGAGGTCACTCTGTCGCTAATGAGCGGATAATGAGATGCTAATGAGCGGAATGTTGAACGTTTTTCGGATACCGCGGGCGAGATTTTCGTCCGGCCGAAACATAAATACGCTTACCACCGTTTCGGAACGGTAAGCTTTCTTTTGACGTAACGCACGCGTAGGTACGCTCAATAACTTTCGAGCGCATGGCCGGACAGACGCACACATGAGGACAGACAGACAGATCGATCCGTTTATATATATAAGATAAGATAGATATATTTTTACTACACCAATAATTAAAAGGCAAAAGAGTGATTTGTGCACAGAGATGTACATCGGGGGCCAGTGAATAGGTTTATACACCGTATGGGTGCTTCGGCATTTTTAGGGATAAATTAGCTTAATTGTACTCTGGCATTGATGACTTATATCATGTGGACAAGTTTGGGCAGTTGGCACCATGGATGAGGGAGCTCATTCATTGATAGCACTCCTCCGTTAATGCTAAATGAAGTTGAAGACTGATTTGGTAATGTCCATAATACAGACATATCAACCTTCAGTATTCTTAGCCTTCATTGGGCAAAAAACAGCCGATTAGCAGCCGCAGCTTGCTGGAATTATAATGATAAGTTCAGATGACCAATTTAGGATGGTACTCAGCCTCTCTGTTATGATGCACCATCGCTGCCGGAATAAGGCCCCGACCAATTTAGCAGTGACCTGATCGTCCATGCAGATTCGGCACAGGCCTCTGCTCGGCTAAATAGGTCATTGTTGCATCCGTTTTACATCTGTAAAACTGGCGCAATGATGTTGAATTTATGCCCCGATATGTTATTTAAAAAACAGATAAATGGGGGTGATTTGAAGGCTTTAATTTCTCTCAGGATAAAAATGACAGTTATAGATTGCCCAAGATTTGCTCCTGCTGTTTTTGACGTCCTTTGATAGATTAGTGCCTTGTTGACCCCCTGGTTATTTTTATATGCATCCAGTCTTCTTATTTCTATTTTTGATAATTTATTTGTATGTGTGTGAGTCTGCGTGTGTGTGTGTGTGTGTGTGTGTGTCTGCGTGTGTGTGTGTGTGTGTGTGTGTGTGTGTGTCTGCGTGTGTGTGTGTGTGTGTGTGAGTCTGCGTGTGTGTGTGTGTGTGTGTGTCTGTGTGTGTGTGTGTGTGTGTGTGTGTGTGTCTGCGTGTGTGTGTGTGTGTGTCTGTGTGTGTGTGTGAGTCTGTGTGTGTGTGTGTGTGTGTGTGTGTGTCTGTGTGTGTGTGTGAGTCTGTGTGTGTGTGTGTGTGTGAGTCTGCGTGTGTGTGTGTGTGTGTCTGCGTGTGTGTGTGTGTGTGTGTGTCTGCGTGTGTGTGTGTGTGTGTGTGTGTGTCTGCGTGTGTGTGTGTCTGCGTGTGTGTGTGTCTGTGTGTGTGTGTGTGTGTGAGTCTGCGTGTGTGTGTGTGTGTGTGTGTCTGCGTGTGTGTGTGTGTGTGTGTGAGTCTGCGTGTGTGTGTGTGTGTGTGTGTGTCTGCGTGTGTGTGTGTGTGTGTGTCTGCGTGTGTGTGTGTGTGTGTGTGTCTGCGTGTGTGTGTGTGTGTGTGTGAGTCTGCGTGTGTGTGTGTGTGTGTGCATTCATATGTGTCTTGGGGATGTCAGTGCTGGGGAACAAAATATTTAAGTTTTTGGACACCTTAGTGTCAGCGTTTAATATTTTCACTATTTTCTACAAATTTTTTACTCAATTTTTTTGTGAATTTTATGCCTATTTAAGTGAGGGGTGCTAATACTGGCAAATTCTTTTTGGGAATTTCATTGTGAACGTGTCGCATCTCTGATGATGCAGAAATTCCCTGACGTCATCCAACATTCTGGCCTCGTGGTAATTTGCATATGGGATCCTTGTTCTCCTCGGGGGTGGGGGGGGGTGGGGAATGAGAGATGTTGCACCAGATTTTGGGCAGTGACTTGCGGTGACAGGCCTGTTGTAGCGGGGGGGGGAAGGCAGCCGACAAGCTGCCTGAAGAAAATTACATTTGTTTGCTGTAGTTTTTCTTATTGTTGCCTAGGACCTGTGCAGAAACAGCATTGAGTGCACTTGCACAGACCTCTTTTCCAATGAAACATTGGGGGCCGTCTCTGCTGACCTTGGAATACTGGATACTAGGGGCTAACATGCTCCCCTGTGCCCAGCATTCAAACAGGGCCAATAATGGAAAGTACAGCAGAGGTGGCGTTTCTCTCATTGTAATGACATTCGCATGCGCCTGCCAAAAATGGCCATGCGCACATTATGCCAGCTGATTGCAAAATGGGGTTAGCAGAAATGTGTCAAAAACATGCTCTCATCAAATGCCAGCCCCATCCACCCAGATCATTGTAAAACTGGCCGGAGGGGACCCGAAAATCCTCGCCATAATATTTTGCAAGGCAAGAAAAATAAAGTCCGCACCACATTTGTGCGAACGCCATTTCCCTGCTCTACAGGGTGGCTGGTAAAACACCTGAAAAAAGGTTATTTTCTCCCACACTCTCCCTGTAATAAGCCACTCGCAGTTCCCCGATTTTCAACCTCTTCAACGGGAGTGGATCAGACGTCGGCAAAATGTTTTCATGTTTGTCACAGTGACTGTAAAATGTCCGGATAAAAACATGTGGGAATGTCAACTTTGCAAGAAGAACAGTTTCTGCCTGAAATAAACGGAGCACTTAAGATGCTATAACCGGCAACTTTGAAATTGACAGTAATGCGAATGGATAATGGCTATCGTTTTTTTGGCCAATGTGACTGCCCGTTTTAAATGTGGACCTTCTAAGAGCTGGGGACTCTCACTATATTTAATGTGGGTGATTTCAGACTTTGTGGCCGGAATTTTCTCGTTGCCGAGCGTGCCGGTTTGGGGGTGGGCCGGCAGTAAAAATTCCTGAATTGCCAGCACATCCGCTGTCATCGCGGCGCCTCGCGCATTTAACTCGGGTGCCATTCAAGGCGTGCTACAGACCCGATCGGCAGAGGCGGGCGACCTCATTCAAGTAATTAACTGCTTGTTGAGAGACCAATAAAAGGGTTTTTAACAGCAGCTTTAGGCTTTAACTGCAGGAGCACGGGATTCACACAGCTCAGGAATCTCCCTGTGAAGGGGAGGCAGAGGCTCAGTGGCCATTGTGCGAGTTCATTCAGTGAGAGCTGGGAAAAGCACATAAATACTCCCACATTACACCTCATTACTTGCGGTTCGCGATGGCCTCATCATAATTTGCTCCAATGCACCCATATAGCTGCCACATAATGTACTAAGTTCCCCCCCACAACAACACCATAAAACATCCCTACAATGACCAAGCCATTCCTGTCACCCAAACTCCCAGTGCTCGAGGTTAAGTAATGTCTCACTATTCACTCCAAGTGACAAAGCCACTTCCAAGGTAACAGGCAAAAATGGACAAGACCAGAAAGTGGTACAAAGAAATACATTTATCTATGTCATCAAAATAACTGAAACTTATCACTAGCATTTGTTGAGACACCCATGTGCTTACCCTTGTGCATCTACTGTGGCTAGAGGAATGGTGCAAGGGGGAGGGATTCAAATTCCTGGGACATTGGAACCGGTTCTGGGGGAGGTGGGACCAGTACAAATGGGACGGTCTGCACCTGGGCAGGACCGGGGCCGATGTCCTTGGGGGAGTGTTTGCTGGAGCTCTGGGGGAGAGTTTAAACTAAAATGGCACGGGGTTGGGAACCTGAGCAGGGAGACAGAGGAAAGGGAAACAGGGATAGAAGCAAAAGACAGGAAGGAGAAAACCAAAGGTGGCAGTCAGAGAAATCAAGGGTTTAAATCAAATATGGCCACAGTAAATAATTCTAAAAGGTCTAAGAGCATTAAAAAAATAGGCCTGAAGGCTTTGTGTCTTAATGCGAGGAGCATTCGTAATAAGGTGGATAAATTAGCAGCGCCAATAGAGGTAAATGAATATGATATGATTGGGATTACGGAAACATGGCTCCAGGGTGACCAAGGCTGGGAACTCAACATACAGGGGTATTCAATATTCAGGAAAGATAGGCAAAAAGGAAAAGGAGGTGGGGTAGCATTGCTGGTTAAAGAAGGGATTAACACAATTGTAAGGAAAGATATTGGCTCTGATGATGTAGAATCTCTATGGGTAGAACTGAGAAATACCAAGGGGCAGAAAACATTAGTGGGAGTGGTGTATAGACCCCCAAACAGTAATGCAGAGGATGTGGATGGCAGTAAAAGGGAAATTAGAGAAGCGTGCAATAAGGGCACAGCAGTCATCATGGGTGACTTTAATCTACATATAGATTGGGCTAACCAAATTAGTAACAATACTGTGGAGGAGGAATTCCTGGAGTGTATACGGGATGGTTTCCTGGACCAATATGTCGAGGAACCAACGAGGGATCAGGCCATCTTAGACTGGGTATTATGCAATGAGAAAGGATTAATTAGCAATCTTGTTGTGCGAGGCCCCTTGGGTCGGTGCGTTCATAATATGATCGAATTCTTCATTAAAATGGAGAGTGAAGTAGACTAGAGACTCAGAGACTAGGGTCCTGAATTTAAATAAAGTGAACTATGATGGTATGAGACGCGAGTTGGGTAGGATTGATTGGGTAATGTCACTCAAAGGGTTGACGGTGGATAGGCAATGGCAAACATTCAAAGATCGCATGGATGAACTACAGAATTTGTTTATCCCAGTCTGGCATAAAAATAAATCAAAAAAGGTGACTCAACCGTGGCTAACAAGGGAAATTAGGGATAGCATAAGATCCAAAGAGAGGACATATAAATTGGCCAAACAAAGCAGCAAACCTGAGGATTGGGAGCAGTTTAGGATTCAGCAAAGGAGGACCAAGGGATTAATTAAGAGGGGGAAAATAGATTATGAAAGTAAGCTGGCAGGGAACATAAAAACTGACTGTAAAAGCTTTTATAGATATGTGAAGAGAAAAAGATTGGTGAAGTCAAGCGTAGGTCCCTTACAGTCAGAATCAGGGGAATTTATAATGGGGAACAAAGAAATGGCTGACCAATTAAATACATATTTTGGTTCTGTCTTCACAAAGGAGGACAGAAATAACCTCCCAGAAATGTCGGGGAACATAGGGACTAATGAGAGGGAGGAACTGAAAGAAATCAGTATTTGTAAGGAAATGGTGTTGGGGAAGTTGACTGGATTGAAGGCCGATAAATCCCCAGGGCCTGATAATCTACAACCTAGGGTACTTAAGGAAGTGGCCCTGGAGATAGTAGATGCATTGCTGGTCATCTTCCAGAACTCGATCGACTCTGGAACAGAACCCATGGATTGGAGAGTAGCTAATGTTACCCCACTATTCAAAAAAGGTAGTAGAGAAAAAGCGGGGAATTATAGACTGGTAAGCCTGACATCGGTGGTGGGGAAAATGCTAGAGTCCATTATAAAAGATGTAATAACAGAGCACTTGGAAAGCAGTGACAGGATCGGACAAAGTCATCATGGATTTACAAAAGGTAAATCATTCTTGACTAATCTATTGGAATTTTTTGAGGATGTAACTGGTAAAATAGATAAGGGAGAACCAGTGGATGTGGTGTATTTGGACTTTCAGAAGGCTTTCGATAAGGTCCCGCATAAGAGATTAGCTCGCAAAATTAAGGCACATGGGATTGGGGGCAAGCTATTGACTTGGATAGAGAACTGGTTGGCAGATAGAAAGCAAAGATTTGGAATAAACGGGTCATTTTCCGAGTGGCAGGCAGTGACTAGTGGGGTACCACAGAGATCAGTCCTAGGACCCCAGCTGTTCATGATATATATTAATGATCTGGACGAAGGAATTGGATGTAATATCTCCAAATTTGCAGACCACACAAAGCTGGGTGGGAGGGTGTGCTGTGAGGAGGATGTCGTGAAACTCCAGTACGATTTGGACAGGTTGGGTGATTGGGCAGAAACGTGGCAAATGCACTACAATGTGGATAAATGTGAGGTTATCCACTTTGGTGGCAAAAACAGGAAGGCAGATTATTATTTGAATGGCAATAGATTGGGAGAAGGGGAAGTGCAAAGAGACCTGGGCGTTCTTGTGCACCAGTCGCTGAAGGTAAGCATGCAGGTGCAGCAGGTGGTAAAGAAGGCAAATGGTATGTTGGCCTTCGTAGCGAGAGGGTTCGAGTACAGGAACAAGGATGTCTTGCTGCAGTTGTACAGGGCCTTGGTGAGACCGCACCTTGAGTATTTTGTGCAGTTTTGGTCGCCTTATCTGAGGAAGGATGTTCTTGCCATGGAAGGAGTGCAGCGAAGATTCACCAGGCTGATACCTGGGATGGCAGGAATGACGTATGAGGAGAGATTGTGTCGATTGGGCTTATACTCACTGGAGTTTAGAAGATTGAGAGGGAGTCTCATCGAAACCTATAAAATTCTGTCAGGCCTGGACAGACTAGAAGCAGGAAGGATGTTCCTGATGGCCGGGGAGTCCAGAACTAGGGGTCATAGTCTAAGGATAAGGGGTAAGCCATTTAGGACTGAGATGAGGAGGAATTTCTTCACCCAGAGAGTGGTGAACCTGTGGAATTCTCTGCCACAGAGTTCGGTGGAGGCCAGTGTTAAGTTTGTGTGTTATAATGAGAATTACTACACAGACCACAAGAGTAACTTTTAACAGGTCTTTACTAGTCGAAGGTCCGGGCTGAACTGCCCAATAAATCATTACACAGCACTTATATACCGGTGTGGTCACCACCGGTATTACAGTATACCGCAGCCAAGATAAAGTAGTGCAACCCTTAAAATAGTTCTCTTAAAAGTGGAACGGTTACATACAATACAATCCTCCCTTTTTAGCTTAACAGTATATATTCCCCATTAAACATAACATCATAACATATATACACAACTTCATGTAAAAACAGTTCACAGATTCAGTCTCTGAGGAGGCCTCCTGACTCGGTCCGGATAACGCCTCGGTGGTGTAGTAGTTTTTGGTGGTGTAGTAGGTTCTTGTTGCTGGGGTGACTCATCTAATAGTCCTTCACTGGACTTAACAGCTTGAACTTTCGTAACTTCAGAACCAGCATTGCTGACTTCTAAAGGCTCGAGTACCTTGGGGAGTTTTTCTACTTCCAGACTGATTTGGCTCAGTTCGGAGGGACCACCTGCGTGACCTGGTAGGGGTGATAATGGTTCAGATGAGTCATCATCTTCTGCTTCTTCTCTATTGTCTTCTATTTCCTCCATCACTTCAGCTTTTGCCTCTGCCACCAATTCCCTGAGTGGCTTATTACTGCTGACACTGCTCACAAACGGGTGCTCTTTCTTCTTAGCTTTCAACTGATCGATGAATTTGACATATTCCCTTTCTTGCTCAGCTTCGATTCGTTTGGCCTCATCGCGCAGACGGTTTGTGTGTTCCTGATCCATTTTCTCAATCAGTTGCTTCTGCTGTCTTCCCAGATTCTCCAACTCCGTGTCAAAGAACGTTTTCTTTGCATTCATCTCTTGCTCAAAACGGCGAATCATTTGTTCTAATTGCTGTTGTAGTTTGAAATTGAGTTGAGTTCGAGCCCGGTGTTCCTCAGAAATGTGCATGTCTATAGACTGGACAGACTCAGAATTCTCTGTCAAACTATGTTGTTGTTGTTCAGTGGAATTCTGTTCTGATTCTTTGTTCTCTCCTGAAGCATTTATGCACTCCTTCGTTTTTCCATCATTAGTCTGCAAGTCCATTTTAGACTTGTCTTTTGCACATGGGCTGGTCTTACCATCATCAGTTCCAGAGTCTGAGCTGATTGTCTTCACCGAGTTCTCACTCTCTGCTTTGTCACTGTCACTGCTGCATATGCCCTCATCCAATATTCTGGACAATCGTGCAGGTTTGACATTTTTTTTTCCGGAATCTACCGTTATTGCTTTTAGGGAGTGCCAGTCCATATTTATTTTCCTGATCCACTCCCGTCCCAGAAGTGGTGCACCTCCCTCAGGTAGTACATATATGTCCATTCCTTGGTGTTATTTGCCCTTGTGTACCACCTTGACTTTTATCTTTCCGATGGGGTATACTCTTTGCCCCGTGTATGTCTGTAATACTATCTCTGTATCCCGTAGGGGAATATGTGTGAATAACCTTTTGTAATCTTGCTTATTCATGACCGTCAACGCCGATCCAGTGTCCAATTCCATCTTCACTTGGACTCCTGCTATCTGGAGTGTGACCCAGATAGTTTGTCGGTCAGCTTCCTTACTCCCATTGTGAATTCTCAGACTACCCAGTTCCTTGCTGTTGGAGTCTGAATCCGAATTCTGTTCATCCGAACTCTTCTCAGCCACCTTATGTACCTTTCTGCACTTTTCCTGCGGTGACTTTTTGTTGCTGGTCTTCTTTCCTGACCGGCATACTTTAGCTATGTGACCAAGCTTGCCACATTTTCTACATTCCTGGTTTTTAAACCAGCATTGGTTCTGATCGTCTGTTGTCTTCCCACAACGATAACATTTCGTTGTACCCAAAGCCATTTGATCTACGCTGAGTACCGCTGCCTTCAGCTGCATTTCCGCAGTGCCTCTCGCTGCGGCTTCGTGCGATGCTGCAATAGTGACAGCCTTATCAAGTGTAAGATCATTCTCTTCCAGTAGCCGCTTTTGTGTTCCTTCTTTCGACAATCCACACACGAATTTGTCTCTCAGTGCCTCTGTCAGTCTTTCCCCAAACTGACAGTATTTCGCCAGCTTACGCAGTTCAATTAAATACTCCGCGTTGCTTTCCTCTTTCAGTTGCGTTCTCGCATAAAATTTAAATAGTTCCGCTAACATCAGCGGTGTGGGGTTCAAATGATTCTTCAGGACAGCAACAATATTAGCGAAAGTCTGATCCGCCGGTTTAGCTGGTGATAGAAGATGCTTCAATAGCCCGTATGTCTTTGCACCCATTGAGTTTAGTAAGGTTAGTGCTTTATCTTCATTTGATATTTTATTTGCCTTACAATATATCTCTATGCGTTCTACATACGTGGCCCAATCTTCAACATCGGGATCGAAATCGTTGATGTTACCACGCTTAGGCATCCTCGCAATCTTCTTGAGAAACAAAAAGAAATTTTTCTTTAACTTTTTTTTTCAAAATGGCAGTTTCCCGCGCTTGTCTTCTTCCCCGCCTATGAAAATGGCGGCTTCCCGCATTTGCCTTTCTCCCCCGCTGGCTGTAATGGCGATTGCCGTATTGCTGCGTTCGCCCTCCCCAGCGGTTTTCAAATCATGCCTCCCAGCCCCTCTTGCAGTCCGGTCCTTCCCCCCCCCCGGCTGCGGCTGAGTTCTCCGCGGTTTTTTTAAAATTTTCTCCCGCGCCTTACGCTGTCGCGGTCGCTGCGCCTCGCGGCCTCGGTAGCTGCCCGGCCTTTTTCACCGGACGTGGTCGAGCTCTCTCTTGACGCTGTTGCGTCTCCCAGCCCGCTTGCAGCCCGGTCTCTCACAGCGGCTGCGTTTGCATTCACCGCGGCTTCCGTGCCTTACGCTGCCCCAGTCTCAGCGCCTCTGGCCCCGACTTCTGTCCGGCTCTTTCCCCCGGCTGTGGTCGAGTTCTCCGCCCTTATATCCTCCGTTTTTCCCTCCCCTACTTCACAGCCAACGTCGCCGACTTGCTGCTCGTCGCTGATTGGCTTACCCACCACCGTGATAGAAGGGATGATCACTGCCTGTTGCTGATGGAAGGCTTCGTGTCAGAATTCTTCCTTTGCTCTGCAGACCCGAGTCTTTTCTCAGCAGAATGATGAGGGCGGATGCCTCTTCTCGACGCCCGTTAAACTGCCTTGGATATATCTCTGCCGCAGGGTAAGATCGTACTCGTCGCCACTGTTAAGTCTGTGTGTTATAGTGAGAATTACTACACAGACCACAAGAGTAACTTTTAACAGGTCTTTACTAGTCGAAGGTCCGGGCTGAACTGCCCAATAAATCATTACACAGCACTTATATACCGGTGTGGTCACCACCGGTATTACAGTATACCGCAGCCAAGATAACGTAGTGCAACCCTTAAAATAGTTCTCTTAAAGGTGGAACGGTTACATACACTACAGCCAGTTCATTAAATATATTCAAGAAGGAGTTGGATATGTTTCTTAAGGCTAAAGGGATCAAGGGATATGGGGAGAAGGCAGGGACAGGGTACTGAATTTGGATGATCAGCCATGATCTCATTGAATGGCGGAGCAGGCTCGAGGGGCCAAATGGCCTACTCCTGCTCCTATCTTCTATGTTTCTATGTTACTTTGGCATCATTTTTCTTTTCCGAGTGTTTCTATGAGGTGCAACCCCTGTGGCTTCAGCAAAGGTAGAGGCAGGCTGTTCACTTCCTCGCTACAACTCCTTAGACATTTTTGCCGGATGTCCTCTGGGCTTTGGAGCCTGTGAGGGCCCCGCCAAGGACTGCTCCTCCTGCGACTGTGCAGCGGCAGACTCGGCCATCGGGATCTGAGGAAGCATGTGGGGCTCTGACTGAGGGGGATGCAACGGGGGAGAAGAGCTTTGAGAAGAGCCCCCACTTCCAAGTCCCCTCTCACCTCATCCCTCTCAAGGGCCACCCGCACTTCCCTGCTAGCAAGAAGCTGGAGAGCACCTTGCTGCACAGAAGTGGGGCGATGAAGGCCCAAGTCTATGTTTATATCCCTCCTAGAGATGAGGCCTATGAGTGTCTGCCATCTGTTGTCCACAGCAAGCATGTGCTCATTGTGCTATCTTGGGACACAGCATATATACACAGCAACAGCAGAACATGGCTTCCAGTAAGAACTGTATTGCACATAGCTTTATTGTTATATACATCAGTAGTCCACCAGGTGGCTCTATTACACTTCTCCCTTTTTATTGAAGAAGTTAATTATAGCAAATAGTTATTGCACATGACTTGCATGGTATACACAACTCTTGGTATTTCTCAAATGGAACCCATTTTATGTTTCCAAATTCTACTCTAGAATTCTGTAACAAAAACAAAAGATATGAACTTATTTTCCATATTTACAGATTAAACTTAACCACTGGTTTTCTGTCTCGAAGAGGATACCTTCTTTCTTGAACAGAACTTTTAGATCTTGTTGTAGGACTTTGACTCATTCTAGGCTGAGCCTGCAGAGAATTTTTCTCCAACAGCTGACCTTGATCTGCACTTGGACTGTCTACACTTTCAGACTGTTTGTCTGCCTGACTCGGGCTCAGACTTACATTCTGACTTTCTCTTGGATTTGTTTCTGGTACGTCTGATGTAGGATTTGCTACTGGTACTCTACTTGTAACAAGGCTATCTGACTCATCAGAATAAATTGGATCATCCCAGCTTTCAACTCCTTCCACATCTGTAGGTAAGATATGATCAATGTGAACAAACCTAACCTTTCCATGATCAAACATCTTGACCAAATATGTACGAGGGTTACATATCTTCATTACTCTTCCTGGTAACCACTTTAAACATTTATGGTGATGGGTCCTCACTCTAACCTTCTGGTTCAACTTCACACTTCTCTCTCTAACTCTGCCTTTATCATGACTCTCTTTCTGCCTTGATTGTTTCTCTTCTATGGACTGTGCCAACAACAAGAACCTAGTTCGTGGCTGTCGTTTGAGAAACAACTCTGTTGGTTTTCTACCAATAGTGGTATGAGGAGTATTCTGATAGGTAATCAGAAAATTTGCCAGTTTGTTTGGACTTGGATCCAACATTTGCTTGATGAGGGCATGTTTGACAATTTGTACTGTGCGCTCTGCTGCACCATTTGAAGTAGGGTGGTACGGTGGAACTTTGGTATGTTTCGCATCGTTTCTGCTCATGAACTGTGTGAACTCGTCTGAACAAAATTGCGACACAATTTCTTCTGGGAGGCCGTATGAAGAAAACAATCTTCACAAATTGTCTGGTGTTTTTGCTTGTTGTTGTTATTATCCGTATCGGAAACACCTCTACCCACTTTGAGTGACTATCTATCACTATGAACAATTGCTGTCCTTCTAGCTCAGCAAAATCTACATGTAACCTTTGCCACAATCTGAGAGGCCATTTCCATGGCTGTAATGGTAGTGATTCAACAACAACAATAACAACTTATATTTATATAGCACCTTTAACATAGTAAAATGTCCCAAGGCGCTACACAGGAGTATTATAAGACAAAAAATGACACTGAGCCACATAAGAAGAAATTAGGGCACATGACCAAAAGCTTGGTTAAAGAGGTAGGTTTAAAGGAGGAAAGAGAGGTAGCGAGGCGGAGAGTTTTAGGCAGGGAATTCCAGAGCTTAGGGCCTAGGCAACAGAAGACACGGCCACCAATGGTTGAGCGATTTATAATCAGGGATGCTCAAGAGGGCAGAATTAGAGATCTCGGGGGATTGTGGGGCTGAAGGAGATTACAGAGATAGGGAGGGGCGGGGCCATGGAGGGATTTGAAAACAAGGATGAGAATTTTGAAATCGAGGTGCTGCTTAACCGGGAGCCAATGTAGGTCAGCGAGCACAGGGGTGATGGGCGAACGAGACTTGGTGTGAGTTAGGACACGGGCAGCTGAATTTTGGATGGTGGTTTCTTGCTCACTGATTGACATGTTGTACACTGACTGGTTATGTACTCTATCTCTTTATCTAAACTTGGCCAGCATAAGTAACTGCGTGCAAAGCTCTTGGTCAAGCACATTCCCAGGTGCTGGTCATGACGATCTCCTAACAATTTAGACCCAAACCTATTTGGGATAACCACTCTTGCTCGCCACATGATACAATCTTTATCCACTGACAATTCATTCCTATGAACAAAGTATGAATGGATATTTTCCTCTGATACCTGGTTTGGCCATCCATTTGCTACATAATCATACACCTTTGACATAATTGGGTCACGTTTGGTTGCTTTACCAATCTCTTCAGCTGTGACTAGCAGCTCATCAATGTATGAGAAATAGAACACTTCTTCCTTATTAGGTGTAACTTGTGATGGGGATGGCAACCTGGACATAGCATCAGCATTACTGTGATCAGCTGATCGTCTGTATGTAAAGGGGGCATCTTTTTGCTGGTTTATGGTAATTTACCTGGCCAGCAGCCTTTGCCTCTGCGCTCTGACCAATTCCAACCTTTTACCTGGTTTACGGTAATTCACCTGGTCAGCAGCCTTTTGCTGCTGCACTCTAAACCAATTTACAAACAGCGGTTTCGAATCGCTACCCCTCCTTCAGTACTGAGTGGAGGAACTTATAATTAATGATATTAAAATGGACAAGTGGCTTGGATGAGAGAAAAATCAAGTTTTATTACCTAAATAAACTACAATCAAAAGAATAAACTATACCACACGAACACAGTAATTACAGTAAAACTATATAACAGGAGGTTGCAGATGGCGAAAACGAGGGATAAAATGGCTACAATGTTACTTAAACAATCTTAGCAATTACCCTTAAATCACCACCCCTTAACTCCTGCTAGGTTGCCTTGTTGAGGAGTCAGAACACCCTGCTCACCTGTGGTCCAGCGAAGTAAAGAGAGAGATAGCTTCTCAGCCGCTATCTTTATACCTGGTGAGGTCCTGCTGTTCTGCCCTGCAAGGGCTGTGTGCAAAATTCCCACCCAAAGGTTCCAATACACAAGAGAAAGCTGTGATTGGCTAACTCAGAGTGGTTGGACTGGGTTAATGTGTCTTCCGGAGCTCCCTGGGCTGAAACAAAAGGGAAATACAACTGCTCCATTGTCCAGAATGCTGGGTGATTTAAGCCCATTCAGTTCTTAAACGGTTCCCATTCAAGATCCAAAAGTCTCTTCTGCAGTTTAGATGTATCCACTCGATATACAAACAAATGCTAATAGCATTCAATTGCTTTGTAAACAAAGCATTGTCCTTTGTCAACGGGGAAGAACAGAGGTGGGGGTGTCTGCTGCCTGATCAACAACAACTGGTGTACAGATGTCCAGGTACTTTCACAACACTGTTCACCTAATTTAGAACTACTAACAATTAAGTGTCGCCCTTTTTATTTACCGAGGGAAATCTCTGCTATTCTCATGGCAGCAGTCTACATTCAGCCACAAGCTGATGCAAACGCTGCACTGAGTGAACTTTACAGTGAGGTCAGTAAACTTCAGAACCGGTATCCCGAGGCAGTTCCTATCATTGCGGGAGACTTCAACCATTGTAGTTTAAAGAAAGTATTGCCGAAATACTTTCAACACATCTCCTGTCCGACAAGAAATGGAAGAACTCTAGATCACTGCTATACAACAATAAAGCACGCCTACCGTGCCATTGCTCGGCCGGGCTTCGGCAAATCAGACCACATTTCCGTACTCCTACTTCCTGTTTACAAACAGAAGTTAAAGAGCACACCCACAACAGTAAAAACGGTGCGAAGCTGGACAGCGGACACAGAACTACAACTGCAGGGTGGGTTGGAAATAACGGACTGGAGTGTTTTCAAGAACCCAGACCTGGATGTGTACGCAGGTCACGTTACTGGATACATTAACAGACTGGTGGATGAATGCATTCCTACCAAGACTGTCCGTTTATTTCCTAACTGCAAACCATGGATGAACTCAGACATCTGCAACAAACTAAGAGAACGGCGTACCGCTTTCAAATCAGGGGACACCGAACTCTACAAGAAGGCCAAGTATGACCTCAGAAAGGCTACCAAAGCAGCAAAAAGAGACTATAAGAACAAACTAGAGTCTCAGTATGGCAGGGGCTCTGACACCAGACGCATGTGGCAGGGACTAAGGGCCATCACCAACTACAAGGGGAGCTCAGCGGGAGTCACCAACACCGATCCCTCCCCACCAGATGAACTGAATACTTTTTATGCTCGCTTTGAGAGGGAGAACACTGAGCTGGCCATCAAAACCCCCAGCCACCCAGAGGATTACACATTACAGCTGACTGAATCCAAGGTCCGGAGAACCTTCAGGAGGGTGAAAGCATGGAAGGCAGCCGGCCCAGACGGGGTTTCACCCCGTGTCTTCAAGACCTGCGCAGGCCAGCTGGCTCCTGTGTTCACGGACATTTTTAACATCTCATTGCAGCAGTCTGTTGTACCAGTGTGCTTCAAGGAAACAACCATTGTGCCGTTACCTAAAAAGACCAAGGTAACAGGCCTCAATGACTATCGTCCATGGCTCTGACATCCATAGCCATGAAGTGCCTGGAAAAGCTGGTCATGACACACATAAGCAGCATCATATCCGATTCCTTGGACCCGTTCCAGTTCGCATATAGGGCGAACAGGTCTGTAGACGATGCCATCTCCCTAACACTACACACTGCTTTGGAACACCTAGACAGGAGGGACACTTACGTCAGACTGTTGTTCATTGACTACAGTTCTGCTTTTAATACTATTATTCCCTCCAAGCTGGTCCTGAAATTGAGGGACCTAGGCCTGGGCACTCCCATCTGCAATTGGATTCTGGATTTCCTGACTGGTAGGCCTCAAGTGGTGAAAATAGGGAACAACACCTCATCCACTCTGGTTCTCAACACCGGAGCGCCACAAGGCTGCTGCCTCAGTCCTTGGCTGTACTCTCTGTTTACACATGACTGTACAGCCATACACAGCAATAACCAGATTATCAAGTTTGCTGACGACACCACAGTAATTGGCCTGATAAGCAACGATGACGAGACGGAGTACAGAGATGAGATAGCCCAGCTGATGAGATGGTGCAATGACAACAACCTTGCCCTGAACGTTGGCAAAACTAAAGAGCTCATCGTGGACTTCAGAAGCCACCGAGGGAACCATCGCCCCATCAGCATAGACGGGACACCAGTGGAAGTCGTCAGTTGCTTCCGATTCCTGGGTCTGCAGATCTCTGATGACCTGGCCTGGAACCATAATACTGAGGCTATGCTGAAGAAGGCACACCAGCGCCTTTACCCTCTACGGTGTCTGAGGAAATGCGGCATGAGCACACAGTGGCTTGTGAACTTTTACCGCGGCACCATAGTGAGTGTCTTGACGAGTGGTGTCAATGTGTGGTATGGTAACACCACTGCACAGAACAAGAAAGCCATCCAGAGAGTTGTGAATACGGCAGAAAAGATCATCGGGTGCGCACTTCCGTCCATCGAGGAGATCTTCCAGACCAGGTGCCGGAACAAGGCCCGCTCCATCATCCAGGACCTCAATCACCCTGGGCACAAACTGTTCCCCCTCCTGCGGCCCGGACGTCGGTACCGCAGCATCCGAACCAGGACCAGCAGGTTTAAGAACAGTTTCTATCCACAGGCAGTGCGCCTACTGAACTGCTAATCGCATTGCCCCATATATTATGGTTATATGTTTATGTAAATATATATATTATACTTATATTACCATATATTTATCATATTACATTACTATTATTTCCAGTGGTAATTGAGGCTTTTTTATACTATTCATCGTATCCTGCAACTTGGACTGTTATTGCTATACTTTTTGCTTATTTGCTTATTGTTTTTATTTATACTTGTTTTTATTTTTTTGCTTTTATATTATATGCTTGTATTGTGGGAGTGAGTGGGGGGTAAGCATTCCATTGTACTAGTTACATATGGCAATAAAATGATCTTGAATTTTGAATCTTGAATCTTGAATTAAAACGGACAAGTGGTTTGGATGAGAGAAAAATCAAGTTTTATTACCTAAATAAACTACAATCAAAAGAATAAACTATACCACACGAACACAGTAATTACAGTAAAACTATATAACAGGGGGTTGCAGACGGCGAAAACGAGGGATAAAATGGCTACAATGTTACTTAAACAATCTTAGCAATTCCCTTAAATCACCACCCCAAACTCCTGCTAGGTTGCCTTGCCGAGGAGTCAGAACACCCCGCTCACCTCTGGTCCCAGGAAGTAAAGAGAGTGATAGCTTCTCAGCAGCTATCTTATATACCTGGTGAGGTCCTGCCGTTCTGCCCTGCAAGGGCTGTGTGCAAAATTCCCACCCAAAGGGTCCAATACACAAGAGAAAGCTGTGATTGGCTAACTCAGAGTGGTTGGACTGGGTTAATGTGTCTTCCGGAGCTCCCTGGGCTGAAACAAAAGGGAAATACAACTGCTCTATTGTCCAGAATGCTAGGTGATTTAAGCCCATTCAAGATCCAAAAGTCTCTTCTGCAGTTTAGATGTATCCACTCGATATACAAACAAATGCTAACAGCATTCAATTGCTTTGTAAACAAAGCATTGTCCTTTGTCTTCGGCCATGTGGTGACAGCCATTTTTATCCTTGGAAATTTAAAAGCACAATGCCCAGGGATTCTTTAATCAAAAAAATTAATCTTCAGAACTGTAAATTATTGCAAATTCTTACATGTACTCAATGTCATACGTATATGCTGAGAAAATCAAGGCCCATCTCTGCATTCGGGCTGCAGCTAAGGTTGGAACTGGGGACTTTGGATGGAGAAATGCTGTCAGGGGCTTATGGTCAGTAACTATGGTAAACTTATGACCAAACAAGTATTTGTGAAACTTATTGACCCCAAAAATCAATGATAAAACTTCGCTTTCGATCTGCACATAATTCCACTCACTGGCACTGAGAGTGCCTGAAGCAAAAGGTCTCTCCTCCCCACTATCTAGTACATGAGAGATCACTGCCCCAACTCAGTATGGAGAGGTGTCACACGCTAACTTGATCTCCTTAGATACATCATAGTGGACTAACATGTTACTCTCTACTAATTGGCTTTTACACTCTTTGAATGCTGTGTCACATTCTTTTGACCAATTCCATGGGACCTGTTTTCTCAATAGCTCATTCAGTGGATGTAACAATGTAGCCAAGTTTGGGAAGAGCTTTCCGTAATAATTCAAAAGACCCAAAAATGATCGAAGTTCAGAGACATTCTTGGGAGTGGGTGCATTTCTGATTTACATCCAACCAAGGGAAAGTTGGATGCAATCATCTTTGTCTACTCTGTGCCCTAAGTACTCCACTGAGTTTTGAAACAACTCACACTTGTGAGCTGTTACTCGTACTCCATGCTTCTCTAACCGTTTGAGCACTTCATTCAACATCTCATTATGTATTTGCCTGTTTGGTGCTGAAATGAGTATGTCATCCAAATAACACACTACCCCTTCAATCCCTTGCAAAATTTGTTCATCACCCCCTGGAATATGTCGGGGGCAGAAGGCACTCGAAATGGTAGCCTATTGAACTGATATAGGCCTCGGTGAGTATTTATAGTCAAGCATGACTTGGACTCTTCATTCAACTCAAGTTGTTAGATCTAACTTCGAAAAGATCTGGCCACCTGTCAGTGTTGTGAACAAGTCTTCCACATTTGGGAATGTATTGGGTAGATTACACTCTAGAACCTGGTTTATGGTTACCTTATAATCACCACACAACCTTACCTTACCCTCTGACTTAGGTACAACAACAATGGGTGTAGCCCAATTACTCAGATCTACCTTAGAGATAATGTTCTCAGTTTCTAGCCTTTTGAATTCTTGCTCAACTTTCTCCTTGAGTGTGTATGGCATGGGACGCGACTGGTCTTGTGTCCTTCTGCACTCTGACACTCGCCTTGAAGTCTTGGATCGGACTGCCCGTTTCGCTGAACACCTTCGGATCCTGCTTAATGACATCATCTTTCGATGCAAATTTCACTTCCACACAAATAATCTCATTCCAATCCAGCTTCAGTGATCCCAACTAATTTCTACCTATCAAGGCAGGCTTGACTCCTGCCACTACTATGAGAGGCAAGCTCTGACACTGATCCTTGTATTTCACTGGTATGGTGACACTTCCTACCACAGGGATTTGCTCTCCTGAGTAGCCTCACAGCTCTACCTTCGATTTCTCTTGTCGATAGTCACACAACTTGTCGCAATATAGTGATTCCGGTACTACGCTCATGGATGCACCAGTGTTGATTTCCATGGGTAACCTGGTTCCTGCGACATCTATTTGGATGACGATACCTTGCGAATCGCCATTAGATACCTTTGTGAATCTCCAGAAACTCCTCGTCCTGCTGTTTCTCTTCAATGGTATGTTGTGTCTGGCGATTTCTACTTCTAGCATTGCCAGTCGGTTCACTCTTCTGTTGGCACGCCTTCAAAAGATGCCCAGTTTTCTTGCAGTAGAAACACTCTGCCTTCACATATGGACAGCTTTGAGCGATGTGTTGTCCCAGGCACCGATAGCATGACTTCAATGCACTGTTAGCTTGGCCAGTTGCTGAGGCCTTGGGGCCCAACTGCCTTTTACTTTTAGCCTGCAGCCGATTCACCTTGGTTGTCTGATGACTGGAAATTGTGCGGAACTCTCGGGAGTATCAGTCGGCCACATCCATCAACATAGCTGTCTGACAAGTCAAAAGTCAAGTTAGGGGTTGTCAACAATTAACTTCTGATACATTCATTTTTCAACCCACAAACAAAGTGGTCATGCAAAGCTCGGTCCTGAAAGTTTCCAAAATGACAGTGAATGGATAGCTTTTTTAAAGCTACAATGGACTCACTGATACCATCGTCATTTAATTGATCGCGTGTTCCAAAATGATAACTTCCAGCAATTTCCATGGGCTCAGGACTGTAGTGCTGCTCTAACTTGGTTAGGATTTCATTTAGTGGCGTGTCCTTCGGCTTGGCGGGAACAAGCACATTTTTCAGGGTTTCATACACCTCGGGGCCTGCTTCAGTCAAAAACTAGCCCGCTTCCTTTCTAAAACCGCCCGGTTATGGTTTACATCATCAGGGTCTTCGACAATACTATTCACGGTGAAAAACATTTCTAGCCACTCCACATATGCTCTGAAGGTCTCTTGGTCAGGATGGAACTCACCCAAGCGCCCTATTGTTCCCATAGGCACAGCCATCTGGACTCTGGCAACATCAACAGTTCAGCCACGTGTGCTCAAAATTTACCTTGGATTTTTAAGTTTTTCTGTAAAATGAAGAACCTCTAACTTTCCCTCCGTCGATTGGAAGGTTTATCCTCCAACAAAAATTTCAGCTAGGAAATCCACAAATACATCCTCATCACCAATTCTGTGCTATCTTTGGACACAGCATATATATACAGCAATAGCACAACATGGCTTCTGGTAAGAACTGTACTGCACATGGCTTTATTGTTATATACATCAGTAGTCCACCAGGTGGCTCTATTACACTCATATGACTGGCACATTTGCTGCTCCATGCAAGTGGCCATCCTTTCCATGGAACAGCACATCATCGCCATTGCCTGTGACACGGTGCTGCTCATGTTGGAGATGGACTCCTCCATTCTCTGCACATTTGCAGACATTGTGGTTGCAAAAGCTGCCAGAGCCTCATGCAATTGTTGCTCCCCCTCTAAGATCGCCCTCTTTCTCAATGGCCCCCAAGGCTCTGCATCTGCATGCAGCTCAGCAGAGCTTGGAGCATCCTGCACCCTCCGGCAAGCAGTCTCCTCTGCTGTCTTTGTCAACACCATCTTCTCTTGCTCACTTGTGAAGTGTGAGACACCAGGTGACAACATTAATGTATCTCGCACAGGACCCGCCGAGGTGTGTGTATCTGCGCTGGCGCTAGGTGCGCTTGGGTCTGCTGACTGTGCAACCTCAGAGGTTGGAGCTTCTTCTGAGGAGTCGTCTTCCTCCTGCGGCTGGAAAGTGGGAGAGTAAAGAGATGATTTAGAAATGTTATATTAAGAATGGGTAATGTTACCATTATGCACAGGATGAAAATTCACTGGCTGCTGACATCAGTCATCATATGAGTGACTGCTGTATGCCATGTGTCTGTGTGAGATGTAATTCTGTCACCAGGTTGCTGGGAGGTCCCCATCTTTCCGTCTCCCACCACCAGCAGCTCTGCAAATCATGATATCTCCGGGGCCCCCTCTTCTGCTGGAGTCAGTTGCGTCAATATTGGAGGACCACCTCCAGTTTTCTGCCTTTCCCTATTGTTGTGGGCTCTTTTCTCTTGCAGGCTCTTTTGTCTTGCAAGGTGGGAAAGAAGAGAACTTTGAGTGAAAGTGATGGAATGAGTGTAGGGAATGGGTGGGTGACATCTGTAGAGGGTGACTATGAGGGAATGGCGTGACAATGCCAAATGGCCTCCTTCTGTGGTGTTACTTGCTATGATTGCATTAGGATGAGGGTGAATGTTGGGTGGTTAGTCAGATGAGGATGTGGGTATATACATAGAGAGAGGGATGGGTGGACCTGGAAGGTATGTTGGTGTGAGGAATGATGTGCAGGAGTACGCTTGTGAAGGCAGAGTGATGGGGATGTGGTGACAGGCACATCAGAATAAAGGTGAGTGTGGGATTGCACTTACCTTTCCTGATCTCATGAGATCATTGAATCATTTCCTACACTGGATCCACGTCCTCTAGACAACATTCCTGCAGCTGATCTCCTCTCTGATCTCCAACCAGGCCCTGTTGGTGTCTTTGCGAAGCCTCTTGCGCTTATCTGCAGGGAACAGGACCTCCCTGCGTGCTCTCACTGCCTCCACTAGAATATTTAGGGATGCATCACTAAATCTGGGTGCAGCTCTTTACCTTTGTGTATTCACCTTTTAACGTGTGGGACAGTACTCAGACGTTTGTAATTGACCTTGCCCACTGCTCTAGCAACCTTCAAATGAGTTGTGTGCAAGGCTGCTTTAAATATCAGCACTGGAAACGAGCCATGGATGATGCCATCAGACCCGCTCCATTTAATTGGGCCAGGAAACACACATGACTGCTTTAAGTGGGGCCATTAAGTTAAAGTCGCCCTGAATAACGCGCTGAGCAAGACATCGCGTTCCCGACCTGCTATGCGGCCCGCACGCATCCAACCCGACTCCAAGGTCTGTGTGTCATTGCAGGTGAGTATCTTGCCCACCGATAGCACATATTGAAAAATTGGCACACAATGCACATGATTCTCATATAAAATGAGTGTCTGGGAAATCATGCAAAGCACAAAACCAAACTTCTAAAATATGTTGCTACCAAGACTCTCGACCAGCAGTAGAGTTTGAACAGTACCAACTTATGAGTAATGTCGAGCTATGAAATCCAGTAATCTTTTCCTATAGTTTGCGAAGCTTGAAATATAGAAGATGCATCAGCTAAGTTACAGTGACAAACGAGCATCTTTTCTTTTATACTGAAGCTTTACTATTGTGATAGGGTGCATGCTCTTAATTATTTCTTTCATTGGCCTTAATTTTTAACCAGAATATTCTAACCATCAGTAAAATCAACCCTTTTCCTCTGTATAACTCTGCTCAGCTAGCTCCACGTTTCCTCTAAAATTTGCCAATGCATTGGCATCAATTTGTCTGATAAATTGATCATACAGGTTCATGGATATTATGGAGGGTAACCCTAGTTAATTTGGGTTTGTTGGTAAACAAGTCATAAAACCAATTCAGTCAGTTCCACCAACTATGAGACGCTAGCAGTGAACTTCAACATGCTAGTTAAATTTAGAACAGTCTATTCACTGTGTACTACTGTATTACCATTCCTGAAACAGAAACAGTCTTTAAGGAGAATTGATGCGTCATTTCAATACAACAGTTCTATAGGTATTTTTCAGGAAGATGGAATAGTGCTTGATGGAACAAAGGATAGAATGCTTTTTAGCTAATGGCAGCACTAAGGCAGGGGAAGTGACAATATTGGTTCCTTTGTATACTGGTGGCAGTTCTGTTATGTAAACTCATATCCACTACAAAATGGATTGAATACAGGAGACAATTTAACATAATAAATTCTGGAGTGCGGAAGCGGGGCTCAGCCATCAGCAATCTCCCTCTGTGGTTCTGTACTTTTTTCACTTGTTTGTTCCTCAGGGCAGCCAATTTCTCGGAGTGGGCTTAAAACAGGTGTAAGGCCCCCTCATTAGCATATGCAAGACCCTAATGTCTGTTTTAGGCAGCTGCCCTGCACACCTGAAAATCATCCAAGGGTAATACGGTGGCCAATGTTCTTCAGGCGCCCTTGGGGCGCAAGTCATAGCCCTATGAAATTGGGAATTTTTGTCACCATTTTCTGTCTGGCACAATGATGACCATTTTCTACCCCATAAAAATGTTATTCATACTGTAATGCAAATAAGATGACTATCAGGTCACCTCAAAATTTTCACTTTTCTAAAGGATAACTCCATAACCTGTTCAATCTTTCCCGATAGTTTTCAGTTCTGGTACCATCCTTGTTAATCATTTTTACACTTTCTCTTGTGCTTCTATGTCTTTTTTATAGTATGGAGACCAGACCTGTGCACAGTATTCCAAGTGTGGCCTGACCAGGGACCTATACAAGTTTAACATAACTTCACTGCTTTTGAATTCTATGCCCCTAGAAATAAATCCCAGTGCTTTGTTAGCATTTTTAATTGCTTTGCTGACCTGCTATATTACTTTTGTTCACCTGTATCCCTAGATCCCTTTGCTCTTCTACCCCATTCATTTTCTTATTTTCTAAGGTGTAGGTGATGTTTCTATTTTTCCTACCAAAGTGCGTCACCTCACAGTTATCTGTTAAAGTTCCTTTTCCACTTAATTACCCAGTCTGCAAGTTTTCTAATGTATTCTTGTATTATGTTGCATTCTTCCTCAACATTAGCTATACCCCCCAGTTTGGTATTATCCACAAATTTGATACTGTTCGTAAGTACAAATCATTGTGAATTATGAATAACAGTGGTCGCAGCACTGATCCTTGTGGAACACGATTTTCTACCTTCCTCCAATCTGAATAATTACCCTTTGCCTCTACTCACTGCTTTCTATATTTTAACCAGTTTGCTATCCATTCAGCTATTTGTCCCTTGACTCCACATGGCCTAACCTTTGTCATGAGCCTACCATGTGGTACCTTATCGATAGCCTTTTGAAAATCCAATTATATGACATCTACTGCATTAACCTTGTGTACTCTTTCCATTACCTCTTCAAAGAAT
Organism: Somniosus microcephalus; assembly: GCF_052327205.1. Lineage (NCBI taxonomy): Eukaryota > Metazoa > Chordata > Chondrichthyes > Squaliformes > Somniosidae > Somniosus > Somniosus microcephalus. The sequence goes on from NC_140988.1 coordinate 225,845,948, forward strand.
TCTATCAGGTTAGTTAAGCATGACTTAGCCCTTTGGAATCCATACTAACTATTTTTAATTATATTTTCTGTCTCTAGACACACTTATTTTGGTATAGACTCCAGTATCTTTCCTATCACTGACATTAAGCTGACTGGTCTATAGTTCCCAGGTTTTGTTCTAACTCACTTTCTCTATATAGAAACAATATTAACTGTCTTGCCAGTCATCTGGCAATATTCCCACTTCTATGGAACATACATATATATAACTAGTGCCTCTGCTATATCCTCCCTCATCTCCTTGAGTATGCGTGGGTGCATGCCATCTGGACCTGGGGTTTTATCCTCTTTTAGTTTTGCTAGTTTGTCAATTATTTTCTCCATTTCTATCCCAACTGTATTAATATTCTTTTTAAGCTCATCTTCTAGTAAAGTGTTTATTTCATTACCTACTTTAGTAAAAACTGAGGTAAACAAGTTATTCAATACTTCTGCCATTTCTCTGTCAATACCTGTGAGTTTATCTTGCTCATCCTTTGGTGGCCCTATCCCTACTTTAATTTTCTGTTTGTTATTTATGTGTGTATAGCACGCTTTATTATTTATTTTTATATTCCTTGATAATTTGATTTTGTAATTTCTCTTTGCCTTGCTGATGGGTTTTTTAACTTCTCTCCTACGTTCTTTGTATTCCCTTTTGTCCTCCTCTCCAATAGTATCTAAATACTTTTTATATGTCTTTCTCTTTTAGATTCAATTTTCCCTTTAATTCTTTATTCATCTGTGGTGCCCCATGATTAGTTTGCTTGTTTTTGGTTTTTAGTGGAATACATTTCTCTTAAACTCTATTGATTACCCTTTAAAAGATTTCTCACTGGTCTTCTGTTTCTTTATTTTTCAAGCTTTTCACCCAGTTTACCATCTTTAGTTTCACCCTCATTTCCTCATAATTTGATCTATTACCTTAGTCTTTGTCCTACTTATGTCACTCTCGATCCTAATCTTGAACCTTACTATGTTGCGATCACTACTACTAAGATGCTCTCCTCCTATCTGTTCTGGTTCATTACCCATTACAAGATCCAGCAGTGATTTTTTTTTCTCTTGTTGGACTTTTTGTATACTGAGTGCGAAAGGAGTCCTATAAACACTGTATATACTCGATCCCCTTTCTCCTTTTGCTACTTCTGCCTGACAGTTTATTTGGGGGTAGTTGAAATCTCCCATGATTATTATTCTATGCCTGCTACCCACCTCGTAGATTTGCTTACATATTTGTTCCTCCAATTCCCTTCCACTATTTGGTGGTCTATCGTGTATCCCTATTAGGGCGATGGGTCCCTTCTTATCTTTTAACTGAATCCATATTTGGTAGGAAGAATGAGGGGAGGCAATATAAATGAAATAATACAATTTTAAAGAGTGTGCAGAAACAGAGAGACCTGGGGGTGTATGTACACAAATCTTTGAAGGTGGCAGAACAAGTTGAGAAGGCTGTTAAAAAAACATACGGGATCCTTGGCGTTATTAAAGAAAGAAATAAAGACTTGCATTTATATAGCTACTTTCACGACCTTAGGATGTCCAAAAGTGCTTTACAGCCAATGAAGTACTTGTGAAATGTAGTCACTGTTGTAATGTAGGAAACGTGGCAGCCAATTTGCGCCCAGCAAGCTTCCACAAACAGCAATATTCAACAACATTACCATCGCCGACTCCTCCACCATCAATATCCTGGGGGGTCACCATTGACCAGAAACTTAACTGGACCAGCTACATAAATACTGTGGCAACAAGAGCAGGTCAGAGGCTGGGTATTCTGCAGCAAGTATCTCACCGCCTGAATCCCCAAAGCCTTTCCAACATCTACAAGGCGCAATTCAGGAATGTGATGGAATACTCTCCACTTGCCTGGATGAGTGCAGCTCCAACAACACTCAAGAAGCTCAACACTATCCAGGAAAAAGCAGCATTGAATGGCAGAGCAGGCTAGAGGGGCCGAATGGCCTACCCCTGCTCCTATCTTCTATGTTTCTAGCCCACATCCCATGAACAAATAAAAAAAATGAAGACAATAGGTAATTAAAATGGTAATGAGTTAAGTTTTGATGGTGTTTTTCCATAAACTATAAGTAATTAGCAATTCATTAGGCTGTCATGGCAATTGATAAAACCCACTGAGTTGGGAAGTTTCTGTCTGATTCCTTTTAGCTGTGAACAGATGGAAATTAAAAGGAAACAGGGACAGAGGCACAGATAGGTTAAAAAAACAGAATGCTACAAGGACAGTCAGGTCCAACAAAGGCTATGCGATGGTTAGAATGCAGGAGAGCAGTTACATGTTATACTTTATTTAAGACAAACCACTGATGTGGGGAAGCATAGCATGTTCATTACTTTGAATAATTATGTGACAACAACTTGCACTGATTGAATTAAGTAAATCTCATAACTGTTGCTATCTGTTCACTTGTGAAATAAAGCAGCTTAATGATTCGCATCTGGTCTCATCTCACCAGGTGTTTTCTTGATCTGCCTTCAAAGTGATTGAAGAAGCACATGAAAAAAAAATCACAAAGAAATACTATTATTACCTCCCTGGGTTACACTTTTATAGAATGGCCATGCTCCTAAATATAAAAATGCTCAAACTGCCTACAGGAGTGACTAACACTAGTAAAGGATATCTAAGGCACAGGCTTTTCTTCATGACAACTACCCTTATCTATTTTTGAAAACTCCCCTTAGGCCTTCATTCCCCTTTAAGCACAGTAGAAACTTACACAACATTTATGAGCCATTTTATTACATTTATCATTTTTTAACGTCAGAGGTTATTTCAGAATTCTGCCTGCATTTGACGATTGGAAGTATTTAGTTTACATTATAGAACAGACCAAATTCCAATTACAATTTGACATTGCAAATGAGTGAAAATATGGGAAGACTGATGAAATGTCTTCAAAGCCAATTCTTCATAGACAAGTTAATTCTTTCCTAGTTTCCTGTGACCTGTAAAAGCAATAAATTCATTTCATGTGATCCATGATCACAATCCCTTTCCCTTTTTAAACATTTCATTTTACACACACTCACTTCCTTAGAATCATAGAATGGTTACAGCACAGAAGGAGGCCATTTGGCCCATCGAGCCCGTGCCGGCTCTCTGCAAGAGTACTTCAGCTAGTCCCACTCCCCTGCCCTTTCCTTGTAGTCCTGCAATTCTTTTTCCTTCAGGTACTTATCCAATTCCCTTTTGAAAGCCACAATTGAATCTGCCTCCACCACCCTTTCAGGCAGTGAATTCCAGATCCTAAACACACGCTGCGTAAAATTTTTTTCCTCATGCCGCCTTTGGTTCTTCTGCCAATCACCTTAAATCTGTGTCCTCTGCTAAGCTCTGGAATTCTCTGCCTAAACCTCTCCGCCTCACTACCTCTCTTTCCTCCTTTAAGACGTTCCTTAAAATCTACCTCTTTGACCAAGCTTTTGGTCACCTGCCCTAATTTATCCTTATGTGGATCGGTGTCAAATTTTTTGTCTTAAAATACTCCTGTGCAGCGCCTTGGGACGTTTTACTACATTAAAGGCACTATATAAATACATGTTGTTGTTCTGGTTCTCGACCCTTCCACCAATGGGAGCAGATTCTCTCTATCTACTCTGTCTAGACCCCTCATGATTCTGAACACCTCCGTCAAATCTCCTCTCAACCTTCTCTGCTCTAAAAAACAACCCCTTCTCCAGTCTATCCACATAACTGAAGTCCCTCATCCCTGGAACCATTCTAGTAAATCTTTTCAGCACCCTCTCTAAGGCCGTCACATCCTTCATCTTATATTCACCACATGTCATCAATCTTTTATTCCTCTCTGCAGTTGCATATCTCTGTCTCACTGAATGAAATTCTGCAGACCTTACAAAACTAATTTCTTATAGGTTGAGTTTCATTACATTTTTCAACAGATAACGCATTCAGTGCAGAGATCAGTCCTCACCTGATGTGCCTTTTGTTGGATACTTCTTTTCTCAAATAAGTAAAGACTAAGGTTGAATTGCTGAAAGCATCGGCAACAACAAAGCATTCTTAAACATTAACAAAAAAGAAGCAGCTAGCTGTTTAGCTCGCTTTATTCACTGATATTTAGTACTACAGATAAGGGGGTAGAGTTTTCGCTTTGGGCGCAATCGGCGATTGTGACACTCAAACTTATTTGCATATCACCACATGCTAAATCTGCCCTGAACCAGGGCAATCAGGCAGCGTTTAAAAACTTAATTAAAGAAAAAAAATGTTTGCTTTAAAAATATTCCTTGATATTGGTAACTTGGTAAAGTTTGATTAATGCAGCTGAAAATGGGTTTATCACAAAAAATAAATCAGTGTCAATCTGCCGCCTGTCTGTAAGTAACCCGATTTAAAATGACTGAAAATGACTTTCAAAAAAAATACCGAACTATTTTCTAGTTAGATTGGGGTACAGCAGTGGGTTCCTTAGTAAATTTTAAAAAAATCAAAACCTTTCAATACGTATCTATTAGTGTCCATGCATCCAAATGTTTCAGCTTAATTTTTGGAGTCGCCTCGAAGACCTGCAAACGAGCGCAATTAGCGGAAACTCCCAATCATGATTAATTCACCCTGGGACCATGACCAGTTTTGTGGGCCAGGCCGGCTTCTAGCACAGTTTTTAAAACAAGCGCAAAAGATCACGGAAACTCGAGTTTGCGTTGAATGCAATTTGCGCTTAGATTTACAGAATCTTTTGAGCCGGTTATGTTGATATCGGGGGAATTGTGCCAAATAAAACAGCGCAATTGAGCAGAAACTCTAGGCCAAGATGCTGAATTTCTTGTAATGCTACAGAGAGATTTCCTGTTACATTTCATATGGTGTGATGTGCCTCAATAATCCCGAGACTCGATGTTAGCGAAACAAAACAAGGCTTTTATTAACTTAGAAGATAACACGCAGTGGAGAGAGGTATCTTCCCTGGAGGTCTGCAGTACTGGCTGTGAGGCCAGACTGAGCTGGCTTACATAGAGGCCAGGTATGGGCGGAGCCCTACACACAACACATTCCATACATTCCAATACACAATACAATGGTGAGGAGAAACCTGAAACCAACCACAGTCACAGGCAATACAATGGTAAGGGGGAACCTGAAACCAACCACAGTCACAGGCAGTGATGAATGGAATATTTCATCACATTCACCCCTTCTATAGATTTAGTCTGTTCGGGGGTTTGGTAGTCCTCTGCGACCGACGTGGCTGTTGTGGTGTCGAGGGTGTCGGCTGGGTGTCCCCGGTGGCCTCCTGGGTCTCTGCCGGGGGTGCCGCCAGGGTTGTTGAAGGGGTAGTTGGTGGGGGTGCCGTTGGTCGATGTTCTTCCGGGGGTGATGAAAGAGTAGTGGGTGGGTAAGAGTTGCTGTGGTCGTTGTTGCTGCTATTGCCGTGGTTGTTGTCGTTACCGGCTGGGGCGACGTCTTTTATTGACACGGTGTCCTCCCTTCTGTCGGCGTGCCGGACATACGCGTATTGGGGGTTGGCGTGGAGTAGGTGCACTGGCTCCACGAGAGGGTCCGTCTTATGGCCCCTCACATGCCTTCGCACGAATACCGGACCCGGGGTGGAGAGCCATGATGGCATGGATACGCCTGAGGTGGATTTCCGGGGGAAGCTAAACATTCGTTCATGAGGCGTGGCATTAGTGGCAGTACACAATAGCGACCGTATCGAATGGAGCACATCTGAGAGGACTTCCTGCCAGCGGGAGATAGGGAGGCCCTTGGTCCTTAGAGCTAGAGTGACTGCTTTCCATACTGTCCCGTTCTCTCGCTCCACTTGACCGTTACCCCGGGGGTTGTAGCTGGTGGTACGGCTCGTGGCGATACCCCTGGACAGCATGTACTGGCGTAGCTCTTCACTCATGAAGGACGCCCCCCTATCCGTGTGGATGTAGCTCGGCATACCGAACAGGCAGAACAGGCTGTTGAGGCATTTAATGACCGTGGCGCTGGTCATGTCTGGGCAGGGGAAGGCGAATGGGAACCGGGAGTATTCGTCCACAATGTTCAGGAAGTAAACATTGCGGTCGACGGACGGGAGGGGGCCCTTGAAATCTAAGCTGAGCCGCTCAAAGGGCCGTGTAGCTTTGATTAAGTGGGCTCTATCAGGGTGGTAGAACCGAGGCTTGCACTCAGCGCAAGTGCGGCAGTTCCTGGTCAGAGACCGAACTTCCTCAATCGAGTAGGGTAAGTTGCGGGACTTTATGAAGTGGAACAGCCGCGTGACCCCTGGGTGGCAGAGGTCGTTGTGGAGGGTCTGTAGCCGATCCCCGGTGGTGCTGGCACACATCCCTCGTGAGAGGGCACCTGGGGATTCGTTAAGGGCCCCTGGCCGGTAAATGATGTCATACTCGAAGGTGGAGAGCTCGATCCGCCACCTAAGAATCTTATCATTTTTGATCTTCCCCCTCTGTTTATTATTGAACATAAACGCTACCGACCGCTGGTCGGTAAGTAGGGTGAAGCGTTTTCCGGCTAGGTAGTGGCGCCAGTGGCGCACTGCCTCCACGATGGCTTGGGCCTCCTTTTCCACGGAGGAGTGTCTGATCTCGGGCCCTTGGAGGGTCCTCGAGAAGAAAGCTACGGGCCGCCCCGCCTGGTTGAGGGTGGCCGCCAAGGCAAAGTCAGACGCATCACTTTCCACTTGAAATGGAGTGTTCTCGTCCACTGCCTGTAGCGTGGCCCGCTCAATATCCTGCTTAATGCTTTTGAAGGCGGCGTGGGCCTCAGCAGAGAGCGGAAAAGAGGATGCTTTCAAGAGGGGGCGGGCTTTGTCGGAGTAGTTGGGGACCCATTGGGCATAATAAGAAAATAACCCCAGGCACCTTTTCAGGGCTTTGGGAGTGTTGGGCAGGGGCAGCTCCCGTAGGGGGCGCAATCGGTCGGGGTCTGGTCCGATTTCCCCATTCTCCACCACGCTGCCTAGTATGCAGAGGCGCGTGGTGTTGAAAACGCACTTGTCCTCGTTGTAGGTGAGGTTGAGTTTTTGTGTGGTTTTCAGGAACCTCTCGAGGTTCGAGTCGTGATCCTGCTGGTTGTGACCGCAGATGGTGACGTTGTCGAAGTAGGGGAAGGTTGCCTGCAAGTGGTGGTCATCGACCATGCGATCCATCTCCCTCTGGAAGACCGAGACCCCATTCGTCACCCCAAAGGGGACTCTGAGGAATTGGTAGAGGCGTCCGTTCGCCTCGAAGGCAGTGTACGGGCGGTCCTCTGGTCTGATAGGGAGCTGGTGGTACGCTGACTTGAGGTCGATGGTGGAGAACACCCGGTATTGGGCGATTTGGTTCACCATTTCTGATATGCGGGGTAGCGGGTAGGCGTCTAGTTGGGTGTACCTGTTGATCGTTTGGCTATAGTCGATCACCATCCGTTTCTTCTCGCTACCCCTTACCACCACCACTTGGGCGCGCCACGGGCTATTGCTGCATTCAATAATGCGCTCTTTCAGGAGCCTGTCTACCTCGGTTGCGATAAACCGCCTGTCCTCCCAGCTGTACCTCCTGCTTTTGGTCGCTATTGGCCGGCAGTTAGGGGTAAGGTTCGCGAATAGCGAAGGCGGCTTTACCTTCAGGGTAGCCAGGCCGCACACTGTGAGGGGCGGCTGGGACCCACCGTACTTGAGCGTGATGCTTTGGTGGTTGCACTGGAAATCCAGGCCCAAGATCACGCTCGCGCATAGATTCTTCATGATTAATACTTTAAAATTATCGTATACAGTCCCGTTAACGGACAATTGTACCGTGCAGTAACCCAGAATGGTCGATGTCTGGGTTTTATCAGCCATAGAGATGGTACCCCGAGTAGGGACCACCTTTAGGGAGAGTTGTCGTGCCAGTTCCGGGTGGATAAAACTCTCCGTGCTTCCACTGTCAATTAAACATTTAACCCCGCACCCGTTTACCTCGATGTCCACCATTGATTTGGATAGCGGGTGGGGCCTGGTCTGGTCCACTGTGACCGATGCCACTGTTGGGCCCTGATCGAGACAAGATGGCGTCCGCGCTGTCTGCTCACAAGATGGCGGACCCCACGAGGTCGGGCAAGATGGCGTCCAAGATGGCCGCTCCCACGGCGCACACGTGGCGGTGGCGGGTCTTGGTTTTCCAGCGGGGTTCCCTCTGCACACCTTCCCAAAGTGCCCCTTCTTACCGCACTTAAAGCAGGTGGTGCCTTTCGCCGGGCACAGGTTTCTGGTGTGCTTTGGCTGCCCGCAGAAGTAGCAGTTGGGTCCCCGACGCGTCGCGGCTGTCGTAGGGCTTCTGGGGGGAGAGCGGGGCCCCGACGGTGTTGGGCTGCCGGGCGGGGAAGATGCCTTCCAAGATGGCGGCGCCCTTGGTGCACACGTGGCGGCGTGGACGGCGCGGGCTGAAGAGTAGGCATCCGAGTTTCTCTGGGCCACATCCAGGGATCGCGCGGTGTCCGCAGCCTGTTTCAGGTCCAATCCCGTTTTTTCCAGCAGTCTTTGCCGGATGTAAGTGGAGCTGAGGCCTGTGATAAAGGCATCGTGAACAAGCTCGTCGGTGTACACTGCGGCTTTTACATCTCGGCACTTGCAGTCTTTGCCAAGCATTTTCAGGGTGCCTAGGAACTCCTCCACCGATTCCCCAGGTCGCTGTGCGCGAGTGGCGAGCAGATGCCTAGCATACACCTCATTCGTAGGTTGCTGGTAATGCGCCTTTAAGATGTCGCAGGCGGCCAGGTACGTGTCGGCGTCTTGGATGAGGGGGTAAACCCGGTGGCTTACCCAATTCCGCAGAATTCCGAGTTTCATACTCGCAGCGTCCGTAGCGTCTTTGACGGCTGCGGAATTGTCCAGGAAGAATTCCATACACATAAACCAGTGTCCGAAGTGTGCTGATGCGTCCGGAGCATGCTGATCCAAATCCAAACGTTCGGGTTTCAGGAGTTGATCCATTGTGTTGAAAAATAAGTTAATAAAATTGATGTGCCTCAATAACCCCGAGACTCGATGTTAGCGAAACAAAACAAGGCTTTTATTAACTTAGAAGATAACACGCAGTGGAGAGAGGTATCTTCCCTGGAGGTCTGCAGTACTGGCTGTGAGGCCAGACTGAGCTGGCTTACATAGAGGCCAGGTATGGGCGGAGCCCTACACACAACACATTCCATACATTCCAATACACAATACAATGGTGAGGAGAAACCTGAAACCAACCACAGTCACAGGCAATACAATGGTAAGGGGGAACCTGAAACCAACCACAGTCACAGGCAGTGATGAATGGAATATTTCATCACATGGTGTGATATTATATCACTTACAGTGCTTACATAACAATCCCTGTATGCCCTCCTTCCGGCCACATGATGTGATCACAAGAATAGATTCCACATACCAAGGAAAAAAGCTGGAGACCCGCAAAAATCAAAGTGAAATGATCTATATTCGGTAATAGACCGCTGGGTAATCGGAAGTTTATAATATCATCTTTTGAGTTCAGATTATGTTGACTGTTCAAGATTTATTGTGATTTATGGCACCATAACGAACTATGTGTGCAGTAACTGGAGACTTGGGAGAGGCACTGGAGACAGAGAAAAGATAGGTAACAGAAGAGGTTCCCAGAGATAGAGCAGAAAGGTGAGGTGGGGGTTCAGAAGAAAAGTTGGCAGCAGAATAAGAGTTAGTAAGCTGGGCATTCAGAAGAGCTCTTGATAACAGATGCTGAGAGATTTGATATAGAAAGGATATAGAAAGGAACTTGACAGAGTTGCAAGAGATGGAGAAGATATTTGCCAGTATAAATAAGATGATAGGGAACTAAGTAAAGACATAGAGAGCCATAGCAGAAACGACAACCTCAGATCTTCGTGCTCAAAAGAAAAATATCAGAGAAATTGCTGATGAGGTCACAAGTTCACGAGGCCTTTGTTCCCATGTAGTCACAACAACACGAGAGGAAGACATGCACCAATCCAATGGCCTGTGACACTATTAACTAGAACCTCAAGGCTGTACATAGGCCATTTCTCAAGACTTACCCCCCACCATTCTGTACCAAGTAAACTGAACCATGTATAAAAGAAAAAGAAAGACTTGCATTTATATAGCATCTTTCACGACCACCGGGCGTCTCAAAGCGCTTTACAGCCAATGGAGTACTTTTGAAGTGGAGTCACTGTTGTAATGTGGGAAACGCAGCAGCCAATTTACACTCAGCAAACTCCCACAAATAGCAATGTGATAATGACCAGATAATCTGTTTGTTATGTTGGTTGAGGGACAAATATTGGCCAGGACACCGGGGATAACTCCCCTGCTCTTCTTCAAAACAGTGCCATGAGATCTTTTATATCCACCCGAGAGAGCAGATGGGGCCTCGGTTTAACGTCTCATCCAAAAGACAGCACCTCCAACAGTGCAGCAATCCCTCAGCACTGTACTGGAGCGTCAGCCTAGCTTTATGTGCTCAAGTCCCTGGAGAGGGGCTATGAACCCACAACCTTCTGACTCAGAGGCAATTATGTTACCAACTGAGCCACAGCTGACACTAATAATGGCCCAAAAATTCGGGACTCCACGGGTGAGTACGCATGGGGTACTCACCCATAAGCCCAATGGAAATGTCGGTTTCCTGCATGCACTGCGCATGCGCAGGAAACCGGCACTTCCATTCCCCTGAAAGAAGGGGTTAAAAGGTCGAATGCGTGTGCAGGAGAGGCTGCGCGTGTGCATCGAACTTACGTTTTTTTTGCAGGTTTTCCCGGGAGGGTAAGTCTCCAGAAGTTACACATATAAAAAGCAGTCGCAAGGTCTGCTTTTTACAAGGTAAGTGGTGAATTAATTAAAATTAAAACATTTTTTCCACAGGTTTATTATTTTTAAATACTTTAAAGAAAGGTAAGTTTATTTTTAGCCCCGTTAGAAAATAAAATTACTTTTTTCAAAAATGTAAATTATTGTTTAAAATAGTTATTTCATGTAATTTATAGTTTATTTAAAAAACGTGATTTAAAATAATATTATTTGAAGATTTAGTGATGTTTTGGGGCTTATAGTATTTATAAGTTTGACAGCCCTTCCTGAATGAAGCTCTCCATGGCCCACGTGATCCCAGGGGATGCATCGAACTAACTGCGCCCCAGGATACGCAAGCACTGCGCGCCGGCTGTTGGAGCAGGCCCAGGATTGGAATTCCAAGGGGGCCCACAGCTCAATGGCCGACACGCAAGGTAAGTGCAGGTCGGAGGCTTGCACCCGCGGGAAGCCTCCGACCCAAATTTCTGGGCCAATATATACTATGAAAACAATGCAGCATTGCAGCAGAACAATTCTGATAATAAAAATCTCAAATATTTTGTTTATGACCCTGTGAGCTGACCCAATGCTCCCAGTAGCACAATTTCTAACTTGCCACCTGTTTTGCCAAGTTAAGCTGCCCTGGGTATGTCAACCTATATTATTATGCGACTGGAACTCGACCACTCTGCACAGCAGGGGTGAGCGTAACACCTGGAGTTTACAGCAGTCCAAATTAGCTTTCAACTTGAATGGACAAATATCAGGATTATAATGCAATATATCCAAGCTGAAGAAATTATATATTTGTTCATTTTAAATAATGTAATATTTCTCATGGCACAGAATAAAAGATCTCTCAGCAATTCTGTTCCATACCCTATTTCATCTACCTCTTTAATAAATCTAAACCTCAAGTGGCCAATTAACTCAAGAAATAAACTGCAGATAACTAACAAATAAATGAATGAATGAATTAATAAAGGATAATAATAAATAATACAGTGCAGGCAGTGTGTTGGGATTGCAGTATGTGGGATTTTGTGGACAACGAGACAGTCCCAGTCAGCCAATTCTGCAAGAAATGTCTTTGCCTCAAGACAGTCCGGCTTAGTCGTTGAGCTGGAGTCCAAGCTGGAGACACTCCGACACACAAGGGAGGATGAGGAATTACTGGATAATTTACTCCAGAGTACACTCACACACCAGAGGAAAGCACAGGTGCAGGAAGAGGAGAGTGTGACTGTCAGTCAGCCAGGTATGGGGACCGCAGGAGAGATAGTGAAGGAGGTCCAGCAGATACTGTTCCTGAACAACAGGTACAAAGTACTTGATACCTGTGAGGATGAAGGGAAAGACTGTGGGAAGGACAGCCAGAATACCGACCAAGGCACCATGGAGCAGAAGGCTGTCCAAGAGGAGGTGGTTCAGGGTAGAAAGATTGTACTTATAGGGGAGTCTATAATTAGGGGGATATATAGTATTCTTTGCAGTCAGGGTCAAGAGTCCTGAAGGGTCTGTTGCCTGGCCCCAGCGGAATGGAAAACATAAGGTTAAGCGACATCTCAACATCTGGGAAAGAATCTGGAAAGGGAGGGGAAGGATCCAGTTGTTATGATCCATGTCGGAACCAACAACTATCGAAAGATTAGGGAAGAGATCCTGCTAAGGGAATATCAGGAGTTAGGAGCTAAAATGAAAAGCAGGATCTCATGGGTAATAATCTATTACCCGAGCCATGTGCAAATTGGCACAGGGACAAACAGATTAGGAAAGTTAACACGTGGCCAAAGAAGTGGTGTGGGAAGTAATTCTATTTCATGGAAAACTGGCACCAGTAGTGGGACAGGAAGGAGCTGTGGCTGCACCTGACCCGGGCTGTGACGAAAGCCCTAGCGGAGTGGATAACTGGGGCTGTTAATGCGACTTTAAACTAATAACATGGGGGAAGGAAACTGCTAGAAATGACATAAACCTAACAATAAAAGAAGCAGATGAAAAGTTAAGGACAAACTAAAGGAAGGAATAAGGATAACATGAATGGCCAGAGGTTAGATAAAGTCATAGAGGATAACGGTAAAATAAACTACTAAAAATCAAGAGGGAGGAATAATAAATAAAAACAATTTAAACTGTTGGCTCAGCAATGTATGTAGTATTCAAACAAAGTGGATGAACTGGAGGCAATAATTTATAGAGAGGATCCGGATATAGTAGGAATGACTGAAACATGGCTACTTAGAGAACAGGATTGCCAACTAAATATTGCAAGATATAACACATTTAGAAAGAAAAAAGGGGAGGAGGAGTAGCTGTACTAGTTAAAGATAACATAATGGCAGTAGAAAAAAAGGATGTAACTAGCAATAAGATAGATAGAGAATCCATACAGAATCATAGAATGACACAGCACAGAAGGAGACCATTTGGCCCATCGTGCCTATGCCAGCTCTTTGGTAGAGCTATCCAATTAGTCCCACTCCCCTGCTCTTTCCCCATAGACCTGTAATTTTTTTCTCTTCAAGATGACCAGCAATGCATCTACTATTTCTAGGGCAACTTCCTTAAATACCCTAGGATGTAGATTATCCGGCCCTGGGGATTTATCGGCCTTCAATCCCATCAATTTCCCTAACACCATTTCCCTACAAATACTGATTTCTTTCAGTTCCTCCCTCTCATTTGATCCTATGTTCCCCGACATCTCTGGGAGGTTATTTGTGTCCTCCTTTGTGAAGACAGAACCAAAGTATGTATTTAATTGGTCTGCCATTTCTTTGTTCCCCATTATAAATTACCCTGATTCTGACTGCAAGGGACCTATGCTTAACTTCACCAATCTTTTTTTCTTCACACATCTATAGAAGCATTTACAGTCAGTTTTTATGTTCCCTGAAAGCTTACTCTCATACTCTATTTTCCCCCTCTTAATTAATCCCTTTGTCCTCCTTTGATGAATCCTAAACTGCTCCCAATCCTCAGGTTTGCTGCTTTTTCTGGCCAATTTATATGTCCTCTCCTTGGATCTTATGCTATGCCTAATTTCCCTTGTTAGCCACGGTTGATTCACCTTTTTTGTTTTATTTTTATGCCAAACAGGGATGAACAAATTCTGTCGTTCACCCATGCGATCTTTAAGTGTTTGCCATTGCCTATCCACCGTCAACACTTTGAGTAACATTCCCCAATCAATCCTACCCAACTCGTGCCTCATACCATCGTCGTTTCCTTTATTTAAATTGAGGACCCTAGTCTCTGAGTCAAATATTTCACTCTCCATCTTAATGAAGAATTTGATCACATTATAATCGCTCCGCCCCAAGCGGCCTCGCACAACAAGATTGCTAATTATTCCTTTCTCATTAAATAATACCCAGTCTAAGATGGCCTGATCTCTAGTTGGTTCCTCGACATATTGGTCCAGGAAATCATCCAGTATACACTCCAGGAATTCCTCCTCCACAGTATTGTTACTAATTTGGTTAGCCCAATCTATATGTAAATTAAAGTCACCCATGATAACTGCTGTGCCCTTATTGCACGCGTCTCTAATTTCCCGTTTAATGCCATCCCCAACCTCCGCATTACTATTTGGGGGTCTGTATACAACTCCCACTAACGTTTTCCATCCCTTGGTATTTCTCAGCTCTACCCATACAGATTCTACATCATCAGCGCTAATATCCTTCCTTATAATTGTGCTAATCTCCTCTTTAACCAGCAATGCTACCCCACCTCCTTTTCCTTTTTGCCTGTAATTCTTGTATATTGAATACCTCTGGATATTGAGTTCCCAGCCCTGGTCACCCTGGAGCCATGTTTCTACAATCCCAATCATATCATATCCATTTACATCTATATGCGCAGCTAATTCATCCACCTTATTACGAATGCTCCTCTCATTAACACTCTTAGACCTTATAGAATTATTATTTACTGTGGCCATGTTTGATTTAAACCCTTGATTACTCTGACTGCCACTTTTTCTTTTCTCCTTTCTGTCTTTTGCTTCTATCCTTGTTTTCCTTTCCGCTGTCTCCCTGCACAGGTTCCCAACCCCCTGCCATTTTAGTTTAAACCCTCCCCCACAGCACTAGCAAACACTCCCCCTACAACCTCGGTCCCAGTCCTGCCCAGGTGCAAATCGTCCGTTTTGTACTGGTCCCACCTCCCCCAGAACCGGTTCCAATATCCCAGGAATTTGAATCCCTCCCCCTTGCACCATTCTTCTAGCCACGTATTCATCTGAAATATCCTTCTATTTCTACTCTGACTAGCACGTGGCACTGGTAGCAATCCTGAGATTACTACCTTTGAGGTCCTATTTTTTAATTTACCTCCTAACTCCCTATATTCAGCTTTTAGGACCTCATCCCATTTTTTACCTATATCGTTGGTACCTATATGCACCACGACAACTGGCTGTTCACCCTCCCCTTCCAAAATGCTCTGTAGCCGCTCTGAGACATCCTTGACCCTTGCACCAGGGATGCAACATACCATCCTGGAGTCTCGTTTGCGGCTGCATAAATGCCCAACTATTCCTCTTACAATAGAATCCCCTATCACTATAGTTCTCCCAGTCTTTTTCCTCCCGTCCTGTGCAGCAGAACCACCCACGGTGCCAGGAAGTTGGCTGCTGCTGCCTTCCTCTGATAAGCCATCTCCCTCACCAATATCCAAAACGGTATATCTGTTTGAGAGGGGGACGGCCACAGGGGACTACCTGCCTGCGCCTACTACTCTGCCTGGTGGTCACCCATTCTCTTCCTGCCTGTGCATCCTTTACCTGCGGTGTGACCAACTCCCTAAACGTGCTATCCATGATGTCCTCAGCATTGCGAATGCTCCAGTATGCATCCATTCGCAGCTGCAGCGCCGCAATGTGGTCTGCCAGTACCTGCAGTTGGTTACACTTCCTGCACACATGGTCATCAGAGACACAGGAAGTGTCCCTGATTTCCCACATAGTGCAGAAGGAGCATACCATGGCACCGAGCTGTCCTGCCATGACTTACCCTTTAATGAATTCAAATTAAATTAAATCAAATCAATCCCACCAATTACACTACAATTAAATGATATACTCAAGGGCCCTTGTTTAACAGCAGTCCACGCTACACAACAGAGACCCTAGAAACAATAAACCACAAAATTTATGTTTGGAAAAAATGAGAACAAGAGAAATACTCACCAACCAATCATTTACCTGCTTTCTGGTGACATCACACTTCGATTACTTTTTACTTCTGTCTCACGCTCTCGGAGCTCTGAGATCGGTAAACCTCTCAGGCCTCGGGCTCTCCTTTAATCGCCGCTGCCGCCTCGCCGCCCCTCCCAGGTCTGCACTGCCGCCACTGCTGCTGCTGTGGGGCCTACCTGCGCCTCAGGCTCGCCTTTTATCGCCTCCGCCGCTCCTCCCAGGTCCGCACTGCCACTACTGCTGCTGTGGGGCCTACCTGCACCTCAGGCTCGCCTTTTATCACCGCCGCTTCTCCTCCCAGGTCTGCACTGCCACTGCTGCTGCTCTGGGGCCTACCTGCGCCTCAGGCTCACCTTTTATCACCGCCGCTGCTCCTCCCAGGTCCGCACTGCCACTACTGCTGCTGTGGGGCCTACCTGCGCCTCAGGCTCGCCTTTTGTCACCGCCGCTTCTCCTCCCAGGTCCGCACTGCCACTACTGCTGCTGTGGGGCCTACCTGCGCCTCAGGCTCGCCTTTTATCACCACCGCTGCTCCTCCCAGGTCCGCACTGCCGCTACTGCTGCTGTGGGGCCTACCTGCGCCTCGGTAATTGGCATGGGTAGCGTGCACGCAGGGACTCAAGTGCCCAATTAGGGCTAAATTTCAATTTTTGACAGGCTGAAAGCGGCGGTGGGACTGGAACCCGCCGACCACCTGACCCGCACCCAACCCACCACCAATGAGAAAATTGCGGTTGATGTCTCCCCAGGGTCTTCCATTTCTTGTACATTTATAAATACCTGTTCAAGATCAGCATTTGCATCAGGTGGCTTCTTTTACATAATGAGTCATGAAACAGTCTGGCATTTCATCTAAACCACTAGGGTTTAGCCAGTCCATATTTAATTTATTGAAGTCTACCATTAAAATAACTTTCCTGTTCTTGCAAACCCATATCACTGGAAACAGTTCATAGAAGCCATCATTAACCCTGTGTGTACTGTTACTAGTAATAATGAATTGAAATCAATAATAAAATGCAGACAAAATACATTTTATCACTCCTTTAACAAATCACACATTTAAGATCATGATTAAAAAATATATATTTTTACTTCTGCTTTGTTCCTTTTGCATTGAATTTAAAAAAAAAAAAAATTATTTAACATGTAAGCATTAATTACAATATCAGGGCACAAAGGACTCCATTAGAGATGGAATGGCTCAGTTCAACTGTCAAACTCTACCTCCCAAACCAAGCACTTCAACACATGTCTAAGAGTCAATGGTTTATTCATACAGGATCACTAGTTTTCTGGACAAACCACCATAACTCATGGGTACAGATTCACTTTTATGCCTCTTCTATACTATAACTGTTTGTCAGTTTTGCTTCTGCAGAAACACTTATAAAGTGTAAATCTAATGTCAGGACTCTAGAATGAAATGGAGTGCTTCAGAGTTAAATCAAGCATTAGCTCAAGATTTACACTAACATTTTAGCACTGGGGCAAAGTAAAACGCCTGCACTGCTTCTCTTCTTAGGCACTGCAATGCTACAGTTGTAGTCTAAGTCGAGCTTTAATACTGCACCTCCCAATTCCCCAATCTTCAGCTGCTTAAGTCCCAGATTTTCTGCTTTGCAGGCCTTCCTGCTCGCTGCTCTACAGATTTAAAACAATTACAATGGAAGCCTTTCCAATTGAAGCCTTCATTCTTGTACCATTTGCAAGATTCCGAGCTGAGACATGGCAGCAGATTTCTCAGTTGGTGATACTGTTCCTGCGAGCAAAGAACAGTTACATGAGGGGCGGCAAATCGGGTTGGGATCAATCTCGCCAGATCCCTGCATCTCCTGTACAACATGCAATTCTCTCGGCATTCTTGAGATGTTGAAAGTTTATGGCCTAGAATTTGGCCCACTTACTGCTATGAGTCACCACCGTAATACAATCTAAAAATGGCGGTAGCCACTCTAGCACCCTTCTGTGGCACGGGACTCAGCGGCTGCCATTTTGACGAGGGCCTTAGCGGTGCGATAGCAGTGCTGGCTCTGGAAATGTAAATTAAGAGAGGGCGATATGCACGCCAACATGCTCACCGACTTAACGTCACCTCAGCGAACTTGTACATTAGCGCTGATGACAACGCTGGGTCCTATGCTCGCCATGAAAACCCAGTGTTCAGCAGACTGACAGAGGCGCTATCAGCACCTCTTAAAGGGACACATACATCTTTCAGGAAAGTTTGCATTTAAGCTTTTGGAATGGATATTTTTATTTTATTGAAGTAGTGGCTTGGTGCAGTACATGTTAAAAGTTTTTTTAAGTGTGCAGGGAGGGCTGCTGGATCCTTGCAAGGCCTCCTATGGTAAGGGAAGGCCTTGGAGAAGACAGAAAAAGCTGGAAATACTCAGCAGGTCAGGCAACTTCTGTGGAGAGAGAAACAGAGTTCATTTCTCCGGTCGAGATGCTGCCTGACGTGCTGAGTATTTCTAGCATTTTAAGCTTTTATTTCAGATTTACAGCATCCGCTCACAGATGGAAGAGGAGGTAGCAGAAGAAATTATGCAACCCAGATAGCCCCTTTCTGACTGGGATATCCAGGATGGAATCATCCACCTGTGGTACCAGTGACCACAACCCCAATTCCCCTTGCAACATTTGTCCCACACCTTACCTTCCCTCTGTTACTGACCATCACAATGTCTTCTTGACCGCAATGATGAAATAAAAGCCACCACAAAGCAAACTTTCCAATGCACCTTTATACATCTATCCATTCAATATCACCCTTATGCATTCCCTTAATGACTGCCTTGTGTGTGCCTTTGCCTATCCTACTGATGTCACTAAGTTTGCATTTAAGCTTTTGGACTGGATATTTTTATTTTATTGAAGTAGTGGCTTGGTGCAGTATGGCTGGTGGAAGGCTGCTGACTTTCAGTGGGGGACACTGCAAATGACCTTACTGATTGACCTTGAGGAGCTGGTGGCTGAGAGTGTCGAATCAAGTGATGCTCCAGCCCTGGCCAGCTGCATTTCTTGGATGTGAAATGAGGAAGGCAGGCATGAGGTTGGAGTTGTGGTGAGGGGAGGGCAGGAAAGCAAGACATGCGCCAGAAGGAGGATAACGTATGAGGATACCAGCATCTTTTATCCTTTCAGCCCTGCCGCTGACCAAGGGCTCAGCCATGTCCCTACCAGCACCATCTCCTCCAATGGGGTTGAGGTTTAAGCTAAGAATGGGAGATATGCCTTGTGTTTGGTACAGATTGTTGGTAGCTGAGTGATTGTGGGGCATGGGGGGAGTCATGCATTGAGAAGTGTGTGAGGCTAATGGTGCAGTTGGCAGGAGAGAGCTTTTGAAGATGCATTCGCTGGCCTTGACCAGTGGTCTGAGGTCAAGAAGCTCCTTTGGGCACTGGAACCAGGTGGTGGGGGCGACACTGGTGGCAGTGATTGCCTTGGTGATCTGATCCCATATCCTTCTTTCTGGAGGGCCTCCTGGCCCCTGTGAGTAGAGGACCTCTCTTGCAGTGTTGACCCCCTACACAAAGCTGGAGTGCTGCGTGCGAGACCCTGGGTGCCCCTTCCCTGGCTTGCTGAGCCATTTGTGTTAGTGCTGAAACACTTTTCCTATTTTTTTAGGTGCGGATGACTCCCATTTGGGAATTCTTTTTAATGGTTTATTTTTCAGAAGGCAGGTGAGCTGTAAGGGTTAAAAACTGCTATTTTTACGTTATTTTTATAATTTCAGAAGAAATGACAATGTATTGCCCTTTTAAGATCCCACAATGCTTTGCAAAATCACAGCCTCACTTTCAGAGGCTGTTGAAGCAGCAATGTTGCTTGGACATGCCACACTGGGGCCTGATGCCATGACGAATACCACTAGGAGGCCGTTACACGGTGAGTTTAGCGTTGGGCTAATAATCATTAGTCCTCAGCGCCAATTTTTCAGTCCTGCTAGTGCCACCATTTTCAGCGGCTGTTAACCTATAGTGCAGTGGCACCGGCTGCTTTCATGACAGCCACGAATATCTAGGCCTATATACTGTGACCAATATGCGCCCAACCTGCAGACTGCCCTCAGTGTCAGTAAGTGACCATGCATTACGCAGCTAGGTTGTAGGAGAATGATTTGTTGCATGAAGCCCTTTTAGGATGTTAGTGCACCAAGGTTGTCAGTTGTACCTTGAATGGTGCCTTGATACATTATGGATATGCAAGATAATCAACTAAAAGCACTATAAGGTTGTCTTGGGGCTTTTCATTGGCCAACAGTAAATATCGTGCAGGTTGATGGACAACACTGACAAGCATGCTTGGGTCATCTACATAGTATATGGTACTGTTGTGTAACATTATCTTGGCCACTTTCTTAAGGTCTGCTATCTTCTTCAACATCTGTTCCTAGGCCTTGTAGGGACTGCGGGAAGAACCAAGTCACATCCTTGCGTTATCCAAAATAAGCTAACCAGATATTAATACCCCTTTGTCGATTTTTCTTTAAATGAATTGGTTTGTTGCATGTACAGTTTGTGGTCTCTGAACCATGGCTTATGCTTTAATAGGGCTCTGTGTGCCATTCTTCAGTTACTACAATCTAAATTTCACTCCTACTTAGTAACAAAGTTCAAATGGGTCCTTCCAGTTGCTAAACTGTTTAATTTGGCTTATCACATTTTACATTCCATTGGATGGCTTAGCTTACTGTGGAAAAAAGAGGGAGCTGGCATGCTGGTTGGGTGGTAATTATGTGTAATTATCACAGTTACCACCAAAATAGCCTTAAAGGCAAATCACACCAATTATCTCCTCAGCAGTGTTGCCAAGTGAACATTAATACTAACTTAGCAACAAACATCAAAGCACATTTATGTATGAACAAAAACATTGACTAACTGCCATATTTATGTTAATATCTGCAAACATTATGGGGCGGAGTTTAACTCCAGGCATTGAACAGGTGGGCTGTGTTCATATTGTCCACTCGTTCCAGCCAGTGGGATTTATCGTCCAATTTGAGGGGCGGTCCTTATTAGCATGCTGCCGGTGGGCAACAGACATGTAGTTCTGAGAGGGGAGGGAGGGAGTAGAACACAAAATGGGGAGAGTCGGGGCAGCAGTGACTCACAGCATTCTTGTGGAGGCCAGAGGAGAACTCCTGGGCGGCAAGTACTCTCGTCTAAAAATCAGGGGTTTTCAATCCGGTCCCATACCTGTTCATTGACCCTGCTGCAATTTTCATGGACCAATGGGTAGGGCATGCATCGTGTAAGCCTTGTCTATTGGCCCCTGGTGTGGAGCAGCCGAACCATCAGTCCTTAAAGGGACCGCTGTTCGCAACTCAAAATTGTTTTTTTCATTTTTATGGATCCAGGAGGAGCAGGATACTCCATTCCATTGCCGGTCTCTGCATGACCACAAACCCCAGGATCACTTCCCGTTTTGTCCTTTACAGCCGCATATTAATGAAGCCTGAGCACCAAAATGGTTCTGGCCACTTGCTGCTATGATTGGGTTGCTGTGGCTTGCGCAACCACTGACCGCTCGCCTAATTACTGAAGCAAAGCAAAATCAACCACTAGCTACTTCAGGGCTGCTACCTCCCCATTTCAGCCAGGAAGACCAAGTTAATATCAGCCCTTATATTGCAGTAAAACTTCTCAAAAATGATAGAAACATAGAAACACAGAAGATAGGAGCAGGAGTAGGCCATTCTGCCCCTCGAGCGTGCTCCACCATTTAATGGGATCATGGCTGATCATCCAAATTCAGTACCCTGTCCCTGCTTTCTCCCCATATCCCTTGATCCCTTTAGCCTTAAGAAATATATCCAACTCCTTCTTGAATATATTTAATGAATTGACCTCAACTGCCTTCTGTGGTAGAGAATTCCACAGGTTCACCACTCTCTGGGTGAAGAAATTCCTCCTCATCTCAGTCCTAAATTGACCCAATCTCTCCTCACAAGTCATTCCTGCCATCCCAGGTATCAGTCTGGTGAATCTTCGCTGCACTCCCTCCATGGCAAGAACATCCTTCCTCAGATAAGGCGACCAAAACTGCACACAATACTCAAGGTGTGGTCTCACCAAGGCCCTGTACAACTGCAGCACGACATCCTTGCTCCTGTACTCTAATCCTCTCGCTATGAAGGCCAACATACCATTTGCCTTCTTAACCACCTGCTGCACCTGCATGCTTATCTTCAGCGACTGGTGCACAAGGACACCCAGGTCTTGTTGCACTTCCCCTTCTCCCAATCTATTGCCATTCAGGTAATAATCTGCCTTCCTGTTTTTGCCACCAAAGTGGATAACCTCGCATTTATCCACATTATACTGCATCTGCCATGCATCTGTCCAATCACCCAACCTGTCCAAATCATACTGGAGTTGCTCTGCATCCTCCTCACAGCACATACGCTCACCCAGCTTTGTGTCGTCTGCAAACTTGGATATATTACATCTAGTCCCCTCATTTAGATCATTAATATATATATTGTGAATAGCTGGGGTCCTAGCACTGGTCCCTGCGGTACCCCACTAGTCAATGCCTGCCACTCGGAAAAAGACCCGTTTATTCCAACTCTTTGCTTCCTGTCTGCCACCCAGTTCTCTAGCCAAGTCAGTACCTTACCCCCAGTCACATGTGCTTTAACTTTACACGCTAATCTCTTATGCGGGACCTTATCGAAAGCCTTCTGAAAGTCCAAGTACACCACATCCAATCGTTCTCCCTTATCTATTCTACCAGTTACATCCTCAAAAAATTCCAGTAGATTAGTCAAGCACGATTTACCTTTTGTTGACTTTGTCCAATCCTGTCACTGTTTTCCAAGTGCTCTGCTATTACTTCTATTATAATGGGCTCCAGCATTTTCCCCACTACCAATGTCAGGCTTACCGGTCTGTAATTCCCCGTTTTCTCTCTACCACCTTTTTTAAATAGTGGGGTTACATTAGCTACCCTCCAATCCATGGGAACTGTGCCAGAGTCTATAGAATTTTGGAAGATGACCAGCAATGCATCTACTATTTCTAGGGCCACTTTCTTAAGTACCCTAGGATGTAGATTATCAGGCCCTGGGGATTATCGGCCTTCAATCCCATCAATTTCCCTAACACCATTTCCCTACAAATACTGATTTCATTCACTTCCTCCCTCTCATTAGACCCTATGTTTCCCGACATCTCTGGGAGGTTATTTGTGTCCTCCTTTGTGAAGACAGAACCAAAGTATGTATTTAATTGGTCAGCCATTTCTTTGTTCCCCATTATAAATTCCCTTGATTCTGAATGCAAGGGACCTATGCTTGACTTCACCAATCTTTTTCTCTTCATCTATCTATAGAAGCTTTTACAGTCAGTTTTTATGTTCCCTACAAGCTTACACTCATACTCTATTATCCCCCTCTTAATTAATCCCTTTGTCCTCCTTTTTTGAATCCTAAACTGCTCCCAATCCTGAGGTTTGCTGCTTTTTCTGGCCAATTTATATGTCCTCTTCTTGGATCTTATGCTATCCCTAATTTCCCTTGTTAGCCACGGTTGCGCCACCTTTTTTGTTTTATTTTTATGCCAGACAGGGATGAACAAATTCAGTAGTTCATCCATGCGATCTTTAAATGTTTGCCATTGCCAATCCACCATCAACCCTTTAAGTAACATTCCCCTGTCCATCTTAGCCAACTCGCTCCTCATACCATCGTAGTTTCCTTTATTTAAATTGAGGACCCTAGTCTCTGAGTCAACTACTTCACTCTCCATCTTAATGAAGAATTCTATCATATTATGATCGCTCCTCCCCAAGGGGCCTCGCACAACAAGATTGCTAATCAATCCTTTCTCATTACATAATACCCAGTCTAAGATGGCCTGATCTCTAGTTGGTTCCTCGACATATTGGCCCAGGAAACCATCCCGTATACACTCCAGGAATTCCTCTTTCACAGTATTGTTACTAATTTGGTTAGCCCAATCTATATGTAGATTAAAGTTACCCATGTTAACTGCTGTGCCCTTATTGCACACATCTCTAATTTCCCATTTAATGCCATCCCCAACCTCAGCATCACTGTTTGGGGGTCTGTATACAACTCATAGAAACATAGAAACATAGAGATAGGAACAGGAGTAGGCCATTCGGCCCTTCGAGCCTGCTCCGCCATTCAATGAGATCATGGCTGATCTTCGTCTGAGATCATAGCTGATCTTACCAGTTCAGTACCCCGTCCCCGCCTTTTCTCCGTAACCCTTAATCCCCTTAGCCTTCAGAAATATATCCAATTCTCTCTTGAAAATATTTATTGAATTAGCCTTCACAGCCCTCTGTGGCAGGGAATTCCACAGGCTCACCACTCTTTGAGTGAAGAAATTCTTCCTCATCTCTGTTTTAAATGATTTGCCCGCTATTTTTAGACTGTGGCCCCTGGTTCTGTGCTCCCCTGCCATTGGAAACATTCTCTCTGAATTCAGCCTGTCCAGGCCTGCCATAATTTTATATGTTTCGATGAGATCCCCTCTCAATCTTCTAAACTCCAGTGAGTACAAGCCCAAACTATTCAACCTCTCCTCGTAGGTCATTCCCGCCATTCCAGGTATCAGCCTGGTGAATCGCCGCTGCACTCTTTCCATGGCAAGACCATCCTTCCGCAGATGGGGCGACCAAAACTGTACACAATACTCCAGATGTGGTCTCACCAGCACCTTGTACAGCTGTAGTAAGGTATCCCTATTCCTATACTCGAACCCCCTTGATATGAAGGCCAACATACCATTTGCCTTCTTAATCGCCTGTTGCACCTGCATGCTCTCCTTCAGTGACTGGTGCACAAGAACACCCAGGTCCCTCTGCACTTCCCCATCTCCCAATCTATTGCCATTTAGATAATAATCCACCCTCCTGTTTTTACCCCCAAAGTGGATAACCTCGCATTTATCCACATTATAGTGCATCTGCCACGTACTCCCACTAATGTTTTCTGCCTCTTGGTATTTCTCAGCTCTACCCATACAGATTCCACCTCATCAGAGCTAATATCCTTCCTTACTATTGTGTTAATCTCCTCTTTAACCAGCAATGCTACCCCACCTCCTTTTCCTTTTTGCCTGTCCTTCCTGAATATTGAACACCCCTGGATGTTGAATTCCCAGCCTTGGTCACCTTGGAGCCATGTCTCCATAATCCCATGTAAGAAGTCACACAACACCAGGTTATAGTCCAACAGCTTTATTTGAAATCACAAGCTTTCGGAGCGCTGCTCCTTCTTCAGGTGAAGTGGAGAAATGCATAAAGACACAGCTTATATAGTCAGAGAATCATGTCAGATGTTTACAGGTAACCTTTCCAACTGCCATTTATCACACCTCGGCAGAGAGATAATCACAGCAGTCAAAGGTGTGAATGGTGTCCAAACAGGTCAGTCAGGGAAACATTACATCAAAGAACAATGAGGTGGGGTCACAAGGGGTCAAATATTGCAGATGCTGGGGTCTGTATGTAAAACAAAAAAACAGACAAAAAACATTTTTTTTTTGGCTGGAAATCACAGCAGGTCCGGCCGCATCTGTGTAGCGAGAACAAGCCAATGTCGACTCGAGTCTGGATGACCCTGCATCAGGTGGGGTTACATGTAGCGTGACATGAACCCAAGATCTCTGTTGAGGCCGTCCTCATGGGTGCGGAACTTGGCTATCAGTTTCTGCTCGATGATTTTGCGTTGTCGTGTGCCTCGAAGGCCGCCTTGGAGAATGCTTACCCGAAGATCGGAGGCTGAATGTCCTTGACTGCTGAAGTGTTCCCCGACTTGGAGGGAACACTCCTGCCTGGTGATTGTTGCGCGGTGTCCGTTCATCCGTTGTCGCAGTGTCTGCATGGTCTCGCCGATGTACCATGCTCCGGGGCATCCTTTCCTGCAACGTATGAGGTAGACAACGTTGGCCGAGTCACATGAGTATGTACCATGTACCTGGTGGGTGGTGTCCTCACGTGTGATGATGGTATCTGTGTTGATGATCTGGCATGTCTTGCAGAGGTTGCTGTGGCAGGGTTGTGTGGTGTCGTGGTCGCTGTTCTCCTGAAAGCTGGGTAATTTGCTGCGAACGATGGTCTGTTTGAGGTTAGGCGGCTGTTTGAAAGCGAGTAGTGGAGGCGTGGGGATGGCCTTAGCGAGGTGTTCGTCGTCATCGATGACATGTTGAAGGCTGCGAAGAACATGGCGTAGTTTCTCCGCTCCGGGGAAGTACTGGACGACGAAGGGTACTCTGTTGGTTGTGTCCCGTGTTTGTCCTCTGAGGAGGTCTATGCGATTTTTCGCTGTGGCCCGTCGGAACTGTCGATCGACGAGTCGAGCGTCATATCCCGTTCTTACAAGGGCGTCTTTCAATGTCTGTAGGTGTCCATCGCGTTCCTCCTCGTCTGAGCAGATCCTGTGTATTCGCAGGGCTTGTCCATAGGGGATGGCTTCTTTAACGTGGTTAGGGTGGAAGCTGGAGAAGTGAAGCATCATGAGGTTGTCCGTGGGCTTGCGGTAGAGTGAAGTGCTGAGGTGTCCGTCTTTGATGGAGATTCGTGTGTCCAGGAATGAGACTGATTCTGAGGAGTAGTCCATGGTGAGTTTGATGGTGGGATGGAACTTGTTGATGTTATCGTGTAGTCTTTTCAGTGATTCTTCGCCGTGGGTCCATAGGAAGAAAATGTCGTCGATGTATCTGGTGTATAGCATTGGTTGGAGATCCTGTGCAGCGAAGAAGTCTTGCTCGAACTTGTGCATGAAGATGTTTGCGTATTGTGGTGCGAATTTGGTCCCCATGGCTGTTCCGTGTGTTTGGGTAAAGAACTGGTTGTCGAAGGTGAAGACATTGTGGTCAAGGATGAAGCGGATGAGTTGTAGGATGGCGTCTGGAGATTGGCTGTTGTTGGTGTTGAGTACTGAGGCTGTCGCAGCGATGCCGTCATCGTGGGGGATACTGGTGTAGAGTGCCGAGACGTCCATCGTGGCGAGGAGTGTTCCTGGTTCAACCGGTCCGTGGGTGCTGAGCTTCTGTAAGAAGTCTGTAGTGTCGCGACAGAAGCTGGGGGTTCCCTGTACGATGGGTTTCAGGATGCCCTCGACATATCCAGAGAGGTTCTCACACAGGGTTCCGTTGCCTGATGCGATAGGACGTCCAGGTGTGTTGGCTTTGTGTATCTTTGGGAGGCAGCAGAAGTCTCCCACGCAGGGAGTACGTGGGATGAGAGCATGTAGGATGCTTTGAAGGTCTGGATCGAAGGTTTTGATCAGTCTGTTGAGTTGGCGGGTGTGTTCTTTGGTCGGATCTGCAGGTAACTGTCTGTAGTGTTCCTGGTTGTCCAGTTGTCGGTATACTTCTTTGCAATAGTCCGTTCTGTTCTGTATGACGATGGCACCTCCTTTGTCTGCTGGTTTGATGACGATGTTGCGGTTGGTCTTGAGAGCGTGGATGGCGTTGCGTTGTGCTCGGGTGACATTCTGGACTGTCTTGTGAGTGCGGCTGATGAATCTGGCGTTGATGCATCTCCTGACAGCTTGAGCATACATGTCAAGCTTAGGGCAGCGACCCTCCGGAGGGGTCCAATTTGACTCTTTCTTCTTCGGTTGCTGCACTGCAGATCCCTCTGTCTGCTGTTCCGGATCATTGATTGTCTCATTGGATTCGCTGCTGACATCTTGGGATTTGTGGAAGAATTCCCGGAGCCTCATTCTCCTGATGAATTCCTCTGTGTCTGCCGCGAGACCGATGGGGTCCATTTTGGTGGTGGGGCAGAAATTGAGCCCTCGGCTGAGAACTTCAATTTCGTCTGGTTGAAGGGTGTGGTCAGACAGGTTGACGATGGATTTCCCTGTGGTTTCAACCGTGGTACCGGGGGAGGCTTGGTTGCTGCTGCTGGTGATGCCAAGTTTCTCAAGCTTCCTGTTCTTGGTGTGCATGTAGGTGGCGTAGTTCCGTTGCCTTGTTTGTTTGGCGGTGTCTCGTAGCTGGTCTGCTGCGTCCTGAGCACAGGCTGAGAACATGGACTCCATCTCGGTTTCGAGGTTGCGGCGTCTGCTGTAGAGCTGGTGTACGAGATGGTTGAGGAGTGTGCAAGAGGTACGACGGCAGAGTCTCTCAGCGTAGTCTGTGTTGTAGGTCGACTTGAGTGGGTTAGTGATCTGTAGTCCTTTCGGGATCTTGTCTGCTTTCTTGCATCTCTGTAGAAACTTGATGTCTGTGTCGATATGCGCGATCTTCTTGGAGATCCTCTCCACTTTGAGCCGGCAGTTTGTGGTGTCGATAGTAGCCATGGTGTGGAGGTGCCGGAGTTGGACTGGGGTGGACAAATGTAAGAAGTCACACAGCACCAGGTTATAGTCCAACAGCTTTATTTGAAATCACAAGGTGTGATAAATGGCAGTTGGAAAGGCTACCTGTAAACATCTGACATGATTCTCTGACTATATAAGCTGTGTCTTCATGCATTTCTCCACTTCACCTGAAGAAGGAGCAGCGCTCCGAAAGCTTGTGATTTCAAATAAAGCTGTTGGAGTATAACCTGGTGTTGTTTGACTTCTTACATTTGTCCACCCCAGTCCAACTCCGGCACCTCCACACCATGGCTACTATCGACACCACAAACTGCCGGCTCAAAGTGGAGAGGATCTCCAAGAAGATCGCGCATATCGACACAGACATCAAGTTTCTACAGAGATGCAAGAAAGCAGACAAGATCCCGAAAGGACTACAGATCACTAACCCACTCAAGTCGACCTACAACACAGACTACGCTGAGAGACTCTGCCGTCGTACCTCTTGCACACTCCTCAAACATCTCGTACACCAGCTCTACAGCAGACGCCGCAACCTCGAAACCGAGATGGAGTCCATGTTCTCAGCCTGTGCTCAGGATGCAGCAGACCAGCTACGAGACACCGCCAAACAAACAAGGCAACGGAACTACGCCACCTACATGCACACCAAGAACAGGAAGCTTGAGAAACTTGGCATCACCTGCAGCAGCAACCAAGCCTCCCCCGGTACCACGGTTGAAACCACAGGGAAATCCATCGTCAACCTGTCTGACCACACCCTTCAACCAGACGAAATTGAAGTTCTCAGCCGAGGGCTCAATTTCTGCCCCACCACCAAAATGGACCCCATCGGTCTCGCGGCAGACACAGAGGAATTCATCAGGAGAATGAGGCTCCAGGAATTCTTCCACAAATCCCAAGATGTCAGCAGCGAACCCAATGAGACAATCAATGATCCGGAACAGCAGACAGAGGGATCCGCAGTGCAGCAACCGAAGAAGAAAGAGTCAAATTGGACCCCTCCGGAGGGGCGCTGCCCTAAGCTTGACATGTATGCTCAAGCTGTCAGGAGATGCATCAACGCCAGATTCATCAGCCGCACTCACAAGACAGTCCAGAATGTCACCCGAGCACAACGCAACGCCATCCACGCTCTCAAGACCAACCGCAACATCGTCATCAAACCAGCAGACAAAGGAGGTGCCATCGTCATACAGAACAGAACGGACTATTGCAAAGAAGTATACCGACAACTGGACAACCAGGAACACTACAGACAGTTACCTGCAGATCCGACCAAAGAACACGCCCGCCAACTCAACAGACTGATCAAAACCTTCAATCCAGACCTTCAAAGCATCCTACATGCTCTCATCCCACGTACTCCCCGCATGGGAGACTTCTACTGCCTCCCAAAGATACACAAAGCCAACACACCTGGACGTCCTATCGCATCAGGCA
The DNA here is from genome assembly GCF_052327205.1 of Somniosus microcephalus. Classification (NCBI taxonomy): domain Eukaryota; kingdom Metazoa; phylum Chordata; class Chondrichthyes; order Squaliformes; family Somniosidae; genus Somniosus; species Somniosus microcephalus. The sequence goes on from NC_140988.1 coordinate 225,875,723, forward strand.
ACGGAACCCTGTGTGAGAACCTCTCTGGATATGTCGAGGGCATCCTGAAACCCATCGTACAGGGAACCCCCAGCTTCTGTCGCGACACTACAGACTTCTTACAGAAGCTCAGCACCCACGGACCAGTTGAAACAGGAACACTCCTCGCCATGATGGACGTCTCGGCACTCTACACCAGTATCCCCCACGATGACGGCATCGCTGCGACAGCCTCAGTACTCAACACCAACAACAGCCAATCTCCAGACGCCATCCTACAACTCATGCGCTTCATCCTTGACCACAATGTCTTCACCTTCGACAACCAGTTCTTTACCCAAACACACGGAACAGCCATGGGGACCAAATTCGCACCCCAATACGCAAACATCTTCATGCACAAGTTCCAGCAAGACTTCTTCGCTGCACAGGATCTCCAACCAAAGCTATACACCAGATACATCGACGACATTTTCTTCCTATGGACCCACGGCAAAGAATCACTGAAAAGACTACACGATAACATCAACAAGTTCCATCCCACCATCAAACTCACCATGGACTACTCCTCAGAATCAGTCTCATTCCTGGACACACGAATCTCCATCAAAGACGGACACCTCAGCACTTCACTCTACCGCAAGCCCACGGAAAACCTCATGATGCTTCACTTCTCCAGCTTCCACCCTAACCATGTTAAAGAAGCCATCCCCTATGGACAAGCCCTGCGAATACACAGGATCTGCTCAGACGAGGAGGAACGCGATGGACACCTACAGACATTGAAAGACGCCCTTGTAAGAACGGGATATGACGCTCGACTCGTCGATCGACAGTTCCGACGGGCCACAGCGAAAAATCGCACAGACCTCCTCAGAAGACAAACACGGGACACAACCAACAGAGTACCCTTCGTCGTCCAGTACTTCCCCGGAGCGGAGAAACTACGCTATGTTCTTCGCAGCCTTCAACATGTCATCGATGACGACGAACACCTCGCTAAGGCCATCCCCACGCCTCCACTACTCGCTTTCAAACAGCCGCCTAACCTCAAACAGACCATCGTTCGCAGCAAATTACCCAGCTTTCAGGAGAACAATGACCACGACACCACACAACCCTGCCACAGCAACCTCTGCAAGACATGCCAGATCATCAACACAGATACCATCATCACACGTGAGGACACCACCCACCAGGTACATGGTACATACTCATGTGACTCGGCCAACGTTGTCTACCTCATACGTTGCAGGAAAGGATGCCCCGGAGCATGGTACATCGGCGAGACCATGCAGACACTGCGACAACGGATGAACGGACACCGCGCAACAATCACCAGGCAGGAGTGTTCCCCCCCAGTCGGGGAACTTTTCAGCAGTCAAGGACATTCAGCCTCCGATCTTCGGGTAAGCATTCTCCAAGGCGGCCTTCGAGACACACGACAACGCAAAATCATCGAGCAGAAACTGATAGCCAAGTTCCGCACCCATGAGGACAGCCTCAACAGAGATCTTGGGTTCATGTCACGCTACATGTAACCCCACCTGATGCAGGGTCATCCAGGCTCGAGTTGACATTGGCTTGTTCTCGCTACACAGATGCGGCCGGACCTGCTGTGATTTCCAGCCAAAAAAAAAATGTTTTTTGTCTTTTTTTGTTTTTCATACAGACCCCAGCATCTGCAATATTTGACCCCTTGTGACCCCACCTCATTGTTCTTTGATGTAATGTTTCCCTGACTGACCTGTTTGGACACCATTCACACCTTTGACTGCTGTGATTATCTCTCTGCCGAGGTGTGATAAATGGCAGTTGGAAAGGTTACCTGTAAACATCTGACATGATTCTCTGACTATATAAGCTGTGTCTTTATGCATTTCTCCACTTCACCTGAAGAAGGAGCAGCGCTCCGAAAGCTTGTGATTTCAAATAAAGCTGTTGGACTATAACCTGATGTTGTGTGACTTCTTACATTTGTCCACCCCAGTCCAACTCCAGCATCTCCACACCATCCATAATCCCAATTATATCATATCCATTTACATCTATTTGCACAGCAAATTCATTCACCTTATTACGAATGCTCCTCGCATTAAGACACAAAGCCTTCAGGCTTGTTTTTTTTAACACTCTTAGTCCTTTTAGAATTATTATTTACTGTGGCCCTGTTTGATTTACACCCTTGATTTCTCTGCCTTCCAGTTTTGCTTTTCTCCTTGTCTTTTGCTTCTATCCTTGCTTCCCTTTCCTCTGTTTCCCTGCACAGGTTCCCAACCCCCTGCCATGTTAGTTTAACCCCCCCCAACAGCACTAGCAAACACTCCCCCTAGGACATAGGTCCCAGTCCTGCCCAGGTGCAAACCGTCCAGTTTGTACTGGTCCCACCTCCCCCAGAACCGGTTCCAATATCCCAGGAATTCCCCTTGTACCATTCCTCTAGCCACGTATTCATCTGAAATATCCTTCTATTTCTACTCTGACTAGCAGGTGGCACTGGTAGCAATCCTGAGATTACTACCTTTTTAGGTTACCTCCTAACTTCCTATATTCAGCTTTTAGGACCTCCTCCCATTTTTTACCAATATACTATTGTGTAGATCAGCAAAAGCTTCATAAACTGCCCATGAATAAGAAATAAGAGCAGGAGTAGGCCAAACGGTTCTTCAAGCCTGCTCCGCCATTCAATAAGATCATGGCTGATCTTCTACCTCATCTCCACTTTCCTGCACTATCCCCATATCCCTTGAATCCCTTAGTATTCAAAAATCTATCAATCTCTGTCTTGAATCTTGCTTTTAGGTTGATATCAGAACCTAACATCTGCCATGAAGTGACAATCTCCTGTTGCTTTTTGTGGAACCAGTGACACTATAGGTATCAGCCGTGGCTCAGTGGTAGGACTCTTGCCTGAGTCAGAAGGTTATGCGTTCAAGTCCCACTCCAGAAACCTGAGCACATAATCTAGGCTAGTAATTCACTGCAGTATTGAGTGAGTGCTGCGCTGTTAAATGTGCCATCTCTCGGATGAGATGTTAAACCGAGGCCTCGGTTGCCCTCTCATATGGACATAAAAGATCCCACAGCACTATTTTGAAGACGAGCAGGGAGTGGTACTCGACTTGGTTTTAGGGAATGAAGCCGGGCAGGTGGAAGGGGCATCAGTGGGAGAGTATTTTGGTGGTAGTGATCATAATTCAGTTAGATTTAGCGTAGTTATGGAAAAGGACAAAGATAGACCAGGATTAAAAGTTCTCAAATGGGGAAAGGACAATTTTACTAACATGAAATGTGATTTAGCAAAAGTGGACTGGAAACAGCTACTTGAAAGTAAATCAGTGTCGGAGCAGTGGGAGGTATTCAAGGAGGAGATAGTGAGGGTTCAGAGCAAATATGTTCCCACAAAGAAAAAGAGTGGGACTCTCAAATCTTCAGCCCCCTGGATGTCAAGGGGCATACAGTGTATGATATGACAAAAAAGGGAAGTTTATGTCAGATACCAAGTTAAATACTGCAGAAAGTCTACAGGAGGAAAGAATGTGCAGGTGTGAAATTAAAAAGGAAATTAGGAAATCAAAAAGAGAAGGCATGAAAAAATATTGGCAAGTAAAATTAAGGAAAACCCAAAGATGTTTTATAAATACATCAAGAGCAAGAGGATAACTAAGGAAAGAGTAGGGTCTATTAGAGACTAGAAAGGAAACTTGTGTGTGGAGGCAGAAGATGTGGGTATGGTCCTTAATGAATAATTTGCATCTGTCTTCACAAAAGAGAGGGACGATGCAGACATTGTAGTTCAGGAGGAATGTGAAATATTAGATGAGATAAACATAGTGAGAGAGGAAATATTAAGGGGATTAGTATCTTTTGAAAGTAGATAAATCATCAGGCCCGAATGAAATGTATCCCAGGTTGTTAAGAGAAGCAAGGGAGGAAATAATGGAGGCTCTGATCATCATTTTCCAATCCTCTCTGGCTACAGGCATGGTACCAGAGGACTGCAAATGTTGTACCGTTGTTTTAAAAGGGAGAAGGGGATAGACCAAGTAATTTCAGGCCAGTCAGCCTAACTTCGGTGGTGGGCGAATTATTGGAAAAATTTCTGAGGGGCAGTATTGATCGTCATTCAGAAAGGCACAGGTTAATCAAGGGCAGTCAGCATGGATTTGTTAAGGGAAGGTCATGTCTGACTAACTTGATTGAATGTTTTGAGGAGGTAACAAGGAGGGTCGATGAGGATATCAATGTAGTCTACATGGATTTTAGCAAGGCTTTTGACAAGGTCCCACATGGCAGACTGGTCAGAAAAGTAAAAGCCCATGGGATCCAAGGGAAAGTGGCAAATTGGATCCAAAATTGGCTCAGTGGCGGGAAGCAAAGGGTGATGGGTGTTTTTCTGACTGGAAGCCTGTTTCCAGTGAGTTTCTGCAGGGCTCAGTACTAGGTCCCTTGCTTTTTGTGGTATATGTCAATGATTTAGACTTCAATGTAGGGGGCATGATTAAGAAGTTTGCAGATGATGCAAAAATTGGTCGTGTGGTTGATAGTGAGGAAGAAAGCTGTAGACTGCAGGAAGATATCAATGGACTGGTCAGGTGGGCAGAAAAGTGGCAAATTAAATTAAATCCAGAGAAATGTGAGGTAATGCATTTGGGGAGGGCTAACAAAGCAAGGGAATACACAATAAATGGTAGGATACTGAGAAGTGTAGAGGAACAGAGGGACCTCGGGGTGCATGTCCACAGGTCCCTGAAGGTAGCAGGACAGGTAGATAAGGTGGTTAAGAAGGCATATGGAATGCTTTCCTTTATTAGCTGAGGCATAGTATATAAGAGCAGGGGGGTTATGCTTGTTGAACTGTATAAAACACTAGTTAGGCCACTGCTAGAATACTGCATACAGTTTTGGTCACCACATTACAGGAAGGATGTGATTGAACTAGCGAGGGTACAGAGGATATTTACGAGGATGTTGCCAGGATTGGAGAATTTTAGCTATAAGGAAAGATTGGATAGGCTGGGTTTTTTTTTCTTTGGAACAGAGGAGGCTGAGGGGAGACTTAATTGAGGTGTATAAAATTATGAGGGGCCTAGATAGAGTGGATAGGAAGGACCTATTTCCCTTAGCAGAGAGGTCAATAACTAGGGGGCAGAGATTTAAAGTAATTTGTAGAAGGATTAGAGGGGAGTTGAAAACTTTTTTCACCCAGAGGGTGATAGGGGTCTGGAACTCACTGCCTGAAAGGGTTGAAGAGGCAGAAACACCCTTCACATTTAAAAAGTACTTGGATATGCACTTCAAGTGCTGTAATCTGCAGGGCTACAGACCAAGAGCTGGAAAGTGGAATTAAGGTGGATAGCTCTTTTCCAGCCAGAAAAGACACAATGGCTGCCTCCTGTGCCATAAATTTCTATGATTCTATTATCCCAAAAGATATTAAATTATGAGAAAGAAATCTTTACCTGCTCTACACCATAGGTTTTCTGTGGTCGCTATGGGGCTGTGTGCTACTTGGAGTGATTTTGGTCACGGCATACTATAGGTGGGAATTCTTGTTGGAAGACCACAGTATGTAGAGGCTGGAAGCACTTTCATTATCAGCAAGACAGTGTTAAAAATGGCGTTGAATGACGAGGGGCCTAATCTGTGTTATTTTTGTCCAGAAACGCGAATGGTTGGTACATGTGGCTTTAACTAGATTACAAGTTGGTCATTTTAAATGGGCCTGTGTTGGAGAACTTCAGAATCCGTGAACGCAAACTTTAGGAGTCAATCACATAATTTTTATGAAATTGCTCGGATATGCCTCACTGACACCTGGGATGGTAGGAATGACGTATGAGGAGAGATTGGGTCGATTGGGCTTATACTCACTGGAGTTTAGAAGAATGAGAGGGGATCTCATTCAAACTTATAAAATTCTAACAGGACTAGACAGACTAGATGCAGGAAGGATGTTCCTGATGGCCGGGGAGTCCAGAACCAGGGGTCACAGTCTAAAGATAAGGGGTAAGCCATTTAGGACAGAGATGAGGAGGAATTTCTTCACCCAGAGAGTGGTGAACCTGTGGAATTCTCTACCACAGAAGGCAGTTGAGGCCAATTCATTAAATATATTCAAGAAGGAGTTAGATATATTTCTTAAGGCTAAAGGGATCAAGAGATATGGGGAGAAGACAGGGACAGGGTACTGAATTTGGATGATCAGCCATGATCTCATTGAATGGTGGAGCAGGCTCGAGGGGTCAAATGGCCTACTCCTGCTCCTATCTTCTATGTTTCTATGTATGCCTTTATCTTTAGTGCAATAAATGAAAATAATTAAAAATAATTTTAAAAGCCAATTAGCTGACCTATTTGGTTTTTTTTCCTGTTTGACTTGGATCTTCATTTACAACACTTTAGGGTGCATGAATAGAGCAACCTGGGGGTATATGTGCACAAATCGTTGAAGGTGGCAGGGCAGGTTGATAAAGCAGCTTAAAAAGTTTACGGGATCCTGGACTTCATAAGTAGAGGTATAGAGTACGAAAGTGTGGAAATTATGATGAACCTGTATAAAACACTGATTCAGCACCAACTGGAGTACTTTGTCCAATTCTGGGCACCACACTTTAGGAAGGATGTGAAGGCCTTAGAGAAGGTGCATAAAAGATTTATGAGAATGGGATTCCAGGAATGAGGGACTACAGTTACGTTGATAGACTGGAAAAGTTGGGGTTGTTCTTCTTGGAGCAGAGAAGGTTGAGAGGAGATTTGATAGAGGTGTTCAAAATCATGAGGGATCTGGACAGAGTAGATAGAGAGAAACTGTTCCCATTGGTAGAAGGGTTGAGAACCAGAGGACCAAAATTTAAGGTGATTGGCAGAAGAACCAAAGGCGACATAAGAAAAAACATTTTTACGCAGCGAGTGGTTAAAATCTGGAATGCACTTCCTGAAAGGGTGGTGGAGGCAGACTCAATCTTATCTTTCAAAAGGGAGTTGGATAAGTATCTCAAGGGAAAAAAATTGCAGGGCTACTGGGAAAGGGTGGGGGAGTGGGACTAGCTGAAGTGCTCTTGCAGAGAGCCAGCACAGGCTCGACGGGCCGAATGGCCTTCTTCCGTGCTGTAACCATTCTAGGATTCTATGAAAGACAATTATTTTCTTGCATAACAAGGCAGTCTTGCAACACTAACAAGCCATAAGATTAGAGCAGAAAATTCTGTCCCCACTCAATTGTAATTATGTGGAACAGATTTCCACCAGAAGCAGTTGATGTTGTATAAATTCCCTAAAAAATGAGCTGGATAAAGATTTGGTTGAAAATGGAATTAAGGGTTATAAGGCCAGGTATAGACTGAAATAATCAAACATGATATATCCATTTTTGAGTCTGGGTATTTAAGTATCATTAGTTCAACTAAGTAATAACTAGTTAGCACCAGACTGGAGAAATCATTCTATGTGATGGGTTTGTAAACTAGCAATAAACTGCTGTATGAAAGGCGGTTTTAAGCCATAATAAATCTAGTAATGTGAGACCCAGCACACGGCTTCTGCTCTGCATATGGCTCTTTGCCTAGGATTTCAGTGGTGCGGCCTTCTGAATGGCTACAGAAACGTATGTTGTGCTTAGTGAGTGGGAAGTGGCATTTTCTCTGAGCGGGAAATGAGTGAGATTAGTATTTGGTCTAAAAGAAGGACCAGGACTTCAGAAGTGGGAATGGGACTTCAGGAGCCGGAACCAGCATTTTCTGAAGAGCAGATAGCAGCAGGTGGTGTAGTGAGCGAGTAGCGCCACTTAGAGAGGTGTTGTGGTGAAGGAGGAGCAAAAAAGCTGCAAGCAAAACTTGGTGAATTTGTTACATTGAGGCTGAGCTGAAATTTCTCCTTTATGGAATCCGAGATCCAAAGAATGGCACATGTTTGATGCTAAGCTGTAGTGCATCCTTTATGGAATCCAAGATCAAGAAAGTGCCACAGAATTAAAAATAAATCTGAGAATTGGGATCATTCATTTGTTTTAGAATTTCCTTAACATTTTGTGATGGTAATTATGCTGAGGCAGATTGCTTGAAGTCCATAGTAGTTACCAATGAATTGGTTTCTCAGTTGGAAATGAGTGAACCGATTTAAGCCAATTATAAAAGGGAATGTTTGCATCTTGAAGAGGTGAGAAGTATGGTAACCGTGTGGTTATGGTACTGCACAGATAACCCAGGGTGTACCATTCCACCAAACAGTTTGTGAAATTGAATTCATTAAATCTGTTATTTGCAGGCTGGCACCAGAAAATTACCATGAAAGGTGCCAGATTGTTGTAAAACCCAACTATTTAGCCATGTATATAACATGTTCTTAGAATTTCCATAATATTGCAATACTGCAGCAGTATCAATTCAATATGCAAGTTGTTGATGGCTGGAGAATGTTTATCAAAAGTCAGACCTGTGAAAGCTTTATTTGAAGTGATTTGCTGTACCATCGACTCCCAGCATGTTCCCGCTGTTTAAACTCACTACTGACTCTGTGATCACTGACCTGCGAGATTTTAATGGAGTCTATTCAAGGTTGCAGATGTTTGGAGATCACTGTCGCAGCCTCTGGTTTCAAGTACACTAGCCAGTTTAAACATGCAGCTTGTAATCTCCAAAGTGCAAGGGAAGGGCAAGATTTGTAGATATATTACTACATCTGATCACCTATGGGTGCTGAACCCAAAATCTGGTAATTATTAGTTTTAAAAATAATTGACTTCTCCTTTTAGTACTAATGTTTTCAATTTTCTACCATGTAAACTGAGGAATAAAAGGATATTTGTAAAATACTTTGTGTCCTAATTTTAATGCAGTTTTGATTTGTATAAAACATTTAAATGGAGGCTAATTAGAATGCATAATTGTTTATGATTGCACATATTTCTATGCTGTCATGGAAAATTATCCAACAGAAAAACATTATGGTGTAAATAATTAAGTTATGGAAGATTATTATATAATGTACTTTTTGACTGTCTATCGCTAGAATAGCAGCATTTCCTTTATGAGCAGAAGAATCAGTTCTAAAGTCCGATGCGGAGAATCTCCGGTTGTGCCACATCTTCTGTGTAAGTTCCATTTGATAGGATGTTTTTTCAGATTACTTCCACACAAGTGACTTGCTGCAGCTCCATAGACATGGGGGTGAAATTGGTCTTGGGTGGTAGCACAAAATAGGCAAAACGGCAGCCCCATTTTATAGCCTGCCTGATTCTCTTTTCCATTGCTTGCCTGTTATAGAATCCATCTGATTTTCACTTCCACTGGTTTTCTTCATCAGGAAAGATTATGGGATATACCGCATATACTAATGTTATGGAGATCACGATTTGCAGCTAAGAACGGAACTGGCAGACATTCTCAAGGGTGTGTTTTAGTGAATCTCTTGAGCTGTCCAAATAAACACAACCATAGATCATAGAATCTAACAGCACAGAAGGAGGCCATTCGGCCCATTGTGCCTGTGCCAGCTCTTTGAAAGAGCTGTCCAATTAGTCCCCATAGCCCTGCAACTTTCTCCACTTGAAGTATTTATCCAATTCCTTTTTGAAAGTTACCATTGAATCTTCTTCCACTACCCTTTCAAGCACTGCATTCCAGATCATAATAACTCGCTGCATTAAAAAAAAAAAAATTCTCCTCATCTCAGCTCTGGCTCTTTTGGGTCAATTTCCGAAAGTGCCCTCCCGATGTGGAACCTCACCTGTCAGGAGACAATATCACCCAAGCAGCGAAGGTGAAAATTACCCTTGTTAATTCCCGGCACAGACACGATGGGCCGATTGGCCTCCTTCTGTGCCATAAATTTCTATAATTCTATGAACGTTTAACATCAATCACATACTGTAGATTTCTGCTTCAGACTGCTAGAACTAAATGGGTGTCTATTTTAATGGTCTGGTATTTGTTGCTGCTACACTAGGGCTCAGTAATAGTTTAGGAAGCAGACAGCCACACCAGATTAACAGCAAAGCAGTTCATTCAACGCAATCATTAATTGTATCTGATTTTCTGCAAGACCTAGACTACATGGAATTTATCCTTGTTAAAATTAGTCTTGAATTTAAATTGTATACTGTTTGGTTCTTTGCCCGTGATTGCAAATGAAGATGTAAAGCATCAAAATAATTTGTAAATGGTGTTCCATATCAAATCCTGCGACACAGTTAGTCCCATCCTTTGTGACGAAAGGGCATCAAGCTGAAACCTTAACTCTGGCCGCGATTTTGCCAGCACTCAGAGTACAGGTTTGGAGGTGGGTCCACTGTCAAAATTGAAATGATTGACAGTGGGTTGGGAGCACACTCCAAACCCGCCTCCATGTAAGTTTCCAAAATGTCGGGTCTGCGATTTCAGAACAGACTCGACATCAAGCGGCGGGGGAGGCATTTAAGATAGTTAAATGCTTGATAAATGCTTGTTAACTACTATTTAGCCAGCCCATTTCTATTTTCCCGCTTTTAAATGGGGTTCACATTGTTCGGAGATCACGTCGGGTAAGTAGGTCGGGTTCTCTATGTCTCCCCATTGCTGTGAATAGGTGACAGCTGCAAAAGTGGTATGAAAGCTACCATTTCACAGCTGTTCACTTTCCAATGTCAGAAGCTTGAGCCTTCAGGACTTGGAAGACACTTTTGAGCTGTGTGCAGTTTGGAAGTGTTTGGAGTAAACTCTCTATCCACTGTCACCTCCTTGGAGCAAGCTCTCTCAGCATTGACAGATCGCTTCTGTTATCTCAACTTCAGCTGCCATCTATTCCAGCAACATCAGTGCCTTGAAAAAATCTCACCTTGGTCCTCTGAATCCCCGCACGATCAACTCCAGCACCAACACCACCAGGCACGCCAAAATCACCAACAACAATACCAACCTTCTCCGCAATCAACTGATGCTGCACAGGACACAGGGCATCAGCACCCAACAACATTGCTGCCCGGGAGGCCAGCGATGCCATCACCGTGGCCAGATTTACTTCAGTTGACGCTGTACACCCTGGCTGCCACATGATGTGCCAGGTTGACACCAACCCACACCAGCACCATAAAGCATCCCTACAATGTCCAAGCCATTCCTTTCACACTCATCACAATTGGGGGTGGGGGTGGGGATGTTATGTCTCAACATTCAATGGAACTCAATAAGACACTTCCAAAGGTGAACACAGATCTGCCCAATAAGGAAGTGTGTTGAAAATATAGATTTCAATGTTTGACAACATTAACAGAAACTTCACATGAACATTGGCTAAACCACCGAGGTGTCTACCCCGGTGTGTTGTTAGTTCGTATGCTTGCAGTAGGTTAAGGGTGAGTGTGAAGGGTGGCTAGTGAGATGGGGAAGTGATAATGTAGATAGAGAGGGATGGGTGGAGGTGCAAGGTAAGTTGGTGTGAGTACAGATGTGCAGGAGTAGGGTAGGGAAGGTCGAATGATGGGGATGTGATGAATGGCACAGCACGATGAGGTTGAGTATGGCTTGGCAGTAATGTTTCATGATCTGATCAGATCATTGAAAGGTTTGCGCCTCTGCAGCCTGGTCCTCCTGACGACATCCCTGCTTCTGCCCTCCTGTGCAATGTGCAACCAGGCTGCGTTGATCTCCTGGGGAGGTTTCCTCCGCCCATGGGAAGGAAAGATAACCTCCCTGTGTGTTGTGACTCTCTCCATATAAGCATATGGAGGGAGTCATGGGAGAGCCTGGGTGCAGTGCTTGTCATTGTTTGCAGCACCTCAATGCTGTAGAATACTGACAGCAGAACTGTCGAGATCAATTTGGACATAGCCCCTTTAAGGAAACCGGCTGATGATGTGTCATAGTGGTTAGCACTGTTGCCTCACAGCACCAGGGACCCGGGTTCAAATCCGGCCTCGGGCGACTGTCTGTGTGGAGTTTGCACATTCTCCCTGTGTCGGCGTGGGTTTCCTCCGGGTGCTCCGGTTTCCTCCCACAGTCCAAAGATGTGCAGGTTAGGTTGATTTGGCTATGATAAATTGACCCTTAGTGTTAGGGAATTAAATACGTGGGGTTACGGGGATAGGGTGGGATATGTGTCGGTGTAGGCTCGATGGGCCGAAATGGCCTCTATCTGCACTGTGGGGATTCTGTGATTCTGTGTGACATAATCAGACCCGCTTCCTATTAAATGGCCGGGAACCTCACAGGGCGGGCTTAACAAGCCCAATCAACGAAAAATTGCTTGGCGAGTGTGGGCTGCAGTAGGCAGTGGGCTGGGACCACAACAATGACTAGGGCCGCACCGGACCCACCTCGGTCGGTGAAATCGCGACCTTTGTTTCTCTCTCCACAGATGCTGCCTGACCTGAGTATTTCCAGCATTTTCTGTTTTTTATTCCATCCTTAAAGTTCAAAACCAGCTATAAACATAAATATATGACCTTAATTTCTTTGGCTTTGCCAGTATAAAGTTATCATGTTCAGGAAAGGCAGTGGTGAAATTTAGAGAGGGACCCGGTAATGCTGGCTGTCTGCCCTTTTTGCCTGCTGAAATTTCCACTGGAAGTGGAGGTGAGCAATTCATGCATCCACCCATTTCTGTGCAGGCCTCGGTTAAAGAGGCAGGACTTACACAATCTGTCCAAAATATGCAAATACTCATGACCCCAGGGTCAAGGGCACAACTCGAGAACATGTGGCAGTGCCTCCCCACCATAGCCACAATGGTAGAGTATGACCTGAGGAAATTTGGGTCCTTGCAGAATCCAAACAATGTTTAATTACCGGCAATGTAACTTCAGCGTTAATGTAGCCTATCACTGCAAGAGCCATAATAAAAAAACAGTTCAGTCAATACATACAATCAAATACAAATACAAGATATACTTTATCCATGATGGTTGAAGAACTTGCATAGGGAATGGCAACAGGAAAACCACCTGCGAAAAATAACTTCAGGTAGGATTGGATGTGACAGATAGCATCCCAAGGATATTAATCATAAATAGCAAGAGAATAAAATATAAAAGTATTGGTACAGAATTCAGTCCATGGAGTCAACTCAGGGATTCACTTGAGTCCCTTCTTTGTCAACCAACAGGACACAGGGTCATTCCTTTTTATAGGCTGTTATCTGCTTAAATAATGTTGATTGAAATCTTGATGTGTATTTCTTTCTGTTATATATATACCCTTTACAGGAGCAGAGACATGTTACTGTTGCCAGCTGTCTAAAGAGAGCTATTCCCTCATCAGAAAAGAGTAACAGAAATTATCTGCATGTACTAATGTTATGGAGGCCACGACTTGCAGTTAAAAACTGGAAGATTTTCTAAAGGGTGTGTTTTAGTGCATATCTTGAGTTGTCCAAACATTTGAGGACCAAATTTTGAAAGTGCCCTCCCGACGTAGAACCTCACCTGCCACAGAGCATCTTGGGAAGTCAGCCCTCTGAGGCAGATTTTTAGTAATATATGAAGTAAATGTAACATTTTTCCACGTACCGTGATGACAGTGCATACACCGCTCTTCTTTAGGCTCACAGGGAAGAAAATATTAACCAATTTTTAAGTCATATCCAATGCCACCCTCTGGTCAGTACACATCCTTCTTTCTGTCTCAATATATTGGGAAAGAGCTGACTGAAACATAGGTTAGGAATCATGACAGGATTCCAGGAAATTAGCAGTCACATAGTTGCTGATATTTTTTGCATTCCAAATCACCTGAATGTTCAGGAAGGTTTTTGATTATGACAAAATATATGCATTTTCTGTGGGAGCACATTATAACATGTGCCATATGCAGTATCCAGGACACAGTCTGATGTGATGGGGCACAGTGTCACCTTCCATTGCAGAGCTTTGTGCACAAGGATGGAAAATCATGGGCCGCTGCATCAATTTTCCAATATGTGCTACCAATGCATGAAGCTCTGCCACAGGAGCACTAAAGATGAACATTTACTCCCACATAAAGTCATACTTTATTTGTTCTTGTTATCCTTTTATACTAGAAAAACATATAAAAACAAAAGGGTAAATTTTCCAGCCTCAGCTTTGAGACCCTTGGTACACTGTAAGCTTTGCAATTTCACAAGTTGGGAAATGTTATGTATTGTGTATTCTATTGTGTGTTCTCCTTCCACCTGTGGTGGCGCTGTCACAGGAGATAAATGGTTGGGTATTCTCTCGGTTAAGTTTAGCTCTCTTGTTCGGAACTTGCCAGAACTTCCTTTCCTTCCAATAAAGCACTTCATGTTTGAATCTCTGAGTTCTGAGTCCTAAATTGTGTTTAGGTAGAAAGGTACCGACACAACAAGTGGCAATGAGGAGCGGATGAATCTGCGTACGTTACGGGTGCAGTGAGTAAACAGAAAATTTAATTTGAAACATGAGATGGCTACTATATTAGGAAACATTGGTGATTTTGATGAAAATGTGGAGCAATGGAGCGCATATACGGAACGTTTTGACTATTTTGTATTGGCGAATGCGGTGGTAAATGAAAAGGTCGTGCCTACCTTTTTGAGTGTAATCGGGTCGAAGACTTTCAATTTACTTCGCAGCCTCGTGCAGCCAGATAAGCCAGGAACTAAAACACATAAGCAACTAGTGGAAATTCTTGGAGCACATTTTTCACCAAAACCTCTGGTTATTGCTGAGAGATTTAGATTTCGCAAACGGAATCAAGAGGAGGGGGAATCAGTGACGATGTTTATTGCTGCTTTAAAAAGGTTGTCGGAACACTGCCAGTTCAAGGAGGTGCTGAATGATACCATTAGAGACAGACTTGTGTGTGGTCTGCAAAATGCAGCCACACTGAAGCGCCTTCTTACTGAGGACAACCTTACTCTTGAAAAGGCCATTGAAGTTAGTGTCTCCATGGAGATGGCGGAAAAGGAGGCTCACCAGTTGAGTTCAACAGGGAGAGTTCACAAGGTGTCGTCTGAGCCTAAAGGTGCGCGGAACGGCACATGTTACCGTTGTGGGAAAACGGGCCATCACGCTAATGACTGCTGGTGTACAGAGCTGGAATGCCGAAATTGTGGCAAAAAGGGTCACATTGAACGCGCCTGTAGAGGTTAAAAAAGAACAGACAGAGCTGGGAAGCATGGAAGCAAAATGTCTATATTTGGACAAGAGAGGAAAAAGAGTGTTCATTCAGTGCAGTATGATGGAACAAGCAAAACAGAGGGGAGCGACACCTCTCAGGTGGAAGAGGTGCATATACTGACGGTTGCAGGTGGTTCAAATAGCTACTGGGTGTCACCACTGGAGGAGGGACAATCAGTGCGGATGGAGGTGGACACAGGCGCGGCTGTGTCCCTTGTTTCAGACACTGTCTACAACAAAATGCTAAAGCATCTTACCCTTCAGCCAACAAACATTGTGCTAAAGACGTATACCGACGAACCTGTGGCCATGAGAGGTGTCATTGAGGTGACAGTTAAATTGAACGGACAGACTGCAAAACTGCCACTATATGTGGTAAAGGAAAATTACCCATCGCTACTGGGACGTGCGTGGCTAGAGAAAATCACGCTGGACTGGCCTGCAGTCCGCATGCTGTCAAAAGGGGAGTCAGGTCTGACTGCAGTGTTAAACAAACGTGCAGAACTCTTCAATGGGGAACTTGGGAGCATGAAAAAGATCAGCGTGACACTGGACATTAAACCTGACAGCAAGCCGAAGTTTCACAAAGCCCGACCTGTACCCTATGCAATTAGGCCAAAAGTTGAGGCTAACTTGGAGACCTTAGTCGAGAATGGAGTCCTGGAGCCTGTGAGTGTGAGCAAATGGGCCACACCCATTGTTCCTGTCCTGAAAAAGGATGGATCTGTAGGGGGTTTTGTTCCAGGGGCTTATTGTAGATCAGCCAGTTATGTTTTCCTGAGCTGCCCTGCCCGCTGTGCGGTTGCGAATCGCTTTCCCCTTCCTGATTCTGAGCTCAGAACTTATCGAGTGGTAACAAGGACAAACGAACAGACCAGTGGATTGGTGCAAGGAAAACCAATGTTTATTAATTAGAAAAGCTAACACTACAAGAAAAACAGTATTATACAGAAGATAAAAGAAATCGCTATGGATGCAATACAGTTTTACACTTAACGGGAAAAGAAACGGACACAACGAGGGAAAAATTCTAAAATCACAATTTTGTAATACCCCTTTAACTCCCACCCTTACACCTAGCTAGGTTGTCTTGTGACGGCCAGAAAGATAATGCTCACCGGTGAAACAGATGAAAAGGCCTGGCCCTTGTGCTCCGCTGCTGCCGTCGAAATGTGCTTGCGATGCTTCCTAGATGGTTTTCCTTCTTGGTTGCTAGCAGACAAACAGGACACTGGGCCGAGGTGAAGAGAGAGAGAGAGAGGTGCTGGGCCGCCCCAGTTATATCCTCTCGGCAATGGGTCATTATCGCGCCTCATCAGTCCGTTCCATTGTCCGATTTGGGCTCGAAAATGTAAGACAAGAGGACCTTAATTTTGGCCCATTTACGTTGATGGCACCGATCAGTACCACAACTGCCTTTCCATTGTTTTCTGAATGTCCGTAATTGTTCTGAATGTTCCTCAATTGTTCTGAATGTTCCTCAATTGTACTGAATGTTCCTCAAGCAACTGGGACTATCTCCGCCCGAACCTAGATTGTGCAGGCAAACAATTGATAACCTGCCTCAGGGCGTGAATACAACTGAGCTTGCCTCACTGCATTGTTCAAATTAAACACGCAGTCTGTGAAGCTATCAGAAAATCCATATGGATGCCGCAGGCCCTTTGGCCATGTGTCTGACCGCAGCCATTTTGAGAGGCCCTGGATTTTTAAAACACAGTCACTCCAAGGTTTCTTCAATAACTCCAATTAATCTTCGGGGGGGGGGGAACATATGAAATTTTGCGAATCCCTTCAGTCCCCCCTGTGGATACTTAAACTTGCTTGAAGTGTCCATTCAAGGTGAGCAAAATTTCTGACCGCCGCAAACAACCCTCCCCTTTATTACCTATCCCCAATCCCTCGACACATACATTCCCTTACTTGGAGAGAGCCCCGGTGTACAGCAGGCATTCGGATAGAAAACAAGGTTGAATTACAACAATCCCAGCACGGAGGGGTCCAAATACCCCTGCACCACTTGGGATGAAACAGTATTTCACATACTATGCATTCTTTATTAAAATAATGAAACAGGCTGCCATCACTCGCAAGTGATGCATCACAGAACTCACACGGGTGTTCCGTCTACCCGAGCATACTGGTCCTTCCATACCCTTTGTGTTCTAACTACCACCTCGGGACTCCTTTTCCTACACTGGACGCAAACCAGGTAGAGGACGATCCCGAGCTGACAGATTACTAGTATGTGCGATGCCAGACGAATCCAGGAGGGGACCTCTATATTCTCAAAGATGTCCCACCAGGGTGGGGTCGTAATACTGAGAATATCGGCCCCTATCTGGACAGTCTTCTGTTCCAGCGTGTAAAAGTGTTTTTGGGAAACCACTACTGCTTTTAATAGTTTAACAAGGTGTTCTGGGAGAGGGGGGATCTGGTAGCCGAAGTGGGCTACATACTTTTGGAGGTTGGTGAAATTTTCTTTCACAGTGAGGTGAACAGTGGATGGTTCAGGGATGGGGACAATTCGTGACTGTGCCACTTGAACTTCTGCCTCGGGTTTAAAGCAGAAACTGCTGTCACTTACTGCGCACCAGCTGTGCTGACCGTGCTGGTAGTGGGACGCTGCTGTGGTGACACAGTATGTCCCACCTATATACGCCACCTGGGGGGGGGACATGGCCTTGTGCCACGGCTTCCATGGTGCAGTTTATAGGCTTTGCGTCAGCAGCTCTGAACCCGCACTGTGGATTTGAATAGGCGTTCAAGTGCTGGGGACACAGGATTATGTGTGATCCCCGGCTACGGCACCCCGAGAGGTCAGTACCCATCATAGCATGCTCCCACTTTATGACGTAGGGCGGGACCGCTGTAAAACGAATGTGTGCACCCCCCTGAATGACTCCAATGTTCTCCACCCTGTATACCGGCGCAGGTCGGGCCATCCCGCCCATGACTGGCATCCTTACAACTATCCCTATGATGGTGTGGTTGGAATGCCCACAGTCCACTGGGACTGGGTAGGCCTCAGAAGCTAGGCGGAGCTGGCATGGACTTAATGTGTTCTCAAAAGGGTGGAGGGCTGCGAGGTGCTTGTTGCTGATCCAGGACGGGACCAAACCTTGTTTTAGATCCTCCAGATTATTGCGGCCCTCGCCTAGCAACCATGCCCCGTACAAAACGCACTCCTCGTTTTGCGCCGCCTGGTCTGACGCATTCCGATCCTCCCTAATGAGCGCATTCACCGTCTTTGCATGCTTCTCCAGCTCCGCTATGATCTCCTTTAAATGGAGAGTCATGGCCTGGTCTTCGTGCAGTTCCGAACCCACCACCTTATTCTCATCAGTCAAAACCTTCTTTAACTGGGCCTTTAAACCGTTGATCTGCGACTGCAGTTCAATGTCATCTAAACTATTAATGACCGAAGACCCAGTATTAAAACCCGTTAACACATCGTTAACACTACCCCTCTTTTGTCTCCCCACCCAGTCCCCAGCCTCGCGGCTATGCGTATATAATTTGGTCTTATCGACCTCCGAAAAATCGAATTCATAAAACCTTTGAAACGTTTCTTTTAACAGGGCTTGATATAGTTTGGCCGTCTCTGCAGGGCACCACGCGGGCAAGTGCACCTCTGTGAGATTTAAAATCACCGAGGCCACCGCGTAATGCACCCCTTGATACAGCACCTGGTCTGTGGGTATCAGCACCAGGCCATTCCCTGGTCCCTTGGTGGTGGTGGGGCATCCCTCTGCTACAGTCTGTGACATCGGGGCCTTGGGCAGGGGCTGTCAGGGACGGGTCACTAATTCAGTGGCATTAACCGAGATTGGGGAGTATGGGATCGCGCATGCGTCCAGGCGCGATTCCCAATCCATCCCCCTCCCGTTATTTTGCCACTGGCTGCGGAAAATGATGGAAATGCCTGTGGGGCAGACCTTCTCTGAACCCCACATACAGACGTAGATCCCCTGATCCGGTTCCCACCATTTATCCCAGCACACACTTAACCCTCCCTGGGTCCCTGTGATGGTCCTGTGGGTGTTATTCCCTAACCTCTCCCACTCTACCCTGGGGTTCCCCATATCCTTATTTAATTTTCTAAGCCACCACCACCTATCCAGGGGAACGTTGCCTTTACATGACAAACATATTCCTTTTCCCACGGTGACGCTAATCCTTGGGGTGACAATTCGTATCCTCGGGCACTGGAGGGAGGTCTCCCCATATGAAAAACCGGTCTGGCTCGAGTACTGGGTCGAATTTGACCCCAGCCATCCGGGCCAGCTCCCCTCGTGAGTGTACAAGGCAATTTCATCTGCCTTGCGTAGGCCACTCCCATCGTGGGCTAGGGGCGCCGTTTTTCCGGAGCATCCGAAGATGTGGTGGTCCTTGGTGTCACCCCTTCTCGCGAGGCTCAGCCCAGACAGGGCGAGCAGGATCACGCCTCCGAACATTCCCTTTTAATTCCCTGTAAAAGATAAAGAACATCTAGCCGGGCTCCCTGTAGGCTTCCTGGCTCGGGTGAAGTGTGAGCGGGTCCCTCGACCTCGGCTCACGTAGACAACACTGGAACGGTTCCATCTTAAAATTACACTATGGTTCCACACATTATAATTAGCCTAAACATCCTAACTTAAAACTACAAACTTAACTGCTAAAGTTATATACATCCGCCGCCCGTCTCCGAGCGGCCAGCTCAAATTCTGTCAGGACTGCTGCAGGCTGCTCCCTGCGGCATGGCTGTACTGACCGTTACTTCCGGTCCCTCACAGCCCGCGACTGCTGGCTGAGGACCTTTGTCTTTCGACTTAACTTTAACACGGGAGGTAGCCCCTTTAAACTGGGGAGCCGGCGACCATGTCTTCCTAGGCTGGGGTGTCCGAGGGCACCTCCTAGGAAGTGCTATTGGTGGGGCTACCCTGGTGAGCGGACCCTTGCTGTGGGTCACAGTCCTCGCTGGCTGGGGGCTTTTCCCCTGTGGCTCCTCCCTTCCCAAGTCTGAGCTGGGGACAAGCAACCCCTCGCTGCCTGCTGCCGGTGGCTGGGAGTTTTCCTCTCCAGGTTCAAAACCTGGGTCGGGGGCGGGGCTACCTGCCTCGGGCTCCTCCTCCTCCCCATCTGAGTCCCAGATGAGAGGGGGAGTGGTTTGGACAGGGGCCTGGGTGACTCCTCCCCTGACACACGCGACTGCGCCTGCATGTGCTGCCTGTGAGCTGGGACCTGCTGGGAGCTGAGGATTTCTAACCTCGGGTTGGATCCCAGCTGCCTGCCTTTTTGCCTCCAGTCTAAACAGCTTACATTGGTTTATATGAAACCATTTCGTCCGCCGGGGCAATTTTACGGCGTAAACCATGGGGCTGGCTTTATCTACTATGCTATAGGGTCCCATGTACAGTGGCTCCAAACTCCCTACTCGGGTGTAGTTCCTCACCATTACCTGGTCCCCTATCTCCCACTGATGACTTTTGTTAGGCTCGAGCAGCAATCGGTTATTCCGATGCTGCTTCCCCATACTACCTGCTGCCTGTTCGTAAATCTGCTTCAGGCGCTCGAGGAGTGTTCGGGCGAATTTATCCCGGTTTACCTCCCGAAGCTGCCTTTCAGTAAGAACTGGGGCTAGGACATGGGTGGGGGTTTTCATGACCCTACCGGTCATGAGCTCGTGTGGGGAATACCCCGTACTCTTTGACTGACTGGCCCGGATCCCCATGAGGACTAGAGGCAGGACCTCTGCCCATTTTTGGGGTGAGTCCACTGTCTCCTTCCTCAGACTTTCTTTGACGGTGCGGTTCATGCGTTCCACAATCCCTGAGGACTGTGGATTGTGGGCTACATGCCACTTCCCCTGAATACCGAGCAGCATAAGGGTATTCTGCATGACCCGACCGGTGAAGTGGCTTCCCTGGTCGGACTCCACAAACTGGGGTAGCCCCCACCGCGAGAACACCTCCCGTACCAAGATCCTTGCAGTCCCTAATGCTGTGGCTTTTCTACAGGGGAAGGCCTCGACCCACTTGGAAAACACGTCCACCAGGACGAGGCAGTATTTGTAGCCTCCCTGGGTGGTGGGCAGGGGCCCGATGTAGTCGATCTGGATCGACTGCCATGGTCCCTCTACCCTCCTAACGGGTCCCATGGGCACCTTCCTTCTGTGGGGGTCGGGGTTATTTGCAGCGCACACAAGACAGCTAGCGCAGAACTCGCGGACGTCTTCCCGGAGTCCTGGCCACCATCCCGCCTGTTCCACCCGCTGCCAGGTGGCCTCAGGCCCGGGGTGTCCTGCTCCCGGCCCTTCATGGGCCAGTTGAAGGAACTCCCTCCGGTGCTGCTGGGGTACTACCCACTGTCCTTCCTTGAACAGCATGCCTTCTCTTATGGAGAGGGCTGCCATGCCGTAAGGGCCTTCTATCCTCCTACCCTCGCTCACTGTGCTAGTGACGGTTTTCAGGACAGGGTCCTGGGCTTGGACCGTTTTAAGATCCGGGGCTAATGCTACCCCTAAGTTCCTCTGGGTCCCACCCCTGCCTCTAACTGCCGCCACGGGCCCGGACCCATAGGGGTCCCAGAAAATGCCGGTGCGGGCACCCTCCTTGGCCAGCGTGCCGGCTTGCTGGTTGCCCTGGCTGCGGGGTTCTGTGGAGGAGTGGGCCTTCACTTTGTGGATGAAGACCTCGCCTTCCTCCCCCACGACTGCCAGGATTTTCTCCAGCAGGGGTTTTACTGTTAAGGGCCTCCCGTCGGCGGAGGTATATCCGCGACGGGACCAGATGGCCAGGTATTCCGTGCACGAGTTGCAAGTGAACATACTGTCCGAGCAAATCGTGTATGGGGTGGGAAAGATTTCGGGGTGGGTAACCATGTACACCACCGCGGACAGTTCAGCCTGCTGGGCGCTCATGGTGCTGGGGAGCTTGATCGCCAAGGCAATGTTAGCCGATGGGTCATAGACTCCACATCCCGTGAGACGTTCACCAGCGGATACCATGCTGGAACTGTCTACATAGATCTCACGGCCTGTGGGATGTATCCCGGCCCGTAGACCAATGTTCACCTCCCTTCTATGGAACACTGATGGGCTGTTCCGGGATATACCATGTTAGCCGCGAGCTTCGGCTCGCAAAGGGGCCCCTCATCCTCAGATCCATCTGGGAAAGGAGGAGGGTCCAGCGCGCAATGCAGGCACTGCTGACTGTCCCATCTTTAATCCTCCCGTCCAGAAGCATCTGGGTGGGCGTGTGATGCGTGAGGAGGGTGATAGGAGAGGTGCCTGTGAAGATCAAGGATCTTTTCACGGCCCAATACGTGGCCAAAAGGTGCCGCTCGCAAATTGAGTAGCTCCTTTCCACGTCAGTGAGTGCTCTGGAGGAGTAGACCACGGGTCTTAGCCTGCCGTGCCGCTCCTGGAGCAGCACAGCACTGAGATTATCCCCGCTGGCCGCTACCTCCAGAAAGAACTCTCTCCCTCCATCTATCGCTCCCAGGGCTGGTGCGGTCTGCAGGTCCCTCTTGAGCTGGACAAATGCTGCCTGGCACCCCTCATCCCAAGACCACTCCACTCCCTTGTGTAGGAGTCGGAGCAGAGGGGCTGCCGTGGCTGCATAATCCTCAATAAAATCCCTGCAGTACCCGGTTAGCCCTAAGAACAACCTCACACCCCTCACAGTACTGGGGACTGGTAGCTCTTGGACCGCTTCCCTCCTAGCCCTGTCTATGGCTCATTCTCCTGCGCGGACGGTCAGGCCCAGGAATTTAACTTCCCGCTGGCCGATCTGCGCCTTCTTTGGGTTGACCTTAAACCCTTTACTCTGGAGCAGCTCCAGTAATTCGGCCAGTAGCGGGCCATGCTCTCCGACTGAGTCGGTAAACAAGAGCAGGTCGTCTACATACTGCACCAATTGGGTGGGCTGGCTAAATTCCTTTAAACTACTCGCCATGCACTGGTGAAAGATGCTGGGGCTGTTATGAAAACCTTGTGGCAAGCAGTTCCAAGTATACTGTTGCCCTTTAAAAGTAAAGGTGAACTTATACTGGTCTTCCCTCCTTAAGGGGATCGACCAAAACCCATTCGAAATATCCAGCACCGTGAACGTAGTCGCGGATGCTGGAATGCTTCCGATGAGGTCGGCGACTGCTGCCACCGTGGGGGCACACGCGGGGATATTGCTGTTGAGCACCCGATAGTCCACCGTGGCTCTCCATGAATTGTCCGGTTTCTTAACCGGCCAAAGCGGAGAATTAACATGAGTGGCTATGGGCCTCAACACTCCCTGTTGCACCAATGAGGATATGGCCATCTCCATATCGGGCTCTGCTTCTCTAGGAAAGTTATACTGCTTCTGTGGCCGGGCCATGGGGTCCCCGTCTACCCTGACCTCAAACCCAGTGACCCTCCCGCAGTCGTGTTTGTGTGTGGCGAACGCAGCTAGGTGAGCCTGCATGAATGCTTTAAATTCCTCCGGGACACCCTCCACCATGAGCCCGAGGTCGTAACCTCCTTTCGGCTTCACAGTACACAGGGTTCCCTTCCCTTCTTTTCCTGGGATAACTACCACGCCATTCTCCTCACCCGTGTCGGCTCCCCAAAGGCAATGATTTCGGAGATCCACGAGGATCCCGTGGCCCACGATGAAGTCAGCCCTGAGGATCCCTTTTCCTCCCTCCGCTTCCCACCTCGCCAGGACACACGTCCACTTGGTTTGGAGTGGGCCCAGGCGGATTGAGAGCGGCTTGGAGAATGCTCCCGCCTGTTCCTTACCGGTGAACCCCGATAGAACGTATGGAACTCCGCTAGACAGAGGTGAGGTGGTGGGGTTAGCTGCATGGATCACGGTGCATGATGCCCCCGTATCCAGCAAATAAGTCCCTTTAACCTTCTCTACCTCCATCTGCACGAGCGGTCTCTTCCATCCATCATACCGGAGAGCACACAGGTAGACAGGCTATACGGGCTCTAGTCATTGCGGGGCTTCGTCAGAGGGGGTTGAGGGAGCTACCACACCGGTAGTGGCTGCTATTTTTCCCTGGCTGGCCATAAAAGATCGCATGGCCTCAAAAAATGACTCCATGGCAGCGGGGGTAATTCCTGTCTCTGCCTCCCCCGTCGCTGCCTTTTGGGCTGGGGCGGGGGGATTCTTTCCCTTGGTGTCCTTCCAGGGGTTTTTACAATCTTTGCACCAGTGGCCGTCCTTCCCGCACCCATAGCAGTTTAACTTAGCCTGGGCGGGACGATTCCCTTCCTGGTGCCATTCCCTTTTATGCTGGGCCCCTGGTTTAACATCATGGACTTTCCCCTTGGGCTGGGGCGTCTTGATACCCCTGATATTTCTAAACGCTACTGTGAGCTTGCAGATCACCGTTTCTTCGGTGGCCTGGGGGCCTCGGGGGTCAAACCAGGCCGCAGCTTGAGTTCGAATTTGGGGCAGGCAGTTTGTCGTGAGACAGCGGAGCCAATGGGCCAATTGATCTCTGTTCAGGAATGCCCGCACTGGCATTCCCGGGCATGCGCTCCGGTAGACTGGCCACAGCCTGTCTGCAAACGCCTGTGGGGACTCCCCAGGGAGCTGTACCGTTTTTTCCACCCGGGCGAACGGACTCCCGTCATTTAGTCCCATGGCCTCCAATATCTCATCCCGTAACTCCTCGTAATCCTTCTGCCCCTTTTTGCACTCATCTGATAAGGTTTGGAGGAGGTCACTACCCAGAGAAAACAGCAGCATTTTTGTTTGTTCTGCTTCATCGCAGTCATTAACGCACGCTGCCTGCTCTATCTCACGGATGTGTAGAGAGGGGTCTCCCTTCACTGTAAGCTTAGGGATATGGCTAACCATGGCCCTGAGCTGTTGGGTGCCATGCGGCATGACAAACTGGTTCTGCATGGCCCCTAGGTCCTCGCCATCGGCGGGCGGGCCATACCTCCGTTGTCGGAGGGGGTACACTGGTCCCGGTCCTGGCCTCTCTACCAGGGCTTGCTGGGTCTCCCCTAATGCTTCATCCTCCACCCCCCCTTGCTGCCAGACCTCCTGAAAACTCAGGGCTATGGGTGGTGGCCGTGAAACCTCTGGTTCCCTAACCAGTGTCGTTCTGGGAGCTGCCTTGTTACATACTTTTGCCTGACCTCCTATCTGGCTCGCCATTTCTGTAGGGGGTTTTGTTCCAGGGGCTTATTGTAGGTCAGCCAGTTATGTTTTCCTGAGCTGCCCTGCCCGCTGTGCGGTTGCGAATCGCTTTCCCCTTCCTGATTCTGAGCTCAGGACTTATCGAGTGGTAACAAGGACAAACAAACAGACCAGTGGATTGGCGCAAGGAAAACCAATGTTTATTAATTAGAAAAGCTAACACTACAAGAAAAACAGTATTATACAGAAGATAAAAGAAATCGCTATGGATGCAATACAGTTTTACACTTAATGGGAGAAGAAACGGACACAACGAGGGAAAAATTCTAAAATCACAATTTTGTAATACCCCTTTAACTCCCACCCTTACACCTAGCTAGGTTGTCTTGTGACGGCCAGAAAGATAATGCTCACCGGTGAAACAGATGAAAAGGCCTGGCCCTTGTGCCCCGCTGCTGCCATCAAAATGTGCTTGCGATGCTTTCTAGATGGTTTTCCTTCTTGGTTGCTAGCAGACAAACAGGACACTGGGCCGAGGCGAAGAGAGAGAGAGAGAGAGGTGCTGGGCCGCCCCAGTTATACCCTCTCGGCAATGGGTCATTATCGCGCCTCATCAGTCCGTTCCATTGTCCGATTTGGGCTTGATTTTGGCCCATTTACGTTGATGGCACCGATCAGTACCACAACTGCCTTTCCATTGTTTTCTGAATGTCCTTAATTGTTCTGAATGTTCCTCAATTGTTCTGAATGTTCCTCAATTGTTCTGAATGTTCCTCAAGCAACTGGGACTATCTCCGCCCGAACCTAGATTGTGTAGGCAAACAATTGATAACCTGCCTCAGGGTGTGAATACAACTGAGCTTGCCTCACTGCGTTGTTCAAATTAAACATGCAGTCTGTGAAGCTATCAGAAAATCCATATGGATGCCGCAGGCCCTTTGGCCATGTGTCTGACCGCAGCCATTTTGAGAGGCCCTGGATTTTTAAAACACAGTCACTCCAAGGTTTCTTCAATAACTCCAATTAATCTTCGGGGGGGGGGAACATATGAAATTTTGCGAACCCCTTCAGATCTGTTCGAATCTGCGGGGATTTTAAAGTGACTATTAACCCGGTGCTGTCTGTGGAACAGTACCCTCTTCCCCTCATTGATGATCTTTTTACGGGCCTGGCTGGAGGGCAAAAGTTCAGCAAAATAGACTTATGCCAGGCTTATCTACAAATGCATGTCGATGACAAATCAAAGGAGCTGCTGACAATTGTGACACACAAAGGGCTATACAGGTACTGCCGCCTTCCGTTTGGAATTACGTCGGCCCCTGCTCTATTCCAAAGGGCAATGGATCAGATTTTGAGTGGACTGCCAGGAGTCCAGTGCTACCTGGACGACATCTTTGTCACTGGGACAAATGAGGAGGATCATCTTCTGAACTTGGATGCGACACTACAACGACTGAAAGAGTACGGACTCAAAGTTCGTAAAGACAAATGTGAATTATTTCAGTCTTCAGTTGAGTACCTGGGGCATGTGATTGACGCTACTGGCCTGCATAAGGTGCCGCCAAAGGTCAAGATGATCGTGGAGGCCCCAGCACCCCAGAATGTGAGCCAGTTATGTTCATTTCTGGGGCTACTTAACTACTATGGGCAGTTTATTCCAGACTTAGCAACATTGCTGAAGCCGTTACATCAGTTGCTATGTCAAGGCAAAACATGGAAATGGACTGAACTGTGCAACGAAGCTTTCACCCAAGCAAAGAAAGCATTGCTGAATTCGGAGGTCCTGACACACTTCGACCCAAAGCTACCCGTGCAGCTAGCATGTGATGCATCACCATATGGTGTGGGAGCAGTCATATCCCACATCATGCCGGGTGAAGAGAAACCTATCGCCTTCGCATCACGCACCTTGAACAAGGCCGAGAGTAACTATGCGCAGATCGAGCGCGAGGCCTTGGGAATCGTTTTTGGAATTCGAAAATTTCATCAGTACCTGTTTGGGAGAAGGTTCACACTCTTGACAGACCACCGTCCATTGACTTCAATCTTTGGGCCCCACACCGGAATTCCGTCTCTCGCTGCAAGCAGGATGCAAAGGTGGGCTTTACTGTTGTCAGGACACACATACGACATCAAATATTGCAAATCAGACTTGCACGGCAACACAGACGGTCTCTCGAGGCTACCCTTGCCTGTTACTCCCCCAGAGCCTCGTCAGATAGACATCTTCTACTTTAGACAAGTGGAGGGAGCACCTGTCACTGCAGTTCAGGTGCGAAGGTACACCCGCAACGATCCAGTCCTGTCTGAGGTAATGGACGATGTCATTCGAGGGAGAGCGATAGGAGATTCTCCTAGTTTGAAACCTTACGTTTCAAAAGGAAATGAGCTCTCCGTCCAGGCAGGTTGTCTTCTTTGGGGACGCCGTGTCATCATTCCGCCACCTCTGAGGGAACCTATACTGCAACAACTTCATACAGGCCACAGTGGGATGGTTCGGATGAAGGAAATGGCAAGAAGCTACTTCTGGTGGCCAGGTCTCGATGGGAATATTGAGGAGAAAGCCAAAACATGTTCCCCATGTCAAAGGGTCCGGAATGTTCCACAGCTGGCAACCCTACACCCCTGGGATTGGCCTGCAGAAGTGTGGCAGCGAGTACATGTGGACTTCGCCGGTCCTTTCGAAGGGAAGATGTTTATGGTGGCTGTGGACGCTCGTAGCAAGTGGCCGGAGGTCGCTGTGATGAGGTCTACCACGGCAGAGAAAACAATTGAGAAACTTGGTGAGCTGTTCAGCCGTTATGGCTCACCGGAACAACTCGTAAGTGACAATGGTCCACAATTTGTATCACAGGAGTTTGCAACCTTCCTGCATGTGAATGGTGTCCAACACATCAGGTCTGCGCCCTATCATCCCTCTACTAACGGCCAGGCAGAAAGGTTCGTGCAAACTTTGAAGCACGCCTTGAAGACATCGCAAGGTCAGGGCTCAATCCACCAATGTCTGAACAGCTTCCTGTTGTCCTACAGGAACGAGCCGCATGCCACAACCAAAACTTCCCCCGCTTCGCTCATGATGAAGAGGCAGTTGCGCACAAGTTTTGACTTACTCAAACCTCCAAGGGCAGAGCAGGTTGTCCATCGTCAACAACAAGCTCAAGTTGAAAAGAGAGAGAAAAGACCCAAGGAGAGACGGTTTCACCCGGGAGAGCATGTCCTAGCTCGAAACTACAACACTGGACCGAAATGGGTTCCTGCTACGGTGGTTGCACAGATGGGCCCTGTGTCTTACACGGTTGAGACTGCTGAGGACGTCGTCTGGAGAAGACACACAGATCAACTGTTGCTAGGAGCAGAGACAGCCACAGAGGCTCCAATGGCTGGTTGGCCTGAACTGTTTCCGAATGATACCGCAAACCAGCATCCTTTGCCACAGTGCTCTCCTCCAACACAGGAAGTCAAAGAGACTGTTCCACCTGTGCAAACTCCTGACTTTCAGGTGACACAGGCACCTTCTCCATCCAGGCCTGTGTCAATGCCTACTCCTGTGGAAGCCAGCGATGATCGCCGGTATCCTGTCAGAGAGCGGCGGCCTCCAAGATGCTTGGATCTGTCGGCTTAGTGACTTACCCACAAGACTGGGGCAGAATAAACCCCAGGGTAAAGTCAGGGTTTGAGGCAGTCTACCTCTACCCTAGGTTAGTTGAGTGCATTGAAAGTAACTTACCTATTGAGGAATAATGTGGACCTTCCACTTAAGAGGGGAGGAAATGTTATGTATTGTGTGTTCCATTGTGTGTTCTCCTTCCACCTGTGGTGGCGCTGTCACAGGAGATAAATGGTTGGGTATTCTCTCGGTTAAGTTTAGCTCTCTTTGTTCGGAACTTGCCAGAACTTCCTTTCCCTCCAATAAAGCACTTCATGTTTGAATCTCTGAGTTCTGAGTCCTAAATTGTGTCTAGGTAGAAAGGTACCGACACAACAGGAAACTGGGTTGGTCCTCATTTAATCTTGAAGCTGAGCTCCAAATGTGAATGGGCCTTTTGTTAGGAGCTTACCAAAAGGGGAGGGGTAGAATATCCAACATGACAGCAGCTCTTAAGAGGCTGCAGCTGGGATTTAAAGGGATGCAGCCACTTAAAGGTAAGTGGCTACATGTGAGAACAAGAATGTGTTTTTCTAAAAGCTGTATGGCGCTGAAAATAGCTACTGGCCTTTCCAAATTATGTGGTTAGCAAAGTTCCTAACAGAAACCAGTGGAGGGCAAAACAAATGTGAAGTCTGAAGGCAAGTGATGAATTGGCACTGCTCCTGAACCCCATGTTTAGTGGTTGGCGAAGTGAAGATGCTGCTGCATTTGGTGGTTGCAAGAAGGTTGCCTTGTTTGGCACTCCCAAGGCAACCTCCCCATAGGAGAACAGTGCAGCATGAGTGGCGGCCAGAGTCAACATGCTATGCAGTAATCCAGGACCTGTGAAGAGATACAAAAAAAGATGGTAGACATTAACAAAGCTAGCGAAGTGTGTCTACACAACACGACCAGTTGGAAGCCCAAATAACAACAGAAAATGCTGGAAAAGCTCAGCAGGCCAGGCAACATCCGTGGAGAGAGAAATAGAGTCAACGTTTCAGGTCGAAACCCTTCGTCCGGATGCCCAAATCAATTGCCCAAACAGCTCTACCAGTGGTTGTCAAAGTCAGTACCAGCTGTCAGCTTTTATGCCATTGGCTCCTTCCAGGCTGCCGCATCACCCAGGGTGCTGTCCGGGCCTCCATTCACCAGGGCGCCAATACCATCTTCAGCAGAGCTGGGGAATTAATTAATTTTAGGATGACTCATTGGCAATAGCATGACAGACCAAATTCAATTGTTTCATATTGCTAATTTCCCCAAAATTCAAGTGGTGATAGATGGCACCCATGTTGCACTATGAGCTTTGCTGTGGATCTATTGAACTTCATGAATAGAAAGGGATTCCATTCCGTCAATGCTGTCTGTTACAGCAGCTACAACAATTCCTGCCTAACCGTGCTAACTTTGCTGGGAGATCTTATGACAATTAAATCATGAGGAATTCCAGCCTCCTAGTTCTATTCAGAAATGGCAGTCAAGTGTCAGGTTAGCTTCTGGGACACAAAGCTTGCTTCCATGGCTCATGAACTGGATTCAATTGCCGAACTCCCCAGTTGAGCATTGGTTCAACTGAAGCACATTCATCAATTAGAGTGAGCGATCATTAAGAAGACTATTAGGATTCTGAATACGAGGTTTTGTTGTTATGATAGATCTGGAGAATCACAGCAGTACACTGTTGAGTGGGTCTCTCACATCGCGGTTGCTTGCTGTGCCCTTCAAAACGTCACTATTCAGAAAGAACATGGAAAGAGACTTCCAGGAGGAGGTGGGCATCAGCTTCTGTGGAGGCTGAAGAACCTGAAACTTGGCCTCATGAGAATCTGACTTGAAGGGATCTTCCATGCCATCTGCCAAGGAAATTTGTAGGCAGATTATTAGTAATTAGTAATACAGACACTCCAGTGCCGTACTGAGGGAGTACTACACAGGCGGAGGTGCCGTCTTTCAGATGGGATGTTAAACCGAGGTCCCGTCTGCACTCTCAGGTGGATGTAAAAGATTCCATGGCACTATTTTGAAGAAGAGCAGCAGTGTTATCCCTGGTGTCCTGGTTAATATTTATCGCTCTGTAGGAATAGGTGTATTCCTAACATATAACGGAGCTTGACTCGGAAGAACAACAAACAGGATTTTAATGTTGAATTAGATGAAGTACAGCAAACAACGTAGAACGATGTAGGAGAGTCGTGGAACAGGTCTTTCCCCAGTGGGGACGCCACGAGGACTGACTAGGCAGTCCGGAGGTTTGCGCGATGACATCATCGCGTTTGCGTCGTGACGTCATCGCGTTGCTCGCGTTTTCCCATGCTTGGGGCGTCACGTGACTTGCGACGTGATGTCATCGTGTTTGCCCGCGCTTGGGGCGGTCACGTGAATTGCATGATGACGTTATCACATTTACCCGGCACCCGGCATTGGAGCTGGCCGTTGTGGCCAAAGTCGCGGGAGCGGGAGGCCAAGCTGGGTTGGCGATTGCCACGGGAGCAGGAGGCCGAGCTGGGCTGGTGATTGCCGCGGGAGCGGGAGGCCGAGCTGGGCTGGCGATTGCCGTGGGAGCAGGAGGCCGAGCTGAGCTGGCTCGCGTTTACCCCCGTCATCGCGTTTGCCCGCGTCATCGCGTTAGGTCGTGTTCTTAAAGGGGCAACGCCCCGTACAGGTAAACTATACATATACATCGTTACGTTAAAGGGAATTATGTATAATAAGTAAGGGACACTCGGTGGTACCGCTACATGCACCCCCCCAGAATTCGCTTTAACGGACGTCAAAAGGTGAGGTGGTCTGACGAGCCTGTCCGAATGACTCCTGCAGTCTCGAGATGGAGACTACTGGGTGGCTGGCGGTCTGGTGGGCGACCGTGCTTGGTCTGCCTTAACGACGATGAGTGTCCGATGGTCTCGGCAGTCGTGCTGTCTCGACTTGGCGGGCGAGGTCTAAAGGTGCTAGTCGTGAGCAGATCCTTGCGTGCGTCGTGGCGGATAAAACGTATCCAGCCTTGCGAAGGACCGTGGTGTCATGGCGAATAAAACGTATTCAGCCATACGAAGGACCGTGGAGACGTGTGACCTCTGCAGCCCGTGGTTCGAAGCGGGCGCCGGGGCGAAACAGCTGGCCGCGTCATAGTGACTGGCAGGTTGTGCAGACGCGGACCATGGCTCTGTCATTGTTGGGAAAAGGTTCCCAGTCTGACGAAATCTGCAGGAACGCCGAACGGGTGATCCAGGAGGAAATAAACGTGGGTCCTGGCAGGTCGGTGAACTCGCCGAGAGGCGAGCGAACTCTTTGGCAGTCGGGAACGCATGGAACGGTGCGTGCCTTAGTGCTACGATGGTAACACAGAAGTGAGTGAACCGTTGCTGCGTTGATCAGTGATCGCTGATGACAGCAACTTTCGCGTGGCCGATCGCAGCCGCGGGATGCCCGTTGGACCCGTCGTCGATGTTTGCAGCGTCAGTAGAGGTTCGCGTTTGTTGAGGGGAACACTGTAGAGAGGGCGGCAACGCTTCGAGTTGTTGTTGATTTAGGGGGAAAACTGCCGGGAGGGCGGCAACGCTTCTAGTTATTGTTGATTTAGGGGGAAAACTGCCGGGAGGGCGGCAACGCTTCGCTTTCGCGCCGAAAAGTGTGGTAGAAAACACAACCAGCAGGCTGACGGGCTGGTGCATCATCGGCGGGGAATGAGCCTTCGTGTTTCACGAGTGATGGGTCCTCGTGGTTTGCGAGGGACGGGTCCTCGTGGTTCGCGAGGGATGGGCCCTCGTGGTTCACGAGGGATGGGTCCTCGTGGTTTGCGAGGGATGGGTCCTCGTGGTTCGCGAGGAGTGCGTCCTCGTGGTTCATGAGGAGCGAGTCCTCATGGCATCTCCGCGGGGGCGCGCTCTGATCTTGTGGGCCCGAAAACCTGCGGAACCCGCGCTTGGAGGGATGCATACTTGCTGTTGCGTTGGGAGATGTCGTGGAGGCGGACGATCCGTAAGGCGGTAGAACTGGCGAATACGGAGACCTCGTTGGTCTGCGCCTCATCAATGTTCTTGGCTGTTAAGTCTGTGTGTTATAGTGATAATTACTACACAGACTAAGAGAGTAAATTCAACAGGTCTTTACTGGTTGGAGGTAGGGACTGTACTGAATACAATATTACTACACAGTGCTTATATACCGGTGTGGTCACCACCGGTATTACGTATACAGCAGCCAGAGAAAGTAGTACATCTCTTAAGGTGGAACAGGCTTAAGTTCTCTTAAGGTGGAACAGGTTACATACACCACAATCCTCCCTTTTTAGCTTAACAGTCATATCCCCATTTAACATAACATCATAACATATATACATATATAACTTCAGGTATAACAGTTCAAAGGTTCAGTCTCTCAGGAGGCTTTCTGATGCGGCTTGGATAACGCCTCTCAGTAGTCTCTGATTCTTGTTGTTGAGGTGCCTCCTCTATTTGGTTTCCAATGTATTGGGTGTCATCATCATCAAGTACATTCCCTGCCAAGGTAGATGCTTCAGGTTCATTAACGTCTTCCACAGTTGTCTCTGTCACAACCATGGGTTCGACCCTTGCTCTCGACTCTACCAGTTGATCCGCATGACGCCTTATCACATTATGACCAATATCTACTGTGTACATCAGAGGTCCTTGTCTGGACCTAATTGTTCCGGACTGCCATTTTTTGTTTCCATAGCCCCTTGCCAACACTGGTTGTCCTACGTCGAAAGTTCGAGTGGTCTTGTTGTTAATATGCCGAAACTGTTTGTTTTCCACCTCCCTCCGCACATTTGGTTTTAACAAGTCCAACTTGGACCGCAACCTCCTGTTATAAAACATCATGGCAGGACTTTGGTTAGTCACTGCATGATCGGCGTTTCGATATGACATCAGGAACTTGTCGACCTTGTGTTGCAGCGGAATCTGATCATCGTTCACGGCCTTAATTGCCTTTTTGAATGTCTGGACAAATCTTTCAGCCAACCCGTTTGTCGCCGGATGATATGGGGCAGAGGTATAGGCCTAGAAATTCAGTTGCGTCCGCCAGCCGTTAGCGCCATAAGAGGGGTAGATTTCCAGCGCTAGGCGCTTAGCGCCCGGGCGCAGGCCGATCTGCGCCTACGCCCAACTTCAGTTGACATTTAGCGCCGGCGCAAAGTGTTTGCGCCCGCTCAGCTGCGCGCGCAGCTTATGACGTCATTTTGTCGTGCAACGCTGTTTGTGCACCCCAAACCGGAAATTCAGTGGCGCCCGCCCAATGTGGGCGTGGCGCTGTTAAGAACTGTGAAGTGGAACGCAGCAGAGGCCCTGCGGGCCTCAGGGAGCGCTAATTAAAGGGCACTTACACTGAACTATAAAGGCCAGCCATTTTGCTGCAATGACTTTAGTGCTTTGGATTTCTGGACAGAGACCAAGGAACAGACCTTCCTGATTTGGGACAACATAGGAGAGGTATTTTTGGCTTCTGGCCAGAGCTTGGAACTTTCACTCATTGTGATTTCACTGTTTGCAAGTTTATTATGGGGGCTGCATGGGGTTCCAACCCTCAGTTCCAGCATTATGTGCGAAGGGCTCGCAGACGCTGTGTGAGAGGGCCAGCCATGCCTAGATGCAGAGGGGCCATCAGGCGTCGGCAACGTAGGCCTTACCCACTCAGGGAATACCGGCAGCAGGTGTCCGATCTCACCATGACTGCCGCGCATTGTGTTAAGAGGCTGCGCTTCAGAAGGGAGGTGGTTGCAGAGATCTGCCAGCTGCTTCACAGAGATCTGCGTCCACAGCTGATGTGCAGGACGTCTCTGTCGGTGGAAGTGAAGGTCACGGTGGCCCTGAACTTTTATGCAAGCGGATCATTCCAAGCCGCTGCTGGGGACATAGCGAACATTTCCCAGTTCGCCGTGCATCGCTGCATCCGGCAGGTCACCGATGCCCTTTTCGCAAGGAGACACCAATTCATCTCCTTCCCCATGACCCTAGAGAGGCAGGAGCAGTGTGCAGTCGGATTTGCCAGGATCGCCGACTTCCCCATGGTGCAGGGCGCCATTGACTGCACGCATGTGGCTATGCGGGCACCTATCGACAATGCCGAGGATTACCGCAACCGGAAGGGCTACCATTCCCTCAATGTACAGCTGGTGTGTGACCACAGGCAGCGCATCCTAGCTGTCAATGCCCGTTTTCCAGGAAGCAGCCACGATGCATTTATCCTGCGCCAGACTACTGTGGCTGACATGTTCGAGGCACAGCCTCCACCAAGGGGATGGCTTATTGGGGACAAGGGCTACCCTTTGTGTACATGGCTCATGACCCCGCTCCGCGCGCCCAGGACCCCTGCGGAGGAGGCATACAACGAAAGCCATCAAGCCACAAGGAACATCATAGAGCAAACGATTGGCATCCTCAAGCAACGGTTACGCTGCCTGGATCGTTCCGGCGGATCTCTACAGTATTCGCCGGATAGAGTCTCCCAGTTCATCATCGTTTGCTGCATGCTGCACAACCTGACTATCCGCAGGACTCAGGCACTGCCACCTCATGTTGGACCACCACCTCAGGAGGACAAGCAGGAGGACCATGAGGAGGAGGAGGAGGAGTACCAGCCCAGGAGGGAGCCACAAGGTCCAAGGGCCGTCCGCCGGCAGCTTATTGAACGGCACTTCTAGGCCCCCTGTCAGGGAATGGCTTGTGGCAATGAACGCACCTGAATGCAGCCGCTCCGCAAGCCCTCAGCCGGTTAACGCAACAACCACTTGAAACATGACACCTGGACAAGCTGAATAAATAAAAAGCTTTATTTAACAAACTCAGGGCCCTTCCCACATGAAACAGAGAAACAGACAAGACCCCCAAAAAACAGTCAAAAACATATCTCACTCCCACAACCTGGGGAGGAATAACAAAACTTGTCAATAACATTTGCCTTCATCCTTGGCCTTCCCAAAATAAGCCCCCCCCGCCAGAACACAAACACACCCATATAAAAAAAACAGTTGGCAACACACTCTACTTGGTGTGCCGAGAGGGCGAGTCCTTGTGCAGGCTTCTCCGGCCCCTGCCCGACCTGTTGCTCCGTCTCAACCTGGGCCCTGTGGGTGTGGCAAGGCTGGGGGAAGGCTCCTGAGGGGCACACTGCGTGACGGCAGATGCCCTTGGGGGTCGGCCTAGACGAGGTCCGGCCCTGGAGGGGCCGGCTGCTGACTGCTGCAGCTGTGGCTGGGCAGCATCAGTCTCTGCATCAGCTCGTCGCACCTTGGCTGGGGGAGTGGCAGTGGCGGCTGCAGCAATGGGGGCAAGCTGGCTGTGCCAGGCGCTCGCTGGTCGCCAGAGACACTGGCACTCGGCCGGGCTGGCACTGCAGCAAGCGCAGCAATCTGGTGGAGGCCAGACCGCTGTGCTGCAGCAGGGCGGCGGGTGCCCTGGCGATGCTTCCATGACACCGCGAGTGTGGCAGAAGTGAGTGCCCGAACTGCCCTGGTCTGTGCCCGCATCAGATCAGCCAGTGTCTGCACGGCACCACTCATGAACTCGCGACTCGCGTCCTGTGCTGCCGCGAGTTGGTCGACACCCCTGGCCTGTGCTGCCGCGAGTTGGTCGACACCCCTGGCCTGTGAGTCCCCAAAAGCGGCCACACTATGAGCCAGGGACTCAATGGCCTGAGGCATCTGTCCCACAACCCCCATGAACTCGTCGTGGCGCCGCTCCGAGGCCGCGGACATTTCATCAAGGAGGCGCACCTCCTAGGCGAGGACCGTCTCCGGACTGGAGGGCGGACTCTCCCTCTGGGGAGAAGGCCGCCGAGCTGCCCGACCCTTCCCGCGTGCCTGGACGCCACTGGGCCCAGCAACTGCCCTCCCCTGCAACACTTCCCCCCTCTGGGGAGAAGGCAGCCGTGCTGCCCGACCCTTCCCGCGTGCCTGGACGCCACTGGGCCCAGCAACTGCCCTCCCCTGCAACACTTCCCCCCTCTGGGGAGAAGGCAGCCGCGCTGCCCGACCCTTCCCGCGTGCCTGGACGCCACTGGGCCCAGCAACTGCCCTCCCCTGCAACACTTCCCCCCTCTGGGGAGAAGGCAGCCGTGCTGCCCGACCCTTCCCGCGTGCCTGGGCGCCACTGGGCCCAGGAGCTACACCCCCCGCAACACTTCCCCCTGGCTCTCCTCCAGGCAAGACGTCTCCCCTCCATTGCCATCCCCTGGCGCGGATGAGGGTTCCCCCGATGTGCCGCCTTCCTCTTGGTCCTCGTCGTCCTCCTCTTCCGAGGGACTGGCACTCTCAGCTTCATGGACCTCCTCCTCACCAGCTGAAAGCAGGAAGGCACAAGAGTAGCTTTAGAGTGAGGACAGGGCGTCAGCGAGGGAGGCATGAGTGGTGGCATTATGCGCATTGGTTGGACAGTGGCAAAGGATGTAGATCTGAAGCGCAAGGGGAATGAGAGAGGTCCAAACGGTCATGTCCTTACCATTGGGGCCCAGCACAGGGTCCGCATCACCAATAGCAACGGGGCCAACCACCCGGCCACGCATGAGTCGAGCCACACGCTCCTCCAGCTCACTGAGCTCCTGGAACTGGGCACGGCCTCCCCCGGTGACATTCCGGCTCTTCATATTCTGGGCCAGCTTGGCCTGCAAGAGAAAGGACGGCCTCTAAGTACAGTGTGGTGCCCTGTTGTTGTGTGCACTGCCTCCCATGGTGGAATAGCTTGGCCAGTGTGGTGCCCTGTTGTTGTGTGCACTGCCTCCCATGGTCGAATAGCTTGGCCAGTGTGTAAAGTGCAGAAAGTGCTATTGATGATCATGCCAGTGCCATAGCTGCGGGAGGAGGGCTGGCCATTAGGCCTTTGAGGTCCCTTTGCCCATAATGTGAGGTGCACATGCAAGGATGAGGAGGACACTGGAAAGGCTACTCACCTTGACCAACCGAGTGAGGTCGTTGTACTTCTTGCGGCATTGGTCACCAGTCCTGGGGACATCGCTGGTGGCTGACACCCTGTGGGCGATTTCCCTCCAGGCTCTCCTGAACTGCCTCCTGGGAGCCTTCTTGCCACTGTCCGGGCACAAGATCTCTCTTCTCTTTTCCAAACCCTTAAGCAGCACCCACAAAGCAGGCTCTGAGAAGCGCTGCGCTCGTTCACGGGCCTTCTGCATGGCTTCAGGCGCTATTTGGGTCCACCAGCAGTGTTGAGGCCTAGCTGCAGGGCTCCACTATCCAGGGCGTGGCAGCAGACAAAGTCGACCCTTCCCCCTTTAAGAGCTGGCCGGCGTCAGGGTGTCTGCTGTCAATCAAAACATGAGCGCACCTGCGCTGCGCCCGGCCTCGGCGTTATCAGTCCGCACCGCCGGCTTAGCGCCTAAAGATAGGAGTGCAACGCCAGTTTCAGCGCTCGCCCAAACTCCTTGGCCAAATCTACTGAATTTCGCCGAAGTGGCCGACACTTTCCGGCGGGCGCTAACTTTAGCGACCGCCCGACTTTAGCGCCCCAAAAGTGGCGCGACTGAATTTCTAGGCCATAATGTATTACTCCATTCTTCTTTAAGAATTGTCGGAATTCTTCCGATACAAACTGTGGTCCGTTGTCCAAACAGATCTGTTCTGGCAATCCGTTCCTTGCGAATATTGTTCTTAACACCGCAATTGTCTTTTCTGAAGTAGTGGTATTCATCTTGATGACTTCAGGCCATTTGGAATGTGCGTCCACCGCGATTAGGAACATGGAGTCCATGAATGGACCAGCAAAGTCAATGTGTACGCGTTGCCATGGGGCTGAAGGCCATTCCCATGGGTGTAGCGGTGCTATCGGAGGTGCATTTTGCACTTTTTGGCACCCAGCGCAGCTTTTCGTTAACTCCTCAATCTGTTGGTCAATACCCGGCCACCATACATAAGCCCTAGCAAGACTTTTCATTTTAACTCCCCCCAGATGACCTTCATGCAGTTCGTTTAAAACTCTTTCCCTTAACTTGGGAGGAATAATCACTCTTGTCCCGTACATCAAGGCACCATGGCAGACGGACAGCTGGTCTCGCCTTGCCGAAAATGCCGGTAACAGAGGATCACCCCGTGTTGGCCATCCTTTCACTGTCACCTCGTAGACTCTGGACAGTGTCGTGTCGTTCCTGGTTTCTCTTTCAATGCTTGCATTGGTGACTGGTAAACACTCGATGATGGTCGAATGAAATAACTCAACAGGGTCAACTTTCGTCATGTCTTCTTCTTCAGGTAGTGGCAGGCACGACAGCCCATCAGCATTGCCATGCTGTTTCGTACCTTTGAATTCTATTTGATATTGATGTGCCCCTAGGAAAAGAGACCATCTCTGGAGACGCTGCGCTGTCATCACCGAAACACCCTTCTTAGGGTTAAAAATGGATACCAACGGTTGATGGTCTGTCAGAAGTGTGAATTTTTGGCCCTGCAGGTAATGACTAAACTTCTTCACTCCCCATACAAGGCTAAGAGCCTCCCTATCGATCTGCGCATAGTTGCGCTCAGTGGAGGTCAATGATCTGGATGCAAACGCGACTGGCCTTTCCGTGCCATTTGGCAACTTGTGTGAGAGTACTGCCCCAATACCATATCACAAGCCAACCGAATAGGCAGTGTCGGGTTGAAGTGAGCCAACACTTCCTCTGAGGTGATCAATTCTTTGCTTTTGCGAAATGCCTTCTTACAGTTTTCGCCCCATTCCCATGGTACCCCTTTCTGTAAAAGAGCGTTTAACGGGTGCAGTACCGTGGATAGATTTGGCAGAAATTTATGGTAATAGTTAATTAATCCTAGAAACGACCTCAACTGAGAGACATTCTCTGGAGCGGGAGCCTTCACAACTGCCTCAATCTTGTCAGGAGACTTATGAAGCCCCTCCCGGTCAATGACATGGCCACAGTACGAGATCCGCTTCTGGAAGAACTCACATTTCTGCCGATTTACTCTAAGCCCATACTCTTTCAGTCTGTTGAGCACCAGTTCCAAGTTTGCGAGATGTTGTTCATCACCATCACCTGTGATCAGAATATCGTCCAGGTAACATTGTGTGCCTGGAATTCCCTGTAATACCTGCTCCATGGCCCTCTGCCAAATTGCTGGAGCCGATGCCACTCCAAAAACCAGCCTATTGTACCGGTACAACCCTCGATGCGTGTTGATCGTGAGGTATTGGCGTGACTCTTCTTCAACCTCCATCTGCAAGTACACTTGCGCCAGGTCTATCTTGGTGAAGTGTTTCCCGCCAGACAATGAAGCGAAAATATCCTAAATCCGTGGAAGCGGATACTGCACCGTGTGAAGCACCGGATTAACGGTGATTTTGAAATCTCCACAGATGCGAACATTCCCTGGGTCTCCTGGCTTGCTGCTCGCAGGACGTTTCATAATGGGAACAATGGGCGTAGCCCACTCACTCCAATCTACCTTAGACAGTACACCTGAACGTTCTAGTGCTTCCAGTTCCGCTTCAACAGTAGGTCGTATTGCATAGGGTACCGGTCTGGCTTTAAAAAACTTTGGTTGTGCATGT
This sequence comes from Somniosus microcephalus, assembly GCF_052327205.1. Classification (NCBI taxonomy): domain Eukaryota; kingdom Metazoa; phylum Chordata; class Chondrichthyes; order Squaliformes; family Somniosidae; genus Somniosus; species Somniosus microcephalus. The sequence continues at coordinate 225,916,052 of NC_140988.1, forward strand.
TCATCAATCTTGATGTTTGCCGTAATTCCTCTCAGTGTTCCCAATCCCTGCTGGAACACCTCTTTAGCATCATCCGATATTCTGGACAATCGTTTAGGTTTGACATCTGTTTCCCCGGAATCTACCGTTAGTGCCTTCAAGGAGTGTCAGTCCATACTCATTTTCCTAATCCACTCCCGTCCTAGTAGTGGTGGACCTCCTTCAGGTAGCACATATAAGTCCATTACTTGGCTTTCTTCGCCCTTGTGGACCACTTCTACCTCTATTTTTCCGATGGGGTACACTCTTTGCCCCGTGTATGTTTTCAATATAATCTCCGTATCCTGTAGGGGAATATGTTGGAATAACCTTCTGTAATCTTTCTTATTCATGACCGTCAATGCCGATCCAGTGTCCAATTCCATTTTTACTTGGACTCCTGCTATCTGAAGAGTGACCCAAATTGTCTGGAGATCTGCATCCTTACCAACGTTGTGTACTCTTAAGCTATCCAGTTCATTACTGCTAGCGTCTGAATCTGACTTCTGTTCGGTCAAACTGTTCTTTGTCACCTTGTGTACTTTTGCGTATTTTCCTTGCGGTGACTTTTTGTTGCTGGTCTTCTTTCCTGACCGGCATACTTTAGCTATGTGGCCAAGCCTGCCACACATTCTGCATTCTTGGTTTTTAAACCAACACTGGTTCTGATCATGCGTTGTCTTTCCATAACGATAACATTTGACAGAACTCAAACCCAATTTGTTTGTACCGAGTTCCGGTGACCGTAGCTGCATTACTGCCGTGCCTCTCGCTGCGGCTTCGTGTGCTGCTGCCATAGTGACCGCCTTCTCAAGCGTCAGCTCATTCTCCTCGAGCAGTCGCTTTTGTGTATCCTGTTTAAATAAACCACACACAAATTTATCTCGTAGTGCCTCTGTCAGTCCCGTTCCAAACTGACAATATTTTGCTAGCTTACGTAATTCCATCAAATATTCAGCATTGCTTTCATTCTGCAGCTGCCTTCTGTCGTAAAATTTAAATCGTTCCGCTAGCATCAGCGGCGTGGGGTTTAGATGATTTTTCAGGACAGTAACAATCTCATCGAACGTCTTATCCGCCGGTTCATCTGGTGATAACAGGTGTTTCAATTGCCCATATGCCTTCGCACCCATTAAATTTAATAATGTTAGTGCTTTATCTGCATCAGGAATTTTATTTGCCTTACAATAATTTTGTATGCGTTCTACATACATGGCCCAATCTTCGATGTCACTATCAAAGGTATTAATGTTCCCATGTTTAGGCATCGTTGCAATTTATTGTATTTTTATGTTATCCAAGATGGCAGCTTCCCGCTCTTTGTCGTCGTCCTCCGCCCACAAAATGGCGGTTTTCCCGCGCTTGGCAGTCTTCAACCATCCCCCGACGCTGTCTCCGCTTCACCGTGGCTCTCGCGCCTTCAGTTTCCCCAGATGCTGCGCCTTTTAGCCCGAATGCGGCCCTTATCTCCGGTCGCGATCGATCTCACCGCCCTTATTCCTCCGTCTTCCCAGCCCCGTCTGTACAGCCAACGCGGTTGACTTTCTGTCGCGTCGCTGCCCGGCTTACCCACCACCGAGGTAGCAGAAGAAAGCTGACAGTCGCTGATGGAGGCTTCGAGGTCAGGATGTCTTCTGCACTCCGGTTTCTCGATGCCTGCCGCTCGACGTGTCTTCCAGTAGGGTGATGAGGGTGGAAACCTCTCTTCGACGTCCTGTCTGTGGACGAAGCCGCCGTGGAAATAACTGCCGCAGGGTAAGAATCGGACTCGTCGCCACTGTTAAGTCTGTGTGTTATAGTGATAATTACTACACAGACTAAGAGAGTAAATTCAACAGGTCTTTACTGGTTGGAGGTAGGGACTATACTGAATACATTATTACTACACAGTGCTTATATACCGGTGTGGTCACCACCGGTATTACGTATACAGCAGCCAGAGAAAGTAGTACATCTCTTAAGGTGGAACAGGCTTAAGTTCTCTTAAGGTGGAACAGGTTACATACACCACATTGGCGAACGGGGCTTCTACCTGAATGAAGCACGAGGGCGGTTGCTGCTCCCTAAATTGCGGTAGCGACAGCGAAACGGCTGGTGCTTCCATGGCGTGCTTCTTTTGTGAAAATCGTTCACAAGAATCGGGGTCCGGCTGCGTTTTATTCGTGAAAAACGGGATCACCTCCAGGCTGCGCTTCCTTTGCGAATACATTCGCAAAGACGGAGTCGCCAATGTAGAAATTGGTGTTCGTCGGTTGTTGCTTGTCGGATGTTGTTCGCCATGCTCTTCCTCTGTGAAATCGTTCACAGAGATGGGGTTCAGGCTGTGCGCTGCTTCCGTGAAAAATGTTCACAGAAAACGGGGTCACCAATTGTAGGTTTCAATGAATTCCCGTCCTCAGGTCGTTGGGTCACCAATGTAGGAATAGGTGTATTCCTAACAAATAACGGAGCTTGACTCGGAAGAACAACAAACAGGATTTTAATGTTGAATTAGATGAAGTACAGCAAACAACGTAGAACGATGCAAGAGAGTCGTGGAACAGGTCTTTCCCCAGTGGGGACACCACGAGGACTGACTAGGCAGTCCGGAGGTTTATGCGATGATGTCATCGCGTTTGCGTCATGACGTCATCGCGTTGCTCACGTTTTCCAGCGCTTGGGGTGTCACGTGACTTGCGACATGATGTCATCGCGTTTGCCCGCGCTTGGGGCGGTCACGTGAATTGCGTGATGACGTTATCACGTTTACCCGGCACCCGGCATTGGAGCTGGCCGTTGCGGCTGAAGTCACGGGAGTGGGAGGCTGAGCTGGGCCGGCGATTGCCGCGGGAGCGGGAGGCCGAGCTGGGCCGGTGATTGCCGCGGGAGTGGGAGGCCGAGCTGAGCCAGCTCGCGTTTACCCGCGTCATCGCGTTTGCCCGCGTCATCGCGTTAGGTCGCGTTCTTAAAGGGGCAACGCCCCGTACAGGTAAACTATATATACACACATCGTTAAGTTAAAGGGAATTATGTATAATAAGTAAGGGACACTCGGTGGTACCGCTACAGCTCAATCAACATAACATTAACAGATTAGCTGGTTATTATCTCATTGCTGTTTGTGGGAGCTTGCTGTGCGCAAATTGGCTGCTGCATTTCTTACATTACAACAGTGACTACGCTTCAAAAAGTACTTCATTGGCTGTAAATCGCTTTGGGACGTCCAGTGGTTGTGAAAGGCGCTACATAAATGCATGTCTTTCTTTCTTTATATTCTCCTCAGAATAAAGCAGCAGAAAAAATAGGAAAGCCATTATTCAAAGCAGTGACGATAACTTGATTTATTTTGTATAAAACATCAAAAGCAAGGTAAAGCATATGTTCTTCAACATTTTTCTGGATTAACTTTGGTGTAAGAGTAATGAACACAAGTACAGCAAGGAAAAAACTAATGAGTGGGAAGGAACAGGTCCTTGCATTTTGTAATGTATTTAAATGCTTACAGCATCTGCCTTTATTTTATTTATGCTTATATTAAGAACTCAAACAACCATTATTCATTTAAATAAGTAACAAGTTCTGGAAGGACTATATAATTATTCACCTTTGGAAAGAGGCTATGAATCAACATCTTGATTTAAACATGTCTATTTAAGTAGCATGGTAGTTGGTAAATTACTTTAATCTTTTCTTAAATTTTCTTTATTTCATGTTTTATTTCATGGTTTTAACTATGAAAACCCATGGACTAAAAAGTTGGAGAGTAAAAGTTACTAGCTTCTACCTCATTACATTCAGATATTGTTTGTTTGATTGGTTCATTCATTCATCTACCGTTCAGTGGATGAGGAAAACACTGGACCGAGCCTTGCTGAAAAAATAACAGCACGTTAACGACGCTCGCCATTATTAATGCCAGCAAAATCAGAGTATTAAGAGGTACGCTATGAGTTGCAACTCTTGCTGGTTAATTTAGGCCACGCCACCATTTGCTTTGCACAAACTGCATCTTGCTCTTCGACTCCCTGTTATTTTAAAAACTTTTCACATTAATTGCCCTTTAAACTCACTGCATATAGTTAAGGCTAGTGATTAAGAGCATAAGTACCCTTTTAACTACATGATAATTGTTAATGCAATGTCAATCGACCTCGCTGGCCCAGAAAGGGAACAATTTAAACTGTTCAATCTTGTTCCTGCATGTATTAAATTGTTCTTCGCGATTTTAAAAAAATTACATTTTAAATGTTAAAATGTTTTTCTTACTTTTCCTTTCTGTCTCTTTTACTCTGTCTCTCAATCCAATCTTTCCATCCCTCTCTTTATTTCTCTTTCTGTACCTGATTGGACTCTAAATCCCCCTCCTTCTCCGTCATTCCTGTTTCTTTTTCAGTCCTTAAATCTCATTGGTTAAGGAGATTGGTCCCACCATTCACTGAGGTCCCAGATGCCCCATTGCCCTCACTATGCCGTTATCAATTTGCATTTTCAGCAAGTTACTGCACAAAACATTTTCGAGCTGAAGGGTGCAGGAAAAAGTCTAAAACACTGCAAGATGCGTCGCGCCAGCAAGACCTGGCCCATTATTTATTTTCCAGGATCCAATAGAAAAAACACCTAGTTCACTGTCTCTGGGGAGATCTCTTACAAACTTCTTTCACCCGAACACTATCGTAAACTTTGACTCTAAAGGGTTGAATTTCCATAGGAGTTCTCCAATTGTCCACTGTAACTTTGGTAGAAGATCTGCGGAAAACCTGAGAAACAATGTACGCATTTATGCCATTTCCATTGGGTTTCCGTGGATCTTCTGTCAAAGGTACAGGAAAGGTGCCTTCAGTTTTTGTGCAATGAAGTCTTAAAACTATTTTGTGTGAAGTTTTCTACGTATCAGAGGGTAAATTTTCATCTGCAGTACTTTCACTGCAGAGCTTTGCACGCTGGGAGTGCAAATGAGAAATTCTGGTGCATGTCTCTTAGGGGTGCATACCCAAATTCCTGGCATGCACTTGAGGCATTGAAAGTTGTGTGCTGAGAATAAATAATGATAATGCCTGTGTTAAAATAGCTATTGAATTTAATATGACACATTGGCATTGGTGCAGCATCCTTTTTCCGGGCGCTTAAATGGCTTTGCTATATTGCGGGTGGGAAGCACACACTAATTATGAGCTGGAAGTGTGCCACCTACCGTATTGAGGTACGCAAAGAAATCGCCGTCCAGGGCTTATACCTGAAACAGGCATTATTCCCTTTGCATATGCGAATAGGGCACATAGCGCTTGTTTGAAACCCCCTTTGCAAGACCGGTTGCAACCTGAGGCAGCTGGAAAACCAGCTCTAGCTGCGGCCTAGCGGGCAGTGCTTAAAAGGAACAACCAATAAGGTAAAATATGCTTACCTGCATATGGAGCCAGGAGGAACAGGAGCTCTTCCTCGATCGCTGCCACCACTACCCCATCCCCCCACCCCATCGCTGCTGTTATCCATCTCCATTCTGGTCTCTGACCTCCCCAGTCGCCGCCAACTGCTACCCTCCCTCCTGGCTTGCCCTTTAACCACTTACCTGAGGGCCGCTGCCAGCATTCCAATTTTCCCTTCCTCGTCGCCGGCGAGCTGCCTGGGGATGCCTATAATGTGTCCGCAGGTTGCCGGCTCGATGACAATGAAGCACGAGGCTCAAGATTGGGTGTACCGTGAGCCTATCCATTCAGGCGCAGGGATTGTTCCTCGAATTTCTCGGCCATTAAGCATTCGTATGACAATATACTCTACACAGTAATTTGACACTTAAAGCTTTTTAGCTTTGAAGCCTAGTGCTGTATATTAAACATCTATAAATTTGTTGGGCCATGGATTAGTTCAGGTCGTCAAAACATAGATGCAGTTAGGTTTTCTTTTTTCTTCAGTAATTTGTTTCAATATTTGAAATCTGTGTCAGTGATGTTTTCTTGTGAAGAGATAGGTAACATAATAGAATGATAAAGGTGAGTTTCAGTGTGCTGTGCCCTGGAATGCTATAATGGACACTCAATAATTCATCCATTTATTGGTTCTGAAATGGATTTGCCAGATTCATTGAAGTTTTTTGGAGGGGGATCAATTTCTGAAACCAACAGGAACAATGGGGTGAATTTGGTCTTGGGCAGTAGCACAAAGCGAACGATGGAGAATCGTCCGCCCATTTTACACCCTGCCCAGATTAACTCTTTGCCGTATGACGGTATGAACAACTAGCATATTCTTGTGATATTCCTTTTCTTGTTGTTTTATTATTTTAAATGAGTTGATGCCTATATTAACATAGCAAATAGAGGAATATCATGTCAGCATATCACATGTTCATTCTTTAATATCACCTGTGGTAATTTCTATGCTTCTGGTTTTATTATTTTCTCTGATTTCCTCTACCTATAAACAGGCTAGATATATGAAAAGGCAGGCAGTGCTACTCTTTATAACACTCAGGTGGAATTACATTGCTGAAAATCTGAACGATTTCTAAATCGGGGTTAGTATGCATTATCCGTTTAGAGAGGAACTAAAGTAAAAAGCATGAAATCTTCCAAAATCAGTGTTCATTCTCACTATGACTCCATGTTTGTGAATACCTCAACACTCCAAAAATCCTAATTCTCTATATTGCCCTCTAAATATTATTTTTCAGACAGGTCCACTCTTATTGATTGATGATGCATAGATAATTATTTTTTTAAATCGTCAAATCTTAAAATTTGTCAAACTATTCCAGACTGTAGCCCCGTTTTAACTCTGGGCAGGAATCGGGCAGGTAGGGGCCAAAGCGAGTGGCAAACCGCCATGACCTTGACAGCATGTGGCCCTGCCAGTTTTAACTCCTGGGCCTCATTTGCATTGCCCCCGGTCAGTTGTCACCTGCTCAGAAGAGCAGGTTAAATTTGAAAACTGCGAGAAGGGAGGGGGAGGTCAGCGGGTAAGTCTCCCGGCTGATTTTAACTGCTGTCCACCCAGTTTCCGCCGGGCAGACAGAATTAAACTCACCCCAACTGTATTTTTTAGTTTCCCAGTGAATAAAGGATCATATCAAAAAAAATTAATTTCCGTGTTTAAGTATGGTGAAGCTCAAGGGTGTTGATATATTTTGCATTGTGGACTATATTCTGATACAGTTCATATTATATACCCCTGTTAGACATGTTTCATATATAATTTATATTTTTATACATTTATGCAAATAAAACTATTAGAATTTAGCCTGTTTTTTTTCTCCCCCAAATCTTGTTTGCTATCACAGAGTTAGAAATTCTGGCTAGACTGTTAAGAGAAATATCAAGATCATGCTAGCAACTCTCTGTGATGACTGTGGGAACTGAGTCATATTTTAAATTTATTGTGGCTGGTAACAATGATTGAATATATTTGGGGTGTTAGTAAAAATGTATTTTTTTTTTATTCGTTCATGGGATCTGGCGTAGATGAGGCCCTGTAAGCCACCTGTAAGACAATGCGACATAGAAATTTGATTGTGCTGTGCCCATTTTACAGGCGTAAAACGAGCACCTAAGGGTCCAATATGGCGAGCAAAGTGTGCATACTCATTCTACACTAGAAGTACACCGCCTGCCATATTGGTTAAGGCTCCTCCCTAGGCGCCCAGTGTGCACACCTGAAACAGGTGTTGGGTCCTTTGCATATGCAAATTGGGTGTCTAACGCCTGTTTCAGTTCCCTTTGCAAAATTGGATGACTGTGCTGGAGGCTGTCACCCGAAAAGTAATTTTTTAATTTTTTACTGTTTTATTCTGCTCCTCCTGGCTCCACATTAAATCAGTGAGCCACCTTTCAGGCTCCTTCCAATTGTCTCCCATCCGCCCAAAGTTTGCTGAGGACCTCGGCCAGCATCTGATCCAGCTGAATTCACTCCCACTCTATGCATCTGGGGCCACAGCTTGCTGATAATAAACAAATGAGGCCTGCGGACCTATTTGCCATGGTCCTGCCACCGGCTTCATTATGTACGTGCAGCATGCCAGCACCTCGATCACAGTCTGATTCGGGTGCAATCCAATTTCTAGGCCTGTGACTGGAGAGAACATTATGGGGGATGTTATGAACTGCACTTATAAAATATTGATTTGAATGCTGTGTTTGTACTTTTAATTAGAATTGTGTTTACATTCTAATCAACTAATTGAGAATCACCAAACCATAAAGCCACTGGTATAAAGGAAATTGAGAAGAAAGAAAGAATGAAATTGCATTTATATAGCGCCTTTCACAACCTCAAGACGACCCCAAGCGCTTTACAGCCAATGAAGCACTTTTGAAATGTAGTCACTTTTGTAATGTAGGAAATATGAAGTTCTAATGTAGAAGTTCCTATAATGGTCACTCTTTCCAAAGTGAGGCATTAAAGTGAGAAGAGTGATACCTGATATTACAAGACACAGGAATCATTTAATTCAAAATAATTTAGTTTGGATCAACATCTGATTTTCTTTTTCCAAATAATTTTGAATCAACCTAATTCAAAGCAACCTAGATTCTTTCTTTGGGCTCAGTGCTAATCCCTATGACTGCTACTGCTGAGAGACACATTAAGCAGCATACACAACACAACCTAACTTCCAAACAGCCCACAGCAAAGAAAGATTTGAAGAAAATGCATACACTATTTGAATGCATACAGTAATACTTGGGTTACCTGTTGTTAAACTCAGCTGCTCAGTAATCAAATTCAACCAAATCCAAGAGAATGATACAGCACAAAAGGAGGCCATTCAGCACATCGTATATCAAAAAGAGATGTGGTCCTAATATCAACCCCTGGGAGACACCACTACATACTTCCCTCCAGTCTGAGAAACAACTCTCTGCTTTCTGTCCCTTCGCTAATTTTGTATTCACACTGCCATTGTCCCTTTAATCCCACGTTCTGTAATTTTGCTAACCAGTCCATTATATGGTACTTTGTCAAGCACCTTTTGAAAGTCGATATACACAACATCAACCGCACTACCCTCATCAACCCTCTCTTCATCAAAGAACTCAATCAAGTTAGTCAGACACGATTTTCCTTTAACAAATCCAGGCTGACTTTCAGTTATTAGCCCATACTTTTCCAAAAGCCAATTAATTTTGTCCCGGATTATTGTCTCTAAAGGTTTCCCCACCACTGACGTTAGACTGGCTGGCCTGAAGTTGTCAGGTTTATCACCCTCAACCTTTTTAAACAGAATGTAACATTGCAATCTTCCAGTCTTCTGGCAACACCCCGATATCTAAGGAGGATTGTGGCCAGAGCCTCCGCAATTTCCACTCTTACTTCCCTTAGTAACCTAGGGTGCATCCCATCCGGACACGACAGAGTGACTTTTCTACTTTGAGGACTACCAACCTTTTAAGTACCTCCTCTTTATCTATTTTTTTTCTTATCCAATATTGCGACTGTTTCCTCCTTTACTACATTGGCAGCATTCTCTTCTCTAGTAGTCAGATGCAAAGTACTCATTTGGTACCTCAGCCATGCTGTCCACCTCCACAAAAATATCTCCTTTTTAATCTTGAATTGGCCCCACCCTTCCTTTGATTTTATGACATGGCAGGGTTTTTTTTGCGTGCTAGATGTAGTGAATACATATACTTGTTCTTTCTAAACATGTTTACAATTACACTATGCCAATGGCAACGGAGGGAAAATCTCCCCCAAAGAGTCCTTCATTTAAAAAAATAATCATCTTGTTGTCCAGCATTAATCAAAGGAGAAGTGACTAGATCTTGTCAGAACAAGCTTTCTTGACTGCATAGCAACATGCTCCATTAGCTGAATGTATCCATCAATTAGCCCACCAGCAGGTGCACACTGCCTTCATTATAACAATGGCCGGAATTTTGCCTACCTGGGCGGGTCTGGTGTGGGCGGTGTCCTTGGCAGGTCCCGACCCTGCAGCTGGCTCCATCCTGCTGCTGAAAATGAACTTAACTTAATGGGGCCTATTAAGCCCACCCAGCACGTTACCCGGCCCAATGAGATGGAGCGGGTCAGGTGACATCATCCATGATGTGTTTTCAGCCGGGATCTTCAAAGGGACCATGGCCACATTACATTTGAAGTTTGATCTAACAAAGTGGGTGTTGAATCTTTACTCTACAATCATATAATAAAAGTTACATATGAGTGACAAAGAAATATTTAAATAGTATTATCATTAAGTAATATGACGCCATCTACAAATATGAACATAATTTAAAAAGCACATTAATTGTGAAGTTATTGGTGCTTTAGTCACAAATCTATAGACTTTTGTATCAGTAACTGGTACAAATAAAAGATGTGTGTGTGTGTTCATAGGTAATACATAAAATTAAGCAGATTTTAAAAGTAATTGTAAAGGGGTGGGTTTACAGTCTTATGCAAGTTCAGCGGAAGAGCTGCGGAATCCCTGACAAACAGTGTATGTGATGCTTACAATGTGTTTCTGGGATTTCTGCAGCTCTACCGTTGAAGTTAACAATGGACAAGTGAGAGAACCTCTGCAGAAATTCACCCCCAAAGTCTCAGACTGATAAATTAAATTAGTCATATTCAGGGACTGAAAGCAAATTGAACCATTGGAATGAGTGATGAGAATGAAATTGTTACGGTTGATGACTTGACTTAATGTGTACCTGGACAATCACAGTATACTGTGAGAAAAACCTGACCAGAAACAACACAAAAATGTATTTAAATGGTAAACGTCATTTTTTATAGTGCAGATCAATTCACTGCAATTATTGTTTAGTCGGAAGGCAACAGCCAAGAATAGCCAGTGAATAATGTATTTCCCTCACCATTCAGGGAAGGAGGGGAGCCTTCAGCACTCACATCCCTTCAGGAATTTCTGAATTAACATTTACCAGTAGCTTTTCAAGTAGAACAGAATCTCCATCAATCTGTTAGCTGATGTAATCAACATGTTTTTATTTTGGTTTGTTTTTCATGCTATTAAGTAATCAGCTGGAGCAATGGCAATGGAACTCCCACCTCAGGTTGACAGACATGGTTCCCGAGCTGCGTGAATCCCGTGGCCTTGCAGAGAAATTTAGAAAGTAAGTGGGGGGAAAAAGGCTCTTAAGTGCCTGTAAATGACCTGATAATCATCTTAATTGGGTCTCCCGCCGCTGCCGGTCAGGTCGGCTCCGCGATGACAGACACGCCTGGGGGAAAGATGTGTGGGAGCGAGATGTCAGCGGGTTCCCGACCCACTGTCAAAAATAACAACTTTCCCACCCGACCCACCACCGATCTCGTCCACTACCACCCTGGAAAATTCAGACCAAAGTCCTCCAGAGCCATATTTTCCTTCTTTAATATAAGGTGTGCACGATAGCAAATGCCCATACTGAAGCATAAAAAGTAACATGAAAAATATTAAAGTCTATGTTGAGGTGCTTTACAGTAAATATTTTTCTCTGCTTTCCAATGGGCAAATGTCATTTAAATGTGCAAAGGTGTTCTGTGTGTTCAAGTATGAATATTATTTTCCACAAATCATTGTGTGGCACATTTGTTCCTGGTTGAATATAAAACCTCAAAACATAGGACTGATAAAGATCAGTGAGCTCCATCCTCTGGGCCTGCAGTCTAGGAAATGTCATATCTCACGATATTTATCATACTCATCTACCAAATTGTTCTCCAGATACTTATCCAACTCTCTCTTAGAAACATAGAAACATAGAAGATAGGAGCAGGAGTAGGTCATTCGGCCCTTTGAGCCTGCTCCGCCATTCAATGAGATCATGGTTGATCATCCAAATTCAGTACCCTGTCCCTGCCTTCTCCCCATATCCCTTAATCCCTTTAGCCTTAAGAAATATATCCAACTCTTTCTTGAATATATTTAATGAACTGGCCTCCACTGCCCTCTGTGGCAGAGAATTCCACAGGTTCACCACTCTCTAGGTGAAGAAATTCCTCCTCATTTCAGTCCTAAATGGCTTACCCCTTATCCTTAGACTATGACCCCTGGTTCTGGACTGCCCGGCCATCAGAAACATCCTTCCTGCATCTAGTCTGTCCAGGCCTGACAGAATTTTATAGGTTTCGATGAGATCCCCTCTCAATCTTCTAAACTCCAGTGAGTATAAGTCCAATCGACACAATCTCTCCTCATACGTCATTCCTGCCATCCCAGGTATCAGCCTGGTGAATCTTCGCTGCACTCCTTCCATGGCAAGAACGTCCTCCTTCAGATAAGGCGACCAAAACTGCACACAATACTCAAGGTGCGGTCTCACCAAGGCCCTGTACAACAGTAGCAAGACATCCTTGTTCCTGTACTCGAACCCTCTTGCTATGAAGGCCAACATACCATTTGCCTTCTTAACCGCCTGCTGCACCTGCATGCTTACCTTCAGCGACTGGTGCACAAGAACACCCAGGTCTCTTTGCACTTCCCCTTCTCCCAATCTATTGCCATTCAAATAATAATCTGCCTTCCTGTTTTTGCCACCAAAGTGGATAACCTCACATTTATCCACATTATACTGCATTTGCCATGTTTCTGCCCAATCACCCAACCTTTCCAAATCGTACTGGAGTTTCACGACATCCTCCTCACAGCATACCCTCCCACCCAGCTTTGTGTCGTCTGCAAATTTGGAGATATTACATCCAATTCCCTCGTCCAGATCATTAATATATATTGTGAACAGCTGGGGTCCTAGGACCGATCCTTGCGGTACCCCACTAGTCACTGCCTGCCACTCGGAAAATGACCCGTTTATTCCAACTCTTTGCTTTCTGTCCGCCAACCAGTTCTCTATCCAAGTCAATAACTTGCCCCCAATCCCATGTGCCTTAATTTTGCACGCTAATCTCTTATGCGGGACCTTATCGAAAGCCTTCTGAAAGTCCAAATACACCACTTCCACTGGTCCTCCCTTATCTATTTTACCAGTTACATCCTCAAAAAATTCCAGTAGATTAGTCAAGCATGATTTACCTTTTGTAAATCCATGTTGACTTTGTCCAATCCTGTCACTGCTTTCCAAGTGTTCTGCTATTACATCTTTTATAATGGACTCTAGCATTTTCCCCACTACCAATGTCAGGCTTACCGGTCTACAATTCCCCGCTTTTTCTCTACCACCTTTTTTGAATAGTGGGGTAACATTAGCTACCCTCCAATCTATGGGTACTGTTCCAGAGTCTATCGAGTTGTGGAAGATGACCAGCAATGCATCTACTATTTCTAGGGCCACTTCCTTAAGTACCCTGGGATGTAGATTATCAGGCCCTGGGGATTTATCGGCCTTCAGTCCCATCAATTTTCCTAACACCATTTCCCTACAAATACTGATTTCTTTCAGTTCCACCCTTTCATCAGACCCTATGTTCTCCGGCATCCCTGGGAGGTTATTTGTGTCCTCCTTTGTGAAGACAGAACCAAAATATGTATTTAGTTGGTCAGCCATTTCTTTGTTCCCCATTATAAATTCCCCTGATTCTGACTGCAAGGGACCTACGCTTGACTTCACCAATCTTTTTCTCTTCACATATCTATAAAAGCTTTTACAGTCAGTTTTTATGTTCCCTGAAAGCTTACTCTCATATTCTATTTTCCCTTTCTTAATTAATCCCTTTGTCCTCCTTTGTTGAATCCTGGGCCTAGAAATTGGGTTTTGGCTTAGCCAGGGCTTTAGCGCTGGAAGTTAGTGCCGGCGCTAAGTCCCCCTGCGCGCGCCAAAAATTCAGTAGCGCCGCGCCCAAACGGCTGCCGGCACTACTGAAGGGTCTTAGCGCCTGGAAAAGGCGTTTAGCGCCGCAATTCCGGCGCTGCGGCACCCGATGCGGTGCGGCAGGCTGCGGAAGTGCAGGCCTCCTCCTTCCGTTAAGGAGGAGCTGCCTGCACCCGGCCGCGGCCCGCGCAAATCTGTTTAAAAATGAGCCCGGCACCTTGGACAAGTGCCGGGCTTGCATCTGTTCCGGGGGGGGGGGGGGCGGGAGAAGTCCGGGGAGGGAGCTGCGGGCAGGCGGCCGGCGGGAAAGCGTCCGGCCGCCGCGGGGCCTTTAATGCGCCGGCGCAAACACATGTTGGACTCTGTTGCCAGAGTCTTAGTTGCGGCTGCCACGGGCGAGGCGGCCGCAACTGAATTTCAGCGCTGGGGCCCGTCGGCATGGCAACCGGGACGCTGCGCACACCGATGACGTCATCGGTGCCGGCGCAGCGCTACCGGTGCAACGCCGCTTTAGGGCCCCAGGGAATTTTTCAACTGGCCATAACTCTGGCGCTAGTCCCTCTAGCGCCTCAAAAGCGGCGCTAAGGCTAGTGAATTTCTAGGCCTGAAACTGCTCCCAATCCTCAGGATTATTGCTTTTTCTGGCCAATTTATATGTCCTCTCCTTGGACCTTATGCTATCCCTAATTTCCCTTGTTAGCCACGGTTGAGTCACCTTTTTTGTTTTATTTTTATGCCAAACTGGGATGAACAAATTCTGTCGTTCATCCATTCGGTCTTTGAATGTTTGGCATTGCCTATCCACCGTCAACCCTTTGAGTGACATTCCCCAATCAATCCTACCCAACTCGCTCCTCAGACCATCATAGTTTCCTTTATTTAAATTGAGGACCCTAGTCTCTGAGTCAACTACTTCATTCTCCATCTTAATGAAGAATTCGATCATATTATGATCGCTCCGACCCAGGGGGCCTCGTACAACAAGATTGCTAATTAATCCTTTCTCGTTACATAATACCCAGTCTAAGATGGCCTGATCTCTGGTTGGTTCCTCGATATATTGGTCCAGGAAACCATCCCGTAAACACTCCAGGAATTCCTCCTCCACAGTATGGTTACTAATTTGGTTAGCCCAATCTATATGTGGATTAAAGTCAGCCATGATGACTGCTGTGCCCTTATTGCACGCTTCTTTAATTTCCCTTTTAATGCCATCCCCAACCTCCGCCTTACTGTTTGGAGGTCTGTCTACCACTCCCACTAACGGTTTCTTCCCCTTAGTATTTCTCAATTCTACCCCCACTGCCTCTCTTGGCTGTCTGTTCCAAACATTCACCACCCTTTGCATACTGTAGTTAAATCTAAACGGTCCTTTCACCTCCCACTTCTACATTTGAGGCCCTGCGCTCTCAGAATCTATGATGGTGTTAAACATATTGAACTTTACTTGCCTATACCCATTAAGATCTTGTCATTTTGCATGTGCAATAAATCATTCGGCATGATTGTTTTTGTGCTTTCTCAGTGCCATACCTGGGAGCACAAGTGCGTTATACATCTTGGGGGTCATTTTCAGAGTTTGCATTCGCAACGGGAAGACTTACCCACTGGGGGTCACACATAACATAGCTTCCTGGGCTGCCAGGAAGAAAATATAAAAGGAACTATAATGCAGAATATTAATCCTCTGGGGCGTCTTGAGGTCATATTGGTTTCCTGAGAAAATACCTATTTTCAAAAGACTCAATGTATTCAGTATTGCAGCTGGCGGTGTTAGCCTGACCTTGATGAGACCCCTTGTGTGGCTGAATAAAATGCGCTGGGTAACTTTTCATCTTTAGTACTCCCAGAGCCCACTACCTTTTGGCAGTAGCACATTTTGGGAATTCGCAAATCCCTGAAAGGCACTTCCAATGTGTGAAGCCTTGCGCCGGGAACGCTGAAGATAAAACATTGCTGTATTGTCTTAGCCACACCTAGTTCATTTCTATGCCATGGAGAGATGTGCCTATGTACTTAAAAATGAAAGAAAAGTAATAAAATCCTGCAGAAACACTGCAGGATATCTGTGTGAAAGCATTTGTTTTCATAGGGTCAGTTGAATTTGTTTCGCATACCATGACACTAGCTCATCCAGTCAGAAAAGTACTAATGTTCCTTCCAACATAACGTCCAGCTATTTTTAAATTAGTCAAAGGTTTTTACCTCCACCACCATATCCAGATCTCCATTTCATGTATTAATTATTTTGTGGGATTCATTTTTGTTCCTTGTTTCACTTGATTGTCTTTCTGGTAGATTAAGGATCAGGTTTGTTTAGACCATGCTTTCTAATCCTAGGATGTAATTATTCCCACATTACAACAGTGGCTCCACTTCAAAAGTACTTCATTGGCTGTAAAGCGCTTTGAGACGTCCAGTGGTCATGAAAGGCGCTATATAAATGCAAATCTTTCCTTCTTTATTCTGTGTGCTCCTCACTATATGCTTTGAAAAACTACTTAAAATATTGATTGCAGCATGACCTTGCCCAAACAGTGAGCACAGAGAAATTGTAGCAGAACTTTCAGAGCTGAACTAAGTCTGGCTGAAAATTACTCAATATCTTGACAATGTCTCTTTAAATAGTGCAGAACAGAACTGTATTGTTTTTATCAGTGAAATTTCTGACTCGGGAGTGTATTTCTGCTAAACTGAGAAAGAAGGACAGCAAGAGAACAGGATCAACCATAAAAGTGCTTTGAGGTGATACCGATTGCCATCAATCTTGCTGTAGAATGCGGAGATGGTAATGATGTGATTCAGAGAAATCAGAAAATGTCCTCACTGTGTGGAGCTACTTTGTTGTCTGAATCATTGCTGGGAGAAAGTAGAATGCCCACACCTGATGATTTCCTTAATCCGTTGGATAATGAAAAAACTTTTCTGTGCGCTGTAAAAAAAAAATTGCTCTTTCAAGCTATTGCCGAAGCACAGATACCAGATATTCCAATAAAATCTTCAAATGTGAGAACTATTAGGCCTAGAAATTGGATATGGCCCAAAAACGAGTGGTGTCATGGTCCAGCAATATTTAACTGCAACAGGTCAAAGTGGTCTAGGTAGCACGCAAAATTCATGCTCAGTGCTCATTTACATGATTATAGTGCTGATCTCCATGCTAAACCCGCTGCTCATTGGCTTACCGCTCAACAGGTGGGCCAATATCAGGTACAGTCTCATTCCAAAGTCATGTTTGGCCTAGGGTTTCTCCACTACTTAAAGGGGAGGTTCTTTGATGCAACAGCACCTCATTGTCATTCCATTTGGAGCACCACTTGGAAGCAAAACTGACTAGGAAGAGATGACTGCACGGCAGCAGAGGTAAAGAGCAACTCGCTTCTCAGATGCAGCTCTAGATTCACTGGTGGTGGTCATGGAGAGGAGGCGGGCTGTCCTCTTCCCGCAAGCTGGCAGGAAGCAATCAGCCCATACATGTAGAAGGCTCTGGCAGGAGATATCTCTTGTGATGGCTAACAGCATGGTCTCCAGGTCCTGGGTGCAATGCTGCAAAAAGTTTAATGGCCTCACACAACAGTTGAAAGTGAGTGAATGCTTCAGCAAATGCCATATCCCACCATCTGCATCACAAGCCTCACAAACTGCTCAATGCACTGCACCCCATCACTCACCTACCAACAATCTCGACCTATCACCACCCACACCTCACAATCAGAGCTTCACTTCACCCTCGCAACCTTACCATTGCTGCAACACTCACACCCACATCACACACCGTGCATACACTGACTATTCAACTATGGCAGGCACATCATCCAAACACTTTGCACCACACTCACTGACATACTTCCCTTTCTCTTGCAGGCCAAAATCGGGCACAATCTCCAGGAGCAGCGGCAGACAGATGATTGATCGGGGCGGGGGGCAGGGGAAGCTGCAATCGAGGCCTCAACATCATTGGATGGGAAGTCTCTGAGGTCGTGGCAGCAGGTGAAGTTGAAGCCCTTGGGGACAACAACGGTATGCTCATTCCTAATCCTTCACATCCCACTTCCCTCTCATCTCAACTCTCTTCTCACTTACAAGCTGCTGATGCTGTATGCATGTAAATCTTACTCTCCGCCCCCTCCCCTCACCACAACCTTACCCTTGTGCCTTTCTGCTTTCAGATAACAAAGAACAAACAGCCACAGAACCTGTCCCGAGGCGATGGAGGAAAGCGAGTGGGGAGAAGAAGACGACACAGCATCACTACATCTGACACTCACAGATACCAACTCAGAAACTGGCACTACACGTAATTTAGAGGGGAGTATAGATGCGGGATCGGCACAGGGTGAGGCACCGGGCACGAGTGGGCTGCAGCAAGGCCAGGGAGATAGGGTAGCTCGGGGCCAGCTCCCCGGAGGGTGAGTTCGTGCGCGAGTTCTCCTACATACAACTAAGATGAGGACCTCAATGGGATGGCCTTCAGAAGAAAGGTGATGGGCATGCACACCGAATTACTAGGTGCAATGGCAAACTGGCCAGAGAGCCTCTTGGCAATGTCAAGAAGCATGGAGGAGTCTGCCTCCAACATTGCACGGGGCTTTGTGCAGAGCTTGGAGCCCATCATTTCCAGGCTGGAAATGATGGAAAACGCCAGGAGAGACTGTGTTGACCCAGACATGATGCTGCATGTGATGGGTGATGTCGTGGCTGCCATTGCAGTACAGGCAGAAGTGACCCAACATCTTAGTGCTGCAGCAGAAGTGCAGACTGCTGACTTGCAGTCTCAGTTTGCTGCCACACAAGATCAGACTGCTGCCATCATGGCTGGGTTTACCACTGTCGATCTGTGCTCCAACAGATTGCTGGGAATGCTGAGGTGCCACCCTGGGGGAGTGGCAGTGGGTCTGTGGAGCAGGAACCTGCTGTCCTCTCTCAGGATGACCGCATTCCTGTTCCCATCACCAGCCAGGCTGCCAGCCCAGACTGCTGCCGCCCATACCGAGGTGGTGCAGTCTACAGCCGGGCCTTCTAGGTCCAGAGCTGCTCAAGGTCATCCTGCAAGGCCATCTGAAGTCTCCCCCATGGAAACTCAGCAACCTTCCACCAGCCATGCCGCAGTCACTGGGGGAGCACTTCCTATGAGCACTAGAGCAGGAAAGGGCACCCAAACGACAGGCACTAAGGGATTGCACAAGAGTGATTAGTTGATATAGTATTTGTGAATTGATTTTTGATAAATTTAATCATTTTTGTTTGGAATCTTTGTATTGTGGTGGCTCTCATTTCAGCTTTGTGCCCAGGAGGATGCTATGATATTCCGTGACAGAGGGATGGTATGATGGGAATGTGCTTGATGAAGATGTGGTGAGCAATGGGGATTTGGGGTTTCATTCACTGGAATCGAAGTCTGATTCAAGGACAGCCCGCGCCGAAGGGGGATTTGCTCCCTTGCTCCTCATCCTCCTCCACTTCCTCCTTGTCCTCCTCCACTTCCTCTTCCTCCTCATCCTCTTCCTCATCCTGTCCCTCTTCCTCCTCCTGAGGTGTTCCCGCAACCCCTGGTGGCAAGGGCTGCACCCTCACGATGGTCACGTTGTGAAGCATACAGCAGACCACCATGAAATGGAACACCCTCTCCACCGAGTACTGGAGGGCTCCTCCTGAGCGGTCAAGGCAGCGGAACCATTGCTTCAGTTCCCCGATGGTTTGCTCGATGATGTTCCTGGTGGAAGCGTGGCTCTCATTATATGAGTGCTGGGCACGAGTGTTGGGGTTTCGGAGGGGAGTCATCAGCCGGTTGCAGAGCAGATAGCCTTGTCTCAGAGCAGTCACCCTCGGGTTTGACGTATTGGCTGGAAGATTGCTGACGCAGGCTGAAAGCATCATGACTGCTGCCCGGATAGCAGCCATTGACCATTAGAATGCGCTGTGTGTGGTCGCACCACAACCGCACAATAAGTGAGTGGTAGCCTTTGTGGTTATGGACGATCTCAGCATTGTTATGTGGCACCTGCAAAGCCACGTGGGCGCAGTCGACGGCACCCTACACCATGAGGAAGCCCGCTATCCTGGCAAAGTCACATGTACGCTCGTCCTGCTTCTCTCTGCTCAGAGAGAAGACAACGTAATCCCTTCTCCTGGTGTAGGGAGCTTTAGTGACCGCCCGGATGCAGCGATGGATGGCAAACTGTGGGATGTTAGTAATGTCGCTTGCTGCAGACTGGAAGAATCCGCTGGTGAAGAAATTGAGGGTCACGGTGACCTTGACTGCCATTGGGAGAGCCGTGGTCGCCCTGCTCTGAGGCTGCAGGTCTGGTTGCAGGAGGTGGCAGAGTTACGTGACCACCTCCTTGGTGAAACGGAGTCTCCTAATACACTGCTCCTCGCTTAAGTGGATATAAGAGAAGTGCTCTCAGAGGACCCTGGGTGGGTAAGTCTTCCTGTTGAGAGCCCTCCTCCTCCTGTCTCTACATGCATCTTCCCCTCTTCTTTGCTGCCTCTGCTCCCTCTCCCAAAGATACTCGAGCGCAAGGGGGACTGCCAGTAGAGCCACCATGACTGTGAGCAAGTGTTGTGAGCAGAAGCCTTTAAATAAGAATGAAGGTGTTCTCCACTTGCAGCAACACTCCCTGTTACCTTAGAAACTTGAAAGAAGTTTATAAAGCTGCTGGAGTTGCAGAAAGTTGCACAGAACCAGTCAAACTGCAGAAACATGTCAGGTGCAAGTTGTTGCTGATGATCCCTTTAAATACCACTGCTGGAGCCTCCTTCCTGCTTGTCAACACTTGCCGGTAAGTTGAGTGGCGTACTCCAAAATGGCAGATCGGGCGTCAGGTGAGCATTGCACACTCACTGGCATCACGATCTGCATAATATACATAATGATAGTGAGCGCACACATTGGCAGCGCTACCGCCCAGCTGAAAGTGGCAGCTGACGGAGGACCCACCGGCAGCAGGTAGAAGTGCGGCGGCTGCCATTTTTTCCCGAATCAGGCCTTAATGGCCATGCTAAACCCTCGAATTTCTAGGCCTTAATCGTTAAGTGTTGCACCCCTCGGTGTTTCAGAAAACAAAGTAGAAATTCCAATCACCTGTAAACCAAAGTTGATTTCTTTTTATTTGTTCCTGGAATGTGGGCGTTACTGGCAAGGCCAGCATTTATTGCCCATCCCTAATTGCCCTTGAGAAGGTGGTGGTGAGCTGCCTTCTTGAACGGCTGGAGTCCGTGTGGTGAAGGTACTCCCACTGTGCTGTTAGGGACGGAGTTCCAGGACCCAGCGACGATGAAGGATCGGCAATATATTTCCAAGTCAGGATGGTGTGTGACTTGGAGAGGAACTTGCAGGTGATGGTGTTCCCATGTGCCTGCTGCCCTTGTCCTTCTAAGGGGTAGAGGTCACAGGTTTGGGTGGTGTAGTGTCCGAGTATAAATAATACACGGACTGCAGTTGAACAATAATAACAGGTATTTACTGAACAGAGGGTAACTTAAGACTGACGTACAGAAGCCTGCTATGGCTTTATATACAGGGGTGGTCACTGCCGGTACTGCAGTATAGAATCAGTTCTTCTCTTAAAGGTACATACACAACAATTCCTCCCCTTTTAGATAAACAGTACATAACATTCATTTAACAACTAAATAATAACTAATTACAATTACAATTTTCTCTGTACTATATACATCAACTGAAATAATCATTTATAAGTTCAGTCTTTGAGGAGGCTTCCTGATCCTGACTGGATAGCGCCTTTCTCGAGCATCCTGTTCTTGCGGCGGAGTTGATTCTGGCTCATTGTCATTGGTTGGTTCGTCAGCTTCCAATACCACTGCTTCTGAGGTAGATGCAATCTGTACTTCGGGTTGATTACCAGGTGCACCTGCTCGTGGTATGGGTTTGGCTTGTTCCTGTGACTCTAGAATCTGGTCAGCATGGCGTCTCACGATGCTCTCTCCAACGTCCACTGTGTACATTAGTGGTCCCTGCTGTGTGCATATCGTTCCTGGCTGCCATTTTTCTGTTCGGTAGTCGCGGTCCAAGACTGGTTGCCCTATCTTGAAGCTCCTGGTTGGCTTCTCATTTATGTGCTGGAATTGCTTATCCTCAACATCTCGTCTTATGTTTGGTTTGAGCAAATCCAGGTGACATCTTAGCCTTCGGTTGAAGAACATTACGTCTGGAGCTTGGTTGGTTACTGCATGTGTCGCATTCCGGTAAGCAAACAAGAAATTATCCACCTTGTGTTGTAGTGGTATGTCGTCATTATACATTGCCTTTATGGCCTTTTTAAAGGTCTGAACAAACCTCTCAGCCAATCCATTTGTGGCTGGATGATATGGGGCAGATGTGTAATGTTTCAGCCCATTATTCCTCAGAAACCTCCGGAAATCCTCGGACACAAACTGTGGGCCATTGTCGGAGCAAATCTGTTCTGGCAAGCCATTCCTGGCGAAGATGGTCCGTAGGACTGCAATAGTTTTCTCCGTGGTGGTGGAGGACATTTTGATGACCTCTGGCCATTTCGAATGGGCGTCCACAGCGATTAGGAACATTGAGTCCATAAATGGACCAGCAAAATCAATGTGTACCCGTTGCCATGGAGATGAGGGCCACTCCCATGGATGTAGCGGGGCCTGTGGTGGAGCGTTTTGGACCTTCTGGCATCCTGTGCATCTCTTGGTCATATCCTCGATTTCTTGATCGATTCCCGGCCACCACACAAACGCCCTGGCTAGGCTCTTCATTTTTACCCCTCCCAGATGACCCTCATGAAGCTCATTGAGCACTCTATCTCTCAACTTGGGTGGAATTACCACTCGGGATCCACACATCAAGGTCCCCCAGCACACTGACAGCTGTTCTCTCCTTGGCGAGAATGCTGGCAACAGTGAGTCGCCATGTGTTGGCCATCCCTTCACCGTCAAATCATAGACCCGAGAGAGTGTCGGGTTATTTCGGCTTTCCTTCTCTATACTTGAGTTTGTAACAGGTAGACATTCGACTATGGTCGCATGGAATATCTCAACAGGGTCCACTGCAGGTGCTTCCTCTACTGTGGGCAACGGTAGGCGCGACAGCCCATCAGCGTTTCCATGCTGTTTCGTACCCTTGTACTCTATGTCGTACTGATGTGCCCCTAGAAAAAGTGACCATCTTTGCAGCCGTTGCACCGTCATCACCGGAACGCCCTTCTTTGGGTTAAAAATGGAGACCAGGGGCTGATGATCAGTCAGTA
Organism: Somniosus microcephalus; assembly: GCF_052327205.1. Lineage (NCBI taxonomy): Eukaryota > Metazoa > Chordata > Chondrichthyes > Squaliformes > Somniosidae > Somniosus > Somniosus microcephalus. Next base: position 225,938,982 of record NC_140988.1, read on the forward strand.
GGGTGAATTTCTGCCCATGCAGATAGTGATTGAACTTCTTCACCCCCCACACCAGGCTGAGGGCCTCCCTGTCAATCTGGGCGTAGTTACGCTCAGCTGAGGTTAACGAGCACGACACAAAGGCTATTGGCCTCTCTGAACCGTCAAGGAATTTGTGTGACAACACCGCTCCGATGCCATAGGGAGACGCATCACATGCTAATCGAATCGGTAGTGTTGGATTGTAGTGGGCCAATACTTCTTTTGAAGTGATTAGGCATTTACATTTCTGAAAGGCACGCCTACACTCATCACTCCATTTCCATGTTACTCCAGTTTGCAGTAGGGCATTCAGTGGGCGCAGAATTGTAGATAAATTCGGCAAGAACTTATGGTAGTAGTTCACCAACCCGAGGAACGATCTCAGTTGTGACACATTTTCCAGTGCTGGAGCCTTGACTATAGCCTCAATCTTGTCCGGCGACTTATGCAACCCTTCCTCATCAATCATGTGGCCACAATACGAGATTTGTCTCCTGAAGAACTCGCATTTGGGGCGGTTGGCTCGTAGCCCATATTCCTGTAATCTCGTGAGCACCTGCTCCAGGTTGGCAAGGTGTTCACTGTCATTTTCGCCCGTAACCAGGATGTCGTCCAAATAACACTGGGTCCCCGGGATCCCTTGCAGGATTTGTTCCATCGCCCTCTGCCAAATAGCCGGGGCTGATGCTACCCCGAATACCAATCGATTGTACTGGTAAAGGCCTTTGTGAGTGTTTGTTTATCGTGAGGTATTTCCTAGATGCTTCTTCCACCTCCATTTGTAGATACGTTTGGGCCAGATCAATCTTTGTAAAGCGTTTCCCTCCAGATAGTGAGGCGAAAATATCTTCTATCTGTGGAAGTGGATATTGTACTGTGTGCAGGACTGGGTTCACAGTTACCTTGAAGTCCCCACAAATGCGAACCTTCTTCGGTTCCCCAGGCGTGCTGCTCAATGATTTCTTCATTACAGGAATGATGGGTGTGGCCCACTCGCTCCAGTCCACCTTGGACAGCACACCCGAATGCTCCAGACTCTCCAGCTCTGCTTCAATGGCTGGGCGGATCGCGTAAGGTAGCGGCCTGGCCTTAAAACATTTTGGGTTTGCGTTATCTTCGATTTTTATCGTTGCCGTTACTCCTTTTAGAGTCCCAAGTCCTTGTTGGAACACCTCTTTCGCGTCAGTTAGAATCTTTGACAGTCGTCCAGGTGTGACGTCATCATCCTTTTTATCAGTCACAGTTAGCGCCTGAATGGAATGCCAATCCAATTGTATTTTTCGGATCCATTCATGTCCCAATAATGGTGGTCCTCCATCTGGTAGTATATATAGATACAGTTTCTGTGTTTCCTTGCCATTGTATTCGACTGGCACCCTTATTTTTCCTCTGGGGTAGACTTTTTGCCCCGTGTATGTTTTCAATACAATGGACGTGTCCTTCAAGGGTATGTGTGAGAATAGCCGCTCGTAGTCTCGTCGATTCATGACAGTTAGGGCTGATCCTGTGTCCAATTCCATCTTTACTGGGGACCCTGCTATCATGAGGGTGACCCAAATGGTTCGGTGATCCTCCTTTGCGATCACGTTGTGTAACTTTAGACAATTTAGTCTCCTGCTCCCGGAGTCCTTATCACTCTCCTGATCTTCCGAACTACTGTCTGTCAATTTCTTTACTTTCTTGTACTTTTCCTTAGTAGTTCTTGTAGTGTTGGTTTTCTTTCCCGACCTGCAGACTCTTGCTATGTGTCCCATTTTCCCACATTTCCTGCATACTTTGTCCTTAAACCAGCAGTCCTTCTGATCATGGGTTGTTCTGCCGCAGCGATAGCACTTTTCTGCTCCATACGCCATTTCGTTAGCGCAGTATTCCTGTGGTTTCTGTTGTATTTCCGCAGCTCCCCGTGCGGCTGCTTCGTAGGATACTGCCACGCTGAAAGCCTGTTCTAGTGTCAGGTCCTTTTCCGAAAGTAGCCGTTTCTGGGTTCCTTCGCTCTGGAGCCTGCAGACAAACTTATCCCGTAAGGTGTCTGCCAGTCCTGCTCCGAACTGGCAGTGCTTCGATAACTTGCGTAGTTCCGTAAGATAGTCAGCATTGCTCTCATCTTTGTGCTGGTTTCTTTTATGGAACTTGAATCTTTCCGCTATCAGCAGCGGTGTAGGGTTTAGGTGTTCCTGTAAGATATTAACAATCTCCTCAAAACTTTTCTCCACTGGTTTAGCTGGGGTAATTAAATTCCGCAATAGGCCGTACGTTCTCGCGCCCATCAAATTTAATAATACCGACGCCTTCTTTCCATCGGCCACCTCATTTGCCTTGCAGTACACTTCCATTCTTTCCACATACGTGGTCCAGTCTTCTACCTCGTTGTCGAAAGCAGTGATACTGCCACTTTTCGGCATCTTGGGTGATTTAAAATGGCGCCTCCCGCGTTTTTTCTTCTTCACCAATGGATTAAAATGGCACCTCCCGCGCTTTTCCTTCTTCTCCAATGGAATAAAATGGCGCTTCCCGCACTTTTCCTTCTTCCCCTTGCTGCCACGCTGCTCCTAGCGTTCTGCAGGGTAATGGCGGTGACCCGTGGCTTCGGCGCATCTCACTTTTCCTTCCCCTTGTTTTATTTTCGCTACGCTGCCCGGTTCTTGAGCACCGACCGCGCCCTGTGTGCTCCACCCTCTCTCTCTCTCTTTTCCTCCCGACGACGCTGCACGGCCCCTTTGCAGAGCCGCTCGATCGAGCTGGAGCCCGCCGCAGTCCGGAAGGGTCAGCGCACTACCTGCTACCAGCACGATTTGCTGGAACACCTTGACTGGGGAGCTAAGCCCAGCTCTCCACAGCCTCTCCTGCAACTCTCCGAACTCCGATGGATCCTTGGGCGGTTGCCCACGGTTGATGCCTGTTGTTCTGACTTCGACCTCCAAAAGCTTTTTCTCAGGGAAAGATCCCCGTGAGGTGATGCAGTACTGCAGGTGAGTTCGAACCTGTTCGTCGCCAATGTAGTGTCCGAGTATAAATAATACACGGACTGCAGGAGAACAATAATAACAGGTATTTACTGAACAGAGGTTAACTTAAGACTGACGTACAGAAGCCTGCTATGGCTTTATATACAGGGGTGGTCACTGCCGGTACTGCAGTATAGAATCAGTTCTTCTCTTAAAGGTACATACACAACAGGTGGTGCTGTCGAAGAAGCCTTGGTGAGTTGCTGCAGTGCATCTTGTAGCTGGTACACACTGCAGCCACTGTACGCCGGCGGTGGAGGGAGTGAACTTTTAAGGTGGTGGATGGGGTGATGTAAAACCTTTTAAAATTTGAATGCTATCCAAAAGAAGAAAAGCATCAGGGCAATAAATATTGTTGTTAGGTGCTTTATTTCTTCGCACTGCAAAAGTTGTGTGCCCCATAGTCGTAGAGAAAAAAGCATTACATTCATTACAATGTGATGAATTTTGAAAATCATATTTTGCACTGCAACCCTTCGAGAGTTACATACAGAAGCCATGCAGCAGGTTTGTGATGTATCTGATTTTCACTTAATTTACTGGGGTTTTTTCTCAGCCACTAAATTGACATATTCCAGGATTTGCCATCACTTGTGTTCTGAGCAACTAAAACATGTAAAAATTGGACCCACCTACATGGATGGCACACTATTATCTTTTTGCCACAAATAGATTAAAATGCTTTCTGAAAAATTTTCACAATCAGTTTTTTCTCAACCACTGAAATTTTCACTCTCGAAAATAAGGTTCTAAACAAAAACCAGTCTGAGCACGTGCAGTGTGCCTAATTTCTCATGCTGCATCAGTACTGTGCAGTCAGCTGTATGATGAATATTTTTCTTCTGTTTCCAGCAGATTTTGTTCAGTTGTTTTTCAGAATTATTTGAAGGAAAGTTTATTCATCTTTGTGTGTGTGGGAGCGAGAAAAAGTGACAGAGTACTGATTACACACATGTCACAGCTATTGGGGTAGAGTTTCCACTTTGGGCTCAATCAGGAAATTGCGGCCAAAATGCGCTTAAAATGTTACAGTTCAACCATCCGCTAAAATTCATTTGCATAATCACAACGTAAAATCTTTCATGAACCTGTGCAATTGGGCAACGTCATAGAAATTCCATTGAAAAGTATTCCTTAAGAGTGGTAACCTGGTGCAGTTTTACTAATACAGTTGAAAATGGGCTTATCAGCAAAACTATGCATTTTTATAAGAGTGTCCAGTCCTCCATGTGTGGGTAACCTGATTTAAAATCACTGAAAATGACTTAAAAACATTAAACTGAACCATTTAATAGTTTCATTAGAGTACACTAGTCAATTTCTTAGTAAATTAAGTATTTTTTGATCTGAAAAAACATTTAAAATGTGCCAACTAGTGCCTTTGATAAAAGGTACACCAGCTAGCAGGGTCAAACAGCTGTCATAGATTAAACAAGGGGGAACTTGATGTGGGTGAGTCTGTGGGTATGAGTGGGGGGGGTGAAATCCTGGAAAAAAACGAGAGCACCGGGAAGCCGTCAACTTCCGTATTTCACTCCAGTGAGTTAGAATCATGGGGCTGAATTTTGCCGGTGCTGAGAGGGCAGGTTTGGAGGCGAGTCCACTGTCAAAATAGCAAAGATTGACAGCGGGTCGGAAATCCGCTGTCAACCCGCCTCCACACGAGTCTCCCAGGTGTCGGGTCTGTCAGCGGAGAACTGATCCATCATCAAGCGGCGGGGGAGACAATTTAAATCATGAAATGACTTGTTAAGAGCCAATTTAATGCTATTTTGAGCCTACCTTGTAATTTTGCATGCTCCCCCACAGGTTACCCGTTGCTCGGTGAACACGCCAGCTCACCCTGGCGTGAATTGCGTCTGCTTTGATTTATCTGATTACATGACAGCTGCAGAAGTGGTGTCAAGGATAACATGTTGCAGCTGTTCAGTTTCATAGTTCAGAAACTGTTGTTAACTGCGTTTTTAAGACATGTAGAGCTGTCTGTAGCTTGCAAGTGTTTAGAACCAACTCTCTATCCAGTGCCACCTCCTTGGAGCAAGCTCTCTCACCATTGACAGATCGCTTCTGTCATCTCAACTTCAGCTGCCATCTATTCCAACAACATCGATGCCCTTGAAAAAATCTCACCTTGGTCCTCTGAATCCCAACATGATCAGCCCCAGCACCAACATCACCAGGCACGCCAACATCACCAACAACAACACCAACAACATCACCAACCTTCTCCGCCATCACCTGATGCTGCACAGGACACAGGGCATCAGCACCTGACAACAATGCTGCCTGGGAGGCCAGCGATGACATCACCATGGCCAGATTTACATCACGTGATGCTGTAAACCCTGGCTGCCACATGATGCGCCAGGTTGGCACCAGCACCATAAAACATCCCTATAATGTCCAAGCCATTCCTTTCACACTCATCAAAATAGTGGGGGGGAGGGGAAGTTATGTCTCAACATTCACTGGAACTCACCAATCACTTCTCAAGGTGCGCACAGATCTGTCTATTAAGGTGAAGTGTTGAAAATATAGATTTCAGTGCTTGTCAACACATTAACAGAAACTTCACATGAACATTGGCTAAACCGCTCAAGTGCCTACCCTTGTGTGTTGTTCGTTCGTATGCTTGCAGTAGGATGAGGGTGAGTGTGAGGGGTGGCTAGTGAGATGGCGAAGTGATGATGTAGATAGAGAGGGATGGGTGGAGGTGCAAGGTAAGTTGGTGTGAGTAAGGATGTGCAGGAGTAGGATAGGGAAGGCAGAGTGATGGGTGGCACAGCAGGATGAGTTTGAGTGTTGCATTGCAGTATCATTTCGTGATCTAATGAGATCAATGAAAGGTTTGCGCCACAGCAGCCAGGGACTCCAGACGACATCCCTTCTTGTGTCCTCCTGTGCAATGTGCAACCAGATTGCATTGATCTCCTGGGGAGGACTCTTCCACCCATGGGAAGGGAAGAGAATCTCCCTGCGTGCTGTGATTCCTTCCATAAGCATATGGAGGGAGTCATGCGTGAGCCTGGGTGCAGACATGCACCTCTGTGCCATGCTTGTCAGTGTTTTCAGCTCCTCAATGCTGTAGAACACTGACAGCACAAATGTCAAAAATCAATGTGGCCGTGGTCCATTTAAGGAAACCAGCTGATGACGCGTTATCAAATGATTTCACCAGACCCGCTTCCTATTAATTCATTGGCATCAATTCATGTCTTGCCATTCATCATCACACAACTGAAAAGGCCACTTGCCAGCCAACAACCAAGAATAGGCAAAATGGGAAAGTGATGCAAAGGAATAATATTTATATGGCTCACATATAAAACAGAAACAATGTGTAACACACATTTTAACAATGTGTAACACACAGATGTGCATACACTTGTGTAACTACAAATCTTTACTCTTCCTTTTCCTAGCACTTCTACATGGTGCAGCCCCTGTGGCTTCAGCAGAGAAGAGGCAGAAACATAGAAACATATGGCAGGCTCTTCATATCCTTGCTCTGACTGCTGAGATGTTCTTAGCCGACTTCCTCTGGGTTTTGGAGTCTGTGCAGGCCCTGCCAAAGATTGCTCCTCTTGTACCTGTGCAGGGAAGACTCCACCATCGGGACATGAGGCAGCATGTTGGGTACTGACTGGGGGTGGGGGGCAACGGGTGAGAAGCGGAAGCACTTTGAACAGAGACCCCACTTCCAACTGTCAGCTGTGGCTCAGTTGGTAGCACTCTCTAGGTGGGAGGGGCTAGGAGTGAGCCAGGTGTGACTGGTTGCCTAATTGCAGCTGGGTGTTGGAGAGAGTTTTGTAAAAAGTTGGTGTTGGGTTTTGGGGTTTTGTTTTCAGGTTTTAGGGCCTTTTTGGCCCAAAAAAACAGCCAGATGGCTGCTGAGGGGTCCGGAGTGTCGGGCTCCTCAGAGGACAATATTCCCGAGAGGAATTTAATTAGGGAAGAAACTGTGGTGGGAAGGGGGAAAAAAAGGCCCAAAGATTTTGGCCGGGACCTCAGGAGGTTTGGTAAAGAAAATACGGTGGTGGTGCAATGTGAAGATAAGAAGATTCTGGGATATAATCCAGGCGGTTCATGAGGATTGTGGTGAGGGAAGCTGTTTTGCCTGCCGACCAAAACCAAATGTGGGATTTGAGGTGACGGTCAGTGGCCGTGAGGAGGTGGAAAAACTGCTCTCAGTCTGAAAGTTGGGGAGAAATTCTTGGAGGTGACTCTGCTATATTCAGAGGAGGTGGTGGTTTCATTTTTGAACTTGCCTGTGCACATCGAGGATGAAGTGCTGAGCAAAAAATTGGAGTCGTGGGACATTAAAATCTGTTCTGAAATAAAGAGGTACTATCCGGGAACACGAGTAGCAGACGGAACCCGGTATGTAAAGGTGCGGTTCCCAGAGGGGGTGAGGTCTTTGCCTTACAGTATGAAGTTCGAGACAGTGGAGGGAGTGCAGTACTTTCGTGTGCTGCACGATAACCAAGTAAAGGTGTGTTACTATTGTCCGGGACATGACCATCTCGTAAAAAACTGTCCTGATTTGTATTGTTACAATTGCGGTGAGTCGGGACATATCACTCGGAGCTGCAAGGCGGAGAGCTGTGGGGTGTGTCACAAAGGCCCCACCCGCTGTGAGTGTGTGGCAGAAGGGAGCAAAATGAGTGATGAGATGGGAGAAGGAGCAGGAGAGGAGTGTGGAACGGCCGGAGGTGCAGTGCAGTCGGAGGACACAGCCGGTAAAATGAAGGAAAAAGGAGCACAGGAAGAGGCAGAGGATGGCGGAGAAGAGATTGAGATGGAGATGACAGAAAACACGGCGAGTGCTGTGGAGGGGAACAAAGACAGCAGCGGGCAGCGAGGGTCGAGTGCAGACTCGAGCCTTAGTGCAGTTCGGCTCCCCCTGGGGAGTCTGGTGTCTGCGGGGGGAGAGGAGGCAGGAGCCGGATATTTTGGTGAGCGGGAGGGGGCAGGGTGGGGAGAGGGTGCAAGAGGCAGGAGCCTTAAAGGGACAGCAGGATGGGATCGGCGAGATAGAGACGTCAGAAGGGAACAATTTAGGTGCGCCATTGTCCCATGGAGTGAGGGAACAAGGTGCAAGGGTCAGAGGTGGAGATGTGGTCGAAGGGAGCGGCACATCTGATGGGGAGCAGGATTATGTATCTGATGGGGAGCAGGCACGGGGGTTGCAGAAGAGCTTGAGTGTGAGGAATTAGAGGGGGACAGAGACATGGAAGTCCGGGGTGGGGTGGCATCATATGGAAAGGGAAAGGTTAGTGAGGGCAGAAGGAGGGAGAAAGGGCAGCTCCTGGGTCCAAACTTAATGCAAGGAAGAGGCTGAAACAGCAGGGAGGGGTCAAACAGGAGGTGAAAAAGAGCCGGAGGCTGCAGGAAAAAGCAACAGCTGCCCGAAAAATTGAGAAGGAGCATGAGAGGAGGGAAGAGCCAGAGATTAAATGATGGGGAGATTATTGGGCATACTTCCCTTCTTTGGAGCCATGATTACATTGGTCTCGATTAATGTGAACGGACTGAGGGGTGAGAAGAAATTGCAGCAGTTGTTGCAGGGTTTTAAAGGCATGGACTTGTGTCTGCAAGAAACCTTTTGGGATGAGGATATTCTAGAAAGAGTTCAGAAGGTTTGGAAGGGAGAGGTGTTTGCAAGTTGTGCAAACAATAACCGTAGAGGGGTGGCTGTTTTGGTGAGTCCGTCCATAGAAGAGAACGTTGCCTTGGTGGACAAGGACACTGAGGGGAGATTTTTACGGCTAAGGGTAAAAATGGAGGGATTTAATTGTGATCTCTTTAATATCTATGCACCGAACGACCATTGCAAGCGTCGCGAGTTTTTTCGGGGATTATTCACTAAAGTGGCAGAGGTGGAAAATCCTTGTATAGTGGGGGATTTTAATGAATTTTTATCTTGGATGGACATTTCAGCCCAGATGACCTTTAAAGATGATAACTCCAGAGGGATGATTGTAAAAATGATGGCAAATTTAAATTTGAGAGACTTATGGAGGGACCGGAACCCCATAAAAAGGGAGTTCTCCAGAGCAGGTTGGGTGGGTGATGTTTTAAAACAGAGCCGAATAGATTTTGTGTTAATGCGGGAAGGGTTAAGTTCAGAGGTGATGGAGATTTATTATAAAAAAGTATTTTTTAGTGATCACTCGGCTTTGGTTCTTAGAATTAGGAACAGCAGAGATAAGATCGGTTCAGGGGTGTGGATTTTAAACAATCAGTACCTGAAAGAAATTGCTTATAAAGAAGGGATTATAAATAAAATAAAGAATGCTCGGAAGGAACTTTTGTTCTTGAAAGAAAGCAGAGTTTGGTGGGACAATTTCAAATATGAGGTAAAAGTTTTTTCGGTACGTTATGGGAAAAAGAGGGCAGCAGCTAACCGGCATCGAGAAGAGAATATAAACAAAAGGTTTACAGATGTCTGTAAAGCAGTTGACGGAGGGGATAAGGGAGCTGAGACTAAGTTCCGGGTGCTAAAGGAAGAGTGGGAATTATGGCAAGCTGAAAAATGCAAGGGGGCCATTCTCCGTGCAAAGGCTAGAGATGCATTGGAGGGTGAAAGATGCACTAGATATTTTCTAGAGCAAGAGAAGCTGTGACAGAGATTATCGTTAATTGAGGAGCTGAAGGTTGGGGAGAAAACCATTCATGAAAGTGAGGAGATTTTAGAGGCGGCTAGCAGCTTCTATCAAGAGCTATATACAAAAGACGACATTTCCAATTTGGAGATGGAGAAGGTTACTGCTTTTACTGAAGTGGGTTTAAAGGAGGATGAGAGAAGCTTTTGTGATAAAGAAGTAGGATTAGCAGAAATAAAAGTAGCAATAAGTGGAATGAAGGGGGGGAAAAGCCCAGAGTCCGATGGACTAAGTGCAGAATTTTATAACGAATTTTTTGAGATTTTAAGTCCATTGCTCTTAGAAGTTTTTAAGGAAATTAAAATTGAGGGAAGCCTGGCCCTGTAGGAATTCGGGTTGACCTCAGCAGGTATTGGGCGAATGCCTACTAAATAATCGAGTTCGACTTCAGGAGAACAATAAATAAGTTCTTTAATGCAGGAAGCAGACGAAATAAAGCAGGTAAGTGAGATGGTTGCAGGAGCGCCGTAGAGTAGGTCTTTCCCCAGCGGGGACGCCACGAGGACTGACTCCGCAGTCCTGTGGAGAGTGTGATGACATCATCACGCTCGGTCGCGTTTTCCCGCACTTAGGTGGTCACGTGACCGCGTCGTGACGTTAGCGCGTTTGCCCGCGCTTGGGTGGTCACGTGACCTACGCCGTTGCGTCGGCGCGTAGCTGTGGCTGGCCATTGCGGCCGAAGTCGCGAGAGCAGGCGGCCTAACCGGGCCAGTGGCCATCACGGGCGCGGGAGGCCGAACCGGGCCGGCGGCCACCGCAGGAGCGGGAGGCCGAGTTGTGCCGGCGACCGTCGGGCGAGTGTAAGGCCGAGCTGGGTTGGCTCGCATCTGTGTGTTACGCGACGCGCAACGTGACGTCAGTGCGTTACGTCGTGCTCTTAAAGGGGCAACGGCCCAAACAGGTAAGTTAAAGGGGCAACGGCCCAAACAGGTAAGTTATGTACATACAAAGGTACGTTAAAGGGAATTATGTATATACATAGTAGGGGACACCCAGTGCAACCGCCACAGCCCCATCTATGAGGAGAGGTATCATAAGCTTAGCTTATAAAAATAAAGGGGATAGACGGGATCTGAAGAATTGGAGGCCCATCACACTATTAAATGTGGATTATAAGATCTTGGCGCGGGTTATGGCAAATCGTTTGAAGGAGGTGTTACCGGAGATAGTTTGGCCCTCTCAGTCCTATGGAGTCATAGGCCGGAACATCGCAGACTCTGTGGTCTCAATCCGAGATGCGATAGAGCTCATGGAAGAGAGTGGGAGGGAGGCTTATGTATTAAAGATAGATCAAGAGAAAGCCTTTGATAGGGTCTCTCATGAGTTTTTATTGAAGGTTTTGGAAGCATTTGGTTTCAAGGAAAATTTCATTCAGTGGATAAGGATTTTTTATTCAAACATATTTAGCTGTGTTAAATGTAGTGGAGGAATATTGCAGAGCTTCAGGTGCCAGAGTGAATTATAGTAAGTCCCAATGCCTGGTTGCAGGGAGGTGGTGGAGGTTTTGGAAGTTCTGGGGGTGTATATGGGGTGCAAGAAAGACAAGGAATAAGTGGATCGATTAAATTGGGAACCGAAGGTTATGAAAATTAATAAGATTTTGGGAAGATGGGAAAGAAGGTGGTTGAAAGTGCAAGGAAGAGCGACAGTGGTGTCTGCTCTCCTGCTATCTAAGCTATGGTACTTATTGATGGTGGAGGATATTCCTGAGTGGGCAGAAAAGTCCATCCGAGAGGCTTGTGTGAGGTTTTTATGGGAAGGGAAACCAGCCTTGGTGGCTTACAATACCATCATTGGACGGAGAAATCAGGGAGGACTCAATTTCCCAGATATTGGCCCAGAACTTGGTGTCGGGAGCTTGCCGCGGGTGCAAGCCCCCGATGTGCACTTACCCGGCGCGCCGACATCTGAAACCTGGCCCGCAGTGGATTTCCTGTCAGTGGCCCGGTTCTGATGTCGGCGCGCTGTGCTAACCTGACCCAGCGGCGTAGTTAGTGCGATGTGCCGGCTGGGATCAGGTAAGCACTGTTCAGCCAATCAGGGGAGGGGAAACTTCATTCATAAGTTTGAGAGTAAGAACTGTCAAACTCATGAAAAGTACTGCACCCCAAAACACTACTTAAACTTTAAATAAAATTTAAAAAAAACATCCCAATCATTAAATTAAGTATAAATAAGTTTAAAAAAATAATTTAAACAATAATTTTTTTTTTGAAAAAAATAAATTTTTAATAAAAAGGGTCTAAAACTAAACTTACCTTTTATTGTAGATTCTTTAAAATAATAAACCTGTGGAAAAAAAAATTCTAAATTGCACTTTAACACCACTTACCTGTAAAAATAAATACTTACGTGTGCTTTTTACAAGCGTAAAGACCGGAGGCCTTTACACATGCGCAAATCCCCCAAAACAGAGGAAATCCAAGACGCACGTGCTGCCCCCTACAGCGCACGCGCTAGCCTCTTCACCTCTTGGGTTAGAGGAGAGGAAATGCCGGTTTTCAGCGCATGGGTGAAGAGATTTCTTCAGAAGTCAAATACAAGTTTTTGGAAAAGTTCTTTTGAGCATTTTTAAAAATGAAGTGGGATAGGAGGGCAGGGGATATTGTATATGGAATACAATAATATGTTTTTGAAATCGATTAAACTTCTCCCTAGGTTTTATAAGGGGGTTGTAGAGACTTGGGCTCAATTTTTAAAAAGTGTGCAGTTTATGCCCAAGGGGGCTGAGGAATTTTTAGAACAGCCCTTATTTTTGAATAGGTGGGTCAACATCGAAGGAGAGGTTTTATTTAATCAAGCTTTTATAAAACCTGGGATTATATCTGTGAAAGATGTATTATACGAGGTGATTCCAGGTTGGTTGCTGGAAGTGATAGTGAGGGACATGGTGTGGGAGGAGGATCAGGAGGTAGAAGGAAAAGCAATAGGAATCATGTATGAGAAGATTGTGAGGGCAATGCCACAGGATTGGATGGAAGAAATAAATGCGGAAATCTCCAAAGGAAGTAAAATGCATCCTGCTTTTCCAAGCTTTGTACTGGAGAAAGGTGGAGAGTTGGTCCAATTTGACAACTGTAATACTCAAGATTTCTATGAGGTATTCAGAGAATGGAAATTCAAGACACCTGCTGGTCAGGAGTTTTGGCAGAGTATATACCCACAGCTGGACTTCAACAAGATTTGGAAGGGAGTGTGGGCGAATTTTAAATGCCCAGAATGGATTGAACTGGATTTCAAATTGGCTCATAACCGGATTTTTACCATGACGGTCTTGTGCAAGATTGGACGAGTGGAGGCGGCAACTTGCCCAATGTGTGGGACACAGGATGAGACTCTGTCCCATTTACTGGTGTTATGTCCGCAGTTAAATGACTTTAAGTACTATGTTCGACAGTTCACAGATCACAGAATCACAGAAACCCCACAGTGCAGATAGAGGCCATTTCGGCCCATCGAGCCTGCACCAGCACATATCCCACCCGATCCCCGTAACCCCGTAACCCCTACACCAACACATATCCCACCCAAGTTGTGTGAAGCTTTTTTGCTGGGTGGGGACCGAAGAGCGAGAATGGGAATCCCGTGGGACTCAATTTTGAGATGGGGATTGCAGGAGAGTCTGCCAGAGTCTAGCGGAGCGGCAATTAATTTAATGTTCAGTTTGGCTAGATTCGTGATTGTGCAAAGAAAGAATGCTCTGTTTTTTAAGGGGAGGAGAATCAATCTAAAAGAGTATTTTAAATATAAGCTAAAAGATCATTATAAGGCTCTGTGGATGTTTTATTCAGAAAGGAATTTAAGGACAGTATTTTACAACCAATTTTTAAAGTACAATCGATTAATATATGTTACAGGTGACAAATTAAACTTCAGGTTTTGATGTTAAAATGTGGTGGCGGAATAGCTGTGCAGAGCGGTGGAATTGATTTGTATCATACAATGTAATGATCACGATGTTGTAAATGTTCTTAATGTTCAATAAAGTATAATTTAAAAATGTTGGTAGCTCTCTCGCCTCTAAGTCAGAAGGTTATGGGTTCAAGTCCCACTTCAGGGACTTGAGCACATGAATCTAGGCTGACACTCCAGTGCAGTGCTGAGGGACTGCTGCACTGTCAGAGGTGCCGTCTTTCGGATAAGATGTTAAACCAAGGCCCTGTCTGCTCTCTCAGGTGGACGTAAAAGATCCCATAGCACTAATTCGAAGAAGAGCAGGGGAGTTCTCCCCGGTGTCCTGGCCAATATTTATCCCTCAACCAACATAACAATAACAGATTATCTGGTCATTATCACATTGCTGTTTGTGGAACCTTGCTGAGTGCAAATTGGCTACCGCATTTCCCACATTACAACAGTGACTCTTCAAAAATACTTCATTGGCTGTAAAGTGCTTTGAGACATCCAGTGGTCATGAAAGGCGCTATATAAATGCAAGTCTTTCTTTCTTTTCCATGTCCCCTTTCACCATGATCCCTCTCATGGCCCAGCCGCACTTCCCTGCTAGCAATGTGCTGGAGAACACTTTACTGCAGCTCAGGGGGGCAATGAACGGCCAAGGCTAGAGTATCATTCATCCTATTTAAGGTGGCATTCAGAGTGTGAAAGCCATTGGTGAAGGCCTGCATGCACTCAGGTGATTGCTGTGTTTAATGCGCAATGCAGATGGCCACCCTTTCCATGGATGATGACATCATCACAAAGGCCTGCGACATCATGCCATCTATGCTTGAGACGGACTCCTCCAACCTCTATGCAAGCATGCACAGTGTGGCTGGAATACATGCCAGTGCATCGCACATTCTCTGCTGCTGTTCCAGAAGTATCCTGTTTGGCGACGGCCCCCGAGGTCCAGCATCTGCATCCAGCTGAGCAGAGCTTGGAGCATCCTACGCTCTCTGATGCAGCTGTGCCTGTCTTCACCAGCTGCTCTCGCTCACTTGTGATGTGAGTACTATGTGAAAACCAAACTATCTGCCTTACTGGTCCCACCGAAGTTTGAGAATCTGATCTGGTGCATAGTCTGCATGAGTCCTGTGACAGTGCACCCTCAGAGGGAGTGTCCTCCTCTGAAGAGTCGGCAGCAGCAGCGGAGACCTGGACCACCTCCTGCGGGAGACCTTGTGAGAAACCCTAGTGCTCCAACCAACTCTACTTCTCTGCTTCTGAAATTGTCATCACTTTTGCTAGTTAACTGTAAATAATAAAATAATGAATGAGTAGGGAGAAAGGAATAGACTGAGTAATTACAGGGGAGTCAGCCTAACCTCGGTGGTGGGCAAATTACTGGAAAAAATTCTGAGGGCAGTATTAATCGTCATTTAGAAAGGTACAGTCAGCATGGAATTGTTATGGGAAGGTTGTGTTTGACTAACTTGATTGAATTTTTTGAGGAGGTGACAAGGAGCGTTGATGAGGAAAGTGCATTTGATGTTGTCTACATGGATTTTAGCAAGGCTTTTGACAAGGTCTCACATGTCAGACTGGTCAGAAAAGTAAAAGCCCATGGGATCCAAGGGAAAGTCGCAAGTTGGATCCAAAATTGGCTCAGTGGCAGGAAGCAAAGGGTAATTGTTGATGGGTGTTTTTGTGACTGGAAGGCTGTTTCCAGTGGAGTTTCACAGGGCTCAGTACTAGGTCCCTTGCTTTTTGTGGTATATATCAATGATTTAGACTTCAATGTAGGGAGCACAATTAAGAAGTTTGCAGATGATACAAAAATTGGTCGTGTGGTTGATAGTGAGGAAGAAAGCTGTAGACTGCAGGAGATATCAATGAATAATAGAATGGTTACAGCACAGAAGGAAGCCATTTGGCCCACCAAGCCTGTGCCAGCTCTCTGTAAGAGCACTTCAGCTAGTCCCACTCCCTCACCTTTTCACCATAGCCCTGCAAATTTTTTTCCTTCAGGTACTTATCCAATTCCCTTTTGAAAGCCATGATTGAGTCTGCCTCCACTACCCTTACAGGCAGTGTATTCCAGATCCTAACCACTCGCTGCGTAAAAAAGATTTTCCTCATGATGTCTTTTTGGTTCTTTTGCCAATCACCTTAAATCTGTGTCCTCTGGTTCTCGTCCCTTCTGCCAATGAGAACAGTTTCTCTCTATCTACTCTGTCTGGACCCCTCATGATTTTAAACACCTCAATCAAATCTCCTCTCAACCTTCTCTGCTCTAAGGAGAACAATCCAAGCTTCTCTAGTCTATCCAGGTAACTGAAGTCCCTCATCCCTGGAATCATTCTCATAAATCTTTTCTGCACCCTCTCTAAGGCCTTCACATCCTTCCTAAAGTGCAGTGCCCAGAATTGGACACAATACTCCAGTTGAAGCCGAACCAGTGTTTTATAAACGTTCATCATAACTTCCTTGCTTTTGTACTCTATGGGCTCGATTTTGCCAGGCCCGAGGAGGCAGGATTGGAGGCGTGTGAGGTGGTAAAATCACAAAAAATGGCGGGCGGGCCCAATCCTGCCTCCATCCTGCCTCCGAGCAATTTTCCCAAATGTGTGCTTTCTGACCCCATTTCCATCCCGCCTCCAAGAGGCGGGATAGGCCCTTAAGGCCCTTAACAACCAGTTAATCCCATTTTGAGAGGCCTTTCTGATTTTCCCACTTTTCCCACATCCTGCACGTCTCCTCTGGAACATGCCAGTTAATCCTGGTGGCCTCACAAGTGGACTGCTTACTAACAGCTACAGCTCCACCATTAAAAAGGAGATTTCAGCAATTATCATTTGCAGGTGGCAGAACTTTGTTGTCTCAGGTCTGGGGGAACTTTTAGCAGGCATACCCATTGTTGTGGAAGTTTGGAGCCTGACACCTATCTCCAGTGTGACCTCCTGGGAAGCCCCTCTCGCCACCTTGACTGAGCGCTTCCTCAACTGAGGCATATACCAGAAGCATGGGAACCATTTATTTCCTTTCCTCCTGGACATCAGATTCGGACGAAGACCAGCCGTGGCAGCAGCAGAACCCTGAACAACAACACCACCAGCAGCAGCAGCAACAACAGGAGAACCAAGCTGCTGCTCACCCACCTGAAGCTGCACAGGCCAGAAGGCGCCAGCGCGTGACCACATTGCTGCCCGGGATGCAAGGGACGCACTCATTTTGGCCAGATTTGCTTAGCCTGCACAATCAAACACTTTTGCCTCGCACCTTATTATCAGACCATCGACAATGGCCAAGAACCTGTGGATTCCTATCACTCTGACCACCATACTGACAATTGCAAGTCACCCTAAGCCCTCAATGTGGAAGTCCCATTAGCGAAATGACACACGCCACAACTGCAACAGTTTGCCATCAGAATTTTTATGACAATAAGCAACTGATGGCTTTTCAAAATTAAACACAACATTACACCCAAGTGACTACCCTTGTGACTACTTGTGCATTATCTTCCTCTTACACGTGCTCATACGTGGTGCTTCCCCTGTGGCTTCAGCAGATGTGGAGGCTCCTTGCTCACTTTCTTGCTCTTCCTGTCTCGACACCTTTGGCTGGCGTCCTCTGGGGTTGCGAACCTGTGAGGGCTCGGCATCAGTCTGCTGCTCCTGCGGCTGTGCAGGGGTTGAGACGCCGATCTCAGTTGGGTGGGGACTCTGGTGGGGCTCTGACTGAGGGCTCTGCAGTGGCATGATTGTGTGAGCATTTGGAGAGGAGCCCCCCACTTCCTTGTTGTATGCCACCAACATCCCTCTCATGGGTCAGCCCCACTTCAGAACTAGCAAGTGGCTGGACAGCACCTTGCTGCACTGCAGGGGGCCATGAGGACCCATTTCTGCATTGGAAGTCCTACTCCAGAGGACTTGCATGAAGGTCTGGTTTGTTTGCTCAATAGCTGACCATCGCTCCTCAAGAGATGTCAGTCTATTCTGAACAATGAGCATGTTTTCCATACCCTGGCGACTAAGCTCCTCCATGGATGTAGCCATCCTCTCCTCTACCGTAGCCATCCTCTCTTCTATGGTAGCCAGCCTTACCATGGAGGTAGCCATCCTTTCCAAGGAGGTTGCCATCCTTTCCGTGGTGATGCATTAATCTGCCAACGCCTCCACAAAGGCTCTGCTCATGGTAGCGATAGACTCCTCCATTCGCTCCACACTCAAAGCGACCCTGGAGACCAAACCTGCCAGAGACTCCTGCACCTGTTCCTGGAGTTCCAGCACCGCTCTCCTTCTGGATGGACCCAGAGGCACAGGGTCGACATGCAGCGGAGTCGAGCTGGGAGCGTCCACTCCAAAGCGACGAGGACTCTCCACTGCTGTCCCTGTCTCCACCATCTGCTGATGCTCACTAGTGAGCTGTGATACACCAGGTGACAACTCTACTCTCTGTCTCGTAGGTCCCACCGAGGTGTGAGTGTCTGCGCTGGTGCAGGGTGCGCCCTCAGAGGTTGCAGATTCCTCTGAGGAGTCTGGAGGCTCAGGCTCTTCCTCCTGGACAGTGGGGACGGGGGCTCTCGATGGTCCTGTGGGGGAGTAAAGGAAAGAGTTAGAGATGTGAGGTAAAGGTTGCATGCACATTGAATAGTGCAGATGATCATAAGTCAATCTATTAGAGCATCACAATCATTATCAGTCACTCATGCAATGTCAATTAGAGAGACGTCAAACTATTCTGTCACCAGCTTGCTGTGATGCGCCCGCCTGTCTGTCCCCCACTTGGGAATCATCCTTGATCCCAGCAATTTCCAGGGCCGCCTCCTCTGAGGTGGTGAGCTGGGCTACTGAGGGTGACCCTCCTCTTGTCCTTGCTCTTTCCCTCTTATTGTGGGCTCTCTTTTCCTGCAATGAGGGACACAAGTGGAGTTTGAGTGAGAATGAAGGAGTGAATGTAGAGAATCCATAGCATAGATGCTTAGAAGGAGACAAAGGGCCTTCCCTGTGTGTTGTAAGTTGTTGTCATTGCGTCACAGGGATAGGTAGTGTGAGGGCAGCCTGGTTGAATAGTTAAGTGAATGTGACCATAGAGAGAGAGGGAATGGGTAAGGGTGCAGGGATGTCAGTATCAAGTGGGGTGTGGAGGAAGAGGTTGGCAAAGCAGAGTGCTGGTGAGGAGAGGCGATGGGGATGAGATTGAGGGTGATGAGAAAGTCATACTCACTTTTTCTGTGCAGAGAAGGTCATGAAGCCTCTTCCTGCACTGCAGCCAGGTTCTGCAGCACATAGAGATGGCAGTGACCTCCTGGACCACTTGCAGCCACACAGCTTTAGTCTGTTGTGGTGGCTTTTTTCTCCCTGAGGAAGGGAAGAGCACCTCCTTATTAGATCTTGCTCCCTGCACCAGAGCTTGGAGGGAGGGCTCATCAAAGCAAGGTGCACACTTTTGCTTGCTGGTGGACATGGTCTGTAGGGGGTGGTGTGGGTTGGCGCATGCGCCCAGTCAGTTATGCCCCTGACTGTTTGTGAGCAGTTCGAATCGCTCCCACGCCCCTGGGTTCTAGACACCGGACTTAGGTACAGGCGGTGATACAGAAAAGACTTGAGTAGACAGGTGGTTTGGATGTGAGAAAACCAAGATTTTATTGAAATAGAAATTAACACAATCTTATGAAAAGTTACTAGTA
Organism: Somniosus microcephalus; assembly: GCF_052327205.1. Taxonomy (NCBI): domain Eukaryota; kingdom Metazoa; phylum Chordata; class Chondrichthyes; order Squaliformes; family Somniosidae; genus Somniosus; species Somniosus microcephalus. The sequence goes on from NC_140988.1 coordinate 225,958,247, forward strand.
TAAAATTACAGGCAAATACAAAATAACTATATACTTATACAGGGAATGGGGAACACACGGCACATCGAGGGAAAACAAACTATCTTAACAATCCCCTTATCCTTATCCCACCCCTTATACCTAACTAGATTAAGCTATGAGGGGCCAAAATTCATGCTCACCAATCAAAGATCTGCTGATTTCAAACAGCAGTGGGGCTTGGGGTTCACTCTTTGTGCTCTCTGGGGCCTGCCGTCGTCACGTGGTCTCGGGGCGCTGCAAGGGCGTCGTCCAGGTACAAGTACCCCAAGGTTAAAGTCTCTGCTTGGGTACTTTACCTTGCAGGGATGATGGTTCCTCTTCCTCGGGCGGCAGTTGGAGTTTGCATGAAGATAGTCACAGGTCAGCTGGATTGAAGGCCCGATTATTTGAAGCGTTTCTTCAATCATCTTCCCATTCGTCTTCCCAATTCGTCTCGCCTCACCACCTCGCCTCGCCTGGCCTGGTTTGTCCGTGTCCACCTGGTGCAATGCCGGGTGTTCCTGATGGGATGGGAAAGGCACGGGCAGTGGCCAGGCGGTAAGCGCGGGACGGGGAAAGAGCAGCAGCCACGAGGGCGAGGGGCCAGAGCAGGAGCCAAGAGCAGAGAGAAGAGAGCGTCGGTTGCTGGTGGGCCTATAATTATACTCCTTCGGATGGCCCTTATCTGCGCGCCAAATCAGGTTAGTTCATTGTCCCAATCTTGGCGGGCTAGTTTAAATAATTGTAGCAATATAAACTAACTGTTTTTAGATGGCCGGTAATCGCACCTGCTGGCCTGACTATCGAGTTTTGTTATTAATGCATCTTAATTGGCCTGCCCAGCCTCGATGGCTTCCTTAAGCCGTTTCCGATTATTTATGCAAACAACTTGATGGCCTCAAGTATAGGCCTAACTGGTAATGCATAATTCAGAGCCCTGCTGTCTGCTTTTCAAAATACAAAAGTCTTTCTTCACAGAAACTGCAGCTTTGGTTTCGATTCCCCCAAAAGCTGCTTGTGCCACAGAGTCTAAGCTTTTAAATCTTGCAGGCTTTTGGCCACGAGGTGCGGACGCCATCTTTGGGTACCCTTTTCATTAAAATGTCCACGCAGGGTCCCTTTTATTAATAATAACCTTTGGGGAAATGTGGAAATTTTGCAAATCTTACAGGTCGGTAAATGAAGTCCTTCATACAATGTCCAAAGTGTTTCCAGTCTCCAGAAGAAGCAAGGCTGCTTGCAGACCTTAAATCCAGCAGCACTGATGACATCATCAGAGGCGACTTTCAGGACGGAAAGACTAATTAGGCCAGGGGTTCCCACACGCTGGAAATCAAGTGCTCAATTAGGGGAAAATCGCACTTTTTTCCCATTTCACATCGGAGTCGTGGTCCTGACACGAAAACCACCTGACATGCCCAAGCCCGACCCCAATGGCAAAATCGAGCCCTATGCCTCTATTTATGAAGCCCAGGATCCTGTATGCTTTTTTAACCACTTTCTCAACCTGCTCTGCCACCTTCAACGATTTGTGCACATATACCCCCAGGTCTCTCTGTTCATGCACCCCCTTTAGTTTATATTGCCTCTCTTCGTTCTTCCTACCAAAATGTATCACTTCGCACTTTTCTGTGTTAAATTTCATCTGCCACGTGTCCGCCCATTCCACTAGCCTGTCTATGTCCTCTTGAAATCTATCACTATCCTCCTCAATGTTCACTATACTTCCAAGTTTTGTGTCATTTGCAAATTTTTAAATTGTGCCCTGTACTTCCAAGTCCAAGTTATTAATATAAAATTAAGAAAAGCAGTGGTCCTAGTACTGACCCCTGTGGAACACCACTGTATACCTTCCTCCAGTCCAAAAAACAACCATTCACCACTACTCTCTGTTTCCTGTCACTTAGCCAATTTCGTATCCATGCTGCCACTGTCCCTTTTATCCCATGGGCTTCAACTTTGCCGGTAAGCCTATTATGTAGCACTTTATCAAACGCCTTTTGGAAGTCCATATACACCATGTCAACCGCATTACCCTCATCAACCCTCTCTGTTATCTCATTAAAAAACTCGATCAAGTTAGTTGAACACGATTTGCCTTTAACAAATCCATGTTGGCTTTCCTTAATTAATCCACACTTGTCCAAGTGACTGTTAACTTTGTCCCTGATTATCGTTTCTAAAACACTTCCCCACTACCGAGGTTAAACTGACTGGCCTGTAGTTGTTGGGTTTATCCTTACACCCTCTTTTGAGCAAGGGTGTAACATTTGCAATTCTCCACTCCTCTGGCACACCCCCATATCTATGGTGGATTGGAAGATTATGGCCTGTACCTCCGTGATTTCCTTCTTAACCTTCCTCAGCACCCTAGGATGCATCCCATCTGGTCCAGGTGACTTATCAACTTTAAGTATAGACAGCATTTCTAGTACCTCCTTTTTATCAGTTTTTATCTCATCCAGTATCTCCACTACTTCTTCTTTCATTATGACTGGTTAGGTGGGCAGAAAAGTGGCAAATGGAATTCAATCCAGAGAAGTGTGAGGTAATGCATTTGGGGAGGGCTAACAAAACAAGGGAATACAAAATAAATGGTAGGATACTGAGAAGTGTAGAGGAACAGAGGGACCTTGGAGTCATGACCACAGGTCCCTGAAGGTAGCAGGACAGGTAGATAAGATGGTTAAGAAGGCATATGGGATACTTTCCTTTATTAACCAAGGCACAGAATATAAGAGCAGGTAGGTTATGCTTGAACTGTGTAAAACACTAGTTAGACCACAGCTAGAGTACTGCGTACAGTTCTGGTCACCTCATTACAGGAAAGATTTGATTGCACTAGAGAGGGTACAGAGGGGATTTACGAGGATGTTGCCAGGATTGGAGAATTTTAGCTATAAGGAAAGATTGGATAGGCTGGAGTTGTTTTCTTTGGAATAGAGGAGGCTGAGGTGAGACTTAATTGAGGTGTATAAAATTATGAGGGGCCTAGATAGAGTGGATAGGAAGGACCTACCCCCCTTAGCAGAGAGGTCAATAACCAGGAGGCATAAATTTAAAGTAGTAGGATTAGAGGGGGGTTGAGGAGAATTTGTTTCACCCAGAGGGCGGTGGGGGTCTGGAACTCTGCCTGAAAGAGTGGTAGAGGCAGAAACCATCATTGCATTTAAAAAGTACTTGGATATGGACCAGGGTTACGGACCAAGTGCTGGAAAGTAGGATTAGGCAGGATAGCTCTTTTTCGACCGGCACAGACAAGATGGGCTGAATGGCCGCCTTCTGTGCCTTAAGTTTCTATGATTCTATGAGTACTGTCAAGATAAGAATGTTTGAAGTTATCATTATGCACAGGATCATATTTCACTTGCTGTTGACATCAAGTCAGCATGATTGCGTGTTGTATGCCATGTAGCTGTCTGATATTTTATTCTGTCACCAGGTAGTTGGGAGGCCCCCATCTCCCGTCTCCGACGGCCAGGCATGCCAAGACTCCACTGATTTCCAGCACCTGCAGCTCTGCATTTGTTAGCTGTAAGGTGGCTGACAGGCCCGTTTGGTTCTCTGCCTCTCCCTCGTGTTCTGTGCTCTCTTCTCCTGCAAGGAGGGAAAGAAGGGACCTATGAGCAAGAGTAATAGCATGTATTGAACGGATGAATGGAGAGCATTTGTTGAGGGTAACTATGAGAGAGAGGCATGACATTGCAGAAGGATGAGGGTGAGTGTCAGTGGTGATGGAGAGATGGGGATGTGAGGAAGTGCATAGACAGAGCGAGATGGGTGTACCTGCAAGTTAAGTTGGTGTGAGGAGTGATATGCTGGAGTAGGCTTGAGCAGGCAGAGGGGTGATACGCACATCAGGATGTATGGGCAGAGTGAGGGGGTTGGGGTGATACGCACATTAGGATGTAGGTGAATGTGCCATTTCACTCATCTTTCCTGCCCTGCTTAGGTCTTTGAACCGCTTCCTCCATTGTATCCAAAGCTTGGCACCACGCTCCTGCTGCTGACCATTGTGCCACCTCCAACTGTGCCTACTTGGTGTCCCCAGCTGGCTTCTTCCTCCCGTTGCTAGGAAACAGTATTTCCCTTGGCTCCTCACAGTCCCCAGCAGCACATCCAGGGAGGCATCGCTGAAGTGGGGAGTAGTCTTTGACCTTCTATCTTCCATGGCAAGACTTGTTTCTCTCTCCTTCCCACCTCCAACTGCTTCAACTTGCATGTTTGGAGTGTCCCTCTAAATTCTGGAGTTTAAACCGCGCCATGCAGGTCATCATCACGCCCGCTGATGCTAATTGGTCGGGAAACCCGGAAACCATATGTGAATGCAGTGGCTGTCTTAAAAAGCCACTGAAAGATGTGCTTCACATACTTCTGGATTTCCCACCCATTATCAGGACCCCCCCCCCGCAATCCTCCACCCCCGCTGCTAGCACGTCTGAACATTAAAATCCATTATGTCTGCATACACCTCCTGGCTACAAACCTCACTTCCTGTTGTCATGTTTTTGTCACACTTTCATGTCAAGTTTTTCCATTATTTATAACAGAAACTGCCGATGTAAACTTGCTGCACTGTAATTACATCCTGCTACCAGTCGTGGCATGCATAATGCCTCAGTTTTGTATTTCCCAACTCCTTGGCCTGTACTGCAGAGAAACCCCTGTGCTCCAACCAACTCTACATCTCTGCTTCCTAAATTGTCATCACTTTTGCTGTTTAACTATCAATAATAAAATTAAATAAATTAAAAGCATTATAGAAAATTAAAAGTAGAATGTATGATTTATTATATTATTTTATATATATATATATATATGCGTGTGTGTAGCTGTGTGCATATGTGTGAGCGCACATGTGTGTGTGTGTGTGTGTGTCTTATTAAAATTCTTATGATTGCATTCCCTGGTCCAATTAACCCCCAAACTCAAATCCCATTTCATCTGAAGATTACACTTGGTCTTGATTTGCTATGCGCAGTATCTGTAGGAGATTGACTAGTATACAGTAAACTCTTTCGTATCTGGCACCTATGGGACCGGGATGGTGCCGGTTGATGAAAAATTCCAGTTAACAGAGAGGTAGGCAATTTTTAACACAAAAAAAATAAAAACCACGGACTAACTCGGCCACTGCAGGAAACTCGGACTTGGAAAACGAAAAATAGATGGATTCGGAAAGATTACCAGTTACCTATTTTGCCAGTTATTATAGAATTCCAGATGATTAAGTGCTGTTTAAACAAGAGTTTACTGTATAAAAGAAAGGCCATTCATTTACAGTTTTCAGTGAATATTTGACAGGGTCATGGACGTCAGTCCTAAAGAACTATTAAAAATCACAAAGTACCATTTAATATAATGGAATTTTATATATTCAGTCATTGTAAATCAGTGGCCCTCGTGTTTTCCCCTACATGGCATAACCACCCCTATTGTTATAAAGTAGCATATCCTCCAACTCAGTGTCAGTAACACCATGGGCAATCTACCAGTAACTTATTAAAAGTCGTGCTTATAATACACACTTCCTGTGAGTATTACACTTACTTCCTGCAACACTTCCTGATCACACTTTGTTGATAACCCTATTATTATAAACACCACATCCTCCAACTCCCCATGAGCAATGCCATAGGTGATCTGTTAGTGCATATGTAAAAGAGTACATCCATCACACTTCCAATATCACATTTCAAAGTGTCACACTTCAATACAGGTACAAACAATCATTAAAAATGGTATTTTTAAAAATTATGTTTTTTTTCAACAATGCAAACAATGTCCTTCATATTTTCATAGCACTACATGTTGGCTGGGGGAAGGGGTGCTTAGACTGTGGGCCAAGGCTCTCTGGACATTAGATGATGTTTGGGCAACATGTCATCTTTGGAGGTCTTAGTTGTGCCACCATTTCTATTAATAAAGTGATTTTAGAGAGAAACAAAAAGCCAAGTACTGCATATGCTGGAAATCGGAAAAAAACAGAAAATGCTGGAAACACTCAGCAGGTCAGGCAGCATCTGTGGAGAGAGCAAGGTACGGCTAACATTTCAATTCATTGACCTTTTGCCTGCTGCATTCAGAACAAATCATATTCCAGTTTGGGTCGTAAAACAGGTGATAGGGCCCTTATTAACATAGTCAAGGAGTCTACCACCTGTTTCAGGCATCCGCCAGGGATGCATGTACAACACCTGAACCAATATGATGTCAGACGTATTTCTGACACTGTTCAGGCAGTGGAGATTGGCCCCCCTAAAATGGTCCCCTTCACACCCATTTACCACCCAGAATTTCAGTTTCACCTCAATATCTACATAAAGCTTTTGGCTGCAACTATTAGATGGACTTATAGAAAGCAGAAAGATGAATATCTAACTTATATGTAAAAAAAATCTTCAGAGAAACAGGAATATAACGTATCAATAAATAATTTTGGTGAAACTAGAATCATAACAGATAGATTGTGTTCTTGTAAAGGCTAAAGCTTCCTTTATTACAAAAGGATTGGAGTATAAGAGTAAAGATGTCTTATTGCAATTATATAAGGCCCTGGTGAGAACAAACCTGGAGTATTGTGTACAGTTTTGGTCTCCTTACCTAAGGAAGGATATACTTGCCATAGAGGGTGTGCAACGAAGGTTCACCAGACTGATTTGTGGGATGGGGGGAGTGCCCTATGAGGAGAGATTGAGTAGACTAGGCCTATATTCCTTAGAGTTTAGAAGAATGAGAGGTGATCTCATTGAAATGTGTAAAATTCTTAAGGGGCTTGACAGGGTAGATCCTGGGAGGGTGTTTCCCCTGGTTGGGGAGTCTAGAACCAGGCGTCACAGTCTCAGAATAAGGGGTCAGCCATTTAGGACTGAGATAAGGAGAAATGTCTTCACTCAGAGGGTGGTGAATCTTTGGAATTTTCTACCCCAGAGGGCAGCGGAGGCTCAGTCATTGAGTATATTCAAGACAGAGATCGATAGATTTCTTGGATACTAAGGGAATCGAGGGATATGGGGATAGCGTGGAAAGGTGGAATTGAGATAGAAGATCAGCCATGATCTTATTGAATGGCAGAGCAGGCTCGAAAGGGCCGGATAGCTTAATCCAGCTCCTATTTCTTATGTTCTTATGTTCCTAGACCCACAGCTAAAAATAAAGATGTGTATGCACTCTAAATGTTAGCACCTTATCACTCATTATTGTTATACAAGACAACGCCTGCATTCTGAAGCATTTCTGTTAGTCTCATAGACTGTGGGCTATAGTTAGTACAAGTCGTGTCTGATGAGTTAATAATTGTTCTATCATTACATTGTTCTGTAGCTGTTCTCTATTGCTGAATAATGGAATCTATCCTGTCATTCCGTTCAGATTTTTGACGTTCTCTTCAACCACTCCCTCACACAGGGGAAAGATGTGTCTCTATTATGGCAAATTACTTTTGATGAAATGTAAAGTGACTTTTTTAACAAATCAACTCAAGCTCTCTACTTGTTCTGAAAAATACTAAAAGGTTTTTTGTCCAAAGGTGGAAAACAATGTACTCAATATCTAGGGGGTGAAACACCTTTGTACATTAATGTACCATTCCTACACACACTGAGTGTGCATGAATGTCAAGTGATTTTGTGCATTAGCATTAATGGACTTTTGCACAGAATCCCAAAATTCTTCCGGGGAGTAATCTGGTTCCATGTAGCTTAACACATAGCCCCATTGTTAATGTTCTTTTTGGCTTGTTAAGTATTAATTGAAGCCAAATGTACTCACGTTTGCCTCACAATTCAACATCAAAATAACGGCATCTGCTTTAAAGATGGCATTAAGGTAGTGGAGAGAATCAGCAGAGGTCCAGCACAGACCATTGCAGGTGACACTGTAAGAAGAGACTCAACTATTTCAGTCCATGTGGGAATCAGTAAGGCTCACTATGCCAGACAAGTTGGACAATGAAGTGCAGCAAAGGAAGGCTAGGAAGATCAGTAGCCATAGAATCTGCTGCCACCGAAGGGAACATGTCTATTGCAGAAAACAGATTTACCTCCACTTCACAATATGTGAGGAGACCTAGCCTGTGCTGATATTATCCGTGGGTGTAGGTTTGAATCCAGTAGATGGATAAATAATCCCTTCTACTGAAATCAGATCTGTACCCATAGATAACATCAGCACTGAGTTAACAGGACCAGTAAAAGTACAACAGCACAAGTTCCTTCCAGACAACTGCAATTTTGGGATTAGTTAGTTTTGCCAAGGTTACAGGTGCCCTTTTTACACATACTCCTGACTACATTAAATTCAGCACTGGGCTGTAGCAGGAGTAGGAGAGACAATTTTTTTTTTGAAACATGCACCATTCCCAGTATTTGTGACACCGTCACTGCACCCATTTGACCATTCAAGCATATGTGTAACATTCTATGGTGTTAATCTACAGAAAAGGATACCACTCCATGAAAATCCAAATGGTCTGTGACTACTGCCAAGCAATTCTGCAGAGTATCCATGACACTCATATGATAATGGAATTGTGGGTTTTTCATTACTCCATATTGACAACAGGTTGAATGCGTAGTTCCTGAGACTTTTGAGGATTTATTTTTGTCCTTGTTTTGCCTTTGGAATGCCCATGTCCCAGGTGCAGCAAAGAGTCAACGGAAGCAGAAAAATGTTATGATTGCCCCTCCCCCCCCCCATTCCAGATTCCCAGGGCAAGTCTCTGCCAAGGTGCGGCTTGTGCCAGAAGCATGTCTGGGCCATGCAAATGGCCCAGGCCAGTAAATTAGGTTGCATTCCTCTCTCAGCAGACACAGAGAACCTCCAGTATAGTGCGCCTGACTGGCCCTTGGAGTGGGTGAATGCTGAGAGGAAAATCAGCCCTATGGCTTTCTCACTCAAATTGGCCTACACAACCCTGATACTCCTCAGTGAATAGACTACATAGAAGCACAGTGACCTTAATGCCAAACATTTGCATGCTGTAGACAACACTACAGTGTCTTACAAAATGCCCTGGAAAGAGCTGGCATAGTGATATTGGCATTCTACAGACTACACAACATAGCAGTGAAAAAGAAGCATATGTCTGTTTGTGGATGAGGGTGATCAGCAAGTCCTGGTACATGAGAGGGAGGAAGAGGAGAAGAATAAAGAAGCATTAGTACAAGTACAGCAGCTCCTGCATGAAACAGCACTGGCTTGCCAAGCTGTACTGGAGGAATGCTTTCCAGAAGGCCTGTCTTTATGTTTCATTGGATGTTTTTAACCAACCTTTCACTATTACTGCTACTTATCAGATAAACATAAATTTCAAAAGAAAACCATGGGTACCAAATTTAAGGTGATGTGCTGCATCTTTAATGAGAATAATAATAGTAATCGTGAAGAGCGTCTTTAGCAAATGTGCCGCTGTGCTTCCCCCTTGTGATACACGTACTAGTTTGTCATGGTCTTTCTAAGGTACAACTCCAAATAATGTACTACTGGAAGCAGTAGGTGTGGAGTTTTCCTGGGGACTTTCTTCTGACTTCAGCTCATCCACTCTCTCTATGTTGCAGATCCTAATGTTTGCCTATTTGCCCAAAATAACCTTCCAAACTTGATCTACAGTGTCCTACTTGCTTTCAGAGGCAGCTTCAGGGAAGAGACTGAGAGCAACTTTAAAGTCATCTGCCTATTCCTGCCTGCTCCAGCACAAAAAAATGCACTGCCATGAGGTCCCTTACTAACAGTTCTCTAGAGTGTGTATATTGGTGTGTGGAAGCCAGTCATTAACATGATTTTGGACCCCAATGCCTTGGTAGCATCAGTGGAATCTTTCATAAGAGTTGCTGCAGCTGTACTTGCCACTTTCATGCTTGAGAGATCTCCTACAGATCCCAATGATGCATTCTTCTCAATGCAAGCTTGCAGAGTAGAGTACATTGTTGCACAACATTGGCCCAACTGCACAACTGTTTGCAAGGAGGCAAATGATCAGTACAGCCATTTGTACTCCTAACGTATGAATCAATAAGACAACGGTGATGTCAGGCTTACACTCAGCAGCGTATCCTAACTCACACCAAGTCCCGTTCATCCATCACCCCTGTGCTCGCTGACTTAAATTGGCTTCCGGTCCAGCAACGCCTCGATTTTAAAATTCTCATCCTTGTTTTCAAATCTAAGGCTTCGCCCCTCCCTATCTCTATAACCTCCTCCAGCCCTATAATCCTCCGAGAACTCTGCTTCCTCCAATTCTGGCCTCTTGTGTATCCTCGATATCCTTCGCCCCAACATTGGCAGTCGTGCCTTCAGCTGCATTGTCCCTAAGCTCTGGAATTTCCTCCCTAAACCTCTTTGCCTCTCTCTCCTCCTTTAAGATGCTCCTTAAAACCTACCCTTTTGACCAAGCATTTGTTCACCTGTTCTAATATCTCCTTATGTGGTTCGGTGTCAAATTTTGTCTGATAAAGCTCCTGTGAAGCACCTTGGAATTCCGTCATCCATTCAACAGTATCAATTGTTCTGTTTTTTTAAAGGATTCTCAGTGACTGACAACATGATTTCTTTCTCAAAATACCTTGAATCTGGCAAGCACATTGTTAGCCCATAATGTTATTATTTCTCTGAGAATTTGGTTTCAGACTATTGCCCACATGTATCTTCTCTCATAAAGCCCACACAATCCTTTGTCTGTTTGCTGCCTGAGTATATCTAACAGCATTGAAAATGCATTATACATTGAACTCAGCCTTTCTTGTTGCACTTGCTACATTTTTTTCACACAAGTAAATCTGCCTGTAACTCTCTCTGCTGAGCCATTATTGAAATTCAACCTCAATTTTTCACACTTTTGGGAATGACAAAATTCTCAGTTTGTCTACAAAATCCAATTTACTGCTTTAACACCTGAAGATTTATGAGTTAAGCACATGTACTTTGAGTCAGAGAGCCTACTGTGGCCAGGAATGACAAGAGCATGTTTAGATTTTGAATGTGTGAGTCAACAAGATAAATTGATTTTTCTACATTTTAAGGACTTTTGATTGGATTCCATCTTAGGGTAGATTATCTGATGATTCACTGGTAACATAGGAAAGGACTATGTGAAAGGGGGTGGTCAGGAGATTGTGCAAGTATGCTTTAGGCTTGTTTCTTGTTCAATTCTTTTTTTGCACCATTCTCTGGCCGGAGATTCTTCTGATGTGCTAACGCGTGAACTGTAGGGGGGAAAACGTCAGTTGGTTTGCGCCTCCCTTTAGCGACTTAAGAGGGCACTAATGGGGCGCAAAGCAACTAGCGCCCGGGCGCAGCGATGTCTGCGCCACTCACGAAATTGACCAGACATTTTGCCGCGGCGCTAAACAATACCGCCCCGATCTCCTGCGCCCGCAGATCTTGACGTCATTCGAGCGTGCAACGCCCTTGTGGCGCCCCGGACAGGATATTGAGTAGCGCCCCACACCTTTCTGCCTGGCGCAAGCAACGACAGGTAGACTGGAACGTTTCCCAGTCGGTGTGGGACTGGGGGGGGCGCTATTTAAAGGCGGCCTCTTCCTGGCTTTTTCTGTGGTAGACATTTTTGCACCACTCATTCTGACAGAGAGAGAGAGATTCTGAGAGAGAGAAGAAGAGACTTCTGCATAGAGTCAACGCTGTGTGAAGTAGTTTTGGCTACTGAGCATCACTTTGCAGGTACTTTTGTTTTTGACCTTCATTACTTTGATTGCCAAGAGACTGTGGGGGCTGCACTGATTCGGGGTGTCATCCTGCGCCTGCAGATTCGGAGGCCACAGAGACGCAGAGAGAGAGTGGCAATCATGGCCACACGGAGGAGGGCCAACAGGCCTCTGTACAGGAGACCTTACCCTCCCAGGGTATTTCGCCAACAATTCTCCTACATTAATTTGTCTGAGGAGCAGTGTTTGCGCAGGCTGCGCTTCAGCAAGGAGGTGGTCACTGAGCTCTGCCATCTGCTGCAGCTAGATCTGCAGCCTCTACTGAGAACCAGGGCATCTCTGTTGGTGGCAGTGAAGATCACATTGGCTCTGAACTTTTATGCCACCGGCTCCTTTCAAGCAGCTACTTGGGACATCGCCAATATCTCCCAGTTTGCAGTCCATTGCTGCATCCATCAGGTAACAAATGCCCTCTATAAAAGGAGATGCCAGTACATCTCTTTCCCAATGACCTGGACAAGCAGCATGAACACGCATTGGGCTTTGCGAGGATAGCGGGCTTCCCCATGGTGCAGGGCGCCATTGACTGCATGCATGTGGCATTGCGTGCACCGCATGAGAATGCAGAGGATTTCCGCAACCGCAAGGTATTCCATTCCTTAAACGTCCAGTTGGTCTGTGACTACAGACAGCTGATACTCGCTGTCAATGCCCGCTATCCTGGCAGCAGCCACGATGCATTCATCCTGCACCAGACTGCTGTGGCAGAACTTTTCCAGGCACCGCATCAGCCAAGTGGTTGGCTCCTCGGGGACAAGGGCTATCCACTGTGCACCTGGCTGATGACACCGCTCCGTAACCCCAACACCCCTGCTGAGCTGCAGTACAACGAGAGCCATCTCGCCACCAGGAACATCATTGAGCACACAATCGGCATGCTCAAGCAATGGTTCCGCTGTCTGGAACACTCAGGAGGAGCCCTGCACTACTCGCCTGAGCGAGTCTCCCTCTTCATAGTTGTGTGCTGCATGCTGCATAATCTGGCAATCCTCAGGGCCCAGCCAATGCCACCAGGCCTTGGAGCACCACCGGAGAGGAGGAGGAAGAGGAGGAGGAAGAGGAGGAGGATGATCAGCAGCAGCACCAAGGCGGGCGGGAGGCCCACAATGTTGAGACTGGAAGGGCCGTCCGTCAATGGCTGATAGCAAGCCGCTTCTAGTCCCCTGCTGAGGAAATGGCTTCTGCCATTGAGAACAACATGAATGAAACCAACCCGCAACCCCTAAGCTGGCCAAGGCAGCAATGATTCCAAAGACCAAACATGTACATTTTGAGTACAAAAACTTATTTATTTTACAAACTATGTGTATGTCATTTCTTCATGACAAACTAATAGAAAGAAACACAAATAAAACAGTCATTAACATAACTGGTCCTCACAACCTGGAGATAATGTCCAAAACACTAAACAAAAGTTTGACCACAAACCTCGGCCTTTAATAAAAAATTCACAAACATAGAAACGTAGAAACATAGAAGATAGGAGCAGGAGTAGGCCATTCGGCCCCTCAAGCCTGCTCCGCCATTGAATGCGATCATGGCTGATCATCCAAATTCAGGACCCGGTCCCTGCTTTCTCTCCATACCCCTTGATCCTTTTAGCCTTGAGAAATATATCCAACTCCTTCTTGAATATATTTAATGAATTGGCCTCTACTGCCTTCTGTGGTAGAGAATTCCACAGGTTCACCACTCTCTGGGTGAAGAAATTCCTCCTCATTTCTGTCCTAAATGGCCTACCCCTTATCCTTAGACTGTGACCCCTGGTTCTGGACCCCCCAACCATTGGGAACATTCTTCCTGCATCTAGTCTGTCCAATCCTGTCAGAATGTTATAAGTTTCGATGAGATCCCCTCTCATTCTTCTAAACTCCAGCGAATACAAGCCCAATCGATCCAATCTCTCCTCATACGTCATTCCTGCCATCCCAGGTATCAGCCTGGTGAATCTTCGCTGAACTCCATCCATGGCAAGAACATCCTTCCTCAGATAAGGCGACCAAAACGGCACACAATACTCCAGATGTGGTCTCACCAAGGCCCTGTACAACTGCAGCAAGACATCCTTGTTCCTGTACTCAAACCCTCTCGCTACGAAGGCCAACATACCATTTGCCTTCTTAACCGCCTGCTGCACCTGCATGCTTACCTTCAGTGACTGGTGCACAAGGACACCCAGGTCTCATTGCACTTCGCCTTCTCCCAATCTATTGCCATTCAGATAATAATCTGCCTTCCTGTTTTTGCTACCAAAGTGGATAACCTCACATTTATCCACATTATATTGCATCTGCCATGCTTCTGCCCAATCACCCAACCTGTCCAAATCATCCTGGAGTTTCTCGGCATCCTCCTCACAGCACACACGCCCACCCAGCTTTGTGTTGTCTGCAAATTTGAAGATATTACATCTAGTTCCCTTGTCTAGATCATTAATATATATTCTGAATAGTTGGGGTCCAAGGACCGATCCCTGCGGTACCCCACTAGTCACTGCCTGCCACTCGGAAAAAGACCCGTTTATTCCAACTCTTTGCTTTCTGTCTGCCAACCAGTTCTCTATCCAAGTCAGTACCTTGCCCCCAATCCCATGTGCCTTAACTTTACATGCTAATCTCTTATGCGGGACCTTATCGAAAGCCTTCTGAAAGTCCAAATACACCATATCCACCGGTTCTCCCTTATCTATTTTACCAGTTACATTCTCAAAAATTTCCAGTAGATTAGTCAAGCATGATTTACCCTTTGTAAATTCATGTTGACTTTGTCCGATCCTGTCACTGTTTTCCAAGTGCTCTGATATTACATCTTTTATGATGGACTCCAGCATTTTCCCCACTATCGATGTCAGGCTTACCGGTCTGTAATTCCCCGTTTTCTCTCTACCACCTTTTTTGAATTGTGGGGTAACATTAGCTACCCTCCAATCCATGGGTACTGTTCCAGATTCCATCGAAAGTTGGAAGATGATCAGCAATGAATCTACTATTTCTAGGGCCACTTCCTTAAGTACCCTAGGATGTAGATTATCAGGCCCTGGGGATTTGTCGGCCTTTAATCCCATCAATTTCCTTATCATTTCCCTACAAATACTGATTTCTTTCAGTTCCTCCCTTTCATCAGACCCTATGTTCCCGGACATCTCTGGGAGGTTATTTGTGTCCTCCTTTGTGAAGACAGAACCAAAATATGTATTTAATTGGTCTGCTATTTCTTTGTTCCCCATTATAAATTCCCCTGATTCTGACTGCAAGGGACCTACACTTGACTTCACCAATCTTTTTCTCTTCACATATCTATAAAAGTTTTTCAGTCAGTTTTTATGTTCCCTGCAAGCTTACTCTCATATTCAATTTTCCCCTTCTTAATTAATCCCTTTGTCCTCCTTTGTTGAATCCTAAACTGCTCCCAATCCTCAGGTTTACTGCTTTTTCTGGCCAATTTATATGTCCTCTCCTTGGATCTTATGCTATCCCTAATTTCCCTTGTTAGCCACGGTTGAGTCACCTTTTTTGTTTTATTGTTATGCCAAACTGGGATGAACAAATTCTGTAGTTCATCCATGCGGCCTTTGAATGTTTGCCATTGCCTATCCACCGTCAACCCTTTGAGTGACATTCCCCAATCAATCCTACCCAACTCGCGCCTCAGACCATCGTAATTTCCTTTGTTTAAATTCAGGACCCTAGTCTCTGAGTCAACAACTTCATTCTCCATCTTAATGAAGAATTCTATCATATTATGATCACTCCGACCCAAGGGGCCTCGTACAACAAGATTGTTAATTAATCCTTTCTCGTTACATAATACCCAGTCTAAGATGGCCTGATCTCTGGTTGGTTCCTCGACATATTGAACCAGGAAACCATCCCGTAAACACTCCAGGAATTCCTCCTCCACAATATTGTTACTAATTTGTTCAGCCCAATCTATATGTAGATTAAAGTCACCCATGATGACTGCTGTGCCCTTATTGCACGCTTCTCTAATTTCCCTTTTACTGCCATCCCCAACCTGCGCATTACTGTTTGGAGGTCTATATACCACTCCCACTAACATATTCTGCCCCTTGGTATTTCTCAGTTCTACCCATACAGATTCCACATCATCAGAGCTAATATCCTTCCTTACAATTGTGTTAATCCCTTCTTTTACCAGCAATGAACCCCACCTCCCTTTCCTTTTTGCCTATCTTTCCTGAATATTGAATACCCCTGGATGTTGAGTTCCCAGCCTTGGCCACCCTGGAGCCATGTTTCCGTAATCCCAATCAAATCATAATCGTTTACCTCTATTTGTGCAGCTAATTCAATCCACCTTATTACGAATGCTCCTCGCATTAAGACACAAAGCCTTCAGGCTTGTTTTTTTAACGCTCTTAGACCTATTAGAATTATTATTTACTGTGGCCATGTTTGATTTAAACCGTTGATTTCTCTGACTGCCACTTTTGTTTTTCTCCTTCCTATCTTTTGCTTTTATCCTTGTTTCCCTTTCCTCTGTCCCCCTGCTCAGGCTCCCAACCCCCTGCCATTTTAGTTTAAACCCTCCCCCAGAGCATTAGCAAACACTCCCCCTAGGACATCGGTCCCGGCCCTGCCCAGGTGCAAATCGTCCGGTTTGAACTGGTCCCACCTCCCCCAGAACCGGTTCCAATGTCCCAGGAATTTGAATCCCTCCCCCTCACACCATTCCTCTAGCCACGTATTCATCTGAAATACCCTTCTATTTCTACTCTGACTAGCACGTGGCACTGGTAGCAATCCTGAGATTACTACCTTTGAGGTCCTATTTTTGAATTTACCTCCTAACTCCCTATATTCAACTTTTAGTACTTCATCCCGTTTTTTACCTATATTGTTGGTACCTATATGCACCACGACAACTGGCTGTTCACCCTCCCCTTCCAAAATGTTCTGCAGCTGCTCTGAGACCACCTTGACCCTTGCACCAGGGAGGCAACACACCATCCTGGAGTCTCGTTTGCGGCCGCAGAAACGCCTATCTATTCCCCTTACAATAGAATCCCCTATTACTATAGCTCTACCCCTCTTTTTCTTCCCGTCCTGTGTAGCAGAACCACCCCTGGTGCCAGGAAGTTGGCTGCTGCTGCCTTCCTCTGATAAGCCATCCCCCCCCGCAACAGTACTCAAAGCAGTGTATCTGTTTGAGAGGGGGATGTCCACAGGGGATCCCTGCACTACCTGCCTGCACCTAGTACTCTGTCTGTTGGTCACCCCTTCCCTTTCTGCCTGTCCAACCTTTGCCTGCGGTGTGACCAACTGATTAAACGTGCTATTCATGATGTCCTCAGCATTGCGGATCTTCCAGTGTGCATCCAATCGCCACTCCAGTGCCGCAATGTGGTCTGCCAGTAGCTGCAGCTGGATACACTTCCTGCACACATGGTTTTCAGGGACACAGGAAGTGTCCCTGAGTTCCCACATATCGCAGGAGGAGCATACCACAGCACCGGGCTGTCCTGCCATGACTTACCCTTTAGTTAATTGCAATTAAATCAAATCAACCCTACCAATTACACTACAGTTAAATGGTATATTTAAGGGCCCTGGTTTTACAAACAGTCCCCGCTGTTATGTTCATTAATAAACAGACATTCTTATTATGAACACAGCTAGCTTTTGCTAGCTACTTTTATTGAGCACATGTGGACTTGTACAGCATCTTGTAGAGGCTTCCATCTTGACTGCTGCCTTGTGGGTAGCCTAGCCTCATGGGTAATGTAGTCTTAATATAGTATATAGCTGGGTAGTGTAGTCTTATACATACAGCTATATACAGCTCTACTGCTCCACCTAGTGTCCACCACAGAATGACATGTTATTGATCACTACACCCGCTACACCACAGAGTGCTTAGAAAATATAAACCACAGAGTTAAAGTTTAAAAAGAGAGAAATACTCACCAACCAATCACTTACCTGCTTTCTGGTGACGTCACACTTTGATTACTTTTTACTTCTCTCCCTCTCTGTGAGATTGGAGATTAGTACGCCTACCTGGTCTCTTGGAGCCTTTTATAGCCCCGCTGCCGCCGCTGAGTTTCCCGCCGATGCTGTGAGGCCTACCCGGTTTCTTGGAGCCTTTTATAGCCCCGCAGCCGCCGCTGAGTTTCCCGCCGATGCTGTGAGGCCTACCTGGTCTCTTGGAGCCTTTTGTAGCCCCGCTGCCGCCGCTGAGTTTCCCGCCGATGCTGTGAGGCCTACCCGGTTTCTTGGAGCCTTTTATAGCCCCGCAGCCGCCGCTGAGTTTCCCGCCGATGCTGTGAGGCCTACCTGGTCTCTTGGAGCCTTTTGTAGCCCTGCTGCCGCCGCTGAGTTTCCCGCCGCCGCTGTGAGGCCTACCTGGTTTCTTGGAGCCTTTTATAGCCCCGCAGCCGCCGCTGAGTTTCCCGCCGATGCTGTGAGGCCTACCTGGTCTCTTGGAGCCTTTTGTAGCCCCGCTGCCGCCGCTGAGTTTCCCGCCGCCGCTGTGAGGCCTACCTGGTCTCTTGGAGCCTTTTGTAGCCCTGCTGCCGCTGCTGAGTTTCCCGCCGATGCTGTGAGGCCTACCTGGTCTCTTGGAGCCTTTTGTAGCCCCGCTGCCGCCGCTGAGTTTCCCGCCGCCGCTGTGAGGCCTACCTGGTCTCTTGGAGCCTTTTGTAGCCCTGCTGCCGCTGCTGAGTTTCCCGCCGATGCTGTGAGGCCTACCTGGTCTCTTGGAGCCTTTTATAGCCCTGCTGCCGCTGCTGAGTTTCCCGCCGATGCTTTGACATTTTGTCACACCTCCTACTTTTTGACCTTTGAGGGTGATCTCCTTCCCTTGCACACTTCCCCCCTTCCCATCCTACTGCTCCTCTGTAATGGGACCCCAGTGCCTGCAGCAAGGCTGCTGGAAGGCTGCTGATTGTCAGAACCTGAGACTGCAGATGCCCTTGAAGGACGGCCTCGACCAGCTCTGGGCCTGGAGGGCCCGGCTGCAGACTGCACCAACTCTGCATGGGTGGCAGCAGTCTGGGCTACAGGCGGTGGCAAGTGCAATGGGAAAGTGACACTGGTGGCAGCAGGAATGCTGTCATCTTGAAAGAGGACAGCAACTCCCTGCTCGACCGACAAACTGGCACTCCCACGGGGCAGCACATCAGCATCCGGAGTAATCTGCTGGAGCACAGATTGCTGGCCTGCTGCGGTACCATGAGAGCCCTGGGGAAATGTGTTCGAACCAGCGACGATGGCAGCAGTCAGTGCTTGCGTGGCCTCAATCTGAGTCTGCATGAGACCAGTCACCAGTCTGAGATGGGTTCATGGCAGCCAGTGACTGAATTGCAGCACTAAGATTTAGCGTGGCATTAGCCTGTGCTACAACGAAGTGCTCCACACTCCTTGCCAGTGATTCAATGCATTTGGGCACCCTTCCCACTGCACCCAGGAGCTCAGTGTGCATGTCCACCACCTGGGTGTTCATTTCAGCGATGACCCGCTCCTCCTCTGCGTCCAGTGCAGCAGGACTCGCTGGAATACTCTCCCTCTGGGGAGAAGGCCCCCGAGCTTCCTACCCCCATCGCGTTGCTGCAGCCCGCTGGGTCCTGGAGCTTCACCCTCATCAGACCCTTCACCCCTGCTCCCCTCCAGGGAAGGCATGTTCCCAGTGTGGGCATGGGCTTCCTCGGGAGAGGGTGGCGCTGATGCTCTGGCTTCCTCTTCCTCCTCACCTGCAGCTTCACTCCCACTGGCATCTTGAGGGCCCATCTCCTCAGCTGGTGAATCACCATCTGAAAGCAGGGAGGTACAAGAGTGGCTTTAGCATCATGACAGGGGGACAGTAAGGGAGGAATGAGTGCAGCGATTTAATAAGTTGGATTGAAAGTGTCAAAGGCTGGTGTTGTGAGGGACAAGTGGAAGGAGAGAGGACAAAAAGGTGATGACCTTACCATTGCTGTCCAGAATGGGGTCAGCCTCTCCAGGGGCAACGGGACCGATCACCTGGCTTGCCACAATCCTGTGGACGCGCGCCTCAAGCTCGCTGAGGGGTTGGAGCTGAGGCCGCCCTCCACCCGTCCGTTGCTACTGTCTTCTATTATGAGATAGCTTGGCCTGCAAGAAAAAGGACGCCGTCTGAGTAAATATACAGCCATGGTCTTGCCTGATGTGCCTCCCATAATTGAATAGCCCTTACTCTATGCAGCCATGGTCTTGCCTGATGTGCCTCCCATAGCTGAATAGCCCTTACTGTAAGCAAAGTGTGGAATGTGCGTGTCTGTTTCATGAGAGGGCCATAGGTGTTGAATGAGTGTTGGGCATTGGGGTTTTAAGACCCTCTGGCCATTGAATGAGGTTGAGATGGAGGGATGGAGAGGTATTGAAAAAAAGCCACTCACCCTGACGACCCGAGTGAGGTCGTTGAACTTTTTTCGACATTGAGTATGGGTCCTGGGCACCATGCTCCTGGAGGAGACGTTCTGAGCCACCTCCCTCCACACTCTTCTGTACTCGCGCGGCAAAGGCCTCCTGCCACTCTCAGGGTAGAGTATAGATCTGCGCTCCACCGCGCCAACCAGAGCCTACAAAGCCCACTCGCTGAAGCACTGAGCTCATTCTCTCACCCTCTCCATAGTCCTTGCCTGGAAGATTTAGGCACAGGTCTCTCCAGGCCGAGATTCAAGGCTCCAATGAGCAGGGTGTGGCGGGAGAGCAAGATCGACCCTCCCCTTTAAGAACTGTCCGCCACCAGTGTGTCTGTGTTCCATCACTAACTGACATCACCTGTGCTGCGCCCGCGCTCTGAGTTAGCGCCTCGCTCCTCGGCCTTTGCGCCTTAAGACAGGTGTGTAGCACCTGATTTAGTGCTCCAATCACCTCCGGGGCGATAAAAGCCAAGTTTGCAGTTGGAGGCGATAATTAGCGCCAGGCGCTAAACTTTGCGCACGGCCGATAATCGCGCCCCAAACGGGGCGATACTGAATTTTTCCCCCTAGATGTTCACAACATAGGAGGAGGCCATTTGGCTTATCATGTCTGGGCCAGCTCTTTGACAGAGCAATCCAAAACTAATCTCACTGCCCTGCTCTCTCCCCATAGTTTTGTATCTGCCTCTGCTTTAAATATTTGTCTAATTTTTCCTTAAAAGATGCAATGGTCTCTGCCTCAGTCATTCCCTGTTGCAAAATTATTCCAAACTCCAACATTCCTCTGTGTAATGAAATGTCTCCATACCTCTCTCATGGGACGATTTTAACCCTAGCCATCCAAACTATTAACCTGCTGCTTCTTTTTATGAAAGGTGGCACAATCCTGGTGGGGGTGGTGGGAGGATGCCACAATATGCAGCAAAACCCAGATCCATCAAGTTTCCACCTCACATTAACCATCCCAAATTGTTCTCCAAGAGGGTGGGTGCTTTTTAGGCCCAACCCCTGGGAATTCCATCCACCTCACAATCTGGTAGGCCCAATGCGATCTTTCCTACATTACAACAGTGACTGCACTTCAAAAAATACTTCATTGGCTGCAAAACACTTTGGGACATCCGGTGGTCGTTAAAAGGCACTATATCAATGCAAGTCTTATTCTTTTTTCTATACCTGGCGAGAACAGGTGTAAGTCCCATGCTGGGCCTTAAAAAGGCCCCGACATTGCTGGATGTAAAAATTATTAATCCCAGATTATTAAAGCAGTTTTCTTCCTGGGTCTTGGGTTCCCCTGTTGGTGCAGCAGAGTACTGCTTCGACTGCTACCTGCTCATCAGTGTGGGCATCTCCGTTGTGCCTTTACAAACACAGACCGGCTGCCTGACTATGTAAGAGACCCCATCCCTATGATTTTTGGACAGGGACGATGGCTAGGCAAAGCTACAGGCAGAAGCCTCACCCCACCCAACTCTGCCTCTTACAAGATTCTGTGGAATTTCAGGCCCAAAGTGTCTGGAAATAACTGTAAGTTCCAAGGGAAAGGTGAGCCACCTGAATTACTAAAGCTGCATGTAATCAAGAACTAATCAGATATTGTTTGTTTGTCTATAACCTCAGGTTGTTGAAATGATAATGTAAGCAAGTTGGGCACTGTTGCAGTAGCCAGGAGTTGTTGTCTGTGATTGCCAGAACCATTAAGGGGATGTCATGCCAAGGGGCAGATTTGTAGATTGAATGTTTCTTGGCTATGTTTTCCCAGATTTCTGGATGAGTGTCAGATTATACTTGAAACATTTCCTCTGACTCCCTACTGTCCTTTTTCCTGTCATCCGCTGGCTATAAAATACAGCTTTGGGAAACCATTCATTTGACATCTGCACACCATATCCAACTGTGCCTGTGTAACTATGACTTTGATGCAATGCTGGCAATCTGCAGCACGTCAATGTTCATTACTCTGTCTTGCTACTTATTTCGATGAGAGACCATATTTGCCTTTGATGGAATCTTTCCAACTGTTTCATGTGCTGACAGGAAACAGTCCAGGAGTTGCAGCCACATGAACATGCAGTGAACACAACTGCACAATAAATTCACATCTGTATCTTTAACTTCACACCACGTCTGTTCCAAACATGTTGTTGCAAGCAGTTAATATGCCACATTAGCCTTTTGATGTGGTTATTGTTTTCCATCTGAATGCACTGTCTAAGTTCATAAAACTGTCCATGGATTTTGCCTTTTTGTCCTATCAACACCACCAACAACAACTTGCAGTTATATAGCGCTGTAACGTTGTAAAATGTCCCAAGGCGCTTCACAGCAGCGTTATCAAACAGAATTTGACACCGAGCCACATAAGGAGATATTAGGTCAGAGAGGTAGGTTTTACAGAGTGTCTCAAAGGGGTAATGAGTGAATGGGACTTGGTGAGAGTTAGGATACGGGCAGCAGAGTTTTGGATGAGCTCATGTTTATAGAGGGTGGAAGATGGGAGGCCGGCCAGGACTGCATTGGAATAGTCAAGTCTAGAGGTAACAAAGGCATGGATGAGGGTTTCAGCAGCAGATGAGCTGAGGCAGGGTGTTGTTATGGAGGTGGAAATAGGCAGTCTTAGTGATGGCGCAGATATGTGGTTGGAAGCTCATCTCAGGGTCAAATACGACACCAAGGTTGCAAACAGTCTGGTTCAGCCTCAGACAGTTGCCAGGGAGAGGGATGGAGTCGGTGGCTAGGGAATGGAGTTTGTAGCAGGGACCAAAGACAATGGCTTAGTTCTTCCCAATATTTAGTTGGAGGAAATTTCTGCTCATCCAGTATTGGATGTCGGACAAGCAGTCTGACAATTTAGAGACAGTGGCGGGGCCGAGGGCAATGTTCCCTCTAATTTGCAGTCTAAGTGGGCAGTCCCTTTAAATGTGTTGTCACATGCACGGTATCTTCCAGCAGGAGCATCTGGTGAGCGGTATGTGAAGGACCTCCCGAGCAGGCCGCACACCTTAGGGGAAACATTGGTCACGGGGGGTGGTGGTGGGGTGGAGCTGCGTGTCATCAGCGTACATGTGGAACCTGACATTGTGATTTTGGACGATGTCGCCGAGGGGCAGCATGTAGGTGAGAAATAGGAGGGGGTTAGAGATAGATCCTTGGGGAACACCAGAGGTAACAGTGCAGGAGCAGGAAGACAAGCCATTGCAGGTGATTTTCTGGCTACGAACGGATAGATAAGAATGGAACCTCGCGAGTGCAATCCCACCCAGCTGGACGATGGAGGAGAGGCGTTGGAGGAGGATGGAGTGGTCAACCATGTCAAAGGTTGCAGACAGGTCAAGAAGAACGAGGAGGGATAGTTTACAATGGTCACAGTCACATAGGCTGTCATTTGTGGCTTTGATAAAAGCCGTTTCGGTACTGTGGTAAGGGTGGAAACCTAATTGGAGGATTCAAACGTGGAGTTCCGGATCCCTTGGAGGGCTGACCCAGTGTAGTCTGATGAGTAACTTTAGTTTTTTTAAGCTGAACACAAGGCCAACTCAGCAAATCAATTGATAATGTGCTGGATGCATCACCATCATCATCAACAATAATAAATGTGTCCATCATACTACATTTTGTCTGATAACGCTCCCATGAAGCGCTCTGGGACTTTTTACAATGTTAAAGGTGCTATATAAATGCAAGTTGTTGTAAGTATCTGTTAGATCCGTGGTTCAGTGGATAAAGAATTACACGGATGCTGTACATAAACAAACAACAGGTCTTTACTGGAGGAGGGTCATCTCTAGACTGGAGTACAGAGGCATGCGCACAGCTTATATACCGGTGTGGTTACTGCCGGTACCACAGTATACAGGAGCTGTAAAAAGTAGTTCTGACTTAAAGTACATACACTACAATTCCTCCCTTTTTAGATTAATAATACCCCCTTAATATTCAAATAACAATTACATTTTTACATGTACATTCAATAACAAAAAGTCCATTTATAGATTCAGTCTTTGGGGCGGCTTCCTGACCCTTTCGGGATAGCGCCTTTCCAAATGTTCTTGTTCTTGGTGCAGAGGCGATTCGGACCCCTTTTCATCGGGTAGTTCATCGGGTTCCACTGCTACTGGGTCTGAAGTAGATGCTACCGGTATGTCGGGTTCATCCCCAGGTACTCGAGACATGGGGTTGACGCCTTCCTGTGGCGTCTCACAATGTTCTCCCCGACATCCACTGTGTACATTAATGGCCCCTGCCTTGTACATATCGTTCCGGGTTGCCACTTCTCTGATCGATAGTCACGGGCCAAGACTGGTTGCCCTATATTGAAGCTCCTTGTCGGCTTCTCGTTGATGTGCTGGGATTGTTTGTCCTCAACATTTCTTCACACATTTGGTCTGAGCAAGTCCAGATGAGATCTCAACCTTCGGTTAAAGAACATCATGGCCGGGGTCTGGTTGGTAACTGCATGTGTCGCGTTTCGGTAGGCTAATAAGAAATTGTCCATCTTACGCTGTAGTGGAATTTCCTCATCGCACATGGCCTTTATCGCCTCCTTAAAGGTTTGTACGAACCTCTCAGCCAATCCATTGGTGGCTGGATGATACGGGGCGGATGTGTAATGCCTTACCCCATTCCTTTTCATGAATTTTTGGAACTCGTCGGACACAAACTGTGGTCCATTATCAGAGCAGATCTGCTCTGGCAAACTGTTTCTGGCAAATATGGTCTGTAGGACTGCAATCGTTTTCTCTGTAGCGGTTGAAGACATCTTTATCACCTCAGGCCACTTTGAATGAGCATCCACTGCTATTAAGAACATTGAGTCCATGAATGGACCAGCGAAATCAATGTGCACCTGTTGCCATGGAGAGGAGGGCCACTCCCATGGGTGTAGAGGGGCATGTGGTGGTGCATTTTGGACCTTCTGGCATCCTAAGCAGCTTTTAGTTTGGTCTTCGATTTGTTGATCGATTCCCGGCCACCACACATAAGCCCTAGCAAGGCTTTTCATTTTCACTCCCCCCAGATGACCTTCATGTAGCTCCTTTAGCACTCTCTCCCTTTACTTGGGTGGAATCACCACTCTGGATCCACACATCACTGTCCCCTGGCATACTGACAGCTGTTCTCTTCTGGATGAGAATGCTGGCAACAGTGAGTGGCCATGTGTTGGCCATCCCCTCACCGTCAATTCATATACCCGTGACAGTGTCGGATCATTGCGGGTCTCCTTCTCTATATCCGCGTTTGTTACTGGCAATCGTTCAATTATCGACGAATAAAATATCTCGATAGGGTCCACTGCTGGTGCTTCCTCCGCCATAGGCAGTGGCAGGCGCGATAGCCCATCAGCGTTCCCATGCTGTTTCGTGCCTTTATATTCTATTTCATATTGATTCGCCCCTAGAAACAGGGACCAACTTTGTAACCGCTGTGCAGTCATTACTGGCACGCCCTTCTTAGGATTAAAGATGGAGACAAGTGGTTGGTGGTCAGTCAGCAAGATGAACTTCTGTCCATGCAGATAGCGGTTGAATTTTTTTACTCCCCATACTAGGCTGAGGGCCGCCCTGTCAATCTGGGTGTAGTTGCGCTCGGCTGAGGTTAGTGACCGAGACGCAAAGGCCACTGGCCTCTCCAACCCATCTGGGAATTTGTGCGACAGCACCGCTCCAATGACGTAGGGTGATGCATCACATGCCAAACGAATTGGTAGTGCTGTGTTGAAATGGGCCAACACCTCTTTTGATGTGATCAATTCTTTACACTTCTGGAAAGCTCGTCTACGTTTGTCATCCCACTCCCATGGTACCCCTGTTTGCAGTAGGGTGTTCAGCGGGTGTAGTACCGTAGACAAATTTGGTAAGAACTTGTGGTAATAGTTTACCAGCCCGAGGAACGACCTCAGTTGTGACACATTTTCCGGTGCTGGAGCCTTGACTACTGCCTCAATCTTGTCAGGGGACTTATGTAACCACTATTCATCGATGACGTGGCCGCAATACGAGATCTGTTTCTGGAAAAACTCGCACTTGTGGCGATTAGCTCGTAGCCCATATTCCTTTCATCTGGCGAGCACCTTCTCCAAGTTAGCGAGGTGATCACCGTCATTTTCGCCCGTGACCAAGATGTCGTCCAAATAACACTGGGTCCCTGGAATCCCTTGCAGGACCTGATCCATCGCCCTTTGCCAGATAGCCGGAGCCGAGACTACTCCAAACACCAGCCGGTTGTACTGATAAAGACCTTTATGGGTGTTGATCGTAAAGTAATGTTTCGAAGCTTCTTCTACCTCCATTTGCAAGTACGCCTGGGCTAGATCAATTTTGGTGAAGCATTTACCACCAGATAGCGAGGCGAAAATATCCTCAATTCGTGGAAGCGCATATTGCACCGTGTGAAGGACTGGGTTCACTGTCACCTTAAAATCCCCACAGATGCAGACCTTCTTTGGTTCCCCAGGCGTATTACTCAATGACCTCTTCATTACAGGGACGATAGGTGTAGCCAACTCGCTCCAGTCCACTTTGGACAGTACTCCTGAACGTTCCAACCCTTCCAGCTCTGCTTCAACCGCTGGTCTGATCGCATAAGGCACTGGTCTGTCCTTCAGAAACTTTGGGCTTGCATTATCCTCTATTTTAATTGTTGCTGTTATTCCTTTTAGTGTTCCTAGTCCCTCCTGGAACACTTCTTTCGCATCAGTTAGCATTTTTGACAGTCGTCCAGGTGTGACGTCGTCATCCTTTTTGGCCTCCACCGTCAGTGCCTGTATGGAATGCCAATCTAAATGTATCTTCCGGATCCACTCACGTCCTAGCAGTGGTGGTCCTCCATTTGGCAATACATATATATCCATTTTAGGTATTTCCTGACCTTTATATGTCACTTTCACCCTTATTTTTCCTTTGAGGTAGACTTTTTGCCCCGTATACGTCTTCAAGATAATCTCTGTAGCTTTCAAGGGTATGTGTGAAAATAGCTGCTTGTAGTCTCTTTGATTTATGACTGTTAGAGCTGACCCTGTGTCCAATTCCATTTCCACTTGGACTCCGTCTATCTTGAGTGTAACCCAGATAGTCTGGTGATCCTCTATTTTGGTTACATTATGTAGTTTCAGACAACCCAGCTCCTTGCTTCTGGAGTCTGTGTCACTTTTCTGTTCGTCTGAACCACTGTCCATCACCTGGTGTACCTTTTTGTACTTCTCCTGTGGAGATTTCTTACTGTTGGTTTTCTTCCCAGACCTGCAGACTCTTGCTATGTGTCCTGCTTTTCCACACTGTCTGCACACTTGGTCCTTGAACCAACAATCTTTCTGGTCATGTGTTGTTCTGCCACAGCGATAGCACTTCCCTGTTCCATAGGTCATTTCGTTGGTGCCGTATTCTTGCGGTCTCCGTTGTATCTCTGCAGCGCCCCTTGCGGCTGCTTCGTGTGATACTGCCATATTGAACGCTTTGTCCAGCGTAAGGTCGTTTTCTGATAGAAGCCGTTTCTGGGTTCCTTCACTTTGTAGCCCACACACAAACTTGTCCCTTAACGTGTCTGCTAGTCCCGCTCCAAACTGGCAGTATTTCGATAGCTTGCGCAGTTCCGTTAGGTACTCAGCATTGCTTTCGTCTTTGAGTTGGTTCCTTTTATGGAACTTAAATCGTTCTGCTATCAGCAGCGGTGTGGGGCTTAAGTGGTCCTGTAGGATTTCTACTATGCTTCCAAAATCCTTGTTTACCGGCTTCTCTGGGGTTATTAGATTTCGCAGTAACCCATAAGTTTTTGCACCCATGGAATTTAACAGAACCAGTGCTTTATTAGCATCTGGCACTTCATTCGCCCTGCAGTACACCTCAATACGTTCCACATATGTCGCCCAATCTTCGACTTCATTGTCGAACGTAGAAATACTGCCACTCTTCGGCATCCTTGGTTGTGCGCTAACTATCCCCAATGGCGCCTCCTGTGCTTCCCCTTCTTCTCCTCTGGCACAAAATGGCGTCTCCCGCGCTTTCCTTCCTTCCCGCGCTCACCCGTCTTCTCCGCTGTGGCTTCGCAAAATCCTTCTTCTCCGCGGCGCAATGGCGCCTCCCGCGCTCTCCCTGCTTCTCCGTGGTTCAATGGCGCCTCCCGTGCTCTCCCTGCTTCTCCATGGCTCAATGGCGTCTCCCCTTGCTTCGCCCCGCGGACCCTGATCAGCCCGTGATCCCTGGCTGTGCTCTGCGCGTTCTTCTCTTGATATTTGTCGACGCCGCTCAGTCTAGAACCTGGCTGTTTCTTACCCTCTCTCTCTCCGGTTTGCAGTATTTTTCCTCGACGCCACTCGGTGATCAATCCCCGGCTGCGCCCTGCTCTCTTCACCCTCTTTCTTACCCCGTCGATGCTGCCCGGCTCTCTCTCTCTGCCGTCGGTCGGCTCCTGCCGCCGCTGTTCGGGAAGGGTCTGCTCTGGACCTGTCGTCGGTCTCTTACTGCTCATTGTGACTGGGGAACCAAGCCCGGCTCTCCACAGCCTCCCCAGCGAAGTTGGATCTCTGCCTGACTGCTGGGCGGTTGCTCGCGGTCGACGCCCGTGTTCCTGGACTCGACTATTTTTTTTTTTGTTTTCTTTGTTTAATGTTGCAGGTAGATTCGCATCAACACTCGTCGCCACTGTTAGATCCGTGGTTCAGTGGATAAAGAATTACACGGATGCTGTACATAAACAAACAACAGATCTTTACTGGAGGAGGGTCATCTCTAGACTGGAGTACAGAGGCATGCACACAGCTTATATACCGGTGTGGTTACTGCCGGTACTACAGTATACAGGAGCTGTAAAAAGTAGTTCTGACTTAAAGCACATACACTACAGTATCATTCCAACCACTTCTGCATCTGTCAGGCTCTAGAGATCACATTGGCTGTGCTACGGTTTGCATGAAAATTGCATGGTGCTTTGGGTCATATGTCACCTACAAGGTTTACTAAAAGTCGATTTAATATAATTAGACTTACAAGATTCTCTACGATTGAGAGAAAAAAGATGCCAAGGTAACTGCGATTCAGATTTTTCTCTCTTTTCTGTAATGTTCCAAAATTTCACAGTATACAAGTTGTCACTCTACTTTGTCGTTCTTGTTTACGACAGCCCAGTACAACACACTGAGCAATAAGTTAATCTCCACTCACTAAAATGATTGCAAAACCTAACCAGCAGTACTAAACGGTTGTAGAATCAACAAATGATATCTTATCATTCACAAGCATAAGGTTTCAAAATTCTGATACTGGAGGTGGGGAACCTACAGATTCATTAGGTAACAGTCAATTACACTATTTAAAAACTCCAATTAAGCAATTTCTAATTGCTGCTTTCATTCAGGTAAGAACAAATACCAGAATATAAAGTGCTGAAAGAGAGCAAACTCTGGCTGTTGAGCAGTTAATTGCCTTTATAACAAGGAACACTCCCTCAAAAATATCACATTATGTATGTTATTACCAGGTTTCAAAACTGTGGAATCCTTACCTCTCTTAGTTTTCCCATCCAAGTTCAGTGACATCTACGCATTATTTCCTGACCTATCTCACCTTCCATCCAACTCTTTTCAGCCTTGGTACTGTCCTGCACTTTAGTCCCTGAGCCTTTAACTTAATTATTTGATTAAAAAAATGTTAATTTGCTGTGTCTAAAATGGCAGCCAGCTGAACTCACAGGACAATAGTAAAAAGCAAAAATACATAGTGGCACCGAATTTCTGGCAGACATCTGCTGGAAAATACCAGAAAATATATGCCTATATGAACCAGAATCTACCATTATTGTGCTCAAAAGTTTGTTAAAGTACTCACTCTTGAGATCAATAAATCAAAAACATTTCCATTACTTTGGCAAAATCAAAATCACAAACCCAATCAAAATGTTCTTTTTGTCAAAGTATATAGTAATAAGTATTATATTAGAAATACTTCTGTTCATATCATGTTTTGAAATATCTCAAAATGCTTCACACAGTGAATTACCTTTTGAGTGCTGTGAATAGCTATTACATAGACAAAATATAATAAAATTAACAACCCTGCACCAGATTTACTGGATGCCAAGGTTTATATATATAGATATAGATATATATATAGATATATAAATAGCTTGTTTGGTGCTCCTATCCATTGCCAAATATGGCTTAAGCTTTACTGTTGCTCTCTTTCCATGGCTGAGACTTCAGACTGCCCTACAAGCATCCTGGAAATCAGGAACAGCACCAAACTACTAATTGTCTGCTGTAACCAGCTTCTTCCACACCATGGGCTCGATTTTGCCATTGGGGCGGGCTGGGAGTGTGTCAGGTGTTTTTCGAGTCCTGAACCCGACTCCAGTGTGGTGTGGGAAAAAAGTGCGATTTTCCCCTATTTGGGCAATTGATTTCCAGCGTGTGGGAACCCCTGGCCCAATTAGTCTTTCCATCCTGAAAGTCGCCTCCGATGATGTCATCAATGCTGCTGGATTTAAGGTCTGCAAGCAGCCTTGCTTCTTCTGGAGACTGCAAACTTTATGCCCATTGCTGTGATCGCTTCATTCAGCAACTATGTCCAGCAGTAGGCCAAAGTTTGCTCCACGGTTTGATGATGCCGCCCTGCAAGCTCTGGTGGAGGGAGCAAGAGCAAATAAGGAGGTGCTCTTCCCTTCCTCAGGGAGGAAGAAGCCTCCCCAGCAGACTAAAGCTGTGTGGCTGCAAGTGGCCCAGGAGGTCAACTCTGTCTATATGCCGCAGAACCTGGCTGCAGTGCAGGAAGAGGTTTCATGACCTTCTGCGCACAGGAAAAGTGAGTATGGGCTGGATTTTGTCAATGCGGACGTGATGGAGGCGGGACTCCCACTTTTTGGGTTGTAGTCCTGCCTCCATTGACTTGTGGCCAACCCATGCTATTTTCCCTTGATTGACCTTGTGGTGACGTCAGCGATTGACATTTCATCTGTCAAGAGCTTTTGACAGATGGAAAATCAGCGTTTGACAGCTCTGTGAAGCTGTCAAACACTGACAATCTGTCTTCTAACTTGAGTCCTTCTACTCAGACTCAGTTAGAGATCTCTCCAGACCAGAAAGCAGAATGCTGCAGATTTTGACATTTCAGTGGCCATTCTGCTTTCTGTGCCGGTGAACTGAGGGACTCCCGAGAACTGAAGGGAGGAAGCCTGCAGGAGAAAGTAAAGGTAAGTAAAACTTATTAAAACACTTTACTTTTACCTCACACACTTACCTCTGCACACATGCACCCATCACTCACCTGCACAACAGACATCTCGACCCCTCCAACCCCTTCAGACGGACGGTCCGCCTCGCTAACTTGGCGTGGTTCGGAGTCATCGGGAAGCCCACACTTCAGGGCTAAAAATAGGGATTAGGCAAAAAACTGCCTGTTAATTACCTGTTAACAGGCAGTAATTTTGGCACTAATCCCCTTCCCGCCTCGGGGAGGTGGCTCCCAGCACAGGTCGGATACCCGCCTCCTGGGACATTGGCACGGAGGCGGGTTGGAGGCGGGATGGGTTCATGCCCCCCGATTCTGCCATTTTCCCACCACTCCCGCCTCCAAAACCGCCTCCACTGAGCTTGGAAATTCAAGCCCTATGACTTTCCCATCATCCTCAATCTTATCCCCATCACCTCTCCTCACCAGCACTCTGCTTTGCCAACCTCTTCCTCCACATCCCACTTGACACTTACATCCCTGCACCCTTACCCATTCCCTCTCTCTCTATGGTCACATTCACTTAACTATTCGGCCATGCAGCCCTCACACTACCTATCCCTGTGATGCAATGACAACTTACAACACATAGGGAGGGCCATTTGTCTCCTTCTAAGCATCTATGCTATGGAATCTCTACACTCACTCCTTCATTCTCACTCAAACTCCACTTGTGGTGCTCATTGCAGGAAAAGAGAGCCCACAATAGCAGCGAAAGACCAAGGGCAGGAGGAGGTCCACCCTCAGAAGCCCAGCTCACCACCTCGGAGGAGGCGGCCCTGGAAATTGCCGGGATCAAGGAGGATTCCCAAGTGGGGGACGGACAGGCAGGCGCATCACAGCAAGCTGGTGACAGAATAGCTTGGCATCTCTCTCATTGACATTGCATGAAGCTGCAACCTCTGAGGGCGCTGCGTCAGCAGAATTAAGCACACACATCACCAGCGCAGACACTCACACCTCGGTGAGACCATCAGGACATAGAGTAGAGCTGTCACCTGGTGTATCACAGCTCACAGGTGAGCATCAGCAGATGGTGGAGACAGGGACAGCAGTGGAGAGTCCTCGTCGGAGGGCGCAGGATGCTCCCGTTCGGCTCCTGTGCCTCCGGGTCCATCCAGGAGAGCGGTGCTGGAACTCCAGGAACAGATACAGGAGTCTCTGCCAGGTTTTGTCTCCAGGGTCGCTGCGAGTTTGGAGCGAATGGAGGAGCCCATCGCTAACATGAGCAGAGCCTTTGTGGAGGCATTGACACATGAACGCATCACCACGGAAAGGATGGCAACCTCCATGGAAAGGATGGCTACCTTCATGGTAAGGCTGGCTACCGTAGAGGAGAGGATGGCTATGGTAGAGGAGAGGATGGCTACATCCATGGAGGAGCTAAGTCACCAGGGTATGGAAAACATGGTAATTGTTCAGAATAGACTGACATCTCTTGAGGAGCGATGGTCAGCTGTTGAGCAAACAAACCAGACATTCATGTAAGTCCTCGGGAGTAGGACTTCCAGTACAGAAACAGGTCCTCATGGCCCCCCTGAAGTGCAGCAAGGTGCTGTCAAGCCACTTGCTAGCTCTGAAGTGGGGCTGACCCATGAGAGTGATGTTGGTGGCAGACAACAAGTGGGGGCTCCTCTTCAAGTGCTCATCCGACCATGCCACTGCAAAGCCCTTGTTCAGAGCCCCACCAGAGTCCCCACCCAGCTGAGTTCGGCATCTCAACTCCTGCACAGCCGCAGGAGCAGCAGACTGTTGCCGAGCTCTCACAGGTTCGCAACCCCAGAGGACGCCCACCAAAGGTGTCGAGACAGGAGCAGCAAGAAAGTGAGCAAGGAGCCTCCACATCTGCTGAAGCCACAGGGGAAGCACCATGCAGGAGCACGCGTAAGAGGAAGATACTGCACAAGTAGTCACAAGGGTAGCCACTTGGGTGTAAAGTTATGTTTAATTTTGAAAAGCCATCAGTTGGTTATTGTCATTAAAAATTCTGATGGCAAACTGTTGCAGTTGTGGCGTGTGTCATTTCGCTAATGGGACTTCCACACTGAGGGCTTAGGATGACTTGCAATTGTCAGTATGGTGGTCAGAGTGATAGGAATCTGCAGGTTCTTGGCCATTGTCGATGGGCTGCTAAGAAGGTGTGAGGCAAAAGTGTTTGATTGTGCAGGCTAAGCAAATCTGGCCAAGATGAGTGCGTGCCTTGCATCCCGGGCAGCAATGTGCTCATATGCTGCTACTGCTGGTTGATGCGCCTCTGCAAGCTGTTCGTTGTCGCTCTCCCCCTCCTCCTCCTCCTCATCTGAGGAGGCTATGTGATGAGCCACTTGTTCATCAGGCCTCTGCAAGCCACGATGCTGTGCCATGTTGTGAAGTGCACAGCAAACCACGACCATTCTGGAGACCCTGGCTGCTGAGTACTGCAGGGCTCCACCTGACCTATCAAGGCACCTGAAGCGCATCTTCAGCAAGCCGATGGTTTGCTCGATTATGGATCTGGTGGAAATGTGGCTGGAGTTGTAGCGCTCCTCAGCTTTGGTGGATGGGCTCCTCAATGGCGTCATTAGCCATGTCTTCAGGGGATAGCCCTTGTCTCCAAGTAGCCATCCGAAAAGTTGGTCTGGCAGACTGAAGAGCGGAGGCACACTAGACTGGTGCAGGATGAAGGAGTCATGGCAATTGCCAGGGTACTTGGCACAAACATGCAAAATTTATTTCTTGTGGTCACACACCAGCTGTACGTTGAGGGAGTGGAAGCCCTTGCGGTTGACAAAAATACCTGGATTGCGATGGGGTGCCTTTAAGGCCACATGTGTGCAGCCAACGATGCCATGCACCCTTGGAAAGCTTGCCAGATTGTCGAACCCAACCGCACGCTCAGTTACACTGGCTTGATCCATGGCGAAATTGATTTAATTGTGCACGATGGCAAAGAGGGCATCAGTTACCTGCGTGGTGCAAGTGTGTGCAGCCACCTGGGAGATGCCGCTGATGTCTGCTGCTGATCCCTGGAATGAGCCTGAAGCAAAAAAGTTGAGTGCGGTGGTGACTTTGGTGGCCACTGGTAAGGGGTGTCCACCTGCTCCTCTGGGCTCCAGGTCTTGCTGCAGCATTGCGCAGATGTCACCCACTACCTCTCGCGAAAGTTGGAGCCTCCTTTGGCACTGCTGCTCAGTCATGTTGAGGTAGCTGATCCTCTGTCTGTAGACCCTGTTTTGGGGGTATCGCCTGCGCCAATGTGCTTCCATGCACTGGCGCCTTCTGGCCTGTGCAGCTTCAGGTGGGTGAGCACCAGCTTGGAGCTCCTGCTGTTGCTCCTGCAGTTGGTGCTGCTGTTGGTCAGGGTTCTGCTGCTGCTGCGACTGGTCTTCATCCGAATCTGTTGTCCAGGAGGAAAGGAAATAAATAGTTCCCATTCTTCTGAGGTAACTGAAAGCTATGGCAACATTTTTGGAGAAAAGGGAATGGGTGGGGCTTGGGGATGCACAGAAGGGCAGAGTCAGAGGAGCACGGCATTCAGGTGGAGATATAGGGCTCAGGAAGATGATAGAGATAGGTTGTGTCAAGGCCATGGAGAGATTAGTAGATGAGGACAAGAATTTTAAATTGAATGCATTGCTGAATGAGGGACCAGTGTAGGTTAGCGAGAATAGGAGTGATGTGCGAACAGGACTTACTACGGAATAGGATATCGGCAGTAGAGAATTGGAGTTTATTTAGGATGACTTATGGGAGACCAGCAAGCAGAATTTTAGAGAAACTGAGGGAAATTTTAACCCCCGAAAACAGGTGGGTTTGGGTCGGGTGAGATGTGAAAATTAAAGAAATCCCAACCCCAACCCGCCTCCAACCCGCCCACTTCGGTTTTTAATGGAGGAGGGACAGGAGGCAGGTTGGTCATTTAAATATTATAATGAGCTTATGTGCCTCAGATTTAACCTGTCTTCCAGGTGTAACCCTGACCGGCTGGATTGTTCGACATTGGGAAACCGGACAGCTAAAGGGAAGCGGCAACTGCTTCGTAGAAGCGGTAAGTGCCTTTACAGCACTGCTTGTGGCACAAGAGGAGCAGGAATGCTTCCTCTCACCCCACCAAGCTTACCTGCTTCCCTGCCCGCCGTTGGACACCCCTCCCGCCACGATCAGAACACCACCACCACACCCCCCCATCCCCCACGATTGCCAACACCCTGCATGATCAGACCAACCCCCCGGGGATCGACAACCAGCCCGGCGATCAGACCACCCCCCTCCCCAGGATCACCGACACCCATCCCCCCGCCCCCGCCATGGTCAGAACCCCCTCGCCCCCTCACCTTGTGATCAGCGACCACCCCCCTCCCCAACCCCCCTCAAAATTAGGAACCCCCACACTCCCACTAACCCAGCTGCAGGCTCCCCACCTGCTCCTGGGCTGCGGCCTCCGCCGAAGCGCTCCTCGCCCGACTGGAAGCGAAGCCTGTCAATCAGGCAGGCTTTTGGGCAGGGAACCAGTCAAGATCAGGGCCGCTGAGTCTGGAGGTGACAAAGGCATTTATAATGGAGAGATCCTGCTAAGGGAGTATCAGGAGTTAGGAGCTAAATTAAAAAACAGGATCTCAAAGGTGGTAATCTCAGGATTATTATCCAAGCCATGTGCCAATTGGCATAGAGTTAAACAGATCAGGAAGGTGAGTACATGGCTAAAGGAGTGATGTGGGAAGGAGGGGTTCCATTTCAAGGGACACTGGCACCAGTACTGGGGCAGGAGGGAGTTGTACCATTGTGGCGGGCTGCACCAGAACTGGGCTAGGACCCAGAAAGGATAAAAAGGCTGGTAAAAAGGACTTTTACCTAATAAATTGCAGGAGGCTCAGTCAAAAGCAATAGTAAAAATGATAGTTTAATTAAACAAAAAGGGCTAAGAGCAGAGTTCAGGTCACAAACAGTGATATAGATACTCCAGGTGAAGGGAATACTAAAATATCTAAAGTTGGTACAGCAGGAGTGACAAATAAGAAACATGTTAATTTAAATGGTGTGAGAAAGACAGCATCAGGGCAGAAGGACAGGTTAGGCTCTCTTGCCCAAATAAACGATTTATATACTAAAATACGGAGTATAAGAAATAAATTAAGTGAATTAGATGCTTAAATACAACTTAGAGGGGATGACGCAATGGCCATTACTGCGACATGGCTGCAAGTTGGTCATGATTGGGAATTAAAGATTTCAGGTTATTTGGACCTAGAAATTCGGTTGCGAAGATGTAATTTTTTTTTAAATTTTGCTTTAAAGAATCTTCCTTGATATATTTAAGAGTGGTAACCTGATGCAGTCTGATTAAGACAGCTGGAATTAGGTTTATCACAAAAAATAACCGTTTTAATCAGTGTCTAGTCCACCACCTGTGAGTAACCCGATTTTAAATAACTGAAAATCACTTTAAAAACTATACAGAACCATTTTCGAGTTATATTGAGGTACAGTAGTCAGTTTCTCAGCAAATTAAAAAATAGATATATTCAAAAGCTTCTAAAACATGCCTATAAGCGTCCCTACGCTTAAAACATTTTTAAGAGCCTCCTCGAATGAGCGCAATTAGCGGAAATGAATGGTGATTAATTCGACCTGGAGATGTGGCCAGTTTGTGGGCGGGGCCAGCTTCTAGCACGATGTTTTTAAAACAACGCAAAAGATCATGGAAACTCTATTTGCGCTTAAAATTCCGCGATCTTTTGCCAATTTTGGGTGAATTACGCCGAAAAACCAGCAAAACCTAACAGAAACTCCTGCCCATTATTACAGCATTAGTAAGAAAGGAGAGAGGTAAGGGAAAGAAATCAATGGATAATCTAAGTTGAAATTGAGGAATAAGAGAGAACTTAAAACTGTAATTGGAGTTGTCTACTGGCCTCCTGATAGCAGCAATAAAGTGGCAGAGTGTATTAATTCAGAGATTAGAGAAGCTTGTAGCAAAAGCAGAAATGTTTTAGTGGGAGACTTTAATTTTCATATAGATTGGGAAGAGCAAAGTAACTCAAGTCTGAAAGGTAGTGAATTTGTTGAACACATTCAAGACAGTTTTCTAGAGCAATATGTTGTAGAACCAACAAGAGGGCAGGCCATACTAGATTTAGTAATGAGTAATAAGTCAGACTTAGATAAATGTTCCCTTACTGATAGATTATTAACCAACAGTTATCATAATTGTACTGTATGTACTTTGAAGAAGGAACTATATTCTGCAGCCCCTGTATACTGCAGTACCAGTAGTGACCACCCCGGTATATAAGCCTGTGTAGTAACTGATGCGCTATCAATTACTCATAAAAGACTGAGAGTTAAGAGAGTAACTAAAGGCTTTTATTAACAAAAGAATGAAGGTCTGCCTCGAGTGGTCGACCGGTCCAGAAATACAAAGGGCTGGGGAGGAGTCACCTTTATACTAGGACTTGTGGGAGGAGTCAGCCGAGGCATGTCCAGGCATGTACACAGTGGAATACAAACAGTGGTTTACCACAGTAACTTTGTATAGTAGTTCCAGTTTTGTCTCCATTCAGTAAACACCTGTTATAACCAACTCCTGCAGTCCGTATCTCAATTACACACGGACGTTACACTGGCGACGAACAGATCCGAACTTACCTACAGTTCTGCACCACCTCACAGGGATCCATTCCTGAAGCGAAGTTGTTAGAGGTCGAGGCCAGAAGGAAGAAATCCAAAAAGAAAAAACAAACAAACAGATGAAACGGGCGTTGACCGTGGGCAACCGCCCTCTGATTCATCGAATTCGAAGATTTGCAGGAGAAGCTGTCGAGAGCTGGGCTTGGTTATCCAGTCTATGGTGTTCCAGCTAATCGGGCTGGTGGCAGGTAGTACACTGATCCTTCCTGGGCTGCGACGGGCTAGAGCTCGATCGGGTGGCTTTTCAACGGGGCCGAGCAGCGTTGTCGGGAAGAGGAGAGAGAGGGTGGAGCACACAGGGCGCGGCTGGTGCTACGAAGCCGGGCAGCATACAGACCCAAGAAGAGGGAGGAAAGTGTCCCATAGGGTCTGCTCTGACGACGGGAACAGTAATTAAAATTAAAGAAATTAGAAGCGCAGAAAGGCGCGAGGAGCTGCAGTTTGCCACGGGGACCGCGGAGAGCGGCGTTGGCAGCAGCGCGGGGGGGAAGTGCGCGAAGACCATAGGACGTCGCCATCAAGGCATAAAAACGCCAGCAACAGCGCTAGCAGCAGCGGAAAAGACAGAAAGCGCAGGAGGCGCCATCTTAATCCAGCGGGGAAGAAGGCAAAGCGTGGGAGGCGCCATTTTGTTCAATCGGGGAAGAAGGCGGGGAGGCGCCATCTTAGACCTCCAAGATGCCGAAGACTGGCAATATCACTGCCTTCGATAATGCAATAGAAGACTGGACCATGTATGTGGAAAGAGTCGAAGTATATTGCAAGGCAAATGAAGTAGCCGATGAGAAAAAGGCATCGGTACTACTAAACTTAATGGGCGCAAGAACGTACGGCCTATTGCGGAACCTGATCACTCCAGTCAAACCGATGGCGAAGAGTTTTAACGAAATTGTTGATAACCTACAGGAACACCTAAATCCTACACCGCTGCTGATAGCAGAAAGATTTAAATTCCACAAAAGAAATCAGCATAAAGATGAAAGCAATGCTGATTACCTTACAGAACTACGCAAGCTATCAAAGCACTGCCAGTTCGGAGCAGGACTGGCAGATACCCTACGGGACAAATTTGTCTGTGGACTCCTGAGTGAAGGAACCCAGAAGAGGTTACTCTCAGAGAAAGAGCTGACGCTAGATAAGGCTTTCAGCGTGGCAGTATCGTATGAAGCAGCAGCAAGGGGAGCTGCGGAAATACAGCAAAAGCCACAGGAATACGGCATCCATGAAATGACACGGGGATTTGAAAAATGTTATCGCTGCGGCAGAACAACCCATGACCAGAAGGACTGCTGGTCCAAGGACAAAACATGCAGGCAATGCGGAAAGATGGGACACATTGCACGAGTTTGCAGGTCCGTGAAGAAGACTAATGACAACAAAAAGGCTACTAAGGAAAAGTACAGGAAAGTACAAAAGATGATGGACAGTAGTTCCGAAGACCAGAAGAGCGATAGTGAATCCGGGAACAAGAGACTAAGCTGTCTCAAACTACACAACGTAATCACAAAAGAGGATCACCGAACCATTTGGGTCACCCTCACGATAGCAGGGTCCCAAGTCAAAATGGAATTGGATACAGGATCAGCCTTGACGGTCATGAATCGACGAGACTACGAGCGTCTATTCTCACACATACCCTTGAAAGACACATCCATTGTGTTGAAGACATATACGGGGCAGAAAGTATACCCCAGAGGGAAAATAAGGGTGCCTGTCGAATACAACGGCAAGGAAATACAGAAATTGTATCTGTACATACTGCAAGATGGTGGACCACTGTTATTGGGACGTGAATGGATCAGAAAGATAAGTTTAGACTGGCACTCCATTCAGGCATTGACGGTGGCTGGTAAAAAGGATGACGACGTCACACCTGGACGATTGTCAAAAATCTTGGCTAACGCTAAAGAGGTATTTCAACAAGAACTGGGAACTGTTAAAGGCGTAACCGCCTCGATAAAAATAGAAGAGAATGCAATTCCCAAGTTTTTCAAAGCAAGACCAGTACCGTATGCAATTCGCCCAGCCGTCGAGGCAGAGCTGGAGAATCTGGAGAATGCAGGCGTGCTAACTAAGGTAGACTGGAGCGAGTGGGTGACACCCATCGTTCCTGTCATGAAGAAAACGTTAAACAATAAGTCTGAGGAGCCAAGGAAGGTTCGCATCTGTGGAGACTTCAAGGTGACTGTGAACCCAGTCCTTCGCACAGTACAGTATTCTCTTCCGAGGATAGAAGATATTTTCAGCTCACTATCTGGAGGGAAACGTTTTACAAAAATTGACCTAGTGCAAGTATATTTGCAGATGGAGGTTGAAGAATCCTCTAGGAAATATCTCACGATAAACACTCACAAAGGTCTTTACCAGTATAATCAACTGGTATTCGGAGTTGCATCAGCTCCGGCTATATGGCAAAGAGCGATGGAACAAGTCCTGCAAGGGATTCCGGGGACTCAGTGTTACTTGGACGACATCCTAGTGACAGGTGAAAATGACAGTGAACACCTTGCCAACCTAGAGCAGGTGCTCACTAGACTAAGAGAACATGGGCTACGAGCAAATCGCCCCAAGTGTGAGTTTTTTAAGAAACAAATATTGTATTGTGGCCACGTGATTGATGAAGAGGGGTTACATAAGTCCCCTGACAAAATTGAAGCGGTAGTTAAGGCTCCAGCGCCTGAAAATGTGTCGCAACTGAGGTCATTCCTCGGATTGGTGAATTACTACCATAAGTTTTTGCCGAATTTGTCCACAATTCTGCACCCACTGCTACAAACTGGAGTAGCATGGAAATGGAGCGATGAATGTAAGTGGGCCTTTCAGAAGTGTAAAGGCCTGATCACTTCAAGAGAAGTATTGGCTCACTACAACCCATCACTACCGATAAGACTGGCGTGTGATGCGTCTCCCTATGGCGTTGGAGCGGTGCTGTCACATAAATCCCTTGATGTTTCAGAGAGGCCGATAGCTTTTGCGTCACGCTCGTTAACTGCAGCCGAGCGTAACTACACCCAGATTGACAGAGAGGCCCTCAGCCTGGTGTGGGGGGTGAAG
Source organism: Somniosus microcephalus (assembly GCF_052327205.1). NCBI lineage: Eukaryota > Metazoa > Chordata > Chondrichthyes > Squaliformes > Somniosidae > Somniosus > Somniosus microcephalus. The sequence goes on from NC_140988.1 coordinate 225,999,307, forward strand.
AAGTTCAATCACTACCTGCACGGACAGAAATTTACTCTACTAACTGATCATCAACCTCTTGTCTCCATTTTCAACCCTAAGAAGGGCGTCCCGATAATGACAGCACAACGGCTACAGAGGTGGTCCCTTTTCCTAGGGGCACACCAATATGACATCGAGTACAAAGGAACTAAACAGCATGGGAATGCTGATGGATTCTCGCGCCTACCGTTGCCGACGGTGGAAGAAGCACCTGCAGTGGATCCTGTGGAGATATTCCACTCGACCATAGTCGAATGTCTACCTGTAACGAATGCCAACATAGAAAAGGAAACACGAAATGACCCGACACTCTCCAGGGTCTATGATTTAACGGTGAAGGGATGGCCAGCACATGGCGAACCACTGTTGCCAGCATTCTCGCCAAGAAGAGAACAGCTGTCAATGTGCCGAGGAACCTTGATGTGTGGATCTAGAGTGGTAATTCCACCCAAATTGAAGGATAGAGTGCTCAATGAGCTTCATGAGGGTCATCTGGGAGGGGTAAAAATGAAGAACTTAGCCAGAGCGTTTGTGTGGTGGCCAGGAATCGATAGAGAAATCGAAGAGATGACCAAGAGCTGTACAGGATGCCAGAAGGTCCAAAACGCCCCACCACAAGCCCCTCTACATCCATGGGAGTGGCCCTCATCTCCATGGCAAAGGGTACACATTGATTTTGCTGGTCCATTTATGGACTCGATGTTTTTAATTGCGGTGGATGCACATTCAAAGTGGCCAGAGGTAATAAAAATGTCCTCAACCACCACAGAAAAAACCATCACAGTCTTACGAACCATATTCGCCAGAAATGGGCTGCCTGAACAGAATTGCTCCGACAATGGACCACAGTTTGAGTCTGAAGAGTTCCGGAGGTTCTTAAAGAACAATGGTGTTAAGCATTACACATCCGCCCCATATCATCCAGCCCCCAATGGATTGCCTGAGAGGTTCGTTCAAACATTCAAGAAGGCTATCAAGGCAATGTGTAATGAAGACATACCCCTACAACACAAGGTGGATAACTTCTTGTTTGCCTACCGGAATGCGACACATGCGGTTACCAACCAAACTCCAGCCATGATGTTCTTCAATCGAAGACTAAGATGCCGCTTGGATTTGGTTAAGCCAAACATCAGAAGAGATGTGGAGAACATCTTATGTTCTTATGTTCTTATGTAGAACAGGCAGTTTCAGAATATGAATGAAAGGCCAACCAGGTGTTTTAAGATAGGTCAACCAGTTTTGGCCCGGGACTACCGCACAGAGAAATGGCAGCCAGGAACGATCTGCACACGGCAAGGACCTCTAATGTATACCGTGGACGTTGGAGAGAGCATTGTAAGACGCCATGCTGGCCAGATTCTAGAGTCACGGGAAAACATTAAATCCACACCACGATCCGATACACCTGGTGATGAAACCGAAATACCAATTGCATCTACCTCAGAATCGGTGATATTGGAAGCAGACGAACCAAACAACGGCGTTGATCCCGAATCAACTTTGCCAGAAGAACCTGATACCCCAAAGAGGCGTTATCCGGACAGAATCAGGAAGCCTCCTCAAAGACTGAATTTATAATTGCTTAACTTCAGCTAATGTATATAGCAACCGTAATTGTAAATATGTTATTTAATTATTAATCGAATGTTATGTACTGTTTAGCTAAAAGGGGAGGAATTGTAGTGTATGTACCTTGAAGAAGGAACTATATTCTGCAGCCCCTGTATACTGCAGTACCAGTAGTGACCACCCCGGTATATAAGCCTGTGTAGTAACTTTGTATAGTAGTTCCAGTTTTGTCTCCATTCAGTAAACATCTGTTATAACCAACTCCTGCAGTCCGTGTCTCAATTACACACGGACGTTACAATAATATGATCAAATTCAATGTTAGGTTTGAACAGGAGAAACTTAACACAGTAACTATTACTGAGATTTTAGATGTTGGTAGGGCTAACTTTAATGGGATAAGACAGAGACTGATGACAGCAAACTGGTCAAAACTATTATCAGGTAAAACTACAGTGTTTGAAAAAGAATTTAGCATAATACAGGACCAGTATATACCCCTAAGGGGCAAGAGCTCTACTTTACCAAATAAAACAGCCATGGTTGGCAAAAGAGATGAGAGATAACATAAAACTAAAGGAAAGAGCATACAAAAATGCAAAGAATAGTATAGATCCAGGGGCTGGGATATAAAGAACAGCAAAGGAAGATAAAAAAAGATAGTAAGAGCTGCAAAAAGGAATACGAAAAGAAACTTTCGAGGGATATCAAGATTAACAAAATGTTTTTATCATTATATTAGAAGAAAAAGGGTAGTCGAGGGTAATTTGGGCCTTTTAAAAACAGATGCGAGTAATATCACAAATGAAAATAAGGAAATGTTGAATAATTACTTTGTGTCAGTCTTCACAGTAGAGGAAAGTGATAATATACCAGACATTCCAGGGAAATTAATAATGAATCAAGGATTGAAACTTACTATAAAGTTAACGTAAGCAAAAAAACAGTATTAGAAAAATAATGGCACTGAAGACTGAGAAATCTCCAGGACCTGATAGTTTCAACCCTAGGGTTTTAAAGGAAGTAGGTGAGGAAATTGCAAATGCTTTAGCCATAATCTTCCAAAGCACTCTCGATTCAGGAATTGGCCCTTTAGATTGGAAAATTGCAAATGTAACTCTATTATTTAGAAAAAGTGAGAGAAAGAAACCAGGAAATTATAGACCTATTAGTCTAACATCTGTTGTGGGGAAGCTATTGGAATCTATAATTAAGGACAGTGACTAAACTTAGAGAAATTTGAGCTGATTACAGCCAACATGGATTTGTAATGGGTAGACCATGTCTAACATGTAATGGGTAGACCATGTCTAACCAACCTGATTGAATTTTTTGAGGAAGTAACTAAAGTAGTAGACAGGGGAATGTCTGTGGATGTAGTTTATATGAACTTCCAGAAGGCATTCCATAAAGTTCCACATAAGACACTATTAGCTATAATTAAAGCTCATGGAATTGAAGGCAAATTATTGACGTAGTTAGGAGATTGGTTAGATGGTAGAAGACAGAAAGAAGGGCTAATGGGTATGTACTTGAATTGGAAGGAAGTGACTAGTGGTGTCCCACAAGGATCTGTGCTGGGGCCTCAACTATTCACTATATTTACTAATGACTTAGAGAGCCATTAGTGGTGGCATAGTAAGTAGTGTACGCAGGAGCACAACATCACAAAGAAACATTGATAAAGTGAGTGGGCAAAACTGTGGCAGATGGATTTCAACGCAGGTAAGTGTGAGGGCATCCATTTTAGACCCAAAAAAGGATAGATCTAAGTTTTTTTTTAAATAGTGAAAAAATAGGAATAGTGGAGGCTCAAAGAGATTTGGGAGTCCATGTACACAGATCACTAAAATGTAGTCAGGTACAAAAAATAATCAGAAAGGCTAATGGAATGTTGGCCTTTATAACTAGAGGGCTAGAAATATAAAGGGGAGGAAGTTTTGCTACAGGTATACAAAACCCTGGTTAGACCACATCTGGAGTACTGTGCACAGTCTGGGCCCCGCACCTAAGAAATGATATATTGGCCCTGGAAGGCGTGCAGAGCAGATTCACCAGAATGTTACCAGGGCTCCAAGGGTTAAATTATGAGGAGAGTTTACATAAAATAGGCTGTATTCCCTGGAATATAGAATGTAGTTAAGGGATGATCTGATTGAGGTTTTTAGGATTTTGAAAGGAATTGATAGGGTAGATGGAGAGAAACTATTTTCGCTGATGGGTAAGTCTAGGACAAGGGGACATAATCTTAAAATCAGAGCCAAGCCTTTCAGGAGAGAAGTTAGGAAACACTTCTTCACGCAAAGGGTGATAAAAGTGTGGAAAACTCTCCCAAAAAACAATAACAACAACAAAAACTTGCATTTATATAGCGCCTTTAACATAGTAAAATGTCCCAAAGCGTTTCACAGGAGTGATATCAAACAAAATTTGACATCAAGGCCTAAAAATTCGGTTGCTTTGCGCCTCCCATTAGCGCCCTAGGGTGCTAACGGGGCGCAATGCAACTAGCGCCCGGACGCGGCGCCACCAACACTTCCCGTGAAATTCAGTGGGAGGTTAGCATCGGCGGTAACCACAGGCGCCCTTTGGTGCTGCGCCGCCAGCGATGACGTCATCGCTGTGCGCACCACCCCGCTCGTGCCCTGGCCACGGTCTTCGGTAGTGCCCCCTGACTTACCGCCGGACGCTATGCTACTTGCGGCCGGGGTGGCGCTAATTAAAGGCGAGGTGCCGGGCGGCCATTTTTGTTGCTGGCTGCCTGCCAGCACCTGCCCCCGTTTCTGTCCCCGGCCTCCTGACCAGCCCCCCTGCAGAGTGCCGGCTGCGCTCTGTGAGCCCGGCACTTCTCTTGAGTGCCGGGCTCTTTTGCCGGCTCTCCAATCCCTGGTGGCCTAGCTGGGCCCCGGGTCACGCTGTGCAAGGCCCCTCCCCTTTAAGAAGGGGAGGAAGGCCTGCAGTACCGCGGCACGACATGGGGTGCTACCGATGAATTTCGGCCGCAGGGGCGCTAATTTTTTTGGGCCGCTAAAAGTAGCGCCCCGGCAAAGTTAGCGCCCCAAAGGAGACGCGACTCAATTTGTCCCCCCAAGCCTCATAACAGATATTAGGGTAGAGGTAGGGTTTAAAGGAGGAAAGAGAGGTAGAGAGGTTTAGGGAGGGAATTCCAAAGCTTAGCGCCTAGGCAGCTGAAGACACGACCACCAGTGGTGGAATGAAAAAAATCAGGGATGTGCAAGAGGCCAGAATTGGAGGAGCGCAGATATCTTGGAGGGTTGCAGGAGGTTGCTGGAGGAGATTACAGGGATAGAGAGGGGCAAGACCATGGAGGGAGTTGAAAACAAAGATAAGAATTTTAAAATCAAGGCGTTGCTTAACCGGGAGTCAGTTTAGGCCAATGAGCACAGGGGTGATAATTGAACAGGATTGGTACAAGTTCGGATACAGGCAGCAGAGTTTTGGTTGAGATCAAGTTTATGTAGGGTAGAATGTGGGAGGCCGACCAGGAGTGCGTTGGAATAATCAAGTCTAGAGGTAACAAAGGCATAGATGAGGGTTTCAGCAGCAGCTGAGCTGAGGCAGGGGCGGAGTCGGGTAATGTTACAGAGGTGGAAGTCTTAGGGGGAAAAATTCAGTTGTTTGCGCCTCCTGTTAGCACCTTAAGAGGGTGCCAAGTGGGGCACAAAGCAATTAGCACCCGGGCACAGTGATGTTTGCGCCGCTCGCGAAATTAACTAGACATTTTGCGGCGGCACTAAACACTACCACCACGATCTCCTGCGCCAGCAGGTCGTGACGTCAGTCGAGTGCGCAATGCCCCGTTAGCGCCCCGGACTGGAAATTGAGTGGCGCCCCCTGCCTTACCGCCTGCCGCTAGCAATGACAGGTTGAGGGGAGCGTTATACTGTCAGAAAGGAACTAGGGGAGCGCTATTTAAAGGCGACCACTTCCTGCCTTTTTTTGTCGGTGACATTTTTTCACCACGCATTCTGAGAGAGAGAGAGAGTCTTCTGGAGAGATTCAACGCTGTGTGAAGGAGTTTTGGGTACTGAGCGGCACTTTGCAGGTTGATTTTGATTTGACCTTCCTTGTATCGATTTAGAAGAGACTATGGGGTCTGCACTCCGAGCTCTTTCCCTGGTTCTCTCCATTGTTCTTTCCAGCAGATTTGATGTACAGGTCTCTCCAGGCTGAGATTCAGGCCGAGATTCAAGGCTGCAATGAGCAGGATGTGGATGGAGAGCAAGATCAACCCTCCCCTTTAAGATAAAAACAGAAAATGCAGGAGAAACTCAGCAGGTCAAGCAGCATCTGTGAAGAGAGAAACAGAGTTAACATTTCAGGTCGATCACCATTCGTCAGAACTCCCCTTTAAGAATTGGACAGTGCCAGTGTGTCTGTGTTCCATTGCTGACTGACATCACATGAGCTTCACCAGCGCTGTGAGGTAACGCTTCGCTCCTCGGCCTTAGCGCCTTAAGAGAGGTGTGTAGCGCCTAATTTAGTGCTCCAATCACCTCCAGGGGTGATAAAAGCCAAGTTTGCTGTCGGAGGCAATAATTAGCGCCAGGCGCTAAACTTTGCGCACCGCCAATAATGGCGCCCCAAATGGGGCGATACCGAATTTTTTCCCCCTTAATGTTGGCGCGGATATGTGGTTGGAAGCTCATCTCGGGGTCACACATGACACCACTGTTGCGAACAGTGTGGTTCAGCCTTAGTCAGTTGCCAGGGAGAGGAATGGACTTGGTGGCTAGGAAACAGAGTTTGTGGTGGGGAGCCAAGACAATGGCTTTGGTCTTCCCAATATTTAGTTGGAGGAAAAAGCAGTGGATGCTAGCTTAATTAATAATTTTAAATCTGAGTTCAATAGATTTTTGCTAGCCAAGGGTATTAAGGGATATGGAGCTAAGGCGGGTGGATGGAGTTAGAATACAATCAGCAATGATCTCATTGAATGGTGGAACAGGCTCAAGGGGCTAAATGGCTCACTCCTGTTCCTATGTTCCTATAAAGGTTTCAGTGATGGAGAGGCTGAGGTATAGACAGAGGTAGGCAATGTTGCAGAGGTGGAAGTAGAAGCTAAGGATAGATTCTTGGGGTACCCCGAAGATGACGGTGTTGGTGAATGAAGAGAAACAATTGCTAGTGATAGGCTGGTAATATTTAGTTATATAGGATTAGAATGATGCATGGGCAATCCATGTGTAGCAATTATTTATGACTTTCACACCTCCCACATTAAGTGTCAGAGTAGGGTTCATAGACCTGAATCCACTTTAACAGAAACACAGATACACTATCTCCCACAGATCTTTTATTTAACCACTAACACACAGATTAAATAAGAACCCAACTTAACCTGTCCTGGAGTCTTCAAGTGCCCGGTGGCCAAACCAGCGATCACTTAGTCTGTTGAAATCTTTAGACGCTTTCTCTTCATTAGGCCAGGATCAATTTATCCTGGTTGACTGCAGTAAAAAAAATAGATATTGCGCCAGTTCTTATATTTTTTGTGCTCAGATTCTTCTTGTGGTGTTCATATGTACACCTCAATGATTGGCTCATTCAAGCATGGATTTTCCCCTTGTTGTTCATGGTTGGTTCAAGGTTTAGTGGAGTTACTTCACCATGCATGTCACTTGTTGCAGTTTAATGAGGGCCTTATCTCAAGACAGTGCTGGTCGGTTCCACTGGTTCCATAGCCACCCCCAGATTTGTCCTTGGCTACAACTGCTTTTTTTTTTGTCTGAGCAATGTCTGTTAAACATGCTCTCAACTTGCATTTTAAAGTGATATAGTCATCATTAAAAGTTCTCTTTTGTATTAAAGTTCTTCTTGTTGTCAGGGATATTTAAAATAGATTTCCCTTCACATGGAGTTGGACAACAGAAGAGAGGCATTGAAGGATAAATGCATGGTCAATGTGGGAGGCTAACGGTAGGAGGAACGGAAGAGAGAAGCAGTGTCAGCTGCACAGATGATCTGAATCGTAGAGACAGAAATATCCATGAGCTACGTGCATTTGATGTTTGAGAACTTCCTCCAATCTGAATACAGTTTGAGAAACCGTAGCTATTGGCCTCAATCGGCAAGGCAGGACCTTCACTTACCACTCAGCAAGATTTCAGTTTAAAGTCAAAAGTTTCTGTTTGCCTTTCTCCTATTTACCCCATCAATCATCTTTCAATTTACCACTAATAATTGTTTATGGATTAACATATATTCAGGCTTATAAGGATGTAAGAAATAGAAGAAATAGGTCATAAGGCTCCTCGAGCCTGCTCCGCCATTCAATAAGATCATGGCTGATCTTTGACCTCAACTCCACTTTGCTGCCCGATCCCCATATCCCTTGATTCCCTGAGAGTGCAAAAATCGATCTACCTCAGCCTTGAGATACATTCACAGCCCTCTGGGGTAGAGAATTCGAAAGATTCACAAGCCTCTGAGTGGAGAAATTTCTCCTCATCTTATACAACGTGAGGCCTTTATTGTAACATTATTAAGGTTTCATTCCTTGGTGTCAGATGTTATGATGGTGGCTTTAGTTTGAATTTTGAATGAGGTAGATTTCACAAACTAGCACTCCCGGTACAGAGCTTCATGCTGTAGGACCATATATTTGGGAATTTGGGCACTGATATCAGCGCAGTCCATGTGATTTATCATCCATTATTAGATGGAAAATCACATGGGTGGATTGACTCAAATTCCTACAAAGCTCTGTGCCGGGAACACTAATTCCTCAAATCTACCGAACCATATTAACTTCGGCTAATTTTCAGAGTACACGCTAACAATGGGGAACCTTGCCCACCATCTGCATGTACTCGAAAAATTATTACCATTAATTTAACCTGTAAAGCAGTGTTATTTCACCAATTCTTTGCCAAGGGCTACCGTGTCTTATTCAAGGGCCACTCTGAGGAATGCTCCAGGGATGTGGGCATGCACCACTTCAAAGGTTCCTGATTTCAATCATCTCTCTGTGGGTAGTTGCTAATGGCAAGAACAATGGTTTTGTGAAGCCTAAGTTTTAATAAAGCCCTTTCAGGTGCTCCATGAACACTGGGATAGCCACTTCTAATAGTATTCCCTTATTTTATGATACTGGACGCCAAGAGAAAGAGAAGGGACCAACACTGACCCCCCAGGTCTGCTAACATCCCACAGCTGGGGAAGCCATGAATAAAAGCCAATAGACACATAGCAGCAGGTCTGCTGAGGGTCACAGAAGACAGAGAGGTGGGCTACAAGCAGCACCCAGCCGTATTATGAGTACCACTGCTGTAAAGCAACAAGTCACCTATCCATTCTCACAAGTAGAATCTAGTATTTTGTAACAGAAGACACCGATGCAGATCCTAGAATCATAAAATGATGCAGCACAGAAGGAGGCCATTCTGCCCATCTTGCCAGATCTTTGAAAGAGCTATCCAATTATTCCCACTCCCCTGCTCTTTCCCCGCAGCCCTGCAAATTTTTCCCTTCAAGTATTTATCCAATTCCCTTTTGAAAGTTATTATTGAATATGCTTCCACTACCCCTTCAGGCAGTGCATTCCAGATCATAACAGATTTAGTATTGCATCTCTAAAAAAATTATTTTGTAAGATTTTCCTATTATGTTTTCCTGGGCCAATTTATCTCTTTCAAAAGGACTGTTGAATGATGTGCCAATGATTTGTAATCACCTCCCACACCTACAATTAATGTAATCTTGAGGGCGAGGTAGACTTAACAACAGAGCCAGTATGGATGTTCCTGAACATTGTGTACCACAGAAATGTCTTTTTTAACAAGAGCTAAAAACTAATCATGTGAATGCAACTTTATGGATTGCTCTACATTACTAGAGAAGTCATTTTTATTGAAAGTGTTGATTACCTGCGACAATGGCAATAATGCGAAGGATGAGCAATGCCATGGCATCATGGAACAGGTGGTTGCAAAAGCAGGAAAGTGAAGGATGGAAATGTAGTGCTAACTGGGAATTCCATAGTCCGGGGAATACTCAAGTGTTTATGTAGCCACCCAGGTATCAGTGTAAAGGGCATCGTGGCGCGGCTACAAAAGATTTGTGAGAGCAAAGGGGAATTGCCAGATGTCATGGTTCCTGTTGGAACCAATGACATAGGAAGAAATAGAATTGTAGTCCTGCAAAGGAAGTTTCAGGAATTAGGAGATAAAGAACATGACCTCAAGGGTAATAATCTCAGGGTTATTCTTGGTGCCTCCTACTAGTCAATATAGGAATAGTAAGATAAGGGAGCTAACTGCATGACTGGAGAGATATGTAGGGGGAAGGATTCAGGTTCATGGGACACTGGAATCAGTTCTGGAACAGTAATGCCCTGTGCAGGACAGATGAGCTTCACATGAACAGAACTGGGACCAATATCCTCGCTGGGAGATTAACAAGTGTTATGAGGGACAGCTTAAAACTAATATGGAAGAGGAAGAGGCAAAAACAAGTCAAGGGAGCAGAAGAGACCAAAAGGGGAAAATTGTATATATGAAAGATAAAAGAGAATCATCGAATCATACAGCACAGAAGGAGGCTATCCAGCCCATCATGCCTGTGCACTATGGAAAATAATAAAGAACAGAATCGGAAGGAGGGGGAGATTAAAACTTGTATGACTGCCAAATAGTTAGAGACAAGCTTGAGTTATAATGCACAAGAATTCTGGCAAGAATTTTCCCGTTGCCGAGCATGTGAGTTTGGGGGCGTGTTGACAGTAAAACAGCACTGAAATTGCCAGCGCATCGGGAACCCGCCATCATCCCGCCAACTTCTGCATTTAACTCGGGCACTTTTAAAGACGCGCCACGGACCCGATCGGGAGAGGCGGGCGACCTCATTCAAGTAATTAAATGGTTGTTGAGACACCCTGAAGAGAGTTTTTAACAGCAGGTTTTGGCTTTAATTGCTGGAGCACAGGATTCACGCACCTCGGGAACCTCGCCATTGTGCGAGTCCATTAAGTGACAGCTGGGAAAAACACATAAATACTCCCACATTACACCTGATTACTTGACTAATGGAAAGGCTCTTGCTGACTCAATTTTGTGCAGCGATTTAGCTGTCAGCAGTTTACAGGTCATTTCAGCAACCTCGGAAGCCACTCTCACCAGCTTGCTAGTCACTATCACAGCATTAAGGGATTGACCCTCTGATCTCCACTTTACCTGCCATCTATTACCTCAGCATGGGTGCTGCTTATGCTGTCTCGCCTTGGACCTCAGAATTGGATGAAGATGAACCCCACCACCAACAGCACCAGCAATAGCCAGAACACCAGCAGCCTTCTCCTCACTGACTTGATGCTCCACAGGAGAGAGGGGGTCAGCACAGGGTCAGCACAGGGCTGCAGCACACCAGAGGCGATACTCCCAACACAGGGTATACAAGCAGAGGATGAGTTTCCTCAACATCACTGAGCAGCAGTGCTTCAGGAGGCTCAGGCTATCGCGCCAGGTCATCGCAGACATTTGTAGCTTGTTGGAACAAGACCTGCTGCCCAGAGGACTTGGTGGACATGCCTTACCAGTGGCTGTCAAAGTCACCACCACCCTCAACTTCTTCACCTCAGGCTCCTTCCAGGGATCTGCAGCAGACATTTGCAGGATCTCGCAGTCGGCCGCCCACAGATGCATCACCCAGGTGACCGATGCCATGTTTGACAAGTTAGCCAATTATGTCAGCTTTGCCACTGATGAAGCCAGTGTTACAGAGCGGGTGCTCAGCTTTGTGGCTCTGGCTGGCTTCCCACAGGTGCAGGGCATCATCGACTGCACACATGTGGCCATCAAGGTACCCCCAGATCACCCAGGAGTGTTTGTGAACCGCAAAGGCTTCCACTCCATCAATGTGCAGCTCTTCTGTCACCATAAAAAGATCATCATGCATGTGCATGCCAGATTCCCAGGGAGCTGTCATGACTCTTTCATACTGCACCAGTCCATCCTCCCTCAGTTCTTCGCAACTCCAGACAGACTTACCGGCTGACTGCTTGGAGGCGAGGGCTATCCACTGAAGACATGACTCATGACACCCTTGAGGAGGCCAAGTACTGAGGCCCAGGAGCGTTATGAGAGCCACATGTCCACCAGATGTGTCAAAGAGCAAGCAACAGGCATGCTGAAGATGCGCTTCAGATGCCTTGGCAGATCTGGAGGAGCCCTTCAATACGCACCAGTCAGGGTCTCCAGAATCATTGTCATTTGCTGCGTGCTGCACAACATAGCACAGCAGTGAGGATTGGAGCTGCAGGAGGAGCAAGGCGCAGAGCGCACAGCCTCTTCATAGGAGAAGGAGGAGGAGGAGCAGGTGGAAGAAGAAGAGGAGGAGGAACCTGAGGTGGAGATGGCACCAGTAGCAGTGCACATTGCTGCCTGGGAGGCCAGGGATTGCCTCATCATGGCCAGATTTACTTAACTTGCTCCAATGCACCCATATGGCTGCGACATGCTGTACTAAGATTCCCCCTGCAACAACACCATAAATCATCCGTAAAATGATCAAACCGTTCCTGTCACGCAAACCCCCATTGCTTGAGGTTAAGTAATGTCTCACCATTCACTCTGTGACAAAGCCACTTCCAAGGTAGCAGTCAAAAATGGACAAGACCAGGACCCCTATCTTGACCAGACGCTCCAGGTCAGCCTCCACCTTTGGTCTGAGGGCGTAGGGAATGTTCCTGGCCTTCAGGAACCGTGGCTGGCTGTCAGGCTTCACCTTGAGTTTGACCGTAATCCCCTTCATACTCCCCAATTCTCCGTCAAAGACAGCCGCATGCTTTGTCAACACTGCCGCTAGCCCCGCCTCTTCAACTGACACCGCATTCATTTTTTCCAATCCAGATGAATTTTCTCCACCCTTGACCACGTAAACTGGCAGCATCACGGTTTGTCCATTAAGCTCCACCTTGACCTCCGTCTTACCCAGCACTGGGACTGTTTCCCCAGTGTAGGTCTTTAAGATGAGCTTGGCCGGCGTCAGTGATAGGTGGTTCAGTTTTTCTTTGAATAGCTTCTCTGAAATCAAGGAGACAGTGGCCCCCCGTATCCAGCTCCATTTTGACCGGTATTCCCTCTAGTAGTGGAGTGACTCCATAGCCTGATGAGCCTCCATTCACCGGTAACACATGGAGATTCAGCTCCCCATCAGTGTCTGTGTCACTCTCTTCCTGTTCTTGTTTCGCCATGTGTAGGTTTTTCTTTTTAGAATGCCAGTTGGATGTGTTTCCTTGTTTGTTTTTGTGTGTCTCTGTGTAGGATTGTTAGCTTTGCCCTTTACACGCACGTTCAATGTGCCCTTTCTTTTCACATTTCCGACAGGTCAGGTCTTTACACCAGCAGGCAGATGGCTGATGACCTGACCTTCCACATCTGTAACACTCTCTGGCACCCCTTGCATGCTTATCCGGTGTAGCCGCTACCCTGTGCACTCTTGTTGCAGCCTCCAACAGCTATGCATCTTTAGCTGCTAACTCCATAGACACAGCGAGCTCCACTGCTGATTTAAGCGTCAGTTTGTCAGTCGTGAGCAAGCGCTTCTGTGTTGCTTCACATCTTAATCCACACACAAACCTATCACGGACAGTGTCATTTAGAGTTTCACCAAACTCACAATGCTCAGTTAGCTTCTTTAGCACTGCAACATATTCGGCTATGGACTCACCCTCCCCTTGGTTTCGTTTGTGAAACCTGAACCTCTCGGCAATCAGCAGCGGCTTGGGTGCGAGATGTGTTTCCAAAACTTCCACAATCTGATCATATATCTTAGCGCCGGGCTTATCCGGGTGCATCAAACTCCGTAACAAGCCAAATGTTTTTGCTCCGATCACACTGAGGAACGTCGCCACTTTCACGTCATCTTTAATGCCATTTGCAGTCACGAAAAATCCGAAATGCTCTGTATAAGCACTCCATTGCTCCGCCGTTTCATCAAATGGTCCAAACGCTCCGGTTAGCATAGCCATTTTGTTTTCTTTTTTTTTCTTTATAGTCCTTTTCCTCCACTTTTTTTTTATTTTTACAGTCCTTTTCCTCCAGTTCGTTTCACTGTATCGTTACTCTCCCCCTTCTTATTTGTGTAACACACGAACCGCCACCTTTACGAGGCGATTGCATCAGCACTAAACTGCGGGCGCGCCATTAAGAAAAGACAGGAACTTCTTGCTTTAAACATCGCCGATTCCAGTGCAAAGTGATGCGCAAGTCCGTCGTCCTCGTCACCAGTTTTGTTGTGTCTCAAGGGGTTTTATACCCTTATGTATATAACAATTAAGAAGGACTCCGGGGTGGAGAGTTTAGTTAACGGCCATTTTATTTACAATGTGCTTCTTCACTCAATGCACTACATTTCCCATAGTGCATTGCAAATCACCACGACGGTATCCCATGTGGGACAATTCTAATACACATTCAAAATACACAACACTTACCTTTGTGCATCTAGGATTGTGTCTTTTTTCTTTTCCGAGTGCTTCTAAGAGGTGCAACTCCTATCGCTTCAGCAGAGGTAGAGGCAGGCTGTTCACTGCTGCGACTGGTTAAACTTTCGCAATGTCCTCTGGGTTTTGGAGCCTGTGAGGGCTCCGCCAAAGACTGCTCCTCCTGCAACTATGCATGGGCAGACTCAGCCATCGGGATCTGAAGAAGCATGTGGGGCTCTGACTGAGGGGGAGGCAATGGGGGAAAAGTGGGAGTGCTTTGAGAAGAGCCCCCACTTCCATGTCCCCTCTCACCATCATCCCTCTCATGGGCCACCCACACTTCCCTGCTAGCAAGGAGCTGGAGAGCACCTCGCTGCACAGCAGTGGGGCGATGAATGCCCAAATCTACGTTTATAACCCTCCTCGAGCTGAAGTCTATGAGCACCTGCCATCTGTTGTCCACAGCAAGCACGTTCTCATGTGACTGGCGCATCAGCTGCTCCATGCAGGTGGCCTTCCTTTCCATGGAAGAGCACATTGTTGCCATCCCCTGTGACATGGTGCTGCTCATGTTGGATATGGACTCCTCCATTCTCTGCCCATTTGCAGACATCGCAGCTGCAAAAGATGCCAGAGCCTCATGCAATTGTTGCTGCCCCTCCAAGATCACCCTCTTTCTCGATGACCCCCGAGGTTCAGCATCTGCATGCAGCTCAGCAGAGTTTGGAATATCCTGCGCCCTCCAGCGAGGAGTCTCCACTGCTGTCCCTGTCAATACAATCTGCTCTTGCTCACTTGTGTAAAGTGAGACACCAGGTGACAACACTTCTCTATCTCCCACAGGACACACCGAGTGCGTATCTGCGCTGGTACAGGGTGAGTTTTGGTCTTCTGATGCTGCACCCTCAGAAGCTGGAGCTTCCTCTGATTAATCGTCTTCCTCCTCCGGCTGGACAGTGGGGTGGGGGGTGGGCACTTGATGGACCTGTGGGAGAGTAAAGAGATGATTTAGAGGTGTTATATTATGAATGGGTAACATTACCATTATGCACATGATGACATTTCACTGGCTGCTGACTTCAGTCACCATATGAGTGACTGCTGCATGCCATGTGGCTGTATGAGATGTAATTCTGTCACCAGGTTGCTGGGAGGTCCCCCTTTCTCCATCTCCGACCGCCAGCAGCTCTGCTACTCTAGAGATCTCCAGGACCTGCTCCTCTGCTGAAGACAATTCAGTGAATATTGGAGGGCCACCTCTGGTTCTCTGCCTTTCCCTGTTGTTCTGGGCTCTCTTCTCCTGCAAGGAGGGAAAGAAAACTTTGAGAGAGAGTGAGTAAGGAATGGTTGTGCTACATCTCTAGAGGGTGACTATGAGGGAGTGCCGTGACATTGCCAAATGGCCTCCTTCTGTGGTGTTACTTGTTATGATTGCATTAGGGTGAGGGTGAGTGACAGTGGTGGTTAGTTAGATGGCGTTGTGAGTGTGTACATAGACAGAAAGGGATGGATGGATGTGCAAGGTAGGTTGGTCTGAGGAATGATGTGCAGGAGCAGGTTTGTGAAGGCAGAGTGATGGGGATGTGTTGACAGGCTCATCAGGATGTAGGTGAGTGTGGCATTCCACTCACCTTTCCTGACCTTATGAGATCATTGAATCTTTTCATGCACTGGATCCACATCCTCCTGACAACATCCTCCTGACCTTCCACTCTCTGACCCTGAACGATCAGTCCTCAGCAAAGGCCTGAGCTTCATCCCCTTACGCCCCCATCACAATGAATTTCGAGCTCGGCACGATGTTGAGCTCTTTTTCCGCCGCCTTCGTCTCCGTGCCCACTTCTCTGGCCAGGAGTCTTCCCCCCGCACAACTGACCCTTTCTCCCGCTTGCAGAATTCCCGTTCTACCTGGACCCCTCCCCCTGGCCTCTTACCCTCTCTAGATCTTTTCATCGCTAGCTGCCGCCGTGACATCGGCCGTCTCCATTTCTCTGCTCCCCTCACTCACTCCAACCTACCTCCCTCTGAACTTGCAGCACTCCATTCTCTTAGATCCAACCCTGACATTGTCATTAAACCCGCTGACAAGGGTGGTGCTGTTGTTGTTTGGCGTACTGACCTCTACCTAGCAGAAGCTGAACGCCAACTCTCCGACACCTCCTCCAACCTCCACCTGGACCATGACCCCACTACCGAACATCAAACCACCATTTCCAAGACTGTCACTGACCTCATCTCCTCTGGAGATCTTCCCCCTGCTGCCACCAACCTCATTGTTCCCCAACCCCGCACAGCCCGCTTCTGCCTCCTTCCCAAGATCCACAAACAGGACTGCCCTGGTAGACCCATCGTTTCAGCCTGTTCTTGCCCGAAGGAACTTATCTCTTCCTATCTTGACTCTATCTTTTCTCCCCTTGTCCGGTCTCTTCCCACCTACATCCGCGACTCTTCGGACGCCCTCCGCCACTTTAACTGTTTCCAGTTTCCTGGCCCCAACCGCTTCCTTTTCACCATGGACGTACAATCCCTCTACACCTCCATCCCCCACCCGGATGGCCTGAGGGCGCTCCGCTTCTTCCTTGAACAGAGGCCCGACCAGTCCCCATCCACCACTACCCTTCTCCGCCTGGCTGAACTTGTTCTCACATTGAACAACTTCTCCTTTAAATCCACTCATTTCCTCCAAATCAAAGGTGTTGCCATGGGTACCCGCATGGGTCCTAGCTATGCCTGCCTTTTCGTGGGCTATGTGGAACAATCTTTGTTCCAGTCCTACTCGGGTCCCCTCCCTCACCTCTTTTTCCGATACATTGATGACTGTATCGGTGCGCTTTCCTGCTCTCGCCCCGAACTTGACAATTTCATTCACTTTGCCTCCAATTTCCAACCTTCCCTCACCTTCACATGGTCCATCTCTGACTCTTCCCTTCCCTTCCTCGACTTCTCCGTCTCCATCTCTGGGGATAGGTTATCGACCAATATTCACTACAAGCCCACTGACTCCCACAGCTACCTGGACTACACTTCCTCCCACCCCGCTTCCTGTAAGGACTCTATTCCATTCTCCCAGTTTCTCCGTCTCCACCGTATCTGCTCCGACGATGCCACCTTCCACACCAGTGCTTCAGACATGTCTTCCTTTTTCCGCAACCGAGGATTCCCCTCTACCGTGGTTGACACTGCCCTCGACCGTGTCAGTTCTATCTCCCGCACTTCTGCCCTCACCCCTGCCCCTCCCTCCCGGAACCATGATAGGGTTCCCCTTGTCCTCACCTTTCGCCTACCAGCCTCCACATTCAACGAATCATCCTCCGGCACTTCCGCTACCTCCAAAGTGATTCCACCACCAAACGTATCTTCCCCTCCCCTCCCCTTTCAGCATTCCGCAGGGACTGCTCCCTCCGAGACACCCTAGTCCACTCCTCTTTCACCCCAAACAGCCCTTCCCCTTCGCCTGGCACCTTCCCGTGCAAGCCCCTATTCCTCCCCCCTTCCCACTGTCCAGGGCCCCAAACACCCCTTCCAGGTGAAACAGCGATTTACTTGTACTTCTTGCAATCTAGTATACTGTATTCGCTGCTCACGATGCGGTCTCCTCTACATTGGGGAGACCAAACGCAGATTGGGTGACCACTTTGCAGAACAGCTCCGTTCAGTCCGCAAGGGTGACCCCGAGCTTCCGGTCGCCTGTCACTTTAATTCTCCACTCCACTCCCACTCGGACCTCACCGTCCTTGGCCTCTTGTATTGTTCCACGGAAGTTCAACGTAAACTCGAGGAACAGCACCTCATCTTCCGATTAGGCAGTCTGCAGCCTTCAGGACTCAATATCGAGTTCAACAATTTCAGATCATAAGCTCGGCCCCCATTTCATTTTCTCTTGTAATTGTTCCACTCCTTTCCCCCCCCCCTTTCCTTTTGTTTCTCTCTCACACCTGGCAGCTATCTTTTGCCCTGCCAGTACACTTTACACCTAATCCCAGCCTATTACCATCTCGTCTAGCTTTTAATCTCTTTTACTTCTTTTGTTTCATTTATTCTTTTGTCCGATCGCAGCCCTGCCTTCGATTTAGTTTCTTTTCTTTCCAGTTTTGAAGAAGGGTTCGACCCGAAACGTCAACTCAAATTTCTCTCCACGGATGTTGCCTGACCTGCTGAGTTTTTCCAGCATTTTCTGTTGTTATTTCGGATTTCCAACATCTGCAGTATTTTGCTATCGTACTAGTGTTTGGTTCACTGCCACACCTCTTCTAGGAATGCCTACCTTGAAGAAGTTCTGCTCTTCTCTTCGACGGGATCTCCGTTTGGCTCTTCAACCTTGTTCATCTTCATTACTTTCAGTTTCCCTTCTCATGTTTGATCAGGTATCTGCCAAGACTCGGTTTCACAGCCACATCATTTTCCTCAGCAACTGTCTCCGGTTCCGACTTATTCCACGTGGATTCCAACTAAACTTCCACCCTTCGTGCTTCGGATCCACCCAGGATTACAAATATCTCCAAGATATTCATCGGTCCTCGAAGTACTGCTGTTGCCGCATCCTGAGATCCACGCTCAACGCCATGCGGCACCACATGAACACACTCAACCTCTCTCTTCAGCAACACCGGCGCACTCTATCTCAAAGCTGTCCGGGTCCACAGTTCCATTTCATCCTTCGACTCATCCGACGCTTCAACAAAAAACTTTTCTTCTTCCTTTCTGATGTCAAGGACCGCAAGCTTCATCAACTCTTGGACACCAATGCCCCTCCGGAACCTTCTTCCCCTTCACTTTCCTCTGACCCCCCTTCTCCCAATCTCACCCCCTGCCGCGTTTTCACTATCCCCTCTGACCTTCCACTCTCTGACCCTGAACAATCAGTCCTCAGCAAAGGCCTGAGCTTCATCCCCTTACGCCCCCATCTCAATGAATTTCGAGCTCGGCACGATGTTGAGCTCTTTTTCCGCCGCCTTCGTCTCCGTGCCCACTTCTCTGGCCAGGAGTCTTCCCCCCGCACAACTGACCCTTTCTCCCGCTTGCAGAATTCCCGTTCTACCTGGACCCCTCCCCCTGGCTTCTTACCCTCTCTAGATCTTTTCATCGCTAGCTGCCGCCGTGACATCGGCCGTCTCCATTTCTCTGCTCCCCTCACTCACTCCAACCTGCCTCCCTCTGAACTTGCAGCACTCCATTCTCTTAGATCCAACCCTGACATTGTCATTAAACCCGCTGACAAGGGTGGTGCTGATGTTGTTTGGCGTACTGACCTCTACCTAGCGGAAGCTGAACGCCAACTCTCCGACACCTCCTCCTACCTCCACCTGGACCATGACCCCACTACCGAACATCAAACCACCGTTTCCAAGACTGTCACTGACCTCATCTCCTCTGGAGATCTTCCCCCTGCTGCCACCAACCTCATAGTTCCCCAACCCCGCACAGCCCGCTTCTACCTCCTTCCCAAGATCCACAAACAGGACTGCCCTGGTAGACCCATCGTTTCAGCCTGTTCTTGCCCTACGGAACTTATCTCTTCCTATCTTGACTCTATCTTTTCTCCCCTTGTCCAGTCTCTTCCCACCTACATCCGCGACTCTTCGGACGCCCTCTGCCACTTTAACAGTTTCCAGTTTCCTGGCCCCAACCGCTTCCTTTTCACCATGGACGTACAATCCCTCTACACCTCCATCCCCCCACCCGGATGGCCTGAGGGCACTCCGCTTCTTCCTTGAACAGAGGCCCGACCAGTCCCCATCCACCACGACCCTCCTCCGCCTGGCTGAACTTGTTCTCACATTGAACAACTTCTCCTTTAAATCCACTCATTTCCTCCAAATCAAAGGTGTTGCCATGGGTACCCGCATGGGTCCTAGCTATGCCTGCCTTTTTGTGGGCTATGTGGAACAATCTTTGTTCCAGTCCTACTCGGGTCCCCTCCCTCACCTCTTTTTCCAATACATTGATGACTGTATCTGTAAGGATTCCAGGGGCTTCTTTTAAACTGGTTTAAGGTAATCTACCTGGCCAGCAGTCTTTTTACTGCTGCACTCTAAACCAATTTACAAACAACGGTTTCGAATCGCTACCCCTCCTTTAGTTCTGAGTGGAGGAACTTACAATTAATGATATTAAAACGGAACACGTGGTTTGGATGAGAGAAAAAAAATCAAGCTTTATTAACTAAAAGAAACTATCATCACAATATCGAACTATCCCACACGAACACAGTAAAATTGTAAAACTATATAACGGGGGTTGCAGACGGCAAAAACAGGGATACAATGGCTACAATGTTATTTAAACAATCTTAGCAATTCCCTTAAATCACCACCCCCCCTTAACTCCTGCTAGGTTGCCATGTGTGGAGTCAGAAACTCTGCTCACATGTGGTCCAGCGAAGAGAGAGAGAGAGAGAGAGAGAGAGCTCACCTATGGTCCCAGGAAGTCAAGAGAGTGAGAGCTGGCTTCAGCATCTATCTTTATACCTGGTGAGCCCCTCCCGTCCTGCCTTGCAGGCTGTGTGCAAAATTTCCCTGTGATAGGCTAACTCAAAGTGGTTAGATTGAGTTAATGTGATTTTCAGAGCTCCCTGTGCTGAAACAAATGGGAGATACACTGCTCTATTGTCCAGTACTGGGGTGATTTAAAAATCCATTCAAATGTTAACGCTTCCCATTCAAGATACAAAAAGTCTCTTCTGCAGTTTATATGTCCTTTGTCTTCCAAGCCTCTTTGTCTCGGCCATGTGGTGACTGCCATTTTATCCCTGGAAATTTAAAAGCACATCGCTCAGGGATCCTTTAATCAAAAAAATGAATCTTCAGAACTGTAAATTATTGCGAATTCTTACAGTCCGCCCTTGGATACTTCCAGCTTGCTTGTAGTATCCTCTTGAAGAAATGAGCAATGATTTCTGACCCCCCACAAACAACCATCCCCTCTATTTACCTAATAGCTATCTGCCACTGATCCCCGTCCCGTCTATTCCCCTTAAATTCAAGAAAAAAACCACGGTACGGTAGGCGTCTTACAGATACTTCAGTTTTCACTAAGGGGTCTCATACCCCTACACGCTTGTAAAATTATACAGTGTAAACCAAATTTACAATCACCTTTTTTTTTACATCATAAGTTATTACAAAATGTTGCAATCTTAGTTACACAATGTACTCAAAAATTATCGCAAGCACGGAGAGGGTCCTACGCCTCTGCTCAACTTGGAGTTGTCACAAACTGGTCTCAAGCACAGAGAGGACCTCACGCCTCTGCTCAACTTGGGGCTGCAACACAAAATACAAAAAATCATTAAACAACATGCTTAAATGAACCCCGATCATCACGTGCCGATGATGGGTCGCGAAATTCAAGTGGGTATTGCTCCTCCCACTCGGGCAGTAAAAGTACCTTCCACCCCCCTATGATCAGCTTAAACTTTAAAACAGGCAGAATGGATTTAGCGACCAGCCTGCTCTGCCAGCCCCGAACCGTTCCCTTGTCCCTTTGTGGAGGCGGGGTACCCCTCGCGTTTAAAATTACCTTGGCACAGACCGAGACCGGGGAGTATGGGATCTCTTGACTCCCAGTCCCTCCCCCTCCCGTCTTCCCTCGACTGGCTGCAGAAAATGATGGGTGCCTGTGTGGCGGCACTCCCTGGCCCCACACTGATCCGGCCACCCACTCATCCTTCCCAGCCACAACTTATCTTCTTTGCCCGTGGGCCCCCGGGTGAGTTCCTCCCTCCCCCGACCGCACCCACGCGACTCTTGGGTCTCCCCCTCCTCTATACAATCATTCCCGGGCCATCACCACCCACCCCCGGGGAACGCGTCCCTATGACCAGGCGCCTGCGCTTCCCCATCGTGACTCCTCAACAGCGAGGTCTCCCGCACGTGAACTTCGGTCAGGATAGTGCTGGGTTGGGGGCCATGCCCCACCCAGCTGGGGCCATCTCCTCCCCGTAGGAGGAGTAGGCAAGTTCCTCCGGACTCAGTCCGGCTTTTCCCCGAAGATCACTGCGGGGTCTCCTGGATTCGTCCAGTGGCGAGGTGATCCCCAACATTCCGTATCTTCATTCGATGTCCAGCTCGGGCTGGGCGAACATGGCTGCCTCATTTTCCAATCTCCTGTAAAACTTAAAAGGGACATGCAGCCAGGTCTCACTGACCTGCTGCCTTAGGTGGAGACATGGTCGGGTCCCTCGACCTCGGACCAAAATACAAACATTTGGCACACATGTAAATTTAAACTCTTTAAACTTAAACTTAAGACTAGTTAAATCAACAAAACTTAAAATACCTTAAAAGCACGCTATATACACACACATAGCTATAATACAAATGCCGCTCGTCTCCGGACGGCCAGTCTAATCTCTGGCACTGTCACAGATTGCTGCTGGCTGCAGCGAAGCTGGACTGCCTCCTGTCTCTGGTCCCTCGCAGCTTATGGCTGTTGAGTGGGGACCCCTGTTCTCTGGCTTCTCCCTGGCTCGGGAGACCGCCCTACTCCACTGTAAAGTGGGTGACCATGCTTTCTTAGGCTGGGGCACCCGCTGAGACCTTCTGAGGGGTGTCTCTATGGGGGAAACTTTGGCTGGCGGACCCTGAGCGTGGGTCACAGCCCCAGCTGGCTGGGAACCTTCTCCCCCATGTCCAAATAGCCCGCACTGTATAATGTACCCGGCAGCCTGCCGGTGCAAATCTCTCTCTGGGTTTGTCTGCTCTTCCCTGCCCACTCCTGTGCTGGGGGCAGGTATACTCTCACCACCCACTGCTGGTGGCTGGAAATTTTCCTCCCCATGTTTAAAACCTGGTGTCAGCTCCCTCCCTATGACTCCTGCAAGGAGGATTGCTATCCCTGCCCCCGCAGGGTCCCACATCATGGGGGGGACCACTCTAGAAGTGGGCTGGGAAGCTGGCCCCTTTAAACAGGCCACAGTGCCTGTCTTTACAGGTGGTGAACTTGAACTTGCCTTGTACAATTTGCATTGGTTGACATGGAACCACTTTGTGCACCGGGGTAGTTTTACAGCATAGACCATGGGGCTGGCCCTATCCACTATACTATAGGGTTCCATGTAGAGTGGCTCTAAACTTCCCACCCGGGCATAGTTTCTCACCATCACTAGGTCTCCTATCTCCCACTGGTGGCTCTTGTGCCGGTGCAAATCTCTCTTTCCAGAGAGCATGGGAATATGGTTCGCCATGCCTCTGAGCTGTGGGGTATCATAAGGTATGAGAAAGGTATTCTGAACAGCCCCTGGGTTATCATTCACGGGCTGACCGTACCTCCGTTGTCTGAGGGGGTACACTGGTCCTGGTCCCCGCCTGCCTAGCGGGACCTGCTGGTGTTCTACCACCCCATTGTCCACCCCTCCTTGCTGCCCGAGCTCCCCAAAACTCGGAGCTGTGGGCTGCTGTCTTCGGATCTCTAATTCCCTAGCCAGCCTTTCCCTGGGTGTTGCCTCTGGGGCAGTTTGATTTGGGCTGCCAGTAAAATCCAGCTGACCTGCCTTCAGGCTGATCAGACAAATCATCCCCCTTGATGCATTTAAAGTCATGTTAAGGCTTTCTATCTCTGCACTACAGGGGCCATGATCTGCTTCACCAAACCTGGCATTCTCTTCCCGCAGTCTCATCTCACTGTCCCTCGCCTCTGTGACTTCCTGCACAAGGCGCTCTATAAATGCCTGGCATTGCGTGACCTCTAGTGTGAGGCGTGCATTCTCTTCCCGCACCCTCATACCACTAGCTCTGGCCTCATACACCTCTCTGAGGCGTTCTACCTCCGCCTGGCATTTTCCAAGCTGGGACTCCCGATTCTTGGCCTCTTTAAACTCCTCCTGCTCTCCCATCTCACCCTTCCTAGCCCAGCCACCGATACCCCGATAGGTCGGCTTACACACTGCCACTACCTTCCGCAGGGCTACCCACATACTGAAAGCAAGAAAGACAATAACTGATGCTTTCTCTAGATCCAGACCACTTATCATATCAAAACTGCCTCCACTCCTACCTGGCTCGCCATTGTAAGGATTCCAGGGGCTTCTTTTAAACTGGTTTAAGGTAATCTACCTGGCCAGCAGTCTTTTTGCTGCTGCACTCTAAACCAATTTACAAACAACGGTTTCGAATCGCTACCCCTCCTTTAGTTCTGAGTGGAGGAACTTATAATTAATGATATTAAAACGGAACACGTGGTTTGGATGAGAGAAAAAAATCAAGCTTTATTAACTAAAAGAAACTATCATCACAATATCGAACTATCCCACACGAACACAGTAAAATTGTAAAACTATATAACGGGGGTTGCAGACGCCAAAAACAGGGATACAATGGCTACAATGTTATTTAAACAATCTTAGCAATTCCCTTAAATCACCACCCCCCCTTAATTCCTGCTAGGTTGCCTTGTGTGGAGTCAGAAACTCTGCTCACATGTGGTCCAGCGAAGAGAGAGAGAGAGAGAGAGCTCACCTATGGTCCCAGGAAGTCAAGAGAGCGAGAGCTGGCTTCAGCATCTACCTTTATACCTGGTGAGCCCCTCCCGTCCTGCCTTGCAGGCTGTGTGCAAAATTTCCCTGTGATAGGCTAACTCAAAGTGGTTAGATTGAGTTAATGTGATTTTCAGAGCTCCCTGTGCTGAAACAAATGGGAGATACACTGCTCTATTGTCCAGTACTGGGGTGATTTAAAAATCCATTCAAATGTTAATGCTTCCCATTCAAGATACAAAAAGTCTCTTCTGCAGTTTATATGTCCTTTGTCTTCCAAGCCTCTTTGTCTCGGCCATGTGGTGACTGCCATTTTATCCCTGGAAATTTAAAAGCACATCACTCAGGGATCCTTTAATCAAAAAAATGAATCTTCAGAACTGTAAATTATTGCGAATTCTTACATATCGGTGCCGTTTCCTGCTCTCGCCCCAAACTTGACAATTTCATTCACTTTGCCTCCAATTTCCACCCTTCCCTCACCTTCACATGGTCCATCTCTGACTCTTCCCTTCCCTTCCTCGACATCTCCGTCTCCATCTCTGGGGATAGGTTATCGACCAATATTCACTACAAGCCCACTGACTCCCACAGCTACCTGGACTACACTTCCTCCCACCCCGCTTCCTGTAAGGACTCTATTCCATTCTCCCAGTTTCTCCGTCTCCACCGTGTCTGCTCCGACGATGCCACCTTCCACACCAGTGCATCAGACATGTCTTCCTTTTTCCGCAACCGAGGATTCCCCTCTACCGTGGTTGACACTGCCCTCGACCGTGTCAGTTCTATCTTCTGCACTTCTGCCCTCACCCCTGCCCCTCCCTCCCGGAACCACGATAGGGTTCCCCTTGTCCTCACCTTTCACCCCACCAGCCTCCACATCCTCCGGCATTTCCGCTACCTCCAAAGTGATCCCACCACCAAACGTATCTTCCCCTCCCCTCCCCTTTCAGCATTCCGCAGGGACTGCTCCCTCCAAGACACCCTAGTCCACTCCTCTATCACCCCAAACAGCCCTTTCCCTTCACCTGGCACCTTCCCGTGCAAGCGGAGGAGATGTAACACCTGCCCCTATACCTCCCCCTTTCCCACTGTCCAGGGCCCTAAACACCCCTTCCAGGTGAAACAGTGATTTACTTGTAGTTCTCACAATCTAGTATGCTGTATTCGCTGCTCACGATGCGGTCTCCTCTACATTGGGGAGACCAAACGCAGATTGGGTGACCGCTTTGCGGAACACCTCTGTTCAGTCCGTAAGGGTGACCCCGAGCTTCCGGTCACCTGTCATTTTAATTCACTGCTCCATTCCCACTCGGGCCTCACCGTCCTTGGCATCTTGTATTGTTCCACAGAAGCTCAATGTAAACTCGAGGAACAGCACCTCATCTTCTGATTAGGCACTCTGCAGCCTTCTGGACTCAATATCGAGTTCAACAATTTCAGATCATAAGCTCAGCCCCCATTTCATTTTCTCTTGTAATTGTTCCACTCCTTCCCCCCCCCGCTTTCCTTTTGTTTCTCTCTCACACCTGGCAGCTATCTTTTGCCCTGCCAGTACACTTTACACCTAACCTCAGCCTATTACCATCTCGTCTAGCTTCTAATCTCTTTTATTTCTTTTGTGAGAAGGTTGGATCTCAAACAAGAATGCTAAGCTTGAATAAAGGAGACTATGAAGGTATGAGAGTGGAATTGAGTAGAGTGGATAGGGAAAATAGATTAAAGGGTAAGACGATACATGATCAGTGGTGTACATTTAAGGAGTTATTTTACAACTTCCAAAAAATATATATTCCACTGAGAAGAAAAGGGTGTAAAAGAAAAGACAGCCATCCGTGGCTAAGTAAAGAAATTAAGGATAGTATTCGACTAAAAACAAGGGCATATAAGGTAGCCAAATCTAGTGGGAGGATAGAGGATTGGGAAAACTTTAAAAGACAGCAAAAAATAACAGAAAGATTGATTAAGAAAGGGAAGATAGATTATGAAAGTAAATTAGCAAAAAATATAAAAACAGATAGTAAGAGTTTTTATAGTTCTACAAAAAGAAAAAGGGTGGCTAAAGTAAATGTTGGTCCCTTAGAGGATGAGACCGGGAAATTAATGGTGGGAAATATGGAGATGGCAAAAACACTGAATGAATATTTTACATCAGTCTTTACAGTAGAAGACACTAAGAATATCTCAACACTGGAAAAACAGGGGGCTAAAGGGGGGGAGGAGCTAAACACGATCAAAATCACTAAGGAAGTGGTACTCGGTAAAATAATGGGACTCAAGGCGGATAAATCACCTGGACCTGATGGCTTACATCCTAGGGTCTTGAGGGAAGTGGCGGTAGGGATTGTGGATGCATTGGTAATAATTTTCCAAAACTCCCTGGACTCGGCAAAGGTCCCGGCAGACTGGAAAACTGCAAATGTAACACCCTTATTTAAAAAGGGCAGTAGACAGAAGGCTGGAAACTATAGACCGGTTAGCCTAACACCTGTGGTAGGTAAAATTTTGGAGTCCATTATTAAGGAGACAGTAACAGGACATTTGGATAATCATAATTTAATAGGACAAAGTCAGCATGGTTTTATGAAGGGGAAGTCAAGTTTGACAAATTTGCTGGAGTTCTTTGAGGAAGTAACGTATAGGGTGGATAAAGGGGAACCAGTGGACGTAGTGTATTTAGACTTCCAAAAGGCATTTGACAAGGTGCCACACAAAAGATTATTGCTTAAGATAAAAAATCACGGGATTGGGGGTACAAGTCCCGACCAGTTCGGGGGAGAGCAGCAGCGGAGGAGGAGCCCGGCTTGAAAACCGGCGGCAGCTACAAGGCCCGACCAGTTCGGGGGAGAGCAGCAGCGGAGGAGGAGCCCGGCTTGAAAACCGGCGGCAGCTACAAGGCCCGACCAGTTCGGGGGAGAGCAGCAGCGGAGGAGGAGCCCGGCTTGAAAACCGGCGGCAGCTACAAGGCCCGACCAGTTCGGGGGAGAGCAGCAGCGGAGGAGGAGCCCGGCTTGAAAACCGGCGGCAGCTACAAGGCCCGACCAGTTCGGGGGAGAGCAGCAGCGGAGGAGGAGCCCGGCTTGAAAACAGGCGGCAGCTACAAGGCCCGACCAGTTCGGGGGAGAGCAGCAGCGGAGGAGGAGCCCGGCTTGAAAACCGGCGGCAGCTACAAGGCCCGACCAGTTCGGGGGAGAGCAGCAGCGGAGGAGGAGCCCGGCTTGAAAACCGGCGGCAGCTACAAGGCCCGACCAGTTCGGGGGAGAGCAGCAGCGGAGGAGGAGCCCGGCTTGAAAACCGGCGGCAGCTACAAGGCATACCAACTCAGCAGCGGGGAGAGAGGTAAAAAGTAATCAGTGTGTGACGTCACCAGGGAGCAGGTAAGTGGTTGGTGAGTATTTCTCTTTTTTAAACTTTAACTCTGTAGTTTATAGTTACTAGGGTCTTTTCTGGTGTAGCAGGGACTGTGGTAGACTATACAAGCGCCTTAGAGATATCTTAAATTGGTGATAGTAAATTAATTTAAATTAATTAAAGGGTAAGTCATGCCAGGAGAGCCCAGCCCCGTGATGTGCTCCTCTTGCTCCATGTGGGAATTCAGGGACACTGCCCCTGATGACCACGTGTGCAGGAAATGCATCCATCTGCAGCTACTAGCAGACCGCATTGAGGCGCTGGAGATGCGGTTGGATGGGTTGTGGAGCATTCACGATGCTGAGAGGGTCGTGGATAGCACGTTTAGTGAGTTGGTCACACCGCAGGGAAGGGCTGCACAGGAAGATAGGAAATGGGTGACCACCTGGCGGGGCAATAGAAGCAGGCATGTAGTGCAGGAGACCCCTGTGACCATTCCCCTCGCAAACAAGTATACCGCTTTGGATACTGTTGAGGGGGATGACTCACCAGGGGAAGGCAGCAGCAGCCAACTTCCTGGCACTGGGGGTGCTCCTGCTGCCCAGGAAGGGGGGAAAAAGAGTGGGAGAGCAATAGTGGTAGGGGATTCTATAGTAAAGGGAACAGATAGGCGTTTCTGTGGCCGTAGACGTGAATCCAGGATGGTTTGTTGCCTCCCTGGTGCCAGGGTCAAGAATATCACTGAGCGGCTGCAGGGCATTCTGGAGGGGGAGGGTGAACAGCCAGAGGTCGTGGTCCACATTGGTACCAACGACATAGGTAAAAAGAGGGATGAGGTCCTGCAGCAAGAATTTAGGGAGCTAGGTGAAGGATTAAAGAGCAGGACCTCAAAGGTTGTAATCTCTGGATTACTCCCGGTGCCACGTGCTAGTGGGTATAGGAATAGGAAGATAGAACAGATGAATGCGTGGCTAAAGGGATGGTGCAGGGGGGAGGGCTTTAGTTTCCTGGATCACTGGGTCTGCTTCTGGGAAAGGTGGGACTTGTACAAGTCAGACGGTTTACACCTGAACCAGAGGGGAACCAATATCCTTGCGGGGAGGTTTGCTAGCACTGCTGGGGGGGGTTTAAACTAACTTGGCAGGGGGATGGGGTACAGAGTGGAGCTATAGTAGGGGGTGATTTACAGCCAATTACAGAGGAAAAAACAAGTCAGCTGGGAAGGCAGAGCAAATATGTGAAGGCAAAAGGGAATATGGCAGGGCTGGAAGGCATATATTTTAATGCAAGGAGTCTTACAAATAAGGTGGATGAACTGAAGTTGTTGTTGAACACATGGGAGTACGATATTGTTGCTATCACGGAGACATGGTTGAGGGAGGGTCAGGACTGGCAGCTCAATATTCCGGGGTATAGAATCTTCAGGCGAGGCAGAGGGGGGTGTAAAAGGGGAGGGGGTGTTGCAATATTAATTAAGGAGTCAATTACTGCTGTAAGGAGGGGTGATATATTAGCGGGTTCCTCTAATGTGGCCATATGGGTAGAACTTAAAAACAAAAAGGGGGCAAGCACTTTGCTGGGAGTGTACTATAGGCCCCCAAACAGTCAGGGGGAGATAGAGGAACAGATATGTCGGCAAATCTCAGAGAAGTGCGAAAATAATAGGGTAATAACAGTGGGGGATTTCAACTTCCCCAATATAAATTGGGATAGTCAGAGTGTGAAAGGCTTAGAGGGTGCAGAATTCTTAAAGTGCATCCAGGAGAGCTTTTTGAGCCAACATGTAGAAAGCCCTACAAGAGAGGGGGTGGTACTGGACCTAATTCTGGGGAATGTAGCCGGGCAAGTGGTGGAAGTATCAGTAGGAGAGCATTTTGGCGACAGTGACCATAATTCGGTGAGATTTAAGGTGGTCATGGAAAAAGACAAAGACGGCCCGGAAATAAGAGTTCTAAATTGGGGGAAGGCCGATTTTAATATGATAAGGCAGGATCTGGCCAAAGTGGACTGGGAGCAGCTACTTATAGGAAAATCCACATCAAAACAGTGGGAGACTTTCAGAAGGGAAATAGAGAGAGTACAACGCCAACATGTTCCTGTAAAGGTCAAGGGTGGGACCAACAAGCAAAGGGAACCTTGGATGACAAGGGATATACAAAAATGCATTAGAAATAAAAGGGGGGCTTTTGGCAGTTACAAAAGACTAAAGACGGAAGAAGCCCTAGAGGAGTATAAAAAGTGCAGGGGCATACTTAAAAAAGAAATTAGGAGGGCGAGGAGGGGCCATGAAATAACACTGGCGAGCAAAATAAAGGAAAATCCTAAGATGTTTTATAAGTATATTAAGGGCAAGAGGATAACCAGGGAAAGGGTAGGGCCCATTAGGGACCAAAGTGGCAATCTGTGTGGAGAGCCAGATGATGTAGGCGGGGTTTTAAATGAATTTTTTGCATCTGTGTTCACTATGGAGAAAGACGATGCAGACATAGAAATCGGGCAAGGGGACTGTGACATACTTGAACATATTAGCATCGAGAGGGAGGAGGTGCTAGCGGTTTTAGCAGGCCAAAAAGTGGATAAATCCCCAGGCCCGGACGAGATGTATCCCAGGCTGCTGTGAGAGGCAAAGGAGGAGATTGCAGGGGCTCTGACACAAATTTTCAGAACCTCTCTGGCCACAGGGGATGTACCAGAGGACTGGAGAACAGCTAACGTAGTACCATTATACAAGAAGGGTAGCAGGGATAAACCAGGGAATTACAGGCCAGTGAGCCTAACATCTGTGGTAGGGAAAATATTGGAAAAAATTCTGAGGGACAAAATGAGTCTACACTTGGAGAGGCAAGGATTAATCGGGGATAGTCAGCATGGCTTTGTCAAGGGTAAATCATGTCTGACAAATCTGATTGAATTTTTCGAGGGGGTGACTAGGGGGGTGGATGAGGGAAATGCTGTGGATGTGGTTTACATGGACTTCAGTAAAGCTTTTGACAAAGTCCCGCATAGGAGACTGGTCAAGAAGGTAAGAGCCCATGGGATCCAGGGTGCCTTGGCGCGTTGGATCCTAAACTGGCTGAGTGGCAGGAGGCAGAGGGTGATGGTCGAAGGTTGCTTTTGTGACTGGAAGCCTGTGTCCAGTGGGGTACCTCAGGGATCGGTGCTGGGTCCCTTGTTGTTTGTGATCTACATAAATGATTTGGATGAGAATGTGAAAGGTATGATCAGTAAGTTCGCAGATGACACGAAAATTGGTGGGGTGGTAAATTGCGAGGAGGAAAGCCTCAGGCTACAGGACGATATAAACGGGTTGGTCAGATGGGCGGAAAAGTGGCAAATGGAATTTAACCCTGAAAAGTGCGAGGTGATGCATTTTGGACGGACAAATAAGGCAAGGGAATACACAATGAGTGGTAGGACCCTAGGAAGTACAGAGGGTCAGAGGGACCTTGGTGTACATGTACATAGATCCCTGAAGGCTGCGGAACAGGTAGATAAGGTGGTTAAAAAGGCATATGGGATACTTGCCTTCATTAGCCGAGGCATAGAATATAAGAGCAGGGAGGTTATGATGGAGCTGTACAAAACGCTGGTGAGGCCACAGCTGGAGTACTGTGTGCAGTTCTGGTCGCCTCACTATAGGAAGGATGTGATTGCCTTGGAGAGGGTGCAGAGGAGATTCACCAGGATGTTACCTGGGATGGAGCGCCTCAGCTATGAAGAAAGACTAAACAGGCTGGGGTTGTTTTCCTTGGAGCAAAGAAGGCTGAGGGGGGACCTGATTGAGGTGTATAAAATGATGAGGGGCATAGATAGGGTAGACAAAGAGGAACTTTTCCCCTTAGTAGGGGGGTCAATAACAAGGGGGCATAGATTCAGGGTAAGGGGCAGGAGATTTAGAGGGGATTTGAGGAGGAACTTTTTCACCCAGAGGGTGGTTGTAATGTGGAACTCAATGCCTAAAAGGGTGGTAGAGGCAGGAACCCTCACAACATTCAAGAAGCATTTGGATGAGCACTTGAAATGCCATTGCATACAAGGCTATGGACCAAATGCTGGAAAATGGGATTAGACTGGACAGGGATGGATGGGCGGCGCAGACACGATGGGCCGAAGGGCCTCTTTCTGTGCTGTAAAACTCTATGACTCTATGACTCTATGAATATTCTGGCATGGATAGAGGGTTGGCTATCTAACAGAAGGCAGAGAGTTGGGATAAATGGTTCATTCTCAGACTGGCAATCAGTAACTAGTGGTGTTCCGCAGGGGTCAGTGCTGGGTCCCCAACTCTTTACAATCTATATTAACGATTTGGAGGAGGGGACCAAGTGTAACATATCAAAGTTTGCAGATGATACTAAGATGGGAGGGAAAGTAGTGAGTGAGGAGGACATAAAAAACCTGCAAGGGGACATAGACAGGCTAAGTAAGTGGGCAGAGATTTGGCAGATGGAATACAATACTGGAAAGTGTGAGGTTATGCACTTTGGCAGGAAAAATCGTAGAGCAAGTTATTATCTTAATGGCAAGAAACTGTAAAGTACTGAAGTACAAAGGGATCTGGGGGTCCTGGTGCACGAAACTCAAAAGGTTAGTATGCAGGTGCAGCAAGTGATTAAGAAGGCCAATGGAATGTTGGCTTTCATTGCTACGGGGATAGAATATAAAAATAGGGAGGTATTGCTTCAGTTGTACAAGGTATTGGTGAGACCGCACCTGGAATACTGCGTACAGTTTTGGTGTCCATACTTAAGAAAGGACATACTTGCTCTCGAGTCAGTACAAAGAAGGTTCACTCGGTTAATCCCGGGGATGAGGGCATGGACATATGAGGAGAGGTTGAGTAGATTGGGACTCTACTCATTGGAGTTCAGAAGAATGAGAGGCGATCTTATTGAAACATATAAGATTGTGAAGGGGTTGGATCGGGTGGATGCGGGGAAGATGTTCCTGATGATGGGTGAAACTAGAACTAGGGGGCATAGTCTTAGAATAAGGGGCTGCTCTTTCAAAACTGAGATGAGGAGGAACTACTTCACTCAGAGGGTGGTAGGTCCATGGAATATGCTGCCCCAAAAAGCTGT
Source organism: Somniosus microcephalus (assembly GCF_052327205.1). Taxonomy (NCBI): domain Eukaryota; kingdom Metazoa; phylum Chordata; class Chondrichthyes; order Squaliformes; family Somniosidae; genus Somniosus; species Somniosus microcephalus. Next base: position 226,032,248 of record NC_140988.1, read on the forward strand.
AGAAGCTACATCATTACATAAATTTAAAACAGAAATAGACAGTTTCCTAGAAGTAAAGGGAATTAAAGGTTACGGGGAGCGGGCAGGAATTTGGACATGAGTCTAGGTTCGGATCGGTCATGGCCCTGTGGGTAGCGGAGCGGGCCCAGGGGCCGTGTAGCCTGATCCTGCTCCTATTTCGTGTGTCTAATTCTGTTAGATTCAGGAGATGATTCTGTGATAGTGGATTGGCGGTTCGGATCAGATCAGCCATGATCTTATTGAATGGCGGAGCCGGCTCGAGGGGCCGATTGGCCTACTCCTGCTCCTATTTCTTATGTTCTTATGTTCTTATTGTAAAGTCTGTGGGTTATATGGTGAATTAATACACAGACTACAAGAGTAACTTTAACAGGACTTTACTATTCGAAGGTCAGGGCGAATCTGCCCAATAAATCCTTACACAGCACTTATATACCGGTGTGGTCACTCCCGGTATTACAGTATACAGCAGCCAAGATAAAGTAGTGCAACACCTAAAATAGTTCTCTTAAAGGTGGACGGTTACCTACAATAGTTCTCTTAAAGGTAGAACGGTTACATACACTACAATCCTCCCTTTTTAGCTTACAACATACTTATTCCCCATTAAACATAACATATATCCAACTTCATGTAAAAACAGTTCACAAATGTAGTCTCTGCGGAAACAGTTCACAGATTCAGTCTCGGTGTAGTTGGTTCACGTTGCTGGAGTGACTCATCCAATAGTCCTTCACTGGACTTAACAGCTTGAACTTCCGTCACTTCTGAACCAGCATTGTTGACTTCTAAAAGCTTGAGTACCTTGGGAAGTTTTTCTACTTCCAACTGATTTGGCTCCGTACGGAGAGACCATGTGCGTGACCTGGTAGAGGTGATAATGGTTCAGATGGTCATCATCTTCTGCTTCGTCTTTTCCTTTTCTGCTTCTTGGAGACTCTCTGGGCTCCACTGTCAGCTGCCAGCTGCATGCACTGTTCCTCCTTCTCGTCCTCCTTTTTCCGTAGTAGCGCCACCATCTCCTGATGTTCCTTAGACTTTAGGTGATTCTTCATGGTTTCTGCACTTTGGGAGTTTTCATCACAAGCTGGGCAGAGCAGGTCATCGTAATATTCGGTGTCGTCCAACAGGTCATGGTAATATTCGGCGTCGTCCTGAGCTAGGCCAGCGAGAGGATCTTCTATTTCCTCCATACCCAGCTGGACGTTAGCCAGCTTTTGTTCCAAATCTAGACATCTTTCCTGAAGAGACTTCTTCATGCGTGCAGTTTCATCCAGCTTTTTCTGGGCTTCCTGCAAGTCTTTTACTAATGACCTCATTCGTGATTTCAATACTTCAACTTCATTGGGAGATTGATTGATTGTATTATTCAATCCCTCTACTGGAGCAGCTGTTTCAGCATTCTGTTGTTCAACATTGACGTGAGTCAGCGTACTTTTGGCATCCAAGGGTTGCTCTGCTGCCATCTTCTCAGTCTGTGTTGCAACCTCAGCTATTTCAATAACTTTTGGGAGCTCCAAACCCCTCTCCTTTGAAGATTTAAACTCCTGTTCAATTTGTTCCCATTTCAGAGTCTTGTCCTTCAGCATATGAAGGAGTTGGCTGACCGTTAACTCTTCTGACCGCCAACGTTTCCCAGTAGCTGCAGGGCTGTTTATAACCTTGCCCTGGGGCTCCTTTGCTGTTTCTACTTCGCCATCATCCGCAGCCTCCACCATTCGAATTTCCCCACTTGAATCGTCCGGTGATGCTGCACCCAACTTCAGTAGGAGCTCGGAGTTCATGGCGACCAAATCAGTCTTTTCTGCCTCCAATCCGCTAACAAGCGCTTTCAGTTGCAGAACCTCTTGCTCCACCAGGTTAAAGCACGCACCTTCTGAAACCGAATCAGCTTTGATTCGTTTGGCCTCCTTGCCCCGACGGTTTGTGTGCTCCTGCTCCTTTTTCTCCATCAGCTGTTTCTGTTGTCTTTCCAGGTTCTCCCACTCTGTGTCACAGAACTTTTTCATTGCTTTCATCTCTTGTTCGAGACGGCAACTCAATTGTTCTAATTGCTGTTGTAATTTGAAATGGAGTTGAGTTCGAGCCCGGTGTTCCTCAGAATTGTGCATATCTGTAAACTGGACAGACTCAGAATTCTCTGTCAAACTATGTTGTTGTTGTTCAGTGGAATTCTGTTCTGAAACTTTGTTCTCCTCTGAAGCATAAGCATTTATGCACTCCTTCGTTTTTCCAACCTTAGTCAGCAAGTCCATTTTAAACTTGTCTTTCGCACCTGGGCTGGTCTTATCGTCATCCGTTTCAGAGTCTGAGCTGATTGTCTTCACCGAGTTCTCACTCGTTATTGCTTTTAGGTAGTGCCATTCCATGTTTATTTCCCTGATCCACTCCCATCCCAGAAGTGGTGGACCTCCCTCAGGTAGTACATATAAGTCCATTCCTTGGTGTTCTTTGCCCCTGTCTCTCACCTTGACTTGTATCTTTCCCATGGGGTATACTTTATGCCCCGTGTATGTCTGCAATACGATCTTGGTATCTCTCAAGGGTATATGTGAGAATAGCCGGTTGTAATCCCTTCGATTTATGACTGATAGGGCTGATCCTGTGTCCAATTCCATTTTCACTTGGACTCCGGCTACTTTTAGTGTGACCCAGATAGTTTGTAGGTCAGCTTCCTTACTCACATTGTAAATTCTCAGACTACCCAGTTCCTGGCCGTTCGGGTCTGAATCCGAATTCTGTTCATCTGAACTCTTCTCAGCCACCTTGTGTACCTTGCTGTACTTTTCCTGCGGTGACTTTTTTCTGTTGTTGGTCTTCTTTCCTGACCGGCATACTTTAGCTATGTGACCAAGCTTGCCACATTTTCTACATTCCTGGTTTTTAAACCAGCATTGGTTCTGGTCGTGTGTTGTCTTCCCACAACAATAACATTTTGTTGTACCCGAAGTCATTTGATCCACGCTGAGTACCGCTGCCTTCAGCTGCATTTCCGCAGTGCCTCTCGCGGCTGCTTCGTGTGATGCTGCAATAAGGACAGCCTTGTCAAGTGTAAGATCGTTCTCTTCGAGCAGTCGCTTTTGTGTTCCTTCCTTCGACAACCCGCACACGAACTTGTCTCTCAATGCCTCTGTCAGATTTTCCCCAAACTGGCAGTATTTTGCTAGTCTACGCAGTTCGACCAAGTATTCCGCGTTGCTTTCCTCTTTCCGTTGCGTTCTCGCATAGAATTTGAATCGTTCCGCCAACATCAGCGGTGTGGGGTTCAAATAATCCTTCAGGACAGCAACAATATCAGCGAAAGTCTGATCCGCCGGTTTAGCTGGTGATAGAAGATGCTTCAATAGCCCGTATGTCTTTGCCCCCATTGCGTTTAATAAGGTGAGAGCTTTATCATCATCTGCTATTTTATTGGCCTCACAATATATCTCGATGCGTTCTACGTACGTGGCCCAATCTTCCACCTCGGAATCGAAGTTGTTGATGTTACCATGATTAGGCATCTTCACTATCTTTTTGAGAAACCACAACGAATTTGTTCGTTACTTTTTTTTTCCAAAAATGGCGGTTTCCCGCGCTTGTCTTCTTCCCCGCCCACTTTCAAAATGGCGGTTTCCCACTTCTGTCTTCTCCCCCGCCTACTGGCGGCTTCCCGCATTTCTTCCCCTGGTGGGAGGGGTAAGCTTTCCTTCGGGCGACGACCGCTGGCTTTCGGAGTTCGCAGCCTGCGCGCCGGCTTCAGTGCGTTCCTTGTTCCCTTTTCTCGGCCGGCAACCTGCGCTGGGGACAACCCGTTTGCGGCGAACAGTTCCAGCCGCTGGGCGGAATCTCGCTCGGTCTCCCTCGCTCGGTCCCGTTCCCCCTTCACTCGGGCTCTGTCTCTCCCTCAGCGGCTTCCAATCGCGCCTCCCCGCCCTCTCGCAGTCCGGTCCTTTCCTCCCCCGGCTGCGGCTGAGTTCTCCGCGGTTTTATTTATTTTTATATCTTCCCGCGCCTTACGATCCCGGTCGCAGCGCCTCGTGGCCTTGGTAGCTGCCCGGCCTTTTTCGCCGGTCACGGTCTAGCTGTCTCACGACGCTGTTGCGCCTCTCAGCCCGCTTGTAGCCCGGTCTCTCACATCGGCTGCGTTCCCGCTTGTATCCCGGTCTCTCACACCGGCTGCGTTCCCGCTTGTACCGCGGCTTCCGTGCCCTACGCTGCCCCAGTCTCAGCGCCTCTGGGCCCGACTTCTGTCCGGCTCCTTTCCCCCGACCGTGGTCGAGTTCACTGCCCTTATCCTCCATTTCTTTTTATTTTCCCCCTACTCACAGTCAACGTGGCCGACTTGCTTCTCTTGGCTGATCGGCTCACTCACCGCCGTGGCAGAAGGGACAATAACAGCCTGTTGCTGATGGAAGGCTTCGTGTCTGAATCCTTCCTTCTTCCTTGCTCTGCAGACTCGAGTCTTCTCTCAGCAGAACGACGAGGGCGGGTGCCTCTTCTCGACGCTCGTTAACTGCTTCGGGTGTGTCGCTGCTGCAGGGTAAGATCGAACCCGTCGCCACTGTAAAGTCTGTGGGTTATATGGTGAATTAATACACAGACTACAAGAGTAACTTTAACAGGACTTTACTATTCGAAGGTCAGGGCGAATCTGCCCAATAAATCCTTACACAGCACTTATATACCGGTGTGGTCACTCCCGGTATTACAGTATACAGCAGCCAAGATAAAGTAGTGCAACACCTAAAATAGTTCTCTTAAAGGTGGACGGTTACATACAATAGTTCTCTTAAAGGTAGAACGGTTACATACACTACACTTATGTTCTTTTATTCTTTTGTCCGATCGCAGCCCTGCCTTCGATCTAGTTTCTTTTCTTTCCAGTTTTGAAGAAGGGTTCGACCCGAAACGTCAACTCAAATTTCTCTCCACGGATGTTGCCTGACCTGCTGAGTTTTTCCAGCATTTTCTGTTGCTATCCCCGCTGCTGACCTCCTCTGCGATCTTCAACCATGCCCTTTTGGTGTCTTTGGGTGGTCTTTTGTGCCGATCGCTTGGGAAGAGAACCTCCCTGCGAGCTCTCATTGCCTGCACCAGAACATCGAGGGAGGCATCATTAAGTCTTGATGTGGCCCTCTGCCTTTGTGTATCCATGATCGACACTTTTATCACCTTTGAAATAGTAACCAGACCTCTTGAAATGACCTTTCACACTCCTTCATCTACCTTCAAATGAGGTGTGTGCAAGACAGCTTTACATATCCATGCTAGAAATGAGTAATCAATGATGTCATCAGACCTGCTCCATTTAATTGGGCTGGGAAACACACATGACTGGTTTAATTGGGGCCATTAAATAATAATTGCTCTGAACAACGCGCTGCTCACAACATCGCGTTTCCGACCCGTTATGCGGCCCGTACCCGTTACGCGGCCCGTACACACGCCGCCCGGCTCCAAGGTAAAGATTCCAGCCTCTGTATTTGTTAGCTAGAGACACAATGGTGTCGATTTTAGTTCAGGTGCGGGGAATTGGCGGTTTCCCCGAATTTAGTGATTCCGACACGATTTAAATGGGTCTGTGAGATGGATGCAAATTTAACATAATTGGCCAATTAATTTCCAATGTGTGGGAAGCCTTGGCAATTGAGTATTTCCAGTCAGAAAGTCGCAGAATATGACATCATCATTGCTGCTGCTTTTAAGGTCCAAAGCAAGCCTGGCTTCCTCTGCAGGCTTCCAACCTTCAACATTAAAATGGCACAGGAGCCTGCAGGAGGAACGGCCAGCGGGAGGACCAGATCTGCGCCCAAAGTTGATGGGGCTTCACTACAGGCATTACTGGATGGTGCTAGGGCCCACAAGGAGGTCCTCTTCCCTTCTTCAGGGAGGAAGAGGCCTCCCAGTCAGACCAAGGCTGTGTGGCTAGAGGTGGCAGGTCAAGTCAACTACTTGGGGCTCACACGAAGAACGTGGTTGCAGTGCAGGAAAAGATTCCATGACCTTCGCACTGGAAAAGTAAGTACTGTATGATGTTTCCATCACCCTCAATCTGATCCCCATTACCTTTCCTCACCAGCACTCAGCTTCAACAATCTCTTCCTGCACATCCCACTAGACACTCACATCCATGCACCCATACCCATTCCCTCTCTCTCTATGCTCACATTCACAGAACTATGCCACCATGCAGCCCTCACACTCCCTCTCACTCTGATGCTTTGAACACAACTGACAACACACAGAGAGGGCCCTTGGTATTGCAACCTCACTCCATCTTTGTCTCCTTCTAACTATCTATGCTATGCAATCTCTGCACTCACTCCTTCATTCTCACTCAACCTCCACTTGTCTCCCTCATTGCAGGAAAAGAGAGCTCACAACGGGAGAGAGTGAGCCAAGACAGGAGGAGGGCCACCCTCATTAGCCCAGCTCACCCCCTGGGAGGAAGGCGTCCTGGAGATTGCCGGGGCTGACCGAGATGTGGACATTGGGGAAGGACAGGCAGGAGCATCCCTGCAAGCTGGTGACAGAATAGTTATCCATCTCTCTCATTGGCATTGCATGAGTCGCTGATAATGATTCTGAAGCTACATCATATGGACTTATGATCACCTGCAAAATGCAATGTGCATGTAACCTTGGCACCACATCTCTAACTTTTTCCTTCACTCCCCCACAGGACCATCGAGAGCCCCTGTCCCCACTCTGCAGGAGGAAGTGACTGAGCAGCCAGACTCCTCAGAGGAATCTGCAACCTCTGAGGGCGCAGCATCATCAGAAATAAGCGCACCCAGCACCAGCGCAGACACTCACACCTCGGTGGGACCTTCGGGACATAGAGTAGAGTTGTCACCTAGTGTATCACAGCTCACAAGTGAGCATCAGCAGATTGTGGAGACAGGGACAGCAGTGGAGAGTCCTCGTCGGAGGGCGCAGGACTCTGCCAGCTCGGCTCAGCTGCATGTCGACCCTCTGCCTCTGGGTCCAGCCGTAAGATCAGAGGTGATGGAACTCCAGGCACAGATGCAGGAGTATCTGGCAGGTTTTATCTCTAGGGTCGCTGCGAGTGTGGAGCGAATGGAGGAGGCCATTGCGAACATGAGCAGAGCCTTTGTGGAGTCAGTGGCGCATGAACGCATCAACACGGAAAGGATGGCTACCTACGTGGAAATGATTGCTGCCTCCGTGGTAAGGCTGGCTATGGTAGAGGAGAGGAGGGCTATGGCCATGGAGGAGGTTAGTCGCCAGGGTATAGAAAACATGGTGAGTGTTCAGAATAGAATGACATCTCTTGAGGAGCGATGGGCATCTATTGAACAGAGAAACCAAACCTTCATGGAAGTCCTTCTGAGTAGGACTGCCATTGCAGATACGGGTCCCCATGGCCCCCCTGATGTGCAGCAAGCTGCTCTCAAGCCGCTTGCAGGCACTGAGGGGGACCTGACCCATGAGAGGAAGGTTGGTGGCAGACCTCAAGGAAGTGGAGGGTCCTCTCCAAGTGCTCACACTTCCATGCCACTGCAGAGCCCTCGGTCAGAGCCCTGCCGGAGTACACACCCAACGGAGATAAAGGTCTCAACCCCTGCACAGCCGCAGGAGCAGCAGACTGCTGGCAAGCCCTCACAGGCTCGCCATCCCAGAGGACGCCCACCAAAGGTGTCGAGACAGGAGCAGCAGGAAATTGAGCAAGGGACCTCCACATCTGCTGAAGCCACAGGGGAACCACTACGTAGGAGCACGTGTAAGAGGAAATTAAATCACAAATAGTCACAAGGGTAGTCACTTGGGTGAAATGCTGTGTATTTTGTGGAAATGCCATCAGTTCTGTGTTTTTCATAAAAATTCTGATGGCAACTTCTACAGTTGTAGCATGTGTCATTTCGCGAATGCCAAGAGGGGAAGGAAAAAAAGGCCTCCCATGCTTCTGGTAGGTGCCTCAGTTGAGGAAGCGCTGAGTGAGGGTGGCGAGAGGGGTCTCGCAGGAGGTCACACTGGAGATGGGTGTCAGGCTCCAAACTTCCACAGCTGTGTGTTATGTCTGACATTGGTGATAGGTACTCGATTGCCTTGGCCTGAGCACATGGAGTTTGATAGTGCTGTGATCATTGTATTGTGTATAGGTATTCGATTGCGTGTGCCTGGAAGTGTGTGTGTGTGGCAGCCATTATAAAAGCAACATGAACTGAACTCTGCTGACGGTCTCTGGATTATCTTTGCAAACACAACATTTGGCGACAAGGATGGCTGAAATCTCTCTTCCACCCCCTCCTCCCTTCCTTGCACTACCAGGTGAGCCCCCGATCCCATGGGTTCACTGGTTACAGTCCTCTGAAACCTACCTCATTGCTCTTGGACTAGAAACTGAGTACGGCTTGGAAAAAGGCACTGTTATCCCATTGCTTGGGAGCGGAGGGCCAGCGTGTTCTTGGGACATTATGCACAGCAGACTCAATCCAAACATATGATGAGGCTGTGGCTCTGTTAAGCACACACTTCTCTGCCCCACAAAGTGCCCTCCTGCGGCGATTCATTTTTAGACAGCGTCACCAACTCCTCGGTGAGTCGGTGCATCAATACGTGGCTAATTTGAGGGGGTTAGCTAGCTCGTGCAAGTTCGGTGCACTACAAGATGAGATGGTGCGTGATCAACTAATAGAGCACACCAACAATGTGAGAGTGCGTGAAAGACTGTTACTCGAGTCCGACGATCTGTTGTTGTCACAGGCAGTCAACATTGCCTTTCAAGTGGAGTCTGCAGCCGAATGTGCAGCGAAACTAGCACACACACCCAGTGACAGCGCCCTCGGCCCCGACAGCTCTGACACGGTAATGCTCACGTGACGGCAGCAATGCGCGCTACCGCGGCAACAGTGTGGAAACTGCGGATCTCGTTCACATGCTACCAGAGCGCAGAATTGCCCCGCGCGCGGCCATGCCTGTCGCAATTGTGGAAAACAAAATCATTTTGCCAATGTCTGCCACTCTGCCCCGGTTGCTACAAATGAACACTCTCAGTCCTCAAGCACTATAATTCACAACGTGAGCTCTGGGCCAGTAGTGGCTTTCAAGTCATGCACAATTAACCTGAATGATGTGTGCATCCCGCTGTTGTTGGATACCGGTGCCAGCGTCTCACTGCTGAATGTGGACACATTCAAACGCTTTTTCAGCTCCCTGCCACTCTCTGCGCCCTCCACTACCCTTTGCGGGTATGGTAATTCGAAAATTGGACTAGTGGGCTCAGTCAACCTCACAGTACACTATGGAACAAAAGTTTTGCCAGATTTTTGTTTTCATTTGGCACGCCAAGGTGCTAACCTGATGGGGCTGGATCTTTTCACTGACCTGGGTTTTTCTCTCTTGGACACAGGCGGGTCTGCGATTCTGCACGTCGCCTCACCGTGGTGCCAAACATGCCCAGCACTCTTCGAGGGTCTGGGCTGCCTGACTGCCTTCATCCACCAGCCCATGGTTGACTCCACCGTTACCCCTGTCATTCAGCCACTGCGCCGCATCCCGCTTGCTCTCCGTGATTGGGTCACAGCTGAACTAAAGCAGCTACTGGAAGCCGGCATCATCGAACCAGTTGATGCCTCCCCATGGGTCTCCAACCTGGTGGTCGCAAAGAAAAAGTCAGGTGGTCTACGCATCTGTGTCGATCTTCGAGCAGTGAATAAGGCCGTAATCCCTGACAAGTATCCACTGCCCACGTCAGAGGAACTCACAGCGCAGTTCTATGGTTCCATCCTGTTCTCGAAACTGAACCTTCAACAGGGCTATCCATAGGTTCCCCTCCACCCCAGCAGCAGGGACCTCACTGCTTTTGTGACACATGCTGGCATCTTTCGGTACACCAGGATGCCATTTGGACTTAGCTCTGCACCCAGCTGCTTCCAAAAGGTGATGTCCTCTGTGCTCGCGGACATTCCTGGGGTGGCCATCTACCTGGATGACATCGTCGTGCATGGGCCCTCAACCTCCACTGACGACGAACGCCTTCACAGAGTTTTCACAGCTTTAGCAAAACACAAGCTCACACTGAATGGCGAAAAGTGTGTCTTTGCTGTTTCAGAGATCGAATTTGTGGGGTTTCGGTTGTCGGCTGACGGTATATCCCCACTCCAGTCAAACATGGCTGCCATTCACAGCATCCCAGAACCCAGCTCTGCAGCACAGGTTGCCTCCTTCCTTGGCATGACTGGGTACTACCTGAAGTTTTTGCCCCAGTACTCAGCCACCACATCCCCACTGCGCCAGCTCCTGCGAAAGGATGAGCCCTGGGTGTGGTCACAAGCCTGTACGGAAGCTGTTCGCCTCCTCAAATCGCAGCTCACGTCGCCTCCAGTGTTGGCTCACTTTGACGTATCCAGCCCCATCCTCGTCACCTGCGACGCGTCCGCTGCAGCTGTGGGGGCGGTGTTATCGCAGATACAGAATGGAGTGGAGAAACCAATCGCCTTTGCCTCCCGAGCCCTCAGCCCCACTGAACAGAAGTACTCAGTAGGCGAGCGTGAGGCGCTGGCGTGCGTCTGGGCATGTGAGCGGTGGCACCTGTACACGTATGTTCGTGCCTTCACCCTGCGAACCGATCACCAGGCTCTCACTGCCCTGCTGTCGACATCCGGCACGGGCCACAGACCACTGCGTCTACACCGCTGGTCTGACCGCCTCCGCCAATACAATTTCAGTCTCCAGTTCACACCAAGACGTGACAATGTTGTTGCAGATCTGCTCTCCCGCACTGTCTCTGCCCCAGCCCCACTCGTCGGGTCTGAACAAGTGGGACAGGATAACGTCCAGATGCTGCACACGCCTCTCCAAACCACAGTCTCTCTCCAGGAGCTCAAAGAGGCCTCTGAACAGGATCCGGCCCTCTCCTAGCTGTGCACCTTCATCAGAGATGGCTGGCCTCGCAAGGTGCCTGAGGAACTGTCTGCCTACTCCAGAGTTAAAGAGGAGCTCTCCTGCTGGAATGACTCCTGTGTTGCACGTAGGCTTTGCACTGTGGTCCCAAGTGCCGTTCATGCACGTGTTTTATCCATGGCGCATGAGGGCCACTTGGGCATAGTGAAGCTCAAACAATGATGCCGAGACCTAGTGTGGTGGCCGGGTATCGACAGGGAAATCGAGGCCCTGATCAAGGACTGTGCAGCCTGCCTTGTAAGTGGCAAGACTGGCCACCAAGCTCCCCCACCCCTGCAACCCCTTGCCTGGCCCTCTCAGCCCTGGGAGCACCTGCAGCTGGACATCTGCGGGGAGATCCATGGTGTCCCCCACCATCAACGGTTCCTAGTGGTGACCTATGACCTGCACTCAAAATGGCCAGAGGTCACTGACGTGGGCTCCGTCACCTCTCGGGTCATCATTGATATCCTTGAGTCCCTCTTCTCCCGCTGGGGGCATCCAAAGGCCATCACCACAGACAATGGCCCCCAAATGGTCTCTTTGGAACTCTCCTCTTACCTTGAGAGCAAGGGCATCCGTCACATTCGCACAGCATACTACCACCCCGAGTCAAATGGGGGGGTGGAGCGTTTTAACCAGACACTGAAAAATGGCCTCAGAGCACACCTATCCCAGGGGTGTGCGTTTGACAAGGCCCTCCTCCACACACTGCTGCACTACAGAGCCTCCCAGCATTCCACTACAGGGGTCTCACCCGCATCCCTCATGCTAGGCCGTGAGCTCATGCTGCCCCTTGGCAGGCTCCACCCCTCGCTAGCTCAGAGCCCTGCTCCACCGGCTCAAGCCACAGTCGCTAGACAGCAGGAGAAGATGAAACTCCGCTTCGACCAGTTGAAGAGGGCCAAGGTGCCCAACATCTCAGTCTCCGATTGGGTCATAGTCCACAGGCCTCACCGCAATAATAAGGTGGCATCATTCTGGTCCTCCCCTCTCCAAATCAGCCGCCAACTTGGACCAGCCACTTTCTGCCTCACTGACGGCTCTCGGTGGCATGCCAGCCGCCTTCGGAAGGTGCCAGCACCCCCTAATGCGGGATTATACGGACCTAACCCCCAAGCCTTACCCCCAGAGTGGCGGGATGCACATGTGACTCAGCCAGCCAACCCCCAAGCAGATGTTGTGCCTCAGCCTGCTCCTCAGCAGTCCCCACTTCGGCCTGCTCTTCACCAGTCCACACCTCGGCCTGTTCGTACACGTTCTCGCCCTGACACCTGCAGGACTTTGTCACTACATTTCATGTTTGAAATTCTGTGAGGGGGGAGGAAATGTTATGTCTGACATTGGTGATAGGTACTCGATTGCCTTGGCCTGAGCACATGGAGTTTGATAGTGCTGTTATCATTGTATTGTGTATAGGTATTCGATTGCGTGTGCCTGGAAGTGTGTGTGTATGGCAGCCATTATAAATGCAACACTGTGGTTATGCCTTCTAAAAGTTGCGCCAGACCTGAGACAACAAAGTCCTGCCACCTGCAAATGATGACTGATCAAATATCCTCTTTAATGTTGGACCTGCAGCTGATAGTCAGCAAGCCAATAGTGTTCACGCTAGGTTTCACAGGCGTGATCCCCACCAGGCGCATTTTACGTGGGAAAAGAGTTAAACAGGCAAGGGCCTGTTAAAATGGGATGATAAAGGCCAATCAGTGCTGTTTAAGGGCCCTAAAGACCAGTCCTGCCTGTTGCAGGCGGGACTGATTTGGGTCAATCAGACACACCTAGGTTAAAATGACGTGGAGGCGGGAACCAGGCGGGGGCGGGGTCGCGACCCCCAGGTTTTGCGATTTTAACCCCCCGCACGCGTAAAAGCCCGCCTCACGGCCCAATGAAAAATGAGGCCAATTTGTTAGGGGGGACATTGTATGAGTTAATAACATTAACAGAGATATGGCTTAGGCTGGCAGGACTGAGTGCTAAGCATTCATGGAAGGTTGAGTAGGAAAAAAAGAGGAAGGATGGGAGTATTAATCAAAGATGACATAGTGGATCCTGAAAAGCTGAATCTATTTGGGTAGAATTAAGGAATAAGAAGCGAGCTACTGGGGGTTTATTATAGATGGCTGAACAATGGAAAGGAGATAGAGAAAGATATAATATATGTAGACAAATTAGAGAAAGATGCAGAAAGAATAGGGCCATAATAGTGGATGACTTTAATTATCCAAAGATAACCTGGAGGTAAAAGTGGCAATGAATTTGCAGAGGAGGGTTCTACAATATGCTGAGGATCGCTCACTAAATCAGTATGGGGGGTGAATTTCCAGTGGGGTTCTCCCGCTTGCTAGCCGTAACTTTGGCACAAGAGCCAAACAAACCCCAGAAAAAGGGCATGGACATAGTGGCCAGAGCCTACAACTATATTGTGGAAGAGTCGACATTTAACAGACTAAAATTGCATTATAAATGTTAACATGTCATTGTAGCATTGTAAATGCTGGTGTAAAAACAGGACTAAAACAGCAGGTTTGTAGGTAGGAAATGTGTGTCATGCGCATGACTTTCAATAATATATCGATGTCTTTAAACCTGTCCCTGATTCTCAAGAAAACACATGACTTGGTGTTGGCTTCAACAACAGTACAAGTCCAACAGGATCTTTGATAGAATCTCAATTTAAAAATAAAGACAATGAAGTTCTAAGGCTTTGGTTGTTCATCCCTTTTTCCCTCCTTTTTCCCCTCCTCTCCTGAAGGCAGTGACTCTTGTTATGGTGTAGTTCTTTGGGCACGCGCAGCCCTTTGGTACCTCTCTCAAGTAGCCATTTTTCCCGTGTAAGCCTAGATATCGAGTTATTAAACCTTGGGTCCCTAATCCTGTCTACATACAACATGCACTCACACATACTTCTCAGCAATCAAGCAAGAACCAATGCATGATTTTCCCCTCATTAGCCCAGGAACCTTAAGGCTAGATGTAGCAGCCTCATCAGTATTTACATGCGATATGAAATGTCAATAAAACAGAGAAAACAGCACCTCAAGGTCCTGCAAAAAATATATATCCTATTATGTTGCTGTAATAACTTCTTATGAATCCCTAGGTGCAATTTCTCCTCCATATATTATGAATGAAGGGAATATTCTGCTGCATGTTCTGTTTTAATTTAAAATCTAAAAATGTATTTGAATAACACAAGAGGTCTGTGATCAGCATGTTACAATCTAATTATACAGAAGCAGGGAGCGCTGCTGCAGTGACCCAAGACTGCTCACTATTGTAGTGGGAGTAATTTCAAATTGACCTTTGTAGGTAGTTATCATACTCCCAGTGCATTATAAATGGCACGTGATGGCTCAGTCATGTGATGGTGAAAGAAGTGAAAGAAAGAAACTCTTGATTTCCAGTAGTTGAATATGAAAATGTTCTGTTTTCTTTCTGTACAGGATTATACTCTGACAATGTATTTCCAGCAGTCCTGGAGAGACAAAAGGCTATCTTACTCTGGAATACCTCTGAACCTCACTCTAGACAACAGGGTGGCTGACCAGCTCTGGGTTCCTGACACCTACTTCATTAATGACAAGAAGTCATTTGTACATGGAGTTACAGTGAAGAATCGCATGATTCGCCTACACCCGGATGGCACAGTTCTCTATAGCTTGAGGTTGGTATTAACTATACATGAATAGTTGTTAGTATCACTGTCTGAGACTAGGAATGGAGTATGGGTATTCATGCAGTTTGCCCACTGCCATGACAAAATAATGGCCTGGATTTTGCGGTCAGCGGTGAAGTGACAGCACTCGCCGCTGACCTCGAAGAAAGCTGCCACAAAGATCTCGTGATCTCCATGGTGTGGATTTAACCTCTCCCGGCCTTAATTTAATTCTGGCGTCAAGCCTAGGGGATCTCCAGCATCCAGAAACAGTGATAAGAACATAGAGTCATAGAGTCATAGAGATATACAGCACAGAAAGAGGCCCTTCGGACCATCGCGTCCACGCCGGCCATCAAGCCCTGTCTAATCTAATCCCATTTTCCAGCACTTGGTCCGTAGCCTTGGATGCTATGGCATTTCAAGTGCTCATCCAAATGCTTCTTGAATGTTGTGAGGGTTCCTGCCTCTACCACCCTTTCAGGCAGTGAGTTCCAGATTCCAACCACCCTCTGGGTGAAAAAGTTTTTCCTCAAAACCCCTCTAAACCTCCAGCCCCTTACCTTGAATCTATGTCCCCTTGTTATTGACCCCTCTACTAAGGGGAAAAGTTCCTTTCTATCCACCCTATCTATGCCCTTCATAATTTTGTATACCTCAATCAGGTCCCTCCTCAGCCTTCTCTGCTCCAAGGAAAACAACCCCAGCCTGTCCAGTCTTTCTTCATAGCTGAAGCGCTCCAGCCCAGGTAACATCCTGGTAAATCTCCTCTGCACCCTCTCCAAAGCAATCACATCCTTCCTATAGTGTGGCAACCAGAACTGCACACAGTACTCCAGCTGTGGCCTTACCAGCGTTTTGTACAGCTCCATCATAACCTTCCTGCTCTTATATTCTATGCCTCGGCTAATGAAGGCAAGTATCCCATATGCCTTTTTAACCACCTTATCCACCTGTTCTGCTGCCTTCAGGGATCTATGTACATGCACACCAAGGTCCCTCTGATCCTCTGTCTTTCCTAGGGTCTTACCATTCATTGTGTATTCCCTTGCCTTGTTAGTCCATCCAAAATGCATCACCTCACACTTTTCATGGTTAAATTCCATTTGCCACTGTTCCGCCCATCTGACCAACCCATCTATATCGTCCTGTAGCCTGAGGCTTCCCGCCTCGCTATTTACCACCCCACTGTAAAGTCTGTAGGTATTATGACGAATTAATACACAGACTGCAAGAGTAACTTTAACAGGACTTTACTATTCGAAGGTCAGGGCGAATCTGCCCAATAAATCCTGACACAGCACTTATATACCGGTGTGGTCACCGTCGGTATTACAGTATACAGCAGCCAAGATAAAGTAGTGCCACACCTAAAATAGTTCTCTTAAAGGTGAACGGTTACATACAATAGTTCTCTTAAAGGTAGAACAGTTACATACACTACAATCCTCCCTTTTTAGCTTACAACATACTTATTCCCCATTAAACATAACATCATAACATATATCCAACTTCATGTTAAAACAGTTCACAGATGTAGTCTCTGCGGAAACAGTTCACAGATTCAGTCTCTGCGGGAAACAGTTCATAGATTCAGTCTCTGCGGAAAACAGTTCACAGATTCAATCTCGGTGGATGCGCCTTCCGTGCTTCTTGACTCGGTCCTGACAACACCTCAGTGGTGTAGCAGTTCCCTGTGGCGTAGTCGGTTCACGTTGCGGGAGTGACTCATCCAATAGTCCTTCACTGGACTTAACAGCTTGAACTTCCGTCCTTCTGAACCAGCATTGTTGGCTTGTAAAAACTTGAGTACCTTGGGAAGTTTTTCTACTTCCAAACTGATTTGGCTCCGTTCGAAGTGACCCCGTGCATGATCTAGTAGTGATGATGATGGTCCAGATGATCATCATCTTCTGCTTCGTCTTTTCCTTTTCTGCTTCTTGGAGACTCTCTGGGCTCCACTGTCAGCTGCCAGCTGCATGCACAGTTCCTCCTTCTCGTCCTCCTTTTTCCGTAGTAGCGCCACCATCTCCCGATGTTCCTTAGACTTTTTGTGATTCTTCATGGTTTCTGCACTTTGGGAGTTTTCATCACAAGCTGGGCAGAACAGGTCATCGTAATATTCGATGTCGTCCAACAGGTCATGGTAATATTCGGTGTCATCTTGAGCTAGGCCAGTGAGAGGGTCTTCTATTTCCTCCATACCCAGCTGGACATTAGCCAGCTTTTGTTCCAAATCCAGACATCTTTCCTGAAGAGACTTCTTCAGGCATTCAGCTTCATCCAGCTTTTTCTGGGCTTCCTGCAAGTCTTTTACTAATGACGTCATTTGTGATTTTAATACTTCAACTTCATTCGGAGATTGGTTGATCGGACTATTCAATCCCTCTACTGCAGCAGCTGTTTCAACCTTCTGTTGTTCAACATTGACGTGAGTCAGCGTACTTTTGGCATCCAAGGGTTGCTCTGCTGCCATCTTCTCAGTCTGTGTTGCAACCTCAGCTATTTCAATAACTTTTGGGAGCTCCAAACCCCTCTCCTTTGAAGATTTAAACTCCTGTTCAATTTGTTCCCATTTCAGAGTCTTGTCCTTCAGCATATGAAGGAGTTGGCTGACCGTTAACTCTTCTGACCTCCAACGTTTCCCAGTAGCTGCAGGGCTGTTTATAACCTTGCCCTGGGGCTCCTTTGCTGTTTCTACTTCGCCATCATCCGCAGCCTCCACCATTCGAATTTCCCCACTTGAATCGTCCGGTGATGCTGCACCCAACTTCAGTAGGAGCTCGGAGTTCATGGCGACCAAATCAGTCTTTTCTGCCTCCAATCCGCTAACAAGCGCTTTCAGTTGCAGAACCTCTTGCTCCACCAGGTTAAAGCACGCACCTTCTGAAACCGAATCAGCTTTGATTCGTTTGGCCTCCTTGCCCCGACGGTTTGTGTGCTCCTGCTCCTTTTTCTCCATCAGCTGTTTCTGTTGTCTTTCCAGGTTCTCCCACTCTGTGTCACAGAACTTTTTCATTGCTTTCATCTCTTGTTCGAGACGGCAACTCAATTGTTCTAATTGCTGTTGTAATTTGAAATGGAGTTGAGTTCGAGCCCGGTGTTCCTCAGAATTGTGCATATCTGTAAACTGGACAGACTCAGAATTCTCTGTCAAACTATGTTGTTGTTGTTCAGTGGAATTCTGTTCTGAAACTTTGTTCTCCTCTGAAGCATAAGCATTTATGCACTCCTTCGTTTTTCCAACCTTAGTCAGCAAGTCCATTTTAAACTTGTCTTTCGCACCTGGGCTGGTCTTATCGTCATCCGTTTCAGAGTCTGAGCTGATTGTCTTCACCGAGTTCTCACTCATTATTGCTTTTAAATAGTGCCATTCCATGTTTATTTCCCAGATCCACTCCCGTCCCAGAAGTAGTGGACCTCCCTCAGGTAGTACATATAAATACATTCCTTGGTGTTCTTTGTCCCTGTCTCTCACCTTGACTTTTATCTTTCCCATGGGGTATACTTTCTGCCCCGTGTATGTCTGCAATACAATCTTGGTATCTCTCAAGGGTATGTTTGAGAATAGCCGGTTGTAATCCCTTCGATTTATGACTGATAGGGCTGATCCTGTGTCCAATTCCATTTTCACTTGGACTCCGGCTATTTTTAGCATGACCCAGATAGTTTGCAGGTCAGCTTCCTTACTCACATTGTGAATTCTCAGACTACCCAGTTCCTGAACGGTTGGGTCTGAATCCGAATTCTGTTCATCTGAACTCTTCTCAGCCACCTTGTGTACCTTATTGTACTTTTCCTGCGGTGACTTTTTTTTTGTTGTTGTTGGTCTTCTTTCCTGACCGGCATACCTTAGCTATGTGACCAATTTTGCCACATTTTCTACATTCCTGGTTTTTAAACCAGCATTGGTTCTGGTCGTGTGTTGTCTTCCCACAACGATAACATTTTGATGTACCCGAAGTAATTTGATCCACACTGAGTACCGCTGCCTTCAGCTGCATTTCCGCTGTGCCTCTCGCTGTGGCTTCGTGCGATGCTGCAATAAGGACAGCCTTATCAAGTGTGAGATCGTTCTCTTCTAGCAGACGCTTTTGTGTTCCTTCCTTCGACAACCCGCACACGAACTTGTCTCTCAATGCCTCTGTCAGATTTTCCCCAAACTGGCAGTATTTCGCTAGTCTACGCAGTTCGACCAAGTATTCCGCGTTGCTTTCCTCTTTCCGTTGCGTTCTCGCATAGAATTTGAATCGTTCCGCCAACATCAGTGGTGTGGGGTTCAAATGATCCTTCAGGACAGCAACAATATTAGCGAAAGTCTGATCCGCCGGTTTAGCTGGTGATAGAAGATGCTTCAATAGCCCGTATGTCTTTGCCCCCATTGCGTTTAATAAGGTGAGAGCTTTATCATCATCTGCTATCTTATTGGCCTCACAATATATCTCGATACGTTCTACGTACGTGGCCCAATCTTCCACCTCGGAATCGAAGTTGTTGATGTTACCATGCTTAGGCATCTTCACTATCTCTCACTATCTTTCTGCGAAACAAACACGAAATTTTTCTTTAACATTTTTTTTTTCAAAATGGCGGTTTCCCGCTCTTGTCTTCTTCCCCCGCCCACTTTCAAAATGGCGGTTTCCCGCTTCTGTCGTCTTCCCCGCCGACTGGCGGCTTCCCGCGTTTCTTCCCCTGGCGGGAGGGTAAGCTTTACCCTCGGGCGACGACCGCTGGCTTTCGGGGTTCGCAGCCTGCGCGTCAGCTTCAGTGCGTTCCTTGTTCCCTTTTATCGGCAGGGCAACCGGCGCTGGGTACAACCCGTTGATGGCGAACAGTTTCAGCCGCTGGGCTGGATCTCGCTCAGTCTCCCTCGCTCGGGCTCTGTCTCTCCCGCTCGCTCGGGCTCTGTCTCTCCCTCAGCGGCTTCCAATCGCGCCTCCCAGCCCTCTTGCAGTCCGGTGCATTCCTCCCCGGCTGCGGCTGAGTTCTCCGTGATTTATTTATTTTTATATCTTCCCGCGCCTTACGATCCCGGTCGCAGTGCTTCGTGGCCTCGGTCGCTGCCCGGCCTTTTTCACTCCAATCGCGCCTCCCAGCCCTCTCGCAGTCCGGTGCTTTCCTCCCCGGCTGCGGCTGAGTTCCCCGCGGTTTATTTATTTTTATATCTTCCCGCGCCTTACGATCCCGGTCGCAGCGCCTCGTGGCCTCGGTAGCTGCCCGGCCTTTTTCGCCGGTCACGGTCTCGCTGTCTCACGACGCCGTTGCGTCTCCCAGCCCGCTTGTACCACGGCTTCCGTGCTCCACGCTGCCCCAGTCTCAGCGCCTCTGGGCCCGACTTCTGTCCGGCTCCTTTCCCCCGACCGTGGTCGAGTTCACCGCCCTTATCCTCCGTTTATTTTTTTTATTTTCCCTTTACTCACAGTCACCGTGGCCGACTTGCTTCTCGTGCTGATCGGCTCACTCACCACCGTGGCAGAAGGGACAATCAGTGCCTGTTGCTGATGGAAGGCTTCGTGTCTGAATTCTTCCTTCTTCCTTGCTCTGCAGACTCGAGTTTTCTCTCAGCAGAACGATGAGGGCGGGTGCCTCTTCTCGACGCTCGTTAACTGCTTCGGAAGTATTGTTGCCGCAGGGTAAGATCGAACTCGTCGCCACTGTAAAGTCTGTAGGTATTATGACGAATTAACACACAGACTACAAGAGTAACTTTAACAGGACTTTACTATTCGAAGGTCAGGGCGAATCTGCCCAATAAATCCTGACACAGCACTTATATACTGGTGTGGTCACCGTTGGTATTACAGTATACAGCAGCCAAGATAAAGTAGTGCCACACCTAAAATAGTTCTCTTAAAGGTGAACGGTTACATACAATAGTTCTCTTAAAGGTAGAACAGTTACATACACTACACCCACCATAAGAATATAAGAACATAAGAAGTAGGAGCAGGAGTAGGCCATATGGCCCCTCGGGCCTGCTCCGCCATTCAATAGGATCATGGCTGATCCGAATCTAGACTCACGTCCACTTCCCTGCTCTCTCCCCGTAACCCCTAATTCCCTTATCTGCTAGGAAACTGTCTATCTCCATTTTAAATGTATTTAATGTTGCAGCTTCCGCAGCTCTCTGGGGTAGCAAATTCCATAGATTTACTACCCTCTGAGTGAAGAAGTTTCTCCTCATCTCAGTTTTGAAAGGGCAGCCCCTTATTCTAAGATTATGCCCCCTAGTTCTAGTCTCACCCATCAGTGGAAACATCCTCACCGCATCCACCCGATCAAGTCCTCTCACAATCTTATATGTTTCGATAAGATCGCCTCTCATTCTTCTGAACTCCAATGAGTAGAGTCCCAACCTACTCAACCTTTCCTCATACGTCAACCCCCTCATCTCCGGAATCAACGGAGTGAACCTTCTCTGAACCGCCTCGAGAGCAAGTATATCTTTTCTTAAATATGGAAACCAAAACTGCACGCAGTATTCCAGGTGTGGCCTTACCAATACCCTGTATAACTGCAGCAAGACTTCCCTGTTTTTATACTCCATCCCCCTCGCAATAAAAGCCAAGATTCCATTGGCCTTCCTGATCACCTGCTGCACCTGCATACTAACTTTTTGTGTTTCATGCACCAGGACCCCCAGATCCCTTTGTACTGTAGCACTTTGCAGTTTCTCTCCATTTAGATATTAACTTGCTCTTTGATTTTTTCTGCCAAAGTGCATAACCTCACACTTTCCAGTATTGTATTCCATCTGCCAAATCTCTGCCCACTCACTTAGCCTGTCTATGTCCTTTTGCAGGTTTTTTATGTCCTCCTCACTCACTGCTTTCCCTCCCATCTTTGTATCGTCGGCAAACTTGGATGTGTTGCACTCGGTCCCTTCCTCCAAATCGTTAATATAGATTGTAAAGAGTTGAGGTCCCAGCACTCACCCCTGCGGAACACCACTAGTTACTGATTGCCAGCCCGAGAATGAACCATTTATCCCAACTCTTTGTTTTCTGTTAGATAGCCAATCTTCCACCCATGCCAGTGTATTACCCCCAATCCCGTGATTTCTTATCTTGATCAGTAATCTTTTGTGTGGAACCTTGTCAAATGCCTTTTGGAAGTCCAAATGCACTACATCCACTGGTTCCCCTTTATCCACCCTGTATGTTACATCCTCAAAGAATTCGAGCAAATTTGTCAAACATGACTTCCCCTTCATAAAACCATGCTGACTCTGTCCTATTAAATTATGTTTATCCAAATGCTCTGTTACTGTTTCCTTAATAATGGACACCAACATTTTGCCAACCACTGGTCTATAGTTTCCAGATTTTTGTCTACTTCCCTTCTTAAATAAGGGTGTTACATTAGCAGTTTTCCAATCTGCCGGGACCTTTTCTGAGTCCAGGGAGTTCTGGAAAATAATCACCAATGCATCCACAATCCCTACCGCCACTTCTCTCATGACCCTAGGATGTAGGCCATCAGGTCCGGGGGATTTATCCACCTTAAGTCCCATTATTTTATTGAGTACCATCTCCTTAGTGATTTTAATTGTGTTTGGTTCCTCCCCCCCCATTGCCCCCAGTTTGTCCAGTGTTGGGATATTTTTAGTGTCCTCTACTGTAAAGACTGATACAAAATATTTGTTCAGCGTCTTTGCCATCTCCATGTTCCCCACCACTAGTTTCCCAGTCCCATCCTCTAAGGGACCAACGTTTACTTTAGCCACCCTTTTTCTTTTTATATAGCTGTAGAAACTCTTGCTATCTGTTTTTATATTTTTTTGCCAGTTTACTTTCATAATCTATCTTCCCTTTCTTAATTAATCTTTTAGTTATTGTTTGCTGGCTTTTAAATGCTTCCCAATCTTCTATCCTCCCACTAGATTTGGCTACTTTATATGCCCTTGTTTTCAGTCGGATACTATCCTTTATTACTTTACTAAGCCACGGATGGTTGTCTTTTCTTTTATTCCCCTTTTTCCTCAGTGGAATATATTTATCTTGAAAGATGTGAAATATCTCCTTGAATGTACACCACTGCTCTTGTACCGTCTTACACTTTAATCTGTTTTCCCAGTCCATTTTAGTCAATTCTACTCTCACACCTTCATAGTCTCCTTTATTTAAGCTCAGTACGCTGGTTTGAGATCCTACTCTCTCATCCTCAAACTGAATTTGGAATTCAACCATATTATGGTCACTCATTCCAAGGGGATCCTTTACTAGGACATTTTTTATTAATCCTGTCTCATTACACAGGACCAGATCTAAGATTGCCTGTCCCCTGGTTGGTTCAGTTACATACTGCTCAAGGAACCCAATCCCTAATAAAGTCTATGAACTCTTCCTCAAGGCTGCCCTGCCCAATTTGATTAGTCCAGTCAATATGAAAGTTAAAATCCCCCATGATTATAGCTGTTCCCTTATTACAAGCCCCAACTATTTCCTGATTTATACTCCGACCAACAGAGTTGCAACTGTTAGGAGGCCTATAGACCACGCCCACTAGTGACTTTTTCCCCTTATTATTCCTTATCTCCACCCAAACTATTTCACTATCCTGATCCTTTGACCCAATATCATTTCTGACTATTGCAGTGATTCCATCCTTGATTAACATAGCAACCCCACCTCCCTTTCCTTCCTGTCTGTCCTTCCTAATTGTCAAATACCCTTGTATGTTTAGTTCCCAGTCATGATTATCTTGCAGCCATGTTTCCCTAATGGCCACCAGATCATACCCATGTGTAGTTATTTGTAACAGCAACTCGTCAATTTTGTTGCGAATGCTGCGTGCATTCAGATAAAGAACTTTCAAATATGTTTTCTGACAATTTATTCCTGCTTTTACCCCTTTTACTACTTTACCTTTATCATTATACATTCTGTCCCTTCCTGACATGCTCTGGTTTTTAATTCCCCCACTGCTACCTTGCTCTTTTGCCTTCTCCGCTGTCATTTTTATTTTTCGCTCTCTTAAAACCTCCCCCCCACTAATTAGTTTAAAGCCCTCTCTACGGCCCTAGTTATTCGATTCGGCAGGACTCTCGTCCCAGCACTGGCCAAGTGAAGTCCGTCCCAATGGAACAGCTCTCTCCCGTCCCAGTACTGATGCCAGTGTCCCAGGAAGCAAAACCCATTTCTCCCACACCAGTCTTTGAGCCACGCATTTAACTCTCTAATTTTATTTACCCTAGCCAAATTTGCACGTGGCTCAGGTAGTAATGCAGAGATTATTACCCTTGTGGTTCTGCTTTTTAATTTGGCCCCTAGCTGCTCAAACTCCCTCAGCAGAACCTCCTTCCTTGTCCTATCTATGTCGTTGGTACCAACATGGACCACGACAACTGAATCCTCCCCCTCCCACTCCAAGTTTCTCTCCAGCCCAGAGGAGATGTCCTTAACCCTGGCACCGGGCAGGCAACACAGCCTTCGGGACTCTCGCTCTCAGCTGCAAAGGACTCTATCTATCCCCCTAACGATACTATCCCCTACCAGTACAACATTTCTTTTATCTCCCCCCACTTGAATGGCCCCCCGCTCCACGGTGCTGTGGCCGGGTTGCTCATCCTCCCTGCAGTCCCCGTTCCCATCCTCACAGGGAGTAAGAGCCTCAAACCTGTTGGACAAGAGCAAGGGCTGCGGCTCCTCCAACACTACCTCCTAAATCCCCATACCTGCCTCACTTCTAGTCACACCATCCTGACCCTGGCCACGGACTACATCTGAATAAATTAATCTAATTGGTGTGAATACCTCGTGATACACAGAGTCCAGGTAACTCTCCCCCTCCCTGATGTGTCTCAGTGTTTGAAGCTCGGACTCCAGCTCTTCAACACGGAGCCGGAATTCCTCGAGCAGCCAACACTTACTGCAAATGTGATCACCGTGAGCATCAATGGTGTCCACCAGCTCCCACATATTGCAGCAGCAACACATCACCTGATCTCCCATTCTATGTAATTAATTAAATTTATTAATATTATTCTTAAATACCCTCTGCCCCGATTCTAGATGATGAATATCGCACCTTAGAAACTATAAACCACAGAGTTTAAGCTTAAAAGGAGAGAAATACTCACCAACGAATCACTTACCCGCTTTCTGGTGACGTCACACTTGGATTACTTTTTATCTCTCTCCTTCCCTCTGAGTTCCAAGATTGGAGATTGGTACGCCTTACCTGGGTCTCGGGAGCCTTTACACAGCCGCTCAGCCCGCGATTCCCGCCGATTCTCGCACTGAGGCCTTACCTGGGCTCTGGAGCCTTTATACAGCCACTCAGCCCGCGATTCCCGCCGATTCTCGCACTGAGGCCTTACCTGGGCTCTGGAGCCTTTATACAGCCGCTCAGCCCGCGATTCCCGCCGATTCTCGCACTGAGGCCTTACCTGGGCTCTGGAGCCTTTATACAGCCGCTCAGCCCGCGATTCCCGCCGATTCTCGCACTGAGGCCTTACCTGGGCTCTGGAGCCTTTATACAGCCGCTCAGCCCGCGATTCCCGCCGATTCTCACACTGAGGCCTTACCTGGGTCTCGGGAGCCTTTATACAGCCGCTCAGCCCGCGATTCCCACCGATTCTCGCACTGAGACCTTACCTGGGTCTCGGGAGCCTTTATACAGCCGCTCAGCCCGTGATTCCCGCCGATTCTCGCACTGAGGCCTTACCTGGGTCTTGGGAGCCTTTATACAGCCGCTCAGCCCGCGATTCCCGCCTATTCTCGCACCAATTTTCGTGTCATCTGCGAACTTACTGATCATACCTTTTACATTCACATCCAAATCATTAATGTAGACCACAAACAGCAAGGTACCCAGCACCGATCCCTGCGGTACCCCACTGGACAAAGGCTTCCAGTCACAAAAACAACCTTCCACCATCATCCTCTGCCTTCTGCTACTAAGCCAGTTTTGGATCCAATGTGCCAAGGCACCCTGGATCCCATGGGCTCTTACCTTCCTGACCAGTCTCCTATGAGGGACCTTATCAAAAGCCTTACTGAAATCCATGTAAACCACATCCACTTCACTACCCTCATCCACACACCTAGTCACCCCCTCAAAAAATTCAATCAAATTGGTCAGACATGATCTTCCCTTGACAAAGCCATGCTGGCTATCCCTAATTAATCCCTGCCTCTCCAACTGGAAACCAATTCTGTCCCTCAGAATTTTTTCCAATAATTTCCCTACCACTGATGTTAGGCTCACTGGCCTGTAATTCCCTGGTTTATCCCTACTACCCTTCTTGAATAATGGTACTACATTAGCTGTTCTCCAGTCCTGTGGCACATCCCCTGTGGCCAGAGAGGTTCTGAAAATTTGTGTCAGAGTCCCTGCAATCTCCTCCTTTGCCTCACATAGTAGCCTGGGATACATCTCGTCCGGGCCTGGGGATTTATCCACTTTTAAGCCTGCTAAAACCGCTAGCACCTCCTCCCTCTCGATGCTAATATGTTCAAGTATATCGCAGTCCGCCTGCCCGATTTCTATGTCCACATCGTCCTTCTCCATAGCGAACACAGATGCAAAAAATTCATTTAAAACCCCACCTACATCCTCTGGCTCTACATACAGTTTGCCACTTTGGTCCCTAATGGGCCCTACTCTTTCCCTAGTTATCCTCTTGCCCTTAATATACTTGTAAAACACCTTAGGATTTTCCTTTATTTTGCTCGCCAGTGTTATTTCATGGCCCCTCCTCGCTCTCCTAATTTCTTTTTTAAGTATCCCCCTGCATTTTTTATACTCCTCTAGGGCTTCCTCTGCCTTTAGTCCTTTGTATCTGCCAAAAGCCCCCCTTTTTTTCCTAATCCATTCTCGTATATCCCTTGACATCCAAGGTTCCCAGGGCTTGTTGGTCCCACTCTTGACCTTTACGGGAACATGTTGCCATTGTACTCTCTCAATTTCCTTTCTGAAAGACTCCCATTGCTCCGATGTGGATTTTCCTTCAAGTAGCTGATCCCAGTCCACATTGGCCAGATCCTGCCTTATCATATTAAAATCGGCCTTCCCCCAATTTAGAACCTTTATTTCCGGTCCATCCTTGTCCTTTTCCATGACTACCTTAAATCTCACCGAATTATGGTCACTGTCACCAAAGTGCTCACCTACTAACACTTCGACCACTTGCCCGGCCACATTCCCTAGAATTAGGTCCAGTACCGCCCCCTCTCTTGTAGGACTTTCTACATGCTGGCTCAAAAAGCTCTCCTGGATGCACTTTAAGAATTCTGCACCCTCTAAGCCTTTCACACTCTGACTATCCAAGTTAATATTGGGGAAGTTGAAGTCCCCCACTATAATTACCCTATTATTTGCACACTTATCTGAGATTTGCCTACATATCTGTTCCTCTATCTCCCCCTGGCTGTTGGGGGCCTATAGTACACTCCCAGCAAAGTGCTAGCCCCCTTTTAGTTTTTAAGTTCAACCCATATGGCCTCATTAGAGGAACCTGTTAATATATCATCCCTCCTTACAGCAGTAATTGTCTCCTTAATTAATATTGCAACACCCCCTCCTCTTTTACCCCCCCCCACCTCTGTCTCGCCTGAACATTCTATACCCCGGAATATTGAGCTGCCAGTCTTGCCCCTTCCTCAACCATGTCTCCGTGATAGCAACAATATCATACTCCCATGTGTTCATCAACAACTTCAGTTCATCCACCTTATTCGTAAGACTCCTTGCATTAAAATAAATGCCATTTAGCCTTGCCCTACTCCCTTGTGCCGTTACACATTTGCTCTGCCTTCCAGTCTGACTTATTTTTTCCTCTATATTTGGCTGTACATCACCCCCTATTATAGCTCCACTCTGTATACCACCCCCCTGCCAAGTTAGTTTAAACCCCCCCGAACTGTGCTAGCAAACCTCCCCGCAAGGGTATTTGTCCCGTTCTGGTTCAGGTGCTACCTGTCCGACTTGTACAAGTCCCACCTTTCCCAGAAGCAGGCCCAGTGATCCAGGAAACTAAAGCCCTCCCTCCTGCACCAACTCTTTAGCCACGCATTCATCTGCTCTATCCTCCTATTCCTATACTCACTAGCACGTGGCACCGGGAGTAATCCAGAGATTACAACCTTTGAGGTCCTGCTCTTTAGTCTGCTACCTAGCTCCCTAAATTCTTGCTGCAGGACCTCATCCCTCTTCCTACCCATGTCATTGGTCCCAATGTGAACGACGACCTCTGACTGTTCACCCTCCCCCTTCAGAATGCCCTGCAGCAGTTCAGTGACATCCTTGACCCTGGCACCAGGGAGGCAACAAACCATCCTGGAGTCACGTCTATGGTCACAGAAATGCCTATCTGTTCCCCTTACAATAGAATCCCCTACCACTATTGCCCTCCCACTCTTTTTCCTCCCTTCCTGAGCAGCAGAAGCACCCCTGGTGCCAGGAAGTTGGCTGCTGCTGTCTTCCTCTGGTAAGTCATCCCCCTCAACAGTATCCAAATCAGTATACCTATTTGAGAGGGGGATGTCCACAGGGGACGCCTGCACTACCTGCCTGCTTCTACTGCTCCGCCTGATGGTCACCCATTTCCCTTCTGCCTGTGGTGTGACCAACTCCCTAAACATGTTACTCACGACCCTCTCAGCATCGTGAATGCTCCAAAACTCATCCATCCGCAGCTCCAGCGCCGCAATGCGGTCTACTAGTAGCTGCAGCTAGATACATTTCTGGCACACATGGTCGTCAGGGACACAGGCAGCCTCCCTGAATTCCCACATAGAGCAAGAGGAGCATAACACGGGGCTCGGCTGTCCTGACATGACTTACCCTTTAATTAATTTAAATTAATTCAATACCACCAATTAAAGATATACACTAGGGCGCTTGTATGGTTTACCAACAGTCCCCGCTACACCAGAAAGACCTTAGCAACTATAAACCAGAGTTAAAGTTTAAAAAATAGAGAAATACTCACCAACCAATCACTTACCTGCTCCCTGGTGACGTCACACTCTGATTACTTTTTACCTCTCTCCCCGCTGCTGAGTTGGTCGGGCCTCGCTGCTGCCGTCGCTTTTAATTGCCGCCGGTCGCTGCTCTCCCCCAGGTCCAGCCGCTGTGGTCAGGCCTTGCTGCTGCCGCCACTTTTATGCTCCGCCTCGGTCACTGCTCTCCCCCAGGTCCAGCCGCTGTGGTCAGGCCTTGCTGCTGCCGCCACTTTTATGCTCCGCCTCGGTCACTGCTCTCCCCCAGGTCCAGCCGCTGTGGTCAGGCCTTGCTGCTGCCGCCACTTTTATGCTCCGCCTCGGTCGCTGCTCTCCCCCAGGTCCAGCCACTGTGGTCGGGCCTCGCTGCTGCCGCCGCTTTTATGCTCCGCCTCGGTCGCTGCTCTCCCCTAGGTCCAGCCGCTGTGGTCGGGCCTCGCTGCTGCCGCCGCTTTAATGCTCCGCCTCGGTCGCTGCTCTCCCCCAGGTCCAGCCGCTGTGGTCGGGCCTCGCTGCTGCCGCCGCTTTTATGCTCCGCCTCGGTCGCTGCACTCCCCCAGGTCCAGCCACTGTGGTCGGGCCTCGCTGCTGCCGCCGCTTTAATGCTCCGCCTCGGTCACTGCTCTCCCCCAGGTCCAGCCGCTGTGGTCGGGCCTCGCTGCTGCCGCCGCTTTTATGCTCCGCCTCGGTCGCTGCTCTCCCCCAGGTCCAGCCGAACATAAGAAATAGGAGCAGGAGTAGGCCATTTTGCCCTTCGAGCTTGCTCCACCATTCAATAAGATCATGGCTGATCTTCTACCACATCTCCACTTTCCTGCACTATCCCCATATCCCTTGATTCCCTTAATATTCAAATATCTATCAATCTCTGTCTTGAATATACTCAACGACTAAGCCTCCGCAGCCCTCTGGGGTAGAGAATTCCAAAGTTTCACCACCCTCTGAATGAAGAAATTTCTCCTCATCTCAGTCCTAAATGGCCAACCCCTTATTCTGAGACTGTGACCCCTGGTTCTACACTCCCCAGCCAGGGGAAACATCCTCCTTGAATCTACCCTGTCAAGCCCTGTCAGAATTTTGTATGTTTCAATGAGATCACCTCTCAGTCTTCCAAACTCTAGAGAATATAGGCCTAGTCTCAATCTCTCCTCATAGGACAATCCCAGGAATTGGTCTGGTGAACCTTCATTGCACTCCTTCTATGGCAAGTATATCCTTCCTCAGGTAAGGAGACCAAAACTGTACACAGTACTCCAGGTGTGGCCTCACCAGTGGCCCTATATAATTGCAGTAAGATGTCTTTACTCTTATACTCAAATCCTCTTGTAATAAAGGCCAACATACCATTTGCTTTCCTAATTGCTTGCTGTACCTGCATGTTAACTTTCAGTGATTCTTGTACAAGGACACCTAGGTCCCTCTGAACACCAACATTTCTCAATCTCTCACCATTTAAAAAAGACTCTGCTTTTCTATGTTTCCTACCAATGTGGATAACTTCACATTTCTCCACA
Organism: Somniosus microcephalus; assembly: GCF_052327205.1. Classification (NCBI taxonomy): domain Eukaryota; kingdom Metazoa; phylum Chordata; class Chondrichthyes; order Squaliformes; family Somniosidae; genus Somniosus; species Somniosus microcephalus. The sequence continues at coordinate 226,062,274 of NC_140988.1, forward strand.
TTATATTCCATTTCCCATGTTCTTGCCCACTCACTTAGCGGAACTATATCCCCATGAAGCCTCCTTGCATCCTCCTCACAACTTATATTCTCACCCAGCTTTATATCATCAGCAAACCTGGATATATTACATTTGGTCCCCTCATCCAAATCACTGATATAGATTTGAATAGCTGAGGCCCAAGCACTGATCCTTGGGGTACCCCACTAGTTACAACCTGCCAAACCAAAAATGACCCATTTATTCCTACTCTCTGTTTTCTGTCTGTTAACCATCCTCAATCCATGCTAGTATATTACCCCCAATCCCATGAGCCCTAATTTTGTTTAATAACCTCTTGTGTGCCACCTTATCGAATGCCTTCTGAAAATCCAAATACACCACATTCACTGGTTCCCCCTTATCTATTCTGCTAGTTACAACCTCAAAAAACTCTTAACAGATTCGTCAAACACGATTTCCCTTTCATAAATCCGTGTTGACTCTGGCCAATCCTATTATTATTTTCTAAGTGCCCTGTTACCACGTCCTTAATAATAGATTCTAGCATTTTCCCTACTACTGATGTCAGGCTAACTGGTCTGTAGTTCCCCGTTTTTTCTCTCCCTCCTTTCTTAAATAATGGGGTTACATTTGCTACCTTCCAATCCACAGGAACCATTATAGAATCTATGGAATTTTGAAAAGTGACAACCAATGCATCCACTGTCTCTATGGCCATCAGGTCCAGGGAATTTATCAGCATTCAGTCCCATTAATTTCTCCAGTACTACTTTTTTACAAATACAAATTTCTTTCAGTTCCTCATTCTCGCTGGATCCTTGGTTCTCCACTATTTCCGGGAAGTTTTTTGCGTCTTCTTCCGTGAAGACAGACACAAAGGGCTCGATTTTCATTGAGCCGTGGAGTCGGGCTTGGAGTTAAAATCGCAAAAACTGGCGGGCAGAACCCCGCCTGGTTCCCGACTCCGAGCAATTTTAACTCAGGCGTGTCTGATGGTCCCGACTCCATCCCGCATCCAACAGGCGGGACTGGTCTTTAAGGCCCTTAATAACCACTAAATGGACTCTATAATCCTATTTTAACAGGCCCTTGCAAATTTAACCCTTTTCCCACGTAAAACACGCCTGCTAGGAAACACGAATGTGAAACCTGGCGGGAGCACTATTGGATTGCTGACTATCAACTGCAGGTCAACCATTACAGAGGAGATTTGATCAGCCATCATTTGCAGGTGGCAGGACTTAGTGGTCTCAGGCCTGGTGCAACTTTTACAAGGCTTAACCACACCTCTGGAAGGTTGGAGCCTCAGACCCATCTCCAGTGTGGCCTCCTGGGAAACCCATCTCGCCACCTTCACTCAGCGCTTCCTCAATGGAGACATATACCAGAAGCATGGGAGCCATTTATTTCCTTCCCATCTGGGCATTACAGGAGCTCGAGCACCAGCCGCAGCACCAGCAGAACCAGGAACAACAGCAGCACCAGCAACAGCAGCAGCAGGAGTGACAGGCTGCTGCTCACCCACCTGAAGCTGCACAGGCCAGAAGGGGCCAGCGCCTGGAAGTGGCTGGAGAGCACCTTGCTGCATCTGTGCCTGGAGTTCCATCACCTCTGATCTTATGGATGGACCCAGAGGCAGAGGGTCGATATGCTGCTGAGCCGAGCTGGCAGTGTCCTGCGCCCTCCAACTAGGACTCTCCACTGCTTTCCCTGTCTACACAATCAGCTGATGCTCACTTGTGAGCTGTGATACACCACGTGACAACACTACTCCATGTCCCGAAAGTCCCACCGAGGTGTGAGTGTCTGCGCTGGTGCTGAGTGCACTGAATTCTGCCGACGCTGCGACCTCAGAGGTTGCAGCTTCCTCTGAGGAGTCTGGCTGCTCGGCCTCTTCTTCCTGGCTAGGGGGGACGGATGCATGTGATGGTCCTGTGGGGGAGTAAAGGAAAGTGTCAGAGATGTGATGCAAAGACTACATGCACATAGCTTTTTGCAAATGCTCATAAGTCCATCTGTTACAGCTTCACAATCATTATCAGCGACTCATGCAATGTCAAAGAGAGAGATGGGAATCTTTTCTGTCGCCAGCTTGCTGTGTTGCACCCATCTGTCCGTCCCCCATGCGCGAATCATCCTCTATTCCCATAATTTCCAGGACAGCCTCCTCCTAGGGGGTCAGGTGGGCTATTGAGGCTGTCCCTCCTCCTGTCCTGGCTCGCTCTCTTTTGTTGTGAGCTCTCTTTTCCTGCAATGAGGGAGACAAGTGGAGGTTGAGTGAGAATGAAGGAGTGAGTGTAGAGATTGCATAGCATAGATACTTAGAAGGAGACAAAGATGGAGTGAGGTTGCAAGACCAAGGGCCCTCCCTGTGTGTTGTCAGTTGTGTTCAAAGCATCAGAGTGATAGGGAGTGTGAGGGCTGCAGGGTGGAATAGTTATGTGAATGTGAGCATAGAGAGAGAGGGAATGGGTAAGGGTGCATGGATGTCAGTGTCAAGTGGGATGTGGAGGAAGAGATTGCTAAAGCTGAGTGCTGGTGAGGAAAGGCAATGGGGATCAGATTGAGGTTGATGGGAAATTCATACTCACTTTTCCAGTGCGCTGAAGGTCATGAAATCTTTTCCTGCACTGTATCCAGGTTCTGCGGGTGACTCCCAAGGAGTTGACCTCCTCAGCCACCTGCATCCACACTGCCTTGGTCTGAGTGGGAGGCCTCTTGCTCCCTGATGAAGGGAAGAGCACCTCCCTGTTGGCCCTAGCCCCATTCACTAATGCCTGCAGTGCCACCTCGTCAAAGCGAGGAGCTGATCTGGCCCTCCCGCTTGTCATATTTGCTGCAGTTCCCTCACACTGCATAGTCAAGAAGCTTGGCAGTCTGCAGAAGAAGCAAGGCTTGCTGTGGACCTTAAATGCAGCAGCAATGATGACGTCATTGGAAGGGACTTTCAGTCATGAAAACCCCATTTGCAAACGCTTCCCACACGTTGGAAATCAATTGGCCAATTCAGTTAAAATTGCGTCAATCTCCCACATCCATTTAGATTCGTTTGGGAAACATGAAATTCAGATAACACGACACCATCCCGCACCTGAGTTAAAAACACCCCATTGTATTTGTTTAATTTCTCTGCCATTTCCTCATTCCCCATTATAATTTCTCCTGTCTCAGCCTGTAAGGGACCCACATTTACTTTCGCTAATCTTTTCCTTTTTACATACCTATAGAAGCTTTTACAGTCTGTTTTTATGTCTCTCGCTAGTTTACTCTCATATTCTATTTTCCCTTTCTTTATCAATTTCTTGGTCCTCCTTTGCTTTCTAAAATCCTCCCAATCATCAGGCTTACTACTCTTTTTGGCAGCATTATAAGCCTCTTCCTTTGATCTAATACTATCTTTAACTTCATCAAGCTGGCTAAGCAGCCAATCACATTGAAGAATTCTCACAGACATCACAGAATCACAGAATCACAGAAACCCCACAGTGCAGATAGAGGCCATTTCGGCCCATCGAGCCTGCACCGACACATATCCCACCCGATCCCCGTAACCCCTACACCAACACATATCCCACCCTATCCCCATAACCCCATGTATTTAATCCCCCTAACACTAAGGGTCAATTTATCATAGCCAATCAACCTAACCCGCACATCTTTGGACTGTGGGAGGAAACCGGAGCACCCGGAGAAAACCCACGCAAACACGGGGAGAATGTGCAAACTCCACACAGACAGTCGCCCGAGGCCGGATTTGAACCCGGGTCCCTGGCGCTGTGAGGCAACAGTGCTAACCACTATGCCACCGTACAGAAAGTAAAATGCACTGATGAACCTTCACTTTTTAAATAATTTCACAGAGGGCAAAATAAAGATTGGGACATACACATGGGATTAAGGTAGAAGCTGAAATATCATAAACAAACTTTCAAAAGATTATACTAAAAAACCATGGCAATTTTATCATAATGGAAACATTTGATATTCCACAAATATAAAATTAGTTTTTCAGGGTCAGTATGGTTGTTCAGCAGTAGCTATGACTCAGTATGCTGTTAAAAACCCAGTTACACCTCATTGAACAAAGCTTAACTTTTTCGGGGGGTTTTAACAGTGTAAAAGCTGAAGTTCTCATCAGTTCAGTGATTTCAATTGATTTCCGGCTGTGGGGAGTTCAACAGCGTCCCCTGTGGAGGACCAGGAAATGGCTGAAAGCAACTTCCAGATTTCCGCGTTTAACTGCGCATGTGCGGACGCCAGGAGATGAGGTCAGTTTCACAGTTGTAATGACAGTGAACGCTGATAGTTTTGCTGTCATTACAACTGCAAATTGCGGGCCAATAATGTTTTAATAACACATCATTTCGATTATTTCTCGCCCTCTCTCTAGTTTACTGCATTCTCTTCTCTTTCTTCCAGGTCACCCCTTTCACGCACTGCCCAAAAGAGAGTGTAATTGCCTACTCCCAGGCCTGTGCCAATTCCAATCTTTAACCCGCAATTAGAATTAGATCAGCTGCTCAGGTTAACCCACTTGCCCTTCTGTGTGGGAAAGCATCTGGTCTTCAAGAGTGGCATAGCTGAGCATGATTATGTGAACTGTGAGGGGCAGATCTACCCCTTGATGGCACCATTTATGGAACCCCAATACACAGTGGCACCACAGTTATCCTTAACACAGATATTTCTCATTTTATTTTATTTGGAAGTATTAATTTTAAAAAACTGAATTGCTTTAATGCTGGCCATTTTCTCAGTTTACCTTTAATAAATATATACTCACACATATACCTATATATATAGGTAGTGTAAATATTTATGTGAAAGGGAGTGTAGATAAATATATAAGAAAGTAGTGTAGATATATATGTTAGAGATCAGGATAGATGAATGTATTATTGTGGTGTCACTGTGTAGATATGTGAGAGGCAGTGTTGATATCTAGGTGAGAGGGTCACATGGATATATATATCTTTTATGGAATTGGGACAATTCTTCTGAGTGGTGGGACGTCCCTGACCCCAGCTGATCTCCCGACTTCAGACCATTCAGCTATATTCAGCTGATCTTCCAGGCTCTGCCAAGGAGTTCACCAGTGGTGGAAGCAGACAATATCATTTTAATATGCACACGCGTACAAGGGCAGACATACTGAACATCACCCATCACTTCCAGCAGGTTAGCCAATGGGCACAAAAATGGGTCGAAGCATGTTTCATTCTCCCCCTCCCCAGTTCCACCCAGAAATTGTCAGAAGGAGGGTGGATAATCCTGGCTCATGTACATATAAATGTGAGAGGGTCGTATGGATAAATATGTGAGACAGTGTAGTTATGTATGTTAGAACGTAGGTTAAATTTTACCAATTCACCATCCAGGCTCAGAGTTTTATGCATTTGGAACACATATTGTGAATTCAGGCAGGGTGGCCAACAGACCCCACAGGATTTTCCACCATTAGGGATGCAGAATCTTGCATGGCCCACTGACCTCCTACCCAAATTCCTGATATGTGGTCCTGGGTTGTAAAAATTCACACCAGGAGCACAAATTCAGAAGATCTACCTTTATATGTGGGACAGCAGTGTGGCTTTATATGTGAAAGGCAATATCGATATAAATGTAAGACAGCAATATTATTATATGGATATATATGAAAGGCTATGTAGATACATACGTGAGAGGGCAATAAGTATATGTGAAAAGCAGTATATGGATATATATGCGAGAGGACAATTTGGATATAAATGTGAGAGGTAGTGTGGATATTTGTGTGAGTGGACAATGTGGGTGTGTATATGTAGGAAGGCAGCAGCGCAGAGCAGTAAAGGTATTTATGCAGGAAGTCAGTAAACACTGACGTATACTTACATAGATGGACAGTATACATGGACCACTGTGGGTAATTGTTGCCCTGTCCTGCTCTCATTGTTTTCAATGAAGGAAAATGGGTTTTTTTGAATTATGAAATGACTAATCTTTCATGAGGTGAGGGCAGACCTCTATAATTTCTAAGATAACACTGTTTAAAAAGATAATTGCAAGATGCAAAGAAAACAATTATTGTGCGAATTAAATGGACTTCTATTTACAGTACACTGAGGAATTCTGAAGCTACAGCAATCCTCGAAGGACCGATCTCTGTTGTTTTTTTTCTTCTCCTTATATAACTAAAAAGTAGCTTGACAGATCATTACCCAAAACCTCATAGACTTTCAGCTTCTTCCTTTTCAAAGCTGAAATTCAAGCTAAGTGGTCAATGTATCTATGTGTATGCAGGAACTAAGAATGATGCAATGAATCTACAGGAATCAGTGGTCCCTATCCCATGCTGGGGATATTATCTGCCAAAATGGGGAGACAGTTAGTTTTATTGCATTAATGCACCAACCAGTGATAAGTAGGTAATTTTAAAGCAATATCTTATATGAAAACACAGCTTTACCTCACCACCACTTCTCTTGACCCCCACACTGCCTCTGATTTGTCACGCTGCTTGTCCAACATTCAGTATTGCATGAACAGACATTTCCTCCAATTAAATATTGGGAACACCGAAGGCCCCCGCCACCACTGTTTCCTACCCACCGACTCCATTCCTTTCCCAGGCGACTCTCTGAAGCTGAACCAGACTGTTCACAACCTTGGCATCCTGTTTGACCCTGAGCTGACCCCGTCTGCTCCATCACCAAGACCACCTACTACCGCCTTTGAAATATCGCCCGACTCCGCCCCGACTCAGCTCATCAGCTGCTGAAACCTTCATCCATGGCTTTGTTACCTCTAGGCGTGACTATTCCAATACCTCCCATCTTGCACCCTCTGTAAACTTGAGCTCATCCAAAACTCTGCTTCTCATATCCTAGCCCTGTTCACCCATCACCACTGACTTGCTGATCTGCATTGTCTCCTGGTCTGGCAATGCCTCAGTGTTAACATTTCCTTCCTTGTTTTCAACTCCCTCCATGGCCTCGCCACTCCCTATCTCTGTAATCTCCTTCAGCCCCACAACCCTCCGAGATATCTGAGCTCCTCCAATTCTGGCCTCTTGCACATCCCCGATTTTCTTCGCTCCACCATTGCTGGCTGTGCATTCAGCTGCCTAGACCCTATGCTCTGAAACCTCTCTGCCTCCCTAACTTTCTCTTCTCCTTTAAGACACGCCATAAAACTTACCTTTGTGACCAAGCTTTTGGCCACCTGTCCTAATATCGCCTATGTGGCTCGGTGTCAAATTTTGTTTTATAATCGATCCTGTGAAGCACCGTGGGATGGTTTACTATGTTAAAGGCGTCATATAAATGCAAGTTGTTTTTGTTGAACAAGTTGATGATCGGTAAGCGTACCCGAGTGTAATAATCTGAACCAATTTTAATGACTCAAAAATGAATTATCAGATTATGCTGTGTGACACAAGGGAGTATATAAGATATCAGATATATGTTTATACTAGCATTCAACAGGGTAATAATCTCTAGTGGGGAAACTATAACATTGTCCATCTAATACTAATCCATTAATAAATTGTGAAGGATAATTGATTAAAAAGCAAGCCAGTCATGCTGCAATACAAAGGGTATACATATCAGGAAAGGATGAACAGGCTGGGTCTCTTTTCTCTTGAAAAAAGAAGGTTGAGGGGTGACCTAATAGAGGTCTTTAAAATTATAAAAGGTTTTTGATAGAGTGGATACAGAGAGGATGGGCTGGATTTTCATTGGGCCGGGGAGTTGGGATTGGAGACGTGTGGGGGTTTAAAATCCCGAAATCGGGGGTCCCGACCCCATCCCACCCCCAACCCGCCTCCATGCCAGTTTCAAAGGAGGCGGGTACCTGACCCGCACTGGGACCCGCCTCCCCGAGGCGGGAAGGGGACTAGTGCCAATTAACTGCCTGTTAGCAGGTAGTTAACAGGAAGTTTTTAGCCTAATCCCTATTTTCATTGTTGAAATGTGGGATTCCCGACAGCTCCAAACCACGCCAAGTTAGCGAGGTGGGCCGTCGGGATGAAGGGCTTGGAGGGGTCGAGATGTTCAGGTGAGTGATGGGTGCATGAGTGCAGAGGTAAGTGTGTTTGGTCTGTGTAAAGTGTTTAAAGAAGTTCTACTAACCTTTACTTACCTTTACAGCCTTCCTTCCTTCAAGTCTCGGGAGTCCCTCATCTCACCGGCACAGAAAGCAGAATGGCCGCCAGCTGTCAAAATCTGCAGCCTCTGCTTTCTGTTCCGGGGAGATCTCTAAATCATCCTAAGAGGAAGGAATTAACCTGGAGTACAGACTGTCAGTGTTTGACAGCTTCAAACAGCTGTGAAATGCTGATATTTCATCTGTCAAAAGGTCTTGACGTGAAATTTCAATCTGTGACGTCACCTGTTGCCAGGTGGCCCTTAATTGGCCTGCTGAGCCCGCTGGGTGGGCTCAACAAGGTCAATCAAGTCAAAATCGCGTGGGTTGGCTAGAACTCGATGGAGGCGGGACTACAACCCCAAAAGTTGTAGTCCCGCCTCCTATCCGACTCCTCAATGAAAATCCAGCCCAATGTTTCCACTTGTGGGGAGGAGCATAACTAGAGGCCATCAATATAAGATAATCACCAAGAAACCCAAGAGGGAATTCAGAAGAAACTTCTTTACCCAAAGAGTGGTGAGAATGTGGAACTCGCTACCACAGTGAGTGGTTGAAGCAAATAGTATAGATGTATTTAAGGGGAGGCTGGATAAACATATGAGAGAGAAGAGAATAGAGCATTATGCTGATAGATTTAGATGAGGAAAGACGGGCAGAGGCTCGAGTGGAGCATAAACACTGGCATGGATTGGTTGGGCTGAATGGCCTGTTTCTGTGCCGTATATCCTATGTAATCCTATGTAAAAACATTTTGCGCTTAGTACAATAACAGCTATTTTACTTACCTTGTCGGTGGCAGCTGCTTGCTAGGCTGTATCCACACCAATGAAACGTGAGCGGAGGAGGCTTGGCACCCCAAGCAGCTGAGTCTGGCCCGACCCAATATTGGGTTGAATGTCCTTAAGTTCTCCTTGGGGCGCAGAACGTTGGTCCCCGAAATTGGCCATTGTTGGGCCCTTTTTATGCCTGTAAAATGGGCACAAATGGGATCTTGAGTTTATGGCACTCATGCCAAAACTTTTTATAATTCCTTTATGACTTTTTGGTGTTACAAAATCTTTCTCATTCATGCAGTAACCTGCACCTCCCACTGTTCCTCACACTATGCCTTCTAGGTTTTAAACATTGCATTTACTTACGCAATCATAATAATTGCTCCAGTTTAACAATTTGAAATAAAATCAACATAAATAAAGCACTTCTAGGCAGAAGGTTACAATAACATAGCATAAGAACATAAGAATTATGAGCAGGAGTAGGCCATATGTCCCCTTGAGCCTGCTCCACCATTCAATAAGATCACGGCTGATCTTTGACCTTAACTCCGCTTTCCTGCCCTATCCCCAAATCCCTTAATTTCTAAGGAGTCCAAAAATCTATCTATCTCAGCCTTGAGTATACTCAATCACTGAGCACTCACAGCACTTTGAGGCAGAGAATTCCAAAGATTCACAACCCTCTGAGTGAAGAAATTCCTCCTCATCTCAGTTTTAAAAGGCAGGCCCCCAATCCTGAGATCCCCTAGTTCTAGACTCTCCAGCCAGAGGAAACAGCCTCTCAGCATCTATCCTGTCAATTCCCCTCAGAATCTTATGGGGAAAAAATTCAGTTGGTTTGCGGCTCCCGTTAGCGCCTTAAGAGGGCGCTAATGGGGCGCAAAGTAACTAGCGCCCGGGCGCGGCGATGGTTGCACCGCTCACGAAATTAACTAGACACTTTGCGGCGGCGCTAAACACTATCGCCACGATCTCCTGCGCTGGCAGATCGTGATGTCAGTCGAGCGCTCAATGCACCAGTAGCGCCCCGGAGTGGATATTGAGTGGCACCCCCTGCCTTACCGCCTGCCGCTAGCAACGACAGGTTGAGGGGAGCATTTTGCTGTCAGAAAGGGACTGGGGGAGCGATATTTAAAGGCGACTGCTTCCTGCCTTTTTTTGTTGGTGACATTTTTGCACCATGCATTCTGAGAGAGAGAGAGAGAGAGAGAGACTTCTGGAGAGATTCAACGCTGTGTGAAGGAGTTTTGGGTACTGAGCAGCACTTTGCAGGTTCATTTTGATTTGCCCTTCCTTGTATCGATTTAGAAGAGATTGTGGGGGCTGCACTCTAAGCTCTTTCCCTGGGTCGCTCCATTGTTCTTTCCAGCAGATTTGATGTACAAGTCGAGGTTCAAGGCTGCAATGAGCAGGATGTGGATGGAGAGCAAGATCAATCCTCTGCTTTAAGAACTGGCCGGCGCCATTGTGTCTGTGTTCCATTGCTGACTGACATCACATGAGCTTCGCCAGCGCTGTGAGGTAGCGCCTCGCTCCTTGGTCTTTGCAGCTTAAGATAGGTGTGAAGCGCCAGATTTAGCGCTCCAATCACCTCCAGGGGCGATAAAAGCCAGGTTTGCTGTCAGAGGCGATAATTAGTGCCAGGCGTTAAACTTTGCGCACGGCCAATAATGGCGCCCCAAACGGAGCGATACTGAATTTGTCCCCCTATATGTTTTAATGAGATCACCTCTCATTCTTCTAAACTCCAGAGAGTATAGGCCCAATCTACTCAATCTCTCCTCACAACCTTTTCGTCCCAGAGATCAATCTAGTGAACATTCGTGGGCTTACCAGGGGAAGGCAGCAGCAGCCAACTTCCTGGCACCAGGGGTGGTTCTGCTGCACAGGACGGGAGGAAAAAGAGAGCTATAATGATAGAGGATTCTATTGTAAGGGGAATAGAGGCGTTTCTGCGACCGCAAACGAGACACCAGGATGGTGTGTTGCCTCCCTGGTGCAAGGGTCAAGGATGTCTCAGAGCGGCTGCAGAACATTTTGGAAGGGGAGGGTGAACAGCCAGTTGTCGTGGTGCATATAGGTACCAACGATATAGGTAAAAACCGGGATGAGTTTCTAAAAGCTGAATATAGGGAGTTAGGAGGTAAATTAAAAAATAGGACTTCAAAGGTAGTAATCTCAGGATTGCTACCAGTGTCACGTGCTAGTCAGAGTAGAAATAGAAGGATATTTCAGATGAATACGTGGCTAGAGGAATGGTGCAAGGGGGAGGGATTCAAATTCCTGGGACATTGGAACCGGTTCTGGGGGAGGTGGGACCAGTACCAAATGGACGGTTTGCACCTGGGCAGGGCCGGGACCGATGTCCTAGGGGGAGTGTTTGCCAGTGCTCTGGGGGGGGGTTTGAACTAAGATGGCAGGGGGTTGGGAACCTGAGCGGGGAGACAGAGGGAAGGGAAACAAGGATAAAAGCAAAAGACAGGAAGGAGAAAAGCATAAGTGGCAGACAGAGAAATCAACAGTTTAAATCAAACATGGCCACAGTAAATAATTCAAAAAGATCTAAGAGCGTTAATAAACAAGCCTGAAGGCTTTCTGTCTTAATGCGAGGAGCATTCGTAATAAGGCGGATGAATTAGCTGTGCAAATAGAGGTAAACGAATATGATATGATTGGGATTACGGAAACATGGCTCCAGGGTGGCCAAGGCTGGGAACTCACCATCCAGGGATATTCAATATTCAGGAAAGATAGGCAGGTGGGGTAGCATTGCTGGTTAAAGAGGGGATGAACACAATTGTAAGCAAGGATATTAGCTCTGATGATGTGGAATCTGTATGGGTAGAACTGAGAAATACCAAGGGGCAGAATAGTCGGGTTGGCATTAAATGGGAAATTAGAGAAGCGTGCAATAAGGGCACAGCTGCTATCATGGGTGACTTTAATCTACATATAGATTGGGCTAACCAAATTAGTAACAATAATGTGGAGGATGAATTCCTGGAGTGTATACGGGATGGTTTCCTGGACCAATATGTCGAGGAACCAACTAGAGATCAGGCCATCATAGACTGGGTATTATGTAATGAGAAAGGATTAATTAGCAATCTTGTTGTGCGAGGCCCCTTGGGTCGGAGCGATCATAATATGACAGAATTCTTCATTAAGACAGAGAGTGAAGTAGTTGACTCAGAGACGAGGGTCCTGAATTTAATTAAAGGAATTTACGACGGTATGAGGCGCGGGTTGTGTAGCATTGATTGGGGAATGTCACTCAAAGGATTGACGGTGGATAGGCAATGGCAAACATTTAAAGATCGCATGGATGAACTACAGAATTTATTCATCCCAGTTTGGCATAAAAATAAAACAAAAAAGGTGACTCAACCTGGCTAACAAGGGAAATTAGAGATAGCATAAGATCCAAGGAGAAGACATATAAATTGGGCAGAAAAAGCAGTACACCTGAGGATTGGGAGCAGTTTAGGATTCAATAAAGGAGGACAAAGGGATTAATTAAGAGGGGGAAAATAGAGTATGAGAGTAAGCTTTCAGGGAACATAAAAACTGACTGTAAAAGCTTTTATAGATATGTGAAGAGAAAAAGATTGGTGAAGTCAAGCGTAGGTCCCTTGCAGTCAGAATCAGGGGAATTTATAATGGGGAACAAAGAAATGGCTGACCAATTAAATACATACTTTGGTTCTGTCTTCACAAAGGAGGACATAAATAACCTCCCAGAGATGTCCGGGAACATAGGGTCTAATGAAAGGGAGGAACTGATAGAAATCAGTATTTGTAGGGTGTTAGAGAAATTGATGGGACTGAAGGCCGATAAATCCCCAGGGCCTGATAACCTACATCCTAGGGTACTTAAGGAAGTGGCCCTAGAAATAGTAGATGCATTGCTGGTCATCTTCCAAAATTCTATAGACTCTGGAACAGTAACCATTGATTGGCGGGTATCTAATGTTACCCCACTGTTCAAACAATGTGGTCGAGAGAAAACGGGGAATTACAGACCGGTAAGCCTGACATCAGTCGTGGGGAAAATGCTAGAGTCCATTATAAAAGATGTAATAGCAGAGCACTTGGAAAACAGTGACAGGATCGGACAAAGTCAACATGGATTTACGAAAGGTAAATCGTGCTTGACTAATCTACTGGAAATTTTTTGAGGATGTAACTGGTAAAATAGATAAGGGAGAACCAGTGGATGTGGTGTATTTGGACTTTCAAAAGGCTTTCGATAGGTCCCGCATAAGAGATTAGCGTGCAAAGTTAAGGCACATGGGATTGGGGGCAAGGTATTGACTTGGATAGAGAACTGGTTGGCAGACAGAAAGCAAAGTGTTGGAACAAATGGGTCTTTTTCCGAGTGGCAGGCAGTGACTAATGGGGTACCACAGGGATCGGTCCTTGGACCCCATCTATTCACTATATATATTAATGATCTGGACGAGGGAACATATCTCCAAGTTTACAGACGACACAAAGCTGGGTAGGCGTGTGTGCTGTGAGGAGGATGCCGAGAAACTCCAGTATGATTTGGACAGGTTGGGTGAATAGGCAGAAGCATGGCAGATGCAATATAATGTGGATAAATGCGAGGTTATCCACTTTGGTGTCAAAAACAAGAAGGCAGATTATTATTTGAATGGCAATAGATTGGGAGAAGGGGAAGTGCAATGAGACCTGGGCGTCCTTGTGCACCAGTCGCTGAAGGTAAGCATGCAGGTGCAGCAGGTGGTTAAGAATGCAAATTGTATGTTGGCCTTTGTAGCGAGAGGGTTTGAGTACAGGAACAAGGATGTCTTGCTGCAGTTGTACAGGGCCTTGGTGAGACCACATCTTGAGTATTGTGTGCAGTTTTGGTTGCCTTATCTGAGGAAGGATGTTCTTGCCATGGAGAGAGTGCAGCGAAGATTCACCAGGCTGATACCTGGGATGGCAGGAATTGGTTCGATTGGGCTTGTACTTGCTGGAGTTTAGAAGAATGAGAGGAGATCTCATTGAAACTTATAAAATTCTAACAGGACTAGACAGACTAGATGCAGGAAGGATGTTCCCGATGGTCGGGGAGCCCAGAACCAGGGGTCACGGTCTAAGGATAAGGGGGAAGCCATTTAGGACAGAGATGAGGAGGAATTTCTTCACCCAGAGAGTGGTGAACCTGTGGAATTCTCTACCACAGAAGGCAGTGGAGGCCAATTCATTAAATATATTCAAGAAGGAGTTGGATATATTTCTTAAAGTTAAAGGGATCAAGGGATATGGTGAGAAAGCAGGGACAGGGTACTGAATTTGGATGATCAGCCATGATTGCATTGAATGGCGGAGTAGGCTCGAGGGGCTGAATGGCCTACTCCTGCTCCTATCTTCTATGTTTCTATGTTGTACCGCCTCTAAGGCAAGTATATCCTTCCTCAAATAAGGAGACCAAAACTGTGCACAGTATCGCAGGTATTGTCTTACCAAGGCCCTGTACAATTGTAGGAAGACTTCTTTACTCTTGTACTCCAACCCTTTAGCAATAAAGACAAATATGCCATTTGCCTTCCTTATTGCTAACTCTCTGTGTTTCTTGTACTAGGACACCCAAATCTCTCTGAACACCAACATTTAATAGTTTCTCACTATTTAAAAAATATTCTGTTTTTCTATTCTTCCTACCAAAGTGAATAACCTCACATTTCCCCACATTATACTCCGTCTTCCATCTTATTGCCCACTCACTTAACTTGTCTATATCCCTATTGTGATATCCGAGTAGTAAGTTCCAAAACTGAGAGAAGCGAGTTCTTAGGCAGAAAACCCAACTGCTTAATTCTACGGTGTGGCAGAGAAACATCTCTTACAGGCTGCAAGCAAAACACAGCGTTTCTAACTGCACGATGCAAGATGGAGGATTCACCTCTGAGTCATACCCATAATGCAATGCCACATTACCATACTAACTGGTGTACCAGGACATTACCTTAAACACTGGGGAATATGATCCCTTAATCTTTGGCTCCATCTGGTGGATAACTTAAGCATTACATCCCAGATTACTATATCCCCCCCTCTTAAGTTTACATTAATTTCTTAACAACATTCTTAAAAAGTCCCATAAGGAAACTCCTTTAACGATAGTCCATACTGAACGAATCTAGCAGGTCGTTATCAATCTCTCTGGTGGCTTGTGAGTCCTTGGTGAACGTCTTACAGTCAAGTCCCTGTTTGGTTGTGGTAGAGCCACCTGCTGCTCCTGCGCAGTACTCAGAGTATCTGACTCTGCTACGATGGTTTCCTCTTGACGAAGGGGTCCAGGTGGAACTGGCTTTGTTCGTGGTGTTGGTAACACCGATGCATATGGATAACTGGGGGCCAACTTGTCCTCCGACATCTCCTCTGGAACCTCCAGTTCGATTTCCTCTGGTCTGGTCAGTATCTGATCTACATGTTTGTGTACTACCTGACCAGTTCCCACCATGACCGTATATGATACTGGACCGGTCATTGAGTCTATGATGCCAGGAATAGATTTTGGACCACCACTGAAATTCCTGGTAAGGACCACATCTCCTTCTCCAAAACTGTGGCTCTTTGTCCTTCTGTCATGGTTCTCCTTTTGTTTGATTTGTCGGTTTTCCACCTTCCTTATTAGGTCTGGGTGAACCAGGTCAAGAGTGAAGCATAGTCATGTCCTAACAACAGCTCAGCAGGAGAGAGTTCTGTGGTAGATTGAGGTGTTATTCTGTAGCTGAACAGAACTCGTGACACCTTGGTTGCCAAACTCCCTTCCGCACTTTTTTTCATCATCTCCTTAAATGTTTGTACGGCTCTCTCCGCAAGTCCATTTGAAGACGGATGATATGGAGCTGAGGCCATGTGTACTATGCCATTGTTTCTCATGAACTCTTGTTTCTGTACTCACAAAACATGTGGCATTGTCACTTACTACGATCTCCGGTAGCCCTTGATTACTAAAACTCCTGCACAGGCAGTCTATAGTAACAGTAGATGAAGCAGAATTTACAGGATACACATCCATCCATTTGGAATGTGCATCAATGTTTATGAGGAACATCTTTCCCATGAATGTACCCGCATAATCTACATGTAATCTTCTCCATGGTTTATCCGGCCACTCCCAAGGGTGGAGAGGAGCCGCTGCTGGTGCCTTCCTGTGTACTTGACAAGTGCTGCATGTCTTGACTAGATTTTCTATCTCCTCATCTAGCTTTGGCCACCACAAGTAACTCCTTGCCAAGGCTTTCATATGCGAAACTCCAGGATGACACTGATGTAGCTGCCCTAGGATAGACTGTCATGCTGGCTGTGGAATAATCACTCATGCTCCCCACAACACGCAACCATCCTGCACACTCAGCTCTGTCTTCCTGACATTGTAAGGTGTGAAATCAATCCCTTCCAGATGCTGTGGCCCACCCCTCATCACATATCCTCGGACTCTAGACAGTACTGGATCTGTACTGGTCCATGTCCTTACCTGTTCTGCGTCACAATTGCCGTGTCCGTGTCCTCCAACATCAAAACTCTGTCCTCTGGAGCTGCACGGATAGGTGTACCTGGCAGTGGAAGGCGGCTCAAGGCATCTGCGTTCCCATGGTACTTGCCCGCCTTGTAAACGATGACATACTCATATGCTCTCAACGTCACTGCCCATCTCTGGATCCGGGGTGACACCATCTGTGGTACTGCCTTCATTTCATTAAAAAGAGATAAAAGAGGTTTATGATCGGTGCATATGGTGAATTTCCTGCCATATATGTACTTGTGAAACCTCTGTAACCCAAACATTACTGCTAATCCCCATTTATCTAACTGGGAATAGTTTTTTTTCGCCTGTGTCAGAGTTCGAGACATAAACCCTATTGGTCTTTCTGTTCCATCTTCCAAGCTGTGTGAAAGAACCACCCCCCACCCCATACGGTGAAGCATCACAAGAGAGAATGATGTCTTTCTCTGCATTGTAGTGAACCAGCACATCCGAGGACAGCATCAGTTTCTTGGACTGTTCAAATGAAACCCTCTGTTCCTCTTCCCACTGCCACTGTGTCTCCTTGCGCAGAAGTTTGTGAAGAGGTGCTAACACTGTTGCCAAGTTTGGTAAAAATCTGTTATAATAGTTTAGCAGTCCCAGGTAAGCTTTTAACTCAGTCACATTGGTAGGAGCTGGGGCCTCCTGCAGTGCTTGTATCTTCTCCTTGATTGGATGGAGCCCGGTGGCATCCACTCTGTGTCCCAGGAACACGGCCTCATTCCCCAGGAAAGTGCACTTACTCCTCTTGAGCCGTAACCCAGCCTTATCCAATCTTTGTAGTACCTCTCTCAGAGTGCTCAGATGCTCCTGGTCAGTTCTTCCCATCACCAGAATGTCATCCAGATAGATGGAAACATGTGGGATCCCTTGCAGTACACCCTCGATAGTCCTCTGGAAAATAGCTGGACTAGATGAGACACCGAATGGTAAGCGGTTATAGGTAAACAAACCCTTGTGTGTATTTATGGTTACATACTTCTTGGATTCCTCATCTAGTTTAATCTGCAAGTATGCATGACTCATATCCAGCTTCGTGAATTTCTTCCCTCCAGCCAGGTTTGCAAAGAGATCCTTTGTTTTGGGAACAGGATACTGTTCTAGTTTAGACATCCTATTTACTGTCAATTTATAATCTCCACAGAGTCTTACCGAATTGTCCAGTTTCAAAACAGGTACAATGGGAGCTGCCTATTCTGAACATTTCACGGGTTCCAGTATTTTCTCTCAAAAGACGGTCAAGCTCAGCCTCTACCTTCGGTTTCATGGCATACGGCACAGGTCGTTGTTTAAAAAACCTTGGCAGTGCCTCCTTGTCTACATAAATCTTAGCTGGGGGGCCATTAAATGTGCCAAGTTCTTCCTTGAACACATTCTCATGTTCAATCAACACTTCTTGCAAAGACAACTGTTTGCCTCCCTCCATTTGATGTATTGCTCCCCAATCTAATTAAATTCTTGTATCCAGCCCCGACCTAACAAGTTTGGTCCAGAACCCGATACTACAACTACAGGTAGCTGTTCCACAGTGTCCCTGTGTTGCAAAGTTACAGTAGCTGTACCCAATGTCGCCACTCGTTCACCGGTATATGTTTTAAGCTGCATAGAGCAAGACTTTAACTCTGGAACTTTTGCATGGATCCACAATTTTGAGTACTCCTGCCTGTTCATTATGGTTATGCTGCATCCTGTATCCACTTCAAAGTTGACCTTAGAGTCATTTATTGTCAGTTGCAAAGTGATAGGATCCACTTTTGGAATGTTCTCTAGCATACTATGCATTATGAACATGCCGTCTTCTTTCTCAGCTTCTCCGCTGATGTGATGTGCTCCCTGTTTTTTCACTTCCCTTCCTAGGTTTTGCTTTCCTCCCCCTTTTGGTTTGTATTCCTCCACGATTGCTTTTGCCCTGCATGCACGTTTTATGTGTCCTTTTTTCCCACACTTGTGGCACTTTTCCTCCAGGAACCTGCATTCCCTCGCCAGGTGATCACCATTGCATCTATAACATGCCTTTACATGCTTACATTGTGGTTTCTGACGCAACTTTAACTTGTGCACATTAACCTGACCTCCAACTTGCTTTGTCGTAGCCCAGTCTGAACCTTGTATTTCTTTTACATCTCGGTTCGCTGTCTCTATGGCTTGAGCAAGTTCCAACGCTTTTTCATACGTAAGCCCAGTCTCGGACAATAATCTCCTCTGCATTCGATCATCCATTATCCCGCAAACAAGCCTATCTCTCAGCATGTCTTTCAGGTTGTTCCCGTAATTGCAATTGTGTGCCAATTTTCTCAACACTGCTACATAATCCAATACAGTCTCTCCCGGTTTTCTGTTCCGTGAATTAAATTTGAAACGCTGTACAATCTCACTCGGTCTGGGATTGAAATGTTCCTTCAGCAAGGCCACTAATTCAGCAAATGTACTGCCTCCCGGCTTTGCAGGACTGCATAAGTTTCTCATTAAACTATACGTCTGACTTCCCACAGAAGTGAGCAAAATAGCTCTCCTTTTTCCGACATCATCTATATCATTTGCTTCAAAGAAATGTGTAATGTATGTACCTTTAAGGGGGAGAACTACTTTTTACAGCTCCTGTATCCTGTAGTACCGGCAGTGACCACACCTGTATATAAACCCTGAGTAGTGATCTGTACAGTCAGTTGCAGTTTGAACCCTCATTCAGTAAACACCTGTTGATCATTCCCTGCAGTCTGTTGTCTGATTATTGAAGGACACAACATTAAGATACACGGATATAACAAAATGCATCAGCACCTCGCAGTACTCATCCCAGGTCTGAGTCTGAACATCAAAAGCAGAGATCTTTCCTACCATAGCAGCCATGATCGGTTATTCAGCGCTCTGTTATTTTTTGTTCTTCTTCAAGATGTGATCTGTTGACCCTCGTCGCCAATATGTGATATCCGAGTAGTAAGGTCTAAAACTGAGAGAAGCGAGTTCTTAGGCAGAAAACCTAACTGTTTAATTCTACGATGTGGCAGAGAAACATTTCTTACAGGCTGCAAGCAAAACTCAGTATTTCTAACTGCATGATGCAAGATGGAGGATTCACCTCTGAGTCATACTCATAATGCAATGCCACATTACCATACTAACTGGTGTACCAGGACATTACCTTAAACACTGGTGAATATGATCCCTTAATCTCTGGCTCCATCTGGTGGATAACTTAAACATTACATCCCAGATTACTATACCTTTGCAGGCTCTTTGTGTCCTCTTCACATCTTATTTTTCCACCTAGCTTTGTATCATCAACAAACTTGGAAACATTGCACTCAGTCCCTTCATCCAAGTTACTAATGTAGATTGTATATAACTGAGGCCCAAGCACTGATCCTTGCGGTACCCCACTAGTTACAGCCTGCCAATCTGAAACTGACCCATTTATCTCTACTGTAATATATGTGGGTAGAACAAATGAAGGACAGAGACACGAAGGCCTAGAAATTCGGTGGGCTGCGCCACCAGTTAGCGCCTAAAGAGGGCATTCAGTGGCTTTAGCGCCACTGGCCGCGCCTCCCGTGATATTTAGCTGGGGCACTAATGGCAGCGTTAACCTGTTGCGCTGCGCCGCCTCCGATGACATCATCAGTGTGCGCAGCGCCCCGCTACCGCCCCGATCTTGATATTTGGCAGCGACCACCTCTGTAGCGCCGTTCGCAAATGGCGCCCGGTTCACAGGGCCTTCCTGTGGCGGCAGTGGCGCAAATTAAGGTGGAGGTGCAGAGTGGCCGTTTTTTCCGGTGGCTGCCTACCAGCACCTCCGCCCCTGGCCTCCTGATCACCCCCCGTGGCATTGCCGGCTGTTTTCCAAGAGCCCGGCACTTCTCCTCGGTGCCGGGCTCTTTTGCCAGCACTCGCGATCTCTGATCGCGCTGGTGCAGGCCCCTCCCCCTTAAGATTGGGAGGAAGGCCTACAGTACCGCAGCGCACGCTGCGGCACGTTGCGCTGCGATATTCAGTTTCAGCGCCCTAAGAGGGACGCGGAGCGCCTCGAGCCTCGCCCCGTGTCCCTCTTGGGGTGCTCAAGCTGAATTTCCGGCGGTCGCTACTGCTCCAAACGCTGCGCTAAATCCGGCGCCCAGGCGAGCTTGGCGCCTCGTTTGCGGCTCCACCCAATTTCTCCCCCGATGAGTTGCTAGTCCATGTGCTTGTTTACTAGGCCAGAGCGAACTGAGCATGCTCATATCAAATCATATGACAAACCATGTGACAATACATTACACTGCTTTCCCCTTAAAAAAATGTATGTATTCCCCTCTCAAATACGACAAAACTATGGTCCCACCTTTCTCAGCATCACATGTACCACATAACAAAAACTCCTGGCTTTTTTTCTTTTAAATGAACTACAAATCCTACAAATGAACTACAAATCCAGTTTAATAGCAGGTTTGCGGAGCCTTCCTGATCTCCTTACAGAAGGTTTTGGTGTTGAGCCACTTTTTAGGCTGTTTTGTTTTGGTTCCGAACTTAAAGATGATCCTGTTTCTATCTCAGACTTGTTTGAACCTATATGTTTCACTTCAATCCACTTTGCTGACAAGTGATTCAAGATTACTGTCCAATTCAGTCAAGGTGTTTTCCTACACACTTTTCAGTACTGTGTCCTTTTGAGTTTCATCTGCAATTTCAGTTGCATTCACAGGAAAGTCTTTCTCAACTGCACCTAGCGTGAAAATCTCACCTTCACTCCCAACACATGAGTCTTCATGTGGCAACCTGGACAAAGCATCTGCGATTGCGTTTTGCTTTGAGGTGCGATATTCAATCGTGTAGTCAAATTGTGACAACAAAAGTGCCCAACGTTGCATCCTTCACCACACTTTAGGAAGGATGTGAAGGCCCTTGAGAGGGTGCAGAGGAGATTTACCAGAATGGTTCTGGGGATGGGGGATCTTATCTACAAGGTCAGGTTGGAGAAGCTGGATTTGTTTTCATTAGAGCAAAGGAGGTTGAGGGGTGATTTGATAGAGGTGTACAAGATTATAACGGGTTTGGATAGGCTAGACGGGGAAAGGCTGTTCCCACTCATTGATGGTACAAGGACTAGGGGACACAGATTTAAGGTTTTGGGCAAGAGATACAGGGGGGATAGGGGACACAGATTTTAAGGTTTTGGGCAAGAGATACAGGGGGGGATGTGAGGAAAACTTTTTTACACAGCGAATTCGCTGCCGACGGAAGTGGTGGAAGCAGAGACACTCAATGTTTTCAAGGGGAGACTGGATAGGCACTTGAGGGAAATAAACTTGCAGGGCTACGGGGATAGAGCGGGGGAATGGAACTGGCTGGATTGCTCTACAGAGAGCTGGCACAGACTCAATGGGCCGAATGGCCTCCTTCTGTGCCATCATGACTATGACTATGACTCTTGATGCGGCCATTGCAGGGATGGCAGATTTGAGCCCCAATATTGCTAGGAGCGGTTTGTGATCAGTTATCAGGGTAAACTTTCTGCTGATCAGGAACTGTTGGAATTTCTTGATTCCAAACACTATGGTGAGTGCTTCCTTTTCAATTTGCGCGTCGTTTCTTTCGCTCTTTGTGAGGGTTCGTAATATGAATGTGATTGGTTTCTCTTGGCCGTCATCCATTACGTGGCTTCTGATAGCTCCCACACCATAGCTAGAAGCATCACACGCTAACTTACGCTCACGCTCTGTGTCGTAGTGCACAAGTAGGGCATTGCTAGAAATACTTCTCTTACAAGCGTCGTAAGCTTCCTGTTGTGCTTTCGTCCACTTCCACTGGCCATCCTTCTTGAGGAGCTCATGCAATGGAGCTAAAACGGTCGCTAACTCAGGTAAGAAACGTGCGTAGTATTGGACCATTCCAAGGATAGATCTTAACTCAGACACATTCTGTGATTTTGGAGCATTGATGACAGCATCAACCTTTTCCTTCATTGATTCCAAGCTATTTGCATCAACTTTCAGACCAAGGTACACAACCTTGGGCTGCACTAAAGGACATTTGCTTCTTTACAATTTGACGTTGTGGGCGTTCAACCTTTGAAGCAATATTTCTAGCACTTCTAGATTTTCTTCCATGCTGCTTGTTGTGATCATCAGATCGTCTTGATTGCAAAAGCAATTTGGAACTCCTTGCAAAATCTTATCCATCGTAGCCTGGAAGATTTTGCGGGAGGACTTTACACCTTATGGCAGCTTAGTGTATGAGTACAGTCCCTTGTGTGTGTTGATGGTGAGATACTGTTGACTCACTTTGTCAACATTGAGCTGAGCGTAAGCGTGTGACAGATCAAGCTTGGAGGAAACCTTTGACCCAGAGGGTGCTGCATACAAATCTTGCGATGTAGGTAACGGGTACTGCTCATCATCAACTGCTTGGTTGATAGTAACTTTGTAGTCACCACACAAGCGTATAATTTTGTCTGCTTTGGGCACTACCACAATTGGTATAGCCCACTCACTTTTGTCAGGTTCTACTATCACTCCGTTCTCTCAGCTTCACTAGCTCTTCCTCCACCTGACTTTTCAACACATAGGGGATTGGCCTTGCCTTACAATAGACAGGCTTCACGTTGGACTTGGTGCAGATATGCACATCATACCCAGTGATGTCCTCATAACTGTCTGTGAACATGCTTTCGAACTTGTTCAGCATTGTGTCGAGTCACTTATTTGAAGCATCTACACTGAAGATGTTTTTCCAGTCTAGTTTTAACTTTCTCAACCAGTCTTTGCCCATGAGAGTTTGCCTGTTGTTGTAGCTTGCTCCAATAATAGGCAGCTTTACTGTCTGGCCATTGTGTTGAACTGTTCATTCAATTTGTCCACGTCTCTAGGATTTCTCCGGAGTAGGTTTTTAACTCTACGGTACTCTTTGTAAGTGGTACTTGATTAAACTTACTCTCATATGTGTCCTTACTCATGATAGAGCAGTCCGCCGCTGTGTCGTTACACATATCAATATATTGCTCGTTGATCAAAAGTTTTGTACGGAAGTCTTTCTCAAGACAGCTAGCCTTACCACTAATGGCATAGATACTGTAAATGCCTAGATCTACAACATCAGATGTGTTCACTTCAATATTGTGAACTCCTCCCTTTTGTTGTTGCTGCTTTGCGTTGCCACTAGAATTGTTCTTACTTCTTGCTTTTGATCTAGCTCTGCAAGCTGTTGAAATATGGCCTTGCTTCTGGCAGTGAAAACACTTCACATTTCTGTATTGGCAGGACTGTGATGAGTGATTTCCATTGCAGCGATTGTAAGGGGTGATGTGTGGGTTGTTTTTGTCAGCTTCACCTCTGACTCCTTTGAGCGGTTCGAATCGCTCCCAGTCCCTTTTGTTCTAGACTTTGGACTTATTTGGGAGTTGTAATGAACTTGCAACAGACACCTGGGTTGGTCAAAATAATTGAGATCTTTATTTTGAGACAGGAAAATATACAATACAATAAAACTTATACTCTAAAAGGGTGGGGAACACTCGGAATATGCGAGGGAGAATTACAATAGACAAAATCCCTTACCCTCCCAACCCCACTATCCTAACTAGGCTGAAATCCAGAAGACCAGGAAATGCTCACCAAACGACTTTCTTGACAGATTGTAGAGGTTCGCGATTTCGGGGTTCTCCTTAGTTGTGGTGGTTGGGGCCTGCCGTACCCCGGACGCGGTAGAAGACTGCACCTGTGTTAAGTCTTCCGTTTGGGTTTGTCCGCTGATGCGGTTAGCTGCGTAGTTTGGATGTATCGGGTGAGTACCCAATTTTCTTTTGTTAGGCTAAGTTTTAGGGTCTTTTGTGTCAAAATCTTACCCAGGGGTAAGTCAGACTAGCCTGTAGAGTGGAAACAAGTCTTTGGTTTGTGAATTTTCGGTGGTTGGTTTCTTGTTGGTCGTGGTGGCCCAATATTACCTGGTTGGTGGTAATATTGGTAGTTGTTGGTTTCTTTAGGCCTTCGGTTGCCGCGATCTCCATTTCTTCTTCTGTTCCTTCATGTCTCCGATGATGATCTCTCTGTACTGGCTGTTGAACTGAACTTGAGCCGACTCTCTGAACTGATTCTCTGAACAAAGCAGGCCTCAATTATACTGGTTTGAGGCCTGGCTTATCTGACCGCCAAATCTCGGGTTTCTTTGTTAAATTTGGCGGGCTCGTTACTTTTAATAGGTTATAAAACTTTAATGAGCTTCGGGGATGGCCCATCTACTCTTAACGAGCTTCGGGGATGGTCCATCTAACTTTAATTGGCCTTTAACTGGTTTCGGGATTGCCTTGAAACCAGTTTAGAAATGTAAAACATTTTGTAAATCTCTTTGATTGGTTTTGGACTGCTGTTTGATTGTTGTTTCCTGTTGGGCTATGTTCTTTCCTTTGTGTTGCTGTGGGCATGTGCTGTTTTATTCATGTACTTTGTGGCTCTGCGATTTTTGGCGGGAACAGGTTTTATTGTCTTTATGTAAAGGCTGAGGTGGCCCAGGACATTCCCAGACTGTCCAATATCCAAACTCGGGGGCCCACCCCACCTCCCCTGTGTCACAGCCTTTCGCAAGTCTGAACATGCCTTTTTTTAAACCAGCCAAATCTTCCTGTGGTTTTTATTTTTAAATCCCTTTGTCCCAATATTTCCCTCAAACAGTCCAATATCTCATCTTTCTTACTTTGGGGGAAAATGTGTAATTTTGCGAACATTACAGATAACAATTCACTGAACTGCTCTCACCGACATGCTTTTGACTTGGTCTCATAGCTTTAGGTTTGGCGGTGGCTTTGTGACTGTAGGCCTCAGCTGCACTAGCCATTTGAGTTGGACGGGGCTCCCTAGCATTCTTAGATGCAATCTCCATAGAGAGGGCAATTTTGCATGTTATGTCAAACGTTAGGTTCGGAGTGTTTAGTAAATTGGACCATGTGTGCTCATCCATCAATCCACACACAAACTGATCTCGCAACGCACGATCCAATAATGTGCCAAAGTTACAATGCAAAGACAGGTTCTTAAGAGCTACAATGTACTCACTGATGGTTTCACTTTTGCTTTTGGTTTCTGGTATCAAACTTATAGCTCTCTGCTATTTCTAATGGCATTGGGTCAAAATGGTCTTCATGTTTCTCGACAATGTCTTCAAACGATGCATCCTTCACTTTCCCTGGCACGACTAGGTTTGTCAACATTCCTACACATCTGGCCCGATCTCCGTTAGAAAAATTGCTTTCTTCCGTTCACAAATTACTTTATTTTGAGCTTGAACATTCTTATCTGCACCTTCAGTCTCAATAATATTATTGACCCTAAAATACATCTCCATCCGCTCAATGTGAGAACTGAATGGTTCGTGAGCGAGGTCATACATGCTGAGGTTTCCGATGAATCCGGTAGGCATGGCCATCATTGTCCCAATCCCATCGAACAGTGACTCCGCACGTTACCTGTGAACCTGTGAGAATCAATACCGCTGTTGCTGTGTATACATACAAGCGAAGGCGATGCACAGATGATTCTGCATGAGCATTAATGGTAAAACATCGCAAAAATTTAGTCTAATTGTCACAAATTTACCTTAAACTTGTCCACTTGAAGGTTGAACACTGTGTCCTTCCATGATCCCTAGAAATGGCTTTGGGATCCCATCGTCATCGCCAAAATGTAATATATGTGGGTAGAACAAATGGACAGAGACACGATGAGTTGCTAGTGCTTGTTTTATTAGGCCAGAGCAACTGATGTGATAATACATTACATCTACTCTCTGTTTTCTGTCTGTTAACCAACCCTTTATCCATGCTAACACCTTACCCCCAACCCCATGTGCCCCATGTAATAATGGATTCCAGCAATTTCCCGATGATTGATGTCAGACTAACTGGCCTGTAGATCCCAGTTTTCTCTCTCTCTCCTTTCTTGAATAGTGGGATTACATTTGCTACCATCCAATCCACTGGGATCTTTCCTGAATATAGGGAATTTTGGAAAATCACAACCAATGCATCCACTATCTCCGCAGCCACCTCTTTTAGAACCCTAGGATGTAAGCCATCAGGTCCAGGGGATTTGTCAGCTTTTAGTCCCATTATTTTCTAAAGTACTTTTTCTCTACTGATATTAATTACTTTAAGTTCCTCACTCTCATTAGTCCCTTGGTTCCCCACTATTTTTGGTATACGTTTTGTGTCTTCTATTGTGAAGACAGATACAAAATATTTGTTTAAAGTCTCTGCCATTTCCTTGTTCCCAATATAATTTCTCCATTAACAGTAGTTAATGTTCACTTCTGAGAAGTGATGTTTATAGTTATTCTTTTATAGTGCACTGGATCGTAAAGTATTATAATTCCATCTACATTTACGCAGGCACAAAGAGTATAATTTGTAATCCTACAATGGACCAATTATGGTGCATGATTCATATTTCAGGGGATTATAGGACGTTTGTATATTAAGCCTAAACATTATCCATTCAAAGATGAGTTATTGCAAAGGTCTACCAAGAGTGCTCTAAAACATAGAACTTTGTAAGTGTGCCTGTGTTGTTTTGAAGTCAGAAGATACAATAACAGTATAACAAGAAAATGTAAGGAAGGATGTACTACAGAATAACTCCTTTGTGATAAAACATGCAAAGGACTTGACTAAATTGCATTGAGTTAGCCTCAGGTTAACTGAGGTGCTTGGCTATACCCATAGTCACAGTCTGAGATGTAAAGGCTTCAAACGTAAGTTACCACAGACAAATGGGATAAAAACTCATACATTTTAAATAAAAAATGATGCTGCCAAAGTAGAGTCTGTGTGGGTCTCAGCAGGGCAGAAGGAACATTTGGGAAAATTTGGACTTTGCATTCAGAGTTAGCTTGTTCAGATCTTAGAATCACAATAACAACAACTTGTATTTATATAGCACCTTTAACGTAGTAAAATGTCCCAAGGCACTTCACAGGAGCGTTAAAAAACAAAACTTGACACCAAGCCACAAAAAGAGATATTAGAGCAGATGAGAGGTAAGTTTTAAGGAGCTTCTTAAAGGAGAAAAGAGAGGCAGAGGCGTTTAGGGAGGGAATTCCAGAGCTTAGGGCCTAGGCAGCTGAAGGCACGGCGCCAGTAGTTGAGCGATTAAAATTGGGGATGCTCAATAGGCCAGAATTAGAGGAGCGCAAATATCGCGGAGGGTTGTGGAGCTGGGGGAGAATACTGAGATAAGGAGGGGTGAGGCCATGGAGGGATATAAAAACAGCAATGAGAAATTTAAAATCGAGGCTTTGCTCAACTGGGAGTCAATGTAGGTCAGCGAGCACAGGGATGATGGGTGAACGGGACTTGGTGCGAGTTAGGACACGGGCAACCGAGTTTTGGTCAAGGTGGTGCTAAATCCTTTCACTAGCTGAAATAAAGATAGCGCTCACCTATGCTCCTTGGTGTAATATGTTACTGTATCATTTTAGAGAGAGTATTCAAAATTACTGAGAGGAAGACAGCTTCTAAAAATGAGCCAAAATTATTTTGTATCCTTTTTCTTTAATGAACATTTTTTTCACTGCTTGTTACTGATTGTTGCTAAGTTAGCTCAGTTTAAATAGATTGATTTTTCTCAGCATTTCCAAGTATAGCTAACAATACAGAAAGATGTTGGATACTAAGAAAGCAATCCACAGTCAGTAGCTGAAAGCTGTATCTTTAAAAAACCTCTTTGAAAACCAATGGGATTCAACTTCAAAGGGTTAATTTTGCTAAACAGTTTTGTGAAGCAGGCACACAGTGCTTGGAGGACTTGACAGATCTGCAGAACTTAACTCTACTCTGCAACTAGTCAGCATAACATAGAAAATAGGGTACAGTGATTAAAATTTGAGTTCAATTCAACTTTTATTCCAGTGATTCGTGGGAATATCAACTGCCAATGTGTTTACATGAAAACCCACTGATATCCTGGCCAGTGGCGTCAGACTGAGGCTACAGCGATTTTAACCACCAGCTGACTTCCTGCCTGGATTTGGTGGGAAGTGGCCTGTGGAAGTTAGGGCAACCCTTGGTCGCCCGCCGGCCTTCAGTTAAGTGCAGGGACTCTGGTTCCAGGGAGTTTCACAGTAGGGACGGGGAGGAGTGTCTGGGGCAGGGGAAGCCTAAACCTTCCTTGTGGGGCCTACTTGATTTTAACTGCCTACCCAACCAGTTTCTGCTGATTGACCCCATCTTATTATCAGACTTTCTGGTACAAAAGCAGTGCTTTACAAAATAAAGTTCTGTTTTAAAGAACTATTTATTATTTGAGCAACTGTGATTTCAATTGTTACAACAACAACTTGTATTTATATAGCACCTTTAACATAGTAAAATGTCCCAAGGTGCTTCACAGAAGTACTATAAGACAAAAAAAATTGACAAACTACATTTCTTACAAAACTTGTTACAAACTACAATTAAATAAAGCATTTAGATTTTCCAATTTTGACACATCCTCCAAATCATCCGTTATCAATTTTTATAACTATCCATCACATGATTGTAGTGTCTGTACAACTGTATCCCTCTTTGAGGTAGTGCAGAATTAGTCGCCTAATAACAAATGAGACAATCATTTATTTTTACAATCACAACAAATTAGTTACTGGACTGTAATGTTAAGTCCCATGACAAGAAAGTGAAACATCCATCAGTAAATTATTTGCAATAAGATTCTGTCATTACAAAAATAGCAACATGCATTTATTAAAGAATTTATTAGAAAAGCCTAATTTTTTTAAGTCTTAATCAGGAACGCTGGTTCATTTCATTTCCATAAATCTGTACCAAATCCAAACCTGTGAATGTGCACCGTGTCAAAGAACAACAGCAATAGCTCTACTTGTCAGAATGATAAGTTGCAGCTTCAAAGTAGCTGTGGTCTTGAGGCAAATGGACCATAATAGTGTCCTGTATTAAAGCCTAGAATACCTACTATCCTACTGTAAGAATCTACTAGTGTAGAAATACTCAATCGACAATATGACAAGGCAACTAGATTGTGGTTTTTTTTGTGGAGGCAACTAGATTGTGGTATCATTTTATGAAGCCCTTCATTTCTCCCATTGACTGTTGGCTCTTCCCCGCCTTTCATGTTGCATCCCAACTGACAGTTTCTTTTCCTGCTGGGTGCCCTTGCTGATGGCTTCTCTTTATCTCCACACAGCTGATTGCACTAAACACCAAAAAAAAACAGAATTCTTTTGGTGTTCAGTACAAAAATCCCTAGGGGATATTTCCTTAATTTTGAGGTATTTACTTTAAAATAGTGAAGGTGCATTTCAGTTGATATTTTAGTATTAAATCGTACTTGCAGATATTTTAATTCCTGTTCTGTCCTTCAATCCCCAGTTCTTGAACATATGCTGCGTGCACATACAAACACTAGAAGGAATTAATCTGGCAGCCATGCTACCTTAAAAAGCCAAGCAGCAGCTCCTATTAAACAACTAATTAACTGTATTGCCCTCAGATAGTGATAAATCTGATAGATTGTGTAAGTGATTTATTTGTTGATTGCTGAGGAATACTTGAACAATGTTATCCTCTTCAATGGCCAAACAGTGCTATGCCCAGTTGTAGTTATGCAGGTGTCTTTCTAGCACTCTTTGGCAGCTACCTGTCTTGGTGATAAGTATCACTGATGTCTTGTCAATGACATAGGGTCAAACACAAACTAACTACTCTTTACCTGTTTCTGTCAATGATTTAGATTTCACCAATAAGACCTCTTCAAATCGACTGGTCAAAAGTCATTTCATCATTGCCTTTTTCTTTATGGCCAACCGTTGTCGAGTGCCCTTTCATAATGGGAATTCGTTACTGTTTTTCAGAAGTTTAATTTGCTGCTAGTATTTAGAAACAACAAAAGAAAATGGGTAGATGTCTCCATCAGCTGTGTTTAGTTTAATCAGTTCTCAGCCAGGCTGCCAGGAGAAGGTAAATAATAAGATAAATTTTGCGAGGCTGTGTGCCACCAGTGAGGACTTACATGTAATCAGTGCATACCGGAAAATTGTGGGTACATTGCCTACGATTGTCCAATATGTGCTTCGATGCAGGGCCTTAAAAAATGTAGCCAAATTATCTATTCTTGAGGGAGACAAAAACCTATCATTGTCCATCGAACCCTGTTTGAATACACTTCTTTCGACTGGCCATTGCCATAATGTAATGGTCTACATGAATGGAAATTAGTTTTACTCCATTAGATGGTAGCTGGTCAGTGACCACTAGCATTTGAAATGATCCCAGTCATTTCCCATGATGCTTTTAGCTTCAGGCAATGATTTTTCCATTGTTTGAAGGTGAAGGGAGATTGATAGTTCCTGAAGTACCGACACCACCCTCTTCAGCCCTGGCCAATTATATCCTTCATCACAGCCACAGACAGAAGCAGACTGCAGATACAACAAGGCACATGCAACCACCAGGATCACTTCTAAGTATACTATTAACATCTTGAAGTAGTGCTTCAGATGTCTGTAAAGATCAGTAATACATTACACCACACACCCTCCACCAGCATCTACAGGATCATCATCTTCTGCTGCACTTTCATAACTTTTGCTATACAATTTCAGATACTTTTAATGGAATATTTACTAGATCTGTGGTTGAACAGAATAGGCTAGCCTTGGGGTTGGGTGCATAATCACTATTGTAAAGAACATAACAACATAATAAGAACATAAGAAATAGGAGCAGGAGTAGGCCATTTGACCCCTCGAGCCTGTTTCGCCATTCAATAAGATTATGGCTGATCCTCTACCTCATCTCCACTTTCCTGCACTATCCCCATATCCCTTGATTCCCTTAATATCCAAAAATCTATTGATCTCTGTCTTGAATATACTCAACGACTGAGCCTCCACAGCCCTCTGGGGTAGAGAATTCCAAAGAATCACCACCCTCTGAGTGATGAAATTTCTCCTCATCTCAGTCCTAAATGGCCGACCCCTTATTCTGAGACTGTGACCCCCTGGTTCTAGACTCCCCAGCCAGGGGAAACACCCTCCCTGCATCTACCCTGTCAAGCCTTGTAAGAATTTTGTATGTTTCAATGAGATCACCTCTCATTGTTCTAAACGCTAGAAAATATAGGCCTAGTCTACTCAATCTCTCCTCATAGGACAATCCCCCCATCCCAGGAATCAGTCTGGTGAACCTTTGTTGCATTCCCTCTATGGCCAGTATATCCTTCCTGAGGTAAGGAGACCAAAACTATACAATACTCCAGGTGTGCTCTCACCAGGGCCCTATATAATTGCAGTAGGATGTCTTTACACTTATACTCAAATCCTCTTGTAATAAAGGCCAACATACCATTTGCTTTCCTAATTGCTTGTTGTACCTGATTGTTAACTTTCAGTGATTCTTGTACAAGGACACCCAGGTCCCTCTGAACACCAACATTTCTCAATCTCTCACCATTTAAAAAATACTCTACTTTTCTATTTGTCCTACCAAAGTGGATTACTTCACATTTCTCCACATTATATTCCATTTGCCATGTACTTGCCCACTCACTTAGCCTGTCTATATCCCTTTGAAGCCTCTTTGCATCCTCCTCACAACTTACATTCCCACCTAGCTTTGTATCATCAACAAACTTGGATATATTACATTTGGTCACCTGATCCAAATCATTGATATAGATTGTGAATAGCTGAGGCCCAAGCACTGATGGTGGTACCCCACTAGTTATAGCCTGCCAACCCGGAAATGACCCGTTTATTCCTACTCTCTGTTTTCTGTCCGTTAACCAATCCTCAATCCATGCTAGTATATTGCCCTAATTTTGTTTTGCTTACTAAAGGCTTCAGGGGCATGAAATTTAAAGGAATTTTTAATTACATAAGTTACATTAAATTAACTGGTTTCATTATATTAACTGGCTGCCTTATTAGCAGTAACTGAGTATTATAGGTGTCCATTATTGATTGTAATTTAAAATGGTGAGAACGAGAATCTTAACGTGCTCAGGGGAGGAGAGAATGTGGAAAACTGATTGTGATGTTCCTCTATAATCCAATAGTGACTGTTAATTGGGAACACTATGTGATCTATTAAAGTTTATGATGGCTGCAATACAATGTCGCAATATTGCCAAAACCATACCAGTTGAAATTTTAAATTTGTAAGAGAACTATTGTAGAATGAAGCTCATACAAAAATAATGGCACAGTAATTCGGGTCCCAACGCGTGAGTATGCACGGGGTACTCACGCGTGGACCCGATGGAAGTGCCGGTTTCTTGCATGCACGGGAAAACGGCACTGCCGGTCCCCTGAAAGCAGGAGTTAAGAGGTGAAACGCGTGCGCCGTATGAGGCAGCGCGTGCGCGTTGAACTTCCTTTTTTTTGACAGGTATGCCCATGCGTGAAGGCCTCCACCTTTTACACATTAAAAAAGCAGACGTAAGGACTTCATTTTAAAAGGTAAGTGGTCAATTAATTAAAATTAGAACATTTTTTCCACAGGTTTATTATTTTTAAGTACTGTATTTTTAGCTCCGATTTTTTATAAAATTATTTTTTTCAAAAATTTAAATTATTGTTTAAAATGGTTATTTAATGTTATTTATAGTTGATTTAAATAGTGTGATGTTTTTTTAAAATTTATTTTAAGGTTATGTACTGTTTTGGGCGCCCGGAGTTTTCCTGAGTTTGACAGGTCTTATGTCAAACTCATGAATGGACTTTTCCCTCCTCCGATTGGTTGCCCAGTGCTCACGTGATCCCAGCCGACGCATCGCACTAAGTACGCCGCTGGATCACGCAAGCACAGCGCGCCGGGCGCTGGAATGGGCCACAGACAGGAAATCCACGCAGGCCCAGGCCTCAACTGTCGGCGCGCAATGTAAGTGTAGGTCGGGGGCTTGCACCCGCGGGAAGCCCCCGACACGAATTTCTGGGCCATTAATGGTTAAGGTCACAGACAGTCTCCGAACCTGAGGGCGGAGCAGATCTAAAACTCTTCAGAGTTACGAACTGGTAAAAATACTATGACTTCAGGTAGAATATATTTGAAATATTACCAGGTGGCAGTGAATTACATGAGGTACTTAAGAAATGTTAATGACCCATAATTTATGTCAGAAATTGAAACCAATAAAGCCTCTATTGAGTTATGAGCCTTAAAAGGTCTATTCACATAAAGGGATTAATCCCTGTAAATTCACTGCTCGTGTCATATTCTATTCATTCTATGTTTATGGCTTTGTTTATTCAAAAAGAATTGAATTTGATTTAACTGAGTTTAGTTTAATCCTTGCATAGCAAAATAGCACTTGAATAGTACCATTATATAAATTTGAATGGAACCTGGAGAATGGGCAACAATTTCAGTTTCAGTTTATGGTTTGAACTGCAGCATAATTTTTGAGAGAATTGACATTTTACTTCAACGTGGAATTTTGTGATTGAAGGTATGCAGGAAGCTTAGCCAGTTTCAGCGATAGCTTAACTCAGTTAGTAGCACTCTTGCCTCTGAGTCAGAAGGTTATCGGTTTGAGCCCCATACCAGGACTTTGAGAACATAATCTAGGCTGAAACATCAGTGTAGCACTAAGGGAGTGATGTATTATTGGAGGTGCCTTCTTCATATGCAATGTTAAAGGTTCCTTGGCACCAGAAGAAGAGCAAAGATCTCTCAGTGTCCTGGCCAACATTCCTCCCTCGACTAATACCACTAAATACACAATGGCCTGGAATTTCCTCAGGCTTTCTGCCACTGTGATGCTGTAGTTTTGCTGGAAATGGAGCAGAAACCCCTTTTACGTGCATCAACAATATTTCTGCCGTACTTACAACAAAGTTACAGTGGTCCAACGGCAGAAAGGCCAAGAAAATTCAGATCAAATAATTGATTATTCATCTCACTGTTGTTTGTGGCACTTTACTGTGAACAAAATGCCTGCTACATTACAATAATTACTGTATCTTAAAGTGACACATTGTGTGAAGTATTTTGAGATGTCTCTAAGAGATAACGCTTTATATAAATGCAAATCTTTCATTTTTAATGCAAATCCAGGTAGGTATTAGAAAGGTCATGTTTATTTCCAGCACCTGATTTCTGATTGGTCCCCTTGGAGGACAAGACACTCCCAGCAGTTTCTCTGGAATGTGTAATTAGATCCTGCCTGCCTAAGTAATCAATTACTTTGCAAAATGCAATTTGAGCCATTCTTACTGCCAGGTTTCGAAGAGAACAGAGCTCACATAGAATAGACAGGGCTCACCCTCACCTTCCCCAAACCCCCCCAACAAGTTCCTAACCTTCCTCCCACCCCGCGAGTTTCCGAACTTTTCCCTCCCCAACAAGTTCCTGGCCCTGACCTTCCCCGCCCCCCCAAGTTCCTGACCTTCTCCCCCGCCCAAGTGCCTAACCTCCCCTCCCTCCCCCCACTGAGTTCCAGACCTCCCCCAAGTTTCTGACCTCCTTCCCACCCCCCCCAAGTTCCTGGCTTTCTCCCCTTGCCCAAGTGTCTGACCTCCCCCCCCACCCAAGTTTCTGACCTCCCCCGCCCAACTCCCTGACCTTCTTCCCCTACCAAAGTTCTTCCCCCCCCCTTCACTCCGGGTTCCTGACTGTCTCCCCGAACAAGTTCCTGACCTTTCTCCCCCACCCATAGATGGGGCATTGTGTGTGGGTCACAGATTGTGAACAG
Source organism: Somniosus microcephalus (assembly GCF_052327205.1). NCBI lineage: Eukaryota > Metazoa > Chordata > Chondrichthyes > Squaliformes > Somniosidae > Somniosus > Somniosus microcephalus. The sequence goes on from NC_140988.1 coordinate 226,097,397, forward strand.
GTTTATTGGATATGAAGTGGATAGTGACAGTGTCATGTCTTCCGGATTTCGCCCAGTCTAATGATGTCACTTGCCACACATGCACCGAGCTTTCCAAGAAATCAACCAGGTCTAAAGGGAGGAGAGAGACAACATGGTGCGGGTGTAAAGGGGGTGGGGTTGGAAGAACGTGATCCATCTTACCATCTGGATCACGTTCTCATTCTCATTCCCCCCCCCTTAGACCTGGATCACATTCTTCCCCATCCCCACTGTGCTCTCCATGCTCTTTACCCCCACCCCCGAGTTCTTGACCTTCTCTCCCCCCGAGTTCCTGACCTCCTCTCCCCTCCCCTCCGATCCTGTCTTCCCCCTTCGATCCTCTCTCTTTCTCCAATTCCCTCTCTCCCCCCCACCCGATTCCCTCTCTCTCCCCTCTCCGATTCCCCTTCTTTCTCCCCCCGCCAATTCCCTCTCTCTCTCCCCTTTCGATCCTCTCTCTCTCTTTTATATATCCATATATATAAATGTTATCCAATTTGGTGGCAAAAACAGGAAGACAGATTATTATCTGAATGGCAATAGATTGGGAAAAGGGGAAGTGCAACGAGACCTGGGTGCACCAGTTGCTGAAGGTAAGCATGCAGGTGCAGCAGGCGGTTAAGAAGGCAAATGGTATGTTGGCCTTCATAGCGAGATGATTCAAGTACAGTGATATACCTATCAATTCATCCAATGAAAAGCGACGAGTTAAGATAGTAACTATAGGTTTTTATTGGCTAAATAACAGAGCCCACCCTCGTGGGTGATCGGGTCCAACAAGGAGGAATACCAGCCAGTCGACCACCTTTATACCTGGGCAAGCAGGCGGAGCCATGGGCGGAGTCAGCTGTGGTCAGCCCAGGTATAACAGCGTGACAAGAGGTGACCTTGTGTAGTGATACAACAGTGTAAACAGTGATAACCATAGTGTAACGATATAAACAGTGATAACCATAGTGTAACGATAGTGAACGATAAAAGTGGTTTACCACATTCACCCCTTGTTTAAATTTGAGTCTGGCGGGGTGAAGTGTACTACCAGTTCGGGTATGTCAGTCTGTCCGGAGGCCTCGTAAGTCTTTCTGATTGGCGCAGCAGCGGCGGCGGTGGTGCAGTATCCGATGTTAATGCTGGTGTCTGCGTGGTCGGCGAAGGCTCGTGGGGTTCCGGCATGCCGTCTACCTGGGCTGGATTTGGGGGGGTGGTGGGGGGTAACGGTGGTGTCTCAGGGGTGCCCGAGGGTGCAAGGTCTCGTAAGGAGACTGTGTCCTCCCGCCCGTCTGGGTATGCCACATAGGCGTACTGGGGGTTGGCGTGCAGGAGGTCCACCCTCTCGACCAGGGGGTCCGTTTTATGGGCCCTCACGTGCTTTCGCAGCAAGACTGGCCCCGGAGAAGTCAGCCATGTTGGTAGCGAGGTTCCCGTAGTCGACTTCCTGGGGAAAACAAACATTCGTTCATGGGGGGTGGCGTTAATGGCCGTGCAAAGCAGTGCCCGGATGGAATGCAGCGCTGCCGGGAGGACTTCCTGCCAGCGCGAGGTTGGGAGGCCCTTAGACTTTAAGGCTAAGGGAACGGCCTTCCAGACAGTCGCGTTCTCTCTTTCCACCTGGCCGTTCCCTCGGGGGTTGTAGCTGGTGGTCCTGCTTGCAGCAATACCTCTCGCTAGTAGGAACTGGCGAAGTTCCTCGCTCATGAAGGATAAGCCCCGGTCGCTATGTATATAGTTCGGGAACCCGAACAAGGCGAAGAGGTCGTTCAGGCATTTGATGACCGTGGTACTGGTCATGTCTGGGCAGGGGAAGGCAAAGGGGAAACGGGAGTACTCATCAATGATGTTGAGGAAGTACACATTACGGTCAGAGGACGGGAGGGGCCCCTTAAAATCGATGCTCAAGCGCTCGAAGGGGCGGGTGGCCTTGATCAGGCTTGCTCTGTCCGGCCTAAAGAAATGCGGTTTGCATTCGGCACAGGTTTGGCAGTTCCTGGTCATGGTCCTGACCTCCTCGATGGAGTAGGGCAGGTTGCGGGCATTAATGAAGTGGTAAAGTCTGGTGACCCCGGGGTGGCAGAGGTCGTTGTGGAGGGTCTGCAGTCTATCAATTTGTGCGTTGGCGCATGTACTTCGTGATAGAGCATCTGGAGGTTCGTTCAGTTTACCAGGCCGGTACCACCCTCGTGGGTGATCGGGTCCAACAAGGAGGAATACCAGCTAGTCGACCACCTTTATACCTGGGCAAGCAGGCGGAGCCATGGGCGGAGTCAGCTGTGGTCAGCCCAGGTATAACAGCGTGACAAGAGGTGACCTTGTGTAGTGCTACAACAGTGTAAACAGTGATAACCATAGTGTAACGATATAAACAGTGATAACCATAGTGTAACGATAGTGAACGATAAAAGTGGTTTACCACATACAGGAGCAAAGATGTCTTGCTGCAGTTGTACAGGGCCTTGGTGAGACCACACCTTGAGTATTGTGTGCAGTTTTGGTCGCCTTATCTGAGGAAGGATGTTCTTGCCATGGAGGAAGTGCAGCGAAGATTCACCAGACTGATACCTGGGATGGCAGGAATGATGTATGATGAGAGATTGGGTCGATTAGGCTTATATTCGCTAGAGTTTAGAAGAATGAGAGGGGATCTCATTGAAACTGATAAAATTCTAACAGGACTAGACAGACTAGATGCAGGAAGGATGTTCCCGATGGCGGGGGAGTCCAGAACCAGGGGTCACAATCTAAGGATAAAGGGGTAAGCCATTTAGGACTGAGATGAGGAGGAATTTCTTCACCCAGAGAGTGGTGGACCTGTGAAATTCTCTACCACACAAGGCAGTTGAGGCCAATTCATTAAATATACTCAAGAAGGAGTTAGATATATTTCTTAAGGCTAAAGGGATCAAGGAATATGGGGAGAAAGCAGGGACAGGGTGATGTAAGAAAACTACGAGGCACTTGGTCTAAGCGTTAAACAAAGATTTAATCAACTGTTTTACAACTGGAGGTCTATTTGTCCTTCACTAGTTCCTGTTAAGAATGTCCTGCGCAAGCTAGGCCCGTGCCCGTGTACTTATACTCTCTCTGGACAGTGCCACCCGTAGGCTGCTCAGTATTATTTCATAAGACTTTCTTTCATGAATGACTGATTCATGTCACAGGGTACTGAATTTGGATGATCAGCCATGATCTCATTAAATGGCGGAACAGGCTCAAGGGGCCGAATGGCCTACTCCTGCTCCTATCTTTTATGTTTCTATCAAGGTGTGCCCAGAAAACTGACTTCCAAGAAAACCTAAGTGCATGATGCATGCTCGCTTAGGCCTGGATATTTACCAGGGCGTGGGGGTGGTGGTGGGCGGGAGGCGGGGCGGGGGGGGGGGGGCTGTAACGTAGGTGGGGGCGGGGGGGGAACAGAGTTTTGGACAAGAAACGCTGAAGTCTGGGTTTCCTCGCGCACTGTGGAGTTAACTCCACACTATGTGTCTTTAAGCCCTGACAGGTTCCCCACCCGGAAGTCTACTGGAGCAGGCCACAGAACCCCGGGGGGGTGGTTCGATCCCAGACCTGGGGTGGGGGGAGGGGGGTGTGTCTGATCCCAGACCCCATGGGTCTTTCTATAGCGGATGTTCTGATGGTGGGTGAGCTTGGGGGGCCAAGGGGGGAAGCATTCCTGCTCCTCCTGGCCCACAAGCAGTGCTGTAAAAGCACTTACCTTCTCCCGGAAGCTCTCCTCACCTTGTTTCAACTGCCGGGCTGGGAAACCCAGCTGGCCACAGTAAAATCTGCAAAGCAGGTTAAATCTGAGGCTTCCAGCCTCATTAATATATTTAAAATCTCAAACCGCCTTCTGGGTGCGGGTTGGCCACCGCCCCTTGTCCTGCCTCCGTAAAACCCAGAAGTCGGCCGGCTGGAGCCGGCTTCCTGACACGCTTGGAACTTTTCCTCATTTAACCCCCCACCCCACCCACTCCCACATGCTCACCCATGTTAAAATTCCCCCCTTAGTATAATATACACTGTCGCTGTGTTTATCTTCAGACTTCCAGCATGTTAACACTACTTCTCTGCAAACCCGTACAGGAGGGAGACCATGAAAATTTCAAGTCCTTGAGTTCCTTTGTGGAGGGCACTTTATAAATCATAGGGCAGAGAGCATAGAGTGAATAGTAGAGGGTAAAGCGCAAGCTCAATGCTGGAAAAAGCAACAGCTCACTTGGTAGCGCCTCTGAGTCAGAAGTTTGTGGACCAAAATTTGGATAGCTCCCGAAAACGGGCATGGGGAATTGCAATGCACTATTAAACCATGCTCGTTCAAATGAATTCAGGCAGCATGCAAACTTTGTGCTGCCAGCTAATTATAATGATAGTGGCGTGCAGCCCAGCACTAAATGTGCTGCTGAGTGGCTGCACGCACAGCAGGGGGCCCAAGTTCATGCAAGGCTAGCACCAATTAAAGCTAGCCTGCAGTTCTTAAAGACAGCCTCCACCTCTTAAAGGGGAGGTGCATTCTGGCTGCAGCAGGTACTGGAAGTTGTTGTAGAGGAGTGTGTGACCTACAGGAAGAGTGAAGATGGTGCAACATGGCAGAGAGAGGACTCCAAGATTTCCAGATGCAGCACTCGAGGCCCTATTGCAGGAGGTGGACAGGAGGAGAGATGTCCTGTATCCACAGTGGGTCAGGCAGCCCTCCAGATAAACACTGAGCACATAGCTGTCACTGTCAATGTAAGCAGTGTTGCCCCGAGGACCTGGATGCGGTGCAGGAAGAAGTTTAATGACCTCACACGAGTGGTCATGATCAGTGAATTTATCTTCAAAAGCTATAGCCTACAAACTGGACCACTAGCCTCAACACACCCCTCAAGCACCACACCCCCATTACTCACCTACCAACAATCTTTATCAATCACGACACATACCTCACATTCATATGCTCCATCTCACCCTCACACACTTACCACTGCTGCAAGCCTCACACACATATCTCACAGCTTGCACACACTGCCAGCAATTCAACTGTGGCAGCCACATCAACCAAACACAGTGAACCACACTCATTGACATACTTCCCTCTCTCATAGGCAGCAGCAGCTAACCGGAGGGGGACAGGCGCCCCTCCATATCCGGACCCTGCTCAAGGAGACAGTGCTCGCCATAAAGGGAGTGGTTGTGACTGAGGCCGTGGCCAGCGGCGGCACTGAAACCATTGAAGATGATGGTATCCTCATACCTAATTCTTCTTCTCACATCCCACTTCCTCCTCATCAAACAATCTGTTCTCACTTACAAGCTGCAGATGGTGCAAGCATGCACAACTCGCTTTCCCCCCTCTCCTCACCACAACCCTACACTTGTGCCTTTTACCCAAGAAATCCAACCTGGCCAGGCAGGCATGCAAGAAGAAGATGAAGGGGAGAGTGATGATGAAGAAGAAACACCATCACTCGATCTGACAGTTGTAGCCACCAGCTCAGATATTGGCACTGCGTGGACTTTATAGGGCAACTTAGAAGCAGGCTCTGCATGTGGTGATTCGCGAGAGAGCTACAGCTAGGCCAGGGCTAAGGGTAGCATAGGTGTGAGCTCCCTGGAGGGTGAGGTTGCACAGAACATCTGCTGCACAGGCCTCAGATAAGGACTTTGATGGGGCGCCTTCAGAACAAAGCTGATGCGTATGCAATGCAATGCTTGGCTTGGTGCATTGGCAGGCCTGCCAGAAAGCCTGAATGCAATGTCAAGGAGCATGGAGGAGTCCAGCTCCAACCTTGCACAGGGCTTTGCTCAGAACATGGAGCCCATCCTTTCCAGCGTGGAAGGGGTGGCCAAATCTATTGGCGCACTCGTAGACGCAACCATCATACAGCATCTGATGGCCGATGTCTCAGCTACCATTGCAGCACAAGCAGAAGCCACCCAATGTCTGAGTGCTGCAGTGGAAGCTCAGACTGAAGTCATGTAAGCTCAGCTTGCTGCCACACAAGCACAGACTGCTGCCATCATGGCTGGGTTTACCAGTGTTGAAAGGGCTTGAAGGGTGTAATGGCAGTCCAGCAATCTGTCCTCCAGCAGATTACTAGGATTGCTGAGCCACCGCCTGGGGAAGTGGCAGTGGCTCCATGGAGCACAAACCTGCTGTCCTCTCTCAGGATGACAGCATTCGTCCTCCCACCACTGCCACTCCGCCAGTGCCCTTGCTGTTGCCTGTCAGCCAGCCAGCCCAGACAGCTGCCGCCCATGCCAAGGTGGTGCAGTCCGAAGCCGGACCTCCTAGGACCAGAGCTCCTCGAGGTTGTCCTGCAAGGCCATCTCTAGTCTCACCCACTGAAAATCAGCAGCCTTCCACTAGTCATGCTGCAACCACTGGGGTAGCACTGTGTAGGAGCACTAGGACAGGCAAATGCACACGGAAGACCGGCACTGAGGAAATGCACAAGGGTGATTAGTTGACTTTTGAATGAAATATTGTAATGGTTTGATTCATAAAATTGATTTGGAGTGTTTGTTTGGTAGTGGCTTTTATTGTAGCATTGTGGCCAAGAAAACACTGTGATGGTCAGTAACAGAGGTTAGGTAAGGTGTGGGACTAATGCTGAATAGGGAATTGGGGTTGCATTCACTGGAACCACAGTCGGATGAATCGATCACAGACAGCCCGGGTAGAAAGGGGCTCTCTGGGTTGCCTCCTCCCTTCCTCTTCCTCCTCTTTCACTTTCTCCTCCTCCTCCTCTTCCTTCTCCTCCTCCTCTTCCTTTTCCTCCTCCTCCTCCTCCTCCTCAGCTGGTCGCCTTATACCTGGCGGCAAGGGCTGGGCATGCAGCAGACCACAACAAATCTTGAGACCTGCTCTGTTGAGTGCTGCAGAGCTCTTCCAGAGGAGTCCAGGCAGCGGAAGCATTGTTTAAGGACGCCGATGGTCTGCTGTATCAGATTCTGTGTGGCAGCGTGACTTTCGTTATATGCATTCTGCCCACAGGTGCGTGGGTTGCGCAGCGGAGTCATGAGCCAGGTGGTCAGCGGATAGCCCTTGTTGCCCAGTATCCACCCTCTGGTTTGTCGTGGTGGCTCAAATGCTGATGGTACAGCAGACTGCCACAGAATGAAGGCATCATGGATGCTGCCAGGATACTGAGCAGCGACTTGCATGATGAGTATGGTCGCACACTAGCTGGACATTGAAGGAGTGGAATCCCTTCTGGTTGTGGTACATCTCCGAATTGAAATGCAGTGCCCTCAAAGTGACGTGTGTGAAATCAATGGCACCCTGCACCATGGGGAAACTTGCCATCCTGGTGAAGCTGTGTACTCGCTCCACCTGCTTCTCTCTGGCAAGAGAGAATGAAATGTATTCAGCTCTCCTTATGTACAGAGCCTCACTCACCCCCCTTATACAGGAGTGGACGGTGAACTGGGAAATGTTGCAGATGTTCCCTGCTCCAGCCTGGAAGGAGCCCGACGCGAAGAGGTTCAAGGCCACGGTCACCTTTACATCCACTGGCAATACCGTCCTCGCCCTGGACTGTGGTGGCAGGTCTGCCTGCAACAGGTGGCAGATTTAAGTGAGCACCTCCTTAGTAAAATGGAGACATCACTTGCACTGTTCCTCGCTGAGGTTGAGGTTAGAGAATTGCTCCCTGAAGACCCTGGGTGATATGGCCTCCTGCTGAGAGACCTTCTCCCCCTCCTCCTCCTCCCTCTTCCAGCAGCTTGTCCTGCTCTGTGTCGCCTCTGCTCATTCTCCCTGTCATGCTGCAGGCCAAAGGGGAATACAAACTACTGCACCCATGTCTGGGAGCAACTGGTCTGAGCAGACCCTTTGCAAGTCAGTACCAAGTCATTGAGCATGTGCCACACCACTCCTTGTAGAGTTTAGGAAACTTTAAAGAAGTTTAGAAAGCACCAAACACTTCTACAAACTCAGCAACAGCCAGTAGAAATCAATCAGCAACTAACCTGTAAATAGGTGATGATCCCTTTAAATAGCACTGGTGGGGGGAAGGTTAAGAGAGGGTGTTAACTCCAGTGTTGACATCGAAAATGGCGGCGCTGGTTACATGCTGATTGACGTAACAATCTGCATAATTGCAGCATACATTCCTGATGTGCCTCAATAATTCCGAGACTTGATGTTAGCGAAACAAAACAAGGCTTTTATTAACTTAGAAAGTAACACGTAAGAGAGAGAGGTATCTTCCTTCTGGAGACTGAGGCCAGACTGAGCTAGCTTACAAAAGGGGCAAGGTATGGGCGGAGCCCTACACACACAGCACATTCCAGCACATTCCAATAAATAATAAAATGAGGACTGGGGGAAGGGAAATGACACTGAAACCGACCACAGTCACAGGCAGTGATGAATGGAATATTTCATCACATTCACCCCTTCTATAGATGTAGTCTGTTCGGGGGTTTGATAGTCCTCTGCGACCGACGTGGCTGTTGTGGTGCCGCGGGTGTCGGCTGGGTGTCCCCTGTAGTCTCCTGGGTCTCTGCCGGGGGTGCCGCCAGGGTTGTTGAAGGGGTAGTTGGTGGGGGTGCCGTTGGTCGATGTTCTTCCGGGGGTGATGAAAGAGTAGTGGGTGGGTAAGAGTTGCTGTGATCGTTGTTGCTGCTATTGCCGTGGTTGTTGTCGATGCCGGCTGGGGCGACGTCTTTTATGGACACGGTGTCCTCCCTTCCGTCGGCGTGCCGGACATATGCGTATTGGGGGTTGGCGTGGAGTAGGTGTACTGGCTCCACGAGAGGGTCCGTCTTGTGGCCCCTCACATGCCTTTGCACGAGTACCGGACCTGGGGTGGAGAGCCATGACGGCATGGATACGCCTGAGGTGGATTTCCGGGGAAAGACAAACATTCGTTCATGAGGCGTGGCATTAGTGACCGTACACAATAGCGACCATATCGAATGGAGCACATCCGAGAGGACTTCCTGCCAGCGGGAGATAGGGAGGCCCTTGGTCCTTAGAGCTAGAGTGACTGCTTTCCATACTGTCCCATTCTCTCGCTCCACTTGGCCGTTACCCCGGGGGTTGTAGCTGGTGGTACGGCTCGTGGCGATCCCCTTGGACAGCATGTACTGGCGTAGCTCTTCACTCATGAAGGACGCCTCCCTATCCGTATGGATGTAGCTCGGCATACCGAACAGGCAGAACAGGCTGTTGAGGCATTTAATGACCGTGGCGCTGGTCATGCCTGGGCAGGGGAAGGCGAATGGGAACCGGGAGTATTCGTCCACAATGTTCAGGAAGTAAACATTGCGGTCGACGGACAGGAGGGGGCCCTTGAAATCTAAGCTGAGCCGCTTAAAGGGCCGTGTAGCTTTGATTAAGTGGGCTCTATCTGGGCGGTGGAACCGAGGCTTGCACTCAGCGCAAGTGCGGCAGTTCCTGGTCAGAGACCGAACTTCCTCAATCGAGTAGGGTAAGTTACGGGACTTTATGAAGTGGAACAGCCGCGTGACCCCTGGGTGGCAGAGGTCGTTGTGGAGGGTCTGTAGCCGATCCCCGGTGGCGCTGGCACACATCCCTCGTGAGAGGGCGTCAGGGGATTCGTTAAGGGCCCCTGGCCGGTAAATGATGTCGTACTCGAAGGTGGAGAGCTCGATCCGCCACCTAAGAATCTTATCATTTTTAATCTTCCCCCTCTGTTTATTATTGAACATAAACGCTACCGACCGCTGGTCGGTAAGTAGGGTGAAGCGTTTGCTGGCTAGGTAGTGGCGCCAGTGGCGCACTGCCTCCACGATGGCTTGGGCCTCCTTTTCCACGGAGGAGTGTCTGATCTCGGGCCCTTGGAGGGTCCTCGAGAAGAAAGCTACAGGCCGCCCCGCCTCGTTGAGGGTGGCCGCCAAGGCGAAGTCAGACGCATCACTTTCCACTTGAAATGGAGTGTTCTCGTCCACTGCCTGTAGCGTGGCCCGCTCAATATCCTGCTTAATGCTTTTGAAGGCGGCGTGGGCCTCAGCAGAGAGCGGAAAAGAGGATGCTTTCAAGAGGGGGCGGGCTTTGTCGGAGTAGTTGGGGACCCATTGGGAATAATAAGAAAATAACCCCAGGCACCTTTTCAGGGCTTTGGGAGTGTTGGGCAGGGGCAGCTCCCGTAGGGGGCGCAATCGGTCGGGGTCTGGTCCGATTTCCCCATTCTCCACCACGCTGCCTAGTATGCAGAGGCGCGTGGTGTTGAAAACGCACTTGTCCTCGTTGTAGGTGAGATTGAGTTTTTGTGCGGTTTCCAGGAACCTCTCGAGGTTCGAGTCGTGATCCTGCTGATTGTGGCCGCAGATGGTGACGTTGTTGAGGTAGGGGAAGGTTGCCTGCAAGTGGTGGTCATCGACCATGCGGTCCATCTCCCTCTGAAAAACCGAGACCCCATTCGTCACCCCAAAGGGGACTCTGAGGAATTGGTAGAGGCGTCCGTTCGCCTCGAAGGCGGTGTACGGGCGGTCCTCTGGTCTGATAGGGAGCTGGTGGTACGCTGACTTGAGGTCGATGGTGGAGAACACCCGGTATTGGGCGATTTGGTTCACCATTTCTGATATGCGGGGTAGCGGGTAGGTGTCTAGTTGGGTGTACCTGTTGATCGTTTGACTATAGTCGATCACCATCCGTTTCTTCTCGCTACCCCTTACCACTACCACTTGGGCACGCCACGGGCTGTTGCTGCGTTCAATAATGCGCTCTTTCAGGAGCCTGTCTACCTCGGTCACGATAAACCGCCTGTCCTCCCAGCTGTACCTCCTGCTTTTGGTCGCTATTGGCCGGCAGTTAGGGGTAAGGTTCGCGAATAGCGAAGGCGGCTTTACCTTCAGGGTAGCCAGACCGCACACTGTGAGGGGCGGCTGGGACCCACCGTACTTGAGCGTGATGCTTTGGTGGTTGCACTGGAAATCCAGGCCCAAGATCACGCTCGCACATAGGTTCTTCATGATTAATACTTTAAAATTATCGTATACAGTTCCGTTAACGCCCAATTGTACCGTGCAGTAACCCAGAATGGTCGATGTCTGGGTTTTATTAGCCATAGAGATGGTACCCTGAGCAGGGACCACCTTTAGGGAGAGTTGCTGTGCCAGTTCAGGGTGGATAAAACTCTCCGTGCTTCCACTGTCAATTAAACATTTAACCCGGCACCCGTTTACCTCGATGTCCACCATTGATTTGGATAGCGGGTGCGGCCTGGTCTGGTCCACTGTGACCGATGCCACTGTAGGGCCCTGATCGATACAAGATGGCGTCCACGCTGTCTGCTCATAAGATGGCGGACCCCACGAGGTCGGGCAAGATGGCGTCCAAGATGGCCGCTCCCACGGCGCACACGCGGCGGTGGCGGGTTTTCCGGCGGTTGGTTTTCCGGCGGGGTTCCCTCTGCACACCTTCCCGAAGTGCCCCTTCTTACCGCACTTAAAGCAGGTGGTGCCTTTCGCCGGGCACAGGTTTCTGGTGTGTTTTGGCTGCCCGCAGAAGTAGCAGTTGGGTCCCTGACGCGTCGCGGCTGTCGTAGGGCTTCTGGGGGGAGAGCGGGGCCCCGCCGGTGTCGGGCTGCCGGGCGGGGAAGATGCCTTCCAAGATGGCGGCACCCTCGGTGCACACGTGGCGGCGTGGACGGCGCGGGCTGAAGAGTAGGCGTCTGAGTTTCTCTGGGCCACATCCAGGGATCGCGCGGTGTCCGCAGCCTGTTTCAGGTCCAACCCCGTTTTTTCCAGCAGTCTTTGCCGGATGTAAGTGGAGCTGAGGCCTGTGATAAAGGCATCGCGAACAAGCTCGTCAGTGTACACTGCTGCTTTTACATCTCGGCACTTGCAGTCTTTGCCAAGCATTTTCAGGGTGCTTAGGAACTCCTCCACCGATTCCCCAGGTCGCTGTGCGCGAGTAGCGAGCAGATGCCTAGCATACACCTCATTCGTAGGCTGCTGGTAATGCGCCTTTTAGATGTCGCAGGCGGCCAGGTACGTATCGGCGTCTTGGATGAGGGGGTAAACCCGGTGGCTTACCCAATTCCGCAGAATTCCGAGTCTCATCCTCGCAGCGTCCGTAGCGTCTTTGACGGCTGCGGAATTGTCCAGGAAGAATTCCATACACTCAAACCAGTGTCCGAAGCGTGCTGATGCGTCCGGAGCATGTTGATCCAAATCCAAACGTTCGGGTTTCAGGAGTTGATCCATAGTGTTGAAAAATAAGTTAATAAAATTGATGTGCCTCAATAATTCCGAGACTCGATGTTAGCGAAACAAAACAAGGCTTTTATTAACTTAGAAAGTAACACGTAAGAGAGAGAGGTATCTTCCTTCTGGAGACTGAGACCAGACTGAGCTAGCTTACAAAAGGGGCCAGGTATGGGCGGAGCCCTACACACACAGCACATTCCAGCACATTCCAATAAACAATACAATGAGGATTGGGGGAAGGGAAATGACACTGAAACCGACCACAGTCACAGGCAGTGATGAATGGAATATTTCATCACAATTCCCAACGCCGATGCTACCGCCCTCATCAAAATGGCGTGGCCCGTACCAGAAGTGTTTGCGCACTGCTTGGACACCATTTTTGAGCCAATTAAACAGGGCACTACACAACTTTAAGCCCTGTGGGTTTTTTGCTGCATTCCAGGACGTGAGCACATAATGAAGACTGGTGCTTCAGTGTAGTATTCCAGGAGTGCCTCATTGTCAGAGGTGCAGTCTTGCACAATGGGCATATACATTGCATCACTCAGAAAGAAAGAAAGAACTGTCTTTCATGAACTCAGGACATCTCAAAACACTTCACAGCCAATTAAGCACTTTTGAAGTGCAGATCCCACAAATTGCAATGAGATAAATTACCAGATAATTTGTTTTGGTGATGTTGGTTGAAAGATAAATATTGGCCAGAACACACGGAGAACTCCCCTGCTCTTCTCTGAGCAGGCAAATGGATCTCAGTTTAACATCTCATCCAAAACACTGCACTTCTGATAGTGGAGCACTTCCTCAGTACTGCACTAAATTATGTACTCAAGTATCCACAACCTTCTGACTCAGAGGCGAGAGTATGACCACTGAGCCAAGGTTGACACTCACTCCGCTTGTTGCAAGTGCCTGCTCAGGTACCTCCATCCTGAGGATATAGATAGTTAGTTTGAATAGTGAGCAAGAGGAGGGGGTAATGGAAGTGGAGAAGCTGGAAGCTGCTGACTACATGCCCAGCTCATGTCCTTCTTCAGCTGCAGGGCCTCTGGGATTAAGACATCAAGCTGCCTCATTTATAAAAAAGGAAGATATGTGAGCATCATAGAAACATAGAAGATAGGAGCAGGAGTAGGCCATTCGGCCCTTTGAGCCTGCTCCGCCATTCAATGAGATCATGGCTGATCATCCAAGTTCAGTACCCTGTCCCTGCCTTCTCCCCATATCCCTTGATCCCTTTAGCCTTAAGAAATATATCCAACTCTTTCTTGAACATATTTCATGAACTCGCCTCCACCGCCCTCTGTGGCAGAGAATTCCACAGGTTCACCACTCTCTGGGTGAAGAAATTCCTCCTCATTTCAGTCCTAAATAGCTTACCCCTTATCCTTAGACTATGACCCCTGGTTCTGGACTCCCCGGCCATCAGAAACATCCTTCCTGCATCTAGTCTGTCCAGGCCTGACAGAATTTTATAGGTTTCGATGAGATCCCCTCTCAATCTTCTAAACTCCAGTGAGCATAAGCCTAATCGACACAATCTCTCCTCATACGTCATTCCAGCCATCCCAGGTATCAGCCTGGTGAACCTTCGCTGCACTCCTTCCATGGCAAGAATGTCCTTCCTCAGGTATGGCGACCAAAACTGCACACAGTACTCAAGGTGTGGTCTCACCAAGGCCCTGTACAACTGTAGCAAGACATCCTTGTTCCTGTACTCGAACCCTCTTGCTACCAAGGCCAACATACCATGTGCCTTCTTAACCACCTGCTGCACCTGCATGCTTACCTTCAGCGACTGGTGCACAAGAACACCCAGGTCTCTTTGCACTTCCCCTTCTCCCAATCTATTGCCATTCAAATAATAATCTGCCTACCTGTTTTTGCCACCAAAGTGGATAACCTCACATTTATCCACATTATAGTGCATTTGCCATTTTTCTGGCCAATCACCCAACCTGTCCAAATCGTACTGGAGTTTCATGACATCCTCCTCACAGCTTACCCTCCCACCCAGCTTTGTGTCGTCTGCAAATTTGGAGATATTACATTCAATTCCCTCATCCAGATCATTAATATATATTGTGAACAGCTGGGATCCTAGGGCCGATCCTTGCGGTACCCCACTAGTCACTGCCTGCCACTCGGAAAACGACCCGTTTATTCCAACTCTTTGCTTTCTGTCCGCCAACCAGTTCTCTATCCTAATCAATACCTTGCCCCCAATCCCATGTGCCTTAATTTTGCACGCTAATCTCTTATGTGGGACCTTATCGAAAGCCTTCTGAAAGTCCAAATACACCACATCCACTGGTTCTCCCTTATCCATTTTACCAGTTACATCCTCAAAAAATTCCAGTAGATTAGTCAAGCATGATTTACCTTTCGTAAATCCATGTTGACTTTGTCCGATCCTGTCACTGCTTTCCAAGTGCTCTGCTATTACATCTTTTATAATAGACTCTAGCATTTTCCCCACTACCGATGTCAGGCTTACCGGTCTATAATTCCCCACTTTTTCTCTACCACCTTTTTTGAATAGTGGGGTAACATTAGCTACCTTCCAATCCATGGGTACTGTTCCAGAGTCTATCGAGTTGTGGAAGATGACCAGCAATGCATCTACTATTTCTAGGGCCACTTCCTTAAGTACCCTGGGATGTAGATTATCAGGCCCTGGGGATTTATCGGCCTTCAGTCCCATCAATTTTCCTAACACCATTTCCCTACAAATACTGATTTCTTTCAGTTCCACCCTTTCATCAGACCCTATGTTCCCCGGCATCTCTGGGAGGTTATTTGTGTCCTCATTTGTGAAGACAGAATCAAAGTATGAATTTAGTTGGTCAGCCATTTCTTTGTTTCCCATTATAAATTCCCCTGATTCTGACTGCAAGGGACCTACGCTTGACTTCACCAATCTTTTTCTCTTCACATATCTATAAAAGCTTTTACAGTTAGTTTTTATGTTCCCTGAAAGCTTACTCTCATATTCTATTTTCCCTTTCTTAATTAATCCCTTTGTCCTCCTTTGTTCAATCCTAAACTGCTCCCAATCCTCAGGATTATTGCTTTTTCTGGCCAATTTATATGTCGTCTCCTTGGATCTTATGCTATCCCTAATTTCCCTTGTTAGCCACGGTTGAGTCACCTTTTTTGTTTTATTTTTATGCCAAACTGGGATGAACAAATTCTGTAGCTCATCCATTCGGTCTTTGAATGTTTGCCATTGCCTATCCACCGTCAACCCTTTGAGTGCCATTCCCCAATCAATCCTACCCAACTCGCTCCTCAGACCATTGTAGTTTCCTTTATTTAAATTGAGGACCCTAGTCTCTGAGTCAACTACTTCAATCTCCATCTTAATGAAGAATTCGATCATATTATGATCGCTCTGACCCAAGGGGCCTCGTACAACAAGATTGCTAATTAATCCTTTCTCGTTACATAATACCCAGTTTAAGATGGCCTGATCTCTGGTTGGTTCCTCGACATATTGGTCCAGGCAACCATCCCATAAACACTCCAGGAATTCCTCCTCCACAGTACTGTTACTAATTTGGTTGGCCCAATCTATATGTAGATTAAAGTCACCCATGATGACTACTGTGCCCTTATTGCACGCTTCTTTAATTTCCCTTTTAATGCCATCCCCAACCTCCGCCTTACTGTTGAGAGGTCTATATACCACTCCCACTAATGTTTTTTTCCCCTCGATATTTCTCAATTCTACCCATACAGATTCCACATCATCAGAGCTAATATCCTTCATTACAATTGTATTAATCCCTTCTTTAACCAGTAATGCTACCCCACCTCCCTTTCCTGAATATCGAATACCCCTGGATGTTGAGTTCCCAGTCTTGGCCATCCTTGAGCCACGTTTCCGTAATCCCAACCAAATCATATTCGTTTAACTCTATTTGCGCAGCCAATTCATCCACCTTATTACAAATGCTCCTCGCATTAAGACACAAAGCCATCAGGCTTGTTTTTTTAACGCTCTTAGACCTATTAGAATTGTTATTTACTGTGGCCTCGTTTGATTTAAACCGTTGATTTCTCTGACTGCCACTTTTGTTTTTCTCCTTTCTATCTTTTGCTTTTATCCGTTTCCCTTTCCTCTGTCTCCCTGCTCAGGTTCCCATCCCCCTGCCATTTTAGTTTAAACCCCCCCGAACAGTGCTAGCAAACCTCCCCGCAAGTATATTTGTCCCGTTCTGGTTCAGGTGCAACCCGTCCGACTTGTACAAGTCCCACCTTCCCCAGAAGCAGGCCCAGTGATCCAGGAAACTAAAGCCCTCCCTCCTGCACCAACTCTTTAGCCACGCATTCATCTGCTCTATCCTCCTATTCCTATACTCACTAGCACGTGGCACTGGGAGTAATCCAGAGATTACAACCTTTGAGGTCCTGCTCTTTAATCTGTTACCTAGCTCCCTAAATTCTTGCTGCAGGACCTCATCCCTCTTCCTACCCATGTCATTGGTCCCAATGTTAACCACGACCTCTGACTGTTCACCCTCCCCCTTCAGAATGCCCTGCAACCGTTCAGTGACATCCTTGACCCTGGCACCAGGGAGGCAACAAACCATCCTGGAGTCATGTCTACAGCCACAGAAATGCCTATCTATTCCCCTTACGATGGAATCCCCTACCACTATTGCTCTCCCACTCTTTTTCCTCCCTTCCTGATCAGCAGAAGCACCCCTAGTGCCAGGAAGTTGGCTGCTGCTGCCTTCCTCTGGTAAGTCATCCCCTCAACAGTGTGCAAATCGGTATACCTGTTTGAGAGGGGGATGGCCACAGGGTTCCCCTGCACTACCTGCCTGCCTCTACTGCTCTGCCTGATGGTCACCCATTTCCCTTCTGCCTGTGCAGCCTTTACCTGTGGTGTGACCAACTCACTAACCGTGTTATCCACGATCCTCTCAGCATCATGAATGCTCCAAAGCCCATCCATCCGCAGCTCCAGCGCCGCAATGCGGTCTGCTAGTAGCTGCAGCTGGATGCATTTCTGGCACACATGGTCATCAGGGACACCGGCAGTGTCCCTAAATTCCCACATAGAGCTTGAGGAGCATAACACGGGGCTGGGCTGTCCTGACAAGACTTACCCTTTAATTAATTTAAATTAAATCAATACCACCAATTTAATGATATACTCAAGGGCGCTTGCCTGCCAGCAGTCCCCGCTACACCACAGAGACCCTAGAAACTATAAACCACAGAATTTAAGTTTTGTAAAGAAGGAGAAAGAGTAAATACTTACCAACCAATCACTTACCCGCTTTCTGGTGACGTCACACTTGGATTACTTTTTACCTCTCTCCTTCCCTCGGACTTCGGCGATTGGAGATTGGAACGCCTTACCTGGTCTCGGAGCTGTTTTTAAAGTTGCCGCTGCTCAGCCTCGTTCTCTTGCAGGTCCGCCCGCCTGCCTCCACTGTTCTGAGGCCTTACCTGGTCTCGGAGCTGTTTTTAAAGTTGCCGCCGCTCAGCTCGTTCTCTCGCAGGTCCGCCCGCCTGCCTCCGCTGCACTGAGGCCTTACCTGGTCTCGGAGCTGTTTTTGAACTCGCCGCTGCTCAGCCTCATTTCCTCGCAGGTCTGCCCGCCTGCCTCCGCTGCTCTGAGGCCTTACCTGGTCTCGGAGCTGTTTTTAAAGTTGCCGCCACTCAGCCTCGTTCTCTCGCAGGTCCGCCCTCCTGCCTCCGCTGCACTGAGGCCTTACCTGGTCTCGGAGCTGTTTTTAAAGGTGCCGCCGCTCAGCCTCGTTCTCTCGCAGGTCCGCCCGCCTGCCTCCGCCGCAACATTGCATGCAGTCATTTGAGAGTGTGCAAAACACACAGCAAAGACTGGCGGCACACTTTATTTTTTGATTACACCTCTGAAGCATTTTGGAATGTTTCCTACATTAAGGGTGCTATATAAATGTAAGATGTTGTTGACATGTTCTAGGAGGCACACACCATACACTCTGAAAGGGAAGCACCACTGAAAACATACAAGTCATTCATAAAGTATTAGCAATAATGATGGACTATCAACTAATAATTAGATCTCACATACATACAGTTGTAATATATTTCAATTTGATTGATGATTAAATACATAGTAGTACTTATATGTGACATATATTGGATAATAGATGGCTTGCAGTTCAGGGCAGCAGTTCAGTTCAGTAATGACTACATAAAGCAGGTGAGCAAAGCCTGAACAGTTTATAAATGTCAAGGGTACGAAGATTGAATTACTGCTGTAGTTGGATTAGATTGAACTCACTAACAGTTATTTGTTATTCTTTAGAACAAAATGTGGATTTTTTAAAGAATTATGGAGTGAAGTTGATATATTAAGGAGCTTTCAGGCATTTTCTGCTGATAGCAATGCATGACTTTTTTTTAATTTGTTCTCTGAACGTAAGCCCTCAGATGGTGGTGGTGGAGCTTCACCTTGAACTGCTCCAGTCTGTGTGGTGATAGTGCTCCCACAATGGTACTAGGCAGGGAATTCCAGGATATTGACCCAGCAACGATGAAGAAATGGTGAAATATGACCATATTAGGATAGAGTTTGACATGGAAGGGAACTTGGAGATGATGATCACAGAATCATAGAATGATATAGCACAGAAGGAAGCCATTCGGCCCTTTGTGTATATGCTGGCTCCTTGGAAAAGCTATCCAATTAGTCCCACTCCCCTGCTCTTTACCCAAAGCTCTGCAATTTTTTCCTTTTCAAGTATTTATCCAATTCTCTTTTGAAAGTTATTATTGAATCTGCTTCTACCACCCTTTCAGGCATTGTATTCCAGATCATAACAACTCGCTGCCTAAAAAAAATTATCCTTATCTCCCCTCTGGTTCTTTTCCCAATTACCTTAAATCTGTGTCCTCCGGTTACCGACTCTTCTGCCAATGGAAGCAGTTTCTCCTTATTTACTCTATCAAAACACCTCTATTAAATCTCTCCTTAACCTTCTCTGCTCTAAGGAGAACAATCTCAGCTGCTCCAGTCTCTCCACATAACTGAATTCTCTCATCCCTGGTACCATTCTAGTAAATCTCCTCTGCACCATCTCCAAGGCCTTGACATCCTTCCTAAAGGGTTGTGCCCAGATTTGAACACAATACTCCAGCTGAGGCCTAACCAGTGATTTATAAAGGGTTAGCATAACTCCCTTGCTTTTTTACTCTATGGGTGGAATTTTACCAGCCTCATGCTGGGCGGGAGAGTGTCGGGGGTAGGTTAAATCGGTAAATTTGTGAAACCCAGCAACAACCCGCCCCAAACACACTTGGTTTTAACCGTGGCGGGTTTGGGGGCATCTGAGTAACCTGCTCTGGAGAGGCATCTTCTTGATTCTAATATGTAAATGCGGCTTTGTTCCTGATATTTTGGCAGCCATTTAAATTTAATGCTGGCCAGCCACGTTTCGCAGAACTTGAGAAACCTGGAAGTTAAACGGTGCTTTCCCAGGGCCCCTCAAGCAAATCTTCTGCCGTGATCAGCCGTCCACCCTCCAAACCCGTGACATTTCCTAGTCCCAACCCCCTCCCAATTGCCGGTCCCCCTCCTCCCCCACCAAACCACCATGTTTCCCAGTTGCCGGGGACCGTCCCCAACTAGAGTGCTAGCACTGAACCATGACTGACAGACAGGAAGAGTAACTACAAATGAGAAAAACATAACCTGTCTTTGCTCATTCCTGGTACTAACTGAGCTGCTGTGTATTTCCTTCATTTTCTGTTTTTATTTCACAATAAATTTCAGCCAGGATCTAGTCTCAGAAGAACAAAGTTTATCCAAGATGTTTTCCACAGTTTGACATTCCCCCAATCTTTACCTTTCTGCTGAGGATTCTGGCTCACTCTGGGATGTGGTTCCACAATCCAGCACATCGCCCATTCTTCAATGTGGGCCTTCAGAGTCCGTGGGCTAATTGATCCTGAGAGGAATACAGCTGAGCCCAATCCTGTCTTCACCACACAGTGAAATTTCCAGCAGGGGCACTGGATAGTGATCAAGAATCCTGCTCGATTTCCATCCCTAGCCCAGGGATACTGTGACCAATGGCCATACCCCGACCACCACCCTGGCTGAGATCAACCAACTCAGCACAGACCAGGATGGAACTTGGAGTCCTTGTGGTCTGTATGACTCAGTTACTGAGAAGATGTTTCCACTTGCGGGGGAGACCAGAACTAGGGGCCATAAATATAAGATAGTCATTAATAAATTCAGTAGGGAATTCAGGAGAAACTTCTTTACCTAGAGAGTGGTTAGAATGTGGAACTCGCTACCACAAGGAGTAGTTGAGGCAAATAGCGTAAATGCATTTAAGGGGAAGCTAAATGAACACATGAGGGAGTAAGGAGTAGGAGGGTATGTTGATGGGGTTAGAGGAAGGTGGGTGGGAGGAGGCTCATGTGGAGCATAAACACCAGCATGGAGCTGTTGGGCTGAATGGCCTGTTTCTGTGCTGCAAATACTATGTAATACTATGTAAGTTCATTTATCACCTGTGCCATTAGAAGCCTGAGATGTGCTCATCAATCAATCTAAAGTCCCAAGAGCACATTTATGTAGAATTGCTAGAATAGAGAAAGAAATGGCAGAGCAAATCATTCAGTTTATTCTCCAAATTGTTATTATACTATACCTTGATTCAGCTACTTATAAAATCCTTTTGACCTCCAGGTAGCTGACAGACATCTGAAGCAGCATCAAGACTTGTCTCATCTTGTGATGCAGGGAATGTAGAAAAGAAAAATACTAACATATTCGTGTTACATCAGATCCCTGTGTATCTCAATTAAGCCTATCGGGAAATATACAGCACTGAATAATCCAAAACTGCATTTTTAATAACATTTTCGTGATGTTTCGTCCCATTTTTACCCCTTCCCTTTTGAACGATGCCTCTTCACCTGCAAACAGAGTAGAGCAATCCAAAACTATAGGTTTTTCTTTGCTCTTTGCTTTATGATTGCTCAACTAAAGACACGTATCTGGTGCATGATAGGTCCCAATCTTGTAAATTCACCAGAAATGGTGTGTGTGTCAGCCTGTGGCTCAGTGGGTAGCACTCTCGTCTCCGAGTCAGAAAGTTTTAGGCACAATAATCTAGGCTGACACTCCAGTGCTGTGCTGAGGGAGTGCTGTACTGTCAGAGGTACCATCTATTGGATGAGACGTTAAACTGAGACACTGCTCTTTCAGGTGGACATAAAAAAGATCCCATGACATTATTTCAAAGAGCAGGGAAGTTATCCCGAGTGTCCTGGCCAATATTTATTTCTCAATTAACATCACTAGAACCGATTATCTGGTCATTATTGTAATGATCAGTAACATGTCACTCTAGAATGGTACACTAGGTGGAGCTGCAGAGCTGTATGTTTAAGAGTGCACTAGGCTACCCACAAGGCAGTAGTCAAGATGGATGTTGTACAAGTCCACATGGGTGAATAAAGTGACTAGCTAGAAACTAGCTGTTCATAATGAAAACGACTAGTTATTAATGAACATAACATGGTACCAGGATTGGTAAAATCTGCTGAATATTGTGAAATGCGACATGGAGACTTTGAGGCCACCGGAAGGTTTGAAACTCACGGGGAATGTCGACTGCAATTGGCGGACTTTCAAACAACAATTCGAACTCTACATTGCTGCCATCGGATTCGGTACGAAGCCAGATACAAGGAAAATAGCATTGCTGCCCACGGTTGCAGACCCACAGGTGATAGAGGTATTTAATACATTTGTTTTTGATCAAGAGGAGAACAGAAAAAAATTGGAAGATCTGCTAAAGAAATTTGATACACATTCTTCTCCCAAAAAGAACGAAACCTATGAGAGATACGTGTTCCGTTCACGGACACAGCAGCAAAATGAGACTTTTGATAGCTTTGTGACCGAGTTAAAACTGAAAGCACAGACATGTAATTTCTCTGAACTGAAATTATACATGATTCGTGACCAGATTGTGTTTGGTATTCATGATAAAAAAGATCAGGGAACGTCTGTTGAGAGAAACCAAACTAACATTAGAAAATGCTGTGAAAATATGCCAAGCCAGTGAGCTAGCTCAAAAGCACGCGAAGACTTTCAGTGAAATTAATAATAATGCAATTGTAGTAAGTGATAGTGCTGCTGTCGGTGCTGTGTCCTACAAGGGGAAGAAACGTGGGCAGAACAGAAATGAAAAGCAATCGGAGGAAAGAATTTTTAATTGTAAACGCTGTGGTTACAAACACCAGTCACGAAAATGCCCAGCATTTGGAAAAATGTGCACAAAATGTCATGGAAAGAATCACTTTGCCAAACAATGCTTTTCAAAAGTAAAAACAAAGAAAGGGCAACAAGTCCAAGTCAATGTGATTGAGGACACTGATTTAAGTGAGACATTTTCTGTAGGAATGGTGTCACGTGACAATATAGAAAAGGATACAGAAAATGTGCAGCCCTCAGGAATGGACAATGCTGAACATAAAGTTAATGTAGTAAAAGAGGAGAAATGGATGATGTCACTGCAGGTAAATGGAGCATTAGTTACATTGAAACTAGACACTGGGGCAAAAGCAAACTTAATCAGTTTGAGTGATATTAAAAATATGAAAGAAAAGCCCAAAATACAGAAAAAGTCAGTACTACTGAAGAACTATAATGGACAGAAAATAGATAGCTTAGGTGTATGCAGACTTAAAGTGACAGTCAAAGACAAAGTGCATCATCTCATGTTTTCTGTTGTGGCTGAAGGACTTGATTCACTACTAGGTGTCAAAGCTTGTGAGGACTTAGAACTGGTCAAGAGAGTCTACCGTATAAACTGTGCCATAAGCAGACCAGATGACTCGGTGGATTCTGTAGTGAGTAATTTCCAGGATGTGTTCAAAGGATTTGGAGTTCTACCATTCACTTACAAGATCCAGCTAAAGGAGGATGCTCAGCCAGTGGTACATGCTCCACAGAGAGTTCCAGCACCCCTGCGTGACCGGCTCAAGAAAGAACTGGACAGAATGACCACATTAGGAGTCATCAGGAAAGTCGAAGAGCCAACAGATTGGGTTAACTCCATGGTATGTGTAAAGAAAAAGAACAATGATCTAAGAATATGCATGGATCCAAAGGACTTAAATGCAAACATAAAACGTGAACACTACCAGATTCCCAAGCGAGAAGAAATCACCAGTGAAATGTCAGGTGCCAGATACTTCACAAAGCTCGATGCCTCACAAGGATTTTGGCAACTAAAACTGGATGAAGAGAGCACCAAATACTGTACCTTCAACACACCATTTGGCAGGTATTGTTTCCTCAGAATGCCTTTTGGGATAATATCTGCATCTGAAATCTTTCATAGAGCGATGGAACACATAATTGAAGGTCTGGAAGGTGTTCAGGTCTATGCTGATGACACCATCATCTGGGGCTCCACACTGAAAGAACACAATGAGAGACTGACTAAAGTGCTACAGAGCATATGCCGGAATGGACTGAAGCTCAACAAAGCCAAGTGTCAGTTTGGCACCCAGGAAGTCACTTTCCTAGGAGATAATCTACCTGGTAAAGGAATAGAGCCAGATATGGAAAAAGTAAACGCCATACTCAACATGCCCCGACCCACTGACAAAAAAGGAGCACTACGCATCATGGGGATGATAAACTTCATTGGAAACTTCATTCCTAACTTGTCAGCCAAGACAGCCTGTCTGCGAGCCCTGCTACATAAAACAAATGAGTCCGCATGGACAGAAAGACATGAACAAGAGTGGATGAACCTCAAAACAGTGCTGACAACCACACCTGTACTCACCTTCTTTGACCCAACAAAGAGAATCAAAGTGTCAACGGATGCATCAACAGATGGCCTAGGTGCGGTCTTGCTACAAGCAGAGGGTGAAGATTGGAAGCCTGTTGCCTATGCCTCCAGGTCTATGACTGATTCTGAGTGTCGATACGCCCAGATTGAAAAGGAATGTCTAGGCTTGGTAGTTGGACTAGAAAAGTTCCATGGCTACATATATGGACTTCCTACCTTCACAGTTGAGACCACTGCCCACTGGTTGCCATCATAAAAAAAAATCTGAATGAGATGTCTCCAAGGATTCAATGACTCATGATGAAGCTGCAAAGATATGACTTTGAACTGATCTACACACCAGGCAAATACATAGGGCCAGAAATTCGGGTCCAAATGCGTGAGTACGGTCTGGGTACTCACACATCTGGTCGGATGAAATGCCGGCGTTCAGGAAACACCGTGCATGCGGGGAACGCCGGCATTTCCAGTCCTCTGAACGAAGGGGTTCAGAGGCACAGCGCGCGCGACTGCACAGGCAGCGCGTGCGCAGTGAAATTCCCTTTTTTTTTCAGAGTTGCGCGTGTGTAAAG
This sequence comes from Somniosus microcephalus, assembly GCF_052327205.1. Taxonomy (NCBI): domain Eukaryota; kingdom Metazoa; phylum Chordata; class Chondrichthyes; order Squaliformes; family Somniosidae; genus Somniosus; species Somniosus microcephalus. The sequence goes on from NC_140988.1 coordinate 226,121,977, forward strand.
GCCTCCTTTACGCGAGGAAAAAACAAGTGTAAGTACTTAGTTTTACAGGTAAGTGGGCTTTTAGTACAATTTAGAATTTTTTTTTCCACAGGTTTGTTATTTTTAAAGAATTTACAGTAAGGTAAGTTTAGTTTTAGCCCCGATTTTTTATAAAACTTTTTTTTCAAATTTTAAAATTATTGTTTAAAATAGTTTTTCATAGTTATTTATGGTTCATTTAAGTATTGCAATGTTTTTTTTAATTTTCTTTCAGGTTTAAGTAGTGTTTTGGGGCCAGCAGTTTTCATGAGTTTGACAGCTCTCACTGTCAAACTTATGAATGAACTTTTGCAACCTCCCATTGGTTGCCCAGTGCCCACGTGATCCCAGCCGGCTCATCGCACTAAGTACGCCACTGGGTCACGCACGCACAGCGCGGCAGGACCTCAAGCTGGCCAGTGAGGGGAAATGCATTGCGGGCCAGGATTTAAATGTCAGCGCGCCGGGTAAGTGCTCATTGGGGGCTTGCACGCGCGGCAAGCACCCGACCCGAATTTCTGGGCCATAGTGTTAGCAGATGCACTATCCCGAGCACCCACAATGAGTCATGTGAGCTCTACTGAAGAAGACGTGGATGTTCATGTGAGTATGGTCACTGCTGTGCTGCCCGTGTCAGACACAAAATCAAAGCAAATAGCAGAAGAAACAATAAAAGATACAGTGTTACAAACAGTAATAGAGAACATTCACAATGGTTGGCCAAAAGCTTCCTGTCCAAAGTACTATCACATAAGGTCAGAGTTGAGTGTCGCAAGTGGACTATTACTAAAACAGAACAGAATAGTCATTCCACAGGCTCTACATCAAGACATGCTAAAAAGGATTCATGAGGGACACCTCGGAATTGAAAAATGCAAAAGGAGAGCAAGAGACACTGTTTATTGGCCTGGCATAAATAAGGACATTGAGAACATGATCGGCGAATGTGAGACATGTCAGAAACACCAAAACAAACAAGCAAAGGAACCAATGATAGTAGCTGACTTACCAACAGCACCATGGCAAAAGGTTGGTATGGACCTCTTTCATTTGAATGGTAAAGACTATCTAATAGTGATTGACTACTATTCTAACTATCCTGAGATGGCGCTGCTCTCAAGCACCACAGCAAGCAGTGTCATAATGCATGTGAAATCCATCTTCGCCAGACATGGAATTCCCAGAATTGCCATTAGCGACAATGGTCCGTGCTTCAACTGTAAGGAGTGGCAACAGTTTGCAGCACATTATGACTTTCAACACATCACATCCAGTCCTTTGTATGCTCAGTCGAATGGTAAGGCAGAGAAAGGTATTCAAATTCTCAAACAGCTACTGAAGAAAGCGACAGAAAGCAAGTCTGATCCTTATCTCACCCTGCTGAGCTACCGAGCCTCACCTTTAGACTGTGGTTCTTCACCTGCTGAACTCCTAATGGGTCGCAAGTTGCGTACCATGATACCCTGCTGTGCAAAAGAAAAGCAGAGTAAGGAACTGAGACAGAGACTTCAACTGTTAAAGCTGAAACAGAAATCATACTATGACAAGTCATCCAAAACTCTAAAACCTTTGACAAGGGATGATGTTGTCAGGATTGAGGATCCAGATGCATGGAACAGGAAAGCTACAGTTCTTGAGGAAGTAGGACCAAGGTCATACACTGTTAGAACTGAGGAAGGACAGATTCTCAGGAGGATCCGCCGTTCCCTCCTAAAAACACAAGAAACTATCCAAGAGCAAATCGATGACAATGCTGCAACTAAATCTTGTCAATCACCACCAGAACAATCTAACACAAACACACATACAGGCTCTCATGAAAACACATCAGATTTACCTGTGCTGAGAAGATCCACACGTGAAGTAAAAAAGCCTGATAGACTTAATCTTTGAGTATAAAGTAAAGCTTTGAAAATGTGTTGACTGTTGTGAAAATGTTTGTTTATAGAGCACTAAGAAAAGTGTTACTGATATCATCTTTATCGTTTTTCTTGAAAGTTGATTGATATTGATTTTGTTTAACCTCAAAGAAAGGGGGATGTAATGATCAGTAACATGTCATTCTAGAATGGTACACTAGGTGGAGCTGTAGAGCTGTATGTTTAAGAGTGGGCTACCCACGATGCACTAGGCTACCCACAAGGCAGTAGTCAAGATGGATGCTGTACAAGTCCAAATGGGTGAATAAAGTGACTAGCTAGAAGCTAGCTGTTCATAATGAAAACGACTAGTTATTAATGAACATAACAATTATCACATTGCTGTTTGTGGGAGCTTGCCGTGTGCAAATTGGCTGCCACGTTTCCTACATTACAACAGCAACTACACTTCAAAAAGTACTTCATTGTCTGTAAAGCACTTTTGGACGTCCGGTGGTCGTGAAAAGCGCTATATAAATGCATTTTTTCTTTCTTTAGTAGATTTAAGTGTCAGATATTCTAGGGTGAGAGAGAGTCGAAAATGGCAATCTCCAAACTGCATAGTCAGCGCTTTCATTGCTACAAACCCGATCCACCCCGTACTACAATTGGAACATATGCAAGTTAACTGGAGTAAGCAGAAAACAGTTAGTAGGAGTTTTGGTGAAATTTCCAGTTTTAGTGAGGGCAGAAAGCAGGCAGTAGTGTCGTCCGCCTGTTATACACCCCACCTCAGCGCCTGGATAAACTGGAGTTAGTATGCTCCCCCTATTTTCCCATGAAAATTGCAATCAGGGTCCTAAAGCCAGCCATATAGAGTAGGAGTGCTGGCTGCCAATTTAAAGGCCTGCCTGAAAATTGAATAAGGCGGGCCAATGGGTATTCAAGTGCCCACCAGATTTTCCTCTGCCGGTCATCCATTTTTCAGGCGAGAAACAAGCAGCCGGCAGTCGAAAATCCCCAGCCAGAGTTTGGGTTCCAGAACCTTACAGTGCATTACTTAAATGGCCACTCTTCATGTGCGAGTCTAGATAGTGGTCTATTCCACCACTGGGGGGAGGGGCAAGCATCATAGACAAGCCCAATTCTGACCTGACTATGTCCAACTATGCACTTCACAGGAGTCACAGGATAATGATTAGGAATGAGAACCAATGTTCCACCCACCCACCCAAGTACCATAAAAATGTTATTACCGAGATATCTTCACTGCTTTCGTCCCTCAGCCTCTGCACCAAATGATTTCTTACCCTTGGTGATTTCAACCTCCATTTCAATTCATTATGATCTATCTCCTCTGAGTTCACTAACCTCCTATCCTACCTTAATCTCTCCCTCCATGTAAACTCCCCAAACCATATTCACGGCCACCTCCTCGACTTTGCCATCTCTCGTGGCCTCGCTACTACCATTGTGTCAATCGCAGATAAGGCCATCTCTGACCACGTCCTCGTATCGCTCTCCACCCACATCCCCCTTCCACCTGCATTCCCCCCCTGCACCCCCCTCCCCCCCACTCCGGCCGCCCAAACCCTACTTCCTTCTGTTTCTGCCCCTGGAAAAAACTCACCTTTCTCTCTTACAACTGCACTTATAAAATCCCAACTGTCCAGCCTTTGGCCTTCCATTCACCATGACATTTCTGCAGCTACCGATCTGCTCAACCACACCCTCACCAACACCTTTGATGTCCTAGTCCCTATTAAAACAATTAGGCCTAGAAATTCAGTAGCGCCCCATTTGGGGCACCAGCCTCGCCAGGGCGCTAAAAGTAGCGCCCCGGAAGTAGTCGCGGCCGCCCGCCGGAAATTCAGTTTGCGCGCCCCAGAGGAATGCGCGGCGCTACTGGAGGCGCCCCGCATCCCTCTTGGGGCGCTGCAGCTGAAGATCGCTGCGCAACGTGCCACAGCGCCACACGCTGCAGCACGGCGCACTGCGGTACTGCAGGCCTTCCTCCCCTTCTTAAAGGGGAGGGGCCTTGTGCAGCGCGATTGAGGATCGTGAGTGCCGGCAAAAGAGCCCGGCACCGAGGAGAAGTGCCGGGCTCTTGGAACGCAGTCGGCACGCCGCGGGGTGGCGGGGGGCAGCTCAGGAGGCCAGGGATGGCAGCGCGGAGAGGTGCTGGCAGGCGGCCAGCAAAAAAATGGCCACCCTGCACCTCTCCTTTAAATAGCGCCTCTACCGCCACAGGTAGGCCCCCCTGAACCGGTCGCAAATAGCGTCCGGCGTTAAAGCAGGGGGCGCAACTAAATATCGCGACCGGGGCGGTAGCGGGGCGCTGCGCACACCGATGACGCCATCGGTGGCGGTGCAGCGCTAACGTCTAGCGCCGCCATTAGCGTCCCGCTAAATTTAGCGGGAGGCATGGCCAGTGGCTTCCGACCCACTTAGCACCCTCTTAAGGCACTAACTGGTGGCGCAGCCCACTGAATTTCTAGGCTTTACTCTCTCTCACCCTGGCTGTTCCCCCGATACGGTTCTCATCTTCACTCCCTTAAGTCCAAGGGATGCAGACTTGAACGGATATGGTGGACAACTGGTTTAGCCCTTCACTGCCAGATCTGGCTGGACAATATAAAGCATTATCAGGTTCTGCTCTCGTCTGCCAAAATTGCTCACTATTCCATAACCATTCTGGAATGCAAAGATAAACCCCAGCTTCTATTCTCCACTGCTAATCATCATCTTAAACCCTTCTACCCTCTCTCCTCCACCCTCACCTCCGACAACAAGTGTGAGGAGCTCATAGACTTCTTTGTCGCTAAGATTGAGACCATCAGTTCAGCTGCCGCTGCCACTTCCCTTCCTTCCCCTAGCCCACCGGGCCAAACTTCCTCTAATGTTCCCCCCTGCCCTAGCCCTGAACTCACATCTTTCTCCAGTTTCTCTCCAATCTTCCCTCATGACCTCTCTACACTCATCATGTCCATGAGACCTTCCTGCTTCCTCAACCCTATTCTCACCAAACTGCTGACCACCCAACTTCCTTTTTTGGCTCCCATGTTAGCTGACATTGTTAACGGTTCTCTCTCCTCAGGTACTGTCCCCCTCTCCCTCAAATGTGCTGTCATCACCCCCTCCTTAAAAAACCGACCCTTGACCCCTCCGTCCTTGCAAACTACTGCCCCATCTCCAACCTCCCTTTCCTCTCAAAAGTGCTTGAATGTGTTGTCGCCTCCCAAAACTGTGCCCATCTTTCCCGCAACTCTATATTTGAATCCCTCCAATCAGGGTTCCGCCCCTGCCACAGTACCAAAACAGCTCTCATCAAAGTCACAAATTACATCCTTTGTGACTGTGACAAAGGTAACCTATCCCCCCTCATCCTTCTTGACCTGTCTGCAGCCTTTGACACGGTTGACCACTCCATCCTTCTCCAGCACCTCTCCACCATCATCCAACTGAGTGGGACTGCACTCGCCTGGTTCCATTCTTATCTTCTAATCGTAGCCAAAGAATCACCTGCAACGGCTTCTCTTCCCGCTCCCGCATCGTTACCTCTGGTGTCCCCCAAGGATCTATCCTTGGCCCCCTCCTATTTCTCATCTACATGTTGCCCCTTGGCAATATCTTCTGAAAACACAGCGTCAGTTTCCACATGTACACTGTTGACACCCAGCTCTACCTCACCACCACTTCCCTTGACCCCCCCCTCCACAGTCTATAAACTGTCAGACTGCTTGTCCGACATCCAGGTCTGGATGAGCAGAAATTTTCTCCAATTAAATATTGGGAAGACCGAAGCCATTGTTTTCAGTCCCCACCACAAACTCCACTCCCTAGCCATTGACTCCATCCCTCTCCCTAACATCTGTCTGAGGCCGAACCAGACTGTTCACAACCTTGGTGTCATATTTGATCCTGAAATGAGCTTCTGAACACATATCCGCGGCCTAACTAAGACCGCCTATTTCCACCTCTGTAACATCGCCCATCTCTGCCCTTGCCTCAGCTCATCCGCTGCTGAAACCCTCATCCATACCTTTGTTACCTCCAGATTGGACTATTCCAATGCATTCCTGGCTGGCCTCCCACATTCTACCCTACATAAACTTGAGGTCATCCAAAACTCAGCTGCCCATGTCCTAACTCACGCCAAGTCCCATTCACCCATCACCCCTGTGCTCGCTGACCTACATTATCTCCCGGTTAAGCAACACCTCGATTTCAAAATTCTCATCCTTGTTTTCAAATCCCTCCATGGCCTCACCCCTTCCTATCTCTGTAATCTCCTCCAGCCCCACAACCCCCGGAGATATCTACACTCCTCTAATTCTGCCCTCTGACCATCCCTGATTATAATCGCTCAACCATTGGTGGCCATGCCTTCTGTTGCCTAGGCCCTAAGCTCTAGAATTCCCTGCCTAAACTTATCTGCCTCTCTACCTCTCTTTCCTCCTTTAAACCGCTCCTTAAAATCTACCTCTTTGCCCAAGCTTTTGGTCACCTGCCCTAATTTCTCCTCATGTGGCTTGGTGTCAAATTTTTTGTCTTATAATACTCCTGTGAAGCACCTTGGGACATTTTACTATGTTCAAGATGCTATATAAATACAAGTTGTTGTTGGTGTTGTTGTTCCCTTGGGGCTGCGCATGGAAAAAAAATGAGAGGGAACATTGATGAGAACCCTGGATGATTTTCCCTTCCCTGATACAATGATACTGAGTCCAATTATACACCCCACTGAGCTGGGATCAGCTAAACCCAGCATAGACCAGGGATCAAATCTGAGACCTATCCTGGTTTGTATGGTTCAATTCCACGAGTTATTAATTTATCCTAAGGGAACGCTCCTTTACTCTTTTATCTTTTTTCAATGTTTTTTCTATCACATGCCCTTTTCCACTTTTAAGGATCTTGCATGCAGCTAAATGTTTACATAAGGTTCTAATACTGAACACTGGAAACAGAAATCTTTACAAGTAGACAATATTTCTCTTTCCCTGCATAAGCAAAACTCTTCAACCGTATCCTTATTTTACTGCCAAATGATACAATAGTCTTCCAAGGATTTAATATTTATCATCTGGCTTCTATTCTTCTCCCTGGAGTGGTATTTCTGTTGTTCCATTATTTAGCTGCATATCAGTATGGCACTTCTCCAAATCAAGAACCCAATTTACACTAATTTGGTTTAATTCACATCACACTGGCCTGCAATCAAGCTACTAAATAAAAAGGGAGAGAAATTCGTTACCTTAGTGCCTCCAGTTAGTGCCTGGAGGGGGTGCTAACAGGGCGCTGAGGCAGTAGCGCCGTGGCGAATCTAGCGCCACACACCAAATCCGCCCGCCCCTCATAGCGCCACCGCTACGAGTTCGCGCCGAGAACTTCAGTGCCAGACAGATCGTGACATCAGTGAGCGGGCGCCCAATCTGCAAAATAGATTATCACCCCCTGCCTTAGCGCCTCGCCCCGACAGTGACAGGGAGAGGAGGCATGAAGCAGTCGGTAGCCGACTCCAGAGGTGCTACTTAAAGGGATCATGAATAATGAGTCGCAGCTTTCAGGTTAGTGCTGTTTCACTGCTTCCTTGTCAGTTTGAGATTGTGCAACTGTTTAATTCAGTCATTTAAAGGTTGTTTAGCCTCCGGAATGTTGTGGCTCCTAAAAATTAGTTACATTTATTCTGACAACATATCAAAGTGCTACACTTCGTTACATTAATGGGGGCAATACTGGCAGTCGACCTCACCCTCCAGGATCTACAGCAGATGGCGCACAGGCAGAGAGAAAGATTGGAACATTTGGCCAGAGGGAGGAGGATGGCCATGAGGGCTCTCAACAGGAGGCCTTACCCTCCGTGGGTATTTCGAGAGCACTTCTCCTAACTCCAATTCAGCAAGGAGCAGAGTATTAGACGGCTCCGCATCATCAAGGTGATGGTCACAGAACTCTGCCACCTCCTGCAACCAGACCTCAAGCCTCAGATCAGGACAACCACGGCTCTCAGTGCCAGTCAAGGATACCATCACTCTCAATTTCTTTGCCAGCAGATCCTTCCAGTCTGCAATAGGAGATATAGCTAACATCTCGTAGTTTGCCGCCCATCGCTGCATCCGGGAGGTCCCACAGGCTCTCTACAGTAGGAGAAGGGATTACATTTCCTTTGCCATCACCAGAGAGAAGCAGGACGAGTGTGCATGTGGCTTTGCCAGGATAGCGGGCTTCCCCATGGTGCAGGGTGCCATTGACCGCACCCACGTGGCTTTGCGGGCACCACATAACAATCCTGACATCTTCCGTAACCGCAAAGACTACCACTCACTTAATGTGCAGTTGCTGTGTGACCACACACAGCGAATTCTCAATGTGAATGCCCGCTATCCTGGCAGCAGCCACGATGCCTTCATCCTGCGTCAAGTTTTTCTTTTATTAGTTTATGGGATGTGAGCGTCACTGGCAAAGACAGCATTTATTGCCCATCCCTAATTGCCCTTGAGAAGGTGTTGGTGAGCCGCCTTCTTGAACCGCTGCAGTCCCTGTGGTGAAGGTACTCCCACAGTGCTGTTAGGGAGGGAGTTCCAGGATTTTGACCCAGCGACGATGAAGGATCGGCGATATACTTCTAAGTCAGGATGGTGTGTGACTTGGAGGGAAACTTGGAGGTGGTGTCCCCATGCGCCTGCTGCCCTTGTCCTTCTAGGTGGAAGAGGTCGCGGGTTTGGGAGGGACTGCTGAAGAAGCCTTGGCAAGTTGCTGCAGTGCATCTTGTAGATGGTACACACTGCAGCCATAGTACGCCAGTGGTGGAGGGAATGAATGTTTAAGGTGGTGGATGGGGTGCCAATCAAGCGGGCTGCTTTGTCCTGGATGGTGTCAAGCTTCTTGAATGTTGTTGGAGCTGCACTCATCCAGGCAAGTGGAGAGTATTTCATCACACTCCTTACTTGTGCCTTGCAGATGGTGGAAAGAATTTGGGGAGTCAGGAGCTGGCTGGTCCAATTAAGTTTCTGGTCAATGGTGACCCCCAGGATGTTGGTGGGGGATTCAGCGACGGTAATGCCGTTGAATGTCAAGGGAAGGTGGTTAGACTCTCGCTTGTTGGAGATAGTTATTGCCTGGCACTTCTGTGACGCAAATGTTATCTGCCACTTATCAGCCCAAGCCTGAATGTCATCCAGGTCTTGTTGCATGTGGGCATGGACTGCTTCATTATCTGAGGAGTTGTAAATGGTGCTGAACACTGTGCAGTCATCAGCGAACATCCCCATTTCTGACCTTATGTTGGAGGGAAGAGCATTGATGAAACAGCTGAAGATGGTTGGGCCTAGGACTCTTCCAGCCACCACGTCAAGCTCGCGGCTGGCTGGTTGGAGACAAGGGCTATCCGCTCTCCACCTGGCCTATGACTCCCCTCCGCAACCCCAACACTCCTGCCCAGCACTCATATAATGAGAGCCATGCCGCCACCAGGAACATCATTGAGCAGACCATCGGGGTGCTCAAGCAACGGTTCCATTGCCTTGGCCACTCGGGAGGAGCCCTCCAGTACTTGGCTGAGCAGGTGTCCCATTTCATCATCGTCTGCTGCATGCTCCACAATTTGGCCCTTCCTGAGGGCCCAGCTCTTGCCGCCAGGGATTGCAGGACCACCTCAGGAGGAGGAGGAGGAACAGGAGCGAGGGAGGAGGCAACCACTCACTTGGCCTCCTGGAAGGGCGGTCTGTGACCGCCTCATGAGACTGTGGTTCTAATAAATTAAACCCCAGATCCCCATTGTTCACCATAGCCCCATCATTCCATCCCTGTCGCAGGCCATTTCACAGCACAAAGCTGAAATGAGACACACCACAAAATAATCCATACTGAATTAGTTAACACATATTTACAACAACAATATTAACTATTCATCCTTGTGCAGTCCCTCAGTGCCTCTCGTTACTGTGCCTTTGCCTACTCTAGTGCTCCTACGAAGTGTTGGCCCAGTGGCTGCAGCAGGGCTGGTGGAAGGCTGCTGAATGTCCATGCAGGAGACTTCAGATGGCCTTGCAGGACACCCACGACCAACTCTGGGCCTGGAAATCCCGGCTGTAGACATCACCACCTCAGCATGGGTGGCAGCAGTCTGGGATGGCTGGATGACAGGCAGCGACAAGGGCAATGTCGGTGTGCCAGCAATGGGAGCAGGAATGCTGTCAGCCTGAGAGAGCACAGCAGCTTCCTGCTCCACTGACCCACTGCCACTCCCCCGGGGCAGCACCTCAGCATCTTGAAGCACAGATTGCTGGCCTGCTGCGACACCATGAAAGCCCCGGTCAACAGTGGTAGATCCAGCCATGATGGCAGCAGTCAGAGCTTGCATGGCATCAAGCTGAGACTGCATGACAGCAGTCTGAGATTGAATGGCAGCAACCATAGACTGCATTACAGCACTAAGACATTGTGTCGCTTCTGCCTGTGCTGCAATGGAAGCTGCCAGATCGCCCATCACACGCGGCATCAGGGCCTAGAAATTCAGTATAGCCACTTTTGGGGCGGTAAAGTCGGGCGGCCGCTAAAGTTTGCGCCGGCCGGAAAGTGGAGGCCACTTCGCCGATATTCAGTAGCTTTGGCCAAGGAGTTTGCTCGAGCGCTAAAACTGGCGTTGCACGGCTATCTTTAGGCGCTAAGCCGGCGGTGCAGACTGATACCGCCGAGGCCGGGCGCAGCGCAGGTGCGGTCATGTTTTGATTGACAGCAGACACCCTGGCGCCGGCCATCTCTTAAAGGGGGAAGGGTCGACTTGGTCTGCTGCCACGCCCTGGATACTGCAGCCCTCCAGCTAGGCCTAAACACTGCTGCTGGAGAGAAATAGCGCCAGGAAGGATGCTAATAAATTAAACCCCAGATCCCCATTGTTCACCATAGCCCCATCATTCCATCCCTGTCGCAGGCCATTTCACAGCACAAAGCTGAAATGAGACACACCACAAAATAATCCATACTGAATTAGTTAACACATATTTACAACAACAATATTAACTATTCATCCTTGTGCAGTCCCTCAGTGCCTCTCGTTACTGTGCCTTTGCCTACTCTAGTGCTCCTACGAAGTGTTGGCCCAGTGGCTGCAGCAGGGCTGGTGGAAGGCTGCTGAATGTCCATGCAGGAGACTTCAGATGGCCTTGCAGGACACCCACGACCAACTCTGGGCCTGGAAATCCCGGCTGTAGACATCACCACCTCAGCATGGGTGGCAGCAGTCTGGGATGGCTGGATGACAGGCAGCGACAAGGGCAATGTCGGTGTGCCAGCAATGGGAGCAGGAATGCTGTCAGCCTGAGAGAGCACAGCAGCTTCCTGCTCCACTGACCCACTGCCACTCCCCCGGGGCAGCACCTCAGCATCTTGAAGCACAGATTGCTGGCCTGCTGCGACACCATGAAAGCCCCGGTCAACAGTGGTAGATCCAGCCATGATGGCAGCAGTCAGAGCTTGCATGGCATCAAGCTGAGACTGCATGACAGCAGTCTGAGATTGAATGGCAGCAACCATAGACTGCATTACAGCACTAAGACATTGTGTCGCTTCTGCCTGTGCTGCAATGGAAGCTGCCAGATCGCCCATCACACGCGGCATCAGGGCCTAGAAATTCAGTATAGCCACTTTTGGGGCGGTAAAGTCGGGCGGCCGCTAAAGTTTGCGCCGGCCGGAAAGTGGAGGCCACTTCGCCGATATTCAGTAGCTTTGGCCAAGGAGTTTGCTCGAGCGCTAAAACTGGCGTTGCACGGCTATCTTTAGGCGCTAAGCCGGCGGTGCAGACTGATACCGCCGAGGCCGGGCGCAGCGCAGGTGCGGTCATGTTTTGATTGACAGCAGACACCCTGGCGCCGGCCATCTCTTAAAGGGGGAAGGGTCGACTTGGTCTGCTGCCACGCCCTGGATACTGCAGCCCTCCAGCTAGGCCTAAACACTGCTGCTGGAGAGAAATAGCGCCAGGAAGGATGCAGAGGGCCCGTGAGCGAGCGCAGCGCTTCTCTGCCCATGATTTAAAGGTGCTGGTTAGGGCTTTGGAGAAGAGAAGCCATATCTTGTTCCTGGACAGTGGCAAGAAGCCTCCCAAGAGGGTGTACAGGAGGGCCTGGAGGGATATCGCCCAGAGGGTCACAGCCACCTGCGATGTCCCCAGGACTGGTGTCCAATGCCGGAAAAAGTTTAACGACCTCACTCGGATTGTCAGGGTGAGTACCCTTTCCAGTGTCCTCCTCATCCTTGCATGTGCACCTCACATTATGGGCAAAGGGACCTCAAAGGCCTAATGGCCAGCCCTCATCCAGCAGCTATGGCACTGGCATGAACATCAATTGCACTTTCTGCACTTTACACACTGGCCAAGCTATTCGACCATGGGAGGCCGTGCACACAACAACAGGGCACCACACTGGCCAAGCTATTCGACCATGGGAGGCAGTGCACACAACAACAGGGCACCACACTGTACTTAGAGGCCATCCTTTCTCTTGCAGGCCAAGCTGGCCCAGAATCTGAAGAGCCGGACTGTCACCGGGGGAGGCCGTGCCCAGTTCCAGCAGCTCAGTGACCTGGAGGAGCGCGTGGGTCGACTCATGGGTGCCCGGGTGATTGGCCCCATTGCAATTGGAGATGCCGAACCTGTGCTGGGCCCCAATGGTAAGGACATGACCGCTTGGACCTCTCTCTTTCCCCTTGCGCTTCAGATCTACATCCTTTGCCACTGTCCGACCAATGCGCAGAATGCCACCACTCATGCCTCCCTCGCTGACGCCCTGTCCTCACTCTAAAGCTACTCTTGTGCCTTCCTGCTTTCAGCTGGTGAGGAGGAGGTCCCTGAAGCTGCGAGTGTCAGTCCCTCGGAAGAGCAGGACGAGGAGGAGCAAGAGGAAGGCGGCACATCGGGGGAACCCTCATCCGCGCCAGGGGATGGCAATGGAGGGGACACGTCTTCCCTGGAGGAGAGCCAGGGGGAAGTGTTGCAGGGGGGTGTAGCTCCTGTGCCCAGTGGCGTCCAGCCACGCGGGAAGGGTTGGGCAGCACGGCTGCCTTCTCCCCAGAGGGGGGAAGTGTTGCAGGGGAGTGTAGCTCCTGGGCCCAGTGGCGTCCAGCCACGCGGGAAGGGTCGGGCAGCTCGGCTGCCTTCTCCCCAGAGGGGGGAAGTGTTGCAGGGGAGTGTAGTTGCTGGGCCCAGTGGCGTCCAGCCACGCGGGAAGGGTCGGCCAGCTCGGCGGCCTTCTCCCCAGAGGGAGAGTCCGGCCTCCAGTCCGGAGATGGTCCTCGCCCAGGAGGTGCGCCTCCTTGATCAAATGTCCGCGGACTCGGATCGTCGGCACACCGAGTTCATGGGGGTTGTGGCACGGTTGCCTGAGGCCATCGAGTCCCTGGCTCATAGTGTGTCCGATTTCGGGGCCTCACAGGCCAGGGGTTTCGAACAACTCGCGGCAGCACAGGCCAGGGGTCTCGAACAATTTGGGGCATCACAGGACGCGAGTCGGGCCGAATTCGGGGCATCACAGGACGCGAGTCGGGCCGAATTGAGGGCAGCACAGGTCGCGAGTCGGGACGAATTCAGGGCAGCACAGGATGCGAGTCGGGACGACTTCAGGGCAGCACAGGCAGTGAGTGGACAGTTGATCAGTGGTGCCGTGCAGTCACTGGCTGGTCTGATGCGGGCACAGACCAGGGCAGTACAGGCACTCACTGCTGCCACACTCGCTGTGTCAGGCAGGCATCGCCAGGGCACCCACCGCGCTGCAGCAGCACAGCGGTCTGGCCTTCACCAGATTGCTACGCTTGCTGCAGTGCCAGCCCGTCCGAGTGCCAGTGTCTCAGGCGAGCAGCGAGCGCCTGGCATCAGCCAGCTTGACCCATTGCTGCAGCCGCCACTGCCACTCCCCCAGCGAAGCTGCGACGAGCTGCTGGAGGGACTGATGCTGCCCAGCCACAGCTGCAGCAGTCAGCAGCCGGCCCCTCGAGGGCCAGAGCTCGTCTAGGCCGACCCCCAAGGGCATCTGCCATCACGCAATGTGCCCCTCAGGAGCCTTCCCCCAGCCTTGCAGCACCCACAGGGCCCAGGTTGAGGCGGAGCAGCAGGTCGGCCAGGGGCCGGAAAAGCCTGGACAAGGACTTGCCCTCTCGGCACACAAAGTAGAGTGTGTTGGCAAATGTTTTTTTATATGGGGGTGGTTGTCTTGTCTATGGGGGGGGTTCTTTTGGTAAGGCCGAGGATGAAGGCCATTTGGATGGACAAGTTTTGTTATTCCTCCCCAGGTTGTGGGAGTGAGATATGTATTTGAGTGTTTTTTGGGGGTGTTGTCTGTTTTTCGGTTTCATGTGGGAAGGGCCCTGAGTTTGTTCAATAAAGCTTTTTCTTTATTCAGCTTGTCCATGTGTGATGTTTCAAGTGGTTGTTGCGTTAACCGGCTGAGGGCTTGCGGAGCGGCTGCATTCATGTGCGTTCATTGCCGCAAGCCATTCCCTGACAGGGGGCCTAGAAGTGCCGTTCAATAAGCCGCCGACGGACGGCCCTTGGACCTTGTGGCTCCCTCCTGGGCTGGTACTCCTCCTCCTCCTCCTCCTCCTCCTCATGGTCCTCCTGCTCGTCCTCCTGAGGTGGTGGTCCAACGTGAGGTGGCAGTGCCTGAGTCCTGCGGATAGCCAGGTTGTGCAGCATGCAGCAAACGACGATGAACTGGGAGACTCTATCCGGCGAATACTGCAGAGATCCGCCGGAACGATCCAGGCAGCGGAACCATTGCTTGAGGACGCCAATCGTTTGCTCTATGATGTTCCTTGTGGCTTGATGGCTTTCGTTGTATGCCTCCTCAGCAGGGGTCCTGGGCGCGCGGAGCGGGGTCATGAGCCATGTACACAAAGGATAGCCTTTGTCCCCGATAAGCCATCCTCTTGCGGGAGGCTGTGCCTGGAACATGTCAGCCACAGTAGTCTGTCGCAGGATAAATGCACCGTGGCTGCTGCCTGGAAAGCGGGCATTGACAGCTAGGATGCGCTGCCTGTGGTCACACAGCAGCTGTACATTGAGGGAATGGTAGCCCTTCCGGTTGCGGTAATCCTCGGCATTGTCGATAGGTGCCCGCAAAGCCACATGTGTGCAGTCAATGGCGCCCTGCACCATGGGGAAGTCGGCGATCCTCGCAAATTTGACTGCACGCTGCTCCTGCCTCTCTAGGGTCATGGGGAAGGAGATGAATTGGTGTCTCCTTGTGAAAAGGGCATCGGTGACCTGCCGGATGCAGCGATGCACGGCGAACTGGGAGATGTTAGCTATGTCCCCAGCAGCGGCTTGGAAGGAGCCGCTTGCATAAAAGTTCAGAGCCACCGTGACCTTCACTTCCACCGACAGAGACGTCCTGCACATCAGCTGTGGACGCAGATCTCTGTGAAGCAGTTGGCAGATCTCTGCAACCACCTCCCTTCTGAAGCGCAGCCTCTTAACACACTGCGCGGCAGTCATGGTGAGATAGGACACCTGCTGGCGGTATTCCCTGAGTGGGTAAGGCCTACGTTGCCGACGCCTGATGCCCCCTCTGCGTCTAGGCATGGCTGCCCCTCTCACACAGCGTCTGCGAGCCCTTCGCACATAATGCTGGAACTGAGGGTTGGAACCCCATGCAGCCCCCATAATATACTTGCAAACAGTGAAATCACAATGAGTCAAATTTCCAAGCTCTGGCCAGAAGCCAAAAATACCTCTCCTATGTTGGGCCAAATCAGTAAGGTGTCTTCCTTGGTCTCTGTCCAGAAATCCGTTGCACTAAAGTCATTGCAGCAAAATGGCTGGCCTTTATAGTTCAGTGTAAGTGCCCTTTAATTAGCGCTCCCCGAGGCCCGCAGGGCCTCTGCTGCGTTCCACTTCACAGTTCTTAACACCGCCACGCCCACATTGGGCGGGCGCGACTGAAGTTCCGGTTTGGGGCGCACAAAGGGCGTTGCACGACGAAATGACGTCATAAGTTGCGCGCGCAGCTGAGCGCACGCAAACACTTTGCGCCGGCGCTAAATGTCTACTGAAGTTGGGCGTAGGCGCAAATCGTTCTGCACCCGGCCGCTAAGTGCCTAGCGCTCGAGATCTACTCCTCCTAAGGTGCTAACGGCTGGCGAACGCAACTGAATTTCTAGGCCCAGGTCTGGGTCACCACGGTCTCTCTGGGAGTTGACCAACCTTTCCAGACTGGAAAGGATGGGCTCCATGGTGTGTGCAGAGCTCTGTGCAATGTTGGAGGCGGACTCCTCCACGCTCCTTACCATTGCTGACAGGCTCTCGGGCACCCTTGCAATTACACCTATCATCTCCATGTGCATGCCCAGCACCCTTCTTCTAAAGGCCTCCCATTCGAGTGTATGAGCGAGTGTGGAACAATATGTTTGGGTGATGTGCCTGCCATAGTTGAAAAGCTGTCATTCTGTGCCAGGTGTGAGATGCGGGTGTGAATGTTGGTAGGTAGAGATTGTTGGTGGATGAGTGTTGGTGGTGTGGTGCTTTGGCCAGTGTGTGCAGACTGTGGTTCAGATGGTGGTATGTAGCATTTGTAGAAGCATTCACTCACCCTGACCACCCGAGTGAAGTCGTTAAATTTCTTCCTGCACTGTGTGTGGGTCCTGGGGACCACAGTGCTGCCCGAGACATGCTGGGCAACCTCCCTCCACATGGCACAGGAGACTTGTGGCGAAGGGCTCCTGCCACTTGCCGGGTAGAGCACCGCCTTCCATCTCTCCACAGTGGACACCAACTCCTCCAATGCTTGGTCCGAAAATCTGCGGAATCTCTCCCTGGGGCGTGGATCTGCCATCATGACACCTGCTTGAGTCGTCCGGCTCCTTGGGCTTGGCTTGCTCCTGCTTGCATCAATGAACCTCCCCTTTAAGAACGGGAAAGAGCCTGTGGCAATGATTACTTGTGATTAGACTGCGCCTAATATTGGTTAGTGCTTTAACTGAATTTTGCATGCAACGTGATTCATTAGTGCCTGCCGCTAAATCTCAAACTTTTCTAAAGTTACCACCCATTCCTGGGCTATAATGAATTTCTCCCCCAAAATGTCTTCTGCATGTATGAGAACTTCAGTGGTCCAGGTGACCTTTTGCCTGACAGTCAACATGATAAAAGATTTCGGCATTGACACATCACGAATGTCCGACACACTGCTGCCATCCATGGTGGGGGTGGAGAGGGGGAATAGAACTTTCATTAAAGTGCAGTTCAGCCTGCCTGTTTGTTCTTCCTTAATTCAGACCCTTTTTGGGGTTAACACGGACATTGAGGTTGTAAGTTTCTTAATGTGATTGGATCGCAGCTCAATTCATGTGCATCATTTAAGACAGGGACTTTTAAGCTGGAACAACATTAAATTAGAACTGGTTCACAATAACATCCAATGTGTAGTTGGAAAATTTTCTGAGGCAATAATGTTAGAATACAGGGAATTTATTAAAGGCTTAACTGGAGGTGCAAGGTACTAACAAAAATGATTGAAGTACTGCATCGATTATTCAACCGATACTTATGTATTGGTCATGGGTAACTGAAAAGAAAATTTATATTCCCCATTCCCATTTGTATTCCCTGATCTCCTATTTCCCCACGGTGTGTGAAGTCATGCATAACATAAAAACCATAATTCACTGATTTCACATCTTTTAAAATTCAGAAACAACTCATTTATGTTTCATAATAAATCTATACATTTTAATTGAGTCCTTTAGTACTAAAATGGTCTTGTGACTGTATGTGTAGCTGTATTTGTGTCTGTTATTTTGACGCAATTGGGCTATTCAATTTGAAAAGCTTCCAGTTTTGCAAATATTAGTTACATGGAATGTCACTGGATTTTAGATTTGTTACACTGTTACCCCACTACTCATGCACAAACTGGCACCAAACCAATTTGTGACAACATGCATCTTCATAATTCACAGTGACAGTCTATTATTCCGTATTTGCTAACTGATGTGCACAAGGTAGTGGGGAAAATGATTACATTATCAGAGAGAACTTACAATGAGAAGGAATATCCTGGCAGCTTCTATGCCATAGCATTGGATTTCAAACTGGAAGGTCGATTTCATTTCTAGTCTTAACTAACATTCACCCTCTGGCTTCTGCTAGGGGCAAGTTTGTCTAGGATAACAAACCAGGTGGAGAAGCATTATTTCGAGCAACTGGTGGGCCACCTAATGAACAACAGTGATGGGAATGTTATACAACCTTCCGGACTCAATATCGAGTTCAACAATTTCAGATCATAACCTCGGCCCCGATTACATTTTTACATATATTTTTTATTCACACCTTTGTTTTGGCCCTTCCCCCTTTTTTTCTCTCCCACGTGGCAGCTGTCTCTCATTCTGCCAGAACATCTCTCACCTAATCTAGAGCCGTCTTTTGTCTCTCCACTAGTCCTATCACCATCTCGTCTCATTTTGAATACCTCTTAATGTCTCTTCACTTCTCTTTTGTTCTCTCATCCCCATTTCCCAGCCCCCAAACTGGCCTCTTAATCTGTTTCATTTCCTGTGCTTTTTCAGTCCTGACGAAGGGTTTTGACCTGAAACGTTGACTCTATTTCTCTCTCCACGGATGTTGCCTGGCCTGCTGAGTTTTTCCAGCATTTTCTGTTGTTAAGTCGGATCTCCAGCATCCGCAGTATTTTGCTATCGTACTTATTGGGGTAAATTTTTATCTTTTTCATCATCTGTTGTGGACCCCACCAGAGGGGCTGGATTTTAACTCAGGTGCGGGATAGTGTCGTGTTATCCGAATTTCGTGTTTCCCACATGAATCTAAATGGATGTGTGAGATTGATGCAATTTTAACTGAATTGGCCAATTGATTTCCAACGTGTGAGAAGCCTTTGCAAATGGGTTTTTCATGACTGAAAGTCCCCTCCGATGACGTCATCATTGCTGCTGCTTTTAGGGTCCACAGCAAGCCTTGCTTCTTCTGCAGACTGCCAAGCTTCTTGACTGTGCAGTGTGAGGAGCTGCAGTAAATATGACAAGCGGGAGGGCCAGATCAGCTCCTCGCTTTGACGAGGTGGCACTGCAGTCATTAGTCTATGGGGCTAGGGCCAACAGGGAGGTGCTCTTTCCTTCATCAGGGAGGAAGAGGCCTCCCACTCAGACCAAGGCAGTGTGGATGCAGGTGGCTGAGGAGGTCAACTCCTTGGGAGTCATCCGCAGAACCTGGATACAGTGCAGGAAAAGATTTCATGACCTTCAGCGCACTGGAAAAGTGAGTATGACTTTCCCATCACCCTCAATCTGATCCCCATTGCCTTTCCTCACCAACACTCAGCTTTAGCAATCTCTTCCTCCACATCCCACTTGACACTGACATCCATGCACCCTTACCCATTCCCTCTCTCTCTGTGCTCACATTCACATAACTATTCAACCATGCAGCCCTCACACTCCCTATCACTCTGATGCTTTGAACACAACTGACAACACACAGGGAGGGCCCTTGGTCTTGCCACCTCACCCCATCTTTGTCTCCTTCTAAGTGTCTATGCTATGCAATCTCTACACTCACTCCTTCATTCTCACTTAACCTCCACTTGTCTCCCTCATTGCAGGAAAAGAGAGCTCACAACAAAAGAGAGCGAGTCAGGACAGGAGGAGGGACAGCCTCGATAGCACACCTGACACCCTGGGAGGAGGCCGTCCTGGAAATTATGGGCATTGAGGATGATTCGCACGTGGAGGACGGACAGACGGGTGCAACACAGCAAGCTGGCGACAGAAAAGTTTCCCAACTCTCTCTTTGACATTGCATGAGTCGCTGATAATGATTGTGAAGCTGTAACAGGTGGACTTATGAGCATCTGTAAAAAGCTATGTGCATGTCGCCTTTGCATCACATCTCTGACTCTTTCCTTTACTCCCCCACAGGACCATCACAAGCATCAGCCCCCCCTAGCCAGGAAGAAGAGGCTGAGCAGCCAGACTCCTCAGAGGAAGCTACAACCTCTGAGGGCGCAGCGTCATCAAAATTCAGCACACCCAGCACCAGCGCAGACACTCACACTTCGGTGGGACTTTCGCGAGATAGAGTAGTGTTGTCACCTGATGTATCACAGCTCACAAGTGAGCATCAGCTGATTGTGGAGACAGGGACAGCAGTGGAGAGTCCTAGTCGGAGGGCGCAGGACTCTGCCAGCTCGGCTCAGCAGCATGTCAACCCTCTGCCTCTGGGTCCATCCATAAGATCAGAGGTGATGGAACTCCAGGCACAGATGCAGGAGTCTCTGGCAGGTTTTGTCTCTAGGGTCGCTGCGAGTATGGAGTGAATGGAGGAGTCCATAACGAACATGAGCAGAGCCTTTGTGGAGTCATTGGCGCCTGAACGCATCACCATGGAAAGGATGGCTACCTCCGTGGAAACGATTGCTACCTCCGTGTTAAGGCTGGCTACCGTACAGGAGAGGATGGCTACAGTAGAGGAGAGGAGGGCTATGGCCATGGTGGAGCTTAGTCGCCAAGGTATGGAAAACATGGTCATTGTTTAGAATAGAATGACATCTCTTGAGGAGCGATGGGCATCTGTTGAACAGAGAAACCAGACCTTCATGGCAGTCCCTCTGAGCAGGACTGCCATTGCAGATACGGGTCCCCATGACCCCCCTGATGTGCAGCAAGGTGCCCTCCAGCCACTTGCAGGCGCTGAGGGGGACCTGACCCATGAGAGGGAGGTTGGTGGCATACCCCAAGGAAGTTGGGGCTCCTCTCCAAACGCTCACACTTACATGCCACTGCAAAGCCCTCGGTCAGTGCCCCACTGGAGTCCACACCCATGTGAGATAGACGTCTCAACCCCTGCACAGCCGCAGGAGCAGCAGACTGTTGACGAGCCCTCACAGGCTCGCAACCCCAGAGGACGCCCGCCAAAGGTGTCGAGATAGGAGCAGCAGGAAAGTGAGCAAGGGGCCTCCACATCTGCTGAAGCCACAGGGGAAGTATTACGTAGGAGCACGCGTAAGAGGAAGATAAAGCACAAGTAGTCACAAGGGTAGTCACTTGGGTGGAATTTTGTGTTTAGTGTAAAAATGCCATCACGTCGTAATTGTGCATAAAAATTCTGATGGCAAATGTTGCAGTTGTGGCGTCTGTCATTTCGCTATTGGGACTTCCACATTGAGGCCTTAAGAATACTTGTAACTGTCAGTATGGTGGTCGGAGTGCTAGGAATCCTTTGGTTCTTGGCCATTGTCAATGCTCTGGTAAGAAGCTGCGAGGCAAAAGTGTTTGATTTACTAGGCTAAGCAAATCTGGCCAGGATGAGAGCGTTCCTTGCATCCCGGGCAGCAATGTTCTCGTGTAATGCTGCCGCTGGTTGATGGGCCTCTGCAAGATGTTCGTTTTCGCCCTCCTCCTCCTCTTCCTCCTCCTCCTCCTCCTCCTCCTCCTCATCTGAGGAGGATATGTGAGGAGCCACTGGGTCCTCAGCAATCTGCAAGCCATGACGCTGTGCCATGTTGTGAAGTGCACAGCAAACCACGATGATTCTGGAGACCCTGGCTGCTGAGTACTGCAGGGCTCCACCTGATCTATCCAGGCATCTGAAGCGCATCTTCAGCAAACCGATGGTTTGCTCGACTATGGCTCTGGTGGACATGTGGCTGGAGTTGTAGCTCTCCTCAGCTTCATTGGATGGGCTCCTCAACGGCGTCATCAGCCGCGTCCTCAGGGGATAGCCCTTGTCTCCAAGTAGCCATCCGTTAAATTGGTCTGGCGGACTGAATAGCGCAGGCACACTAGACTGGCGCAGTATGAAGGAGTCATGGCAACTGCCAGGGTACATGGCACAAACATGGAAAATTTCCTTCTTGTGGTCACACACCAGGGAGTGGGAGCCCTTGCAGTTGACAAAAATACCTGGATTGCATTGGCGTTCCGTAAGGACCACATGTGTGCAGTCAACAACGCCCTGCACCCTTGGAAAGTCTGCCAGATGAGCTAATCCAACCACTTGCGGCGTGACACATGCTCTATCCTTGGTGAAATGGATGTGATTGTGCGCGAGGGCAAAGAGGGCATCGGTTACCTGCGTGATGCAAGTATGTGCAGCCGCCTGGGAGATGCCGCTGATGTCTGCTGCTGATTCCTGGAATGAGCCTGAGGCAAAAAAGTTGAGTGCGGTGGTGACTTTGATGGCCACTGGTAATGCTTGTCCACCTGGTCCTCTGGGCAGCAGGTAGCATTGCGCAGATCTCAGTCACTACCTCTCGCGAAAGTCGGAGCCGCCTTTGGCACTGCTGCTCAGACATGTTGAGATAGGTGACCCTGTGTCTATGGACCCTGTTTGGGGGGGTATCTCCTGCGCCGACGGGCTTCCAGGCACTGGCTCCTTCTGGCCTGTGCAGCCTCAGGTGGGTGAGCAGCAGCCTGGCACTCCTGCTGCTGCTGCTGTTGCTGGTGCTGCTGTTGTTCCTGGTTCTGCTGGTGCCGCGGCTGGTGCTCGAGCTCCTCTAATGCCCAGATGGGAAGGAAATAAATGGCTCCCATGCTTCTCGTATATGCTTCCGTTGAGGAAGCGCTGAGTGAAGGTGGCGAGAGGGGTTTCCCAGGAGGTCACACTGTAGATGGGTGTGAGGCTCCAACCTTCCACAGGTCTGGTTAAGCCTTCTAAAAGTTGCCCCAGGCCTGAGACCACTAAGTCCTGCCACCTGCAAATGATGGCTGATAAAATCTCCTCTTTAATGGTTGACCTGCAGTTGATAGTCAGCAATCCAGTAGTGCTCCCGCCAGGTTTCACATTTGTGTTTCCCACCAGGCGTGTTTTACGTGGGAAAATGGTTAAATTAGGAAGGGCCTGTTAAAATAGGATTATAGAGGCCATTTAGTGCCCGCCTGTTGGATGCGGGACGGAGTCGGGACCATCAGACATGCCTGAGTTAAAATTGCTCAGAGTCAGGAACCAGGGGGGTCCCACCTGCCAGTTTTTGCAATTTTAACCCCCCGCACACCTCCAAGCCCGACTCCACGGCTCAATGAAAATCGAACCCGGGATGTTCATTCCAATGAAATCAATGGAATGAAAGTGGGACAGGCTTTACAACAGGCAGGCAATCTGCTTCGCCAGAATATCGCCCAGCTTCTGAAGGTGAAAATTTATCTCATTGTGTGTTGCCGCATGAATGACCAAGACAAAATATAGGGTACTTGTTTCTGGTGTGAAAGATCTTATTGTCAGCATTTTGCCTTCAGAGGCAGGAAGCAAACTGACCATCAGATGTAGTATTCTATGTCTTTTTGTGCTGCCTTGTTTACCTTACAATGCTGTGTTTATAGACAAGTTTGCTTCCTGAGACACTATAGTGCAAATGGGGTAATAGTTTCCATTGCTAATTCCATTGGATCTGCACCCATCCAGGCAAGTGGCACCATCATTTAAGGTGGGGATGTTCATGGAGCCTCCCCCTCCCGTTAGTTGCTTAATTGTCCACCTCCGTTCATGACTGAATGTGACAGGACTGCAGAGCTTTGATCTGATCCATTGGTTATGGGATTACTTGGCTCTGTCTATAGCATGCTGATTCCACGTTTTAGCATGCATGTAGTCCTGTGTTGCAGCTTCCCCAGGTTGGCACCTCATTTACAAGTACACTTGGTGCTGCTCCTGGCATGCTCTACTACACTCCTCATTGAACCAGGGTTGGTCCCCTGGCTTGATGGTAACTTTAGAGTGAGGGATATGCTGGGCCATGAGGTTACAGGTTGTGGTGGAATACAATTCTGCTGCTGCTGATGGCCCACAGCGCCTCATGGATGCCCAGTTTTGAGCTGCTAGATCTGTTCTGAATCTATCCCATTTAGCACAGTGGTTGTGCCACACAACACGATGGAGGGTGTCCTCAGTGTGAAGATGGGACTTCGTCTCTACAAGGACTGTGCGATGGTCACTCCTACCAATACTGTCATGGACAGATACATCTGTAACAGGTAGTGTTGAGGACAAGGGTCAAGTAGGTTTTTCCCTTGTGTTGGTTCTCTCACCACCTGTCGCAGGCCCAGACTGGCAGCTCTGTCCTTCAGGCCTCGGCCAGCTCGGTCAGTAGTGGTGCTATTGAGCCAGTCTTGGTGATGTACATTGACATCCTCTACCCAGAATATATTCTGTGCCCTTACTACCCTCAGTGCTTCTTCCAAGTGGTGTTCAACATGGAGGAGTACTGATTCATCAGCTGAGGGAGATCAGTAGTTAATCAGCAGGAGGTTTTCTTGCCTGTGTTTGACCTGATGCCATGATACTTCATGGGGTTCAGAGTCAATGTTAAGGACTCCCAGGGCCACTCCCTCCCAACTGTATACCACTGTGCCACCACCTCTGC
Organism: Somniosus microcephalus; assembly: GCF_052327205.1. Classification (NCBI taxonomy): domain Eukaryota; kingdom Metazoa; phylum Chordata; class Chondrichthyes; order Squaliformes; family Somniosidae; genus Somniosus; species Somniosus microcephalus. The sequence goes on from NC_140988.1 coordinate 226,146,218, forward strand.
TGGGTCTGTGCTGTCAGTGGGACAGGACATACCCAGGGATGGTGATGGAGGAGTTTGGGACATTGGCTGAAAGGTATGATTCTGTGAGTATGACTATGTCAGGCTGTTGCTTGATTAGTCTGTGGGACAGCTCTCCCAATTTTGGCACAAGTGCCTAGACGTTAGTGATGTAGGAGGGCATCCTTTACCTGGTTTACGGTAATTTACCTGGTCAGGCAGCCTTTTGCCACTGCACTGCGACCAATTCCAATAAGTGGTTTCGAATCGCTAACCCCCCCCCTCCAGTTCTGACTGGAGGAACTTATAATTAATGATATATTAAAAACGGACAAATGGTCTGGATGCAATAAAGTCAAATTTTATTAAAACTAAAGAAACTATACCACACAATCAAAGTAATCATGGTAAAATTGCTTAACAGGGGAAGGCAGATGGCAAAAATGAGGGATAAATGGCTACAATGTTAATATTACAATCTTAGCAACATTTCCCTTAAATTACCAGCCCTTTACTTCTCACTAGATTGTCTTGCTAGTGGGTCAGAAGCCTTGCTCACCTGCAGTCCAAAGACAAAAGCCAAAAAGAGAAGAGAGAGAGAGGACTTCCTGGGCTTAATCTTTATGCCCTGGGAGTCCCTGCTGTTTTCACGCCGAAAAGGTCCATGCGCAATTTTGCACCGAAAGGTCTGAATACACAAGAGAAGGGCTTTTAACTTCCTCCATTCATACATGGAGACATCACGTAGTAGAGTCAATTTCAGTGAATGGATGTGTGTAAACAACCCATTGTGCTTGCTGTCTGATGATTGGCTGATTCAAACGGGCTACTCCCCAGTGTAAACAAGCAGCTTGTAGGTTACCGGACCCGCCCAATACCACAAGGTGACTGACAGCTCGGGCTCCATTCAAACTTACTACAGGGCAGCGCTGAGCTTTTCATATGCTAACAGCCTGTCTGTCCTGTTCTGCTGCCTTTTTATAATTCTGTTTCCATGAGGTCTGTTCAGCCATTTTTATGCCCTGGGCAATTTAAACAGTCCAAAACTCAAGAGTGCATCTTTTAATAAAATGTACAATCTTAAAGTGTGCAATTTTCACAAAGTTCTTTGATTCCAGTGTCCAAGTGCTGCATAGCTTACGAGCTTTTTAACGCAGCCTTTTGCGGTTCTGGGTATGTTTTAAAATATTGTCCAACCCAGAGACAATATAAATCACACAAGTCTTCGTCCACGATGTGGATTAACATTTCCAGATCTTCGCGGCTGAGGGGATTTTGTGACCCCTACATTCCGCCCTTGGATACTTCCAACTTGCTTGTAGTATCCTCTTGAAGAAGTGAGCAACATTTTCTGACCCCCCACAAACAATCATCCCCTGTATTTACCTATAGCTACCTATCACTGATCCCCCGACCCGTCTATTCCCCTTAAATCCGAGAAAAACCATGGTACGGTAGGCATCTACAGATACATCAATTACAAAAATGTTACAATAAGGGGACTCATACCCCTGCACCACTTGTTACATTATAACATATTACAAAATGTTGCAATCTTGGTTATACAATGTAATCAAAATGATCTCAAGCACGGAGATGGTCCTATGCCTCTGCACCGCTTGGAACTGTAAAAAAAAATACAAAAATCTTCATTAAACATTTGAAACAAAATGCTGAAATAAACCCCGACCATCACGTGCCAATGATGGGTCTTGAAATTCGAGTGGGTATTGCTCCTCCCACCCGGGCAGTAAATGTTCCTTCCACCCCCTCTTTAATGGTCTTAAACTTTTAAAACATACAGAATGGATTTTACAGAACAGTCTGATCCGCCAGCCCCGAGCCGTTCCCTTGTCCCTTTGTGGAGGCGGGGTACCCCTCATGTTTCACAGACCGAGACCGGGGAGTATGGGATCGTGATTCCCAGTCCCTCCCCCTCCCGTCTTCCCTTAACTGGCTGCAGAAAATGATGGGTGTCTGTGTGGCGGCGCTCACTGGCCCCACAGTCAAACTTGGATCCCAGATCTGGCCACCCACTCATCCTTCCCAGCCACACCTACACTCTAACTTTGCCCGTGGGCCTCAGGTGAGTTCCTCCCTTCCCCGAACGCACCCATGTGATTCTTGGGTCTCCCCCTCCCCTTTACAATCTTTCCCGGGCCATTACCACCCACTCCCAGGGAACGCGTCCCTATCTGACAAGGCGCCCGCGCTTCCCCACCATGACTCCTCAATAGCGAGGCCTCCCGCAAGTGAAATTCGGTCAGGATAGTGCTGGGTTGGGGCCGTGCCCTACCCAGCTGGGGCCATCTCTTCCACGCAGGATGAGTAGGCAGGTTCCTCCGGACCCTAGTACGATAGCAAAATACTGCAGATGTTGGAAATCCGAAATAACAACAGAAATTTCTGTTGTTATTCCTCCAGACCCTGTCCGAATTCTCCCGAAGGTCACTGCAGGGTCTCCTCCTGGATTTGTCCAGTGGCGAGGTGATCCCCAACATTCTGCATAATCATATCTTCATTCGATGCCCAGCTCGGGCTGGGTGAACAGGGCTGCTCCTTTTTCCACTCTCCTGCAAAAGAACTTAAAAGGACATGCAGCCAGGTCTCTCACTGACCTACTGCCTTAGGTGGAGACATGGTCGGGTCCCTCGACCTCGAACCAAAATACAAGCATTTGGCACACTTATAAACTTAAACTTTAAACTACTAGTTACATTCTAAACTTAAAATTTAAACACCTTAAAAGCAAGCTATAAACATTGGTAACTTAACACAAAGCTATAATACAAATGCCGCCCGTCTCTGGACGGCCAGGCTAATCTCTGGTGTCACTGTCGCAGATTACTGCTGCCTGCAGCGAAGCTGGACTGCCTCCTGCTTCTGGTCCCTAGCAGCTTATGGCTGCTAGTTGGGGACCTCTGTGATCTGTTTCCTCCCAGGCTCGGGAGATTGCTCTTTGTGGCGGGTACTCTGGTGACCATCTTATCTTGGGCTTGCGGACCCACTGAGACCTTCTGAGGGGTGTCTCTGTGGGGGAAACTTTGGCTGACGGACCCTGAGCCTGGGTCACAGCCCTAGCTGGCTGGGAACCTTCTCCCCCTGATGCAAACAGCCGCACTGTTTAATATACCTGGCAGCCTGCCAGTAATCCGGGTTTGTCTCCTTTTCCCTACCCACTCCTGTACTGGGGGCAGGTATCCCCTCACCACCCACTGCTGGTGGCTGAAAATCTTCCTCTCCAGGTCCAAAACCTGGTACCAGCTCCTTCCATATGTCCCCTGCAAGAGGAATTGCTATCCCTTCCTACGCCATAGGGGGAACCACTCTAGAAGCGGGCTGGGAAGCTTGTCCCTTTAAACAGGCGACTGCGCCTGCGCGAACCTCCTCCCTGGAGTCCCACGGCAGAGGCTGTGAAACCTCTGTATTCAAACAGGAAACTGTGCCTGCGCAAACCTCCTCCCCGGAGTCCCACGGCAGAGGCTGTGAAACCTCTGTATTCAAACAGGCGACTGCACCTGCGTGGAAAAACTGAAGAGGAGCCGCTGTGGTCACAGGCTGGGGAACTGCGCCTGCGCGAACCTCCTCCCTGGAGTCCCACAGCAGAGGCTGTGAAACCTCTGTACTCAAACAGGCGACTGCGCCTGCATGAACCTTGTCCCTGGAGTCCCACGGCAGAGGCTGTGAAACCTCTGTATTCAAACAGGCGACTGCGCCTGTGCGGGGAAACCGAAGAGGAGCTGCTGTGGTCACGGGCTGGGGAACTGCGCCTGCGCAAACCTCCTCCCCGGAGTCCCACGGCAGAGGCTGTGAAACCTCTGTACTCAAACAGGCGACTGCGCCTGCATGAACCTCCTCCCCGGAGTCCCACGGCAGAGGCTGTGAAACCTCTGTATTCAAACAGGTGACTGCGCCTGCGTGGGAAAACTGAAGAGGAGCCGCTGTGGTCACGGGCTGGGGAACTGCGCCGGCGCGAACAGACCGTTCAAAAGACTGGGGAATTCCTGTCTCCAGACCAGCGACTACGCATGCGCGGGCAGTCTCTTCAAAGGGCGGCTCCTCCCTGGAGCCCACCAAGCGATTTTCTGTGAATGAACTCGCAGCAGCCTGCAGATTTCTACTCTCAGGCTGCGGTTTCTCTGTTTCTGAACTAAATAACTGGTTCAAATTTAAACTTTGGCCAAAACTTAGGTCCCACTGTGGTGGGGAAGTGTCCCAATTGGTGGGCCGGACAACTTTTCCCTTGAAACAAGCCACAGTACCTGTCTTTATAGCCTGTGAACTTGAACTTGTATGGTCAGATTTATACAATTTACATTGGTTGGCGTGGAACCACTTTGTGCACCGGGGTAGTTTTACTGCATAGACCATGGGGCTATCAACTATACTATAGGGTCCCATGTAGAGTGGCTCTAAACTTCCCACTCGGGCATAGTTTCTTACCATCACTAGGTCTCCTATCTCCCACTGGTGGCTCTTACTAGGCTTGAGTAGCAGCCGGTTATTCCGATGCTGCTTCCCCATGCTGTCTGCTGCCTGCCCATAAATTCGTTTGAGGTGTTCTAGGAGGGTTCGGGCGAATTTATCTCGGTTTATTTCCTGCAGTTGTCCTTCAGTGAGGACTGGGACAAGGACATGAGTGGGGATCCTCATAACTCTGCCGGTCATAAGCTCATGTGGTGAATGCCCTGTACTCTTGGACTGGCTGGCCCGGATCCCCATGAGGATCAGAGGTAGGGTCTCTGCCCATTTTTCGGGCGACTCCATGGCCTCTTTCCTCAATCTTTCTTTAAGGGTACAGTTCATACGCTCCACAATCCCTGAGGACCGCGGGTTGTAGGCTACGTGCCACTTCCCTTTGATACCGAGCAGCATGAGGGTGTTCTGCATGACTTGGCCAGTGAAGTGGCTTCCCTGGTCGGACTCCACGAACTGGGGCAGTCCCCACCGCGAGAACACCTCCTTCACCAAGATCTTTGCAGTCCCCATTGCTGTGGCCGTCCTGCAGGGGAAGGCTTCGACCCACTTGGAAAACACATCCACCAGGACGAGGCAGTATTTGTAGCCCTATATATTCGATCTGGATTGACTGCCATGGTCCCTCGATCCTCCTAATGTGTCCCGTGGGCACCTTCCTTTTATGGGGATCGGGATTATTTGCTGCACACACAAGACAGCTAGCACAGAACTCGCGGACATCATCCCGGAGTCCTGGCCACCATCCCGCCTGTTCCACCCATTGCCAGGTGGTCTCAGGCCCGGGGTGTCCCGCTTCCAGCCCCTCATGCGCCAGCTGAAGGTACTCCCTCCGGTGTTGCTGGGGTACTACCCACTGTTCTGCCTTGAACAGCATGCCCTCCCTTACGGTGAGAGGGGCTGTGCTGTAGGGGCCCTCTATCCTTTTGCCCTCCATCACTGCGCTAATTATTGCCTTTAGGCTGGGGTCCTGTGCCTGGACCGTTTTAAGGTCCGGGGCCAACACTATTCCTGATTTTCCCTGTGTCCCATCCCTGCCTGTAATCGCTGCCACTGGCCCAGACTCATATGGGTCCCAGAAAGTGCCTGCACGTGCACTCTCATTGGCCAGCATATCGGCTTGCTGGTTGCCCTGGCTGCGGGGTTTTGTGGAGGAATGGGCTTTCACCTTATGGATGAAAACTGCACCTTCCTCCCCCACAGCTGCCAGGTTTTCTCCAGCAGGGGCTTTACTGTCAAGGGCGTCCCGTCAGCGGAGGTATACCCACGACGGGACCAGATGGCCAGGTACTCCGTACACGAGTTGCAAGTGAACATACTGTCAGAGCAAATCGCATACGGGGTAGGGAAGGTGTCGGGGTGTGTAACCACGTACATCACCGTGGACAGTTCAGCCTGCTGGGCACTCATGGTGTTTGGGAGCTTGATTGCCAAGGCAATGCCTGCCATTGGGTCAAAGATCCCGCAACCCCTGAGTCGTACCCCAGCAGATACCATGCTGGAACTGTCTACATAGACCTTGCGGCCCATGGGATGTATCCCGGCCCGTAAACCTATGTTCACTTCCCATACCCCATCTATGGAACATCGATGAGCTGTTCCAGGGTATACCATATTGGCCGCAAGCTTTGGCTCGCAAAGGCCCTTTACCTTCAGATCCATCTGTGAGAGGAGAAGGGTCCAGCGCGCAATGCGGATGCTGCTGACTGTCCCATCTTTAATCCTCCCATCCAAAAGCATCTGAGTGGGTGTGTGGTGTGTGAGATGGGTGATGGGAGAGGTGCCTGCGAAGATCCGGGATTTCTTCACAGCCCAATATGTGGCTAAAAGGTGCCTTTCACATATTGAGTAGCTCCTCTCTACATCGGTGAGTATTCTGGAGGAATAGACCACGGGTCTCAGCCTACCGTGCCGCTCTTGGAGCAGCACAGCACTCAGGCTACCCCCACTGGCTGCTACCTCCAGAAAAAACTCCCTTTTCCCATCTATCGCTCCTAGGGCTGGTGCGGTCTGCAGGTCTCCCTTTAACTTAACAAATGTCGCCTAGCATCCCTCATCCCAGGACCACTCCACTCCCTTGTGTAGGAGACGGAGCAGAGGGGCCGCTCTGGCTGCATAGTCCTCTATAAAATCCCTGCAGTACCCCGTCAATCCCAGGAATGACCTCACCCCTCTTACTGAATTGGGAATCGGTAACTCCTGGACCGCTTCCCTCCTTGCCTTATCTATGGCCCTCTCTCCTGTGCGGACAGTCAGACCCAGGAATTTAACCTCTTGCTGACCGATCTGCGCCTTCTTGGGGTTGAATTTAAACCCCTTTCTCTGCAGCAGCTCCAGCAGCTCAGCCAGTATTGGCCATGCTCCCCGACCGAGTCGGTAAATAAGAGCAGGTCATCCACATACTGCAGTAACTGAGTGGGCTGACTGAACTCTTTTAAACTATCCTTCATGCATTGGTGGAAGATGCTGGGGCTGTTGTGGAAACCCTGTGGCAAACAGTTCCAGGTATACTGCTGTCCCTTAAAGGTGAAGGCAAACTTATATTGGTCCTCCCGTTTTAAAGGGATGGACCAGAACCCATTCGAAATGTCCAGCATCGTGAATGTGTTCGCGGATGCTGGAATACTGCTAATAAGATTATTGCTGTTAAGCACCCGATAGTCCACCATGGCTCTCCATGAATTGTCCAGTTTCCTAACCAGCCAAAGCGGAGAATTAACATGAGTGGCTATGGGCCTCAACACTCCCTGTTTAACTAAGGAGGTGATGGCTGCCTCCATGTCGGGTTCTGCCTCCTTGAGGAAATTGTACTGCTTCTGTGGTCGGTCCATGGGGTCCCCGTCTATTTTAACCTCAAACCCTGTGACCCTCCCGCAGTCGTGTTTATGGGTGGCAAACGCTGTGAGGTTTGCCTGCACGACTGCCTGCAGCGCCTCCGGGACACCATTTACCATGAGCCCGAGGTCGTAACCTTCTTTGGGCTTCACAGTACACAAGGTCCCCTTACCCTCCTTGCCCGGGATGACCACTACACCTTCTTCCCTGTCTGTGCTAGCCCCCCAAAGGCAATGGTTGCGGAGATCCACGAGGATCCCATGGCTCACCATGAAGTCGGCCCCTAGGATTCCCTTTCCTTCCTCCTTATTCCACTTTGCCAGGATGCACGTCCACTTAGTTTGGAGCGTGCCCAGACGGACTGAGAGGGGTCTGGAGTATACCCCCGCCTGCTCCTGACCGGTGAATCCCGATAGTATGTATGGAACCCCGTTAGACAGAGGTGAGGTGGTGGGATTATCCGTATGGATCACGGTGCATGATGCCCCCGTATCCAATAGATAAGTCCCTGTAACCTTCTCTACCTCCATCTGTACGAGCGGTCTCTTCCATTCATCGTACCAGAGATTACACAGACGGACAGGCTGCGCGGGCTCCAGTCATTGTGGGGAGGCAGAGGTGGGCAAGGGGGCTGCAGCACCACTGATGGCTGCTACCTTTCCCTGATTGGTCCTGAGGAAAGATTTTATCGACTCCATGACAGACTCGACTGTATCGGGAGGAGTTTCTGTCTCTGCCTTCTGAGTTGGGGCTGTGGGGGTCCTGGCTTTATCGTCTCTCCCAGGCTTTTCACAATCCCTGTGCCAATGGCCATCCTCCCCGCACCTGTAACAAGTGACCTTGTTCTGGGAGGGACGGCTCCCCTCCTGGCACCACTCTTTCTTGTATTGAGCCCCAGGTTTAACCTCGTGGACCTTACCCTTTTGCTGGGGGGTCCCACTATTCCTACTGTTCCTATATGCTACCGTGAGCTGCCGGATTACAGTCTCTTCGGCTGCTAGGGGGTCTCGGTGGTCAAACCAAGTATCAGCCTTTGTTTTTATCTGGGGCAGGCAATTGGACACCAGGCAACGAAGCCATTGGGTCCGCTGCCGCTGGTTCAGGTGTGCCCTATCTATTCCCCCGGTACACGCGCTTTTGTAGACTGGCCACAGACTGTCTGCAAATGCCTGTGGGGTCTTCCCTTCCTTCTGCAGTGTTTTCCCTATGCGATCGAACGGACTGCCGTCGTTCGCACCCATGGCTTCCAGTATTTCCTCTATTAGGTCCTCAAAACCCTTCTGCCCTCTCTTAGCTTCATCTGAAAGGGTCTGATAGAGCTTACTACCTACAGAAAAAAGCAACATTTTGGCTTTCTCTTCGTCATCACAGCCGTTAACACAGGCTGCCTGTTCTATCTCTTGGAAGTGTATTGAGGGGTCTCCCTTTTCGGAGAGCAGGGGAATATGTTTCACCAGGCCTCTGAGCTGTTGGGTATCATAGGGTGCCAGATAGGTATGCTGAACAGCCCCTGGGTCATTATCATTCACGGGCGGACCGTACCTCCGTTGTCGGAGTGGGTACACTGGTCCTGGTCCCCATCTGCCTAGTGGGACCAGCTGGTGTTCTCCTACCACCCCATTGTCCACCCCTTCTTGCTGCCAGAGCTCCTCAAAACTCGGAGCTGTGGGCTGCGGTTTTGGATCTCTAATTCCCTAGCCAGCTCTGTTCTGGGTGCTGCCTGTGGGGCGGTTTGATTTGGGCTGCTGGTACTGTCCGACGGACTTCCCTTCGGACTTATGAGACATACCATCCCTTTAGTCCTTAATAACTCCACACCCAAACTCTCTGGCCTAGAAATTCACTATGGCCCCGCCAGCTGCCTAGCGCCCAAAAGTTAGCGCTGGGCGGGAAGCCTATAGCGATCGTCAGATATTCATTGTTAGCGCCCCAATTCAGAAGCGGGCGCTATACCAGGGTGTGCCCGCCTCCGCTTGGTGCGCTGACACTGAATATCAGCGCTCTTGGCGCCGCTGCGCCAGGCGCTGCGCAGCGGCAGGCTGCGGTACTGCAGGCCTCCTCCTTCTCTTAAGGGGGAGCTGCCTGCAACGGGGAGATCGCCGCTGGATAGTGCCGGCAAATGAGCCCGGCACCACGGAGAAGTGCCGGGCTCGCGGAAAGCAGCCGGCAATGCCGCGGGGGGGGGGTGGAGGAGGCCGGGGAAGAAGGTGCGGGCAGGCGGCCGCCGCAAAAGCGGCCGGCCGCACCTTCCGCTTTAAAGCGCCCCACTAAGGCAGCAGGACGGCCCCGTTTTCTGGTCGCTGTTTGCGGCCGCTTCGGAGGAGGCGGCCGCAACTAAATATGGGGATCGGCGCGGTTTCGGGGCGGAACCGGGGCACTGCGCACACCGATGACGTCATCGGTGCCGGCGCAGCGCTAACGGCTACCGCCGCCAATACCGCTGCGCTGAATATCTGCGCAAACTCATTTTTGGCGCAAAATCACCCTTTAGGCGTTAACTGGGCGCAAAGCTGGCAGCGCCTTAATGAATTTCTAGGCCTCTATCTTTCTGTTACATGGGGTATGATCTGCTCCACTAAACCTTTGGTCGCAGGCCAGCTCATAAGCTGCCTTTACCTCCCTAACCTTTTCCTCCTGCTCTGTTACTTCTGAGGTGAGGCGGGCATTCCCTTCCCGCAGTCTCATCTCGTTACTCTTTGCTTCTGTAATTTGGCACTTTAGGAACTCTATCTTGTGCCTTGTGTGGCTTTTGCCCTCGCTAGCTTCTTGGGTGAGGTGTGCGTTTTCCTCCTGTAGCCTCATCTCACTGTCCCTAGCCTCTGTGACTTACTGCACAAGGCGCTCTATCTCTGCCTGGCATTTCATGACCCCTAGTGTGAGGCGTGCATTTTCTTCCCGCACCCTCATCCCACTATCTCTGGCCTCATTCACCTCTCTTATGAGGCGGTCTACCTCCGCCTGGCATTTTTCAAACTCTGACTCCCGATTCTTGGCCTCTGTAACCTCCTCCCGCACCCTCATCTCATCCTTCTTAACCCAGCCACCAATACTATAATAGGTCAGCTTACACACTGCTGCTAACTTCTGCAGGGCTACCCACAGACTGAAAGCAAGAAAAGCAAGAGCTGATTCTTTCTCCAGATCCAGACCACTTATCATAACAAAAACTGCCTCCAGTCCTGCCGCGGTCGCCAATTTGTAGGGGGGCATCCTTTACCTGGCTTACGGTAATTTACCTGGTCAGGCAGCCTTTTGCCACTACACTGTGACCAATTCCAATCAGCGGTTTCGAATCACTAAAGCCCCCTCCAGTTCTGACTGGAGGAACTTATAATTAATGATATATTAAAAACGGACAAATGGTCTGGATGCAAGAAAGTCAAATTTTATTAAAACTAAAGAAACTATACCACACGATCAAAGTAATCATGGTAAAATTGCTTAACAGGGGAAGGCAGACGGCAAAAATGAGGGATAAATGGCTGCAATGTTAATATTACAATCTTAGCAACATTTCGCTTAAATTACCACCCCTTTACTTCTCACTAGATTGTCTTGCTAGTGGATCAGAAGCCTTGCTCACCTGCAGTCCAAAGACAAAAGCCAAAAAGAGAAGAGAGAGAGGACTTCCTGGGCTTAATCTTTATACCCTGGGAGTCCCTGCTGTTTTCACGCCGAAAAGGTCCATGCGCAATTTCGCGCTGAAAGGTCCGAATACACAAGAGAAGGGCTTTTAACTTCCTCCATTCATACATGGAGACATCACGTAGTAGAGTCAATTTCAGTGAATGGATGTGTGTAAACAACCCATTGTGCTTGCTGTCCGATGATTGGCTGATTCAAACGGGCTACTCCCCAGTGGAAACAAGCAGCTTGTAGGTTACCAGACCCACCCAATACCACAGGGTGACTGACAGCTCGGGCTCCATTCAAACTTACTACAGGGCAGCGCTGAGCTTTTCATATGCTAACAGCCTGTCTGTCCTGTTCTGCTGCCTTTTTATAATTCTGTTTCCATGAGGTCTGTTCAGCCATTTTTATGCCCTGGGCAATTTAAACAGTCCAATACTCAAGAGTACATCTTTTAATAAAATGTACAATCTTAAAGTGTGCGATTTTCACAAAGTTCTTTGATTCCAGTGTCCAAGTGCTGCCTAGCTTACAAGCTTTTTAACGCAGCCTTTTGCGGTTCTGGGTATGTTTTAAAACATTGTCCAACCCAGAGACAATTTAAATCACACAAGTCTTCGTCCACGATGTGGATTAATATTTCCCGATCTCCGGGGCTGAGGGGATTTTGCGACCCCTACAGTGAGGAGGACTTTGCAGGGTCGACTGGGCTGGGTGTGCCGTTGTCATGTCCAAATCCAATGCCTAGTTTGATGCCGAGTGGTCCGTCCAATTTTAGGCTTATTGTCATTTTTTTGTCGTGGCTTCATACAACTGAGTGGCTTGCTAGGCCATTTCAGAGGGCAGTTGAGAGTCATGTGGGTCTGGAGTCACATATAAGCCAGACTGGGTAAGGGTGGCAGGTTTCCTTCCCTAAAGGACAGGTATAAAGCATAAAAATTGATGCAATCCAAGCATACAGTGATTCTGTGCAAACACTCAGAAATATTCACAATGATTTTACTAGAATCATACTGTAGATTTATTTTGATGGTCAGATTTTGCATAATCCACCTACCCCACCCTGGATATAACACATTGTTTATAGTTTAACTGAAGAATAAACAAACTATACAAAGCACTCCCTCTATAACATTACCTACCTTTCCTATAGCAGTTTATGGCTCCCTTAGGGAACATTGCAGAAAAGGGTTCCTGCAGTTCACATGAAGCCTTAATAAATTTGAGTGTCTCATTATGATGCAGTAGTGTTGCAGAACACTGGTTTAAAACAGAAGGATGCCATTCAGCTCCTCAACTCATGTTGAAAATTCTCAAAGCTCATCTGTAAACTAATTCGCTCCTCTTGTTCGTGAGATACCCATACTATTGAGTGAAGCAGCATCTGACCATTGGCTTCGGAATTATTCACAGTGGGTGATCTCGGGAGTTATCTGCAGTCAACTAAAAAAAGAAAAACTCATCTGTGATCCCAATGAACTGATGCCCTGGAAAAAAAATTCTTTAGTCTCGTCTATCCTTTAAAAGAGAATTAACATTGTTATACATTCATGAAAAATTATGTTCACTACAAAGTGAGTCAATGCCACATTTTTTCTATCCCCCGAGTGCTATTTGCCTGTTAGAAAAGCAAGTGCAAAACCATGTTAACACATCTAGCTGACAGAACTGTCTCCATGACAACAGTAAGGAATGGAACCTCCAGTTCATTCATCTTAGAAAATAACCTTTAACTGAAATCTAGTACTGCTTCCAAATGATCTTTTACTTGATGACTTTTGGCCAGTGCAGAAATAATGGTGACTATAATGGAGGAGGTGGCTCCATGAATATCCCCATCCTCAATGATAGTGGCACCCAGCACTTGAGTACAAAAGACAAGGCTGGTGCATTTGCAACCATCTTCAGCCAGAAGTGCCGAGTGGATGATCCATTTCGGCCTCCCCCTGATGTCCCCACCATCACAGAAGCCAGTCTTCAGCCAATTCGATTCACTCCACGTGATATCAAGAAACGGCTGAGCATACTGGATACAGCAAAAGCTATGGGCCCCAACAACATCCCGGCTGTCGTGCTGAAGACTTGTGCTCCAGAACTAGCCGCGCTTCTAGTCAAGCTGTTCCAATACAGCTACAACACTGGCATCTATCCAACAATGTGGAAATTGCCCAGGTATGTCCTGTCCACAAAAAGCAGGTCAAATCCAATCCAGCCAATTACCGCCCCATCAGTCTACTCTCAATACATAGAAACATAGAAGATAGGAGCAGGAGTAGGCCATTTGGCCCCTCGAGCCTGCTCCGCCATTCAATGAGATCATGGCTGATCATCCAAACTCAGTACCCTGTGACTTAATAAAGACTCACTACGCACTTGGTTGAACATAAAGCAAGGCTTTAATCGACTTGTAACTAAACATGGAGGTCTAGTTAGTAGTCACTAGCTTCCTGTTTCCAGATTGTCTCTGGCCAAGTTGGGCCCACGCCCAAGTATTTCTACTTCTCGGACGGTGCACTCAGGCCTTCCTGAGTTACTTCTTGTAGAAGTTGCAATTTATGACACCTTGTCCCTGCCTTCTCCCCATATCCCTTGATCCCTTTAGCCTTAAGAAATATATCTAACTCGTTCTTGAATATATTTAATGAATTGGCCTCAACTGCCTTCTGTGGTAGAGAATTCCACAGGTTCACCACTCTCTGGGTGAAGAAATTCCTCCTCATCTCTGTCCTAAATGGCTTACCCCTTATCTTTAGACTGTGACCCCTGGTTCTGGACTCCCCGGCCATCGGGAACATCCTTCCTGCATCTAGTCTGTCTGGTCCTGTTAAAATTTTATAAGTTTCAATGAGATCCCTTCTCATTCTTCTAAACTCCAGCGAGTATAAGCCCAATTGACCCAACCTCTCCTCATACGTCATTCCTGCCATCCTCGGTATCAGACTGGTGAATCTTCGCTGCACTCCCTCCATGGCAAGAACATCCTTCCTCAGATAAGATGACCAAAACTGCACACAATACTCAAGGTGTGGTCTCACCAAGGCCCTGTACAACTGCAGCAAGACATCCTTGTTCCTGTACAATCATCAGCAAAGTGATGGAAGGTGTCATCGACAGTGCTATCAAGCAGCACTTACTCACCAATAACCTCCACACCGATGCTTAGTTTGGGTTCCGCCAGAACCACTCGGCTCCAGACCTCATTACAGCCTTGGTCCAAACATGGACAAAAGAGCTGAATTTCAGAGGTAAGTTGCGAGTGACTGCCCTTGACATCAAGGCAACATTTGACTAAGTGTGGCATCAAGGAGCTCTACTAAAATTGAAGTCAATGGGAATCAGGGGGAAAACTCTCCACTGGCTGGAGTCATACCTAGCACAAAGGAAGATGGTTGTGGTTGTTGGAGGTAAATCTGATAAGTGACAAGTAACATTCTCACCACACAAGTGCCAGGCAATGACTATCTCCAACAAGCGAGAGTCTAACCACCACCCCTTGACATTCAACAGCATTACCATTGCCGAATCCCCATCATCAAATCCTGGGGGTCACCATTGACCAGAAACTTAACTGGACCAGCCATGTAAATACTATGGCCACAAGAGCAGGTCAGAGGCTGGGTATTCTTATGACACCTTCTGACTCCCCAAAGCTTTTCCACCATCTACAGGGCACAAGTCAGGAGTGTGATGGAATGCTCTCCACTTGCCTGGATGAGTGCAGCTCCAACAACAATCAAGAAGCTCGACACATTCCAAGACAAAGCAGCCCGCTTGATCGGCACTCCATCCACCACCTTATGCATTCACTCCCTCCACCACCAGCACACCGTGGCTGCAGTGTGTACCATCTACAAGATGCACTGCAGCAACTCGCCAAGGCTTCTTCGACAACACCTCCCAAACCCGCGACCTCTACCACCTAGAAGGACAAGGGCAGCAGGTGCATGGGAACACCATCACCTCCAAGTTCCCCTCCAAGTTCCAAACTATCCTGACTTGGAAATATATTGCCGTTCTTTTATCGTCGCTGGGCCAAAATGCTGAAACTCCCTCCCTAACAGCACTGTGGGAGTACCTTCACCACACGGACTGCAGCGGTTCAAGAAGGCGGCTCACCACCACCTTCTCGAGGGCAATTAGGGATGGGCAATAAATGCTGGTCTTGCCAGCAACACCCACATCCCATGTATGAATAAAAAATAAGACTGGCTCCTCTCAACACCTACAAGGCTGCAACAGATCACCTGGGACAGGTTCATGTGGCTTTGTGATGTAAGGTGGGCAGCTTCATGTGTATAATCCTTTGATTCATTTTGTACCACAGTCAGTAAACCCATGAGTCACGAGGTTGTACATACTTTTAGTTATGTTACATCCAACTCCAAAATTAACAACAGGAAGGAGGATTGGTAGTCATTTTAATGGAGAGCTATATGATAATCTTTCATAGGGAAATTTAATTCAGATCATAGCAACAACAAATTATCACTGCTATTCCATGCAGAATGCTATGACCCCCAAACCTTTATTTCTTTTCTCTAAAAATTTAAAACAAAGAAGTTAGACTGTGAAAGGCTTAATGAATGGCAACCAATTTTAGCTTGCAAGCTAGAAAGTCTATTTCCATGCAAAGTACAGTCTACTTTGTAGTACCTGTAGATCAATCCCATTGCAAAGTATAAATCTTTGCAGTAAAGATGACTATTATTACCATTTGGAAACACCCAAGCAAGGTGGCAACTCCTTCAATAACATGAACCTACAACAACTACTGTCCTAGATGGTATGGAAGGTTAGGTTCTAAGAGGCCTGTTAAAGGAGGGAGCAACTGCATTTGCTTATGTTTAAATTGTCTCTGAAACCAGTGCTGGTTTATTGAAGCGCTGGGCAGCACACATCATGCTTGTTTTCAAGCAGGAATCAAAGCCAGACACTGGAACTACAGATTAGCATCTCTACTACTTAATTTGTCAAATCGCATGGAAACAACGTTAGACAAGAAGCTTTTGCAGAAGCGCATTGTAACAACTAATGTGGCTCAAAAATAACAGCCCTAAACATTTCCAGGCCATCCAATATTGTATCCTAGGTTTACTGTGAAACGGGAATCTTGATGTGTGTCAACAGCAACGGTTCTTGATAAATGGATGTTTATCTTATCACAGCAATTATGCATGAGGTCTCTCAGGAAAGCATACTTGAGCATAACTTCTCTCATCGACCTTAGTGACCTGCTACATGTCCTCAAAAGTGATAACTGTTAAGTCTGTGTGTTATAGTGAGAATTACTACACAGACCACAAGAGTAAATTTTTAACAGGTCTTTACTAGTCGAAGGTCAGGGCGGAACTGCCCAATAAATCATTACACAGCACTTATATACCGGTGTGGTCACCACCGGTATTACAGTATACAGCAGCCAAGATAAAGTAGTGCAACTCTTAAAATAGTTCTCTTAAAGGTGGAACGGTTACATACACCACAATCCTCCCTTTTTAGCTTAACAGTATATATTCCCCATTAACATAACATAATAACATATAAACACAACTTCATGTAAAAACAGTTCACAGATTCAGTCTCTCTGGAGGCTTCCTGACTCGGTCCGGATAACGCCTCGGTGGTGTAGTAGTTTTCGGTGGTGTAGTAGGTTCTTTTGGCAAGGTCGATTCGGCTTGAATGCCAGTGTCGGGTTCATCTGATTCCAGTATCACCGGATCGGAGATAGATACCATGGGTATCTCTGCTTCATCATTAGGCGTATAGAGTTGTGGAGTAGGTTGTCCCTTTTTGGATGACTCTATGATCTGGTCAACATGGCGCCTTATTATGCTTTCACCAATGTCCACGGTATACATCAGCGGTCCTAGTCGTGTGCAAATAGTTCCAGGCTGCCATTTCTCGGTACGGTAGTCCCGGGCCAAAACTTGTTGACCTATCTGGAAGGTTCTAGTTGGCCTTTCATTCATGCCTTGAAATTGCCGGTTCTCTACGTCCCTTCTGATGTTTGGCTTGATCAAATCCAGCCGGCATCTTAGTCTTCTATTGAAAAACATCATGGCGGGAGTTTGGTTTGTAACCACATGTGTTGCATTCTTGTACGCCAACAAGAAGTTATCTACCTTATGTTGTAGATTTATGTCTTCATTACCCATGGCCTTTATGGCCTTCTTGAAGGTCTGGACAAACCTTTCAGCTAATCCATTGGTGGCGGGATGGTATGGGGCGGACGTGTAGTGCTTAACCCCATTGTTTTTTAAGAACTTCCTGAATTCTTCGGACACAAATTGCGGTCCATTATCAGAACAGATCTGTTCCGGCAGCCCATTCCTGGCAAATATGGTCCTTAATACTGTGATGGTTTTTTCCGTGGTGGTGGAGGACATCTTTATTACCTCCGGCCACTTGGAGTGTGCATCCACCGCGATTAAGAACATTGAGTCCATAAATGGACCAGCAAAGTCGATATGTACCCTTTGCCATGGAGATGAGGGCCACTCCCATGGATGTAGAGGGGCTTGTGGTGGGGCGTTTTGGACCTTCTGACATCCTAGACAGCTCTTGGTCATTTCTTCGATGTCTCCATCGATACCTGGCCACCACACAAACGCTCTGGCTAAGTTCTTCATTTTCACTCCACCCAGATGCCCCTCGTGAAGCTCCTTTAGCACTTTATGCTGGAGTTTGGGTGGAATCACCACTCTGGATCCACACATCAAAGTTCCTCGGCACACTGACAGCTGTTCTCTTCTTTGCGAGAATGCTGGCAACAGTGGTTCGCCATGTGCTGGCCATCCCTTCACCGTTAAATCGTAGACTTGTGAGAGAGTCGGGTCATTTCTCGTTTCCTTTTCGATGGTAGAATTTGTTACTGGTAGACATTCCACTATGGTTGAGTGGAACATCTCCACTGGGTCCACTGTAGGCGCCTCTTCTACCGTTGGCAACGGTAGGCGCGATAAACCGTCAGCATTCCCATGCTGTTTTGATCCTTTGTATCCTATGTCATATTGGTGTGCCCCTAGGAAAAAGGACCACCTCTGTAGCCTTTGCGCTGTCATAATGGAAACGCCCTTTTTAGGGTTGAATATGGATACCAACGGCTGGTGGTCTGTCAGCAGTGTAAACTTCTTGCCCTGCAGGCAATGATTAAACTTCATTACTCCCCACACAAGGCTGAGAGCCTCCCGATTTATCTGAGCATAGTTGCGCTCAGCGGAGGTCAATGATCTGGATGCAAATGCGACTGGCCTTTCCAAGCCATTTGGCAACTTGTGTGAGAGTACTGCTCCAATACCATAAGGAGAAGCATCATAAGCTAAACGAATAGGTAGCGTTGGGTTGAAGTGAGCCAACACTTCCTCTGAGGTGATCAATGCCTTGCTTTTGTGAAAGGCCTTCTTACAGTCCTCGCTCCACTTCCATGGTACTTCTTTCTGCAAAAGAGCATTCAGCGGGTGCAGCACCGTGGATAGATTTGGCAGAAACTTATGGTAATAGTTAATCAACCCTAGGAACGACCTCAACTGGGATACATTTTCCGGAGCGGGAGCCTTCACAACAGCTTCGATCTTGTCAGATGACTTGTGCAGCCCCTCCTGGTCAATGACATGACCACAGTACGAGATCCGTTTCTGAAAGAACTCACATTTCTGGCGATTAACTCGAAGGCCATATTCCTTCAACCTGGTGAGCACCAGTTTCAAATTTGCAAGGTGTTCCTCATCGTCATCTCCTGTAATCAGGATATCATCCAAGTAACATTGAGTGCTTGGAATTCCCTGTAATACCTGCTCCATGGCCCTCTGCCAAATTGCTGGAGCCGAAGCCACTCCAAAAACCAGTCTATTATATCGATACAAGCCTCTGTGCGTGTTGATTGTGAGATACTGGCGCGACTCTTCCTCAACTCCATCTGTAAGTATGCTTGCGCCAGGTCTATCTTGGTGAAGTGTTTCCCGCCAGACAATGAAGCAAAGATATCCTCAATCCGCGGAAGCGGATATTGCACCGTGTGAAGCATCGGATTAACTGTGATCTTGAAGTCTCCACAGATGCGGACCTTCCCCGGTTCCCCTGGCTTGTTACTCGATGAACGCTTCATGACGGGAACAATGGGCGTGGCCCACTCACTCCAGTCCACCTTAGACAGTACTCCTGAATGTTCAAGCCCTTCCAGCTCAGCTTCTACAGCAGGTCGTATCGCATAAGGTACCGGTCTGGCTTTGAAAAATTTTGGGTTTGCATGTTCTGCAATCTTGATTTTTGCCTTAATTCCTCTCAGTGTTCCCAGTCCCTGTTGGAACACCTCTTTAGCCTCATCCAATATTCTGGACAATCGTTCAGGTTTGACATCTTTTTTTCCGGAATCTACCGTTATTGCTTTTAGGGAGTGCCAGTCCATATTTATTTTCCTGATCCACTCCCGTCCCAGAAGTGGTGGACCTCCCTCAGGTAGTACATATACGTCCATTCCTTGGTGTTCTTTGCCCTTGTGTATCACCTTGACTTTATCTTTCCGATGGGGTATACTTTTTGCCCCGTGTATGTCTGCAATACTTTCTCCGTATCCCGTAGGGGAATATGTGTGAATAACCTTTTGTAATCTTGCTTATTCATGACCGTCAATGCCGATCCGGTGTCCAATTCCATCTTCACTTGGACTCCTGCTATCTGCAGTGTGACCCAGATAGTTTGTCGGTCAGCTTCCTTACTCACATTGTGAATTCTCAGACTACCCAGTTCCTTGCTGTTGGAGTCTGAATCCGAATTCTGTTCATCCGAACTCTTCTCAGCCACCTTATGTACCTTTCTGCACTTTTCCTGCGATGACTTTTTGTTGCTGGTCTTCTTTCCTGACCGGCATACTTTAGCTATGTGACCAAGCTTGCCACATTTTCTACATTCCTGGTTTTTAAACCAGCATTGGTTCTGATCGTGTGTTGTCTTTCCACAACGATAACATTCCGTTGTACCCAAAGCCATTTGATCTACGCTGAGTACCGCTGCCTTCAGCTGCATTTCCGCAGTGCCTCTCGCTGCGGCTTCGTGCGATGCTGCAATAGTGACAGCCTTATCAAGTGTAAGATCATTCTCTTCAAGGAGCCGCTTTTGTGTTCCTTCTTTCGACAATCCACACACGAATTTGTCTCTCAGTGCCTCTGTCAGACTTTCCCCAAACTGACAGTATTTCACTAGCTTACGCAGTTCAATTAAATACTCCGCGTTGCTTTCCTCTTTCAGTTGCGTTCTCGCATAAAATTTAAATCGTTCCGCTAACATCAGCGGTGTGGGGTTCAAATGATTTTTCAGGACAACAACAATTTTAGCGAAAGTCTGATCCGTCGGTTTAGCTGGTGATAGAAGATGCTTCAATAGCCCGTATGTCTTCGCACCCATTGAGTTTAGTAAGGTTAGTGCTTTATCTTCATCTGATATTTTATTTGCCTTACAATATATCTCTATGCGTTCTACATACGTGGCCCAATCTTCAACATCGGGATCGAAATCGTTGATGTTACCACGCTTAGGCATCCTCACAATCTTCTTGAGAAACAAAAAGAAATTTTTCTTTTATTTTTTTTTTCAAAATGGCGGTTTCCCGCGCTTGTCTTCTTCCCCCGCCTACGAAAATGGCGGCTTCCCGCGTTTGCCTTTCTCCCCCGTTGGCTGTAATGGCGATTGCCGTATTGCTGCGTTCGCCCTCCCCAGCCATTTTCAAATCGTGCCTCCCAGCCCCTCTTGCAGTCCGGTCCTTTCCCCCGGCTGCGGCTGAGTTCTCCGCGTTTTTTTTTAAATTTTCTCCCGCGCCTTACGCTGACCCAGTCGCTGCGCCTCGCGGCCTCGGTAGCTGCCCGGCCTTTTTCACCGGTCGTGGTCGAGCTCTCTCTCGACGCTGTTGCGTCTCCCAGCCCGCTTGCAGCCCGGTCTTTTACACCGGCTGCGTTTGCATTCACCGCGGCTCCCGTGCCTTACGCTGCCCCAGTCTCAGCGCATCTGGCCCCGACTTCTGTCCGGCTCTTTTCCCCGGCCGTGGTCGAGTTCTCCGCCCTTATATCCTTCGTTTTTCCCTCCCCTACTTCACAGCCAACGTGGCTGACTTGCTGCTCGTCGCTGATTGGCTTACCCACCACCGTGATAGAAGGGATGATCACTGCCTGTTGCTGATGGAAAACTTCGTGTCAGGACTCTTCCTTTGCTCTTCAGACCTGCGTCTTTTCTCAGCAGGATGATGAGGGCGGATGCCTCCTCTCAACGCCTGTCAACGGC
Organism: Somniosus microcephalus; assembly: GCF_052327205.1. Lineage (NCBI taxonomy): Eukaryota > Metazoa > Chordata > Chondrichthyes > Squaliformes > Somniosidae > Somniosus > Somniosus microcephalus. The sequence goes on from NC_140988.1 coordinate 226,167,425, forward strand.
CTTGGATGTATCTCTGCCGCAGGGTAAGATCGTACTCGTCGCCACTGTTAAGTCTGTGTGTTATAGTGAGAATTACTACACAGACCACAAGAGTAAATTTTTAACAGGTCTTTACTAGTCGAAGGTCAGGGCGGAACTGCCCAATAAATCATTACACAGCACTTATATACCGGTGTGGTCACCACCGCTATTACAGTATACAGCAGCCAAAATAAAGTAGTGCAACTCTTAAAATAGTTCTCTTAAAGGTGGAACGGTTACATACACCACAATAACAATAACAGAAAATGCTGGAAACTCTCAGCCAACATCTGCAGAAAGAACAGGCCAGTTAACATTTCGGGTCTGGACCCTTCTTTAAAACTGTTTTTGAAGAGGGGTTCACACCCAAAACATTAACTGGCCTTCTCTCCACAGATGCTGCCTGACCTGCTGAGTGTTTCCTGCAGATCCTGATTTTTATTTCAGATCACCAGCATCTGCATTTTTTTTTTGTCCTCAAAAAGTGATGTTCTTTTGGCAAACACCAATGTTCTCCACAATGTGGTTAGCTCTCTGTGTTAAATGTGAGTAATGACTCAGTGCAGGGAGATATCAACAGAATTGGGCAGCAGGCTGGCAGAGAGTGCATTATTTTCAGTGCTGAGAAGACCAAGTCAGTAGCTTTATCAGTAAGATTTAACTGCATTGTTGCCATCTAGGTTTTTTTGATAAGATACCAAACATTCTTTAGTTACAGATACCTGCCTCTGCACCATGGTAATCACATCAGAGCTACACTAGGGAAAACAGGTAGCTGGACAAGTTAATAGAAAAGTGAGATTTCTCGAGAAAGTCCAATCTTGCATGTCACAGTCAGCAACATCAACGCTCATCAAAGTCACTAAGATCACTGCACTGGATGAAGTTGGCCTATTCCATGTCACTGCACCATCTAAAACACTACAGGGATGTGACTGAACTGTCAGATCTCTACAAGATCATGACCAGGACAACACAAAATTTGTTAGCACTTAAACCAGATCTCCACATTTATGCCAAAAGCACAAATGCTGCCACAGTTGAATTTTAATATCCTGTATCAATCCAAAGAGTCTCTATAGAATGCCAGTGACAAAGCTTCACAATGAACCTTGGAATCCCAGTTTATGATTTCCAGGCCTTTTCCAGGCCGCAGTCACCCCCACAGTTAAAATCTTGAGACAACTGTCCACATTACACTTTTATTTGCAGTATCTTGCTAACATACAAAAAAATCTTCTGCATCAAGATTTTATTTTCACTCTATCAACTATGTTGTAAAAACTGTATGGTCTTGCTTTTTTCCACACTTCAATCTATGATTTTAGTGAATACATAACTCTTCATAGAGGTAGCAGCTTAATGTTATAAGCTTTTATCGACACCGTGCCACCTTTCACTTCCTTTTCATTTAAATTTCACTTGGTGCCTGCTTGGTATCAACACTTAGCAAACAAACAATCTTACAGGAACCTGTGCCTGTATTTTTGTAAAAACACTATTTCCTCTTGAAATTGAACCTTATAAAATGGACTATCTAGTCCAGAAAGAGAGTCAGTGCCAAAACATTCAGAACAACCTTAATGGAAGAGGAACAATGGCCTCGATATTAACGGGGAGTCAGGGAGGGTGCGGGGTGCCCAGTAGTGGGCGAAGAGCCCGGCAAGGCCAGGGATGTGGAGACTCTGCTGATCTTAATGGCAGGGCCTCATTTAAATAAATATGCGCAGACTCCGTACGTCCCCGGCCAGATTGATTGCCTGACCGGCGGGCGGGAGTAGAAATCTGGCGAGGCCACAGCCGGCTCCCGTGGGAATGGTCCCGTGCAGTCGCGGGGTGGGTGGTGGGGTGGTGGGAGAAGCCTCTATGCACAATCGAGGGTGGGAGGAGAACGAAGGCTCTTAATGCTGTTCTTTTTTGTCTCTACTTTTAGGCTGGCTCAGTCAGACATTAAGGCAGCGATGGGGAGGAGGAAAGTCAGGTCTGGCATCTTGATAGACGATCGGAGATCAAGGTAGACTGGGGTTAGGAAGGCCCAAGGACCACTTGTGGGGGAGGCACTCCTGCTTGCCCTGACCCACAAGCAGTTCTAAAAGGAGTAAATCTTTAAAACTTACCTTAGGCAGCCAGCACCTCCCACCTTGAATCTGCTGCCAAGCATACGACAGTATAGCCTGCCCCTGACCTTCAGTTAAGTTTACGTCGTGATACCAATGATGGCATCTTTGAATGTTAACTAGGCCCCCACCTGCCATTTTGCAGGAGCCTCATTGATGGCTTGATTTGGTGCAGTAAAATGTAAATTGCCATGAATGAGGTCAGGTTGGAGTCAATTTGCTTGAACCTGATATTTTAACCCCGACCCTCTCTGCCATTTGGAGGGTGGGAGATTATAAAATCGAGGCCAATGTTTCTCAAAGATGTGTGAATAATAAGTATGAAATACATATTTAACACAGTTACCACCCACTGCCAGTACAGGAACTGTATTTCATTGCATTATTCTCCAAGTAAAATGAAATCTTTTGACCTTAGCTGATATGCCAGTAACTGGTGTCGATGGAAGCATTTATCAGAAGAGTAAGTGAGGTGATGGTGCATCTATTTTATATTCAGCAGGAGTTTCCTTTCCCGTTATTCCACTCATGCAGAACAACTGCTGAACTGGAATTAATTTGGGTTACTTTGCATGAATCCTTCATGATATGGTCAAACAAACCAACAATAAATGCAAAGCATCAGATTGTGAACAATGTCATTAGAAGGATTTTCAGAAACTGTTAGAAACATCTTGTATTCTTTTATTACAGAATCACAACCACAGCAGCATGTATGATGGACCTGAGGAGATACCCTTTAGATGAACAGAACTGCACACTTGAAATAGAGAGCTGTAAGTTCTCCGATTGTAGTCACGGTTTCATTGAAAAGTAGCAATGATTGAGGTAAAATTGCTGTATTGTGATGAATGTAACAACTAATTAATCGAAAATAGAATGTTAATGATAATCATCATTTGTGCCGCAGTCTGAGGCCACTGTATCAGGAGATTTGATGGTAAATCTAGAACTTGGATGACATTTACTCAGACTATCTCCACATCACTCCTTGCCAACCTCAGCACTGAGCAAACGCGAGATCCTGTGCCAACATGAGGGATACAGAATTGGCTTGAATTCAACTCCAGCTCACACACAGCTAAGCACAAAACAACAGGTTTCACTGTCTGGGAAGACATAAATAGTTAAAAAAAAATTAAAATGATTTATTTCATTAGAATAATTTTTTACCTTTCTTTTCAATAGTTGAGTATTTGGCATTGGACAAAATGGGCTGGATTTTCTAAATGGAGAGAAGTTGGAGGCAGGACTGCTGTTTGTCAGGTCGATGTCCCACCTCCATCATCTTCTGGCCAACCAGTGGGATTTTCCCTTGATTGACCTTGTTAACCTGCAGGCTCAGCAGGCCAATTAGGGAGGAAGTCACTGACAGAGCACATCAACGTCTGACGTGCTATCGGTCAAGATTCTTGAAAGAAGAAATGTCAGCGTTTGACAGCTCTGTGAAGCTGTCAAACACTGACATTCTCTGTAGTTTGATGAGTTCTTGTGTTCAGGACTCAGCAAATCTTTCAACTTTGTAGATTTCAGATGACTGTTGGTTCGGAGGATCCAACAGCCAGTCTGTGAAATCGACAAGGTAGATGTCGGGACTCCTGATCCAGAGCGGCTGAAGGCTGTAGGCAGAAACCAAGGTCAGTGAACATTTTGTAAACTTAACACTCACCTTACATACTTACCACTCCACACATGCACCCATCACTCACCTCTACATCTTACTTTCAGGTCCCTCCGACCCCCACAGACCTCCTCCACGTCTTCTCCAACCCGGCGGGGTTCTCAGAGGTCGGGAAGCCTTCACCTAAAAAGGTAAAATGGGACGAATCCTTTTTTCTGCCTGTTAACTACCTGTTAACAGGCAGTTAAAAGGATTTAATCTCTTTCCTGCCTCGAGGAGACGGGACCCGAAGCAGCACATCTTCCCGCCTCCTGGCAAAAGGGCACGGACGTGGGATGGGGGGCGGGTTTGCCTTCTGCTACTTTACCGGCAGTCCCGCCTCCATACCCGCCTCCTCGGGTCTGAGAAAATCCCAGTGCTTCAAAATATTGCAGTGTCTGTCTACTTTATGAACAGTCACAATACTATTCATCAATGAAAGATAAATCTTTCTGTTTTGGGGAATGGTTTTAAAGCAACAATATACAATAAGGCGCATTTCCATACATAGGAACAGGAGGAGGCCATTCAACCCCTCCAGCCTGTTCCGCCATTCAATTAGATCATGTATCTGAACTCCATTTACTAACAAAAATCTATTGATCTCAGTCTTGAAAATTTCAATTGTTGCAGCATCCATACCCTTTTGGGGAGGGAGTTCCAGATTTCCTCTACCCTTTATGTCAAAAAGTATCTCCTGATTTCACTCCTAAATTGCCTAGCTCTAATTCTAAGATAATACCATCTTGTTCTGGATTCCCCCACCAAAGGAAATATGTCTCTGTATCTACAATATCAAATCCATTTATCATTTTAAACACCTCGATTAGATCACCTCTCAACCTTCTGCGCTATACCCCATTCAAGGCCAATATATCCTTCCTGAGGTTCGGTACCTAAAACTGCAAACAGTACTCTCGATGGGGTCTGACCAAGGCTCTGTACAACTGAAGCATCACTTCTTCACTTTTGAATTGCAACCCCCTTGAAATTAAGGCCAACGTTCTTAAAGGTGGCAGGGCAAGTGGTTAAAAAAGCATGTGGGTTACTTGGGTTTATAAACAGAGGAATAGAATATAAAAGCAAAGAGATCATGTTAGAACTTTATAAATCACTGGTTAGGCCTCAGCTGGAGTATTGTGGACAATTCTGGGCACCACACTTCAGGAAAGATGGAAAGGCCTTAGAAAGGGTACCGAGGGGGTTTACCAGGAAGTTAGGACTGGTCTCCTTGGAACAGAGAAGGTTAAGAGGTGACCTAATAGAGGTTTTCAAGATGAGGAGAGGTTTTGATAGAGTTGTTGAGATACCGCGGCAAACGTGGGAGTCGAGACCAGAGCTAGTAAATCAGAACAGCTTTTTATTTCAGCCTCATGGCAAAACAGGAACTGGAAGAGCCCGCACCTGACTTAAATACTCCCCAGACAGGAAGTGCTCCCGGCAGCCTGTCCCAAACTGTCCGTACCGCCGTGAGCGGATTGTGTCCAGTGGTGGCGTGTCGCCACAGAGCTCCCCCCAGAATCCGCTTAGGAGGAGTGGACGAGTCGTGACGGTGGTCTGATGGTTCTGCCGCAGCGGCTCTGCGTGATCGCCGGTCTAGTTGTCGGGGCCTGGCGGTTCGCCGCCGGCTGTGCTGGCTTGCTGGCGGGGCGGCCTCTAGTTGGAGGCCGGGCCATGGGGACCTGTTCCCCTGGTTCTGTGTGTGCTGGTTTGAGCCGGTCGATGGAGACTGTCTCGACCCTGTCGCCGAGTCGCAGCTTGAAGACCTTGTCCCCGGTTTGTCGTACTTCGTACGGTCCGTCGTACGGGGGTCGCAGGGGTCCGTGGTGCGCGTCGTGTCGCACGAAGATGAAGCGCGCCTGCTGTAAATTTGGCGGAACGTGAGGTGCAAGTTCGCCGTGTCGGTTGACCGGAAGTGGGGCGAACTGCTGAGCGGAAGAGAAAAAGTTGAGCCGCTGCTGGTCGGCCGACCAAGGCGTGGTAGCCTGCAGAAGGAATTCGCCTGGGACGCGCAGCGGTTGTCCGTAGACTAACTCCGCTGCCGAGGACTGGAGGTCTTCTTTGACCGCGGTGCGTAGGCCTAGTAGTACCCACGGTAGGCGGTCAGTCCAGGTACTGTCCTGCAGGCTGGCGCGGAGTGAGGCCTTGAGTGACCGGTGGAAGCGTTCACAAAGCCCGTTGGCCTGCGGGTGGTACGCCGTGGTTCGGTGGAGCGTCACACCGAGGTTGCGTGCTGTGGCCGTCCAGAGTTCGGAGGTGAACTGGGCACCTCTGTCGGAGGTTATGTCGGCCAGTACGCCGAACCTCGCTACCCAGGTGTTAACGAACGCCCTGGCGATGTCGGCTGTGGTGGTGGAGGTCAGCGGCACTGCCTCAGGCCAGCGTGTGCAGCGGTCGACCATCGTGAGGAGATAAGTCTGGCCTTGCGATGGCGGCAGGGGCCCGACAATGTCGACGTGTACGTGGTCGAAGCGGCAGCTGGGTACCTCGAAGTCTCCCAGGGGTGCTTTTGTATGTCGTTGTACCTTAGCCCGTTGGCAGGCGAGGCAGGAGGTGGCCCAAGTCCGAACATCTCTGCTGAGGCCGCGCCAGACGAAACGCTGGGAGAGGAGTTTGACGGACGCGCGGGAACCCGGGTGGGAGAGCCCGTGGAGCGCGTCGAAGACGCGGCGGCACCAGGTTTCAGGGACGACCGGCCTGGGTTGGCTGAGTGTGATGTCGCAAGTAACTGCCGTGGCTTCGGGCCCGTGCGCGACCTTGGCTAGGCGTAGCCCTGGCAGGCTGGTAGCCGCCGAGAGGAGGTCTGGGTCCGTGAGCTGGGCCGCTGCTAATTGCGCGTAGTCGACCGCGAGGTGATTCGCGCAGATGGCGGGACGGGAAAGGCAGTCGGCGACAACGTTGTCTCTACCGGAGACGTGCTGGATGTCCATGGTAAACTCGGACACGGCCGCGAGCTGGCATTGCTGCCGAGCGGACCAGGGTTCGGTGTGCTTGGCCATCGCGTATGTGAGTGGCTTGTGGTCCACGTACGTGGTGAAGGGGCGGCCTTCCAGGAGGAACCTGAAATGGCAGACCGACAGGTGGAGCGCGAGAAGCTCGCGGTCGAAAGTGGAGTATTTGACCTCCGGGGGGCGCAGTTGGCGGCTGTAGAAGGCAAGTGGCTGCCACGCGCCATTAACCCACTGCTCGAACACGGCCCCGACCGCGTGGTCGGAGGCGTCGGTGGTGAGCGCGACCCGGGCGTCGGCCCTCGGGTGCACGAGCAGAGTGGCGTCGGCGAGCGCGTTTTTGGTGGCATCGAAGGCGGCTGACGTGTCAGTGGTCCAGGCTACGGCCATCTTGCCGGATTTACCTCGGAGGGAGTCGTATAGTGGCTTCATGAGGGCTGCAGCTCTGGGGATGAACCTATTGTAGAAGTTCACCATCCCGAGGAACTCCTGGAGGCCCTTGATGGTTGTGGGGCGGGGGAACTGCTGGACGGCCTGCACCTTGTTGGGCAGGGGGACGGCCCCAGCAGGGGTGATGTGGTGACCAAGAAAATCGATCTCAGTTAGGCCGAATTGGCACTTCGCCGGGCTGAGGATGAGCCCGTGTTGGGCTAGGCGCCCGAACAGGACGCGAAGGTGTTCGAGGTGTTCCTGTTTGGAGGAGCTGGCCACGAGAATGTCGTCTAGATAGACGAATAGGAAGTTCAGGTCCCGCAGGACCGAGTCCATAAGGCGCAGGAAAGCCTGGGCTGCATTCTTGAGGCCGAAGGGCATCCTCAGGAACTCGAACAGGCCGAATGGGGTGATGACGGCTGTTTTGGGGATGTCCGCGGGGTGTACGGGGACTTGGTGGTAACCGCGCACCAGGTCGACTTTGGAAAAGACGGTTCGTCCGGCCAGTCGGGCCGAGAAGTCCTGGATGTGAGGCACCGGGTATCGGTCGGGGGTGGTGGCGTCGTTAAGGCGGCGGTAGTCCCCACAAGGGCGCCAGCCTCCGCCGGGCTGAGGGGCGATGTGGAGGGGCGAGGCCCAGGGGCTGCTGGAGCGGCGGATGATGCCGAGTTGTTCCATGGTGGCGAACTCAGCCCGCGCGATTTCCAGCTTGGCCGGGTTGAGCCTGCGGGCGTGGGCAGAAACTGGAGGGCCGGTGGTGGGGATATAGTGCTCCACCCCGTGTTTGGCGGCTTTGGCCGAAAAGGTCGGGTTGGTGAGGGTGGGAAACTCGGCTAGGAGTGCCGAGTGGTCATCCACGGCCCTGGCGAGGCAGTAGGTCGTCAGGCTGGCCGAACGGTCCGAGGTAAAGGCGCCGGGGATGGTGGCCATGGTGTTGGCGTCGACGAGGCGGTGCCTCGGAATGTCGACAAGGAGGCCGTGGGCGCGTAGGAAGTCGGCGCCAATGAGTGGGCAGAGGACCTCGGCGGTGAGGAACTCCCAGCGGTAGCGGCGGCCCGTGAAGTCGAGCGTGACCATGCGGGTGCCATATGTGCGGATGTCCGAGCCATTGGCGGCAGCCAGCGTGATACCTTGTGTGCCGCGTTGGATTTCGAGGGTGGAGGCGGGGGTGATGCTGTGCTGGGCCCCTGTGTCGCACAGAAATCGGCGGTTGGTTCTGTCGTCAGTGACGTACAGTAGAGGCCCCTTTTGCCCCACGGCCATCGCGGGGGCCGGTGCGGGGGGGGAATTGAAGGTACACGGTGGCGTGCAGCGTTGGGCCTTAGTGCCAAAGCGGGTGTGGTAGTAACAGTGGCCCGGAGTGGTAGGGCGGGCGGGCCTGGTGGGCCGGGGAGACCGCGTGGTCGTTGCCACGAGGTCGGGCGTGACGTCGCACGCGGACTGTGCAGAGAGCAGCCGGTCGGCCTTTTCTGCTATGTCATTCAGGTCCGTGGAGCCGGACTCCCCAATGAGCGGGCGGATGCTGGCGGGAAGCTGCCGAATGAAAAGCGTGCGAAAGAGGGCGCCGGGGGGCTTGTCATCCGCGAGGGACAGCATGTGGGAAAGCAGGTCTGATGGTGAAGCATCACCGAGACCGGGGAGGTCAAGGAGTTGGCAGTGGCGCTGGTAAGAGGACGTTTGAAATTTTTTAAGGAGCGCAGCCTTCAGATGTTCGTACTTGCCAGTCTGTGGTGGGTCCTGCAGCGCTGCCCAAACTTTGGGGACGGTAGCGTACGTGAGCGAGGAGACGAGGTAGTCATACTTCGTGGTGTCGCCTGTGATGCCTTTCAGCCGGAATCTGGACTCGGCTTGAACGAACCAGGCTTCGGCCAAGTTTTCCCAAAAGTCTGGTAATTTAACCGTGACTGCGTTTGTATCCGCCATGCTAGCTTAGGATTCGTCCTGAGCGTCGGGGTCACCAGTGTTGAGATATCGCGGCAAACGTGGGAGTCGAGACCAGAGCTAGTAAATCAGAACAGCTTTTTATTTCAGCCTCATGGCAAAACAGGAACTGGAAGAGCCCGCGCCTGACTTAAATACTCCCCAGACAGGAAGTGCTCCCGGCAGCCTGTCCCTGTGGGAAACAAGTTGCTGGAGGAAAGGGCCCCCGGTTGGGGGCGTCTGCTTAAACTGTCCGTACCGCCGTGAGCGGATTGTGTCCAGTGGTGGCGTGTCGCCACAGAGTAGAGAAAAACAATTCCCTCTGGCACATGGGTCAATAATCAGAGGTCATAGATTCAAAATCAATGGCAAAAGACCTAGAGGGGAGATGGGGAGAATCTTTTCACTCAGTTGTGACTTGTTGGGATCTGGAACGCTCTACCTGAAAAGGTGGTGGAAGCTGATTCCATAAATAATTTTAAAAGGGAGTTGGACAGATACTGGAGGATGAGGAACTTACAGGTTAACGGACAAAAAGCGGTGGTATGGGACTAAGCATGACGTTCTTTCAAAGAGCCTAAGTAAGCTTCTATGATTCGATTTACTGAGCCATTTTGATTACTTTTTGTATATTTGCACTAGTTTTAACGATCTTTGTACATGGCCACCTAAGGGCTTTGCTCCTTTACAGCTCCTAGTTTCTCACCATTAAGAAAATATTCCGATTTGCCTTTCTTGGATCCAAAATGGATTACCTCACACTTCCCCTCATTGAACTCCATTTGCCACAGTTTTGCCAACTCATTTAGTCTGTCTATGTCCCTTTTTAACTTTCTACTCCTATCTACACAAGTTACTTTGGCCTAGAAATTCGGTGGGCTGCGCCACCAGTTAGCGCCTAAAGAGGGCACTCAGTGGCATTAGCGCCACTGGCCGTGCCTCCCGCGATATTTAGCGGGGCGCTAATGGCGGCGTTAGCCTGTAGTGCTGCGCCGCCACCAATGATGTCATCGGTGTGCGCAGCGCCCCACTACCGCCCCGATCGCGATATTTGGTCGCGCCCGCCTCTGTAACGCCGATCGCAAATCGCGCCTGGTTCACGGGGCCTACCTGTGGCGGTAGTGGTGCAAATTAAGGTGGAGGTGCGGGGCGGCCATTTTTTTGGTGGCTGCCTGCCAGCACCTCCGTCCCTGGCCTCATGATCCCACCCCCCCGGGCAGTGCCGGCTGTGTCCCGAGAGCCCGGCACTTCTCCTCGGTGCCGGGCTCTTTTGCCGGCACTCGCGATTGGTCATCGCGCTGGTGCAGGCTCCTCCCCCTTAAGAAGGGGAGGAAGGCCTGCAGTATCGCAGCGCGCCGTGCCGCAGCGTGTGGCACTGTGGCACGTTGCGAGCGATATTCAGTTTCAGCGTCCCAAGAGGGACGCGGGGCGCCTCGAGCAGCACCCCGCGTCCCTCTTGGGGCACTCAAACTGAATTTCCGGTGGGCGCAACTGCTCCATTCGCAGCGGTAATTCCGGCGCGCAGGTGAGCTTGGCGCCCCATTTGGGGCTCCACCGAATTTCTAGGCCTTTGTCTCTTGAATTAGTGTCATCTGTAAACTTGGATATACAACTCTCTATTAATTCAACAAAGTTACTAATGTATATGGTGAAAAGCTAGATTAGTCAGACATAGAATCAGAGAATCATAGAATAGTACAGCACAGGAGGAGGCCATTTGGTCCATCGAGTCTGCGCCGGCTTTTTCGAAGAGCATTCCAGTTAGTCCAACTCACCCACTCTTTCCCCATATCCCTGCAATTTTTTCTCCTTCGAGTATTTATCCAATTCCCTTTAGAGGACTACTATTGAATCTGTATCCACCATCCTATCAGGCAGTGCATTCCAAATCCCAACCACTCGTTGTGTGAAAATGTGTTTCCTCATGCCGCCTCTGGTTCTTTTGCCAATCACCTTAAATCTGTGCCAAATTGTTATAGCAACAACTTATATTTATAGAGCGCCTTTAACATAGTAAAACGTCCCAAGGCGCTTCACAAGAGTGTTATAAAACAAAACTTTGACAATGAACCACATAAGGAGAAATTAGGACAGATGACCAAAAGCTTGGTCAAAGAGGTAGGTTTTAAGGAGCATCTTAAAGGAGGAGAGGTAGAGAGGCGGAGACATTTAGGGAGGGAATTCCAGAGCTTAGGGCCCAGGCTACTGAAGGCATGGCCACCAATGGTTGAACGATAAAAATCAGGGATGCTCAAGAGGGCAAAATTAGAGGAGCGCAGATATCTCAGGGGGTTGTAGGGCTGGAGGAGATTACAGAGATAGGGAGGGGCAAGGCCATGTAGGGATTTGAAAACAAGGATGAGAATTTTGAAATCAAGGCATTGCTTAGTTGGGAGTCATTGTAGGTCAGCGAGCACAGGATTGATGGGTGAACGGGACTTGGTGTGAGTTAGGACACGGGCAGCAGAGCTTTAGATTACCTCAAGTTTACATTGGCTAGGACATGGGAGACCAGCCAGGAGTGTGTTGGAATAGTTAAGTCTAAAGGTAACAAAGGCATGGATGAGGGTTTCAGCAGCAGATGAGCTGAAGCAGGGGCGGAGACGGGTGATGTTACGGAGGTGGAAATAGGCGGTCTTAGTTATGTCGCGGATATGTGGTTGGAAGCTCATTTCTGGGTCAAATATGACACCAAGGTTGCGAACAGTCTGGTTCAGCCTCAGACAGATGTTAGGAAGAGGGATGGAGTCAGTGGCTAAGGAATGGAGTTTGTGGCGGGGACTGAAAACAATGGCTTCGGTCTTCCCGATATGAGAAAATTTCTGCTCATCCAGTACTGGATGTCGGACAAACAGTCTGACAATTTAGCAACTGTGGAGAGGTCGAGAAAAGTGGTAGTGAGGTAGAGCTGGGTGTCATCAGCGTACATTTGGAAACTGTCACTGTGTTTTCGGATGATGTCGCCAAGGGGCAGCATGTAGATGAGAAATAGGAGGGGACCAAGGATAGATCCTTGGAGGACACCAAAGGTAACAATGCAGGTGATGCTCTGGCTATGATTAGATAGATAAGAATGGAACCAGGCGAGTGCAGTCCCACCCAGCCGGACGACAGTGGAGAGGCGTTGGAGGAGGATGAAGTGGTCAACCATGTCAAAGGCAGCAGACAAGTTGAGAAGGATGAGGAGGGATAGTTTATCATTGTCTCAGTCACAAAGGATGTCATTTGTGACTTTGATGAGAGCTGTTTCGGTACTGTGGCAGGGGTGGAAACCTGATTGGAGGGATTCAAACAGGGAAAGATGGGCACGAATTTGGGAGGCGACAACACATTCAAGGATTTTGGAGAGAAAAGGGAATTTGGAGATGGGGCGATAGTTAGCAAGGACGGAGGGGTCAATGATTGGTTTGTTGAGGAGAGGGGTGATGACGGCAGACTTGAAGGACAGTACCTGAGGAGAGACAACCGTTAACAATGTCAGCTAACATAGGAGCCAGAAAAGGAAGTTGGTTGGTCAGCAGTTATCGACCCTTCAGCCATTGGAAACAGTTTCTTTATTTACTCTATCTAAATCCTTCATAATTTAAACACCTCTATCAAATCCCCTCTTAGCTGTCTCTGCTCAAAGGAGAACAACTCCAGCTTCTCTAGCCTATCCAAGTAACTGTATTCCCTCATCCCTGGAACCATTCTAGTAAATCTCTTCTGTACCCTCTCCAAATCCTTCACGTCCTTCCTAAAGTGCAGTGCCCTGAATTGGACACAATACTCCAGCTGGGGCCGAACTAGAGTTTTATACTGGTTTAGCATAACTTCCTGGCTTTTGTACTCTCTGCCTCTATTTATAAAGCCCAGGATCCGATATGTTTTATTAACCACTTTGTAAACCTGTCCTGCCATCTTCAAAGATTTGTGCACAAGCACCCCCAGGTCGTTCTGTTCTTGCACCCCCTTTAAAATTGTACCATTTAGTTTGTATGGTCTCTCCTCATTCTTCCTGCCAAAATGTATCACCTCACATTTCTCTGCGTTATTAATGTATGTCTTTTCTATCCCTCAGCCAATTTTGTATCCATGCTGTTTATTTTTTATTCACTTATGGGATCTGGGCACCGCTGGCAAGGCCAGCATTTATTGTCCATCCCTAGTTGCCCTTGAGAAGGTGGTGGTGAGCCACCTTCTTGAACCACTGCAGTCCATGTGGTGAAGGTACTCCCACAGTGCTGTTAGGTAGGGAGTTCCAGGATTTTGACCCAGCGACGATGAAGGAACGCCGATGTATTTCTAAGTCAGGATGGTGTGTGACTGCCCCTTTTATCCCATGTGCTTCAATTTTGCTAACAAGCTTAGTATGTGGTACTTTATCAAACACCTTTTTAAAGTCCATATACACGACATCAACATCATCCACTGTAAGACGTGCGGAAATCGCCCCTCGCCCCATCCAACAGTTTCCAAAGTTCAGACCCGTCAAACAGACAACACAAAACCCAATGGATCTGTGAAAAACTTCTTTTACATAAAAACCAGCAAAAGATTACAAGTAAGCATCCAACAGTTATGTAGCGTATAACAGTTACCAATTATACTTTGGCATACACAGAGCTATCCCTTTACTTTAAGCTCAAGCGATAATAAGCAAAACACCACATACACACTAACACCAGCGATTGGTCAATTTGGCGATGACTAGGCGTATGATTTCTGACAATTGACTAGGTAGTCCGCTGCAGCCGCGAGTGTCTTCTTACAGCATCTTTTATACGGTAAAACCTGGCAACCCGCCCACAGCGTACGTGTTCCAAACTTATACAAAGAATAGTCAGTAGTTGCTTTTCTCTTCCTCTTATCAATAGTCTGTTAAGCATCTGTGGGTTTGAAGGCCGGTTACATTCCATAGTCTGAAGATGTTTCTGTTTTTGCAATGATTCAACAGCTCAATAGTCTGTTCCCTCAGAACTTCAAAGGGCTGTTTTCCTTATCTGTTGAAAGACAATTGACAGCTTTCACAGCTTACAACTGTAGCAACATTTATTTTTGCAAAAGTTCTTTTAGCAACTAGCCTCTTGGCCTCACGAAGCATGATGGTACATAAAATGTGGTCATCTTTTAAGTTTTGGTCAAGTTACAGCAGAAGTTAGAGTCATAGGCCTAGAAATTCAGTCGCGTTTGCGCCCATTTATGGGCTATAGAGTGGTTTGCGCCGGAAGTTTTTTCGCGCCCGAAATTCAGTTGGTCCGTAACATCGACGTTAGCCGGTAGCGCTGCGCCAGCACCGATGACGTCATCGGTGTGCGCAGCGCCCCGGTTCCAATGCAATTCCGGTCCGACCGCCAAATTCAGTTGCGGCCGCCTCTCCCGTGGCAGCCGCAAACAGCGTTTGCAAAACGGTGCCTTGCAGCTCTGAGAGGCCGGCGCATAAAGGTGGAGGGGCGGCCGGCCACTTTCCCGGCGGCCGCCTGGCCGCACCTCCCTCCCCGGACTCCTGCACCACCCCCCCGCGGCATTGGCGTGTCACTCCCGCGAGCCCGGCACTTCTCCGTGGTGCCGGGCTCATTTGCCGGGGGAATCCAGCGGCGATCTCACGGCTGCAGGCAGCTCCTCCTTAACAGAAGGAGGAGGCCTGCAGTACCCCAGCCTGCCGCACCGCATCGGGTGCCGCAGCGGCAGCTGGACGCCTGAAACTGACATTCTTCGCCCCAAACGAGGCGGCCAAACCCTCCAATAGCGCCCGCCTCCGTGTTGGGGCGGCGCAACTGAATTTCAGGCGGGCGCTACGGGAATCCGGCCGAGCGCTAAATTTCGGGCGCTAAAGACCTGGCGGGGCTATACCTAATTTCTAGGCCATAGAGTTATAAAGCACAGAAAGAGGCCCTTTGGCCCACCGTGTCCGCGCCGGCCATCAAGCCCTATCTATTCTAATCCCCTTTTCCAGCACTTGGTCCGTAGCCTTGTATGCTATAGCATTTCAAGTGTTCATCTAAATGCTTCTTGAATGTTGTGAGGGTTCCTGCCTCTACCACCCTTTCAGGCAGTGAGTTCCAGATTCCAACCACCCTCTGGGTGAAAAAGTTTTCCTCAAATCCACTCTAAACCTCCTGCCCCTTACCTTGAAACTATGCCCCCTAGTTATTGACCCCTCTACTAAGGGAAAAAGTTCCTTTCTATCTACCCTATCTGTGCCCCTCATAATTTTGTACACCTCAATCAGGTCCCCCTCAGCCTTCTCTGCTCTAAGGAAAACAACCCCAGCCTGTCCAGTCTCTCTTCATAGCTGAAGCGCTCCAGCCCAGGTAACATCCTGGTGAATCTCCTCTGCCCCCTCTCCAATGAAATCACATCCTTCCTATAGTGTGGTGACCAGAACTGCACACAGTATTCCAGCTGTGGCCTAACTAGCGTTTTGTACAGCTCCATCATAACCTCCCTGCTCTTATATTCTATGTTTCGGCTAATGAAGGCAAGTATCCCATATGCCTTTTTATCTACCTGTCTTGATTCCTGCAGGGATCAGTGGACATGCACACCAAGGTCCCTCTGATCCTCTGTCCTTCCTAGAGTCCTACCATTCATTGTGTATTCTCTTGCCTTGTTAGTCCTCCAAAAATGCATCACCTCACACTTTTCAGGGTTAAATTCCATTTGCCACTGTTCTGTCCATCTGACCAACCCGTCTATATCGTCCTGTAGCCTAAGGCTTCCCTCCTTGCTATTTACCACTCCATAATTTTTGTGTCATCTGCGAACTTACTGATCATACCTCCTACATTCATAGCTAAATCATTAATGTACACTACAAACAGCAAAGGACCCAGCACCGATCCCTGCGGTACACCACTGGACACAGGCTTCCAGTCACAAAAACAACCTTCGACCATCACCCTCTGCCTCCTGCCACTAAGCCAATTTTGGATCCAATGTGCCAAATTGCCCTGGATCCCATGGGCTCTTACCTTCTTGACCAGTCTCCCATGCGGGACTTTGTCAAAAGCCTTAATGAAGTCCATGTAGACTACACCAACTGCACTACCCTCATCCACACATCTAGTCAACCCCTCGAAAAATTCAATCAAATTGGTTAGACATGATCTCCCCCTGACAAAGCCATGCTGACTATCCTTGATTAATCCTTGCCTCTCCAAGTGGAGACTAATTCTGTCCCTCAGAATTTTTCCCAATAATTTCCTTACCACTGATGTTAGGCTCACTGGCTTGTAATTCCCTGGTTTATCCTTACTACGCTTCTTGAATAATGGTACTACGTTAGCTGTCCTCCAGTCCTCTGGCACCTCCCCTGTGACCAGAGAGGATCTGAAAATTTGTGTCAGAGCCCCTGCAATCTCCTCCCTTGCCTCACACAGCAGCCTGGGATACATCTCATCTGGGCCTGGGGTTTTATCCACTTTCAAGCCTGCTAAAACCGTTAGTACCTCCTCCCTCTCAATAGTAATTTGTTCAAGTATATCACAATCCCCCTGCCTGATTTCTATGCCTACACCGCCCTTCTCCATAGTGAACACAGATGCAAAATATTCATTTAAAACCACACCCACATCTTCCGGCTCTACACACAGGTTGCCACTTTGGTCTTTAATGGGCCCTACTCTTTCCCTGGTTATCCTCTTGCCCTTAATATATTTATAAAACAATTTGGGATTTTCCTTTATTTTGCCCGCCAGTGTTTTTTCATGCCCCCTCTTCACTCTCCTAATTTCTTTTTTAAGTACCCCCCTGCACTTTCTATACTCCTCTAGGGCTTCCACTGTTTTTAGTCCTTTGTATCTGCCAAAAGCCTCCCTTTTTTTCCTAATCCATTCTTGTATATCCCTTGACATCCAGGGTTCCCTGGGCTTGTTGGTCCCACACTTGACCTTTACGGGAACATGTTGGTGTTGTACTCTCTCTATTTCCTTTCTGAAAGACTCCCACTGCTCTGATGTGGATTTTCCTACAAGTAGCTGATCCCAGTCCACTTTGGCCAGATCCTGCCTTATCATATTAAAATTGGCCTTCCCCCAATTTAGAACCTTTATTTCCGGTCCATCTTTGTCCTTTTCCATGACTATCTTAAATCTCACCGAATTATGGTCACTGTCACCAAAATGCTCTCCTACTGACACTTCTACCACTTGCCTGGCTACATTCCCTAGAATTAGTTCCAGTACCGCCCCCTCTCTTGTAGGACTTTCTACATGCTGGCTCAAAAAGCTCTCCTGGATGCACTTTAAGAATTCCGCACCCTCTAAGCCTTTCACACTCTGACTATCCCAGTTAATATTGGGGAAGTTGAAATCCCCTACTATTATTACCCTATTATTTCTACACTTCTCTGAGATTTGCCTACATATCTGTTCCTCTATCTCCCCCTTACTGTTTGGGGGCCTATAGTACACTCCCAGCAAAGTGCTTACCCCCTTTTTGTTTTTAAGTTCTACCCATATGGCCTCATTAGAGGAACCTGCTAAGATATCATCCCTCCTTACAGCAGTAATTGACTCCTTGATTAATATTGCGACACCCCCTCCTCTTTTACACCCCCCTCTGTCCCGCTTGAAGATTCTATACCCCGGAATATTGAGCTGCAAGTATAGCAAATAGTGTTCTCTTATGCCACCCTCTCTGTTACCTCATCAAAAAACTCAATCAAGTTAGTCAAACACTATTTTCCCTTAATAAGTCCGTGCTGGTTGTCCTTTATTAGTCCATGCTTGTCCAAGTGGCTGTTCATTTTCTCCTGGATCATTGTTTCTAAAAACTTCCCCAGCACTGACATTAAACTGACTGGTCTGTAATATTGTCACCATAATATAATACGCTTTAAGATAATAATTGAGAAAGACATAAGTATGACAAAGACCAGGATAATAGATTGGGGAAAAGTTGATTTTGAGGGTCTGAGAATAGAACTTGGGAAAATAAAATGGACAAAAATATTGGCAAACAATGATGTAGAACAGCAATGGGAAACATTTAAAATGGTGTTCAACAGAGTCCAGGAAAAATATATTCCACTAAAAAACAAAAACAAGCTAAACACTAATGAGACACCGTGGATGAACAAAGCCATAAGGGAAAAATTGAGGGCAAGGAAAGAGGCATACATTAAGTGCATGGGCAGCAAGGTCGAGCATGACAAGAGCGAATACGAAGAGATTAGGAGAGAAATTTAAAAAAACAATTAGGAAGGCAAAGAGGAACTATGAAATTAAATTATCAAGGAACATAAAACAAAATAGTAAAATATTTTACAGGTACGTAAATGATAAAAAGGAAGGTTAGGATGGGAATAGGGCCACTAAGCGATGGACAGGATAATACCACAGGCAATGATAGAGAGATGGCAGAGATATTAAATAATTACTTTGCTTCAGTATTTACCAGGGAAATAGAACAGGTGGAGATGGCATCGGATGATGAGATTAGTAATGAGATAACTACATTTAAAATAAAATAAGATATATTAACTAAACGAATGAATCTCAAAGACAATAAAAGCCCTGGTCTGGATGGATTATATCCGCACATTTTAAAAGAATCTAGGGAAGAGATAACAGAGGCATTATTACACATATTTAGTAATTCGTTCAAAAAAGGTGTAGTGCCAGAGGACTGGCGGATAGCTAACATAATACCTATATTTAAGAAGGGAGATAGAACAGGTCCAGGGAACTATAGACCAGTCAGTTTAACATCGGTGGTAGGAAAAATAATGGAATCCCTACTAAAGAAGAAAATGGAAGAACATCTAGAAACCAAAAATATTATAATAAATAGACAGCATGGATTTCAAAAGGGAAAGTCTTGATTAACCAACCTAATTAATTTTTTTGAAGAGGTAACAGAGAGAGTAGACAAGGGTAATGTAGTAGATGTAATTTATCTCGATTTTGAAAAGGCCTTCAATAAGGTACCACATAATAGACTAATGAATAAGGTCAGGGAATGCAGAGTCAGGGGATAAGTAACAGAAGGAATAGCTAGCTGGCTTTAAGACAAAAAGCAAAGAGTAGGGGTAAAGGGAAGCTATTCAGAGTGGCAGAAGGTGGGAAGTGGTGTTCCACAAGGATCAGTGCTGGGACCACTGTTGTTCACAATTTATATTAACGATTTAGACTTTGGAATCCAGAACACAATTTCTAAATTTGCAGATGACACCAATTTGGGGGGGAAAGCCAATACTGAGGAGGGCAGCAACAAATTACAAGAAGACATTAATAAACTGTCAGAATGGGCATATCATTGGCAAATGAAATTCAACACAGATAATTGTGAGGTATTACATTTTGGTAAGAAAAATAGGAAGGTCACACATTACTTGGAAAATAAGAATCTAAATGGGGTAGAGGAGCAAAGGGATCTCGGAGTACAAATATACAAATCACTAAAAGTATCAACACAGGTTAACAAGACCATGAAAAAAGCAAACCAACACAAGGATTTATTTCTAGAGGGATAGAATTGAAAGGAAGTGAAGTTATGCTAAACTTGTACAGAACTTTGGTTAGACCACACTTGGGGGTACTGTGTACAATTCTGGTCGCCATATTATAAAAAGGATATAGAGGCACTGGAGAGGGTGCAGAGAAGATTTACAAGGATGATACCATAAATGCAAGGGTATACATATTAGGAAAGGATGAACAGGCAGGGTCTCTTTTCTCTTGAAAAGAGAAGGCGGAGGGATGACCTAATAGAGGTCTTTAAAATCATGAAAAGTTTTGATAGAGTGGATACAGAGAGAATGTTTCCACTTGTGAGGAACAGCAAAACTAAAGGCCATCAATATAAGATAGTCACCAAGAAATCAAATAGGGAATTCAGAAGAAACTTCTTTACCTAGAGAGTGGTGAGAATGTGGAACTCGTTACCATAGGGAGTGGTTGAAGTAAATAGTAGAGATGCATTTAAGGGGCAGTTAGATAAGCATATGAGGGAGAAGAGAATAAAGGGTTATGCTGATAGGGTTAGATGAGGAAAGATGGGAGGAGGCTTGAGTGAAGCATAAACGCCGGCATGGACTGGTTGGGCCTCCCTAGCTGCTTAAACTTTGTCTGCAGGACCTCAATCCTCTTCCTCCCTATGTCATTGGTTCTGACATGGATCCCGACTTCTGGCTCTTCCCCTTCCCCCCACCCCACAGAATGTTCTGCACCCTCTCTGTGAT
Organism: Somniosus microcephalus; assembly: GCF_052327205.1. Classification (NCBI taxonomy): domain Eukaryota; kingdom Metazoa; phylum Chordata; class Chondrichthyes; order Squaliformes; family Somniosidae; genus Somniosus; species Somniosus microcephalus. The sequence goes on from NC_140988.1 coordinate 226,187,687, forward strand.
GTCCGTTACCCTGGCACCAGGGAGGCAACATACCATATGGGTCTCATGTCGATGGTAGAGGAACTGCCTATCTGTCCCCTAACTATTGAATCCCCAATTACTACTGTATTCCTACACTTTGCTGTCGCCCCCTGTGCAGTCTTTTGCCTCACGGTGCCAGGTTCGGGACTGCAGTCCTTTAAGGTGTCATCACTCTCACGCTGAATATCAGTTTGAGAGTGCCACATTCCCGGAGGATTGCTGCACTGCCTACCTCCTACTACCCTTCCAGGTGGCCACCCACTTGCTATTCTGAACTCTATCTGGCTGTGGGGTGACCACCTCCTGGAACCTGCGATCCAGGACACACTCAGCCACCCGTATGCCCTGCAGTGAATCCAGTTGCCCCATAAGCTCAGAAACCCTCAGTGTGAAATCGAGCAGCTGGAGGCACCTCCTGCAAACATGCGCCTCCAGGCATCCTGAAGTTCCCACATGGCACAGGAATTGCAGGCTATGGGTTGCTGTCCCTCCATTCTAATTAGAAACTTAAAATAAACTACTTATAGACAAGGTGATTTATATAATTGCTGTTAACTAGGTTTAAACTACACTGTAATTTTTCTAGTCTCTCCTCTAAGCAAACTAACCAAAGACTAAATTATTTACTCCAGTTTACCAAGAACCGCTGAGATACTAAATACTAAGAGCTAAAGATTCGGCTGGTTTGCACCACCCGTTACTGTCAAAATTTTGCGAAAAAACAGTGGCCAACTGGTCGCAGGTCCCACGCCGTCCGCCATTTTCTGAGGGCCAGCAGCGTTGCCGGTAAAAGCGATGGCCATGGAAATTTAAATTATGGAGCGGTGATGTCACGCCGACCTAACGTCACCTCAGAAAACTTGGACTTTAGTGCTGAGTTCAGCACTGGGTCCTAAGCTTGCCATGAAAACCCAGCATTGAGCAGACTCACAGAAACACTGTCAGCACCTCTGAAAAGGACACACACATCTTTCAGGTAAGTTTGCATTTACACTTTTGGACTGGATTTTTTTTATTTTATTGATGTTGTGGCTTGCTGCAATACATGTTAAAAGTTTTTTAAGTGTGCAGGGAGTGCTGCTTGATGCTTGCAAGGCATCGGATGGTAAAGGAAGGCCTCTGAAAAGACAGAAAATGCTGAAAATACTCAGCAGGTCAGGCAACATCCACGGAGAGAGAAATAGAGTTCATGTCTCAGGTCGAGATGTTGCCTGATCTACTGAGTATTTCCAGCATTTTATACTTTTATTTCAGATTTACAGCATCTCCTTACAGAGGGAAGAGGAAGACGCAGAAGAGGAAGATGCAGAAAAGGAAGAAACAGAAGAGGAAGAAGCCGAAGAGGAGTTAGCAGAAAGAGGAGGAAGCAGAAGGAAGGATGCAACCCAGATAGCCCCTTTCTGGCCAGGATGGAATGATCCATTTGCGGTACCAGTGACCACAACCTTTCAACATTTATCCCACATCTTACATTCCCTCTGTTACTGATCATCACGGCGTTCTCTTGGCCACAATGCTGAAATAAAAGCCACCACAAAACAAACTTTCCAAACCAACTTTATAATTCTATCCATCCAATATGACATCAAGAAATCAATTCATCATCCTTATGCATTCCCTTAGTGACTGTCTTGTGTGTGCCTTTGCCTATCAAACTAATGTCACACAGTGCTACCCCAGTGGCTGCAGTGGGGGCGACACTGCTGGCAGTCAAATTTATAGGACAAAGAACCTAAATATTAGATATTTAACTTAGAGTCCTCGGGTTCTGTGGCTCCACTCCTTCTTTTGAGTTGGATGTCAGAAACCGTCTTTCTCCTCTCCACCGAGTTCCTACTATCACCAAATTCCCAGCTTCCACTCTGTTGGCGATCCACTTCAATTGCAATTTACCCAGCTCTGTCTCCAAGCTCTGTGCTCATGACCAACTCTTCACAAATCCATGTTGACTCTCTTTGATCATTTCATACTTGTTCAAGTGCTAAGTCACTTTCAGTAGTCAGTTGAAGGGTCTAGAATGAGAGGACATAGAAATAAGCTTAAATGTAAGAGATTAAGGCAGAGAACAGGGTTTTACACAAAATTTTCTGAGTCTGTGAAACGCACAACTGGAGTTAGTGATTGAAATGAAGAGCACAGGGGTAATTTTCACTTTCGGCAGGGGTGGAAAACTGGCGGTAGTGGATTGGCCGTTTGTTAAACCCCGCTCTATTTTCCTTTTCATTGACTTCCATTGCCAAAGGTGTAAATTGGCTCCCCATCAACAATTGATAATAAGTTAGATTGGTAGTTGAAGAAAAAGGGAGATAAAAAGCTATGGGAATAGGACCCGCACATGGGATTAGGACTACTGCTCATGTAAAGAATAAACATCAACATGAACTGTATAATAGCAAAATACTGCGGATGCTGGAAATCTGAAAAAACAACAGAAAATGCTAGAAATACTCAGCAGGCCAGGCAGCATCCGTGGAGAGAGAAACAGAGTTAACGTTTCAGGTCTGGGACCCTTCATCAGAACTGGAAAAAGCTGGAGATGTAACAGATATTAAGCAGGTGCAGAGGCGGGGGGTGGGGGGGGGTGGTGGTGGTTAGGAGGGGAGGAAGGAATTGTAAGAACATCCTGTACTTTTGTAAGAGGCAGGAAAGATAAAATGTTGCAAATGGGAATGGCAAAAATCATACTGCATGAAAAATGGGGGCAGGGATAATTATCTGAAATTGTTGAACTCAATGTTGAGTCCGGCAGGCTGCAAAGTGCCCAATCGAAAGATGAGGTGCTGTTCCTCGAGCTTACATTGAGCTTCATTGGAACAATGTAATAGACCGAGGACAGAAAGATCAGAGCGGGAGTGAAGCGGTGAATTAAAGTGACAGGCGACCGGAAGCTCAGGGTCACCCTTACGGACTGAACGGAGGTGTTCCGCAAAGTGGTCGCCCAATCTGCGTTTGGTCTCCCCAGTGTAGAGGAGACCGCATCGTGAGCAGCGAATACAGTATATTAAATTGCTAGAAGGACAAGTAAATCGCTGTTTCACCTGGAAGGGGTGTTTGGGGCTGTAGTGTATGTACCTTAAGAGGAGAACTACTTTTACAGCTCCTGTATACTGTAGTACCGGCAGTGACCACACCTGTATATAAACCCTGAGTAGGGATCTGTACTGTTAGTTTTTTAGAATACCCTCATCCAGTAAACACCTGTTGATTGTTCATCTGCAGTCTCCATCTATTTATTGAAGAACACCATACCTCAAGATTCACGGATTTAACAGTGGCGACGAGGCAGATTCGAACCTATCTGCAACTCTGCATTTCCTCCCAGGGATTCGCTCCTGGAGGACAGTGGAAGAAAGTCGAGGCCAGAAGCACGGGCGCCGACCACGAGCAACCACCCAGTCATCCAGCAGAGATTGAGCATCGCAGGGGAGGCTGTTGAGAGCTGGGCTTGGTTCTCCAGTCACGACGATCCAGCACAACAGGCTGGCAACAGGTATGGCACAGACCCTTCCCGGACAGCGGCGGCGGGAGCCGACCGATGGCACAGAAAAGGCCAAGCAGTGTCGATGGGGTAAGAGAGAGGGTAAAGCGCACAGGGCGCAGCCAGGGGTTGAAGACTGAGCGGCGTCGACGGAAAACAAAAAGAGAGAGAGGGTAAAGCACAGATGGGGTTCAGGACCGAGCAGCGTCAATGAGAGAGGCGCGCAGGAAAACGCACAGAGCGCAGCCAGTGCTCAAGGGCTGAGCAGCAGCCACAGCGGAGAAGAAGGGAGAGCGCGGGAGATGCCATTTTTGAAGCCACAGCAGAGAAGAAGGGCGAGCGCGGGAGATGCCATTTTGAGCCAGCGGAGAAGAAGGGAGAGCGCAGGAGATGCCATTTTTAGCCAGTCTAACCACACCCAGGGATGCCGAAGAGTGGCTGTGTCACAGCGTTCGACAATGAAGTCGAAGATTGGGCGACATATGTAGAACGTATTGAAGTGTACTGCAAGGCGAATGAAGTGCCAGATGCCAGGAAAGCACTGGTATTGTTGAATTCCATGGGTGCAAAAACGTATGGCTTACTGCGAAACCTAGTAACCCCAGAGAAGCCAGTGGATAAGGATTTTGAAAGCATAGTGGCAATCCTACAGGACCACTTAAACCCCACACCGCTGCTGATAGCAGAAAGATTTAAGTTTCACAAAAGGAACCAGCATAAAGACGAAAGTAATGCTGAGTATTTAACGGAACTGCGCAAGCTATCGAAACACTGCCAGTTTGGAATGGGACTAGCAGATACGTTAAGGGACAAGTTTGTGTGTGGGCTTCAAAGTGAAGGAACCCAGAAATGGCTTCTATCAGAAAAGGATCTTACGCTGGACAAGGCTTTCAGCATGGCAGTATCACATGAAGCAGCCGCACGGGGCGCTGCAGAGATACAACGGAGACCGCAAGAATATGGCACCAATGAAATGTCATATGGAGCAGTGAAGTGCTATCGTTGCGGCAGAACAACACACGACCATAAGGATTGTTGGTTCAAGGACCAAGTGTGCAGACAGTGTGGAAAAGCAGGACACATAGCAAGAGTCTGCAGGTAGGGAAAGAAAACCAGCAGCAAGAAATCTCCACAGGAGAAGTACAAAAAGGTACATAAGGTGACGGAGAGTAGTTCAGACGAACAGAAAAGTGATACAGACTCCGGAAGCAAGGAGCTGGGTTGTCTGAAACTACATAATGTAATCAAAATGGAGGATCACCAAACTATCTGGGTCACGCTCAAGATAGACGGAGTCCAAGTGAAAATGGAATTGGACACAGAATCAGCCCTAACAGTCATAAACCGAAGGGACTACAAGCGGCTATTCTCACATATACCCTTGAGAGATACAGAGATTGTCTTGAAGACGTACACGGGCCAAAAAATCTACCCCAAAGGAAAATTAAGGGTGAACGTGATATACAACGGCAAGGAAACACCAAAAATGGACCTATATGTATTGCCAGATGGAGGACCACCACTACTAGGACGTGAATGGATCCGGAAAATACAGTTAGATTGGCATTCCATACAAGCACTGACGGTAGAGGCCAAAAAGGATGACGACATCACACCTGGTCGACTGTCAAAAATGCTAACTGACGCACAAGAAGTGTTCCAGGAGGGACTCGGAACACTAAAAGACATAACAGCGATGATCAAAATAGAGGAAAATGCAAGCCCAAAGGTACTTTATGCGATCCGCCCAGCCGTCGAAGCAGAGCTGGAAGGTTTGGAACATTCAGGAGTACTGTACAAAGTGGACTGGAGCGAGTGGGCTACACCCATCGTTCCTGTAATGAAGAGGTCGTTGAGTAATACGCCTGGGGAACCAAAGAAGGTTCGCATCTGTGGGGAATTTAAGGTGACAGTGAACCCAGTCCTTCACACGGTACAATATCCGCTTCCGCGGATTGAAGATATTTTCGCCTCGCTATCTGGAGGAAAACGCTTCACTAAGATTGATCTGGCCCAGGCGTACCTGCAAATGGAGGTAGAAGAAGCCTCGAAACAATACCTCACGATCAACACTCACAAAGGTCTCTACCAATACAACCGGCTGGTGTTCGGGGTAGCATCAGCTCCGGCTATTTGGCAAAGGGCAATGGACCAAGTCCTGCAAGGGATTCCAGGGACCCAGTGTTATTTGGACGACATCCTGGTCACGGGCGAAAATGACAGTGATCACCTCGCCAACCTGGAGCAGGTGCTCACTAGATTGAAGGAATATGGGCTCCGAGCTAATCGCCACAAATGCGAGTTTCTTCAGAAGCAGATCTCCTATTGTGGCCACGTTATTGATGAAGAGGGGTTACATAAGTCCCCTGAAAAGATTGAGGCAGTAGTAAAGGCTCCAGCACCGGAAGATGTGTCACAACTGAGGTCGTTCCTCGGGCTGGTGAACTACTACCATAAGTTCTTGCCAAATTTGTCTACAGTATTACACCCACTGAACACCCTACTGCAAACGGGGGTACCATGGAAGTGGAATGACGAATGTAAACGAGCTTTCCAGAAGTGCAAAGAATTGATCACATCAAAAGAGGTGTTGGCTCATTTCAACCCAGCACTACCAATTCGGTTGGCGTGTGATGCATCACTCTATGGTATTCGAGCGGCGCTGTCGCACAAATTCCCAGACGGTTTGGAGAGGCCAGTATCCTTTGCGTCTCGGTCACTATCCTCAGCCGAGCGCAACTATGCCCAGATTGACAGGGAGGCCCTCAGCCTAGTGTGGGGAGTGAAAAAGTTCAACCACTATTTGCACGGGCAGAAGTTCACCTTGCTGACTGACCACCAACTACTTGTCTCCATCTTTAATCCAAAGAAGGGCGTTCCGGTGATGACTGCGCAACGGCTACAAAGATGGTCCCTTTTTCTAGGGGTGAACCAATATGAAATAGAGTATAAGGGCACGAAACAGCATGGAAACGCTGATGGGCTATCACGCCTGCCACTGCCTACTGTGGAGGAAGTACCAGCAGTGGACCCTGTCGAAATATTTTATTCAACTATAATTGAACGCTTGCCAGTAACTAACGCGGATATAGAGAAGGAGACCCGAAATGATCCGACACTGTCTCGGGTATATGATTTGACGGTGAAGGGATGGCCAACACATGGTGACTCACTGTTGCCAGCATTCTCATCCAGAAGAGAACAGCTGTCAGTATGCCAGGGGACATTGATGTGTGGATCCCGAGTGGTAATTCCACCCAAGTTAAGGGAGAGAGTGCTCAATGAGCTTCACGAAGGCCATCTGGGAGGGGTGAAAATGAAAAGCCTTGCTAGGGCTTATGTGTGGTGGCCGGGGATCGATCAACAAATCGAAGACCTAACAAAGAGCTGCTCAGGATGCCAGAAGGTCCAAAATGCACCACCACATGCCCCTCTACACCCATGGGAGTGGCCCTCCTCTCCATGGCAACGGGTGCATATTGATTTTGCTGGTCCATTCATGCACTCAATGTTCTTAATAGCAGTGGATGCGCACTCGAAATGGCCTGAGGTGATCCAAATGTCCTCCACCACCACGGAGAAAATGATTGCAGTCCTACGGACCATATTTGCCAGGAACGGCTTGCCAGAGCAGATTTGCTCTGATAACGGACCACAGTTTGTGTCCGAAGAGTTTCGGAAATGTATGAGAAGGAATGGGGTAAGGCATTACACATCCGCCCCGTATCATCCAGCCACAAATGGATTGGCTGAGAGGTTCGTACAAACCTTTAAAAAGGCAGTAAGGGCCATGTGCGATGACGACATTCCACTGCAGCATAAGGTGGACAATTTCCTGTTAGCCTACAGAAATGCGACACATGCAGTTACCAACCAGACCCCGGCCATGATGTTCTTTAACCGAAGGTTGAGATCTCGTCTGGATTTGCTCAGACCAAATGTACGAAGAAATGTTGAGAATAAGCAATTCCAGCACATCAATGAGAAGCCAACAAGGAGCTTCAATGTAGCACAACCAGTCTTGGCCCGCGACTACCGAACAGAGAAATGGCAACCAGGAACGATATGCACATGGCAGGGGCCACTAATGTACAGTGGATGTTGGGGAGAACATTGTGAGACGCCATGTCGACCAGGTCCTAGCGTCACAGGAACGAGTCAACCCCATGTCTCGCGTACCTGGTGATGAACCCAACATACCGGTAGCATCTACCCCAGAAACAGTAGCATCGGAAGCTGATGAACTAACCGACGACAGGGGGCCAGAATCGCCTCCGCACCAAGAGCAAGACACTCAGGAAAGGCGCTATCCAGAAAGGATCAGGAAGCCGCCCCAAAGACTGAATTTATAAATGGACTGTTTCAGTTAATGTGCATGTTAAAAGTGTTAACTCTTAAATGAATGTTATGGTACTGTTAATCTAAAAGGGGAGGAATTGTAGTGTATGTACCTTTAAGAGGAGAACTACTTTTACAGCTCCTGTATACTATAGTAGCGGCAGTGACCACACCTGTATATAAACCCTGAGTAGGGATCTGTACTGTTAGTTTTTTAGAATACCCTCATCCAGTAAACACCTGTTGATTGTTCATCTGCAGTCTCCGTCTATTTATTGAGGAACACCATACCTCAAGATTCACAGATTTAACAGGGGCCCTGGACAGCGGGAAGGGAGGAGGTAAAAGGGCATGTGTTGCATCTCCTGCGCTTGCATGGGAAGGTGCCGGGTGAAGGAAAAGGGCTGTTGGTGGTGATTGAGGAGTGGACCAGGGTGTCGCGGAGGGAGCGGTCCCTTCGTAATGCTGAAAGGGGAGGTGAGGGGAAGATGTGTTTGGTGGTGGGATCACGTTGGAGGTGACGGAAATGGCGGAGGATGATCCGTTGAATGTGGAGGCTGGTGGGGTGAAAGGTGAGGACAAGGGGAACCCTATCATGGTTCTGGGAGGGAGGGGAAGGGGTGAGAGCAGAAGTGCGGGAAATAGAACGGACACGGTCAAGGGCCGTGTCAACCACAGTAGAGGGAAGTCCTCGGTTGAGGAAAAAGGAAGACATGTCGGAAGTACTGGTATGGAAGGTGGCATCGTCAGAACAGACGTGGCAGAGACGGAGAAACTGGGAGAATGGAATAGAGTCCTTACAGGAAGCGGGGTGGGAGGAAGTGTAGTCCAGGTAGCTGTGGGAGTCGGTGGGCTTGTAGTGGATGTTTGTCGAAAGCCGATCGCCAGAAATGGAGACGGAGAAGTCAAGGAAGGGAAGGGAACAGTCGGAGATGGATCATGTGAAGGTGAGGGAAGGGTGTAAATTGGAAGTAAAGTGAATGAACTTATCTAGTTCAGGGCAAGAGCAGGAAACGGCACCAATACAGTCATCGATGTACTGGAAAAAGAGATGAGGGAGGGGACCTGAGTAGGACTGGAACGAAGAATGTTCCACATATCCCATGAACAGGCAGGCATAGCTAGGGCCCATGCGGGTACCCATAGCAACACCTTTAATTTGGAGGAAGTGAGTGGAGTCAAAGGAGAAGTTGTTCAATGTGAGAACAAGTTCAGCCAGGCGGAGGAGGGTGGTGGTGGATGGGGACTGGTTGGGAATCTGTTCAAGGAAGAAACGAAGTGCCCGAAGGCCGTCCTGGTGGGGGATGGAGGTGTAGAGGGATTGGACGTCCATGGTGAAAAGCAGACGGTTGGGGCCAGGAAACTGGAAACTGTTAATGTGAAGGAGAGCGTCGGAAGAGTCGCGAATGTCGGTGGGAAGAGACTGGACAAGGGGAGAAAAAATAGAGCCGAGATAGGAAGAGATAAGTTCCGTGGGGCAAGACCAGGCTGAAATGATGGGTCTACCAGTGCAGTCCTGTTTGTGGATCTTTTTCCGGTACATCGATGACTGTATTGGTGCCGTTTCCTGCTCTCGCCCTGAACTAGATAAGTTAATTCACTTTATTTCCAATTTCCACCCTTCCCTCACCTTCACATGGTCCATCTCTGACTCTTCCCTTCCCTTCTTTGACTTCTCCGTCTCCATTTCTGGCGATCGGCTTTCGACAAACATCCACTACAAGCCCACCGACTCCCACAGCTACCTGGACTACACTTCCTCCCACCCCGCTTCCTGTAAGGACTCTATTCCATTCTCCCAGTTTCTCCATCTCCGCTGCATCTGTTCTGACGATGCCACCTTCCATATCAGTGCTTCCGACATGTCTTCCTTTTTCCTCAACTGTGGATTCCCCTCTACTGTGGTTGACATGGCCCTTGACCGTGTCCGTTCTATTTCCCGCACTTCTGCTCTCACCCCTTCCCCTCCCTTCCAGAACCATGATAGGGTTCCCCTTGTCCTCACCTTTCACCCCACCAGCCTGCACATTCAACGGATCATCCTCCGCCATTTCCGCCACCTCCAACGTGATCCCACCACCAAACACATCTTTCCCTTACCTCCCCTTTCGGCATTCCAAAGGGACCGCTCCCTCCGCGACACCCTGGTCCACTCCTCAATCACCCCCAACAGCCCTTCTCCTTCACCTGGCACCTTCCCGTGCAAGCGCAGGAGATGCAACACATGCCCTTTTACCTCCTCCCTTCCCACTGTCCAGGGCCCCAAACACCCCTTCCAGGTGAAACAGCGATTTACTTGTACTTCTTGCAATTTAATATACTGTATTTGCTGCTCACGATGCGGTCTCCTCTACATTGGGGAGACCAAACGCAGATTGGGCGACCGCTTTGCGGAACACCTCCATTTACTCTGTAAGGGTGACCCTGAGCTTCCGGTCGCCTGTCACTTTAATTCACCGCTTCACTTCCGCTCTGATCTCTCTGTCCTCAGTCTATTACATTGATCCAATGAAGCTCAATGTAAGCTCGAGGAACAGCACCTCATCTTTCGATTAGGCACTTTACAGCCTGCCGGACTCAACATTGAGTTCAACAATTTCAGATAATTATCCCTGCCCCCATTTTTCATGCAGTATGATTTTTGCCATTCCCATTTGCAACATTTTATCTTTCCTGCCTCTTACAAAAGTACAGGATGTTCTTACAATTCCTTCCTCCCCTCCTAAGGCCCCCCCCATCCTGTCTCTGCACCTGCTTAATATCTGTTACATCTCCAGCTTTTTCCAGTTCTGATGAAGGGTCCCAGACCTGAAACGTTAACTCTGTTTCTCTCTCCACGGATGCTGCCTGGCCTGCTGAGTATTTCCAGCATTTTCTGTTGTTATATCAGCATGAACTGGCCTATTTCAGTGTTGTAGTTTCTATATAATTCTATGTAATTCTGCACAGCTGCTATTTTCCAAGATGAGTTCCCTATGAGGGCTCCTTCTCAGTGGGAGTGCCAGATCATGGAATCACCCCTTTAGGGGGCACTTGTAATGTAGCTACTAGTCTCAAACTGATTTCTGCAGTATCCATTCGTGGCTCGCTGTGCTGTGCTGCACTACCTGGCTGCGATTGGGACTGCGAGGTCCCGCTCAGCCCCAGTGTGCCTATATGCATGCGCAGAGCTCTGCTCCTGGCAGCTAAATTGTAAACATATTGGGCCAGAAATTCAGGTCGGAGGCTTCCCGCGGGCGCAAGCCCCCAACCTGCACTTACATAGTGCACCTGCCGTTGTGCTGTGGGCCCACGTGGGATTCCGATCCTGGGCCTCCTCCAGCTGCCGGTGTGCAGGGCACGCATATCCCAGCAGCGAAGTTAGTTCGCAGCGTCCCCTGGGATCACATGGGCCATGGCGAGCCAATCGGAGCAGGGAATCTCCATTCATAGATTTGACAGGAGGACCTGCCAAATCTATGAATAGAGATCGGTCCCAAAACCTAAGTAAAACTTCAAATAATTTTTTTTTTTAATCACATTTTTAAAAGAACTATAAATGATATAAATTAACTATTTTAAACAAAAATTTAAATTTTGAAAAAGTTAATTAAAGTTTTTAACGGGGCTAAAAATAAACTTACCTTTCTTTAAAGTATTTTGAAATGATAAACTTGTGGAAAAAATGTTTTAATTTTACTTAATTAACCTCTTAACTTGTTAAAAGCAAGAAATCACACAACACCAGGTTATAGTCCAACAGCTTTATTTGAAATCACAAGCTTTTGGAGCGCTGCTCCTTCATCAGGTGAAGTGGAGAGATGCATAAAAACACAGCTTATATAGTCAGAGAATAATGTCAGATGTTTACAGGTAATCTTTCTAACTGCCATTTATCACACCTCGGCAGAGAGATAATCACAGCAATCAAAGGTATCTTTTCCCAAACACACGGAGCAGCCATGGGGACCAAATTCGCACCCCAATACGCCAACATCTTCATGCACAAGTTAAGCAAGACTTCTTCACTGCACAGGACCTCCAACCAACGCTATACACCAGATACATCGACGACATTTTCTTCCTATGGACCCACGGCGAAGAATCACTGAAAAGACTACATGATAACATCAACAAGTTCCATCCCACCATCAAACTCACCATGGTCTACTCCTCAGAATCTGTTTCATTCTTGGACACATGAATCTCCATCAAAGACGGACACCTCAGCACTTCACTCTACCGCAAGCCCACGGACAACCTCACGATGCTCCACTTCTCCAGCTTCCACCCTAACCACGTTAAAGAAGCCATCCCCTATGAACAAGCCCTGCGAATACACAGGATCTGCTCAGACGAGGAGGAACGCGATGGACACCTACAGACGCTGAAAGACGCCCTCATAAGAACGGGATATGACGCTCGACTCGTCGATCGACAGTTCCGACGGGCCACAGCGAAAAATCGCATAGACCTCCTCAGAAGACAAACATGGGACACAACCAACAGAGTACCCTTCGTCGTCCAGTACTTCTCCGGAGCGGAGAAACTATGCCATGTTCTTCACAGCCTTCAACATGTCATCGATGACGACGAACACCTCGCTAAGGCCATCCCCACGCCTCCACTACTCGCCTTCAAACAGCCGCCTAACCTCAAACAGACCATCGTTCGCAGCAAACTACCCAGCTTTCAGGAGAGCAGCGACCACGACACCACACAACCCTGCCTCTGCAGGACATGCCAGATCATCAACACAGATACCATCATCACATGTGAGGACACCACCCACCAGGTACATGGTACATACTCATGTGACTCGGCCAACGTTGTCTACCTCATACGTTGCAGGAAAGGATGCCCCGGAGCATGGTACATCGGCGAGACCATGCAGACACTGCGACAACGGATGAACGGACACCGCGCAACAATCGGCAGGCAGGAGTGTTCCCTCCCAGTCGGGGAACACTTCAGCAGTCAAGGACATTCAGCCTCTGATCTTCGGGTAAGCATTCTCCAAGGCGGCCTTCGAGACACACGACAACGCAAAATCGTCGAGCAGAAACTGATAGCCAAGTTCCGCATCCATGAGGATGGCCTCAACAGACATCTTGGGTTCATGTCACGCTACATGTAACCCCACCTGATGTAGGGTCATCCAGACTCGAGTCGTCGTTGGCTTGTTCTCTCCATACAGATGCGGCCGGACCTGCTGTGATTTCCAGCAAAAAAAAGTTTTTTGTCTGTTTTTTTGGTTTTCATACAGACCCCAGCATCTGCAACATTTGACCCCTTGTGACCCCACCTCATTGTTCTTTGATGTAATGTTTTCCTGACTGACCTGTTTGGACACCATTTACAGCTTTGATTGCTGTGATTATCTCTCTGCCGAGGTGTGATAAATGGCAGTTATAAAGATTACCTGTAAACATCTGAAATTATTCTCTGACTATATAAGCTGTGTTTTTATGCATCTCTCCACTTCACCTGATGAAGGAGCAGCGCTCCAAAAGCTTGTGATTTCAAATAAAGCTGTTGGACTATAACCTGGTGTTGTGTGATTTCTTACATTTGTCCACCCCAGTCCAACTCCGGCATCTCCACACCATTGTTAAAAGCAGGCCTTGCATCTGCTTTTTTCACGTGTAGCTGCTAGGGACTTACCTGCACCGAGAAACCTGTAAAAAAATCGGAAGTTCCAGGTGTACGCACTGCCTCTCCGGCGCACGCGTTTCACCTGTGAACCCCTTCCTTCAAGGGAACGGAAGTTCCGGTTTCCAGCGCATGCGCAGTACATGCGCGAAACCAACACTTCCATTGGCCCTACGCGTGAGTACACAGTGTGTACTCACCCATGGGGACCCAAATTTCTGGCCCATTGAGAGCATGGGCAGGTGTGTTCAGACTCTCAACACATAAAAATCAGCTATGAGTGGGTTTATATATTGTCCAAAGAAGTCCAAGGGATTCCCCTGAGCACTTTGTAAATCTGATATAAAAACAGAAAATGCTGGAAACACACAGCAGGTCAGGCAGCATCTGTGGAGAGAGAAACACAGTTAATGTTTCAGGTCGATGGCCTGCCGTCAGAACTGGAAAAAGTTGGAGATGTAATAGATTTTAAGAAAGTACAGAGGCTGGGAAAGGGGGGAGGGGAGGAAAGAACAAAAGGGAAGGTCTGTGATAGGCTGGAAGGCAGGAGGGATTGAGACAAATGGGATGATGGTGCAAGGCAAAAGGGGGTGGTAATGGGACAAGTAAAGAAACAAAAGATGGGACTAGAGGAGCTGAAAACGACAAAAGCAGAATCATTACACAAAACTGCTCTCTGAAAAATGGAAGCAGTGGTTATGATCTGCAATTGTTGAACTCAATGTTGAGTCCAGAAGACTGTAAAGGGCCTAATCAAACGATGAGGTGCTGTTCTTGAGCTTCAGTTGAGCTTCATTAGAACAGTGTAGGAGGCCAAGGAAAGAGAGGTCAGAGTGGGAGTGAGGCAGAGAATTAAAATGACAAACGACCGAAAGCTCGGGGTCACACTTGTGGAATGAACAGAGGTGTTCCACAAAGTGGTCACCCAATTGGCATTTGGTCTCCTCAATGTAGAGGAGACTGCATCGTGAGCAGCGAATCCAATATACTAAATTGCAAGAAGTACAAGTAAATTGCTGTTTCACCTGGAAGGCGTGTTTGAGGCTCTGGATGATGGGAAGGGAGGAGTTAAAAAGGCAGGAGTTGCATCTCCTGCACTTGCTGTGGGATGGGGAGGGGATGTTTGGGGTGATTGAAGAGTGGACCAGGGTGTCACGGAGGGAATGGTCCCTTCAGAATGCTGAAAGAGTAGGGGAGGGGAAGATGTGTTTGGTGGTGGCCTCATTCTGGAGGTGGCAGAAATGGCGGAGGATGATCCATTGAATGTAGAAGCGGGTGGGGTGGAAGGTGAAAACAAGGGGAACTCTATTGTGGTTCTGGGAGGGAGGGGAAGGGGTGAGAGCAGAAGTGCAGGAAATGGGACCAACATGGTCGAGGGCCGTGTCAACCACGGCGGAGAGGAATCCTCGGTTGAGGAAAAAGGAAGACATAGTATGGAAGGCGGCATCATCAGAACAGATGCCACCCATCCCCTAGGCCCATCTTTTGTTTCTTTTATTGTGCCATTACCACCCACTTTTGCCTTGCATCATCATCACATCATCATCCCTTTTGTCATTTAACCACTCCTGCCTTCTACCCCATCACAGGCCTTCCCTTTTGTTCTTTTCTCCCCCACCCCCATCCACCCCTTTCCCTGCCTCTCTACTTGCTTAAAACCTGTTACATCTGTAACATTTTCCAGTTCTGATGAAAGGTCATCAACCTGAAACATTAATGGCCCAGAAATTCGGGTCCCCACGGGTGAGTACATGCTGGGTACTCACGTGTAGGCCTAACGAAAGTGCCAGTTTCGTGCATGCACTGTGCATGCGCAGGAAACCAGAACTTCCGTTCCCTTAAAGGAAGGGGTTCACAGGTCGAACGCGTGCACCGGAGAGGCAGCGCGTGCGCCTGGAAGTTACATTTTTTTTGCAGGTTTCTCCGGGAGAGTAAGTCTCCAGGAGTTACACTTTTAAAAATCAGTCGCAAGGTCTGCTTTTAACAAGGTAAGTGGTGAATTAAGTAAAATTAAAACATTTTTTCCACAGGTTTATTATTTTTAAATACTTTAAAGAAAGGTAAGTTTATTTTTAGCCCTGTTAGAAACAGTAATTAATTTTTTCAAAAATTTAAATTATTGTTTAAAATAGTTATTTTATATAATTTATAGTTATTTTTAAAATGTGATTTTAAAAAAATGTATTTGAAGTTTTAGTTAAGTTTTGGGGCTGATTTGTATTTATAGTTTTGACAGCTCTTCCTGTCAAATTTATGAATGGGCATTCCCTGCTACCATTGGCTCTCCATGGTCCACATGATCCCAGGGGACGCTTCAAACTAACTGCGCCCCTGGGATATGCAAGCACTGCGCGCCAGCAGTTGGAGCAGGCCCAGGATTGGAATCCCACGCGGACCCACAGCACAACGGCCAGCACGCTAGGTAAGTGCAGGTCGGAGGCTTGCACCCGCAGGAACCCTCCGACCCGAATTTCTGGACCGTTAACTCTGTTTCTCTCTCCACAGATGTTGCCTGACCTACTGAGTATTTCCAGCATTTTCTGTTTTTAACTCAGGTTTCCAGCATCTGCAGTATTTTGCTTTTATACTTTGTAAATCTGGTTTGACACTACCCTGTACTTATACTCCATTTGATGTCAAACTCAAAGGAATTGAGACTCCCTCCTCCAGCAGTCTGACACCGTTCTTCTCAGGAGTCAAGTTGGGACATAACAACTGAGTTATACCGCAGCTTTAGTATTACTGTGAAAAGGATTCACTTTGCAGTGATGCTAACATTGCAGTATAAACACAGGCATACAATTACTTTTAGTACATGGCAGAGCATAGCCTTATCTAAACCTGCAACGCCTAATACACTACTGCACAGACCTCCAAGACCAGGGCTCCCCATCTGCCAGTTAGTCTTATATTGTGGTGAAAGATTGCAATTCTTTTAAGAGCAATTCAAGTAGTATGAATTAAACTCAAATAAAAGCAATTGGCTGGAAATTGCAGTCGGAGGCTTGTCGCGGGTGAATGCCTCCGATCTGCAAGAAAAGTACCCACCCACCTAGTGCCTCTGTATCTTCGGACTCTTGCAGTTCTGGGCCTGCAGGCATCACCTGTGTAAAGGCCACGTGTCCCTGGGATCACATGGGCCGGCCCAACCAATCACATGGGGGGAATTCCTATTATGCTTATGGGGATTCCATTTATGTACGGATTCCCCATTAGCATAATAGGAATCCCCTAAAAAACACACTTTCACCCCACTGAAATAAAAATAAATCATCACGTTAAAAATTAATTAAAATACAATTGAATTAAACATTTAAATCAAAAATGTAATTTTTTGAAAAGTAAATTTAAACATTTTTAAAGGGGCCAAAAATAACCTAAGCTAATTTTAAAGACTTTTGAATGTTTAAATGATTTTTTAAAATTGATGTTAATATTTATTTAAACCCTTACGCTGGTAAAAGAAGGCCCTATGCCTGCTTTTACCAGGCATAAGAGTTTTGTGGGCATTCGCTGGGCAATAGTTGGGCAAATAGCCCGACTCTGCACCAGCGAGTGTCCATTTCCTATGGATTCGTACGATCTGTCAAGCTGAACCTTGACAGATCGCAAGTTCTGGGTTTTCGCGCATGCGCATTGTAAAGTCTGTGGGTTGTATAGCGAAGTAATACACAGACTACAAGAGTAACTTAAACAGGACTTTACTATTCGAAGGTCAGGGCGAATCTGCCCAATAAATTCTGCCACAGCACTTATATACCGGTGTGGTCACCGTCGGTATTACAGTATACAGCAGCCAGGATAAAGTAGTGCCACACCTAAAATAGTTCTCTTAAAGGTGGACGGTTACATACACTACAATCCTCCCTTTTTAGCTTACAACATACTTATTCCCCATTAACATAACATCATAACATATCCAACTTCATGTTACAACAGTTCCCAGAGGTAGTCTCTGCGGAAGCAGTTCACAGATTCAGTCTCTGCGGGAAACAGTTCACAGATTCAGTCTCTGATCTTCTTGACTCGGTCCGGACCACGCCTCCGTGGTGTAGTCGGGTCACCTTGCTAGAGGGACTCATCCCCTAGTCCTTCCCTAGACTTAACAGCTTTACTTCCATCACTTCTGAACCAGCATTGCTGACTTTTTAAAACAAACAAAAAACAGTTGGATTGCCTTGGGAAATTTTCCTACTTTCCAACTGATTTGGCTCCGTTCGGGGGACCACGTGTGTGATCGGGTAGAGGTAATAATGGTTCAGATGGTTATCATCTTCTGCTTCGTCTTTTCCTTTTTTGCTTCTTGGAGACTCTCGGGGCTCCATTGTCAGCTGCCAGCTGTAACGCCACCATCTCCCTATGTTCCTTAGACTTTAAGTGATTCATCCTGATTTCGGCACTTTGGGAGTTCTCGGCACAAGCTGGGCAGACCAGGTCCTCGTAATATTCAGTGTCACTCAACAGATCATGGTAATATTCGGTGTCGTCCTGAGCTAGGCCAGCGAGAGGGTCTTCTATTTCCTCCTTACCCAGCTGGACGTTAGCCGACTTTTGTTCCAAATCCCGACATCTGTCCTGAAGAGACTTCATCATGCGTTCAGATTCATCCCGCTTTTTCTGGGCTTCCTGCAAGTCTTTTACTAATGACCTCATTTGTGATTTCAATACTTCAACTTCATTCGGAGATTGATTGATCGGACTATGCAATCCCTCTACTGAAGTAGCTGTTTCAGTATTCTGTTATTCTACATTGCCGTGCGTCAGCATACTTTTGGCATCCAAGGGCTGTTCTGCTGCAGACTTCTCAGTCTGGGTTGCCACCTCAGCTCTTCCAATGACTTTTGAGAGCTCCCTTCCCTTTGAAGATTGAGGCTCGTATTTAAGTTTTTCCCATTTTAGAGTTTTATCCCTCAGCATATGAATGAGTTGGCTGACTGTTAACTCTTCTGCCATCATCCCTTTTCCATTAACTACAGGGCTGTTTATAACCTTGCCCTGGAGGAGTTGGCTGACTGTTAACTCTTCTGCCATCATCCCTTTTCCATTAGCTGCAGGGCTGTTTAGAACCTTGTCCTGGGGCTCCTTTGCTGCTTCTACTTCGCCATCATCCGCAGCCCCCATCATTCGAATTTCCACAAATGAATCGTCCGGTGATGCTGCACCCAACTTCAGTAGGAGCTCGGAAGTCATGTCGACCAACTCAGCTTTTTCTGCCTGCAACCTGCTAACCAGCGCCTTCAGTTGCAGCACATCTTGTTCCACCGGATTGGAGCACGCCCCTTCAGAAGCCGAATCAGCTTTGATTCGTTTGGCCTCCTCGTGCAGACGGTTTGTGTGCTCCTGCTCCCTTTTCTTCCCCAGCTGCTTCTGTTGCCTTTCCAGATTCTCCCATTCGGTATCATAGAACTTTTTCATTGCTTTCATCTCTTGCTCAAGACGGCAATTCAATTGTTCTAATTGCTGTCGTAATCTGAAATAAGTTTGCGTTCGAGCTCAATGTTCCTCAGTAATATATCTGTCTGTAACTTGAACAGACTCAGAATTCTCTGTCAAGCTATGTTGTTGTTGTTCAGAGGAATTCTGTTCTGAAACTTTGTTCTCCTCTGGAGCATAAGCCTTTATGCCCACATTCGTTCTACCAACCTTAGTCAGCAAGTTCATTTTAGACTTGTCTTTCATGCTTGGGCTGGTCTTATCGTCATCCGTTTCAGAGTCTGAGCTGATTGTCTGCCCCGAGTCCTCACTCGTTATTGCTTTGAGGTAGTGCCATTCCATGTCTATTTTCTTGATCCACTCCCATCCTAGAAGTGGTGGTCCTCCCTCAGGTAGTACGTATAAGTCCATTCCGGGGTGTTCTTTGCCCCTGTCTCTCACCTTGACTCTTATCTTTCCCATGGGGTATACTTTATGCCCCGTGTATGTCTGCAATACGAACTTGGTATCTCTCAAGGGTATATGTGAGAATAGCCGGTTGTAATCCCTTCGATTTATGACTGATAGGGCTGATCCAGTGTCCAATTCCATTCTCACTTGGACTCCGGCTATTTTTAGCATGACCCAGATAGTTTGTAGGTCAGCTTCCTTACTCACATTATGAATTCTCAGACTACCCAGTTCCTGGCCGCTTGGGTCTGAATCCGAATTCTGTTCATCTGAACTCTTCTCAACCACCTTGTGTACTTTGTTGTACTTTTCCTGTGATGGCTTTTTTTTTTGGTTGTTGGTCTTCTTCCCTGACCGGCATACTTTGGCTATGTGACCCAGTTTGCCACATTTCCTACAGTCCTGGTTTTTAAACCAGCATTGGTTCTGGTCATGTGTTGTCTTCCCACAACGATAACATTTCATTGCACCCGAAGTAATTTGATCCACACTGAGGACCGCTGCCTTCAGCTGCATTTCCGCAGTTCCTTTCGCTGCAGCTTCGTGTGATGCTGCAATAAGGACAGCCCTATCCAGTGTAAGGTCGTTCTCTTCGAGCAGTCGCTTTTGCGTTCCTTCCTTCGACAACCCGCACACGAACTTGTCTCGCAGTGCCTCTGTCAGATTTCCTCCAAACTGGCAGTATTTCGCTAGCCTACGCAGTTCGACCAAGTATTCCGCGTTGCTTTCCTCTTTCCGTTGCGTTCTCGCATAAAATTTGAATCGTTCCGCCAACATCAGCGGTGTGGGGTTCAAGTGATCCTTCAGAACAGCGACAATATTATCGAAGGTTTGATCCGCCGGTTTAACTGGTGCTAGAAGATGCTTCAATAGCCCGTATGTCTTCGCCCCCATCGAGTTTAGCAAGGTTATAGCTTTATCATCATCCTCTATTTTATTGGCCTCACAATATATCTCAATGCGTTCTACATACGTGGCCCAATCTTCTACCTCGGAATCGAAATCGTTGATGTTACCACGCTTAGGCATCTTCACCTCCCTGATAAACAACAACGAAATATTTTTTTAACTCTTTTTTTCCAAGATGGCGGTTTCCCCGCGCTTATCTTCTTTCCCCGCCCCTTTCAAAATGGCGGTTCCCGCTTCTGTCTTTTTCTCCGCCTACTGGCGGCTTCCCGCGGTTTCCCGCGCTTATCTTCTTTCCCCACCCACTTTCAAGATGGCGGTTCCCGCTTTTCTTCCCCTGGCAGGAGGGGTAAGCTTTTCCCTCGGGCGACGGCCGCTGGCTTTCGGGGTTCGCAGCCTGCGCTTCGGCTTCAGCGTGTTCCCTTCTCTCGGCCGGGCAACCGGCTCTGGGTACAACCCGTTGACGGCGAACGGTCTCAGCCGCTGGCTGGATCTCGCTCAGTCTCCCTCGCTCGGGCTCTGTCTCTCCGGTGCTGGGTACAACCCGTTGACGGCGAACAGTTTCAGCCGCTGGGCTGGATCTCGCTCAGTCTTCCTCGGGCTCTGTCTCTCCCGCTCGCGCGGCTCTCGCTCGCTCTCTCTCGGGCTCTGTCTCTCCCGTTCGCGCGGCTCTCGCTCGGGCTCTGTCTCTCCCGCTCGCGCGGCTCTCAATCGCGCCTCCCAGCCCTCTCGCAGTCCGGTGCTTCCCTCCCCGGCTGCGGCTGAGTTCTCTGCGATTTATTTATTTTATCTCTTCTCGCGCCTTACAATCCGGTCGCAGCGCTTCGTGGCCTCAGTCACTGTCTGGCCTTTTTCACCCAATCGCTCCTCCCAGCCCCTCGCAGTCCGGTGCTTCCTCCCCGGCTGCGGCTGAGTTCTCCGTGGCTTATTTATTTTTATATCTTCCCGCGCCTTACGATCCCGGTCGCAGCACCTCGTGGTCGCGGTAGTTGTCCGGCCTTTTTCGCCGTCGCGGTCTAGCCGTCTCACGATGCTCCCCAGCCCGCTTGTACCGCGGCTTCTGCTCCACGCTGCCCCAGTCTCAGCGCCTCTGGGCCCGACTTCTGTCCGGCTCCTTTCCCCCTCGACCGTGGTCGAGTGCACCGCCCTTATCCTCCGTTTATTTGTTTCTATTTTCCCTTTACTCACAGTCACCGTGGCCGACTTGCTTCTCGTGTTGATCGGCTCACTCACCACCGTGGCAGAAGGGACAATCCATGCCTGTTGCTGATGGAAGACTTCGTGTTTGAAATCTTCCTCCTTTCTTGGTCTGCAGACTCGAGTTTTCTCTCAGCAAAACGACGAGGGCGGGTGCCTCTTCTCGACGCTCGTTTACTTCTTCAGAAGTATTGTTGCCGCAGGGTAAGATGGAACTCGTCGCCACTGTAAAGTCTGTGGGTTGTATAGCGAAGTAATACACAGACTACAAGAGTAACTTAAACAGGACTTTACTATTCGAAGGTCAGGGCGAATCTGCCCAATAAATTCTGCCACAGCACTTATATACCGGTGTGGTCACCGTCGGTATTACAGTATACAGCAGCCAGGATAAAGTAGTGCCACACCTAAAATAGTTCTCTTAAAGGTGGACGGTTACATACACTACACGCATCACATGCAGAAACCCAGAACTTGCGGGGCACTTATGATCACATACACACATAGGCCCTGGAAAATCCAGGCCAATATATTTTGAAATATATAAGAGCAGAAATGATTCTGTCTCTCACTCTCTCGTTCCCCCCGTCCCAGATATTAGCAATTAAAATCTCGGTCTCACAGGTGTAAGTAATTAGCATTTGCTTTTTCTGTCAACAAAACAGTAGTGAAATAATTAGATCACTGTTGGTATCATTGACCGCTTAATGTGCTTATACGAAACACAACCCTCTACTGCTTTAACAAAGGTGTTAACCCCTTATAAAATAACTGGTTAATGTCTCTGTTAAACTAGCGGAGAGAACTATTTGTTACAAATGCGTTAAACGTTATACAATAAGAATCACTGATGGCAATTTCTACCCTAATCTATATTGTGCCTTGGGTTGGGGTAAAGATCCTGGGTTAGAAAGAGATGGGGGCTCCCATGATTAATTTTAGTGGGCACCCCATAAATCCTAAGGGTAGCTCTGCTTTTATCACTAATGCTGCAGTTGCAATTAATTTCATTTCATTTTTAGTGGTGCATTAAAGGAACACATTCACAGGGGGACTGATGTTTTTCCTTTCTCTTTTCCAATTTTCTCCCCATTTTCCCCTTTAATAATGTGCTAACTTTTGTTGAGATAAGGTTCCATGGATAGTGACAACTCTCCAATACCTTGGAACATGTAGGTGAACCTAGGCAGAGAGTGTTGGCAGACATGACAGCTGAGCCTGTTCTGATCTGATGTCCCCCCTTCACCTACACATTTCCCTGGAGGGGTTAGCAGAGAGTGATCAGGAACTGAAACCCTGACTGTTTTCCCCCTCCTTAGCCCACAGGTGCGGAGGCCAATATGCAGCACCCATTCCACTGCCTCAGCTGAAATCAGCTAACTCAGCACAGGCCTGAGGCCAAAACTGGGACTTGCCTTGTGTTCCCTTGAGCACAGAAGATTAAGGGATGATTTAATTGAGGTGCTTAAGATAATTAAAGGATTTGATACATGGTAAATAGAGAGAGGCTATTTCCTCTGGTGGGGGAGTCCAGAACAAGGGGGCATAACCTTAAAGTTAGAGTTAGGGGTGATGTCAGGAAGCATTTCTTCACACAAAGGGTAGTGAAACTCTGGAACTCTCTCCCCAAAAAGCTGTTGAGGCTAGGTCAATTGAAAATTTCAAAAGTGAGATTGATAGATTCTTGTTAGGCAAGGGTATTAAGGGTTATGGAATCAAGGCGGGTAGATGGAGTTAAGATACAGATCAGCCATGACCTAATTGAATGATGGAGCAGGCTCGAGGGGCTGAATGGCCTACTCCTGTTCCTAAGTTCCTATGTCTGATCTGTGTGTCTCATTACCATGCTGGACAATGCATTTACTTACTAAGCCATCGGGGAGCTACTGACATGATATTTTTCATATAGCACACATTGTAAGAAGCCTTTCCCCTATTATTTCCTCATAGATGTTACCTGCTGCCATGCAGCTAGGTAAACAGTGTGTTATTGGCCCACTGACTTGGAAACAACCGGTGTCAGTGCTACTCTGTGACCATCTAACAAGACATTCATTTGCAGCTGGGTGAGCTGGCATTGTTAAATTTTCCCCGATTGCCAGAATGAGGCTTGCTATTCTGTGACCAATACAGTTCAATCTATTTTGAGCACAGCAAAAATATATTCCCTTATTCTCAATAGTGGCTTAAGTGACTTTCAGCTGGGACTTGAACCCATGACTCTCAGCCCAAGAGACAGCCACCAGTGCCATAAATAGATTTCCATAAAATAGGGACACCTCAATTCCTTCTCTTACATTCTTTCCCCTAAAGAGCTTCAAGAACATTAGCCAACTATCACTTTCAGCGAAGATAACCTAAAAGAAAGGTGAAACAATATGGCATCTGTATCATGCAGATTTTCATCATTTGACCATTGATGGCCATACCTTCAGCTGCCTCAGCTTATCTCTGGAATTCCCTCCGTAAACCTTTCCGCCTCTCTAACTCTCTCTTTTCTGTTAAGTCACTCCTTAAAACCTACCTCTTTGACCTGTCCTAATGGTCCGTATTTTCCGATTGCAGGCTTCCCGCGGGCGGAGGCCTGCGATCTGGAAAAATCTACGCTCTTACCTGAGGGCTCCCGGGACGCACACGCTTCCGCTCCTGGGCCTCTCCAAACTGCAAGTGCGCAGGGCCTACGTATCCCAGAGGCGCATGCAGTTCGCAGCATCCCTGGGATAACGTGGGACATGGGGAACCAATCAAAGAAGGGAATCTCTTTTCATACACTTGGCAGGAAGACCTGTCAAGTATATGAATGGAGATCACCCCAAAAACATAGTAAAACTTTAAATAATTTTTTTTAATCACATTTTTAAAATGACTTGAAATAAATTAAGTATTTTAAACAAATTACATTTTTTGAAAAATATAATTAAAGCTTTTTACAGGGCTAAAAATAAACTTACTTTTTTTAAAGTATTTTTAAATGATAAATCAGTGAAATTTTTTATTTTACTTTTTTCAACTCTTATGCTTTTACCACACGTAAGAATTGTAAGGGTTTTCTGCGGACAGAGGGTCTCCAAAAAGCAGAACTCTCCCCCCCGCAGAGGCCCTTCTCCAGGGCAGCCGGAGGATCTGTCAAGACCATCTTGACAGATCGTTAATGTCGGTTTTCAGCACTGTGCATGCCTGTAAGCGGCATTTCCGATGTCCCTATAGGTGGGTGCACAGCGCGTATACACCCGTAGGGATCGGAATATCTGGGCCAATATCTCTTTATGTGGCTTGGTGTCAAATTGTGTTTGATAACGCTCCTGTGAAGCATCTTGGGACATTTTTACTATGTTAAAGGTGCTATTCAAGTTGTTATTGTTGTTGTTCCTGCAGTATTCAGTTTAATCAGGGTTAGAAGGCAGACGGATAATTGGACCAGGGTGGCAAAGGGTGAAGGCAGTTGGGAGGGTGGAGATGCCAAGGGTGAGGGGTGAGAAGGGTAAGTGTAGGAGGGTAAATGAAAAGGGAGAGGATGGAGGAGGGAAGAAACGAGAGTGGAAGAGAGGGGGAGAGGCAGAAAAAAGAAGGGGAGAAGGGGGAAAGGAAGAGGGAGGAGGAGGAGATGAAGGGGAAATAGAGGAGGGAAAGAAGGGTGGGTTTGATGAGAGAGAAAGAGGAGGGAGGGAAAGAGAAGAGTGAGGGTGAAAGTCGAGAGAGGGTGAAGGGGATGAGGAGAGGGAAGAAGGGAGGGAGGGGAAGGGCAGGGGTTAGATGACAGGAGAGAGGAGGGAAGTGAGGGGAGAGAGGAAGGAGGCAGATAGGAGGGAGGGGAGAGAAAGGAAGTGGGGAGGGGGTGAGAAGGTAGATGAGAAGGGGAGGGAGAAGTGTGAGGTGAGGGGGGGATGGATGAGAGAAGGAGGGGAAAGGGGAGAGATGAGAGAAGGAGATGGGAAAAAAAGGAGGGTGAGGATGAAGGAAAGGAAGGAGTGGGAGAAGAGGACAGGGAGGGGAAACAGAGGTTGGGGAGGCGACAGGGAGTGGTACACAGAGAGCGGTGACGGGAGTTAGGGAGGAGAGAGAAGAGGAGGGGAAAGGTGAGTGGGAAAGGAACAGGGAATGGGTGGAGGAACAGGAGAGGGACATATAGCATAGAGTGAGAGAAGAAGGGGCAGTCAGGAAACATGTTCATTGAAGAGCATCCACAAAAAGGTACTCCAGTGAGGTGGGAATGCGATAGGCGGGCTGGTTGGACAGCAAAAAGTAAAACAATTCCTTTACATTACTAAGATGTCCACCTTGCTACAGCAAACGTATTGGTACACTGCCACCCAGTGGCAAGTAGTAGCAGTTGCAGTGAGAGTGCCAATAAACAGATCAATAGCAGTTGATTGATAGTCACATAACGTTAGGGAGCCCAACTTAATAATGGATCACATGTTACTCTCGTAGTGCCAGCTACAGGAACAATACCATTTTTTTGTGTTCTGTAAACTTTTAAAAAATGCATTAAAATGAAGGAAGGAGGAAGAGAAGCTGGGGTCATAAAGAAAGAAAGAGTGCATGTCTTTCTTCATTTGATGCTACTTCAATCCTTTTTTTAAATCACGTGTTGAATTTTGAAGCCTGTTAATTATTTCCACCTGAGTTAGACAAGTTCAATACTAATTATGTACACTTGTCAGATAGACATTGCAATTTCTACCAGAGGGAGTGAGACAAATAAAGAGAAAGGCAGACTGCAGTTTTTTCTCCTCATTCTAAGTCGATATTTTATTAAAGTTGACTTTTGAAAGCAAAGTCTCTGAGGGAAACAGATGGGAAGGGAGGGTAGGAAGAGGTAGGAGGGGATGGAAGAAACTGGATAAGGGTGAGGGAGCTCTAGCCTCTTGGCAATCATCCTTTTTTTGTTTTCATGTTTCTCCATTGCCAAATATTTCTGCAAAAATACTTAGTGGGGTAGAGTTTCCACCAGGTTGCGCTGTTATTTCCAGCGCAATTTGCCCAGAATCAGCCAAACCAGCACAGCAGATCGCGGAATTTCAAGCGCAAGTTACATTCAGCGTAAATCAAGTTTCCGCGATCTTTTGCTAAGAAACTAACTAGTGTACACCAATGAATCTAGTAAATGGTTCAATATAGTTTTTTAAAGTCATTTTCAGTTATTTAAAATTGGGTTACGTACTCACAAGTGGTGGACTAAACACTTATTAAAAATGTTTTTAATTTTTGTGATAAACCCATTTTCAACTATATTAGTAAAACTGCACCAGGTTAGCACGCTTAAATATATCAAAGATTGTTTTTAAATGCCCGAAAAAAAATTAGGTTCTAAAACGCTGCCCGATAGCGCAGTTACATGCAAATGAGTTTGAGCAGAAACTTGAACCATAAAATCAATTCCGAGAACTAGTGCAATTTTGAGTGCAATTTACACCTGCTTCGCCTCTGTTTTAACCATGCACTTTAAAATCTAAATACAGTAAATGATGCAAATACTCCGCAGGCCAGGCAGCATCTGTGGAGAGAGAAACAGAGTTAATCAGTTGAATTTTGCCGGCGCTCAGGGGTAGGTTCGGAGGCGGGTCCGCTGTCAAAATAGAAAAGATAGACAGCGAGTAGGGAACCCGCTGTCAACCCGCCTCCACGCGAGTCTCCCAGGTGTCAGGTCTGTCAGCGATGAGCAAACCCGACACCAAGCGGCGGAGGAGGCAATTGACATCATTAATAGGTTGTTAACGTCCAATTAACTGTTATTTTATGCCTACATTTCAATTTTACCTGCTCCCCCATGGCTTACCCACTGCTCGGGGAATACGTCAGCTCAGCATGTCGTGAGTGGAATCAGCATTGAATCATCTCATGACCTGACAGCTGCCAAAGTTTTATAAAAGATCCCATGTTACAGCTGCTAATTTTCAAAGCTCAGAATCTGTTGGTTACTGCATTTGGAAGACATATTGAGCTTTTTGCAGCTTGCAAGTATTTGGAGCCAACTCTCCGTCCAGTGGCACCTCATCGGAATAACCTCTCTCACCATTGACAGATCGCTTCTGACATCACAACCTCACCTGCCATCAGCATCGGTGCCCTTGAAAATATTTCACCTTGGTCCTCAGAATCCCACCAAGATCAGCCCCAACACCAGCATCACCAGGCACACCAGCAGCAACAACAACAACACCCTTCTCCGCAATCAACTGATGCTGCATAGGACGCAGGGCATCAACACCCGACCACATTGCTGCCCGGGACGCCAGGGATGGCCTCACCATGGCCAGATTTACTTCACTTGACGCTGTACACCCTGGATGCCACATGATGCGCCAGGTTGGCACCACCTCACACCAACACCATAAAGCAACCCTACAATGACCAAGCCATTCCTTTCACACTCATCACCATTGCGGGGCGGGGGGGGGTGGAGGGGGCACCATTCACTACAACTCACTAAGCCACTTCCAAAGGCACACACAAATCTGTCCAAGAACACAAAGTGCTGAAAATAACATTTTCAATGTTTGACAGCACATTACCAGAAACTTCACATGAACATTGGCTAAACCATCAACTGCCTACCCTTGTGTGTTGTCAGTTGGTATGATTGGACTAGGATGAGGGTGAGTGTGAAGGGTGGCTAATGAGATGGTGAAGGGATAATGTAGATAGAGAGGGATGGGTGGAGGTGCAAGGTAAGTGTGAGTAAAGATGTGCAGGAGTAGGGTAGGGAAGGCAGAGTGATATGGATGTGATGAGTGGCACAGCAGGATGAGGTTGAGTGTGGTTTGGCAGTAACGTTTTGTGATCTACTGAGATAATTGAAAGGTTTGCACCTGGTCCTCCTGACCACATCCCTGCTTGTGCCCTCCTGTGCAATGTGTAACCAGGCTGTGTTGATCTCCTGGGGAGGTCTCTTCCACCCATGGGAAGGGAAGAGAACCTCCCTGCGTGCTGTAACTCCCTCCATAAGCATAGGTCTGTAGTTCCCTGTTTTCTCTCTCCCTCCTTTTTTAAATAGTGGGGTTATATTTGCCACCCTTCAAACTGCAGGAACTGTTCCATAATCTATAGAATTTTGGAAGATGACAACCAATGCATCAATTATTTCCATGGCTACCTCTTTTAGTACTCTAGGATGCAGATTATCAGGCCCTGGGGATTTATCAGCTTTCAGTGCCATTAATTTCTCCAGCACTATTTTTTTACTAATACTAATTTCCTTTAATTCCTCCTCACTAGGCCCTTGGTTCCCTAGCATTTCTGGGAAGTTATTTGTGTCCTCTTCCGTGAAGACAGAACCAAAGTATTTGTTTAATTCCTCTGCCATTTCCTTGTTCCCCATTATAAATTCTCCCGTTTCTGACTGTAAGGGACCTACATTTGTCTTCACTAATCTTTTCCTTTTTACATACATGCAGAAGCTTTTACAATCCGCTTTTATGTTCCTTGCAAGTTTACTCTCATACTCTATTTTTCCCCTCATAATCAATCTCTTGGTCCTATTTTGCTGAACTCTAAACTGCTCCCAATCCTCAGGCTTGCTACTTTTTCTGGCAACTTTATATGCCTCCTCTTTGGATCTAATACTATCCTTAATTTCTTTTGTTAGCCATGGTTGGACCACTTTTCCTTTTGTGTTTTTGCACCAGAAAAGAATGTATAACTGTTGCAATTCATGCATTCGTTCCTTAAATGTTAGCCATTGCCTATCCACCGTCATTCCTTTTAATGAAGCTCCCCAATCTATCATAGCCAACTCACTCCTCATACCATCGTAGTTTCCTTTGTTTAGATTTAGGACCCTAGTTTCGGATTGGACTTCTTCACTTTCCATTTTAATGAAGAATTCTATCATGTTATGGTCACTCTTCCCTAAGGGACCCCACACAACAAGATTATTAATTAACCCCTTCTCACTTAGGGACAGCAGAAAACATTATTAAAGGCATTTTAAGCACAAAAAACACTAGATTTGTTTAATGATTTTTCTTTTAATGTAATTTTTGTTTCTTTATTATATTATAATCCTTTTTCCAGTCATAAGTACGCATCTTAATTAGGTAAAGCAAGATGGTGGCACAAGGGATTTTAAAAAATAATTTGGAGTGATTTGGTTGGTTCTACTTGTCCTTTCATTTATTGGGAACTGTTGCTGACTTTTTTGATTTTCTGAACGATGATTTTGATTCCTGCCTGGTTATTGTTGATTGATAGTCTGGCTATAGCTCAACTTTGTTCATGTTTTATGATATGAAATTTGAGCTAATTAAGTGAAAGTGTGAAACAGAAGTTTGCATCTTAACAGTGTGATGGACAAAACACTCATAGAATCATAGAAACTTACGGCACAGAAGGAGGCCATTCAGTCTATTGTGTCTGCGCCAGTGGAAAAACAGCTATCCAGCCTTCTCTGCTCTAAGGAAAACAACCCTAGCCTGTCCAGTCTCTCTTCATAGCTGAAGCGCTTCAGCCCAGGTAACATCCTGGTGAATCTCCTCTGCACCCTCTCCAATGCAATCACATCCTTCCTATAGTTTGGCGACCAGAACTACACACAGTATTCCAGCTGTGGCCTAACTAGCGTTTTGTACAGCTCCATCATAACCTCCCTGCTCTTACATTCTATGCCTCAGCTAATAAAGGAAAGTATCCCGTATACCTTTTTAACCACCTTATCCACCTGTCCTGCTACCTTCAGGGATCTGTGGACATGCACTCCAAGGTCACTCTGTTCCTCTACATTTCTCAGTATCCTACCATTTATAGTGTATTCCCTTGCCTTGTTGGCCCTCTCCAAATGCATTACCTCACGCTTCTCTGGATTTAATTCCACTTGCCTCTTTTCTGCCCACGTGACCAGTCCTTTGATATCTCCTGCAGTCTACAGCTATCTTCCTCACTATCAACCACATGACTAATTCTTGTATCATCTGCAAACTTCTTAAT
The DNA here is from genome assembly GCF_052327205.1 of Somniosus microcephalus. Taxonomy (NCBI): domain Eukaryota; kingdom Metazoa; phylum Chordata; class Chondrichthyes; order Squaliformes; family Somniosidae; genus Somniosus; species Somniosus microcephalus. Next base: position 226,218,066 of record NC_140988.1, read on the forward strand.
CATGCCCCCCATATTGAAGTTGAAATTATTGATATATACCACAAAAAACAAGGGACCTAGTACTGAGCCCTCTGGAACCCCACTGGAAACAGCCTTCTGGTCACAAAAACACCCGGCGACCATTACCCTTTGCTCCCTGCCACTGAGCCAATTTTGGATCCAACTTTCCACTTTCCCTTGGATCCCATGGGCTTTTACTTTTTTGACCAGTCTGCCATGTGGGACCTTGTCAAAAGCCTTGCTAAAATCTATGTAGACTACATCAAATGTGCAACCCTCATTGACCCTCCTCGTTACCTCCTCAAAAAATTCAATCAAGTTAGTCAGACATGACTTTCCTTAACAAATCCATGCTGACTGTCCTTGATTAATCTGTGACTTTCTAAATGTTGATTTATCCTGTCCCTCAGAATTTTTTCCAATAATTTTCCCACCACCAAAGTTAGGCTGACTGCTCTGTAATTATTCGGTCTATCCCTTGCTCCCTTTTTAAACAATGGCATAACGTTAGTAGTCCTCCAGTCTTCCGGCACCACACCTGTAGCCAGAGAGGATTGGAAAATGATGGTCAGAGCCTCTGCTATTTCCTCCATTGCCTCTCTTAACAGCTTGGGATACATTTCATCCGGGCCTGGCAATTTATCTACTTTCAAAGACGCTAAACCTCTTAATACTTCCTCTCTCTCTATGTTTATCCCATCTAATATTTCACACCCCTCCTCCTTAACTACAATGTCTGCATCATCTCTCTCTTTTGTGAAGACAGGTGCAAGGTATTCAGTAAGAACCATACACACGTCTTCTGCCTCCACAGATAGGTTACCTTTCTGGTCTCTAATAGGCCCTATTCTTTCATTAGTTATTCTCTTGCTCTTTATGTATTTATGAAACATCTTTGGGTTTTCCTTGATTTTACTTGCCAATATTTTTTCATGCTCTTTTTTTGTTTCCCTAATTTCCTTTTTAATTTCACCCCTGCACTTTCTACCATCTTCTAGGTGTTCTGTAATATTGAGCTCTTGGCATCTGTCAAAAGCTTCCCTTTTTTCATACTCCTCCTGTGGTCTCTAATTTTCCATTTTTCCCAATGGAGAATAACTTGCCTTCTGCAGTAGATATGACTGTAGTGAGAGCTAACACATTACCCTGTATCCTACCACATTCCATATCCTATCACACCACAACTCCAATGTACAGCATCACTTCAGGTGCCGACATAAACTTCTACTGAGTTTGTTGCCACTTTAAGCATTTTCATGAAATTCCCCAGTAAAGGATGTCACTCTGCTTATAAGTGAAAGGATGTGCCAACAAAGACAGAATGGTACTAATACAGAACAGCCCACAAGAAAAAAAAAATTCATATATAACCTACCCACTCAACTTTATATCCTATCTGGCATGGAAAGGTATGAAGGTGGACATACAATGGCTAACATTCAAGGAAATAATGCATAACTTGCAACATATATTCCTCTAGGGCATAAAAACCCAAAAGGAAAAGTGATGGCTAACAGAAGAAATTAAAGCTAGTATTAAGTCAAAGGAGGAAGCTTATAAAGTTGCCAGAAAAAGCAGTCAGCCTGAGGATTGGGATCTTTTTAGAAATCAGCAAAGGGAGACCAAGAAATTGATAAAGAAAGGGAAAATGGAATATGATCACAAACAGGCGAAAAATATAAAAACGGATTGTAAAAGCTTCTATAGGTATGTGAAAAGGAAAAGACTGGTGAAGGTAAATGTAGGTCCTTTACAGTCAGAGACGGGCGAATTTATAATGGGGAATGAGGAAATGGCGAAGAAATTAAATAAATACTTTGTTTCTGCCTTCACGGAGGAAGACACAAAAAACCTCCCAGAAATACGAGACAACTAAGGGTGTGGTGAGAATGAGGAACTTAAAGAAATTATTATTAGTAAAAAAACAGTACTAGCAAAATTAATGGGATTGAAAGTCAATAAATCCCAAGGATCAGACGACCTACATCCTAGGGTTTTGAAAGAGGTGGCCATTGGGATAATGGACGCATTGGTTGTCATCTTCCAAAATTCTACAGATTCTGGAGTGGTTCCTGCAGATTGGAGGATAGCAAATGTAACCCTGCTATATAAGAAAGGAGGGAGAGAGAAACCGGGGAACTACAGACCTGTTAGCCTCACATTAGTAGTTGGGAAAATGCTGGAATCTATTATAAAGGATGCAATAACTGGGCACTTAGAAACTAATAGTAAGATTGGGCAGAGTCAACATGGATTTATGAAAGGGAAATCCTGTTTGACAAACCTATTGGAGTTCTTTGAGGATGTAACTAGTGGAGTAGACAAAGGGAAACCGGTAGATGTGGTGTACCTGGATTTTCAGAAGGCCTTCGATAAGATCCCACACATGAGGTTGGTGAACAAAATTAGGGCACATGGAATTGGAGTAATATACTAGCATGAATTGAGAATTGGTTAACAGACAGAAAGCAAAGAGTAGGGATAAACGGGTCTTTTTCAGGATGGCAGGCTGTGACTAGTGGGATACCACAAGGATCGGTGCTTGGGCCCCAGCTATTCACAATCGATATCAATGATTTGGATGAGGGGACTAAATGTAACATTTCCAAATTTGCTGATGATACAAAGCTAGGTGGCAGTGTCAGTTGTGAAGAGGATGTGAAGAAGCTTCAAGGGGATCTTGACAGACTCAGTGAGTGGCCGAGAACATGGCAGGTGGAATATAATGTGGATAAATGTGAAGTTATCCACTTTGGTAGAAAAAACAGAAAGGCAGAGTATTTCCTAAATGGTGAAAGATTGGGGATTGCAGATGCTTAAAGGGACCTGGGTGTCCTTGTATATGAGTCACTGAAAGGGAATGTGCAGGTGCAGCATGCCATTAGGAAGGCAAATGGCATGCTGGCCTTCATTACAAGAGGATTTGAGTACAGGAGTAAATAAGTCTTACTCCAATTATATAGGGCCTTGGTGAGACCACACCTGGAGTACTGTGTACAATTTTGGTCTCCTTACCTAAGGAAGGATATACTTGCCATAGAGGGAGTGCAACGAAGGTGCACGAGATTGATTCCTGGGATGGTGGGACTGTCGTATGAGAAGAGATTGAGTAAACTAGGCCTGTATTCTCTTGAATTCAGAAGAATGAGAGGGGATCTCATTGAAGCATACAAAATTATTACAGGGCTTGATAGGGTGGATGCTAGGACAATGTTTCCCTTGGCTGGGGAGTCTAGAACAAGGGGCCATAGCCTCAGGATAAAGGGTAGGCCATTCAGGACTGAGATGAGAAGAAATTTCGTCACACAGAGGGTGGTGAATCTTTGGAATTCTCTACCCCAGAGGGCTGTGGAGGCTCAGTCATTGGGTATATTCAAAACAGAAGTCGATAGATTTCTGACTAGTAAAGGCATCAAGGGATATGGCGATAGGGCCGGTGAATGGTGTTGAGGCAGAAGATCAGCCATGATCTCATTGAATGGCAGAGCAGGCTCGAAGGGCCGAATGGCCTACTCCTGCTCCTATTTCTTATGTTCTTATTTTCTTATGAAATCTGAAATGAATATTTTCAGATCTGAATGTTACTTCCTGGAATGTCGCTTTCAATTATGTCTCTATTTTTCACTAAAGTTTAAGTAATGACAAATGTAAATGCATGATCAGAGTGATAATTATATGCACATTTCTGTAAAAGTGTTATTGGATTGTATTGTTTATGTGACCACTTCCATCGGGTGGGAGGCAGGCAGCACAAGTCCGCTGTCCGCCCATCCGACAGAAGCAGTCTGGGGCACAACCAATTTTCTTGGTCAAATGCTTCATTTGCAATAGATAGGGGAAACTAGATAAGTACATGAAGGAGAAAGGAATAGAAGAATATGTTGACAAGGTGAGATGAAGTAAGGTGGGAGGAGGCTTGCGTGGAGCATAAACACCGGCATAGACCTGTTGGGCCAAATGGCCTGTTGCTGTGCTGTAAATACTATGTAATATTATGTAATTATAGGTGGCTGCCTCATTTTTATAAATTTCAGGAATCTTGGGTATAAGCTCCCATCGCCTTCAGCCTGGTTGCCTACATTGCCTCATGGGCCACTTCAAGCACACCTGTGCCCAATAATACAGATTCCCCCACCTCATCACCAGCATCAAAAAATCCCACATCTCAGCTTGACCATCAAGGGGAGATGCTAATCTGAGTCAAAAAGAATGTGAATTTATATAATACCTTATCATATCTCCCAAATCACTTCACATAGAAGGAATTGCCTTGTGCAGTTACTGTTGTTATGTGGACAATCTCAAAGTTCCACAGAAAGCAATAAGATTTGATGCAATTGGTAGGGGAAAGAAACACCAGAAAGATGGTTACATCTCAGCCATTGGGCTTCACCTCCTATAATGCAGCATTTCCTTAGTACTGCAAGGTACTATCAACCTAGATAATACAGCAAAGTCCTGATATGGGATTTGAACCCACAACTACCAGACCCAGAAGCAAGAATGCTACCAACTGAGCCAAGCTGACACTTTGTCAGGTACTCATTGAAAGAGAGAAAGAGACAATTGGAGGATTAGTAAACCTGTGACGTTATCACGTGCATCCTAATGATTGGAACAAGACAACAGTGGCAGAGGTAACCAGGTGAACTGACCTCTCTATGATGATAAAAATTACATGATGTGAAGTAGCCTAAAGGAGGGGAAGGAAAATAACTTGAAAATACTATGTTGCCATTTTAGATCAAAACTGATCTGAAAATGGATCATTCTATTCTGACAGGTGTCAGAAATGCTGTTATCCTTGACTGAGATCCTTCTGCACTGGTTTTGATACAACGCTTCTCTTGCTAGCCGTAAGTTTTGTGCATTAAAAGTAAAAATGAACTATTCCTTTTCTTGCCCTTTTTTACTTCCTTGGAAATTGGTTAGGGAAAGAACCCCTTTCCCCCTCACCATTTTCTAAAGCTTTAATTCCTGTTAAACAGCAATGCAGGTATTTTGCCCTGAATAAGAAGATATTGAGGTAAATTATTGCCTGGGTGTAAAACTGACATTGCAGATTGGCTGCCCATTATAGAAACACCTGATTTACATTTCCACTGATTGGGCAGCCTATCTGCAAGGCCTGTTTACCAGGGCAGTAAGTTGAAAACCTACCCCATACAAATTCTGATCTGACATCCGCAGGAAGCGTGTAAGATATACAACTGGGTGGTTAGAGTTTTCCACTTTCCTTAAAGCTACAACAACCTTTTGCCAACATTGTCAGCCCAATTTCATGAAAGTGGAATAAGCCAGCCAGTGATCTTTCTGTGTGAGTGCAGGTATAAATGATAAATGCATCACTGCAATAAAACATTGATGCAAATATAGAGGAAATAATAGAACATTAAAGTCTAAGGGCTGGATTTTGATGCTGGAGGCGTGTGGGAGGCGGGACTACAACTTTCAGGGTTGTAGTCCCGCCTCCATCAAGCTGTGGCCAACCCACGCGATTTTCACTTGATTGACCTTGTTGAGCCTGCCCAGTGGGCTCAGCAGGCCAATTCAGAGCCACTCAGCAACAGGTGATGTCACAGATTGACATTTCATCTGTCAAGAGCTTTTGACAGATGAAATATCAGCGTTTGACAGCTCTTTGAAGCTGTCAAACACTGACACACTAAGTTAATTCCTTCCTCTCAAGCTGATTTAGAGATCTCTCCAGAACAGAAAGCTGAATGCTGCAACTTTTGACAGCTCGCGGCCATTCTGCTTTCTGTGCCAATGAGATGAGGGACCCCCGAGACCTGAAGGAAGGAAGGCTGTAAAGGTAAGTAAAGCTTCTTTAAACACTTTACACACACCAAACACACTTACCTCTTCACTCATGCACCCATCACTCACCTGAACACCGGACATCTCGAACCCTCCAAGTCCTTCAGCCCGACGGCCCGCCTCGCTAACTTGGCGTGGTTTGGAGCCATCGGGAATCCCACACTTCAGGAATAAAAATAGGGATTAGGCTAAAAACTGCCTGTTAACTACCTGTTAACAGGCAGTTAATTGGCACTAATCCCCTTCCCGCCTCAGGGAGGTGGGTCCCAGCACGGGTCGGGTATCCACCTCCTTTGAAACTGGCATGGAGGCGGGTTGGGGGTGGGATTGGTTTGTGCCCCCCGATTTCAAGATTTTAACCCCCCACATGCCTCCAATCCCGCCTCCATGGCCCAATGAAAATCCTGCCCTAACAGTCTGCAATCATTTTTTGTAGTTTTCATTTAGGAAGAAAAAGTTACAAGAAAATGATACACCAAAATGTCTTGTCTTTTGCTATGAAACAATCCATTTAGAATGATCCTTAGAATGAGGCCTATTAGAATTCCCTTAATGAGCAGAAGAATAATGGTGTATTTTACTCTGAAAGGGACTTGAAAATATTATATGCATTTCATACGTCCATAATATAGGCTAGTTATCAGTGCGGTTTCATTATCCTACTCTTGAGGGCAAAAACTAATTATGAAGGAACCAGCACCATAACCAATTGTAATTATTCTGTTAAACTCTACTATTTGACCTGTTAAGCACTTTTGAGTAAAATGTTACATTAATTTTTTTTTAGAATTCATATTTCAAATGTGCAATTGCCGTCACAATTACAGTACATATTTATGGATAATGAGCAGAGAATTAGGGAATAAATGTTTTATGATCATTGTGGTATTGATTTGAAAAATAATGCATTGGAACAAAATGGTGAGCCTATGATACTGGACAATATAATTTATCAATACAAAGGGGGAGAGGTGAGCAATGTACATTAAATTAACACAGATAGATTTTCACATCCTTACAGATTGTGAATGTTATGGTTATTCATTTAATTATTACTAAAATTATGAAGTGGAATGAAATCCATCTATTGAAAGATTGTGGACCAACAGGCTTCAGTTTCCTCCTGAACTATAATATTTCAGATCTGTGGCAGCACCACACTATTGGCATTGATGGAAGTTGAGGCAAAATCATCTGATTTTGCTTGGTCTTTCCTCAATGTGAATAGTGAGGTGCTGTCATAGATAATAGAGATTTTCACAATGATAGCGCTTTGATTGCTTTTTATTTATTATTTTTGTAATTTCTTTTTTACATAGGATTATATAGGCTATAGGGCACAGAAACAGGCCATTCGGCCCAAGCAGTCCATGCCGGCGTTTATGCTCCATTCGAGCCTCCTCCTGTCTTTCCTCATCTAACTCTATCAACATAACCCTCTATTCCCTTCGCTCTCATACGCTTATCTAACCGCCCTTAAACGCATCTATACTATTTGCTTCAACTACTACCTGTGGTAGCAATTTCCACATTCTTACCACTCTCTGGGTAAAGAAGTTTCTTCTGAATTCCCTATTTGATTTCTTGGTGACTATTTTATATTGATGGCCTCTAGTTATGCTCTTCCCCACAAGTGGAAACATTCTCTCTGTATCTACTCTATCAAAACTTTTCATAATTTTAAAGACCTCAATTAGTTCATCCCTCAGCCTTCTTTTTTCAAGAGAAAAGAGAACCAGCCTGTTCATCCTTTCCTGATATGTATACCCTTGCATTTCTGTTATCATCCTTGTAAATCTTCTCTGCACCCCCTCCAGTGCCTCTATATCCTTTTTATAATATGGCGACCAGAATTATATGCAGTACTCCAAGTGTGGCCTAACCAAGGTTCGATACAGGTTTAGCATAACTTCACTACTTTTCATTCCTATCCCTCTAGAAATAAACCCGAGTGCCTAGTTTGCTTTTTATGGCTGTATTAACCTGTGTCGCTACTTTTAGTGATTTATGTATTTGTACTCCAAGATCCCTTTGCTCCTCTACCCCACCCAGACTCACACCCTCCAAGTAATAAGTGACCTCCATATTCTTCCTACCAAAATGTAATACCTCACATTTATCTGTGTTGAATTTAATTTGCCAATTATATGATCATTCTGCAAGTTTATTAATGTCTTCCTGTAATTTGTTGCAGTCCTCCTTGGTATTAACTATCCCCCCCCCCCAATTTGGTGTCATCTGCAAATTTAGAAATTGTGTTTTTGATTCCAATGACTAAATCGTTAATATAAATTGTAAATAGCACTGCTCCTTGTGGAACACCACTACCCACCTTCTGCCACTACCCTTTACCCCTACTCTCTGCTTTCTGTCTTGAAGCCAGCTAGCTATCCATTCTGCTACTTGTCCCCTGACTCTGCATTCTCTGACCTTACTCATTAGTCTATTATGTGGTACCATATCAAAGGCCTGTTGAAAATCTAGATAAATTACATCTACTACATTACCCTTGTTTACTCTCTCTGTTACCTGTTCAAAAAATTCAATGAGGTTGGCCAAACAAGACTTTCCCTTTTGAAATCCATGCTGACTATTCATTATATTATTTTGGCTTCTAGATGTTCTTCTATTTTCTCCTTTAGTAGGGTTTCCATTATTTTTCCTACCACCACTGTTAAGCTGATGGGGTTATAGTTCCCTGGACATGTTCTATCTCCCTTATTAAATATAAGTATCATGTTAGCTATCCGCCAGTCCTCTGGCACTATATGTTTTCTAATGAATTATTAAATATGTATAGTAATGCCTCTGCTATCTCTTCCCTAGATTCTTTTAAAATGCGTGGATGTAATCCATCTGGACCAAGGTTTTTTTCCTCTTTGAGTTTGATTAGTTTATTTAATATTTCTCCTCTTTTTATTTTAAATGCAGTTATTTTATCACTAATCTCATGATCCAATGTCATGTCCACCTGTTCTATCTCCCTGGTAAATACTGAGGCAAAGTAATTATTTAATATTTTTGCCATCTCTCTATCACTGCCTGAGGATTTATCCTGTCCATCCCTTAGTGGCCCTATTCCCAACCCAACCTTCATTTTTTTATTGATGTGCCTGTAAAATATTTTACTATTTTGTTTTATGTTCCTTGATAATTTAATTTCATCGATCCTCCTTGCCTTCCTAATTGTTTTTTGACTTCCCTCCTAATCTCTTCATATTTTCCCTTATCATGCTCTCCCCTGCTGTCCATGTACTTAATGTATGCCTCTTTCCTTACCCTCAATTTTTCCCTTATGACTTTATTCATCTATGTGTCTCATTAGTGTTTAGCTTGTTCTTGTTTTTTTAGTGGAATATATTTTTCCTGGACTCTTGTGATTACTGAATTGCCTGTGCAATATTTATGCTGCAATGTATATGAGGTAGCATAAGAACATAAGGACATAAGAAAATAAGAAATAGGAGCAGGAGTAGGCCATTCGGCCCCTCGAGCCTGCTCCGCCATTCAATAAGATCATGGCTGATCAGATCTTGGCCTCAACTCCACTTTCCTGCCTGTTCCCCATAACCCTTGACTCCCCTGTAGTTCAAATATCTGTCTATCACTGCCTTGAATATATTCAGTGACTCAGTCTCCACAGCTCTCTGGGGTAGATAATTCCAGAGATTCACGACCCTCTGAGAGAAAAAATTCCTCCTCATCTCCGTCTTAAATGGGCAACCCCTTAGCCTGAAACTATGTCCCCCAGTTCTAAATTCTCCCACGAGGGAAAACATGCTCTCATCACCTACCCTGTCAAGCCCCATCAGAATCTTTTATGTTTCAATAAGATCACCTCTCATTCTTCTAAACTCCAATGAGTATAGGCCCAACCTGCTCAACCTTTCCTCATAAGACAACCCTTTCATCTCAGGAATCAACCTAGTGAACCTTCTCTGAACTGCCTCCAATGCAAGTATATCCCTCCTTAAATAAGGAGACCAAAACTGTACGCAGTACTCCAAGTGTGGTCTCACCAATGCCCTGTACAGTTGTAGCAAGACTTCCCTACTTTTATATGCCATCCCCCTTGCAATAAAGGCCAACACTCCATTTGCCTTCCTAATTACTTGCTGTACCTGCATGCTAACTATTTGTGTTTCATGTACGAGGACCCCCAGATCCCTCTGTACCGCAGCATTATGTAGTCTCTCTCCAGTTAAATAATATTTTGTTTTGCTATTCTTCCTACCAAAGTGGATAACCTCACATTTTTCCACATTATACTCCATCTGCCAAATTTTTGCCCACTCACTTAACATATCTATCTATATCCCTTTGCTAATTCTTTGTATCCTCCGCACAACTTGCTTTCCCACCTATCTTTGTATCATCAGCAAATTTGGCTACATTACACTCAGTCCCTTCATCCAAGCCATTAATATAGATTGTAAATAGTTGAGGCCCCAGCACTGATCCCTGTGGCACACCACTAGTTACAGTTTGCCAACCTGAAAATGACCCATTTATCCCGACTCTCTGTTTTCTGTTAGTTAGCCAATCCTCTATCCATGCTAATATATTACCCCCAACACAATGAGTTCTTATCTTGTGTGTAGTGTATGTGCCTTTAAGAGCCCCATATGTGCTGTAATGCCGGTAATGGCCACTCGGGCTATATCAGCCTGTATATTGTGTTATATCCGTTAGTACCCCTCCAGACTTTGCTTAGTAAACACCTATGAACCAACTCCTGTCTTCAGTGTCTCTATCAATACACGGACACTACAGTGGCGATGAAGTGGAAATGGACTTACCTACAAATCAGCAGCACCTCAAGGACATCGATTCCTCTGTCGTCCAGAAGAATCAAGAAGTGAAAGAAGCTGTTGTTTCACCAGCTGGCCAAGCTGGTGGCAGGTACTGCGGTAATCCTTCCTGGGCGTCAGGCTGGGGCTCCAGCGGCTGGCTCTACAGCTGGGCCAAGCAGCGAAAGCGGAGGCAAGCAGTAACAGACGGGGAGGGAGCACTCGGGAGACGGCCACGGCTGCAAGCAGGTCGGCGTTCAGACCTACAGAGAGAGTCCGGCGGGAACGAGTCTCCAACTGTAAATAAATAAATAAATTTTAAAAAAGAACGGAAACCGCGGGAAACAGCGTTGTCATTGGCAGCAGTGGCGGGAAAGCGCGGGAAGCGCCATATCTTTTCTGCAGAAAAGAAAGAAAAGCGCGGGAAGCACCATATCTTTTCTAAGATGCCTAATTCTGGCAATATTGATGCTTTTGATAACGAGATAGAGGATTGGACCACATATGTGGAAAGAGTGGAGGTATATTGCACCGCAAATGGAATAGAAGATGAGAAAAAAGCTTCAGTACTTCTGGGTCTAATGGGTGCAAGGACATACAAGCTGTTACGAAACTTAATCACTCCAGCCGAACTGATGGACAAGAATTTTAAGGAGATTGTTGATACCCTACACTGCCAATTCGAGGCAGGACTGGCAGATTCTCTGCGAGACAAATTCGTCTGCGGTCTCCTAAGTGTAGGGACACAAAAAAGGCTATTTTCTGAGAAAGATTTAACACTGGACAAGGCTTTCAGTGCAAGAGGAGCTGCAGAGATACAGCAAAGGCCACAGGACTTCGGCACCCATGAAATGACACGGGGTTTCGAGAGATGTTATTGCTGCAGCAGATCCACCCATGACCAGAGGGACTGCTGGTTCAAGGACAAAGCATGCAGGCAATGCGGAAAGATGGGACACATTACACGTGTGTGCCGATCTGGAAACAAAAAATCCACTAACAGGAAAAGAATCAATAAGGAAAAGCACAGAAAGGTACAAATGATGACGGACAGTAGCTCCGAAGACCAGAAGAGCGATAGTGACTCCGGGAACAAGAGACTAAGCTCTCTCAAATTACATAATGTAATTGCCAAAGAAGATTACCAGACCATTTGGGTTACCCTCACAATAGCAGGGTCCCCAGTTAAAATGGAGCTAGATACAGGATCAGCTCTGACCATCATAAATCGACGGGATTACGAGCGGCTATTTCCGCATATACCTTTAAAAGACACATCCATTATCTTGAAAACATATACGGGGCAGAAAGTATACCCCAAAGGAAAAATAAGGCTCCTGTTGTATACAACGGCAAGGAAATACAGAAGTTGTATTTATACGTTCTACAAGATGGTGGTCCAACGCTGTTGGGACGTGAATGGATCAGGAAAATACGTTTAGACTGGCTCTCCATTCAGGCACTGACGGTGACCAGTAAGGAAAAAAATGATGATGATGTCATACCTGAACGATTAAAAGACATCTTGGTCAACGCCAAGGAAGTGTTTCAAGAGAAACTAGGAACCTTGAAAGGCATCACCGCCTCAATAACAGTGGAAGATGCAGCAATTCCCAAGTTTTTTAAGGCAAGACCGGTGCCATACGCAATTCGTCCAGCAGTCAAGGCAGAGCTGGAGAATTTGGAAAATGCAGGCGTATTATCTAAAATAGATTGGAGCGAGTGGGCAACACCCATCGTCCCAGTCATGAAGAAAGCATTGAAGAATGATAAATCTGAAGAACAGAGAAAAATTTGCATCTGTGGAGACTTCAAGGTGACTGCAAACCCGGTCCTTCACACAGTACAGTATCCTCTTCCGAGGATAGAAGATATTTTCGCCTCACTATCCGGAGGGAAATGTTTCACCAAAATTGACTTGGCACAGGCATATCTACAGATGGAGGTTGAAGAGGCCTCTAAAAAATATCTCACGATAAATACACACAAAGGTCTGTACCAGTACAATTGACTGGTTTTCGGAGTAGCATCCGCTCCTGCTATCTGGCAAAGAGCTATGGAGCAAGTCCTCCAAGGGATTCCGGGGACTCAATGCTACCTAGACGACATCCTTGTAACAGGAGAAAACGACAACGAGCACCTTGCCAATTTAGAGCAGGCGCTCACTAGGCTGAGAGAACGGGGCCTACGAGCAAATCGCCCCAAGTGCGAATTTTTCCGAAATCAAATATCATATTGTGGCCACATAATTAATAAGGAAGGGTTGCATAAGTCACCTGAAAAAAATTGAAGCGGTCATAAAAGCCCCAGCACCTGAAAATGTTTCACAATTAAGGTCATTCCTGGGATTAATAAATTACTATCATAAATTTTTACCGAACTTATCAACTCTTCTACACCCTCTTAATGAACTGCTACAAACAGGAGTAATTTGGAAATGGAGCGAAGACTGTAAACGTGCCTTCCATAAATGCAAAGACTTAATCACGTCCAAAGAAGTTTTGGCTCATTACAACCCATCACTGCCAATCAGACTGGCGTGCGATGCATCCCCTTACGGCATAGGAGCAGTATTATCGCATAAATTCCCTGATGGCTCGGAACGGCCGATAGCTTTTGCGTCACACTCATTGAACTCAGCTGAGCGTAACTATGCCCAAATCGACAGGGAAGCACTCAGCCTGGTATGGGGAGTGAAGAAATTCAACCATTACCTACACGCACAGAAATTTACCTTGTTGACTGACCATCAACCCCTCATCTCCATATTCAACCCTAAAAAGGGTGTTCCCATTATGACAGCGCAAAGGCTACAGAGGTGGTCCCTTTTTCTAGGGGCACACCAATACAACATAGAATACAAAGGATCAAAACAGCATGGGAATGCTGACGGTTTATCACGCCTACCGTTGCCAATGGTAGAAGAGGCACCTACAGTAGACCCAGTGGAGATGTTCCACTCAACCATAGTGGAATGTCTACCAGTGACAAATTCTGCCATTGAAAAGGAAACGAGAAATGACCCGACTCTCTCACGAGTCTACGACTTAACGGTGAGAACCCCATGGAAATTCAGAGCCACTATGTATAGTGTAATAGTGTAACACCAAACACCAGTTTTAGGTATTAGGCCAGGTCCCTCCGGTCAATTATTCAGACAGCACCAAAGATTCTGGAATCATCCTGATTGAGACTAGGATTGAGCAGAGCAATGGGGCCACACTTGTATCTGGGAAGGTTTTCTTCTGAGGACAGCTGATTTTTGTGCTGATGAAGGTAATTGACGAAATAACTGGGTAGTGAAACAGTTTTCTACTTTCCTCACCTAGTGTCAGAATCAAGCACTCCCAGGTGAGGTATAATATGGCAACATGTAGAGTAAAGCTCTTTCTATTCTGCGTGAATAGTGTACCTCTAACCCAATCTTAGAAGAGCAGTATCTCTGACAATGGTGTGAATTTTCCACTCTCACACGAGCCACTGTTATAGACTCCGCCACACTGGTATTACAACATTACCTCACTCGCATCAGCAGGAGAATATTTCCTGCACACATTAGTGCTCTGGCTTCCTCCTGTGTGCCACTGCATTTGCAGACATATACATGCTGCAGAAACCTGTATGAACTTTTAGATGCCTTTTAAATCTACTTAAGAGAATTAGCCTTCTGACATAGGGGATCAAACTTGTGGTCGTACGTGGACATTAGACAGTTTCAATGTATATCATAACATGTCTTGGATTCTGAGGTATTGGGTCGGTTCCAGCTGTCATAATATTTAATGTTCTCTGTGGAGGTTGTGTAACTGAATCAGAGTAAGATTTGGCTGCTCTATATCACAACATTAAAGATAAATCTATATAGAACAAAAATTGTCGTATAACAAAGCAGTGGTGAAGGCAGTGGGGAGGGGGTGGATCAGGGTGTTCATGAGTGCCTCCCACCCCCGCCAATCCATTTTAAGGTTGGCCAACAGGGCTTTGATTTAGCACCCAGTAACCTCTGTCACCCGTCCTTGGAATCCAGGTTTGGCCTGCAAATCTGTGTGGTTCTCGGCACGGTCTTCAGACTAGTTAAGTCCCCAGTTCTCAGTTTGGTCCCCCTTCCTGGTAAGGCAGCCAAAGCTTGAGTTCGATCTCCCATCACCCCCACCCCCCTGCACCACCACCCCCCACCCACAGACAGCCAAACCTAGTTCCGCCACTGTAACAAGAAGATGACTACATCACCAATTTCTGTCAAAAATTCCGTGTTGTAAAGTCACAAGGACAAAACTGTTCAAAATCATTTCACAATAGGTTCTTACAATCATGAGAGCGAGGTGATCTTCATCCTATCAATCTGAGGTGGATTTGAAACTAGGTCCCAAGGGTGAAAGGACTGTTTCCTAACTCCCTATGTTCACCACAGTTCATTTATATTATCAGTTCTGCATATAATATAATTAGGAAGAAATAATTAAGTTTTACCACATTTATGATTGTGGTAAAATAACAAAATAAATAGTAGAAAGCTAAGCACAGAGAATGTTCGATTTATCACTGCCCACTGTCTCCACGTTGGGAGTAGTCTCACAATTTCAGGACCTATACAACAACATCTTACATTTATATAGCATCTTTAACATACTAAAATGTCCCAAGGTGCTTCACAAGAGCGTTATAAAACAAAATTTGACACCAAGCCACATAAGGAGATATTAGGGCAGATGACCAAAAGCTTGGTCAAAGAGGTAGGCTTTAAAGGTATCTTAAAGGAGGAAAGTGGGGTAAAGAGGTAGAGAGGTTTAGGGAGAGAATTCTGGAGCTTAGGACCTAGGCAGCTGAAGGCACAGCCGCCAATTGTGGAGCAATTAAAATCGGGGATACTCAAGCAGCTAGAATTAGAGGAGCGCAGATATCTCGGAGGCTTGTGGGGCTGAAGGAGATTACAGAGATAGGGAGGGGCAAGGCCATGGAGGGATTTGAAAAAAAGGATGAGAATTTTTTTAATTGAGGCATTGCTTAACAGGGAACAAATATAGGCCAGCAAGCACAGGGGTGATGGGTGAATGGGACTTGGTGCAAGTTAGGACACAGGCAGCCGAGTTTTTGATAATCTCAAGTTTATAGAAGGTTGAACATGGAAGGCCGGCCAAGAGTGCATTGGAATAGTCAAGTCTAGAGGTAATAAAGGCATGGATGAGAGTTTCAGCAGCAGATGAGCTGAGGCAGGGACGGAGTCAAGCAATGTTCCAGAGATGGAAATAGGCGGTCTTAGTGATGGCGCAGATATGTGGTCGGAAGCTCATCTCGGGGTCAAATACGACACCAAGGTTGCAAACAGTGTGGTTCAGCCTCAGACAGTTGCCAGGGAGAGGGATGGAGTCGGTGGCTAGGGAACGGAGTTTGTGGCGGGGACAAAAGACAATGGCTTCGGTTTTCCCAATATTTAGTTGGAGGAAATTTCTGCTCATCCAGTACGGGATGTCGGACAAGCAGTCTGACAATTTAGAGACCGTGGAGGGGTCGAGAGAAGAGGTAGTGAGGTAGAGCTGGGTGTCGTCAGCGTACATGTGGAAACTGATGCTGTGTTTTCAGATGATGTCGCCGAGGGGCAGCAAGTAGATGAGAAATAGGAGGGGGCCAAGGATAGATTCTTGGGGGACTCCAGAGGTAACGGTTCGGGAATGGGAAGAGAAGACATTGTAGGTGAGTCCCTGGCTTCGATTAGATAGATAAGAATGGAACCAGGCAAGTGCAGTCCCACCCAGCTGGGGGACGGTGGGGAGCTGTTGGAGATGGATGGAGTGGTCAACCATGTTAAAGGCTGCAGAAAGAAGGACAAGGAGAGATAGTTCACCACGGTCACAGTTACATCGGATGTCATTTGGGTAAATTTAGATTACAACACTTCTGGTAGAGAGCCTTGTTCAACAGCAGCACAGATCAAAGAATCGAACATGGAGGGCATTCCCACCAGTTCCCAGTACCAGAAAATCAGGAGCTTCGCCCACTAGGCCTGTTGAATTCCATACCCAATTTTCCGATCCGCACTTCCATTGAGCAAAGATCTGTGCCACAAGTGGAGGCACACAGCATTTACTCTTTTGTAAATCTTAGTCCTATTTATTATATCCCACTCATTTCTGTGTAAATTACCTTATTTATATCGTAGGTTTAATCCGGGGGACAATATTCATTTTATATGACATCTAGAACTACCCGCATCCCTTTTATGGCATGCTAGATATATATTGGATATTTGAACTGAAATCAGGTATCTATTCACCAATCATTTGTTAAATATCTTGTGGAATTCAATAAATATCCTCTTGGTGACCCCCATTGCCACCAGTAAACATATATAAAGATTAATGAAACCTACCCAACTGATGAAAGCAATCCCTGAAAGTACAGTCCTGAAAAATAGCCCAAACTATAAAAAACACAAGCAAATCACCCACACGCCAATCACCCATTGTGGTACTGTATCAACATTGTCCTACACACCCTCAGTCCATAACCTAATTTTTCTTCATTTTAAAGTTCTTTTCTGAATACTGATACTTCTGTTTATACCCAGGGCACAGTGAAACTGCACACAGGTCAATGCACTTTTAGTAAAGAGAATTTCTTGCAGCATTTGATAAAGTTAAAGCATTTTGCAAATAGATTTGGGACTTGTTCGTTCTTTTCTTTCTTTGTCTTAAAGATCAATGCTCTCACATTTAGAATTTTAAGTGATAGGGCAGGGCTAACAGTAAAGCGCTAGACTATTGAACCATAAGCTGAGAGACACAAGTTCCAAATCCATTCCTGACCATAGTCTCAGAGGCAAATATGCTCCTTTTGACTGGGTTGCTTAGGGGGAAGAGAGAAAAATGCTTGTGATATGTACTTACCCACCCCTTCATCACACCTCCACCCTCTCTCCGGGATTCAAGCACACCTCCTGGCAGGTCACTCATGAACTGATATTCGCCCGGATTTTCTATGGCCTATCACTGTATACGCGGTGCATACGCGACCATAAGGGCCTCACAAGTTCTGAGTTTACGCATGGGTTCCGCATGCGCACAAGCCCAGAATGTGCGAGCTGTCGAGGATCTTCCTGACAGATCCTCTGCATCCCCGGGAAATGGACATCCGCTGGAGGAGAGTCGGGCTATTTGCCCAACTCTTGCTCAGCGAATGCCCATGAAACTCTTATGCCTGGTAAAAGCAGGAGTAGGGCCTTCTTTTACCAGTGTAAGGGTGAAAATAAATATAAAAATAACATTTTTGAAATCATTTTAACATTCAAAAACCTGTAAAATAAGTTTGTGTTATCTCTGGCCCCTTAAAAAATACTTACATTTATTTTTCAAAAAATTAACTTTTTGTTTTAAATATTTAATGAAATTGTACTTTAATTAATTTTAAACATGTAATGATTTTTTTTATTTCAAAGTTATGTAAATGTATTTTTTGGGTGATTCCTATTATGCTTATGGGGATTCCATACGTAAATGGAATTACCATAAGTATAATGCGAATCCCCTTTCTGCTTGATTAGGCCGGCCCACGTGATCCCAGGGACGCTTGCGAACCGCTTGCACCCCTGGGATACATGGGCCGTCTCACAGGCCTATGCATAGAGGCCCAGGAGCGCGAGTCTCAGTGGATCCAGGACCATCAGGTTGGTTTGTAGATTTATTGTGGTTCGTGTTAAGTCTGTGTGTTATAATGAGAATTATTACACAGACCACAAGAGTAAATTTTAACAGGTCTTTACTAGTTGAAGGTCAGGGCGGAACTGCCCAATAAATCATTACACAGCACTTATATACCGGTGTGGTCACCACCGGTATTACAGTATACAGCAGCCAAGATAAAGTAGTGCAACCCTTAAAATGGTTCCCTTAAAGGTGGAACGGTTACATACACTACAATCCTCCCTTTTTAGGTTAACAGTATATATTCCCATTAAACATAACATCATAACATATATACACTTCATGTAAAAACAGTTCACAGATTCAGTCTCTCTGGAGGCTTCCTGACTCGGTCCGGATAACGCCTCGGTGGTGTAGTAGTTTTCGGTGGTGTAGTAGGTTCTTTTGGCAAGGTCGATTCGGCTTGAATGTCAGTGTCGGGTTCATCTGGTTCCAGTATCACCGGATCGGAGGTAGATACTATGGGTATTTCTGCTTCATCATTAGGCGTATAGAGTTGTGGTGCAGGTTGTTCCTTTTCGGATGACTGTATGATCTGGTCAGCATGGCGCCTTATTATGCTTTCACCAATGTCCACGGTATACATCAGCGGTCCTAGTCGTTTGCAAATAGTTCCAGGCTGCCATTTCTCGGTACGGTAGTCCCGGGCCAAAACTTGTTGACCTATCTGGAAGGTTCTAGTTGGCCTTTCATTCATGCCTTGAAATTGCCGGTTCTCTACGTCCCTTCTGATGTTTGGCTTGATCAAATCCAGCCGGCATCTTAGTCTTCTATTGAAAAACATCATGGCGGGAGTTTGGTTTGTGACCGCATGTGTTGCATTCCTGTACGCCAACAAGAAGTTATCTGCCTTATGTTGTAGATTTATGTCTTCATTACCCATGGCCTTTATGGCCTTCTTGAAGGTCTGGACAAACCTTTCAGCTAATCCATTGGTGGCGGGATGGTATGGGGCGGACGTGTAGTACTTAACCCCATTGTTTTTTAAGAACTTCCTGAATTCTTCGGACACAAATTGCGGTCCATTATCAGAACAGATCTGTTCCGGCAGCCCATTCCTGGCAAATATGGTCCTTAATACTGTGATGGTTTTTTCCGTGGTGGTGGAGGACATCTTGATTACCTCCGGCCACTTGGAGTGTGCATCCACCGCGATTAAGAACATTGAGTCCATAAATGGACCAGCAAAGTCGATATGTACCCTTTGCCATGGAGATGAGGGCCACTCCCATGGATGCAGAGGAGCTTGTGGTGGGGCGTTTTGGACCTTCTGGCATCCTAGACAGCTCTTGGTCATTTCTTCTATGTCTCCATCGATACCTGGCCACCACACGAACGCTCTGGCTAGGTTCTTCATTTTCACTCCACCCAGATGCCCCTCGTGAAGCTCCTTTAGCACTTTATGCTGGAGTTTGGGTGGAATCACCACTCTGGATCCACACATCAAAGTTCCTCGGCACACTGACAGCTGTTCTCTTCTTTGCGAAAATGCTGGCAACAGTGGTTCGCCATGTGCTGGCCATCCCTTCACCGTTAAATCGTAGACTCGTGAGAGAGTCGGGTCATTTCTTGTTTCCTTTTCGATGGTAGAATTTGTTACTGGTAGACATTCCACTATGGTTGAGTGGAACATCTCCACTGGGTCCACTGTAGGCGCCTCTTCTACCGTTGGCAACGGTAGGTGTGATAAACCGTCAGCATTCCCATGCTGTTTTGATCCTTTGTATGCTATGTCATATTGGTGTGCCCCTAGGAAAAGGGACCACCTCTGTAGCCTTTGCGCTGTCATAATGGAAACGCCCTTTTTAGGGTTGAATATGGATACCAACGGCTGGTGGTCTGTCAGCAGTGTAAACTTCTGGCCCTGCAGGTAATGATTAAACTTCTTTACTCCCCACACCAGGCTGAGAGCCTCCCTATCTATCTGAGCATAGTTGCGCTCAGCGGAGGTCAATGATCTGGATGCAAATGCGACTGGCCTTTCCGAGCCATTTGGCAACTTGTGTGAGAGTACTGCTCCAATACCATAAGGAGAAGCATCACAAGCTAAACGAATAGGTAGCGTTGGGTTGAAGTGAGCCAACATTTCCTCTGAGGTGATCAATGCCTTGCTTTTGCGAAAGGCCTTCTTACAGTCCTCGCTCCACTTCCATGGTACTTCTTTCTGCAAAAGAGCATTCAGCGGATGCAGCACCGTGGATAGATTTGGCAGAAACTTATGGTAATAGTTAATCAACCCTAGGAACGACCTCAACTGGGATACATTTTCCGGAGCGGGAGCCTTCACAACAGCTTCGATCTTGTCAGGTGACTTGTGCAGCCCCTCCTGGTCAATGATATGACCACAGTACGAGATCCGTTTCTGAAAGAACTCACATTTCTGGCGATTAACTCGAAGGCCATATTCCTTCAACCTGGTGAGCACCAGTTTCAAATTAGCAAGGTGTTCCTCATCGTCATCTCCTGTAATCAGGATATCGTCCAAGTAACATTGAGTGCTTGGAATTCCCTGTAATACCTGCTCCATGGCCCTCTGCCAAATTGCTGGAGCCGAAGCCACTCCAAAAACCAGTCTATTATATCGATACAAGCCTCTGTGCGTGTTGATTGTGAGATACTTGCGCGACTCTTCCTCAACTTTCATCTGTAAGTACGCTTGTGCCAGGTCTATCTTGGTGAAGCGTTTCCCGCCAGACAATGAAGCAAAGATATCCTCAATCCGCGGAAGCGGATATTGCACCGTGTGAAGTACCGGATTAACTGTGATCTTGAAGTCTCCACAGATGCGGACCTTCCCCGGTTCCCCTGGCTTGCTACTCGATGAACGCTTCATGACGGGAACAATGGGTGTGACCCACTCACTCCAGTCCACCTTAGACAGTACTCCTGAACGTTCTAGCCCTTCCAGCTCAGCTTCCACAGCAGGTCGTATCGCATAAGGTACCGGTCTGGCTTTGAAAAATTTTGGGGTTGCATGTTCTGCAATCTTGATTTTTGCCTTAATTCCTCTCAGTGTTCCCAGTCCCTGTTGGAACACCTCTTTAGCCTCATCCAATATTCTGGACAATCGTTCAGGTTTGACATCTTTTTTCTCGGAATCTACCGTTATTGCGTTTAGGGAGTGCCAGTCCATATTTATTTTCCTGATCCACTCCCGTCCCAGAAGTGGTGGACCTCCCTCAGGTAGTACATATAAGTCCATTCCTTGGTGTTCTTTGCCCTTGTGTACCACCTTGACTTTTATCTTCCTCTTTGCCCCGTGTATGTCTGCAATACTATCTTCGTATCCCGTAGGGGAATATGTTTGAATAACCTTTTGTAATCTCGCTTATTCATGACCGTCAACGCCGATCCGGTGTCCAATTCCATCTTCATTTGGACTCCTGCTATCTGCAGTGTGACCCAGATAGTTTGTCGGTCAGCTTCCTTATTCACGTTGTGAATTCTCAGACTATCCAGTTCCTTGCTGTTGGAGTCTGAATCTGAATTCTGTTCATCCGAACTCTTCTCAGCCACCTTATGTACCTTTCTGCACTTTTCCTGTGGTGACTTTTTGTTGCTGGTCTTCTTTCCTGACCGGCATACTTTAGCTATGTGACCAAGCTTGCCACATTTTCTACATTCCTGGTTTTTAAACCAGCATTGGTTCTGATCGTGTGTTGTCTTTCCACAACGATAACATTTCATTGTACCCAAAGCCATTTGATCTACGCTGAGTACCGCTGCCTTCAGCTGCATTTCCGCAGTGCCTCTCGCTGCGGCTTCGTGCGATGCTGCAATAGTGACAGCCTTATCAAGTGTATGATCATTCTCTTCAAGTATCCGCTTTTGTGTTCCTTCTTTCGACAACCCACACACGAATTTGTCTCTCAGTGCCTCTGTCAGGCTTTCCCCAAACTGGCAGTATTTCGCTAGCTTACGCAGTTCAATTAAATACTCCGCGTTGCTTTCCTCTTTCAGTTGCGTTCTCGCATAAAATTTAAATCGTTCCGCTAACATCAGCGGTGTGGGGTTCAAATGATTCTTCAGGACAGCAACAATTTTAGCGAAAGTCTGATCCGCCGGTTTAGCTGGTGATAGAAGATGCTTCAATAGCCCGTATGTCTTCGCACCCATTGAGTTTAGTAAGGTTAGTGCTTTATCTTCATCTGATATTTTATTTGCCTTACAATATACCTCTATGCGTTCTACATACGTGGCCCAATCTTCAACATCGGGATCGAAATCGTTGATGTTACCACGCTTGGGCATCCTCGCGATCTTCTTGAGAAACAAAAGAATTTTTTTTTTATTTCTTTTTACAAAATGGCGGTTTCCCGCGCTTGTCTTCTTCCCCCGCCTCCGAAAATGGCGGCTTCCCGCGTTTGCCTTTCTCCCCCGCTGACTGTAATGGCGATTGCCGTATTGCTGCATTCGCCCTCCCCCAGCGGTTTTCAAATCGTGCCTCCCAGCCCCTCTTGCAGTCCGGTCCTTTCCCCCCGGCTGCGGCTGAGTTCTCCGCGGTTTTTTTTTTTTAATTTTCTCCCGCGCCTTACGCTGACCCGGTCACTGCACCTCGCGGCCTCGGTAGCTGCCCGGCCTTTTTCACCGGTCGCGGTCGAGCTCTCTCTCGACGCTGTTGCGTCTCCCAGCCCGCTTGCAGCCCGGTCTTTCGCACCGGCTGCGTTTGCATTCACCGCGGCTTCCGTGCCTTACACTGCCCCAGTCTCAGCGCCTCTGGCCCCGACTTCTGTCCGGCTCTTTTCCCCGGCCGTGGTCGAGTTCTCCGCCCTTATATCCTCCGTTTTTTTTTAGTTATTTTCTCCCCTACTCACAGTCAACGTGGCCGACTTGCTGCTCGTCGCTGATCGGTTTACCCACCACCGTGATAGAAGGGATGATCACTGCCTGTTGCTGATGGAAGGCTTCGTGTCAGAATTCTTCCTTTGCTCTGCAGACCCGAGTCTTTTCTCAGCAGAATGATGAGGGCGGATGCCTCCTCTCGACGCCCGTTAAACTGCCTTGGATGTATCTCTGCCACAGGGTAAGATCGTACGCGTCGCCACTGTTAAGTCTGTGTGTTATAATGAGAATTATTACACAGACCACAAGAGTAAATTTTAACAGGTCTTTACTAGTTGAAGGTCAGGGCGGAACTGCCCAATAAATCATTACACAGCACTTATATACCGGTGTGGTCACCACCGGTATTACAGTATACAGCAGCCAAGATAAAGTAGTGCAACCCTTAAAATAGTTCCCTTAAAGGTGGAACGGTTACATACACTACAGTTCGGAGGCATCCGCCCACGGGAAGCCTCCGACCGCAAATTCAGGCCCATTAAATGTTTTTATATTTGTTCCTGGGATATGGGCATAGCTGGCAAGGCCAGCATTTACAGCCCACCTCTAAATGCCCTTGAGAAGGGGGTGGTGAGCCGTCTTCTTGAAACGCTGCAGTCCATGTGGTGAAGGTACTTTCATTGTGCTGTTAGGGAGGGATTTCCAGGATTTTGACCCATCGATGAGGAAGGAACGGCGAAATATTTCCAAGTCAGGATGGTGTGTGATTTGGAGGGGAACTTGGAGGTGATGGTGTTCCCATGCGCCTGTTGCCCTTGTCCTTCTAAGTGGAAGAGGTCACGGGTTTGGGAGGTGCTGCCGAAGAAGCCTTGATGAGATGCTGCAGTGCATCTTGTAGATGGTACACACTGCAGTTGTGGTGCTGGAGGGAGTGAATGTTTCAAGTGAAGGATGGGGTGCCAATCAGCTGGCTGCTTTGTCCTGGATAATGTCAAGCTTCTTGAGTGTTGTTGGAGCTGCACTCATCCAGGTAAGTGAAGAGTATTCCATCACACTCCTGACTTGTGCCTTGTAGATGGTGGAAAGGCTTTGGGGAGTCAGGAGATGAGACACTCGCCGCAGAATACCCAGCCTCTGCCCTGCTCTTGTAGCCACCGTATTTATGTGGCTGGTCCAGTTAAGTTTCCGGTCAATGGTGACCCCCAGGATGTTGATGGGGGAGGATCGCCAATCGTAATGCTGTTGAATGTCAAGGGGTGGTGATTAGACTCTCGCTTGCTGGAGATAGTCATTGCGTGGCACTCCTGTGGCACGAATGTTGCTTACCACTTATCAGCCCAAGCCTGAATGTCGTCCAGGTCTTGCTGCATGCGGGCATGGACTGATTCATCATCTAAGGGGTTGCGAATGGAACTGAACACTGTGCAATCATCAGCGAACATCCCCACTACTGACCTTATGATGGAGGGGAGATCATTGATGAAGCAGCTGAAGATAGTTGGGCCTAGGACACTGCCCTGAGAAACTCCTGCAGCGATGTCCTGGGGCTGAGATGATTGGCCTTCAACAGCCACAACCATCTTCCTTTGTGCTAGGTGCGACTCCAGCCAATGGAGAGATTTCCCCCTGATTCCCATTGACTTCAAATTTATTCAGGCGCTTTGATGCCACATTCAGTCAAATGCTGCTGCGATGTCAAGGGCAGTCACTCTCACCTCACCTCTGAAATTCATCTCTTTTTTCCATGTTTGGACTAAGGCTGCAATGAGGACTGGTGCCGAGTGGTTCTGGCAGAACCCAAACTGGGCATCGGTGAGGAGGATATTGGTGAGTAAGTGCCGCTTGATAGCACTGTCGACGACACCTTCCATCACTTTGCTGATGATTGAGAATAGACTGATGGGGCGGTAATTGGCCGGATTAGATTTGTGCTGCTTTTTGTGGACAGGACATATCTGGGCAGTTTTCCACATTGTCAGGTAGATGCCAGTGTTGTAGCTTTACTGGAACAGCTTGGCTAGATGCACGGCTAGTTCTGGAGCACAAGGTTTCAGCATGACAGCCGGGATGTTGTCGGGGCCCATAGCCTTTGCTGTATCCAGTGCGTTCAGCCATTTCTTGATATCACGTGGAGTGAATCGAATTGTCTGAAGACTGGCTTCTGTGGTGGTGGGGAACTCAGGAGGAGGCCGAGATGGATCATCCACTCGGCACTTCTGGCTGAAGATGGTTGCAAACGCTTCAGCCTTGTCTTTTGCACTCGCGTACTGAGCTCCGCCATCATTGAGGATGAGGATGCTCATGGAGCCTCCTCCTCCCATTGGTTGCTTAATTGGCAACCACCATTCCTGACTAGATGTGGCAGGACTGCAGAGCTATGATCTGATCTGTTGATTCTGGGATTGCTTAGCTCTGACTATAGCATGCTGCTTAGCATGTATGTAGTGCAAAGTTGCAGCTTCACCAGGTTGGCACCTCATTTATAGGTATGTCTGGTGCTGCTCCTGACATTCTTTTCTACTCTCCTCATTGAACCAAGGTTGGTCCCCTGGCTTGATTGTAATGGTAGAGTTAGGGATATGCTGGACCATGAGTTTGCAGATTGTGATGGAATACAATTCTGCTGCTCCTGATGGCCCACAGCGCCTCATGGATGCCCAATTTTGAGCTGTTAGTTCTGTCCCATTTAGCACGGTGGTAGTGCTACACAACACAATGGAGGGTGTCCTCAGTGTGAAGATGGGATTTCATCTCCACAAGGACTGTGCGGTGGTCACTGCTACCAATACTGTCATGGATTGATGCATCTGTTTACAGGTAGTTGTGTGAGGATGAAGTCAAGTAGGATTTTCCCTTGTGTGGGTTCTCTGATCCCCTGCCGCAGGCCCAGACTGGCAGCTATGTCCTTCAAGATTCAGCCTGCTTATTTAGTAGTGGTTCTACTGAGCCACTTTAGGTGATGGACTTTGAAGTCCCCCACCCAGAGTACGTTCTGTGTGCTTACTACCTTCAGTGCTTCTTCCAAGTGGTGTTCAACATTGAGGAGTCCTGATTCATCTGCTGAGGGAGGACAGTAGGTGGTAATCAGCAAAAGGTTTCCTTTCTCATGCTTAACCTGAAGCCATGAGACTTCATGGGGTCCGGAGTCAATGTTGAGGACTCCCAGGGCCAATCCTTCCTGACTGTACACCACTTTGCCACCACCCCTGGTGGGTCTGTCCTGCCGGTGTGATAGGACATACCCAGGGATGGTGATGAAGGATTCTGGGACATTGGCGGATTGGTGTGATTCTGTGAGTATGACTATGTCAGGCTGTTGCTTGACTAGTCTGTGGGACAACTCTCCCAATTTTGGCACAAGTCCCCAGATGTTAGTGAGGAGGATTTTGCAGTGTCGACTGCATTGGGTGTGCCTTTGTCGATGCTGGGTGGTCTGTCTGGTTTTATTCCATTGTTTTCATAGTGGTTCGGTACAACTGACTTGCTGGGCCATTTCAGAGGGCAGTTAAGAGTCAACCACATTGCCATGGATCTGGAGTCACATATAGGCTAGACCAGGTAAGGACGGCAGATTTTCTTCCCTAAAGGACATTTGTTTATGTAGAGTGGATCCCTCCCCTCCAAACCAGAGAGAATAGCCTTGGGAGGGAAAAAATTACAAGAATAATGTAAAGGATATTTTTGTTTAACTATCACAATTATTGTTGTTTTTTTTGTTGATGGAATTCAATCAAACAAACAAATACATATTGAATAGAACACAAAAAATACAAAATAAATGGCATCATTTCCTCCAGGTTGTGTTTGCCGCAAGTTCACTTGTAATGCTGACGGTGTTGCATTCACCATGGCAACAGGACCGATGAGAGCCAGCAACTCGCCCACTGAAAAAGCAAGCAGCTTGTTTCATCATTTTAAAGCAATGGTGGAGCAAACGTGGTACTTGAGCATTGCAGAAATTTCCCAAATATGGAATTATTGCAAAAGCAATGATTTTAGCTTGTTAGTGACAAACTATATTCAAAGATAACAAATAACACTGACATATCCCCCTAACAAAATAGAATACCAGTAAGTATTTTGTAGCATATTTTGCACAGTTGATGCCAATAAAAGGAAATGAACTTCCCACCTTATGCTTATTTTTATTTGAACCTTCAGCTGAAAGCGGTGTTTGGAAAAGGGGTCATTCAAAAATAAATCACAATTTTCATTTATTATATGTCTTTGAGCAGGCCAACATTAAATATATACAGGACATGCTAATTTATATTATGAAATAAAACTTGATATCACTGTAGATCAAATCATATGAGACAATAAACAGGACCACTGGAACTTTTATTAAGATATTCATAGATTAAAACAAAAGTTGTAGGTGTTCCTGAATTTAGTTTACACCACACAACTTTTGTTCCAACCTGCGCCAAAATGTTTCTTGCAAAACGTACTAATGCCTGCCTAAGCAATACTAACAGTTGATGCAATGGCCCTTCAGGAAACCTCAGGTGCGCGCAGCTTATGGTTCTCCATCCATTTGTTTTTAATGGACATAAAGTCACACACTGTGTGCTCAAAATTTCCCAAAATGTATTCCCACTGAGACTGCTGCATCACAAAATCATCCGACAGATTATTTATTTGTGATTACCTGTTATCCTCTGCCGTCCATGACAAGACTTACAATAGGCTGCAAATAAGAAGGATTCCCAACACAGGGAATGAGCGGGAGGGAGTTCCTCCATGGAGCAGTTAATATATGGATCCCTATTTTTGAGTGTCAGTAATGTTAACACTGACTTATTATCTGTTGAGTCTGTGTGTCCCAATTATGCTTATTATCAATCACTGGACACAGACAACAAGAATAACTTTAACAGGTCTTTACTATTCGGAGGTCAGGGCTGAACTGCCCAGCAAGTCACTACACAACGTTTATATACCGGTGTGGTCACCACCGGTATTACAGTATACAGCAGCCAAGAGAAAGTAGTACATCTCTTAAGGTAGTTCTCTTAAGGTGGAACAGGTTACATACACCACATTATCAATTATACAATGTCACCCTCAACAATAATGGATAATTTTACCAATCATACACTGCCAGTGGAGAGACGTAGGGCTGAATTTTTACTTTAAAGTGTGTGCGGGTTTGCAAGCAGGTGAGCAGATAAAAGTGCTGAAATTGACTGCATGTCAGGACGCCACCTTCAACCCATCGACTTCCGCCTTTAACTCAGGTGCATTAGTCAGCACGCGAGAGGCGACTTCGGGAGAGGCGGATTATCTAATTAAAGCAATTTAGAGATAGTTAAGAGGCTATTAACAGCCTTTTTTAACTGACATTGCAGCTTTTACTGGCTGTCCACAGGATTCCCAGGCTTGCTGAGCCTCGCCAGCGAAAGCAAGGAGAGAGCTGTTGGCAATTGTGGAAACTGAACAAATGACATTTTTAGAAATCACATAAATACTCAGACCTCACACCTGCTTCCTTGCCTAAGGGAACAGCTCTTGCTGACACCATTTATGCTGAGAATTTGCTTTCAGGAGTTTGCAGGTGATTTCTACAACTTTGGAAGTTGCTCTCACTACATTGGAGGATTGTGCCTCTGATCTTCAATTTACTTCAGTCATATATCAGATCAGCATGGGTGCCACTTACGCTGTTTCACCTTGGACCTCAGATGAGGACCAGCAGCAACAACACCAGCAGCACCAGCAGCAGCAGCAGCCTCCTCCTCACTGACCTGCTGCTCTACAGGAGAGAGGGGATGAGCACAGGGGTGCAGCTTGCAGGAGACGATACTCACAACACAGGGAATATAGGCAGAGGATCAGCTCCCTGGACATGACTGAACAGCAGTGCCTCAGGAGGCTCAGGCTATTAGGCCAGGGCAGACATTTGTGACTTGCTGGAAGAAGACCTGATGCCAACTGGACCTGGTGGACACGCGTTAAAGTCACCACTGCCCTCAACTTCTTCGCCTCAGGCTCCTTCCAGGGATCTGCAGGAAACATTTGCAGGATCTCGCTGTCGGCTGCCAACAAATGTATCACCCAGGTGACCAATGCCATGTTTGTCAGGGCAGGCACTCATGTACACTTTGCCACTGATGAAGCCAGTCAGACTGAGCTGGCGCTCGGCTTTGCAGCTCTGGCTGGCTTCCCACAAGTGCAGGCTGTCATCGACTGCACACGTGGCAATCAAGGCACCCCAGATCACCCAGGCGTGTTCGTGAACTGTCAGGGCTTCCACTCCACAAAGAGCAGCTCATCTGCAACCACAAATAGATCATCATGCGTGTGTGCCAGATTCCCAGGGAGCTGCCATGATTCATTCATCCTGCTCCAGTCCACCCTCCCTCAGCTCTTCGCACCTCCGACTAGACTTACCGGGTGGCTGCTTGGAGACAAGGAGTATCCACTGAAGATGACACCCTTGAGGAGGCAAAACAATAAGGCTGAAGAACGCTATAATCAAAGCCAAATGACGACAAGATGTGTAATAGAGCAAGCAATCGAGATGCTGAAGATATGCTTCAGATGATTGGATAGATCTGGAGGAGCTCTTCAAAACATACCAGCCAAGGTCTCCAGAATGATCGTACTATACTGCGTTCTGCACAACATAGCGCAGCAGCGAGGATGTATTACCATTCACTCTAACTGACACCGTCTGCCCTCTCAGATGGATGTAAAGATCACAAGGCATTACTTGAAGAAGAGCACAGGATTTCTCCCTGGTGTCTTGGCCAAAGGTATCCCTCAACAAACACCACTAACACAGATAAACTGGTCATTATCACATTGCTGTTTGAAGGACCTTGCTGTGCACAAATTGGCTTCTGCATTTCCTACATTACAACAGTGACTACACTTAATGCACTTCATTGGCTGTAAAGCGCTTTGGGACATCCTGAGGTTGTAAAAGGCGCTATATAAATTCAAGTCTTTCTTTTCTTATTCTTGTTTCTTTCGCTAAATATTGTAACAATTGCTCTGATATTCTTTCAAATACCCTAATATTTCATCTGAATCAAAGCCAGGAGAAATGTGAAGTAAAACACAAGCAGGCCAAAGCATTGAGAGTGAGGGCCAGGAGTGGAAAAATATTGGGCCAGATTATAAAAGGTATGGGCCAAAGCAGGAAGAAACTGGAACAAGACACAAAGAATGAGTGGGCAAGAGCAGAGAAAGCTATACCAAGCATAGGGTGAAAATGGACCAGGTTACATGGAGAGAGCTAGACACAGCACTGATAGAGCTGTCTTAACCTGGCAAACAAGAAAAAAGCCGAGACAGAAAGTTAAACAGAAAATAATATGAAATAAATATTAAATGAAACAGGTTTTTGATTTGCAATGAGAGACTTTAAATACGAATCAGTGCTGGAAGAGAAAATTGCAAATGTTCAGTAGAACAGAACCACACAGGAATGAATGTGACAACAGAGTAAACAAAACTACCCATCCAAACGGAACAAAATCGGGATGAGTTTTCTCTGTTTTGCCTAGGTATGCTTATTTCCAGGGTGCAAGGCGGAGGAAAAAGGGACGGAGACCCGTGTCACAAGTTGATTTTCTTTCCTTGTTTCTGTGCCGGGGATCATTGGGCCTGTGCAGGTAAACTCAACCCAGAAATGTAGATGGGGTCAGTTGGGGTCAGGAAGAGGACACCAGGTGGAGCGGGTGGAAGAAGATCATTCTTATACTGATCTGGCTTAATAAAATATGAAAAAATATAGCAAAAGCGAGTCAGGCTAGACTTGCAATTTTTGGTAGATTGTTTTAAATCAGTGCAACTGAGCTTTTGTTCCACATCAATCCTCCAAAAGTTTTTTTTTAGACATCTGAATAGTTTTTGACTTTTAAGTGTTCACCATTGACATCGTGGCATACGATCTCCGGAACATGCTGATAGTCAACAGGATTTCACTCAGCTGTACGCAATCTCACAAAATAGTGACTGATTGCCTTTGTAGCATTTGATATGTGAAAATAGAAACCCATCGAAATTACAGTTTATGTCAGCTGCAGGACTTGTATGAATGTAAAACACAACTAAAATAAAATTCAGCAGTGCAGCAACACTGCTGTGAATTCCAACAGGGTGATATCCGTATAAGAGACAAGGCTGAATCATAGAATCATAGAAATTTACGGCACAGAAGGAGGTCATTCGGCCCATCGTGACTGTGCTGGCCATAAAAGGGCTATCCAGGCTAATCCCACTTTCCAGCTCTTGGTCCGTAGCCATGTAGGTTACGGCACTTCAAGTGCATAGCCAAGTACTTTTTAAATGTGATGAGGGTTTCTGCCTCTAAGAAAGAAAGAAAAAGAATTTTTTTTTTCCTGCCTCTACCATGCTTTCAGGCAGTGAAGTCCAGACTCCCCACCACACTCTGGGTGAAAAAGGTTCTCCTCAACTCCCCTCGAATCCTTCTACCAATTACATTAAATCTATGTCCCCTGGTTATTGACCTCAAATATGAAGTACTAGCTGGAGTGCCCAGCAGTGCCGAGGGTTTTTTGAGGGCATGTTGTTGTTGGAAGAGAGAGAGAGAGAGACTGGGGGGAGAAGAGAGAGACTGGGAGGAGAAGAGAGAGACTGGGGGGAGAAGAGAGAGACTGGGAGGAGAAGAGAGAGACTGGGGGGAGAAGAGAGAGACTGGGAGGAGAAGAGAGAGACTGGGGGGAGAAGAGAGAGACTGGGAGGAGAAGAGAGAGACTGGGGGGAGAAGAGAGAGAGAGAGACTGCTGGATTTAGTTTGGGATTAGCCTGGAGAGAGAGGGGGGGAAGGAGCACGTCAGGCCTGGCCCGATCGACTCCTGCGAAGGAAGGAAGGAAGGAAGAAGGCGAGCTCTCCCTCCCTGTCCCACCCCCTCACTCTTTCCCTCCCTCACCCTCCCCCTGTCTCTCCCTGCTTTACTCTCTCTCCCTCCCTCCCCTCTCCTCTCCCTCCCTGCCTCTCTCCTCACCCTCCCTCCCCCTCTCCTCTCCCTCCCTCCCCCTCTCCTCAACCTCCCTCCCCCTCTCCTCTCCCTCCCCCTTTCCTCTCCCTCCCTCCCCTCTCCTCTCTCTCCCTCTCCCTCCCTCCCCCTCTCCTCTCCCTCCCTCCCTCCTCTCCCTCCCCCCTCCTCTCCTCTCCCTCCCCCTCTACTCTCCCTCCCCCTTCTCCTCTCCCTCCCCCCCTACTCCTCTCCCTCCCCCACTTCTCCTCTCCCTCCCCTCTCCTCTCTCTCCCTCTCCCTCCCTCCCCCTCTCCTCTCCCTCCCTCCCTCCTCTCCCTCCCCCCTCCTCGCCTCTCCCTCCCCCTCTACTCTCCCTCCCCCCTCTCCTCTCCCTCCCTCCCCCCTCTCCTCTCCCTCCCTCCCCCCTCGTCTCCCTCCCTCCCCCCTCTCCTCTGCCTCCCTCCCCCCCTCTCCTCTCCCTCCCCCCTCTCCTCTCCCTCCCCCTGTCTCTCCCTGATTTCCTCTCTGTCCCTCCCTCCCCCTCTCTCTCTGCCTTTCCTCAGAGCCCGGACGCGGTGAGCCGAAGCCCCCATGTGCGGATCAGCGCCTCAGGGCTGGCTGGTGCGCAGCCTAGCACGTGAGGCCAGGCCGGACTCACCTTAGCTCAGGTCGCGCTCCGGGCTGCCGCCGACGTTGATGCGCGCGCTGACTCCCGCCCCGCCAGCCTTTACTAAGATGGCAGCGATGGCTACGCTCGGCTCAGTCCCGCGCCGCCAGCCTTTACCAAGATGGCGGCGATCGTGGGGCAGGCCCAGCGGGACGGGCGGTGCCTAGCTCGGGCGTGGCTGGCGAGGAGAGGCCGAGGCTTCGAGGCCTGCAGGTGGGGTAACCCTCCAAGATTGCGGTGCCCGGCGGAGGCAGCGAGTCAAGAAGAAAAAAAAGGGTGAAAGGTAGGAAAATTAATCAGCTTAGAAAAAATATTTAGAAATGAATTTACTTTTTTTACAAACAATGTCCCCTCCACACACACAGAAAGTGGGAAAAATAAACACACAGAAAGTGGGAAAAATAAATCAATAGTTAGAAATCAAGATGGCGGCCACTCACCTCAGCTCAGAAGGATTAGGCCCGCCCACACACACAATGAACCCCCCCCGTGATGCACCGATTGGTCAACCATCACGTCACTCAACGCTAATGAGCAGAATTTTGCAGTTTTTTGAACCTTTTTTGTATACTGTCGGAACAATTTTTGTCTGACCAAAAAGTAAATATGCCTATTAGACTCCCCTAATGATAAGCTTTCTTTTGATATAACATGCGTGTAGGTACGCTGTATAACTTTTGAGTGTATAGCGGACAGACAGACAGACAGACAAACAGACAAACAGACAGACAAACAGACAAACCGAGAGACAAACCGCTTTATATATATAGATTAGCAAGTGTCTTCAGCCAAAAGTGCCATGTGGGAAAACCTACTATGCCTTCTCCCAAGCTCCTACCACCATAGATGCCAGCATCCAGCCATTCAGTTCACTCCATGTACATTAAGAACTGGCTGAGGGGTAGAAACTGGACCTTGTTGCACCCATCATACGGATGAAAAACAGGCGCACTGAGGCTCAGGTTAGGGGCCAATGTACTGCGCCTCAAACACACCTGAAAAATGTCCGACTTGAAATTGGATTGGGCTGTTTTTGAGAAGTCCATGGAGGCCATCTAAAACAGGTGTTAGACCACTTACATATGTAAATGAGGGGTCTAATGTCTATTTTAAGCCCCCTAGCCAAAATTGGTCATCGCTGAGTAGGGCAGGCGTCGGGTGTTGGGTCATTCCCTGCACCCATTGGCACCTGAAAACTGGCCTAAATGAATTTCGAGGCTGAAATGTCTGTTTTATTCCTCTCATAATATCTGCATTGGCTGAAGTTTTGATAGAATGTTATAGATACTTCCTGAGGTAACAACTGAATATTTGGTAAAAGAGAAGATTTTGAGCTTATCGCTATATGTGCTCTCCAAATTCCCAGAGCAGCTCACACACGTCACACTATTGCACCCTCCAGACTTCAACTGTATCACCACAATCCTCTTCCTTCATTTTCCTTCCTCCTGACTCCCTCTACTGACCAATAAACCAGAAGTGCACCCAATCAGCTAAAGGCTGTATTAAACCAACCTTTATAGTTTAGAAATTACTGTTGGCAATATTACTATACAAATATTTAACATTGTTAACATTATTTTGTCCCTTATTTAGAAAAAGAATTAATGTTCATAATGAGATATGGGGGTCATAGCTTCAAGAGATTTCATTTTAGTCAGCTGGGTGTCTGACACACACGGATCTCCAATTCAAGCTACTGAGAAATCTACACCCACCTGTAGGATTTCTGTTTTCCCAATGTAGAGTGTACACTCTCTCCTTGTATGGACACATCCTAGACATCTTAAGCGCAGGTTGGCAGAGCCAAGATTTAGAGCCCCCTAAATATGTGCAGGAGTAAACAGCACGGGAGCAGAGAGCCAGAGCGGTAGAGTACTTTAAACAGCGCGGGAGCAGAGAGCCAGAGTGGCAGAGTACTTTAAACAGAGGGAGTGGAGAGCCAGAGCGGCAGAGTACTTTAAACAGAGGGAGTGGCGAGCCAGAGTGGCAGAGTACTTTAAACAGAGGGAGCGGAGAGCCAGAGCGGCAGAGTACTTTAAACAGAGGGAGTGGAGAGCCAGAGTGGCAGAGTACTTTAAACAGAGGGAGTGGCGAGCCAGAGTGGCAGAGTACTTTAAACAGAGGGAGCGGGGAGCCAGAGCGGCAGAGTACTTTAAACAGAGGGAGCGGAGAGCCAGAGTGGCAGAATACTTTAAACAGAGGGAGCGGAGAGCCAGAGCGGCAGAGCACTTTAAACAGAGGGAGCGGAGAGCCAGAGCGGCAGAGTACTTTAAACAGCGCGGGAGCAGAGAGCCAGAGCGGCAGAGTACTTTAAACAGAGGGAGTGGAGAGCCAGAGTGGCAGAATACTTTAAACAGAGGGAGCGGAGAGCCAGAGCGGCAGAGTACTTTAAACAGAGGGAGCGGCGGCGGGACCTTCCATGATTTCCCACAAAATAAGGTGTGATGTCACAGGGCAGCAGTACAGTCTGAGTGAGCAGACCTGCGGGAGGAACAGAGCCGGAGACCGGGTATAAAGGCAGCACGGAGCAGAGGCCTGGTAGTCTGAGTGAACGGACTACCTGCGAGGGAGACAGTCGGCAAGCGACACAACGAAGGAGTGACATCAGAATTCAAAGGTGTCGCTGGCACAAGGGAGCTGAGAGGTGAGTATAGGGTGAGTATTTGTGGTAAGTTTTTTTTTGTTCTGTTTTGAGTATATTTTTACTAAGTAGTTCATAGCCTATTTAATAGAGGGATGTGCTGATTGGTGGGTAGCTGTTGGGTGTTTCTTGTTACGTTTTAAGTCTATTTCTGCTAAATTACCTCCATAGTCTGGTAAATAGAGGCATGGCAGGGCAGCTCAATCCTGTGATTTGCACATCCTGTGCCATGTGGGAAATCCTGGATGCTTCTTGCGGCCTGGACAACCACGTGTGCAGGAAGTGTTGCCAACTGCAGCAACCCGAGCTCCGGGTTTCGGAGCTTGAGTGACAGCTGGAGTCACTACAGTGCATCCGTGAGGCTGAGAAATACTTGGAAAGCACGTTTCTAGAAGTGGTCACCCAGCAGCCTCAGAATGTGCAGGCAGAGAGGGAATGGGTGACCACCAGACAGAGAAGGAGGACCAGGCAGGTAGGGCAGGAATCCCTAGAGTGCATCTTGCTCGCTAACCGGTTCACAGTTCTGGAAACTGGTGGGGGTGATGGCTCCTCTGGGGAGAGCAGCCAGAGTCAAGGCCATGGCACCATGGGTGGCTCAGCTGCACAGGGGGGGAGGAAGAAGAGTGGAAGAGCAATAATGATAGGGGATTCATTAGTTAAGGGAACAGATAGGCGTTTCTGTGGACGCAGATGAAACTCTAGGATGGTATGTTGCCTCCCTGGTGTCGGGGTCAAGGATGTCACTGAGCGGCTGCAGGACACTCTGAGGGGGGGAGGGTGAACAGCCAGAGACCGTTGTCCATATCGGTACCAATGACATAGGCAGAAAGAGGGATGAGGTCCTGCAGGCAGACTATAGGGAGCTAGGAAAGAAATTAAAAAGCAGGACCTCAAAGGTAGCAATCTCCAGATTACTCCCGGTGCCACATGCTAGTGAGCACAGGAATAGAAGGATAGAACAGATGAATGCGCGGCTGGAGAGATGGTGCAGGAGGGAGGGCTTTAGATTCCTGAGGCATTGGGACCATTTCTGGGGAAGGTGGGACCTGTACAAGCTGGATGGGTTACACCTCAACAGAGCCGGGACCAATATTCTCGCGGGGAGGTTTGGTGGTGCTGTTGGGGAGGGTTTAAACTAGCTTGGCAGGGGGATGGGCACCATGGTGCAAATAGGAGTAGAAAAGAGGAATAAGGTGCATAAAAGAGTAAGTGTGTTGGATAGTACTAGAGAAGAAAGTAGTACTAGAGGTGGAAGTAGTACCATATTAGATAGGAGCAGACTAAGAAAGACTACGAAAAATTCAAACATGGGTTTAAAATACATGCACGTAAATGCACAAAGTGTGGTGAATAAGGTTGGTGAGCTACAAGAACAATTAGCCATGTGGCAATATGATGTTATGGCAATAACGGAAACGTGGCTTAAGAACGGTGAGGACTAGGCAATTAATATTCAAGGGTACAAGGTGTTCAGATAAGATAGGGAAGGGAAAAAGGGAGGTTTGGTGGCAGTGCTGATTAAGGAAGACATTGTAGTGTTGGAAAGGGAGGATGTTCTTGAGGGGACAAGGACAGAATCCGTTTGGTTAGAGTTGGGGAGCAAAAAGGGTATGATCACGCTGTTGGGGGTATTCTACAGGCCTCCAAATAGTGAGAGGGAGGTAGAGGAGCAAATCTGCAGGGAAATCACAGAGATATGTAAGAGCTATAGAGCGGTGATATTGGTGAACTTTAATTACCCAAATATCGACTGGGATAATGCTAGGGTAAAGGGAATGGAGGGGGAGGAATTTCTGAAATGTGTTCAGGAGAATTTCCTTGACCAGTATGTTCTTGGCCCAACTAGGAAGGAGGCATTGCTGGATCTGGTGCTGGGGAATGAGGTGTCTGTGGGAGAACACCTGGGTACGAGTGATCATCGTATCATAAGATTTAGATTAGCAATGGAGAGGAGCAAGAAACAATCTGGAGTGGAACTTCTAAACTGGAAAAGGGCTAACTTCAATGGGATGCAAAGGGATCTAGCCAGGGCAAAATGACTGACAGGAAAAACTGTAATGAAACAATGGGTGATCTTTAAAGAGGAGATGTTCCAAGTACAGGCTAGGTACATTCCAACAAGAGGGAAGGATAAGGGAACCAAAGCAAAGGCTCCTTGGATGACGAGGGAGATAGACAAGGTGATGAAACAAAAAAAGAGGGTGTATGATGAATGTCAGGTGAATTCTTCAAGGGAGAACCAGACCAAATACAATAAGTTGAGAGGGGAAGTGAAGATGAAAATAAGATTGTCAAAGAGAGAATATGAGAGTAGAATGGCGGTTAACATAAAAGGGAACCCAAAAATCTTCTACCGGCATGTAAACAGTAAGTGGGTAGTAAGAGGTGGGGTGGGGCCTATTAGGGACAAAGAAGGTGATATATGCTTAGAGATGCAGGGCAAGGCTAGAATACTCAATGAATACTTTATATCGGTGTTTACTAGGGAGGTGGATGCTGACAAAATATCGGTAGAAGTGGAAAAGGTAGAAGCAATGGAAGGGGTTGAGAATTGATAGACAGGATGTACTAGAAACGCTGGGTATGCTTAGAGTGGATAAGGCACCTGGTCCAGATGGCTTGCATCCCAGGCTGCTAAGGAAATTGGGGGAGGAGATAGCGGAAGGGCTTGCCATAATTTTCCAATCTTCCCTAGATGCGGGGGAGGTGCCTGAGGATTAGAAAGTGGCAAATGTGACACCATTGTTCAAGAAAGGGTGTAAGGACAATCCTAGTAACTACAGGTTAACATCAGTGGTGAGTAATGTTTTAGAAACAATAATCAAGGAAAAAATTAATGGGCACTTGCAGAAGTTTAAGCTAATTAAGGAGAGCCAACATGGATTTGTAAAAGGCAGATTGTGTTTGACTAATTTAATTGAATTTTTTGATGGAGTAACTGGGAGGATTGATGAAGGGAATGCAATGGATGTTGTCTACATGGATTTTAGGAAGGCGTTTGACAAAGTACCACATAGAAGGCTGGTTAACAAAATTGAGGTTCATGGAATAGATGGGTCAGTGGCAGCTTGGATAAGGAATTGGCTTAAGGACAGAAAACAGCAAGTTGTGGTAAATGGCTGTTTTTCAGACCGCAGGATGGTAGACAGTGGTGTTCCCCAAGGGTCAGTGCTGTGGCCACTGCTTTTTTTGATATATATAAATGACCTGGATATTGGAATACAGAGTAGAATTTCTAAATTTGCCGATGACACCAAACTTGGGGGTGTGGCAAACAGTGAGGATGATACCAATCAACTGCAGCAAGACATAGAAATGCTAGCAGAATGGGCAGACAAGTGGCAGATGGAATTTAATACAGAGAAGTGTGAGGTGATGCATTTTGGCAGAAGGAACAGGGAGAGGCAATATACACTTAATGGCATAGTTTTAAAGAGTGTGCAGGGTCAGAGGGACCTGGGAGTTAATGTGCATAGGTCCTTGATAGTGGCAGGACATATTGAGAGAGTAGTTAGCAAAGCATATGGGATCTTGGGCATCATAAATAGAGATCTTGAGTACAAAAGTAGAGAAGTTATGCTGAACCTTTATAAAGCGCTGGTTAGGCCACAACTGGAGTATTGCATCCAGTTCTGGTCACCACACTTTAGGAAGGATGTGAAGGCACTTGAGAGGGTGCAGAGGAGATTTACCAGAATGGTTCCGGGGATGGGGGATCTTAGCTACAAGGACAGGTTGGAGAAGCTGGATTTGTTTTCATTAGAGCAAAGGAGGTTGAGGGGTGATCTGATAGAGGTGTACAAGATTATGACAGGTTTGGATAGGCTAGACGGGGTAAGGCTGTTCACACTAGTTAATCGTACAAGGACTAGGGGACACAGATTTAAGGTTTTGGGCAAGAGATACAGGGGGGATGTGAGGAAAAACTTTTTTACGCAGTGAGTGGTGAGGACCTAGATCTCGCTGCCGATGGAAGTGGTGGAAGCGGAGACACTCAATATTTTCAAGGGGAGACTGGATAGGCACTTGAGGGAAATAAACTTGCAGGGCTATGGGGATAGAGCAGGGGAATGGGACTGCCTGGATTGCTCCACAGAGAGCTGGCACGGACTCGATGGGCTGAATGGCCTCCTTCTGTGCCGTTATGACTCTATACTCTATGAGTACCACTTCTGTTCAGTCAGACAGCTGACTAGATCTTATCATTGGTAAGATTCCCGATCTTTCCAGCTAAGACTGTGTTACCATTAGAGCTTTAGCCTGCAAGGTTATCAG
Source organism: Somniosus microcephalus (assembly GCF_052327205.1). Classification (NCBI taxonomy): domain Eukaryota; kingdom Metazoa; phylum Chordata; class Chondrichthyes; order Squaliformes; family Somniosidae; genus Somniosus; species Somniosus microcephalus. Next base: position 226,257,692 of record NC_140988.1, read on the forward strand.
AAATTGAGTGAGATGAATCCCAGTCCCCATTGACAGGTCTAACCCTCCAGGTTACATTAGTGAGTCAGGCTGGCTGCTCGATCGTAAACAGTGTCCTGGATTACTACAGACCTGTCTGGATCAAGAATTGACTTACCATATCTGCCTCAGAGGTTTGACTTTTTTCCAAACTTCCATTCCCAAAGACACCCTCTGCACTAAGAAGCATATTCATTAGTTGGTTGCAAATATGTGACAAGCATGAATTTGAATTCTTGGCTACTGAAGGTACTAGAGGTTTCATGCAAGCAACTTGATGAGCAGCGCAACTCATCATAAACCGTCTCAGTTCATTGCCACCACTGTCCCTAGCACAGCATAAACACACATTGATTCCACAAGTTGGAGATGCAGAACTTCAGCAGCAGCTGTTTGCTTCTCTGCAGACTAATCATGGTAGAAATCAAGTACTATGTATATAAGTGGATGTTGTCCTACCCAACCTCCAAGTAACATTCAGCAGCTGTCATCCAAAGTTTCAAAGTTTCCTCATCAGCAAGATGATGGACATCTGTCTCCAATGCAGTAGAAGGACTTACACAGTACAGCTCCCATCATGTCAGCTGCCTTAATGTTTCAAGCATCCAAGTTGAATGTCACGTGCTATGTTTATTCATCACCAACCTGTTCATCCGGGACCTCTTGAGGGGCTTTGCCGAAGAATACCTCCAGGATACTCCATGTAGACCGGAGTCCTCCTTCACTGCGATTGTTTCCCTTTTATGCCATAAATTCACCTCGCAGCTCGGCCTCGGATCTCACATGTAGATCAAAGGAAGCCCTTCCACCACGCGCCTAGAAATTCTGAATCATGAGGAACTGTTTGGATGCATTATTATACACTGCAAGCTTAAATTTAACTAAGACTTTGCAGTCTTTGAAGAAAGGCAAGAAAGCCAAAGTGCCCTCCACCTCTTTTCCTTGCGGTCTCAAAGGAGTGTGTCCAGACTGATGTTAGTACCCACCAGACACTGATATGAATCGGCAATTAGAACAGATGCCCATTAAATCTACAAATCAATAATTTCAAGATATCATTTAGCCATCCAATGCCATAATACCACCCGGGCTCAACAGCCACCGCCATATCCCTCTGGTTATCCCATTTTTCAAGATGAAGAGTGGAGCGCACCCCAGGTTTTTCTGTCAGCAACACAATATCAGCAGAAAAAAGGAGTGCAACAATATTTCCAAAAATGCCTGGAGCAGGCACTCCAAGGCCATTCCTTACAATGTCACCCAGCATAACATTAATGAAAACATTGAATAAGGGTGGCTGACAGTGGACAACCTTGCTTGGCTTGAGAGAGATAGGATCAGTGAGTCTCTCATCCACTCTTACATGGATCTTGGAGCTGAAATACACATCGTGGACAAAATCCTCAATTTGGCCATGTACTCACATAGCTGCAAGAGACAAGCAACAGAATTTGGAGCTGGATGTTGGCAGCATACATACAATGGATTTGTAACTGCATGGTAAATCTACCAAAAGGTTTAGGGGTTGAATTTCCATGGCAGTTCTCCCGATTATCACCATAACTTTAGCAGAAGATCGACGGAAACCGTGGAGAAATGGCGTAAACAAGGCATGTAAACATGTTTTACCAGGACAATGTGCATTGCTGCCATGGCAATGTGTTTGCCCTGTGCCCCAACACATGTGGCACAGAATAAACAAGCATACTGTCAGCACATGATACCTACATGATGCATATTCACAGACTCACATAACGTGGCTGCTAGCCCGAGCACTTGAATGGTCCCCATCTCTCAGATACTTCTTTTCAATATATGTTTGTTTTTCAATCTGTTTGCAGGAGCAGGCTGCACGTATCAGGCAGCAGCACATGCAGAATGGAGAAGGGTTCACCTATTACTTCTGACTCCTTACAAGCAAATTCTGGGCAAGGAGGCAATAGAAGGATTACCTCTTCTAAACACATGACAAGTATCATCTTTTCTTTTAATTTTATTACTCACTCCCTCACATACGGATGTGCACTGCAGCATTGCAGCATAACACACTGAAACGTCTTCCCAAGTAAGTTCTGTTTTAAGGGTTGCCCTTCTGTTACTATTCTAAAATATGCTCTTCGGCTTCTGTAGATTCTTAAGTGGAGGAGGTGGCAGACAGAGCCCAAACTGCAGCCTCAACTCAGCATTTCATAATACCCTGCATCACCCACTGCTACAAGCACCATCACAGATACACCCACTCCAGGAAGATCAGTTAGTAAGTTACAGGAGAGAGCACTTGATGAAGCACAGATCAAGGGCTAGAAATTGGGCTCCTTTGGGCCTCCCAGGGGCACTAGCGGGTGCAGTGATATCAACGCCTCCCGCTAAATTCGGCAGGAGTTTTGCAGCAGCGGTAAGATGTTGCGCCCCGATCACCTGCGCCCAGAGATCGTGACGTAATTGCCAGTAGCGCCACGGATGAAAAATTCCCTCTCGCCCCCTTCTTGCATGCCTGCCATTAACGTCAGGTAGAGGAGGCAGCTTTTAGTCGGATGTCCCCTGGAGGAGTGCTATTTAAAGGCGTCCACATCCGGTTTAGTTTTTGTTGGCCAACAATGCTGCGTTGTTATTTTCACATAGGCAAAGAAGCTTTTTGACCGATTTGAGTGTTTTGCATTTTAATGAGTGTTCTGGCACATAAAGATTCTTCAGTTTCATTGAGGGGAGATTTGAAAGTGCAATATTTGTATCCTTTCATGAGGGCTGTACTGGCACTGGACCTCGCCCTCCAGCGTCAATGTCGGAGGCAACTGAGGCACAGAGAAAGCGTGCAAAATGTGGCCAGAGGTAGGAGGGTCAACAGGGCTCTCAACAGGAGGCCTTACCCACCCAGGTTATTCTGGCACCAGTTCTCCTACATGAATTTCACTGAGGACCAGTGTGTTAGATGGCTCCACTTCAGCAAGGACGTGGCCACAGAGCTCTGCCACCTCCTGCAGCCAGTCCACGAGCTTCAGATCAGGACCACCACGGCTCTCTCAGTGGCAGTCAAGGTCACCGTCACCCTCAATTTCTACGCCAGCAGATCATTCCAGTGTGCGACAAGCGACATCTCCAACATCTCCCAGTTTGCCGTCCATTGCTCCATCCGCCAGGTCACAAATGCTCTATACAGAAGGAGAAGGGACTATATTTCCTTCCCCACGATCAGAGAGAAGCAGTGCGAGCGTGCATGTAGCTTTGCCAGGATAGCGGGCTTCCCCATGGTGCAGGGCACCATTGATTGCACCCATGACGCTTTGTGGGTACCTCATAACAATCCTGAGGTATTCCGTAACCGCAAAGGCTACCACTCACTTAATGTACAGTTGGTGTGCGACCACACATGGCGAATCCTGACCGTCAATGCCCGCTATCCTGGCAGCAGCCACGATGCCCTCATCCTGCGCCAGACCTATTCCAGCCACCACATCAAGCTCACAGCTGGCTGCTGGGAGACAAGGGCTATCGACTCTCCACCTGGCTCAGGACTCCTCTCCGCAACCCCAACACTCCTGGCCAGCACTCATATAATGAGAGCCATGCTGCCACCAGGAACATCATTGAGCAGACCATCGGAATGCTCAAGCAATGGTTCCGCTGCCTTGACCACTCAGGAGGAGGCCTCCAGTACTCGGCTGGGCGGGTGTCAATTTTCGTCATCATCTGCTGCATGCTGCACAACTTGGCCATTATGAGGGGACAGCCATTGCCACCGGGCATAAATCCACCACCTCAGGAGGAGGAGGAGGAGGAAGACGAGGAGCAGGAGGAACAGGAGGATGAACAGCAGTGACGGAGGAGGCAGCCACTCAATCGGCGTTCTGCAAGGTCGGTCCATGACCGTCTCATCAGACTTCGTTTCCAGTGACTTCGAGTCCTCTTTCCGGTTGCTGAGCACGTCGCCATCATTCCATCACTTTGTGATTCCAAACCACACCCCAGAACTGAAATGAGACACAGCACCAAATCTGCAACATTCCAGTAATAAATTTATCAAAAACCATTAACCACATATAAACAACAACAATATTGACTAATCACCCTTTGCAAACCCTTGCCTCCCCTCTTTACAGTCCCCTTTTTTAATTTAGTGCTCCTATATAGTGTCTCCCCAGTGGCTGCAGCAGGGCTGGTGGAAGTCTGCTGAGTGTTGGTGCCAGAGACTACAGATGGCCATGCAGGACGCCCATGACTAGATCTGGGCCTGGAAGGCCTGGCTGTACACTGCACCACCTCAGGCTGGGTAGCAGCACTCTGGCCTGGCTGGATGACAGGCAGCGACAAGTGCAATGGCAGAGTGTCAGTGGTGGGATCAGGAATGCTGTCATCCTGAGAGAGGAAAGCAAGTCCACTGACCCACTGCCACTCCCCCGGGGCAGCGCCTCAGCATCCCTACCAAACTGCTGGAGCACAGATTGCTGGCTTGCTGCGACTCCGTGAGATCTGCGGTAGATTGTGGTGGGCCCAGCAACGATGGCAGCAGTCAGATCTTTCGTGGCATCTAGCTGAGATTGCTTGAGAGCAGTCTGAGACTCGATGGCAGCAACCATTGACTGCATTACAGCACTAAGACATTGCGTCGCTTCCACCTGTGATGCAATGGAAGCTGCCACATTGCCCATGACACGCGTCGTGAGGTCGGTATCTGCACGGTCTCTCTGGGAGTCCACTATCCTCTGCACAGTGGAAATGATGGGCTCCATGGTGTGCGCAGAGCTCTGTGCAATGTTGGAGGCAGACTCCTCCACGCTCCTTACCATTGCTGAGAGGCTCTCGGGCACCCTTGCCATTGCACCTATTATCTTGAAGTGCATGGCAATCACCCTTCATGTGAACACCTCCCCATCGAGGTCCTCATCTGAGTCTTGTGTAGCAGAACTTGCACGCGAACTCGCCCTCTGGGGAGCTGGCTCCCGAGCTACCCTTTCCCCCTGGCCTTGCTGCAGCCCACTCATCCCTGGTGCATCACCCAGTGCAGACCCCTCTACTAAACTTTCCTCTAAAGATCGCGAGGTGCCAGTATCTGAGGTGGTGCCTGCGGGTGAGAGATGCAGTGACGCGGTGCTTTGCTCCTCCTCCTCTTCTTTCCTCACTCTCATTGGGGGGCTCAGGGATAGGCTGGTCATCTGGTTGCTGATTATCTGAACGTATAAAGGCACAACACTCGCATTAAGGTGAGGGCAGGGGGGCAGGAATGGAGCAAGGAATGCAGACATTCTCAGGAGGTGGAAAGTGAAAAAGGTCTGTAGTGCGAGGGGGAAGTGGGATGAGAGAAGGAGAAGGGCTGAAGATACCATTTTTGCCCCTAATGGGGTTGATGTCACCGACGGCCATGGCGCCCACCACCTGCTGCCCAATGAGTCGCAGCACTCACTCTTCCAGGACTGAGAGCTGCTGGAGCTGCGCATCACCCCCGTCTGCTCTCTGTTGCTCCCTCCTATTGTGGGCCATCTTGGCCTGCAAGAGAAACAAATGTGTTTCAGTCACAGTCCAGCTATGTGTTTGGGAGATATGCCTGCCGTCATTGAATAGCTATGATTGTAGGCAAGGTGTGAGATGTGGATGTGAGTTTGAGTAGGTGAAGATGTTTGGTGGGTGAGTGGTGGCGGTGTGGTTGTTTGCGCAGTGTGCACAGACTGAGGTTCAGATGCTGGTGTTAAATCTGTGAATCTTGATGTATGGTGTCCTTCAATAAATAGACAGAGACTGCAGAGGAACAATCAACAGGTGTTTACTGGATGAGGGTTACTCTAAAACTTACAGTACAGATCCCTACTCAGGGTTTATATACAGGTGTGGTCACTGCCGGTACTACAGTATACAGGAGCTGTAAAAAGTAGTTCTCCCCTTAAAGGTACATACACTACAATTCCTCCCCTTTTAGATTAACAGTACCATAACATTCATTTAACAATTAACACTTACAACATGCAAAATTAACTGAAAGTAGTCCATTTATAAATTCAGTCTTGGGGCGGTTTCCTGATCCTTTCTGGATAGCGCCTTTCCTGAGTGTCTTGCTCTTGGTGCGGAGGCAATTCTGGCCCCCTGTCGTCGGTTGGTTCATCAGCTTCCGATGCTACTGTTTCTGGGGTAGATGCTACCTGTATGTCGGGTTCATTACCAGGTACGCGAGACATGGGGTTGACTCGTTCCTGTGACTCTAGGATCTGGTCGACATGGTCTCACAATGTTCTCCCCAACATCCACTGTGTACATTAATGGCCCCTGCCGTGTGCATATCGTTCCTGGTTGCCATTTCTCTGTTCGGTAGTCGCGGGCCAAAACTGGTTGCCCTACATTGAAGCTTCTTGTCGGCTTCTCATTGATGTGCTGGAATTGCTTATTCTCAACATCTCTTCGAACATTTGGTCTGAGCAAATCCAGACGAGATCTCAACCTTCGGTTAAAGAACATCATGGCCGGGGTCTGGTTGGTGACTGTATGTGTCGTATTTCTGTAGGCTAACAGGAAATTGTCCACCTTATGCTGCAGTGGAATGTCGTCATCGCACATGGCCCTTACTGCCTTTTTAAAGGTTTGTACGAACCTCTCAGCAATCCATTTGTGGCTGGATGATACGGGGCGGATGTGTAATGCCTTACCCCATTCCTTTTCATAAATTTCCGAAACTCTTCGGACACAAACTGTGGTCTGTTATCAGAGCAAATCTGCTCTGGCAAGCCGTTCCTGGCAAATATGATCCGTAGGACTGCAATCGTTTTCTCCATGGTGGTGGAGGACATTTTGATCACCTCAGGCCATTTTGAGTGCGCATCCACTGCTATTAAAAACATTGAGTCCATGAATGGACCAGCAAAATCAATATGCACCGTTGCCATGGAGAGGAGGGCCACTCCCATGGGTGTAGAGGGGCATGTGGTGGTGCATTTTGGACCTTCTGGCATCCTTAGCAGCTGTTCTCTTCTGGATGAGAATGCTGGCAACAGTGAGTCGCCATGTGTTGGCCATCCCTTCACCGTCAAGTCATATACCCAAGACAGTGTCGGGTCATTTCGGGTCTCTTTCTCTATACCCGGGTTAGTTATTGGCAAGCGTTCAATTATAGTCGAATAAAATATTTCGACAGGGTCCACTGCTGGTGCTTCCTCCGCAGTAGGCAGTGGCAGGCGTGATAGCCCATCAGCATTTCCATGCTGTTTTGTGCCCTTATACTCTATTTCATATCGGTTCGCCCCTAGAAAAAGGGACCATCTTTGTAGCAGTTGCGCAGTCATCACCGGAACGCCCTTCTTTGGATTAAAGATGGAGACAAGTGGTTGGTGGTCAGTCAACAAGGTGAACTTCTGCCCGTGCAGATAGTGGTTGAACTTTTTCACTCCCCACACTAGGCTGAGGGCCTCCCTGTCAATCTGGGCGTAGTTACGCTCGGCTGAGGTTAGTGACCGAGACGCAAAGGCTACTGGCCTCTCCGAGCCGTCCGGGAATTAGTACTACAGCACCGCTCCAATACCATAGTGTGATGCATCACACGCCAACCGAATTGGTAGTGCTGGGTTGAAATGAGCCAACACCTCTTTTGATGTGATCAATTCTTTGCACTTCTGGAAAGCTCGTTTACATTCGTCATTCCACTTCCATGGTACCCCCGTTTGCAGTAGGGTGTTCAGTGGGTGTAGTACTCTAGACAAATTCGGCAAGAACTTATGGTAGTAGTTCACCAGCCCGAGGAACAACCTCAGTTGTGACACATTTTCCGGTGCTGGAGCCTTGACTACTGCCTCAATCTTTTCAGGGGACTTATGTAACCCCTCTTCATCAATAACGTGGCCACAATACGAGATCTGCTTCTGGAAAAACTCGCATTTGTGGCGATTAGCTCGGAGCCCATATTCCTTCAATCTAGTGAGCACCTGCTCCAGGTTGGCGAGGTGATCACTGTCATTTTCGCCCGTGACCAGGATGTTGTCCAAATAACACTGGGTCCCTGGAATCCCTTGCAGGACTTGATCCATCGCCCTTTGCCAAATAGCCGGAGCTGATGCTACACCGAACACCAGCCGGTTGTATTGGTAGAGACCTTTGTGAGTGTTGATCGTGAGGTACTGTTTCGAGGCTTCTTCTACCTCCATTTGCAGGTAAGCCTGGGCCAGATCAATCTTAGTGAAGTGTTTTCCTCCAGATAGCGAGGCCAAAATATCTTCAATCCGCGGAAGCGGATATTGTACCGTGTGAAGGACTGGGTTCACTGTCACCTTAAAGTCTCCACAGATGCAAACCCTCTTTGGTTCCCCTGGCGTATTACTCAACGACCTCTTCATTACAGGAACGGTGGGTGTAGCCCACTCGCTCCAGTCCACTTTGGACAGTACGCCAGAACGTTCCAAACCTTCCAGCTCTGCTTCGACGGCTGGGCGGATCGCATAAGGCACCGGTCTGGCCTTAAAAAACATTGGGCTTGCATTTTCCTCTATTTTGATCATCGCTGTTATGCCTTTTAGTGTTCCGAGTCCCTCCTGGAACACTTCTTGTGCATCAGTTAGCATTTTTGACAGTCGTCCAGGTGTGACGTCGTCATCCTTTTTGGCATCTACTGTCAGTGCTTGTATGGAATGCCAATCTAACTGTATCTTCCGGATCCATTCACATCCTAGTAGTGGTGGTCCTCCATCTTGATTACATTATGTAGTTTCAGACAACCCAGCTCCTTGCTTCCGGAGTCTGTATCACTTTTCTGTTCGTCTGAACTACTCTCCGTCACCTTATGTACCTTTTTGTACTTCTCCTGTGGAGATTTCTTGCTGCTGATTTTCTTTCCCGACCTGCAGACTCTTGCTATGTGTCCTGCTTTTCCACACTGTCTGCACACTTGGTCCTTGAACCAAAAATCCTTATGGTCGTGTGTTGTTCTGCCGCAGCGATAACACTCCACTGCTCCATATGACATTTCATTTGTGCCATATTCTTGCGGTCTCCGTTGTATCTCTGCAGCGCCCCGTGCGGCTGCTTCGTGTGATACTGCCATGCTGAAAGCCTTGTCCAGCGTAAGATCCTTTTCTGATAGAAGCCGTTTCTCGGTTCCTTCACTTTGAAGCCCACACACAAACTTGTCCCTTAAAGTATCTGCTAGTCCCGTTCCAAACTGGCAGTGTTTCGATAGCTTGCGCAGTTCCGTTAAATACTCAGCATTACTTTTGTCTTTATGCTGGTTCCTTTTGTGAAACTTAAATCTTTCTGCTGTCAGCAGCGGTGTGGGATTTAAGTGGTCCTGTAGGATTGCCACTATGCTTTCAAAATCCTTTTCCACTGGCTTCTCTGGGGTTACTAGGTTTCGCAGTAAGCCATACGTTTTTGCACCCATGGAATTCAACAATACCAGTGCTTTCCTGGCATCTGGCACTTCATTCGCCTTGCAGTACACTTCAATGCGTTCTACATATGTCACCCAATCTTCGACTTCATTGTCGAACGCTGTGACACTGCCACTCTTCGGCATCCCTGGGTGTGGTTAGACTGGCTAAAAATGGCGTCTCCCGCACTCTCCCTTCTTCTCCGCTGGCTCCAAATGGCATCTCCCGCGCTTTCCTTTCTTCCCGCGCTCTCCCTTCTTCTCCACTCTGGCACAAAATGGCGTCTCCCGCGCTCTCCCTTCCTCTCCGCTGCGGCTCAAAAATGGCGTCTCCCGCGCTCTCCCTTCTTCTCCGCTGCGGCTCAAGTCTTCTCTGGATGGTCGACGCCCATATTTCTGGACTCGGCCTTCTTCTTTCACTGTTCTCCAGGAGCGAATCCCTGGGAGGTGATGCAGAGTTGCAGGTAGGTTTGAATCCACTCGTCGCCAATGTTAAATCCGTGAATCTTGGTGTATGGTGTCCTTCAATAAATAGACAGAGACTGCAGAGGAACAATCAACAGGTGTTTACTGGATGAGGGTTACTCTAAAACTAACAGTACAGATCCCTACTCAGGGTTTATATACAGGTGTGGTCACTGCCGGTACTACAGTATACAGGAGCTGTAAAAAGTAGTTCTCCCCTTAAAGGTACATACACTACAGCTGGTATGTAGGAACTGTTGAAACATGTACTCACCTTGACCACCCAACTGAGATCGTTGAATTTCTTGTGGCACTGTGTCAGACTGGGTTCCTCCACACTACTGGCAGAAACCTCCTCGGCCACTTCCCTCCACATTGCCCTGAACACCTGAAGTGATGGCCTCCTTCCAGTGGCCGGGAACAGCATTGCCCTCCTTCGCTCCACTCCAGCCGCCAATGCCTCCAATGCCACGTCTGTGAACTGACGAGCTCTCCCCCTGGGAGTTGGAACAGCCATAGCCATCAGGGGATTTACTTGCTCGCAGGTCGCCTCAAAGCCAGCAATGCTGAAAATGAGCTTCTGCACAATGATGCAACCTTCCCTTTAAGAGTTGGAAGGAACCCATGTGAAGGATCATTGCTGAATGCATTGCAGCTGAAATTCATTAGCGCTCTGCTGGTAGCACCCCTGTAATGCCCCTCTTCCTTCCTGGGGCACTAACACCCAAATTAGTAGAAGTTCAGAATCCTTAGCGCCTGGCGCTAAACTTTCAAAATGTCAAAAGTTAGCGCCCCAAATGGGGCGATACCCAATTTCATCCCCCAAGAGTGAAGAGGAGCAAGTACAGGTGGAAGAGCCACGACCTGTTGGTTGAAAGCCCAGTTCAAGGGCTCTAGCCGCAGCTAAGCCCAAGAATTCGAACATCACAAGCCCTGCTTCTGCTCCTCACTCTGTTATGACCTCACTTTTGGAGGCATAATAGGCAGGATTCCTGGCTCCCCAATAAATCTGCTTTAATTAACTGATGGGGCCTGGCAAAATTGACACTTTTGACTCCAACTCTTGACCATCTCCATGGACAGCCATGTTTCTGGGCTGTCGAAAGTGTTAACCTCACCGGCTACATAGGCCTTTAACTCCAATACATTTCCTGAAATTCCATGAGGGGTTCGACTGGTTTCCCACCATATCTCCAATGGGAGACTGGTGGAACCCTAATGAAAATGGAAAAAATGGTTCAAAATAACTGTTTGCACCATCTCCCTGGGGGTTCTGCTGGTTTCCTACCAAAGTTATGATGGGAAAACAAGAAAAACCCCATAGAATTTCAGGGGTATTACACATTGCTCAATTCACCACCCCACTTCATTCACTTACCAACAATCTCTATCAATCAAGACTCATATACCTAACATTCATAGCTTCAGCTCACACTCACACACTTACCACTGCTGCAAGCCTCACACCCACATCTCACAGCTTGCACACACTGCCAGCTATTCAACCATGACAGCCACATCACCCAAACACATTGAACCACGCTCACTGACACACTTCCCTGTCTTTTGCAGGATAGGTTGTCGCATAACCAGAGGCAGCAGGTGCTAACCTGCACGGCTGCATGTCCTTAACCCGATGGAGGAGACGGTGCTGGCCATTATTGGGAGGGACATTGCTGAACCCGTGGCCAGCAGCGGGGCCGAATCAATTGAAGATGGTGGTATACTCATACCTAATCTTCCTTCTCACATCCCACTTCACCCTCATCCCACAATCCCTGCTGATTTACAAGCTGCAGGTGGTATAAGCATCCACTTCTTGCTTTTCCCACCCTCCCCTCACCACATCCCTACCCTTGTGCTTTTCTCCTTTCAGTTACCCAAGAACTGCAACCTGGCCAGGCAGTGGTGGAGGAGCAAGAACTGGAAGAGGAACAAGGCAGTGATACTGAAAGCACAGCACAAGCAGAAGCCACCCAACGTCTGAGTGCTGCAATGGAAGCTCAGACTGAAGTCATGCAAGCTCAGCTTGCTGCCACGCAAGCATAGACTGCTGCCATCATGGCTGGGTTTACCAGAGTTGAAAGGGGCTTGCAGGGTGTCACAGCAGTCCAGCAATCTGTCCTCCAGCAGATTACTGGGATTGCTGAGGCGCTGTCCCGGTGGAGTGGCAGTGGCTCCGGGGAGGACGAACCTGCTGTCCTCTCTCAGGATGACAGCATTCGTCCTCCCATCACTGTCACTCCACCAGTGCCCTTGCTGTTGCCTGTCAGCCAGCCAGCCCAGACAGCTGCCACCCAACTGAGGTGGTGCAGTCCAAAACCAGTCCAGAGCTGCTCGAGGTCATCCTGCAAGGCCATCTCCAGTCACCCCACTGAAAATCAGCAGCCTTCCACCAGCCATGCTGCAGCCACTGAGGTCGCACTGCGTAGGAGCACTAGGACAGGCAAAAAGGCACACTGAAGACCGGCACTGATGGAATGCACAAGGGTGCTTAGTTGACTTTTGATTGAAATATTGAAATGGTGTGATTCATAAAATTGGTTTGGAATGTTTGTTTTATGCTGCCTTTTATTGTAGCATTGTGGCGAAAAGGACACTGTGATGGTCAGTAACGGAGGGAAGGTAAGGTGTGGGACTATTGTTGAATGGGGATTTGGGGTTGCGTTCACTGGTACCGCAGTCGGATGAATCATTCACAGACAGTCCGGGCCGAAAGGGGCTGTCTGGATTGCCTCCTCCCTTCCGCTTCCTCCCCCTCCTCCTCCTCCTCCTCAGCTCATCACAGTATGCCTGGTGGCAAGGGCTGTGCCCTCATGATGGCGAGGTTGTGGAGCATGCAGCAGATGACGACAAATCTTGAGAAGTGCTCTGGTGAATACTGCAGGGCTCCTCCAGAGCCAATGGTCTGCTCGCTCACATTCCTTGTGGCAGCATGACTTTCATTATATGCATGCTGATCATGTATAGTTGGGTAGTGTGGCGGAGTATGAGCCAGGTGGTCAGCGGATAGCCCTTGTCGCCCAGTAGCCACCCTTTGGTTTGTTATGGTGGTTCAAATGCTGATGGTGATGACTGCTGCAGGATGAAGGCATCATGGCTGCTGCTAGGATATCGAGCAATGACTTGCATGCTGTGTATAGTCACAAACCATTGAGGGAGTGGAATCCCTTCCAGTTGCGGTACATCTCCAAATTGAGATACGGCAACGTGTGTGAAGTCAATGGCACCCTGCACCATGGGGAAACCTGCTATCCTGGCGAAGCCACATGCTCGCTCCACATGCTTCTTTCTGGCAAGAGAGAATGAAATGTATTCAGCTCTCCTTATGTACAGAGCCTCACTCACCTCCCTTATACAGGAGTGGACGGTGAACTGGGAGATGTTACAGATGTCGCCTGCTCCAGCCTGGAAGGAGCCCGACGTGAAGAAGTTCAAGGCCACGGTCACCTTTACATCCACTGGCAATGCCGTCCTCGCCCTGGACTGAGGCGGCAGGTCTGCCTGCAGCAGGTGGCAAATTTCAGTGAGCACCTCCTTAGTAAAATGGAGGCGCCGCACATACTTTTTGTCTCTGAGATCAAGGTAGGAGTAAATTCTCCCTGAAGACCTTGGGTGGCTATGACCTCCTGCTGAGAGCCCTTCTCCCCCTCCTCCTCCTCCCTCTTCTAGCAGCTTGTCCTGCTCTGTGTCACCTCTGCTCTTTCTCCCTGTCATGCTGCAGGTCAAGTGGGATACAAACTACTGCTCCCATGTCTGGGAGCAACTAATCTGAGCAGACCCTTGCAAGTCAGTACCAAGTCCTTGATCATGTGCCACACCATCCCTTGTAGACTTTAAGAAACTTTAAAGAAGTTTAGAAAGCACCAAACACTTCTACAAACTCAGCAACAGCCAGTAGAAATCAATCAGCAACTAACCTGAAAGTAGGTGATGATCCCTTTAAATAGCACTGGTGGGGGGTCCTTCCAGCTGCTGAACGCATGTTCAGCTGTGCGAATTTAAGAGAAGGTGTTAGCTCCAGTGTTGAGGTCAAAATGGCAGTGCTGATGTCAAAACAGCATTACACGCTGATTGATGTCACAATCTGCCTACTTTGCCTAATTACGGCGCCACTCCCAGCGCTAACACTAACGCCCTCATCAAAATGGCGTCTGGTGCAGTCTGCGCCAGAGATATGCGCACGCTGCTTGGACGCCATTTTCAACACAAACTAGCACATGTAGGCCTAGAAATTGGGTTTTGGTCTTGCCAGGGCTGTAGCGCCAGAAAGTTTGCGCCAGCGGTAATGCGGCAGCGCGCGATGAAAATTCGGGTGCGCCGGGCCCAGACGGCGGCGGGCGCTAAAACCCTCCTTTCGCGCCTCAAAACGGGCGTGAACTTGGGTTTCCCGGCGCTAATCCCCCGCTGCGGCACCCGATGCGGTGCGGCAGGCGGGGGAACTGCAGGCCTCCTCCTCCTGTTAAGGAGGAGCTGCCTGCAGCCGACAACTGTCCGGCGGATTGACCCGACATCTGAGCCCGGCACCTCGGGGAAGTGCCGGGCTCGCATCAGACACTGATCAGGGCCGCGGGGGGGGAATGCAGGAGTCCGGGAAGGGAGGTGCGGGCAGGCGGCCGCCGGGAACGCGGCCGGCTGCCGCTCCACCTTTATGCGCCGGCGCACACTGGGGGAAGACTCTGTTGCCAGAGTCTTAGTTGCGCCTGCCACGGGCGAGGCGGGCGCAACTGAATTTCGGCTTGGGGCCGGGTTACCACGGCAACCGGGACGCTGCGCACACCGATGACGTCATCGGTGCCGGCGCAGCGCTACCGGTGCAACGCCGATTTAGGGCCCCAGGGAATTTCTCAACTGGCCATAACTCCGGCGCTAGACCCTCTAACGCCTCAAATGCGGCGCTAAGCCTACCGAATTTCTAGGCCATAGTGCCAAAAAATGAGAGCTACGAAGCTGAATTTCTAGCCCCTGATCTTTTCCTCCCTAATTTGTCCAGTGTTTATGAACTACAACTTTTGGCTGGTTTACTCCCATACCAGTAGATTTTTCCAACGATTCTATTAATGTCCCTTACCTTTGCACCTGGGAGGCAACACACCACACTGCATTTTAGGCTCTCTAACCTCCAATAGCATAACCCCTCACTACTATCATGAACCGCTTCTCATAGATAGTGTATCTCTGTTTTTCATGGGTAACCTCTTACTCCACATTGCTGTAGTGTTACTTCCCCTGTGTCTCCATCCTTGTCCCCATGATAGGTGTCAAGAACTGTATACAAATCCAGGCCCTTGATTAGTTTCTCCGGTCTCCTTCTATTTCCCCTGCAATTTCCTTCTCTTTGCTTCATTATTCCTCTCTATCTGTGAGGTGACCACCTTTTGGAAAGTGTTTTCCAGATACCTTTCCTATGTTGCAGAGTGCAGCCGGCTGGTCCTTGAGTTCCGCATTCCCCTGCTTGAGCAGCACAACTCTCTGATGTTTCATGCACATGTATTCTTCTGGATTACTTTACAGATCCAGGACATCCCACATCATGCATACTGCATGCATCACAGTGGAAAGCAATGATGCGACAAAAATAGCTTAGTTTGTGTATAAGTCCAGCAGAGACAGTTGGAGGTTGAGCACAACCCAAATTTCCACTGACTACCAAACTGTGCTCCAGGGAGGTGGGCCTATTCTTCTGCTGATTTCCATTATGTTGAATATGCAGTTTGGGGCATTCCCAGGCTACCCCAGGAATTCTGCCCAAAGCCCCACAATAGGCCCAGCGAGACCGTCATCTCCTGAGAGCAAGTATAGGGCCTAGAAATTCAGTCTGGACACTTTTGGGGCGCTAAAGTCGGGCGCTCGCTAAAGTTAGCGCCCGCCGGAAAGTGTAGGCCACATCGCCGAAATTCAGTAGAGTTGGCCCTAAGTTTGGCCGAGCGCTGAAACTGGCATTGAAATGCTGTGTTCCGGCGCTAAGCCGGCGATGCGGCCTAATAACGCCGAAGCCGGGCGCAGCGCAGGTGCGGTCATGTTTTGATTGACAGCAGACACCCTGACGCCGGCCAGCTCTTAAAGGGGGAAGGGTCAACTTTGACTGCTGCCACGCCCTGCATACTGGAGCCCTGCAGCTAGGCCTCAGCACTACTGGTGTGCCAAAATAGCGCCTGGAGCAATGGGGAGGGCCCGTGAGCGAGCGCAGCGCTTCTCAGAGCATGCTCTGAGTGTGCTCATTCATGGTGTGGAGAAGAGAAGAGAGATCCTGTGCCCGGACAGTGGCAGGAAGGCTCCCAGGAGCCAGTACAGGAGAGCCTGGGGCAAAATCGCCCGCAGGGTGTCATCCACCTGTGATGTCCCCAGGAGTGCGGACCAATGCCGCAAGAAGTTCAACGACCTCACTCGGATGGTCAAGGTGAGTACCCTTTCCAGTGTCCCCCTCATCCTTGCATGTGCACCTCACATTATGGGCAAAGGGACCTCAAAGGCCTAATGGGCAGCCCTCCTCCCGCAGCAATGGCACTTGCATGTTCATCAATAGCACTTTCTGCACTTAACACACTGGCCAAGCTATTCGACCATGGGAGGCAGTGCACCCAGCAACAGGGCACCACACTGGCCAAGCTATTCCACCATGGGAGGCAGTGCACCCAGCAACAGGGCACCACACTGGCCAAGCTATTCCACCATGGGAGGCAGTGCACCCAGCAACAGGGCACCACACTGGCCAAGCTATTCGACCATGGGAGGCAGTGCACACAGCGACAGGGCACCACACTGTACTTAGAGGCCGTCCTTTCTCTTGCAGGCCAAGCTGGCGAGCAATGTAAGGATCCAGGCTGTCACTGGTGGAGGCCGTCCCGAGTACCAGGCGCTCACTGATCTGGAGGAGAGCGTGGCACGACTCATGCGTGGCCGGGTGACTGGCCCTGTCGCGATCGGCGAGGCGGACCCTGTACTGGTACCCACTGGTAAGGACATGACCGGTTGCACCTCTCTCGTTGCCCTTGCGCTTCAGATCTACATCCTTTCCCACTGACCGACAAATGCGCATAATGCATCACTCAGGCCTCCCTCGCTGACGGCCTGTCCTCACTCTAAAGCTACTCTTGTGCCTTCCTGCTTTCAGCTGGTGAGGAGGAGGTGGTCCCTGAAGCGCAGAGGGCCAGGCCCTTGGAGGAGGAGGACGTCGAGGACCAGGAGGAAGGCGGCACATCGGGGGAACCCTCCTCCGCGCCAGGGGATGGCAATGGAGGGGAGACGTCTGGCCTGCAGGAGAGCCAGGGGGAGGTGTTGGAGGGGAGGGCCGAAGCTGGTCCCAGTAGGGTGGACGCACGCGGGAAGTGTCCGGCAGCACGCCAGCCTTCTCCCCAAAGGGGGGAGGTGTTGGAGGGGAGGGCCGAAGCTGGTCCCAGGACGGTGGACGCACGCGGGAAGGCTCCAGCAGCACGCCGGCCTTCTGCCCAGAGGGGGGAGGTGTTGGAGGGGAGGGCACAACCTGGCCCAAGTGGGGTCGACGCACGCGGGAAGGGTCGGCCAGCTCGGCGGCCTTCTCCCCGGAGGGAGAGTCCGCCCTCCAGTCCGGACACAGTCCTCGCCCAGGAGGTGCGCGTCCTCGATGAGATGTCGGCGGCGTCTGAGCGGCGCCACCAAGAGTTCATGGGGGTGGTCGAACAGATGCCTCACGCCATTGAGTCCCTGGCTCAGAGTGTGGTGGCTTTCGGGGAATCACAGGCCAGGGGGTTCGAACAACTCACGGCAGCGCACGACAGGGGTGTCCAGCAACTGGCCGCAGCGCACGACAGGGGTGTGCAGCAACTCGCGGCAGCGCAGGATGCGGGTGTGCAGCAACTGGCGGCAGCGCAGGACGTGGGTGTGCAGCAACTGGCGGCAGCGCAGGACGCGACTCGCGAGATGAGTGGTGCCGTCCACACACTGGCAGAGCTGATGCAGGCACATACCAGGGCAGTTCGGGCACTCACTTCTGCCACACTCGCTGTGGCACGGAGGCATCGCCATGGCACCCGCCGCCCTGCTGCAGCACAGTGGTCTGGCCTCCCCCAGATTGCTGCGCTTGCTACACTGCCAGCCCGGCCGAGTGCCAGTGTCTCTGGCGAGCAGCGCGCACCTGCCATCAGCCAGCTTGCCCCCAATGGTGCTGCCGACACTGCCACTCCCCCAGCCAAGGTGCGACGAGCTGCTGCAGAGACTGATGCTGCCCAGCCACAGCTGCAGCAGTCAGCAGGCGGCCCCTCCCGGGCCAGGCCTCGTCTAGGCCGACCCCCAAGGGCATCTGCCGACACGCTTTGTGGCCCTCATGAGCCTTCCCCCAGCCTCGCCACACCCGCAGGGCCCAGGTTGAGGCAGAGCAGCAGGTCGGCCAGGGGCCGGAGAAGCCTGTCTAAGGACTCGCCCTCTCGGCACACCCATTAGAGTGTGGTGAGAGCGGTTTCTTTTATATTGGGGGGCTTGTGTTGTGGGGGGCATTATTTTGTTAAGGCCGAGGATCAAGGCATTTTTTGTTCTCATGGGGGTGTCTCTGTTGTGGGGGGGGGGCTTATTTTTGTAAGGCCGCTGTTGAAGGCCTTTTGGATGGGCAAGTTTTGTTAGTCCTCCCCAGGTTTTGGGAGTGACAGATGTTTTTGACTGTTTTTTAGGGGTCTTGTCTGTTTTTCTGTTTCATGTGGGAAGGGCCCTGAGTTTGTGAAATAAAGCTTTTGATTTATTCAGCATGTCCAGGTGTCATGTTTGAAGTGGTTGTTGCGTTAACCGGCTGAGGGCTTGCGGAGCGGCTGCCTCAGGTGCGTTCATTGCCACAGGCCATTCCCTGACAGGGAGCCTAGAAGTGTCAATTAATAAGCCCCCGGCAGACGGCCCTTGGCCCTTGTCGCTCCCTCCTGGGCTGGTCCTCCTCCTCCTCCTCCTCCTCCTCCTCCTCCTGCTCGTCCTCCTGAGGTGGTGGTGCAATGCCAGGTGGCAGTGCCTGAGTCCTGCGGATAGCCAGGTTGTGCAGCATGCAGCACACGACGACGAACTGGAAGACTCTATCCGGCGAATACTGAAGAGATCCTCCGGAACGATCCAGGCAGCGGAACCGTTTCTTGAGGACGCCTATCGTTTGCTCGATGATGTTCCTTGTGGCTTGATGGCTTTCGTTGTATGCCTCCTCCGCTGGGGTCCTGGGCGCGCGGAGCGGGGTCATGAGCCATGTACACAAAGGGTAGCCCTTGTCCCCGATAAGCCATCCCCTTGGTGGAGGCTGTGCCTCGAACATGTCAGCCACGGTAGTCTGGCGCAGGATAAATGCATCGTGGCTGCTTCCTGGGAAGCGGGCATTGACAGCTAGGATGCGCTGCCTGTGGTCACACACCAGCTGTACATTTAGGGAATGGTAGCCCTTCCGGTTGCGGTAATCCTCGGCATTGTGGATAGGTGCCCGCATAGCCACATGCGTGCAGTCAATGGCGCCCTGCACCATGGGGAAGCCCGCGATCCTGCCAAATCCGACTGCACGCTGCTCCTGCCTCTGTCGGGTCATGGGGAAGGAGATGAATTGGTGTCTCCTCGCGTAAAGTGCATCGGTGACCTGCCGGATGCAGCGATGCGCGGCGAACTGGGAGATGTTCGCTATGTCCGCAGCAGCGGCTTGGAAGGAGCCGCTTGCATAAAAGTTCAGAGCCACCGTGACCTTCACTTCCACCGAGAGAGACGCCCTGCACATCAGCTGTGGACGCAGATCTGTGTGAAGCAGCTGGCAGATCTCTGCAACCACCTCCCTTCTGAAGCGCAGCCTCTTCACACAATGCGCCGCAGTCATGGTGAGATAGGACACCTGCTGCCGGTATTGCCTGTGTGGGTAAGGCCTACGTTGCCGACGCCTGATGGCCCCTCTGCGTCTAGGCATGGCTGGCCCTCTCTCACTGCGTCTGCGAGCCCTTCGCACATAATGCTGCAACTGAGGGTTGGCCCCCCATACAGCCCCCATAATAAAGTTGAGAACAGATAAATCACAATGAATCAAATGTCAAAGCACTGGCCAGAAGCCAAAAATACCTCTCCTATGTTGTCCCAAATCAGTAACCTCTGTCCCTTGGTCTCTGTCCAGAAATCCAAAGCAGTAAAGTCATTGCAGCAAAATGGCTGGGCTTCATAGGTCAGTGTAAGTGCCCTTTAATTTGCGCTCCCCGAGGCCCACAGGGCCTCTTTTGCATTCCACCTCACAGTTCTTAGCAGCGCCACGCCCACATTGGGCGGGCGCCACTGAATTTCCGGTTTGGGGCGCACAAACAGCGTTGTGCGACGATATGACATCATAAGCTGCGCGCACACCTGAGCGGGCGCAAACACTTTGCGCCGGCGCTAAATGTCAACTGAATTTGGGCGTCGGCGCAGATCGGACTGCGTTCAGGCGCTAAGTGTCTAGCGCCGGAAATATAGCCCTTTTATGGCGTTAGCGGCTGGCGCAACCCACTGAATTTCTAGGCCTAGGTCTCTTTCTGGCCATAGTGAAGGCTCCAGCACAGAAGGAAAAAAATTGTAATCAATCCCAATGGAATCAATTACTCTTATGGCCCAGCAGTTCACAAGGGAAGTTTCAAAAATGTTATAGTTAATCTTGTCTACATCCCAATCCAGGCTTGGGGTCCTACAATTGGCATAGGACCTCGATTTGCATAGTAAAGCAGCCTTACACCTGTTTTTGGCGGGTGGCCTGCTCGCCCATTTTTAGGCCCAGCAGAATATGGCATCAGGCGGCTCAAAATTGGAGACCTAGAGGCATTAATGGTAGTGGAAATGAGAATGTAGGTGTTGTTGGGTTTATATAGGAAATTGTCATATGTCCCCATTGCTCTAATGTGGAGGTATTATAGGATATTATCACACATCCTTTACATCTAATACAAGTTATGGTACAAGGAAACATTAAAACGTCTGGTTAATACACTTTATTAAATCAAGTCAATGAGTTAATAAAACACAACCGGCATATATGAGGTATAGGTACCAATTTTGTTTTTTATTCGTTCATGGGATGTGGGCATCGCTGGCAAGGCCAGCATTTATTACCCATCCCTAAGTGCCCTTGAGAAGGTGCAGTCCGTGAGGTGAAGGTACTCTCACAGTGCAGTTAGCGAGGGAGTTCCAGGATTTTGACCCAGCAACGATGAAGGAACGGCGATATATTTCCAAATCAGGATGGTGTGTGACGTGGAAGGGAGCTTGGAGGTGGTGGTTTTCCATGTACCTGCTGCCCTTGTCCTTTGCGGGTTTGGGAGGTGCTGCCGAAGAAGCCTTGGTGAGTTGCTGCAGTGCATCTTGTAGATGGTACACACTGCAGCCACGGTACGTCGGTGGTGGAGGGAGTGACTGTTTAAGGTGGTGGATGGGGTGCCAATCAAGTGGGCTGCTTTGTCCTGGATTATCTCAAGCTTATTATAACATTATAAATCACATGGCAGAGACTTCTTCAGGAGATTGAAGGCGTGTCAACTTGACTGCTTACATTAACCTCAGCAAGACTCGATCAAAAAGTCCCGACGGAGCTCAAGTGTCTGTATCTTTTGATATGTTTAATTATGTCCTCATATGGTAAAGCCATTATGTCAACTACACCTGGTTAATCTTCCTTCAATGAGCCTGCGCAACAACATCTGTTTTCTCACTAATGAGTAAACGTGGGTATCAGTTATGACCTTCAACAACAACTTGTATTTATATAGTGCCTTTAATGTAGTAAAACAATCCCAAGGCTCTTCACAGGAGCGTTATCAGACAAAATTTGACACCAAGCCACATAAGGAGAAATTAGGACAAATGACCAAAAGCTTGGTCAAAGAGGTGGGTTTTAAGGAGCGACTTGAAGGAGGAGAGAGAGGTGGAGAGGCTTAGGGAGGGAATTCCAGAGCTTAGGGCCTAGACAGCTGAAGGCACAGACGCCAAAGGTGGAGCGATGAAAATTAGGGATGCGCTCTTCCCAGGACATTCATAACACAAGTCTATTCATCTGAGGAAGGATGTTCTTGCCATGGAGGGGGTGCAGCGGCGATTCACCAGGCTGATACCAGGAATGGCGGGAATGACCTATGAGGAGAGACTATGTAGTTTAGGGATGTACACACTGGAGTTTAGAAGATTGAGAGGGGACCTCATAGAAGTGTATAAAATTCTGACAGGTCTAGACAGACTGGATGCAGAAGGAATGTTTCCCTTGGCGGGTGAGAACAGAACTAGAGGACATAATTTAAGGATAAGGGCTAAACCATTTAGGACAGAGATGAGGGGGAATTTCTTCACTCAGAGAGTGGTGAACCTGTGGAACTCATTGCCACAGAGGGCAGTGTACGCCAGCTCATTAAATATATTTAAGAGGGAATTAGATATATTTCTACGGGCAAAAGGGGTTAAGGGTTACGGAGAGAAGGCGGGGACGGGATACTGAATTAAAGGATCAGCCATGATCTCATCGAATGGCGGAGCAGGCACGAAGGGCCGAATGGCCTACTCCTGCTCCTATCTTCTATGTATCTATGTATACCAGATTACCTCCCGACAGTCACTTTGACTACTTTACTACATACCAACGCTATTTCTTAATCTCTTCTTATGGATGGTTAATGAGGTGATGGCCTCAATATTATCCCCCCATGATGGGTGGGTGAGGGTCTGGGGGAGGGGGTTAAAGAGTCAAATACAGGGAACATGACCTCAGCATGCCACGCACGTGCCCACCACCTTTTTTAACGGAGAGTCAAGACACTTAATCAATAATTATTATACAGAGCAATTGGGAGCGCGCTTTAAAATTGTCTGTTGATGCATGGGTTTCCCAGGGGTTGGGAAACCTATCCGTGAAAAGGAGACGGGAGCTGCCGGCTCCACAAGGTAAATGCCTTTTTCAGCACTCCTCGTGGGCCAGGAAGAGCAGGAGTGCTGCCCCCTCCGGCCCCTCAAGGAAGCCTTTGGCCTCCCCAAGCCCCGATCACCAGTCTCCCCCGCCCCGCTCCCCCACAGCCCTCCCGATTGTTGACCTCTCTTCTCACCTCCTGATCATGGGCTCTCTCCCCTCTCTCAATTGCCGTGCCTCTCCGACCTTCCGATTACCGGGGGTGACACCAAGGGTCCCTGGCTGCGGATTCCTGTCACTGGTGTTACCTTCTGCCTGCCAGCCAGGCTGTCCATTTGGCCAGCTGCCGGGCGAGAGAAAAAACTAAAGAAAGTTAATGAGGTCCTGGTTTATGTTCGCCAGGACCTCCGCATCTCTTGCCGGGTTCTTTGGCTGTTTTTTTGCCTCCCCAGCACCCTCCCCACCTCCCTATAAATATCGGGCCCAAGGTCTCTACTCCACCAGGCCTGACCTTGCATAGCCATTTCAGAATGAGCTCTAATATGTGGATATATATTTTAAAACCTTACTATGGCGATTGTACCTGGTACACCTATACTTACAGGAGCAGCAGAGGAAAATGTGAAACAATTAGTGGTGCTAATTCTAGAAAAGGAATTAGATCTGAAAATATAGCTGAATTCAAGGTGGGTACCCTAGATAGTTGAAGGAAGTCAGAAAGAAGATAGCAGATGCTCTGATCACTGCTTTTCAATTCTCTTTAGATATACTAATTGTGCTGCAGGTTTGGGGGGTAGTCAATGTTCAAGAAGGAAGAGAAATATTAACCAACAAACGATTGACTGTTAGTCTAATGTCAGTTGTGGGCAAACACTTAGGGCTGGATTTTCATTCAGGAGTCAGGTAGGAGGCGGGACTACAACTTTCGTGGTTGTAGTCCCGCCTCCATCGAGATGTGGCCAATCCACACAATTTTAACTTGATTGACCTTGTTGAGCCCGCCCAGTGGGCTCAACAGGCCAATTAAGGGCCACCGGGTAACAGGTGATGTCACAGACTGAAATTTCATCTGTCAAGAGGTTTTGACAGATGAAATATCAGCATTTCACAGCTGTTTGAAGCTGTCAAACACTGACAGTCTTACTTCTAACTTGAGTCCTTCTCCACAGGCTCAGTTAGAAATCTCTCCTGCACAGAAAGCTGAAGGCTGTCACTTTTAACAGTTCACAGCCATTCTGCTTTCTGTGCCGGTGAGATGAGGGACTCCCGAGACCTAAAGGAAGGAAGGCTGAAAAGGTAAGAAAAAGTCATTTAAACTTCTTTAAACACTTTAGACACACCAAACACACTTACCTTTGCACTCATGCACCCATCACTCACCTGAACGCCGACATCTCGAACCCTCCAAGTCCTTCAACCCGACGGCTCGCTTTGCAAACTTGGCGTGGTTTGGAGCCGTCGGGAATCCCACACTTCAGCATTAAAAATAGAGATTAGGCTAAAAACTGCCTGTTACAAGGCAGTTAATTGGCACTAATCCCTTCCCGCCTCAGGTAGGCAGGTCCCAGTGCGGGGTGGGTACCCGCCTCCTTTGAAACTGGCATGGAGGCGGGTTGGGTGCGGGATGGGGTTGGGACCCCTGATTTCAGGATTTTAACACCCCCCCACGCCTCCAATCCCGCCTCCACGGCCCAATGAAAATCGAGCCCTTAGCATCCATAATTTGAGATAAATTTAGAGAATATTTAGGAATATATGAATAAAGAAATACTAGCATTTATATAGAGCCTTTCACGACCTCAGGACACCCCAAAGCGTTTTACAGCCAAACAAGTACTTTTGAAGTGTAGTCGGTGTTTTAATGTAAGAAACGCAGCAGCCAATTTGTGCACAGCAAGCTCCCACAAACAGCAATGTGATAATGACCAGATAATCTGTTTTTTGTTATGTTGATTGATGGATAAATATTGGACAGGACACCAGGGATAACTCCCCTGCTCATCTTTAAAATAGTGCCATGGGATCTTTTACGTCCATCTGTGAGAGCAGATAGGGCCTCGGTTTAATGTCTCATCTGAAAGACAGCACCTCTGACATAAGAACATAAGAAATAGGAGCAGGAGTTGGCCATTCGGCCCTTCGAGCCTGCTCTGCCATTCAATGAGATCATGGCTGATCTTCTGCATCAACTCCATTCACCGGCCCTATCGCCCATATCCCTTGATGCCCTTACTAGTCAGAAATCTATCGACTTTGTTTTGAATATACCCAATGACTGAGCCTCCACAGCCCTCTGGGGTAGAGAATTCCAAAGATTCACCACCCTCTGTGTGAAGAAGTTTCTTCCCATCTCAGTCCTGAATGGTCTACCCTTTATCCTGAGGCTGTGGCCCCTGGTTCTAGACTCCCCAGCCAAGGGAAACATTTTCCCAGCATCCACCCTATCAAGCCCTGTAATAATTTTGTATACTTCAATGAGATCCCCTCTCATTCTTCTGAATTCAAGAGAATACAGGCCTAGTTTACTCAATCTCTTCTCATACGACAGTCCCGCCATCCCAGGAATCAATCTCATGAACCTTCGTTGCACTCCCTCTATGGCAAGTATATCCTTCCTTAGGTAAGGAAACCAAAATTGTACACAGTACTCCAGGCGTGGTCTCACCGAGGCCCTATATAATTGGAGTAAGACTTCTTTACTCTTGTACTCAAATCCTCTTGTAATGAAGGCCAGCATGCCATTTGCCTTCCTAATGGCTTGCTGCACCTGTACATTCACTTTCAGTGACTCATGTACAAGATGGTCCCTTTGAGCATCTGCATTCCCCAATCTTTCACCATTTAGGAAATACTCTGCCTTTCTGTTTTTTCTACCAAAGTGGATAACTTCACATTTATCCACATTATATTCCATCTGCCATGTTCTCACCCATTCACTGAGCCTGCCGAGGTCCCCCCTGAGGCCTCTTCACATCCTCTTTGCAACTGACACTGCCACCTAGCTTTGTATCATCAGCAAATTTGGAAATGTTACATTTAGTCCCCTCATCCAAATCATTGATATAGATTGTGAATAGCTGGGGCCCAAGCACCAATCCTTGCGGTACCCTACTAGTCACAACCTGCCATCCTGAAAAAGACCTGTTTATCCCTACTCTTTGCTTTCTGTCTGTTAACCAATACTCAATCCATGCTAGTATATTACCCCCAATTCCATGCACCCTAATTTTATTCACCAACCTCTTGTGTGGGACCTTATCGAAGGCCTTCTGAAAATCCAAATACACCACATCTACCGGTTTTCCTTTGTCTACTCCACTAGTTACATCCTCAAAGAACGTCAATAGGTTTGTCAAACAGGATTTCCCTTTCATAAATCCATGTTGACTCTGCCCAATCTTACTATTAGTTTCTAAGTGCCCAGTTATTGCAACCTTTATAATAGATTCCAACATTTTGCCAACTACTGAAGTGCACTTTCCCAACTACCGACAGTGCAGCATTCCCTCCATACCTCACTGGGAGTGCTGTCTAGATATGGATTAATCAAGGACAGCCAGCTTGGATTTCTTAAAGACAAGTCACGCTTGACAAATTTAACAAAAATTTTTTTTAAAGAACTAACCAATTGGATAGATGAAGGGAATGCAGGAGATGTAGTGATATCGGTTTTCAGAAGGCTTTTGATAAGGTGCCTCACAAGAGGATTGTTACAAAAATGAAGGCGTGTGATGTAATTAATCAACTATCAATACATGTCGCCATCACACGGCTTCATTTGTTACTGGGAGCACTGCACTGTCGGAGGTGCCATTCCTCGAATGAGTTGTTAAACCGAGGTCCCATCTGCCCTCTTCAGTAGAAATAAAACTTACCATGGTACTATTTGAAGAAGAGCAGTGGAGTTGTCCCAATATCCTGCCAAACATTTATCTCTCAACCAATATTACCAAAACAGATTATCTAGTAACTTATCTCATTGCTGTTTGTAGGAGCTTGCTGTGTACAAATTGGCTGCCATGTTCGCCAACATTGCAACAGTGACTACACTTCAAATGTACTTCATTGGCTGTGAAGCACTTTGGGATGTCCTGATGATGTGAAAGGTGCTATATAAATGCAAATTCTTTATATCAACACCTCACTGGAGAAAAAATGGAATTCCTTCAAGATATTACACAGAGAAATGCAGATCAAATACTAGAATTAGTAAGCGTGGGCTCAAAAAGCATGACCTAAGTGACTCAACAAGACACTCAGAAATGTAATAAGAAAGAAAAATGAGCTTCAAAAAGCCTGCAGGGAGAAGGGCAGGGGCCCACAGACAAAGCTACAGAAAACTTTGGAAGTACGTTAAAAGGGTGATCAAAGAGGCAAAGCGGGAATTAGAAATAAGTATAGCTGCAGATACTGAAGATAATAACAAGAAACTGCAGATTGATATTCACATAATAAGGGCCAAATTTTTGCTCACCATTCAGTCTCATTGACACACAGCATGACTAAACTAGCCAAGCAATATGACGCCAAGTGTCTCAAAGATCCAAATTGAACTGTGTAACAAAATCACCTCAGCACAAATCTATTAGCGAGATATCAGAAGGTGATGAAATTGGTGTTGAGGCTGAGCAGATGAACTTATGCAATACTGGATGTCAGTTGGGTGCCAGACAGCTGCAACGCACCTCAGGTGCACTGGGCTTGTGAGGAAGCAGCTGCCCACATGATTTCCTCCCCAGGCCATCTGCATACCCAGATGGAGTCCAACCCCTTGCAGTGTGCCTACAAATTTTGGAGGGAATGAGAGTGCAGCTGTAGGCCTCTCATGCCTGCACCTGTGCACCGAACTACTGAGATTGAGGCATTCTCATCCCAAATACTAGAAATCATCCAGTGGGGAAGGAGAATGAAAGAAAAATGAATACATGTCTCCAAATCTTCAGCCTGCCCCCGTGACACCTGGTTGGCAGGGATCTGACAGCAGGCCACAGTGTCAGATTTGGATAGGTGCCCCTCTGCTGGAGCACAAAACACCCGGATCCTTGTGAAAATCAGGCACGGTCCAGTTTTGCATTTTGTGGAAGTCCCAGGAAATCCTGGGGTAGTGCAATGGGGGTGGAGATCTGATGTAATGTCCCCTTTATCCTCTGCCCTAAATCTGGGAAACGCCAATTCCCCAAGCGCAAGACAGAGAAAACTCTACCCTACTGTGTGCCAGACTGAAGCTGATAATGTGGGTTTTCTCAAGGAAAGACACAAGAACTGATTTGACAACACTGATACCGAGGTAACCACAGTTCTCTGTGAGAAGTAGAGGCCACCTGCAGACACTCTGGCTAATCGCAATTTCAGTGTTCAAGAAATCACATCATAAGGACTTGTGCTAAGCCTGTTCAACACAAGTTGAGGAAAAACCAATAGACATAGAAAGGCAGAAGAAATTCAATTATTTACTGACCAATAGAATACCCAAAACTGCCACAATACTCTGAAGGAAGTTTACCAATGAGGGAGTAGCATTGATACAAAAGCAAAATACTGCAGATGCTGGAAATGTGAAATAAAAACAGATAATGCTGGAAATACTCAGCAAGTCAGGCAGCATCTGTGGAGAGAGAAACAAAGTTAACCTTTCAGGTCAATGACCTTTCATCAGAACTGGAAAAAGTTAGAGATGTAACAGGTTTTATGAAAGTACAGAGGCAGGGAAAGGGAGGAGAGGAAGAAAGAACAAAAGGGATGGTCACAAAGTTCAAACAGTCAAAACCAATGGCATTTCCATTGCAACAAACATTACAGCAAAAAGAAAATACTACGGATGCTGGAAATCTGAAATAAAAACAGAAAATGCTGGAGAAACTCAGCAGGTCAGGCAGCATCTGAGAAGAGAGAAACAGAGTTAACGTTTCAAGTCAATGACCTTTCATCAGAACTGGAAAAAGTTAGGGATGTAACAGGTTCTTTAGTTCTGATGAAAGGCCATCGACCTGAAACGTTAACTCTGTTTCTCTCTTCACAGATGCTGCCTGACTTGCTGAGTTACTCAAACATTACAGCAAATACAGAGGGCTGGATTTTGTGAATGGAGGTGAGTTGGAGGTGGGACTACTGCTTGTCATGTCAATGTCCCGCCTCCATCCTCGCCTGACCAATCAGAGGGATTTTCCCCTGATTGAGCTTGTTAAGCCCGCCCTGCGGGCTCAAGCAGGCCAATTAGGGAGGAAGTCACTGACAGATCACGTCAACGTCAGACGTGCTATCTGTCAAGACTTCTTGAAAGAAGAAATGACAGCGTTTGACAGCTCTGTGAAGCTGTCAAACACTTCCATTCTCTTTAGTTTGATGAGACTTTGTGGTGAGGACTCATCAAACCTTTCAACTTTGTAAATTTCACATGTCTGTAAGATCGGAGGATCCAACAGCCATTATGTGAAATTGACAAGGAGAATATCAGCTCTCCCTATCCAGCACGGCTAAAGGCTGTAGAAAGAAAACAAGGTAAGTGCACTCTTTTTTAAACATATCACTCACCTTACATACTTACCACTCCACACTTGCACCAATCACTCACCTCTACACCTTACTTCCAGATGCCTCCGACCAGCGCAGACCTCCTCCACGTCTCCTCCAACCCGGCAGGGTTCTCTGAGGTCGGGAAGCCTTCACCTGTGAAGGTAAAATGGCACTAATCCTTTTTTCTGCCTGTTAACTACCTGTTAACAGACAGTTAAAAGGATTAACTGTGTTTCCCGCCTTCAGGAGACAGGACCCGAAGCCTGCACATCTTCCCGCCTCCTGGCAAAAGGGCACGGAGGCGGGACAGGGGCGGGTTTCACATCCGCCCCCACTTTCTCCGATTTTACCGGCTGTCCCGCCTCCATGCCCGCCTCCTCGGGGCTTGGAAAATCCAGCCTAGAGTTTTGGCTGCAGGAGGGTAAATCATCAAGGCAGCTAAACCTTTATTAAATCCAAAGGTTCACTAGGCTACAGTACAGTAAGATCCTTCCATAAATCGTCACAACATTTAAACTTGTGTATTCCCAGAAGTGTCATTATGCTATAAATTATTTTGGGTCATGACGGAATGAATTCCATTTTACTTCACTCAACCCCAAGTAGGGAGTGCCTTCTGCTGGTTACTCCAAGGTCTGCACAGACAAGGTGTTGATAAGAATGCTTGTAATGTCACTTACCATAGTTTGAGCTGGAAGGCTACTGGTGAGAACACAGGGATCCTGTAAATACCCCATTAATTGGGAATGGTTAACCTCTTGATGAAATATGAAGCAAGACTGCAGTACTGTTGGTAGCTTTCATTTCACTGTTACTGTGATATGTTTGAAAAGTGAGGTCTTCATTTATCAAAGCACCGACAAAGCACTTGAATAATCTTTCCATTGTCCTGAAGGAGTTTTAATTCCTTACCGATAGTTATTCTTCCCTTTATTTTATAGATGGGTACACAACAGATGATATTAAATTTCAGTGGACAGGTGGTAACTATGCAGTCACAGGAGTAGAAAAGATTGAACTGCCACAGTTTTCCATTGTCGAGTACAAGCTGGTTTCAAAGAGAGCAGTTTTTACCACAGGTAAGCCATTCGATGGGAAATAGAGGCTATATTACTTACATTGCTGAGCTTCATGTGTTCATTCATGATAGTTAAAGACACAGAGGGATAGAGCTTGGCATGCATTGCGCCCATTATTCAGGCTTAAAATGAATACAAACATACCAATTTAGCAGTGGGATGGCCTGCGCCCAATCTGTGCAGGTGTTGGTCCCACTGCCAAATTCGTGGGGGCCATTTTTTAGATATCCCTAGTGGATCCCTAGTAGGTGCTTCTCGGAACTTACCTGAGGGCCACTACCGGTGGTCCAAAATTAATTTTTCTCGTGGGACAAGTTTCCTGTGGATGCACAACAGGCAGCTCTAGGTGAGGCCTGAGGTCCAATATCAGCGCAGGGCTGAGTCGGGGACTGAAAACAAGTCCATATTCATTTCTACCCAAGAACTTTCAAGTAATATAGGCCTTAGTGAGTTGTAAGACTTACTACATAAATAAAAGATGCTTAGATGCATTGAAAATAGCCATGACCAGTCAGCTTTAGTAAGAAAAAAATCTTATAAGTATTGTTGGCCACAAATCCATCTAACCATTATTCTCAATTCTCAATAAGATGAACCCATTACAAAAAAACTACTTTACTGATCCCAATGAAAGCTTGATTGTATTGTACAGCAGTACGTTTGCGCACTGAGTTTCATTACAGCTTTAAGTTGTTCTTGGAATCTAAGGTAGTAATTTTTGTATGTGACTTTTTGTCTTAGATTTTCACCCTTATAAATTATTGATCTTGTGGTCAGTTCTTATTAGCATTCATTGTCAATAGACAAGTCTATCCTACGTGAACATTTTTTCCTCCCTGTTTGAACTTTGGCCTTGTGAGAAGAATACAACTGCTCAATATAAACCCTTCTCATTCCATTTAGATGATCCATCTGCAAAATCTCTAGGTACATAAACCTAGGAAGCAAAGGGTAATGGTCGATGGGTGTTTTTGTGACTGGAAGGCTGTTTCCAGTGGGATTCCACAGGGCTCAGTGCTAGGTCCCTTGCTTTTTGTGATATATATCAATGATTTAGACTTGAATCTAGGGGGTATGATTAAGAAGTTTGCTGATGATACAAAAATTGGCCATGCGGTGGATAATGAAGAAGAAAGCTGCAGACTGCAGGAAGTTATCAACGGACTGATCGGGTGGGCAGAACAGTGGCAAATGGAATTCAATCCAGACAAGTGCGAGGTAATGCATTTGGAGAGGGCTAACAAGGCAAGGGAATACACAATAAATGGTAGGACACTGAGTAGTGTAGAGGAATAAAGGGACCTTGGAGTGCATGTCCACAGATCCCTGAAGGTAGCAGGACAGGTAGATAAGGTAGTTAAGAAGGCATACAGGATACAGGAAACTCTTTGGTATCCGGCACCGACGGGACCGGCCTGTTGCCGGTTGATTAAAAATTCTGGATGACGGAGAGGGTTATCTACCGAGGCTATTTTTAACAAACAAAAATTAAAAAATCAAGAAATGTGGAGTATACAGTAATTGGGTACTCACCTACAGAATGCTGTGTTAAATGGATGGTGGAAGATGCTTGATTAAGTACAGTACTGCCAGTCGAGGGTAACCCATAACTCTTTAATGACTGCCGACAGCGCCAAGAAGCCGAGTAGTGGCAGTTTGGAGAATTACCCCCACTGACTAACTCGGCCACCGCCGGAGGCTCGGACTCGGACTCAGCAGCATTTCCGGTTATTGAGGTGTTGTTTTCGGAGTATGAATTTTGCCGGTTAATAGAGAATTCCGGATATTTAGGTGCCGTTTAAATGAGAGTTTCCTGTACTTGCCTTTATTAGCCAAGGCATAGAATATAAGAGAAGGGAGGTTATGATTGAACTGTATAAAACACTAGATAGGCCTCAGCTAGAGTACTGCGTGCAGTTCTGGTCACCACATTACAGGAAAAATGTGATTGTATTAGAGAGGGTACAGAGGAGATTTACAAGGATGTTGCCTGGACTGGAGAATTTTAGCTATGAGGAAAGACTGGATAGGCTGGGTTTATTTTCTTTGGAACAGAAGAGGCTGAGGGGAGACCTTATTGAGGTGTATAAAATTATGAGAGGCCTAGATAGAATGGATAGGAAGGAACTATTTCCCTTACCAGAAGGGTCAATAACCAGGGGACATAGATTTAAAGTAATTGGTCGGAAGTTTAGAGGGGATTTGTGGAGAAATGTTTTCACCCAGAGGGTGGTGGGGGTCTGGAACTCACTGCCTGAAAGGGTGGTAGAGGCAGAAACCCTCATCACATTTAATAAGCACTTGGATATGCACTTGAAGTGCCATAACCTACAAGGCTACGGACCAAGTGCTGGAAAATGGGATTAGGGTAGATAGCTCTTTGTCGGCCGGCACAGACAAGATGGGCTGAATGGCCTCCTTCTGTGCTGTAAATTTATATGATTCTACAACAATGTGATAGTAGGAAAAATATGAAGAGGCAGATTTGTCTCTTATTCCACTTGGATGTAAAAGGTCATCTGGGTGCAGCGCTTTAAGGAAAATCAGGTAGGTTCTGTTATGGGCGTCCAATCCTCTCTGCCCAATCTTCCTCAGTTCTCTGTGCCAAGGTGATCTTTTATCCCCATGCACAATAAGAGGAAGATCTGCTGCAAAATCTCGGCACATCTTCAGGAAAGCATTGATAAACTTACTGGGACATAATTCAAGGTTATTCATTCGATTTGATCATAACTAGAATAATCTGTCATCCTCTTGTTTCCTTTTAAAAATAAATTGTGTGTGTGCCTCTCTCAAAAAAAATCAAAACAAGTTCAGCAATTTGGATTGACTGAAAAAAGAGCGCACCTGATGTTTTTTCCCCAAGGAAGGAGAATCGGGGGAGAGGAAGGGAGAGAAAAAAGTCTTCTTTCTTTCGGATAATAGTAGGTCTTGCTGTTCTAATCCTTTCCATATACATTTGCTTTTGCACAAGAGCAAAATCAATAATCTGCATACACATATCAACAACCCAACCTCAACTACACTAGCAAAAAGGAGGGAAAGTCAGTTTGCACCAGTGCACGCAGGTCAAGAGAAGACTGGGCACTTATGATGTAGATGACATTAAACAAGAGTTATTCCTACCACCTTGATTATCTGTCATTATGGAAGTGAGCTCCCACCAAATAATGGAAAATTGTGGCAAATCACGAGTCCCTCTATATCTAGCCTTTTATGGTGAAGTTATGTTTAAATTACCCAATGAACTTCTGACATGTGAAAATAAAGCACATTTGAAAAATGACGGTAAAATACTGCTGACAGCCTAACTTGAACTAGATCCAAAGCCCTGATTCCCACTTCTCTCCTAACACAAAGCTAATGATCATATTTATATAGAAAGTGAATTCCATGAGGTAACATCCAGATAAATGTTACTGATCCTGCTGGATCTACAACCCAAAGTTTGTTTAAAATCAATTTAAAACATTATTGCATTAGTTGGTTCATAAAAACCGAAACCATAACTCCCACAAAAATTCTTGTGGATAATCAGTTGTGGGGATAATGAGACCACAGCTCTTTGAGGTTCCATTACAACATAATGTCAACAGATATACAATGCATGATTTACAGTAATTATCTTCTTCTTCTTAGGCAGTCCCTCGGAACCGAGGATGATTTGCTTCCACATTAAAAATGAGATCGCAGGTGACTGATTAGTCCAATGCAGGACCTACAGTCTCTGTCACAGGTGGGGCAGACGGTGGGTGGGGTGCTTGGGTGGATGTGCGCTCCTTGCGCTGCCTACGCTTGGCTTCCGCTTGCTCCCGGCGAAGAGATTCGAGGTGTTCGACGCCTTCCCGGATGCTTCTCCTCCACTTTGTGTGGTCTTGGGCCAGGGATTCCCAGGTGTCGGTGGGGATGTTACACTTTTTCAAGGAGCCTTTGAGGGTGTCCTTGAAGCGTTTCCTCTGCCCACCTGGGGCTCTCATGCCGTGCCGGAGCTCCGAGTAGAGCACTTGTTTTGGGAGTCTCGTATCGGGCATGCGGGCAATGTGACCTGTCCATCGGAGCTGATTGAGCGTGGTCAGAGCTTCGATGCTGGGGATGTTGGCCTGAGCAAGAACACTGACGTTGGTGCGCCTATCCTGCCAATGGATTTGCAGGATCTTGCGGAGGCAGCGTTGGTGATACCTCTCCAGTGCTTTGAGGTGCCTGCTGTACATGGTCCATGTCTCTGAGGCATACAGCAGGGCAGGTATCACTGCTGCCCTGTAGACCATGAGCTTAGTGCCGGGTTTGAGGTCCTGGTCTTCAAACACTCTCTTCCTCAGGCGACCGAAGGCTGCACTGGCACACTGAAGGCCGTGTTGGACTTCGTCGTCGATGTCTGCCCTTGTTGACAGTAGGCTCCCGAGGTATGGAAAGTGGTCCACGTTGTCCAAGGCCATGTCGTGGATTTTGATAATCGGGGGGCAGCATTGTGTGGTGGGGGCAGGTTGGTAGAGGACCTTTGTCTTACGGATGTTTAGTATAAGGCCCATGCTCTCGTATGCTTCGGTGAAGATGTTTACGATGGTTTGGAGTTCGACCTCCGAGTGAGCGCAGACGCAAACATCGTCTGCATACTGTAATTCGATGACAGAGGATGGGACAACCTTGGATCTGGACTGGAGGCAACGGAGGTTGAACAGTTTCCCGCTCTGTAAATTAGCTCCACTCCAGTGGGGAGCTTACTGAGGGTGAGATGGAGCATTGCAGCAAGGAAGATTCAGAAGAGCGTTGGTGCGATGACACAGCCTTGCTTGACCCCAGTTTGTACGTGAATTGGGTCTGTGGTGGAACCATTGGTCAGGATCACGGTTTGCATGTCGTCGTGAAGCAGGCGGAGGATAGTGACAAACTTTTGAGGGCAGCCAAATTTGAGGAGGACACTCCATAATCCCTCATGGTTGACAGTGTCGAAGGCCTTTGTGAGATCAAAGAAGGCCATGTACAATGGTTGGTGCTGTTCCCTGCATTTCTCTTGTAATTGACGAGCGGTGAAGATCATGTCCATTGTGCCCCTTAGTGGGCGGAATCCGCATTGCGACTCTAGGAGGAGCTCTTCGGCCACTGGGAGAAGGGGATTGAGGAGGATTCTTGCGATGACTTTCCCTGTGGCAGATAGCAGGGAAACTCCTCTGTAATTACCGCAATCGGACTTGTCACCTTTCTTGAAGATGGTCACAATTACGGCGTCTCTGAGATCCCCGGCATGCTCTCCTCCTTCCAGATAAGAGAAATTAGTTCATGAATTCGTGCCAGTAGTGCTTCTCCGCCATGCTTTAGTGCCTCGGCGGGGATTCCATCTGCTCCTGAGGCCTTGTTGTTCTTCAGTTGTCGGATGGCCTTTTCAACCTCATGCCGGGCTGGGGTTGTGCTGAGCTGGTGACGGGTAGCATGCTGTGGGATGGAGTTGAGGACACTCGTGTCGAAGACAGAGTTGTGGTTAAGGAGATCTTCGAAGTGCTCCTTCCAGCAGGCACTGACTGCTTCCCTGTCCTTGATGAGTACCTCTCCGTTCTTGGCCCGCAGTGGGGAAGGGCCTTGGGTGCTTGGGCCATAGATGGTCTTGACTGCGCTAAAGAATCCACGCACGTCGTGGTTGTCGGCTAGCTGCTGGATCTCCTGCGCTTTCTCCACCCACCATCTGTTCTTTAGGTCGCGAGTTTTTTGTTGGACCTCGGCCTTCAGGCGTCTGTAGAGCTGCTTTCTTGCTCTCGAGTTCTGTTGCTGTTTCCAGATCAGGAATGCCTTGCGCTTGCGGCTTATTAGCTCCTGGATCTCCTGGTCGTTCTCGTCGAACCAGTCTTGGTGTTTCCTGGTTGAGTGACCGAGCGTCTCTTCACAGGTGCTGATTATGGAGGCCTTGAGTGCAGACCAGACGCTGTGGGCACTCTGTGTCTCTGCATCACTGGGAGTCGTCAGGTTGTTTGTGAGGCTGAATAGGGCTTTCTTAGCGGGGTCTTTGAGTGCTCCAGCGTTAATTTTCCTGCGGCATTGTTTCTGTTGTCGCCGCTGTTTTGGGGCTACGTTGATGGAGATTCCCCTAGTGGTATAAACGAGCGCCTTATGACTCTTCGACTCACCCTAGTCCGAAAGCAGTGCGCTATGGTCATCAGTGCACACGCCCCAACACTGCAAGCCACAGACGAGACCAAAGAGGAATTCTACTCCAGCTTCGAACAATCCCTGTCCCGAGTCCCAACGGGCGACAAGCTGATCCTCCTTGGCGACTTCAACGCCAGAGTTGGAAAGGACACAGACCTCTGGGGAGGTGTGATCGGCAGAGAGGGGGTAGGGAAAGCCAACTCCAACGGTACCCTCCTCCTGTCGAAATGCTTAGAACATGGCCTTGTCATAACCAACACCTTGTTCCATCAGAGAGACAAGTACAAGGCTTCATGGCAGCACCCTCGTTCCAAGCACTGGCATCTGCTGAACTACGTCATCGTCCGAGTGAGGGACCGCAAGGACGTCCGCATCACCCGCGCCATGACAGGAGCTGACGACTGCTGGACAGATCACCGCCTAATCCGCTCTGTCATCTCCATCAATGTAGTAATTATATAGAGTGTAGAAACAGCAAAAAGACCTACCTCAGATTGATGAAGCTAGCATAGTCATATAATGTTCATTTAAAAATTTAACCATGAAAAATTCCCAGATTCTTTTACTAAAGAGATAATGGGGTAAAAATTGGTTATAGTTCATTTTCGTAGACACAGAATGCCCTAACCGGGATGCCTGAAGCTCGCCCCAAATTGAGCCTCGGGCTTCATTGAAGTAACTTGGGCAAGCTGCCAGCGCTTGTCCCACCTCCAAAAGCAGCTAGCCCATTGTAAGGGTTTTCCATTTTGGGCTGCCTTTGTCATCGGCAGTGGCCCTAAGGTAAGTCCTGGGTGGAGGGTGGAAGGACAACAGCAGGAAGGGACAGTGTTGGGCCACAGCTGCACTCCTGATGGTCCTGGCTCCACAGCAACATTTCTTTTTAAACTTCTGTTTTTGGTGGCGGCTGCTCCTCAGACTGCAGTGAAGAAGCCTGAGTGAGCGATTTAGTGCAGGGATGTTAGCTGTTAGCTGTGAGGAGGACACAAAGAGCCTGCAAAGGGATATAGACAGGTTAAGTGAGTGGGCAATAAGGTGGCAGAGGGAGTATAATGTGGGGAAATGTGAGGTTATTCATTTTGGTAGGAAGAATAGAAAAACAGAATATTTTTTAAACGTTGAGAAACTATAAAATGTTCGTGTTCAGAGAGATTTAGGTGTCCTCGTGCAGGAAACACAGAGAGTTAACATGCAGGTACAGCAAGCAATTAGGAAGGCAAATGTTGGTCTTTATTGCAAGGGAGTTGGAGTACAAGAGTAAGGAAGTCTTACTACAATTGTTCAGGGCTTTGGTGAGATCACACCTGGAGTACTGTGCACAGTTTTGGTCTCCTTATCTGAGGAAGGATCTACTTGCCTTAGAGGCAGTGCAACGAAGGTTCACTAGATGAATCCCCGGGATGAGAGGGTTGTCCTATGAGGAGAGATTGAGTAGAATGGGCCTATACTCTCTGGAGTTTAGAAGAATGAGAGGTGATCTCATTGAAATATACAAGATTCTGAGGGGGATTGACAGGGTAGATGCTGAGAGGTTGTTTCCCCTGGGTGGGGAGTCTAGAACTAGGGGGCATCGTCTCAGGATAAGGGTTCGGCCATTTAAGACTGAGATGAGGAGGAATTTCTTCACTCAGAGGATTGTGAATCTTTGGAATTCTCTACTCCAAAGGGCTGTGGATGCTGAATTGTCAAGGCTGAGATAGGTAGAATTTTGGGGTGTGATTTTGCCAGCCCTGGGGAAGCAGGTATGGAGGCGGGACTGCCAGGAAAATGGCAGAATCTGGGAGCGGGTACCCGTCCCGCCCCCAACCCGCCTCCGTGCCATCTTCCCAGGAGGCAGGTACCCGACCCGCGCCGGGACCCGTCTCTTCGAGGCGGCAAGGGGATTAGTGCCAATTAACTGCCTGTTAACAGGTAGTTAACAGGCAGTTTTTTGGCTAATCCCTATTATGAGCCCTAAAGTGTGGGCTTTCCAATGGCACTGAACCTTGCCAGGGTCAGCGGGGCGAGCTGTCTGCGGGGGGTCGGAGGGACCGAAATGTGCGCTGTGCAAGTGTGGAGAGGTAAGTGTCTGAGGTGACTCTGAAGTGTTTTAATAAGATTACTTACCTTTGCTTCTTCCTCCAGGCTTCATCCCTTTAGGCTGCAGAGCTGCCTCAGCTCACCGGCAGAGAAAGCAGAATGGCCGCTGCATTCTTAAATGCAGCAGCCTTCTGCTTTCTGCTCAGGAAAGCTTTCTAAGTGAGCCTCGAGTAAAGGACTCAACTTAGAAGACAGATTGTCAGTGTTCGACAGCTTCACAGAGCTGTCAAATGATTTTGACAGATGAAACGTCATATGCTGATGTTTTCTGTCACCGGCTTTCCCTTAATTGGTCTGCTAAGCCCGCTGGGTGGGCTTAACAAGGTCAATCAAGGGAAAATAGCGTGGGTTGGCCAGACATCGATGGAGGCAGGACTAAAACCTGACAAGCAGCAGTCCCATCTCCATCACGTCCCCATTGATAAAATCACCCCCTTGGACTCTAGGGGAATCAAGGGATATGGGGATCAGGCGGGAAAGTGGAGTTGAAGTCGAAGATCAGCCAGGATCTTATTGGATGGTGGAACAGGCTCGAGGGGCCGTATGGCCGACTCCTGCTCCTAATTCTTATGTTCTTAGGCCCCTCATTTATATATGTAAAATAAGTGCCTGTTTAAGGTGAGCTCCACGGGCACCTGCCTATGCTGATATGGTGGCCCCAGTAACCCTTCGGCTGATTGAGCGCAGGACGATGTTTCCCAAAATTGGCCCACGTTGCATCCGTTTTACACCCATAAAATGGGCTCAACGAGGTCCAATTACTATCCAAATATCTGTTTTATGATTCTGGTTTTCAGTTTTAAGAACATATTTTATTTAGTGCGACAAGTAGATAGGAAGAAAAGAGGCATGCAGATACATTGGAAGAACTTTATTAGGCCACAAACTCATTATTATAACTGCATAGCCAATCAGCCAGAGTATATTATTTTGCCTCATCCAATGTACAAACATTATAACTGGTCTGCATTACGCATTTTCATTTCCTGAATGTTTTACCAGTTTATTATTTGAGATGCTGTTGGGATCATCTTTTGATCATCAGAATAATACCAGGGCTAAAAGTGTTAAATTACAAGAACAGTTGCATAGAATAGGCTTGTAGTCACTTGAATATAAAACATTAAGGGGTGATCTAATTGTGGTGTTTAACATGATCAAAGGAGTTGATAGTGTACATATAGAGAAGCTATTTCCTCTGGTGGGGGGAGTTGAGAACAAGGGGGCATAACCTTCAAATTAGAGCTAAGCCTTTCAGGGGTGCTGTCAGAAAGCACTTCTTCACACAAAGGGTAGTGGAAATCTGGAACTCTCTCCCCCAAAAAGCTGTTGAGGC
This sequence comes from Somniosus microcephalus, assembly GCF_052327205.1. Classification (NCBI taxonomy): domain Eukaryota; kingdom Metazoa; phylum Chordata; class Chondrichthyes; order Squaliformes; family Somniosidae; genus Somniosus; species Somniosus microcephalus. Next base: position 226,297,480 of record NC_140988.1, read on the forward strand.
TAGGTTAATTTCAAATTTTAAAACGGAGATTGATAGAATATAGTTAGGCCAGGATATTTAGGGTTACAGAACCAAGGCGGATGAATGGAATTAAGATACAGATCAGCCATGATCTAATTGAATGACGGAACAGGCTCGAGGGGCTGAATGGCCTACTCCTGTTCCTATGTTCATAAGGACCTTAGGTTTCTTGCTGCACATCAGTAAGATCTGTGCAAATGTCAATTCATTGATGTATTTATTTTTTAGGTTCTTATCCAAGACTATCACTGAGTTTTCGACTGAAAAGAAATATCGGTTATTTCATCTTGCAAACATACATGCCCTCAACTTTAATCACAATTTTGTCATGGGTGTCCTTCTGGATCAATTATGATGCTTCTGCTGCAAGAGTTGCACTAGGTATTTAAATAACAGTCAGTATTCCAGATCTGTGCCTGAGATGCAAACTGTTAAATGATATACATGGGCTACAGTAATGGATATCTGGGAGTGACGTCCAAGGTGTGCAGCATGGAGACAGAGTATGGAGTAGAGAGCCAGGCAGAACACCAGAAGCAGGCCCTACAACCTCAGATTGCTCTTAAAGTCACTACAAGAGGGAGAATGAAGTTGGTGTACTTTAAGCAAGCAGTGGTGGATCACTAGTCCAGTAACATAACCACTACATTACCGTACAACACAGGGCAGAGCTGTAACAGGGACTACCTACAGCAGGAATTCCCACTTCGCAGGTTCATTTGGGACCTGGTTAAAAGTCCAGTGAGATAAGGCGTACCAGCCTCCAGCTGGTCATAAGTGGGTCTCAGTGGTGGTGGGGGAGGGGGGCTGAGTTCAGGCCCGAGGAGCGGTCCGGACCTCTAAAGAATGAGGATTTTTAAAAATATCTTGATCATCCCTCTTACACTGGAGTCTGAAGGTGACATGGCTGGTGTCTGGGGTGGTGGGCAGGGGGTGGAGGGAGGGGCGGGAAGACTGAGCCTGGGCAATCCTCAGCACATGACACTAGATTTTCCAACTGCATGTGGAGGGCTACACCAGAGTTACACAGTGGCACTTGTGCCGACTGGTGCCATACAGATTAGATGCCCTCCCAGACACCTCGCAAAATCTGGCAGAGTCAGCACTGGATGCCACCAATGGGAACGATTGCAGGGTAACTGCCTGGATGGGAACCCACAGATTTTCAGCCCTCCCCCATCTTCAGGTGAAGTGTGATTAGAAGGAGGTGGGTAATTGGACAAGGCATGCAGACACAATTCCAGTTTAACATCATATATTCTGTCCTTGTGTTTTGTAATACTTCGATGTTATATTAGTTGAAGTAAAATAGCAAAATTTGCAGCGCTTTGGGAAACAGAGAAGTAATGTTGGTTGGAGCATCGGCATTTCTCTGCAGCACAAGCTGAGCAACTGGGAGACTTAAAATCGGGAAGCTACTGGCAGGAGGGTGTAATTACAATGTGACAAGCTTGCATCGGTAGTTTCCATTATAAATCTGAATATAGAAATTTATAACAGGAAAAAAGTTTATATAAAAGTGTGACAAATGTGATAACAGGAAGTAATGTTTTGCAGACAGAAATTGTGAAATTTGCCAAACCTCCCTGCTTAGCTATACTTTCCACCCCCTATCCCACCCAAACTGCCGCGGTGATGTGTGGCCTTTATCACCAAGTCACACCCTCAGCTCTCCCCCTACTCCTCTGGTACCTTTTCCTTTGATCCCATCACTTTGTTCCACCCCTTACACCACTTCTTTAAAATTCTAATTATCTACCACCCAGTGTTCCCGTTAAGCTGCCGCGCAGCAGTCTGGAGGTCCCGCGCAGGCCGCTCACTGGAATTACAATGTAAATAACCGCAAATGCGTGAAAAATTGAATGGGTGGCACTCCCAAAAAAAATTACAGGGAACATTGCTAACACCCCTCCAAGGATACATCATTGTCCCCTCCTCTCCCACATCTACTTGCTACCCCCGGCAACATGATTCATAGACACATGGTCAGCTTCCACATGAGCGCTGATGACACCCAGCACTAACTCCCCATCATCTCTCTCGACTCTCCACTGTCTCAGTGTTGCCAGATCTATTGTCTGCCATCCAATCTTGGATGAGTCATGTTTTCCTCCAGTTAAACATTGGGAAGATTGAGACTATCATCTTCGGCCCCCACCACATGCTTTGTATTCTTTCCACTGATCCCAGACCGCTCCCTGGCCTTTGTCTCAGGTTGAACCAGACTGTTTGCAACCTGTGCGTCCTATTCAATTCCAACTTGAGCTTCCAGCCCTATATCTTCTTCATCACAAAGACCGCCTACTTCCATCTCCATAACATCACCTGCCTCTGCCCGTACTTCAGTCCAGCTGCTGCTGAAACTCCCATTCATGCCTTTGTCACCTCCAGGCTTGACTATTCCAGTACTCTGCTGGCTCGCCTCCCATTCTCCACCCTCCGTAAACTTCAGCTCATCCAAAACTCGGTTGCCCCTTATTCAATCCAGCACTGAGTCCTGCTCATCCATCACCACTGTCCTCCCTGACCTACATTGGCTCCCGGTCTCCCAACGCCTCCAATTTCAAATTCCCATCCTTGTGTTTAAATCCCTTTGTGGCCTCACCCTCCCTGTAACTGCTTCCAGTCCTGCTATCGTCCACCCCAAACTCTCCGTTCCTCTGACAATGGCCTCATGCATTGTCTGCCACTTCACCCCATCATTGGCTGATGTGCCTTCAGCCACCTAGGCCCCAAGCTCTGGAATTAACTCCTTAAACTCCTCTGTCTCTCTATCTCCCTTTCCTTCTTTAAGACCCTGTTTAAAACCCACCTCTTTGACCAAGCTTTTGGTCACCACTCCTAATGTCTCCTTCTGTGGCTCAGATTATACTTCTGTGAAGCATCTTGAGATTTCTTTGTTACATTAAAGCCACTATATAAATGCAAGTTGTTGCTGTTGTGTGTAGATGTAAGATTTTAATAGTGATAGATATGTGTATATATATTTTTTAAATGTTGCATATTGATGTTTATTTCTCAACATTTCACAGGAATCACAACCGTACTTACCATGACAACTATCAGCACTCACCTCAGGGAAACCCTTCCCAAGATCCCCTATGTTAAGGCCATTGACATTTACTTGATGGGTTGTTTTGTGTTTGTATTCCTGGCTTTATTGGAGTACGCTTTTGTCAACTATATATTCTTTGGAAGAGGGCCGCAGCTTCAGAAGAAAGCAGCTGAGAAAGATGCTCAGGCCCATGTGAAAAGCAGATTGGGAACCAACAAAGCTCAGGTAAAAAAAAAAAATAGGGGTTGCCATGCGAGCCTGAGAAATTACCTCACATTTTACCAGTATTTCTTATCTCTGTCATATTTTAGAGGATGATGAATCATTAATCAATAAGTTTCTTCAGCTCTTAGCAGGAGTCAAATGTGATGAAAGGAAATGGTAAAATGGAACTTATCCCACAGCAAATGTTTTTCTTGCGTAGAAACATTGAGAAATTTGCTTTCATACATTAGGATTATATATGGGTCTGTAAACATCTCAACCCATTTGGTGCAAGATGGTCTGAATTGATTATCCTCTCCTGGAGCTTACATTTACTGTTACCAAAATTCAATATACCAGGTGATCAGCACATTGGAGATTTTCATCAGGCATTTATACCATCTCAGTGTAAATCTCCAACTTCACTGCCCAAGGCAACTCTGATATCTGGAAATGGAAATTCATATTCTGAGCAGCCACTACAGCCTAACATTTATCACCTAAAATGGTGTGCTTTCTGAATTTCTCCACAAATAACAGCGATCTTCCTAATTTCATATTCAAATGCTGTGGCACTGCTAATGAGTAGCATAATAAAAGCTGTTGTAGAAAAATCTTTTACAAATCTCCAACATACAGGGCACAAACAGATTAACTGAACGTTGAGGGTGTGTTAAGTGACATGTTACATATTGTATGTGATCAGAATGCAAAATATTTTCTGACTGGCTGATAACCAGGCTCAAACCATAGTACTGTAAACGTAAATTTATCGCCACCTTTGCTGAACTGTAAATCAGTTCTTTTCTTTTTACTTTTATAGGAGCCTCAGGCCTGAAGGGACTCCCTTTTTTTTATTCATTTGTGGGATGTGGGTGTCGCGGGCAAGGCCAGCATTTATTGCCCATCCCTAATTGCCCTTGAGAAGGTTGTGGTGAGCCGCCTTCTTGAACTGCTGGATTACTAGTCCAGTGACATAACCGCTATGCTACCATACCTATTAAGCTGCCATTGTCCATTTGTCTGTATTACTGTGCCTTGAATAAACTTAAATAGCTCAAAGAACTGGATTGAACCCTTAGGTAATGCAAAAATAAAACGTTAGTGTTGAGTTTGGTAGTTTTCAGTAATTTCTAATATTTAAAATCTGCAGGTAAGTACTTTAGTAGCGATGTGCTACAGCAATAGCTGTTGTGAGATTGCAGCAGAGCGACTGATGTTCTTGAGTGATCTGAGCTGAGATTTACAGATTCAGAAAAATAGAGGCTGAAGGTAACTGGCTGAAAACACAAGACAAGAAATAAGTGACTGAAAACCAGACAAAGATATGTCAAAATAATGGCAAACGTATTATAGATCTACTTAAAAAAGGGAAAAGAAAGAAGTAGCAGGGCACACAAAAAAGGAAAACAGAAAAATAAAAGGTTATAGAAAGCCATAGAAGAAAGAGAAAGAAATAAGCTCCTGGCCTAATTTGCAGCCCTCCTGGTGTACCCCCATCACGGGGGCAACGTTCCCACTAAGCTGCGCAACCGCACGGTGTTCTGGAGGTCCCGCGCAGGCTGCTCAGCATCTTCTACAGGGAAGAAACCGCGCATGCCGTAAATTTGAATGGGCCGCACACCCAGTTAAAGGGACCGTGCACTAAAAAAAGAATTAGAGGGAACAGCCCCGTCAGAGTTGCAGCAGTAGTGCACTGAAAGGGCCAAGGATTTAGTGTCTGGAAAAGTTAAACTGCTTCCATTCGGTTCCTGTAGGCTGTGTTGAATAGAAGTTACCAGCACAAGGTCTGGATGCGCACCATTGGTTTTCATTAGATTGCTGATTGCATTCAGATCCATTAACTTCACATGAGAAAATCTGCCACAGTTCATAGATTTAGTTTGACCCAAATAGACTCCAACCCAAGGAACTCTAATGTAGATAAAGTGAAAACATATCGTTATTCTCATGGTTTTGTTGGTGTGTGTTTGGATTTCCCATAAAGTGAAGTTAGTCGATTTAGAAAAACCTTGACCTAATCCTATCCTGATTGTGTTGATCAAATTTGGGGTGAAGACAGGAATTAATAAGCATGGCTTCTGGATGAAGCGTGTTCAGGGATAATAACTTGTGGCTTTTTGGATTACATTTACATCAAGCTCCATTCACACTCTGCAGTGGTGCTTTTAGCATTAATGAAAATAAAAAAATGTACACTGTAACTTGAGGGATTCAGCTTCTCAGAACGTCTGAAATACATAGATACATAGAAGATAGGAGCAGGAGTAGGCCATTCGGCCCCTCGAGCTTGCTCCGCCATTCAATGAGATCATGGCTGATCATCCAAATTCAGTACCCTGTCCCTGCCTTCTCCCCATATCCCTTGATCCCTTTAGCCTTAAGTAATATATCTAACTCCTTCTTGAATATATTTAATGAATTGGCCTCCACTGCCTTCTGTGGTAGAGAATTCCACAGGTTCACCACTCTCTGGGTGAAGAAATTCCTCCTCATTTCTGTCCTAAATGGCTTACCCCTTATTCTTAGACTGTGACCCCTGGTTCTGGACTCCCCAGCCATCGGGAAACTTGGAGTGGGAGGGGGAGGATCCAGTTGTTGTGGTCATGTTGGTACCAACGACATAGATAGGACAAGGAAGGAGGTTCTGCTGAGGGAGTTTGAGCAGCTAGGGGCCAAATTAAAAAGCAGAACCACAAGGGTAATAATCTCTGGATTATTACCTGAGCCACGAGCGAATTTGGCTAGGACAAATAAAATTAGAGAGTTAAATGCGTGGCTCAAAGACTGGTGTGGGAGAAATGGGTTTTGCTTCCTGGGACACTGGCACCAGTACTGGGGCAGGAGGGAGCTGTTCCGTTGGGACGGGCTTCACTTGGCCAGTGCTGGGACTAGAGTCCTGGCGGATCATATAACTAGGGCTGTAGAGAGGGCTTTAAACTAACTAGTCGGGGGGAGGTTCCTAGAGAGCAAATAATAAAAATGACAATAGAGAAGGTCATAGACTTAGGTAGCAGTGGGGAAATTAAAAACCAGAGCGTGTCAGGAAGGGGCAGAGGGTATGGAGTAAAAGGTAAAGTAATAAAAAGGGCAAAAGCAGGAACTAAGTGTCACAAAACATATTTGAAAGTTCTCTATCTGAATGCACGTAGCATTCGTAACAAAATAGACGAGTTAATGGCACAAATAACTACATATGGGTATGATCTTGTGGCCATTACAGAAACATGGCTGCAGGGTTACAATGCCTGGGAATTAAACATACCAGGTTATTTAACGATCAGGAAGGACAGGCAGGAAGGAAGGGGAGGTGGGGTGGCTATGTTAATAAAGGAAGGAATCACTGTAATACAGAAAAATGATATTGGGACAAAAGATCAGGATAATGAAACAGTTTGGGTGGAGATAAGGAATAATAAGGGGAAAAAAACACTAGTGGGCGTAGCCTATAGGCCTCCGAACAGTTGCAACTCTGTTGGACAGAGTATCAATCAGGAAATAGTTGAGGCTTGTAAAAAGGGAACATCTATAATTTTGGGGGATTTTAACTATCATATTAATTGGACAAATCAAATTGGGCAGGGCTGCCTTGAGGATGAGTTCATTGAGTGTATTAGGGATGGGTTTCTTGAGCAGTATGTAACTGAACCGACCAGGGGGCAAGCAACCTTAGATCTGGTCCTGTGTAACGAGACAGGATTAATTAAAAATGTCCTAGTAAAGGATCCCCTTGGAATGAGTGACCATAACATGGTTGAATTCCATATTCAATTAGAGGGTGAGAAGGTTGGACCTCAAACAAGCGTGCTAAGCTTGAATAAAGGAGACTATGAAGGTATGAGAGCGGAATTGAGTAGAGTGGATTGGGAAAATAGATTAAAGGGTAAGACGATACATGATCAGTGGTGTATATTTAAGGAGTTATTTTACAACTTCCAAAAAATATATATTCCACTGAGAAGAAAAGGGTGTAAAAGAAAAGACAGCCATCTGTGGCTAAGTAAAGAAATTAAGGATAGTATTTGACTAAAAACAAGGGCATATAAGGTAGCCAAATCTAGTGGGAGGATAGAGGATTGGGAAAACTTTAAAAGACAGCAAAAAATAACAAAAAGATTGATTAAGAAAGGGAAGATAGATTATGAAAGTAAATTAGCAAAAAATATAAAAACAGATAGTAAGAGTTTTTATAGTTATATAAAAAGAAAAAGGGTGGCTAAAGTAAATGTTGGTCCCTTAGAGGATGAGACCGGGAAATTAATGGTGGGAAATATGGAGATGGCAAAAACACTGAATGAATATTTTGTATCAGTCTTTACAGTAGAGGACACTAAGAATATCCCAACACTGGACAAACAGGGGGCTATAGGGGGGGAGGAGCTAAGCACGATCAAAATCACTAAGGAAGTGGTACTCAGTAAAATAATGGGACTCAAGACGGATAAATCACCTGGACCTGATGGCTTACATCCTAGGGTCTTGAGGGAAGTGGCGGTAGGGATTGTGGATGCATTGGTAATAATTTTCCAAAACTCCCTGGACTCAGCAAAGGTCCCGGCAGACTGGAAAACTGCTAATGTAACACCCTTATTTAAAAAGGGCAGTAGACAGAAGGCTGGAAACTATAGACCGGTTAGCCTAACATCTGTGGTAGGTAAAATTTTGGAGTCCATTATTAAGGAGACAGTAGCAGGACATTTGGATAATCATAATTTAATAGGACAAAGTCAGCATGGTTTTATGAAGGGGAAGTCATGTTTGACAAATTTGCTGGAGTTCTTTGAGGAAGTAACATATAGGGTGGATAAAGGGGAACCAGTGGACGTAGTGTATTTAGACTTCCAAAAGGCATTTGACAAGGTGCCACACAAAAGATTATTGCTTAAGATAAAAAATCACGGGATTGGGGGTAATATTCTGGCATGGATAGAGGATTGGCTATCTAACAGAAGGCAGAAAGTTGGGATAAATGGTTCATTCTCAGACTGGCAATCAGTAACTAGTGGTGTTCCGCAGGGGTCAGTGCTGGGTCCCCAACTCTTTACAATCTATATTAATGATTTGGAGGAGGGGACCGAGTGCAACATATCAAAGTTTGCAGATGATACTAAGATGGGAGGGAAAGTAGTGAGTGAGGAGGACATAAAAAACCTGCAAGGGGACATAGACAGGCTAAGTAAGTGGGCAGAGATTTGGCAGATGGAATACAATACTGGAAAGTGTGAAGTTATGCACTTTGGCAGGAAAAATCGTAGAGCAAGTTATTATCTTAATGGCAAGAAACTGGAAAGTACTGAAGCACAAAGGGATCTGGGGGTCCTGGTGCACGAAACTCAAAAGGTTAGTATGCAGGTGCAGCAAGTGATTAAGAAGGCCAATGGAATGTTGGCTTTCATTGCTAGGGGGGTAGAATATAAAAATAGGGAGGTATTGCTTCAGTTGTACAAGGTATTGGTGAGACCGCTCCTGGAATACTGCGTACAGTTTTGGTGTCCATACTTAAGAAAGGACATACTTGCTCTCGAGTCAGTACAAAGAAGGTTCACTCGGTTAATCCCGGGGATGATGGGATGGACATATGAGGAGAGGTTGAGTAGATTGGGACTCTACTCATTGGAGTTCAGAAGAATGAGAGGCGATCTTATTGAAACATATAAGATTGTGAAGGGGTTGGATCGGGTGGATGCGGGGAGGATGTTCCCGATGATGGGTGGAACTAGAACTAGGGGGCATAGCCTTAGAATAAGGGGCTGCTCTTTCAAAACTGAGATGAGGAGGAACTACTTCACTCAGAGGGTGGTAGGTACATGGAATATGCTGCCCCAAAAAGCTGTAGAAGCTACATCATTACATAAATTTAAAACAGAAATAGACAGTTTCCTAGAAGTAAAGGGAATTAAGGGTTACGGGGAGCGGGCAGGAATTTGGACATAAGTCTAGGTTCGGATCCGTCATGGCCCTGTGGGTAGCGGAGCGGGCCCAGGGGCCGTGTAGCCTGATCCTGCTCCTATTTTGTGTGTCTAATTCTGTTAGATTCAGGAGATGGTTCTGTGATAGTAGATTGGCGGTTAGGATCAGATCAGCCAAGATCTTATTGAATGGCGGAGCAGGATCGAGGGGCCGATTGGCCGACTCCTGCTCCTATTTCTTATGTTCTTAACATTCCTCCTGCATTTAGTCTGTCTAGTCCTGTTAGAATTTTATAAGTTTCAATGAGATCCCCTCTCATTCTTCTAAACTCCAGCGAGTACAAGCCCAATCGACCCAATCTCTCCTCATACGTCATTCCTGTATGTGTACAGAACAGTACAGAAGGGAGGGAGATTACTGCACTCAGAAGTACTAGAAATTCACCAAGTGCCAGCCATGCATTTCCCCTCACAGAGGGAGCATACCTGACAACTGAGAAAACTAGCAAAAGCTGATCAGAGAGCTCAAGGATAGGCCAGAAATGTGAAAACAAGTAGTTGTTTACAAGGCTTTGTAACCTAGGCTGTAAGTATGAACAAGCTTCCTTCATTTATATTGGAGGAAAAAAATAACGTATGTACATGAAAGCTTGACGGGGGAAAACCAAATGTTAAAGGCAGAGAAATGGTGGTGTGTTTCTAGCGGGGTCTGGAAGGATGCTTCACTGCAAAATGTTGAGCTTTACATTAGAAATTAAGCATTTTAATTGAATGAAAGCACTTTTATAATTCACAATTAATAGATTTTTAATTTAAAAGATAAAAGGAAAAACATTTGGATTTTCAACAGACCAACCAGACCTTTGCTTACCCAAAAGATACCGCTACGGTCGCTGTCCCAAATCCAACTTCTCCCTCCCCCACCACATCAGTTCACAAAGGCACTAGCTTCTCTGGAGCTAATTCATAGACAGACAGCTCCCCATCCAGCTCCCCGCCCAGCTCCCCGCCCAGCTCCCCGCCCAGCTCCCCGTCCAGCTCCCCGCCCAGCTCCCCATCCAGCTCCCCATCCAGCTCCCCGCCCAGCTCCCCATCTGTAGTGTATGTACCTTTAAGAGAGAACTACTTTTACAGCTCCTGTATACTGTAGTACCGGCAGTGACCACACCTGTATATAAGCCCTGAGCAGGGATCTGTACTGTTAGTTTTTAGACTACCCTCATCCAGTAAACACCCGTTGATTGTTAATCTGCAGTCTCCATCTATTTATTAAAGAACACCATACCTTAAGATTCACGGATTTAACAGTGGCGATGAGGTCGATTCGAACCTACCTGCAACTCTGCATTTCCTCCCGGGGATTCGCTCCTGGAGGACAGTGGAAGAAAGTCGAGGCCAGAAGCACGGGCGTCGACCACGAGCAACCGCCCAGTCATCCGGCAGAGAGTGAGCATCGCAGGGGAGGCTGTGGAGAGCTGGGCTTGGTTCTCCAGCCACGACGATCCAGCAACAGGCTGGCAACAGGTACAGCGCAGACCCTTCCCGGACAGCGGTGGCTGGAGCCGACCGACGGCACAGAAAAGGCCGAGCAGCGTCGACGGGGTAAGAGAGAGGGTAAAGCGCACAGGGAGCAGCCTGGGGTTGAAGACCGAGCGGCGTCGACGGAAAACAAAAAGAGAGAGAGGGTAAAGCACAGTCGGGGTTCAGGACCGAGCGGCGGCAACGAGAGAGGCGCACAGGAGAACGCGCAGAGCGCAGCCAGGGATCAAGGGCTGAGCAGCGTCCACGGGGGAAGAAAGGAAGTGCGGGAGACGCCATTTGAGCCATGGAGAAGAAGGGAGAGCGCGGGAGATGCCATTTTTGAAGCCGCAGCGTAGAAGAAGGGCGAGCGCGGGAAGAAACGGAAGCGCGGGAGATGCCATTTTGAGCCAGCGGAGAAGAAGGGAGAGCGCGGGAGACGCCATTTTAGCCACTCTAACCACACCCAGGGATGCCGAAGAGTGGCAGTGTCACAGCGTTCGACAATGAAGTCGAAGATTGGGTGACATATGTGGAACGCATTGAGGTCTACTGCCAGGCGAATGAAGTGCCAGATGCCAGGAAAGCACTGGTTTTGCTGAATTCCATGGGTGCAAAAACGTATGGCTTACTGCGAAACCTAGTAACCCCAGAGAAGCCAGTGGATAAGGATTTTGAAAGCAAAGTGGCAATCCTACAGGACCACTTAAACCCCACACCGCTGTTGATAGCAGAAAGATTTAAGTTCCACAGAAGGAACCTGCATAAAAACAAAAGTAATGCTGAGTATTTAACGGAACTGCGCAAGCTATCGAAACACTGCCAGTTTGGAATGGGACTAGCAGATACGTTAAGGGACAAGTTTGTGTGTGGGCTTCAAAGTGAAGGAACCCAGAAATGGCTTCTAGCAGAAAAGGATCTTACACTGGACAAGGCTTTCAGCATGGCAGTATCACACGAAGCAGCCGCACAGGGCGCTGCAGAGATGCAACGGAGACCGCAAGAATATGGCACCAATGAAATGTCATATGCAGCAGTGAAGTGTTATCGCTACGGCAGAACAACACACGACCAGAAGGATTGTAGGCTCAAGGACCAAATGTGCAGAGAGTGTGGAAAAGCAGGACACATAGCAAGAGTCTGCAGGTCGGGAAAGAAAACCAGCAGCATGAAAACTCCGCAGGAGAAGTACAAAAAGGTACATAAGGTGACGGAGAGTAGTTCAGACGAACAGAAAAGTGATACAGACTCCAAAAGCAAGGAGCTGGGTTGTCTGAAACTACATAATGTAATCAAAATGGAGGATAACCAAACTATCCGGGTCACGCTCAAGATAGACGGAGTCCAAGTGAAAATGGAATTGGACACAGGATCAGCCCTAACAGTCATAAACCGAAGGGACTACAAGCGGCTATTCTCACATATACCCTTGAGAGATACAGAGATTGTCTTGAAGACGTACACGGGGCAAAAAGTCTACCCCAAAGGAAAAATAAGGGTGAACGTGATATACAACGGCAAGGAAACACCAAAAATGGATCTATATGTATTGCCAGATGGAGGACCACCACTACTAGGACGTGAATGGATCCAGAAGATACAGTTAGATTGGCATTCCATACAGGCACTGATGGTAGAGGCCAAAAAGGATGACGACGTCACACCTGGACGACTGTCAAAAATGCTAACTGACGCACAAGAAGTGTTCCAGGAGGGACTCGGAACACTAAAAGGCATAACAGCGATGATCAAAATAGAGGAAAATGCAAGCCCAAAGTTTTTTACGGCCAGACTGGTGCCTTATGCGATCCACCCAGCCGTCGAAGCAGAGCTGGAAGGCTTGGAACGTTCAGGAGTACTGTCCAAAGTGGACTGGAGCGAGTGGGCTACACCCATCATTCCTGTAATGAAGAGGTCGTTGAATAATACGCCTGGGGAACCAAAGAAGGTTCGCATCTGTGGGGACTTTATGGTGACAGTGAACCCAGTCCTTCACAAGGTACAATATCCGCTTCCGCGGATTGAAGATATTTTCGCCTCGCTCTCTGGAGGAAAACGCTTCACTAAGATTGACCTGGCCCAGGCGTACCTGCAAATGGAGGTAGAAGAAGCCTCAAAACAATACCGCACGATCAACACTCACAAAGGTCTCTACCAATACAACAGGCTGGTGTTCGGGGTAGCATCAGCTCCGGCTATTTGGCAAAGGGCAATGGATCAAGTCCTGCAAGGGATTCCAGGGACCCAGTGTTATTTGGACGACATCCTGGTCACGGGCGAAAACGACAGTGATCACCTCGCCAACCTGGAGCAGGTGCTCACTAGATTGAAGTAATATGGGCTCTGAGCTAACCGCCACAAATGCGAGTTTTTCCAGAAGCAGATCTCATATTGTGGCCATGTTATTGATGAAGAGGGGTTACATGAGTCCCCTGAAAAGATTGAGGCAGTAGTCAAGGCTCCAGCACCGGAAAATGTGTCACAACTGAGGTCGTTCCTTGGGCTGGTGAACTACTACCATAAGTTCTTACCAAATTTGTCTACAGTATTACACCCACTGAACACCCTACTGCAAACGGGGGTACCATGGAAGTGGAATGACGAATGTAAACGAGCTTTCCAGAAATGCAAAGAATTGATCACATCAAAAGAGGTGTTGGCTCATTTCAACCCAGCACTACCAATTCGGTTGGCGTGTGATGCATCACCCTATGGTATTGGAGCGGTGCTGTCGCACAAATTCCCAGACGGGTTGGAGAGGCCAGTAGCCTTTGCGTCTCGGTCACTAACCTCAGCCGAGCGCAACTATGCCCAGATTGACAGGGAGGCCCTCAGCCTAGTATGGGGAGTGAAAAGGTTCAACCACTATCTGCACAGGCAGAAGCTCACCTTGCTGACTGACCACCAACCACTTGTCTCCATCTTTAATCCAAAGAAGGGCATTCCGGTGATGACTGCACAACGGCTACAAAGATGGTCCCTTTTTCTAGGGCGAACCAATATGAAATAGAGTATAAGGGCACGAAACAGCATGGAAACACTGATGGGCTATCACGCCTGCCACTGCCTACTGCAGAGGAAGTATCAGCAGTGGACCCTGTCGAAATATTTTATTCAACTATAATTGAACGCTTGCCAGTAACTAACGCGGATATAGAGAAGGAGACCCGAAATGATCCGACATTGTCTCAGGTATATGATTTGACGGTGAAGGGATGGCCAACACATGGCGATTCACTGTTGCCAGCACGGTGGCATAGTGGTTAGCACTGTTGCTTCACAGCGCCAGGGACCCGGGTTCGAATCCGGCCTCGGGCGACTGTCTGTGTGGAGTTTGCACATTCTCCCCGTGTTTGCGTGGGTTTCCTCCGAGTGCTCCGGTTTCCTCCCACAGTCCAAAGATGTGCGAGTTAGGTTGATTGGCTATGATAAATTGACCCTTAGTGTTAGGGGGATTAAATACGTGGGGTTACGGGGATAGGGTGGGATATGTGTTGGTGTAGGGGTTACAGGGATCGGGTGGGATATGTGTCGGCGCAGGCTCGATGGGCTGAAATGGCCTCTATCTGCACTGTGGGGTTTCTGTGATTCTGTGAGCTGTCAGTATGCCAGGGGACATTGATGTGTGGATCCTGAGTGGTAATTCCACCCAAGTTAAGGGAGAGAGTGCTCAATGAGCTTCACAAAGGCCATCTGGGAGGGGTGAAAATGAAAAGCCTTGCTAGGGCTTATGTGTGGTGGCCAGGAATCGACCAACAAATCGAGGACCTAAAAAAGAGCTGCTCAGGATGACAGAAGGTCCAAAATGCACCACCACATGCCCCTCTACACCCATGGGAGTGGCCCTCCTCTCCATGGCAACAGGTGCATATTGATTTTGCTGATCCATTCATGGACTCAATGTTCTTAATAGCAGTGGATGCGCACTCGAAATGGCCTGAGGTGATCAAAATGTCCTCCACCACTACGGAGAAAATGATTGCAGTCCTACGGACCATATTTGCCAGGAACGGCTTGCCAGAGCAGATTTGCTCTGATAACGGACCACAGTTTGTGTCCGAAGAGTTTCGGAAATTTATGAGAAGGAATGGGGTAAGGCATTATACATCCACCCCGTATCATCCAGCCACAAATGGATTGGCTGAGAGGTTCGTACAAACCTTTAAAAAGGCAGTAAGGGCCATGTGCGATGACGACATTCCACTGCAGCATAAGGTGGACAATTTCCTGTTAGCCTACAGAAATGCGACACATGCAGTTACCAACCAGACCCCGGCCATGATGTTCTTTAACCGAAGGTTGAGATCTCGTCTGGATTTGCTCAGACCAATTGTGCGAAGAAATGTTGAGAATAAGCAATTCCAGCACATCAATGAGAAGCCGACAAGGAGCTTCAATGTAGGACAACCAATCTTGGCCCGCGACTACCGAACAGAGAAATGGCAACCCGGAACGATATGCACATGGCAGGGGCCACTAATGTACACAGTGGATGTTGGGGAGAACATTGTGAGACGCCATGTCGACCAGATCCTAGCATCACAGGAACGAGTCAACCCCATGTCTCGCGTACCTGGTGATGAACCCGACATACCGGTAGCATCTACCCCAGAAACAGTAGCATCGGAAGCTGATGAACTAACCGATGACAGGGGGCCAGAATCGCCTCCGCACCAAGAACAAGACACTCCGGAAAGGCGCTATCCAGAAAGGATCAGGAAGCCGCCCCAAAGACTGAATCTATAAATGGACTATTTCAGTTAATGTGCATGTTAAAAGTGTTAACTGTTATTTGAATGTTATGGTACTGTTAATCTAAAAGGGGAAGAATTGTAGTGTATGTACCTTTAAGAGAGAACTACTTTTACAGCTCCTGTATACTGTAGTACCGGCAGTGACCACACCTGTATACAAGCCCTGAGCAGGGATCTGTACTGTTAGTTTTTAGACTACCCTCATCCAGTAAACACCTGTTGATTGTTAATCTGCAGTCTCCGTCTATTTATTGAAGAACACCATACCTTAAGATTCACGGATTTAACACCATCCAGCTCCCCATCCAGCTCCCCACCCAGCTCCCCACCCAGCTCCCCACCCAGCTCCCCATCCAGCTCCCCACCCAGCTCCCCACCCAGCTCCCCACCCAGCTCCCCATCCAGCTCCCCGCCCAGCTCCCCATCCAGCTCCCCGCCCAGCTCCCCGCCCAGCTCCCCATCCAGCTCCCCATCCAGCTCCCCATCCAGCTCCCCATCCAGCTCCCCACTCTTTCTCAGAAACACTGGCCGAGATTTTCCGGGGGGTCAGCGGGCGCGATCGGTGCCGGGCCGGGTGGGAAAGTGTTTTTTCCCCAGCGGGTCGGGACCCAGCTGTGAAACCGCCACCAGGCGCCTTTCCCAATGTCAGGTCTGTCAGCGCTGAGCAGACCTGACACGCAGAGGCTGGAGGCCCAATTCAGGTCATTATGACCTTGTTCAGAGATCATTAAGAATACATTTGGGTTCACCTTTTGATTTTATGTGCTCGTCCACTGAGGCGGGAGTTCGGTGGCCATTGAATCAGCTGTTGAGTTGACAGCTTCAAATGTACAGTAAAAGCAGCTGGGGAATTTAAATTCAGCTAATTAAATAAATCTGGAATAAAAAGTTAGTATCGGTAATGGTAACCATGGAACTATCGGACTGTCATAAAAACCCATCTGGTTCACTAATGTCCTTAAGGGAAGGAAATCTGCCGTCCTTACCTCGTCTGGCCTATATGTGACTCCAGACCCACAGAAATGTGGTTGACCCTTAACTGCCCTCTGGCCTAGCAAGCCACTCAGTTGTATCAAACTGCTACGAAACAAAGTAATAAGAAATAAACCGGATGGACCACCCAGCATCGAACTTGGAACCGACTTCGGACATGACAACGGCACACCCAACCCAGTCAACCCTGTAAAGTCCTCCTCACCAATATCTGGGAACTTGTGCCAAAATTGGGAGAGCTGTCCCACAGACTAGTCAAGCAACAGCCTGGCATAGTCATACTCACAGAATCATAGCTTTCAGCCAATGTCCCAAACTCCTCCATCATCATCCCACCGGCAGGACAGACCCACCAGGGGTGGTGGCACAGTGGCATACAGCTGGGAAGGAGTGGCCCTGGGAGTCCTCAACATTGATTCCAGACCCCATGAAGTCTCATGGCTTCAGGTCAAGCATGGGCAAGGAAACCTCCTATTGATTACCACCTACCGCCCTCCCTCAGCTGAAGAATCAGTACTCCTCCACGTTGAACACCACTTGGAAGAAACATTGAGAGTAGCAAGGACACAGAATGTACTCTTGGTGGGGGACCTCAATGTTCATCACCAGGAGTGGCTCGGTAGCACCACTACTGACTGAGCTGGCTGAGTCCTGAAGGACATAGCTGCCTGTCTGGGCCTGCGACAGGTGGTGAGAGAACGAACATGAGGGAAAATCGTACTTGACCTCTGTTAGGTGACTCATCTAATAGTCCTTCACTGGACTTAACAGCTTGAACTTTCGTAACTGCAGAACCAGCATTGCTGACTTCTAAAGGCTCGAGTACCTTGGGATGTTTTTCTACTTCCAGACTGATTTGGCTCAGTTCGGAGGGACCACTTGCGTGACCTGGTAGGGGTGATAATGGTTCAGATGAGTCATCATCTTCTGCTTCTTCTCTATTGTCTTCTATTTCCTCCATCACTTCAGCTTTTGCCTCTGTCACCAATTCCCTGAGTGGTTTATTACTGCTGACACTGCTCACAAAAGGGTGCTCTTTCTTCTTAGCTTTCAACTGATCGATGAATTTGACATATTCCCTTTCTTGCTCAGCTTTGATTCGTTTGGCCTCATCGCGCAGACGGTTTGTGTGTTCCTGCTCCATTTTCTCAATCAGCTGCTTCTGCTGTCTTCCCAGATTCTCCAACTCTGCGTCAAAGAACTTTTTCTTTGCATTCATCTCTTGCTCAAGACGGCGAATCATTTGTTCTAATTGCTGTTGTAGTTTGAAATTGAGTTGGGTTCGAGCCCGGTGTTCCTCAGAAATGTGCATGTCGGTAGACTGGACAGACGCAGAATTCTCTGTCAAACTATGTTGTTGTTGTTCAGTGGAATTCTGTTCTGATACTTGGTTCTCTCCTAAAGCATTTATGCACTCCTTCGTTTTTCCATCATTAGTCTGCAAGTCCATTTTAGACTTGTCTTTTGCACATGGGCTGGTCTTACCATCATCAGTACCAGAGTCTGAGCTGATTGTCTTCACCGAGTTCTCACTCTCTGCTTTGTCACTGTCACTGCTGCATATGCCCTCATCCAATATTCTGGACAATCGTGCAGGTTTGACATCTTTGTTTTTCCCGGAATCTACCGTTATTGCTTTTAGGGAGTGCCAGTCCATATTTATTTTCCTGATCCACTCCCGTCCCAGAAGTGGTGGACCTCCCTCAGGTAGTACATATATATCCATTCCTTGGTGTTCTTTGCCCTTGTGTACCAAATTGACTTTTATCTTTCCAATGGGGTATACTCTTTGCCCCGTGTATGTCTTTAATACTATCTCCGTATCCCGTAGGGAAATATGTGTGAATAACCTTTTGTAATCTTGCTTATTCATGACCGTCAACGCCGATCCGGTGTCCAATTCCATCTTCACTTGGACTCCTGCTATCTGCAGTGTGGCCCAGATAGTTTGTCGGTCAGCTTCCTTACTCACATTGTGAATTCTCAGACTACCCAGTTCCCTGCTGTTGGAGTCTGAATCCGAATTCTGTTCATCCAAACTCTTCTCAGCCACCTTATGTACCTTTCTGCACTTTTCCTGCGGTGACTTTTTGTTGCTGGTCTTCTTTCCTGACCGGCATACTTTAGCTATGTGACCAAGCTTGCCACATTTTCTACATTCCTGGTCTTTAAACCAGCATTGGTTCTGATCGTGTGTTGTCTTTCCACAACGATAACATTTCGTTGTACCCAAAGCCATTTGATCTACGCTGAGTACCGCTGCCTTCAGCTGCATTTCCGCAGTGCCTCTCGCTGCGGCTTCGTGCGATGCTGCAATAGTGACAGCCTTATCAAGTGTAAGATCATTTTCTTCAAGCAACCGCTTTTGTGTTCCTTCTTTCGACAATCCACACACGAATTTGTCTCTCAGTGCCTCTGTCAGTCTTTCCCCAAACTGACAGTATTTCGCTAGCTTACGCAGTTCAATTAAATACTCCGCGTTGCTTTCCTCTTTCAGTTGCGTTCTCGCATAAAATTTAAATCGTTCCGCTAACATCAGCGGTGTGGGGTTCAAATGATTTTTCAGGACAGCAACAATTTTAGCGAAAGTCTGATCCATCGGTTTAGCTGGTGATAGAAGATGCTTCAATAGCCCGTATGTCTTCGCACCCATTGAGTTTAGTAAGGTTAGTGCTTTATCTTCATCTGATATTTTATTTGCCTTACAATATATCTCTATGCGTTCTACATATGTGGCCCAATCTTCAACATCGGGATCGAAATCGTTGATGTTACCACGCTTAGGCATCTTCGCAACCTTCTTGAGAAACAAAAAGAAATTTTTCTTTAATTTTTTTTCAAAATGGCGGTTTCCCGCGCTTGTCTTCTTCCCCCGCCTACGAAAATGGCGGCTTCCCGCGTTTGCCTTTCTCCCCCGCTGGCTGTAATGGCGATTGCCGTATTGCTGCGTTCGCCCTCCCCAGCGGTTTTCAAATCGTGCCTCCCAGCCCCTCTTGCAGTCCGGTCCTTTCCTCCGGCTGCAGCTGAGTTCTCCGCGTTTTTTTTTTTTTTATTTTCTCCCGTGCCTTACGCTGACCTGGTCGCTGCGCCTCACGGCCTCGGTAGCTGCCCGGCCTTTTTCCCCGGTCGCGGTCGAGCTCTCTCTCGATGCTGTTGCATCTCCCAGCCCGCTTGCAGCCCGGTCTTTTACACCGGCTGCGTTTGCATTCACCGCGGCTCCCATGCCTTACGCTGCCCCAGTCTCAGCGCCTCTGGCCCTGACTTCTGTCCGGCTCTTTTCCCCGGCCGTGGTCGAGTTCTCCTCCCTTATATCCTCCGTTTTTCCCTCCCCTACGTCACAGCCTACGTGGCCGACTTGCTGCTCGTCGCTGATCGGCTTACCCACCACCGTGATAGAAGGGATGATCACTGCCTGTTGCTGCTGGAAGGCTTCGTGTCAGAATTCTTCCTTTGCTCTGCAGACCCGAGTCTTTTCTCAGCAGAATGATGAGGGCGGATGCCTCCTCTCAACACCCGTTAAACTGCCTTGGATGTATCTCTGCCGCAGGGTAAGATCGTACTCGTCGCCACTGTTAAGTCTGTGTGTTATAATGAGAATTACTACACAGACCACAAGAGTAACTTTTAACAGGTCTTTACTAGTCGAAGGTCAGGGCGGAACTGCCCAATAAATCATTACACAGCACTTATATACCGGTGTGGTCACCACCGGTATTACAGTATACAGCCGCCAAGATAAAGTAGTGCAACTCTTAAAATAGTTCTCTTAAAGGTGGAACGGTTACATACACCACAACCTCGTCCTCACCAATCTACCTGTCGCAGATGCATCTGTCCATGACAGTACTGGTAGCAGCGACCACCGCACAGTCATTGTGGAGGCGAACTCCTGTCTTCACACTGAGGACACCCTCCATCGTGTTGTGTGGCACTACCACCGTGCTAAATGGGATAGATTCAGAACAGATCTAGCAGCTCAAAACTGGGCATCCATGAGGTGCTGTGGGCCATCAGCAGCAGCAGAATTGTATTCCACCACAATCTGTAACTTCATGTCCCGGCATATCCCTCACTCTACCATTACCATCAAGCCAGGGGACCAACCCTGGTTCAATAAGGAGTGTAGAAGAGCATGCCAGGAGCAGCACCAGGCGTACCTAAAAATGAGGTGCCAACCTGGGGAAGCTGCAACACACGAATACATGCATGCTAAAAAGCGGAAGCAGCATGCTATAGACAGAGCTAAGCGATCCCACAACCAACGGATCAGATCAAAGCTCTGCAGTCCTGCCACATTCAGTCGTGAATGGTGGTGGACCATTAAACAACTAACGGGAGGAGGAGGCTCCATGAATATTTCCATCCTCAGTGATGGTGGAACCCAGCACGTGAGTACAAAAGACAAGGCTGAAGCGTTTGCAACCATCTTCAGCCAGAAGTGCCGAGTGGATGATTCATATCAGGCTACTCCTGAGGCCTCCACCATCACAGAAGTCAGTCTTCAGCCAATTCGAATCACTCCACGTGATATCAAGAAACGGCTCAGCGCACTGAATACAGCAAAGGCTATGGGCCCCAACATCCCGGCTATCATGCTGAAGACTTGTGCTCCAGAACTAGCCGCGCCTCTAGCCAAGCTATTCCAGTACAGCTACAACACTGGCTTCTATCCGACAATGTGGAAAACTGCCCAGGTATGTCCTGTCCACAAAAAGCAGGACAAATCCAATCCAGCCAATTACCGTCCCATCAGTCTACTCTCAATCATCAGCAAAGTGATGGAAGTTGTCATCGACAGTACTATCAAGTGGCACTTACTCACCAATAACCTGCTCACTGATGCCTAGTTTGGGTTCCGCCAAGACCACTCTGCTCCCGACTTCATTACAGCCTTGGTCCATACATGGACAAAGGAGCTGAATTCCAAAGATGAGGTGAGAGTGACTGCCCTTGACATCAAGGCGGCATTTGACCAAGTGTGGCATCAAGGAGCCCTAGTAAAACTGAAGTCAATGGGAATCGGGGGGAAAACTCTCCACTGGCTGGAGTCATACCTAGCACAAAGAAAGATGTTTGTGGTGATTGAAGGTTAATCATCACAGCCCCAGGACATCGCTGCAGGAGTTCCTCAGGGCAGTGTCCTAGGCCCAACCATCTTCAGCTGCTTCATCAATGACGTTCCCTCTAACATACGGTCAGAAATGGGGATGTTCGCTGATGATTGCACATTGTTCAGTGCCATTCACAACTCCTCAGATAATGAAGCAGTCCATGCCCGCATGCAACAAGACCTGGACGACATTCAGGCTTAGGCTGCTAAGTGGCAAGTAACATTCGCGCCACAGAAGTGCCAGACAATGACTATCTCCAACAAACAAAAGTCTAAACACCGCTCTTTGACATTCAATGGCATTACCATCGCCAAATCCCCACCATCAACATCCTGGGGGTCACTATTGACCAGAGACTTAACTGGACCAGCCGCACACTGTGGCAACAAGAGCAGGTCAGAGGCTAGGTATTCTGCAGTGAGTGTCTCACCTCCTGACTCCCCAAAGCCTTTCCACCATGTACAAGGCACAAGTAAGGAGTGATGGAATACTCTCCACTTGCCTGAATGAGTGCAGCTCCAACAACACTCAAGAAGCTCAACACCATACAGGACAAAGCAGCCCGCTTGATTGGCACCTTTTCTACCACCTTAAACATTCTCTCCCTCCACCGCCGGCGTAACGTGGCTGCAGTGTGTACCATCTATAAAATGCACTGCAGCAACTTGCCAAGGTTTCTTTGGGGCAGCACCTCCTAAACCCATGACCTCTTCCACCTAGAAGGACAAGGGCAGCAGACTCATGGGAACACCACCACCTCCAAGTTCCCCTCCAAGTCACACACCATCCTGACTTAGAAATATATCGCCGATCCTTCATCGTCGCTGGGTCAAAATCCTGGAACTCCCTACCTAACAGCACTGTGGGAGTACCTTCACCTCACGGACTGCAGCGGTTCAAGAAGGCGGCTCACCACCACCTTCTCAAGGGCATTTAGGGATGGGTAATAAATGCTGGCCTTGCCAGCGAGGCCCATATCACATAAAAACTAATTTAAAAAAAGTTTTCATGGATGATTTCAAACTTTATGAAAGGCTGGGAATTGCTGCAAACCATATCCAGAAACTTTAATTACATTAAAATGACATCTTCGTCAAACTTCAGAAAATGACTAAGTCAAAGTATTTTTAAAGGGTTAAAATTTTCAAAGTAATCATGCTGAAAGCAGTATATATGTATTTTTAGCTCCTTTCCTGCTCATCAATGCTGCAGCCTTCTGCCTTTGAGCTACAACCCTGTTTATGCTGATCGCATTTTGCAGCTACATGTGCACAGTGCTACATGAGTTTGCCTAAAATATGAATAGTTCACAATATACAGCTGAAATCTACAGTACCACCAAAATGCAACTACTCTGTGGTTAAATTATAATTAAAATGGCTCGCCTTTAAAAAATCCTACCCACCACATATTTTACTTTAAAAAAATCTACGGAGCAATTTTGTCAATGGGGGCGTTGGAGGCGGGACTGCTGCTTGTCGGGTTTCAGTCCCGCCTCCATCGACTTGTGGCCAACCCACGCTATTTTCTCTTGATTGACCTTGTTAAGCCCGCCCAGCGAGATTAGCAGGCCAATTAAGGGAAAGCCGGTGACAGAGAACGTCAGATGAATTGTCATCGTTTGACAGCTCTGTGAAGCTTTCAAACACTGACATTCTCTGTTGTTTGATGAGTTCTTGTATTCAAGACTCATCAAACCTCTTTTGTGAGCAGAAATTAGATGGCTGTTGCATCGGAAGCCTGCAGGAAGAAACAAAGGTAAGTAAACATTTTCTATCACTTTCCACTCACCTCACATACTCACCTCTCCACACTTGCACCCATCACTCACCTCCACAGCGCACTTTTGCACCCCGCAGACCCCCGCAGACCCACTGCTCACCTCGGTGACCCTGGCGGGGTTTCCCGACGTCGGGAAGCCCGCACCTCTGGTGAAAAAATGGGGCTAATCCTCTTAACTGCCTGTTAACTACCTGTTAACAGGCAGTTAAGTGGCTGTAATCCCCTTTCCACCTCCAGGAGATGTAACGGAGGCGGGTTGGGGGCAGGATGGGTACCCGCCTCCAGATTCTGCCATTTTCCCGGCAGTCCCAGCTCCAAACCCGCCTCCCCAGGGCTGGCAAAATCCAACTCGTATAAGGTGACATCAACCTCCTGATACCAGGTCATGTTGCCATGACTGGGAAGTACTAGGTTTAGAAGATTTGTAAGCAGAAGTATGCCAGAGAAACCTTAGGAGAATTATTAAGATGTGTTAAAAACAAAGGTGGGAAAGAGAGTCGTGGTAGGACATATTAACCTTGATCTCTCAAAGTGAATGTTTGCATTTCAAAGCAGCTTTAAATCATTTCAGACATGGCCCTGAATGTTTTAAGTCTCCCCAGGAGGAGAAAGACTTTGATTGTTAAGATGTTGCTTCTGAGATCGCTCAAATGATTTTTCTTGTAAACATTACAGGAGCTTGCCCTTTTCTGATATTTACAAACCGAAACAACGAGCAACAGTACTTCTCGCTTTAATTCTGTATATTAACAGCCCAGTAGTATCAGGATGAACGTGTTTGCTTAACAACAAGATATATGTGAATCAAAAGTGCTTGTACTGGTTTCACTCGGAGTGGCATTGGCAATGGTAACCGTGGAGATGTCTACTACCCGACCTATACTACTGAATGTCTGACAATGAAAAGCTTTATGAGAAAAAAGATACCAGTAAAAAGCATGCTAATGCATTTATATGAAACTCTTTTGCTATTTCAACAAAATAGCACACAAAGAAATTTCAAACAAATTCATTAATGTGCTCATCATATATCATACAGATTTCAAACCCTATATTTTTTTTAACATATCACCAGTTCCTTACTTTTCTTTTTCCTTTAGATGCTCACTGCTGTGCCCACTCCATTCTTCCTCTCTTTGCATAGAGGGAGGGAAGGTTTGTGCTGTGGGCTTCTCCATGATCTGCCTAAGCCTCTCTATGATTAGCTTACTAACAGCACACTTACGTAAGGTGGAAGTCAGTGGTCTCATACACTGATCGAATATTTGCAGAGATCCTTGTATTTTACAGGAAAGCTGCACCAAATTGAGCACAGAAAAAGAAACGCCAAAACCACCAAATCCACAGCATTTTGGGTTTTTCTTGCTTTCAGCCAAATCCACAAAATGGGCATTTCATTTATCCAGACTTTAAAATGCTGGCATGTGTTTTGTGCATGACTTAGATTACGTTTTGAATTGACTAAATGTTTGCAACACCCTTAACAGATTATTTAACAAAATGTTGCAGCAATTTAATTACTCGATGGGCCGAATGGTCTCCTGTGCTGTACTATTCTATGATTCTATGAAAAATGCACAGTAAACAGGAAAACAATTCACAATTTGTAGCTTAAAATATAAATGAAATGCACCTATATAGATGATGAAAAGACCCTTTGGATTTTACCACACATTTCCTCATTACTGAGGCTGGTAGGTTTCTTCCTATTGCTGGAGCTACAAGCACAAAGATACATTTTTTAATTCATTTCTTATTTTTAATTAAATATAAAAAATGAATTAAAAAATCACAGGCCGTGTAATCTGCATCTAATCCAATATTGATCTTCCTATGAAGGTGAGGTACAGCTGTAAATCCTGGTGTTATAATAAGGGTAGGTATCCATGCTCTCTTGCAGTTTGCTGAAGTTTGCACACTGATTTATAGTAATGAGGATCAGATTATGGCTTCAAGTTTGGAAACAACTGCGTTTTATATTCTCTAAAGTCAAAGACCGCGATGTCCCCTACCTCGGCGGGTCCGTGGCAGGTCCCGACCCCGCTGCTGTCTCCATCCTGCTGTCCAAAATGATTTTACGTTGATTGGGCTTGTTAAGCCTGCCCAGCGTGTTTGCCAGCTAATTGAAGGAAGTGGGTCTGATGATGTCATTTGATGACACGTCATTAGCCGTTTTCCTTAAAGGGACCATGCGCAAATTGATTTTGACAGTTGTGCTGTCAGTGTTCTACAGAATTGAGGTGCTGCAAACACTGACAAGCACTGCGCAAAGGCTCAGGGCTGCACCCAGGCTCTCCCAGCACGCAGGGATGGAAGAGACCTCCCCAGGAGGCCAACGCAGCCTGGTTGCACATTGCACAGGAGGACACAAGCAGGGGTGTCGTTAGGAGGACCAGGCTGCAGTGGCGCAAACGTTTCAATGATCTCAGTAGATTACGAAACATTACTGCAAAGCCACACTCAACCTCATCCTGCTGTGCCACTCATCACATCCCCATCACTCTGCCTTCCCTACCCTACTCCTGCACATCCTTACTCACACCAACTTGCCTTGCACCTCCACCCATCCCTCTCTACCTACATTATCACATCCCCATCTCACTAGCCACCCCTCACACTCACCCTCATCCTAGTGCAATCATACCAACTAACAACACACAAGGGTAGGCATGTGCGTGTTTTAGCCAATGTTCATGTAAAGTTTCTGTTAATGTGGTGTCAAGCATTGAAACCTTTATTTTCAACACTTTGGGTTGGATTTTGATTGAGGAGGCGTGTAGGAGGCAGGACTACAACTTTTGGGGTTGTAGTCCCGCCTCCATCGAGTTGTGGCCAACCCACACGATTTTTACTTGATTGACCTTGTTGAGCCCACCCAGCAGGCTCAGCGGGCCAATTAAGGGCCACCTGGCAACAGATGATGTCACAGATTGACATTTCATCTGTCAAAAGCTTTTGACAGATGAAATATCAGCGTTTGACAGCTCTTTGAAGCTGTCAAACACTGACAATCTGTACTCCAAGTTAATTCCTTCCTCTCAGGCTGATTTAGAGATCTCTCCAGAACAGAAAGCTGAATGCTGCAACTTTTGACAGCTCGCAGCTATTATGTCCGTGTGTAATTGAGACACGGACTGCAAGATTTGGTTACAACAGGTCTTTACTGAGTGCAGACAAACTGGAACTAACTATGCAAAGTTACTACACAGGCTTATATACAGGGGTGGTCACTACTGGTACTGCAGTATACAGGGGCTGCAGAATATAGTTCCTTCTGCAAAGTACATACACTACAGCAGCCATTCTGCTTTCTGTGCCGGTGAGATGAGGGACTCCCGAGACCTGAAGGAAGGAAGGCTGTAAAGGTAAGTAAATGTAAGTAAAACTTCTTTGAACACTTTACACACACCAAACACACTTACCTCTGAACTCATGCACCCATCACTCACCTGAACACCGGACATCTTGAACCCTCCAAGTCCTTCAGCCCGACGGTCCACCTTGCTAACTTGGCATGGTTTGGAGCCATCGGGAATCCCACACTTCAGCAATAAAAATAGGGATTAGGCTAAAAACTGCCTGTTAACTACCTGTTAACAGGCAGTTAATTGGCACTAATCCCCTTCCCGCCTCGGGGAGGCGGGTCCCAGCACAGGTCGGGTATCTGCCTCCTTTGAAACTGGCATGGAGGCGGGTTAGGGGCGGGATGTTTTCATGCCTCCCAATTTCGAGATTTTAACCCCCCACATGCCTCCAATCCCGCCTCCACGGCCCAATGAAAATCCTGCCCTTTGTGTTCTTGGACAGATCTGTGTGCACCTTTGGAAGTGGCTTAGTGAGTTGCAGTGAATGGTGAGACATAACGATACCCCCCGCAATGGTGATGAGTGTGAAAGGAATGGCTTGGGCATTGTAGGGATGCTTTATGATGTTGGTGTGGGGTGGTGCCAACCTGGCGCATCATGTGGCAGCCAGGGTGTACAGCATCAAGTGAAGTAAATCTGGCCATGATGAGGCCACCCCGGGCCTCCCGGGCAGCAATGGGTCATGTGCAGCATCAGTTGATTGCAAAGAAGGTTGACGTTGGTGTTGGTGCTGCTGGTGTGCCTGGTGCTGCTGGTGTTGGGGCTGATCATGGTGAGATTCTGAGGACCAAGGTGAGGTAGTTTCAAGAGCACCAATGCTGATGTAATAGATGGCAGGTGAAGTTGAGATGACAGAAGCAATCTGTCAATGGTGAGAGAAATTGTTCCAATGTGGTGACACTGGATACAGAGCTTATTCCAAACACTTGCAACCTGCATAAAGCTCAATCTGTCTTCCAAATGCAGTAAGCAACAGCTTCTGAGCTTGGAAAGTGAACAGCTGTGAGATGGGAGCTTTTATAGCACATTTGCAGCTGTCAAGTAATGAGATGATTCCATGGTCATACATCTCCCGACCTCCTTACCTGACATGATCCCCTAACGGGGTGGACCCCATGGGCGACTTCGTAAAATGGTAAGGTGAGCTCAAAATACTTTTTAATGGGCTGTTAACAAGGTCATAATGACCCGAATTGCCTCCCCCACTGCTGCGTGTTGGGTCTGTTCTGGGAAAGTCGCGTGGTGGCGGGTTGACAGCGGGGTCCATTTCAATAGTCCCTCCTGAGGCAGTTGTTTGAAAAGCCCAAATGCATCACAGATAACGGAGGCTTTTTACTGAATGAAGCTGCTGGTTATATTTTGTGACCTGCGAATGGAACAAACTGAGGTTTTATTAAATGGAAGCTTGAGGCTGCCCACTGATAGTTGGTGGTGGGAAACAGTTGTGTGTTATTTTTGTTGCTTATTTTGTTAGATGCATACAGGTTAAGTATTTGGAATTGTACTAGCTTTGGAGCTATTACTTGTTGTAGCCATACCAATATCTTTCTAAGTCATATCAAAAACTAAAATTAAAGACCCTCAAGTAAGTCATCTCTTTAAAAACCAAGATCGATCATGCTGGAAACCACAAACCTGACTCTACCCAATCCAAAGCCCTAATAGGTATAATTGAATATGATTTTAGATCTGGAAAGTATTGTATAGCAATAGAAAGCCTCATCACACCCCCTGCAAAGGAAAAGATTTAAAACTTTTTTTTAGCATAAATAAAATGAGGAATATTTAAATATGGAAAATGTTATATGGAGGGATTATTTATGCATTATTTTTTGTTTTCAGCAGTCTTTCGTTATTTATTCTTCATATATTTTGCAATTTCAGTCCACTAGTTCTTAGTCATACAATAGTAGACATTGTCTGATGTGCAGTCATTGTATGATCGACAGAATCTCTCTCTACCAATTAAGAATATATTACTTCAGCAAAAGCTGCTGGAATCCTGCTCAGAATAAAATATAATGCTCCAGTGCACTAACATTCTCTATCACCATAGCTACTGGATATGAGGAACGCTCAATCACAAAGAAATTGAAGGCTGAGTGGAATCTATTTTTGCTCTCAAATAACAGGTTGCTCTCCACATATTAAAGAAACCTTCAGTCTGTCAGTTGTCAATTAAAGCTATTAACTGGGTATCTGCAAGGGTTCTCCTCCATGTTTCCCAACACAACTAGATCAAGTAAAGGCTCAAGAAACTTTCCAACATTTAAGCGGTTAAGTGGCTCTTTCACTGATTAAGAAGTCTTAAATGATCATTATTGCAGGTGTTTCATTACTACTGAAAAAATACTTTTGCAAGAATCTCAGCAGATCATCAGCTCGGGCTGCAGGACCAGAGCACTGCGAGCTCTGTGCGTGTACGCATTAGGAATAACAAACCCTGCCAGATATTCTGGGGTCAGCCTAATTACATATTTAATATGGGCTCCATGCTTGGATTGGGCAGCCAGCTGGGAGTTTGGTCAGCATCAGGGAAGCCTCACACAGCTGCAGCTCTTACAATGATGCTAATTAAAGAGAAACTGGTTTCTTTCCACAAGGAGAGAGGAGGCAAAATATTGCTCCAGTAGCTGAAGAATAACACAGCGTACACAAAAATACTCTCCTTTCACTGATGACACTATGGAGCTACTCCTCCAAAAGGTGGTAAACGAGGGTTGTCCTGTTTGGCACAAGTGGAAAGGAACCCTCCTTAAAGGAGAGCGGTACAGATTTTATGGATGGAGGTAACAGAAATGGTGAGTTACTGCATCCAACACTCGGAGCACCCGAGTGCAGATGAGAAAGAAAATTTGCCACGGTAAAGCTGACCAGCACTATATATATGTGTACTGTCAGTGCATTAGGTGTATCAGGCACTTAAGTAAAGGTCTGTGAGCCTGGTCTACGACTTTACTTGGCTGCATCGGTGTTTCAGCAGAGGTATCTTGTTGGCTACTGTCAGAATCCTGCTTTGCCATGGCTACAAGTGGGCTTCTTTCTTCTCCACTTGCCCCATGGTTAAGCACCGCTGGGTGGCAAAACTGTGCAGCATGCAATCGACAATGATAATCATGAAAATCTTAGTGGATGGTATTGTAATACGCCCCGTGACCAGTTCAGGCACCTGAAGTGCTGCTTCAAGATGTCTATCGTATATGGTCAATAATTATCCTAGTGCCTGCATGTACTTCTTTGCTCTGCTAGTGCTTGTGGCTGTCACACTGGTATCATAAGCCAGGAATGAAGATAGTAGCCTTAATCTCCTAGGAACCATCCTTCGAGTCTGCCTTATCCTTCTACAGCTCAGACACAATGCATTGTCTTAAAATGAAGAAATCATGGCTGTTACCTGGGGAGCAGGTATCCATCTGCATGTGTCAGTGCAGCTGGTCACTGACCACCTGCCCATTGATGGAATGGAACCCCTTGCAGTTCTTTAAGACCATGGCATTATGTGCCAGGACCTAATGGCCACATGGCTGCCATCAATAATGCCGTGGAATTTCAGGGATCCTACTATGTAGAAAAATTTGAAGTGCCCTCTCATTCTCCACTGGGGAAAGTGATGAAAGTGTTTGCCCTGATATCTCCATACTGTGTATTGACTGATGTTGCAGGCCACCCTTTTGGAAGCTTGCAATGAAGCTGTGGTGGAGGTGGCCTGCAGGTCATATTCCAGTAACCAGGGCAATTCCTTCGCTGTCTCCCAGGTGAAGCAGAGGCAGTGGAGGCAATTTTTCTCAGATCTTCCCAGGTAGGTGTGCTTTGGTCTGTACAGGTGATTTCAAGGATGAGATCAGTCCCCATCTGGAGCTAGCAAACATATCTTGCATCCCTCCTTTCATCCTTTTCTTCTTCTTCCAAAAATAGAGAGGAATGCCCATAACATTTGCATATTCCATTTCCGATTCTCATAATCAAAATTTTTGCAAACAAAATACAGCAAAAAAAATCTCTAAAAGCCATATATCAAACATCCAAAGCAAAATGGTACAACAATAAAAATCAATCCGGGAAAAATCCTACAATTGAAGTTTTAACTACCTTCCTCAAACTGAGAACATGCTTGGCCTTAATCACACTGCGTTCCCATGAGAAAATCAGGGAATTGTGTAATCACTCATTAAAACCCATTTTCCATGGGTTTACATAAAGATAACACACAATGTGTACAAGCGCCTTAGGCTTTTAGCGATATTAAACATTGTGCAATTTGGGCTAGTATCTCGTGTTACCGATATCTGCCCAATATTCCTGCCCTCGCTTACCTATTCCATGCCAGAGCAAATGATACTGCTGGCCAAGAAGTTCCACCCTCATATTAGAAAAAAATCAGAACTACTGTAAAGTGCAAGCTTTTCTGAATGGATAATTTTTTTGTTAGTTGTTAAACTTTATTAATGTAACATCAGCTATTTAGTTGTTATAGTGATGGTAGCCTAATCTTGCTGGATATCACCACAATGGTAGAAAATATTTTTTACTGCATGGTGGTATCTTAGCTTGTCACATTTTAAAATGATGCATTATATGATAAGCAAAGCACAACCTGTTTATTAAATAATTAAATGTAAATAGAGGCCCATTCTAATATATATTAATTGGAGCTGAGACAAGAATTGACTAGGGCTGGTGCTGGTAAAACAAGACATTACTTTGTCTTGCTGCTGTTTTAATTAGTGTCTTGTAGTTTCTGCCCTCAAGTAATGTCGCTTTGCTCCAGTGACACTGGTAAGATGGAGTCATACAGTTCCCATAGGCCACTTTGTCTTATAGCTCAACAACTCAATACTGTTAGTGAATGATGTAATCTTCTTTTAACATGCATGTACAGCTGAACTGCTGCCTACAATTAGCACAGAGTTGACAGATTTGGTATCAAGCACATACATTTTCTTTCACTTGTTCTGCAAGGCACTTTATATAAATTCTGTTAACCATATTCTATAAACTGATTACAACACAATAAATGACAGTATTATTGGCTGTTTAAGCCTCACTATTCAAGAATTTCTAACCAACAGAATGTTCTCATGTATAGAGATTGGAGCAAGTTCAGTAAAAGAGGATCAGAGACAGTTCAAAATCCTTGCCGGAGAAATTGATCCTTGTTGCCTCCATATTGGCTTTAGACAATGTTCAGGCAGCTGCCTTAAGCAGATGTTAGGCCCCCATGCTTGCCTCCCCTCCCCCAACTGTAACCACCTTAGGACCACCACTCCCTCACCCCTGTCACCCAACACTGACTTTATGCTGAGGACTCTTCCCTCGGGTCTACAGCAGCAGTGCCCTGCCACCTGAAATCCCACTCCTGTCCTCTGGCCAGTTAGCATTTCCCGCCAGGCTCAGGCAGGTGTCACTCCTGCCCCAGCATCCGCATACCGCACTCCCACCCAGGGGTAAAATTGGGGCTTGTGTGTACCTAATGGTTCATACCACCAAGTTTTCCCTTCCCGATTCACTGGTTCCATCCCCCACCCTGGCCACTGTCTGAGACTAAACCAGACCATTCGCAACATCGGCATCCCATTTGACCCTAAGCTGAGCTTCCGACCCTATATCCTCTCCCATCACCAAAACTGCCTACTTCCATCTCCGTAACACCGCCTGTCTCAACCTCTGCCTCAGCCCATCTGCTGCTGAAACCCTCATCCACGCCTTTGCTACCTCCAGACACGACGGGCTGGATTTTCATTCAGGGGCGGGTTGATGTCGTGAAATGCGCATTTCGTGTTATCCACACGAATATAAATCGATGTGGGAGATTGATGCTATTTTAACTTAATTGTCCAATTGAGTTCCAGCGTGTGGGAACCCTTGGCAAATGAGTTTTTCCAGTCAGAAAGTCGCATCTTATGACATCATCATTGCTGCTGCATTTAAGGTCTGCAACAAGCCACGCTTCTTCTACAGGCTGCCAACCATTTGGCATTTACTGTTAGAGGAACCTGGAGTCACAATGGCCAGCGACAGACCTAGGGCTGCTCCCAGGTTCGACAACGTTGCCCTGCAGGCTCTGGTTGAGAAAGCTAGATCTCATAAGGAGGTGCTCTTCCCTTCATCAGGGAGGAAGACGCCTCCCCAGCAGACCAAGGCTGTGTGGCTGCAAGTGGCAGAGGAGGTCAACTCCTTAACGGTTACCAGCAGAACCTGGATACAGTGCAGGAAGAGATTTCATGACCTTGTGTGTACTGGAAAAGTGAGTATGAATTTCCCATCACTCTCAATCTGATCCTCATTGCCTTTCCTCACCAGCACTCAGCTTTAGCAATCTCTTCCTCCACATCCCACTTGACACTGACATCCCTGCACCCTTACCCATTCCCTTTCTCCCTATGCTCACATTCACCTAACTATTCGACTATGCCCGCCAAAGGTGTCAAGACAGGAGCAGCAGGAAAGTGAGCAAGGGGCCTCCACATCTGCTAAAGCCACAGGGGAAGCACCACGTAGGAGCACGCGTAAGAGAAAGATACTGCACAAATAGTCACAAAGGTAGTCACTTGGGTGAAATTTGATGTTTTATGTGAAAAAGCCATCAGATCAATAATGTTAATAAAAAATCTGATGGCTACTGCTGTAGTTGTGGCGTGTGTCATTTCGCGAATGGGACTTTCACATTGAGGGCTTAGGATTACTTGGAATTGTCATTATGGTGGTCAAATTGCTAGGAATCAGCTGGTTCTTGGCCATTGTCGATGCTCAGGTAAGAAGATGTGAGGTAAAAGTCCTTGAGTGGCTAGGCTAAGCAAATCTGGCAAAGATGAGTGCATTCCTTGCATCTCGGGCAGCTATGTTCTCGCGTACTGCTGCCGTTGGTTGATGGGCTTCCGCAAGATGTTCGTTTTCGCTCTCCTCCTGCTCCTCCTCATCTGAGGAGGATAAGTGAGGAGTCACTTAGTCCTCAGGAATCTGCAAGCCACGAAGCTGTGCCATGTTGTGAAGTGCACAGCAAACCACGACGATTCTGGAGACCCTGGCTGCTGAGTACTGCAGGGCTCCACCTGATCTATCCAGGCATCTGAAGCGCATCTTCAGCAAACCAATGGTTTGCTCGATAATGGATCTGGTGGACATGTGGCTGGAGTTGTAGCGCTCCTCAGCTTCGTTGGCTGGCCTCCTCAACAGCATCATTAGCCACGTCCTCGGGATAGCCCTTGTCTCCAAGTAGCCATCCGTTAAGTTGGTCTGGCAGACTGAATAGTGGAGACACACTAGACTGGTGCAGTATGAAGGAGTCATGGCAACTGCCAGGGTACTTGGCACAAACATGCAAAATTTCCTTCTTGTGGTCACACACCAGCTGAACGTTAAGGGAGTGGAAGTCGTTGCGGTTGACAAAAATACCTGGATTGCGATGGGGTGCCTTAAGGGCCACATGTGTGCAGTCAACGATGCCCTGCACCCTTGGAAAGCCTGCCAGATTAGCTAATCCAACCGCACGCACCGTGACACTTGCTTGATCCTTGGAGAAATGGATGTGATTGTGCGCGATGGCAAAGAGGGCATTGGTTACCTGCGTGATGCAAGTGTGTACGGCCGCCTGGGAGATGCTGCTGATGTCTGCTACTGATCCCTGGAATGACCCTGTTTGGGGGGTATCTCCTGCGCCAACGGGCTTCCATGCACTGGCCCCTTCTGGCCTGTGCAGCTTCAGGTGGGTGAGCAGCAGCTTGGCGCTCCTGTTGGTGCTGCTGTTGTTGGTGCTGCCGTTGTTCCTGGTTCTGCTGGTGCTGCATCTGGTCTTCTTCCTCATCTAATGCCCAGAAGGGAAGAAAATAAATGACTCCCATGCTTCTGGTAGATGCCTCAATTGAGGAAGCGCTGAGTGAAGGTGGTGAGATGGGTTTCCCAGGAGGTCACACTGGAGATTGGTGTCAGGCTTCAAACGTCCACAGCTGTGGTTATGCCTGCTAAAAGTTCCCCCAGACCTGAGACATCTAAGCCCTGCCACCTGCAAATGATGACTGATCCAATCTCCTCTTTAATGTTTGAGCTGCAGCTGATAGTCAGCAATCCAATTGTGCTCCCACCAGGTTTCACCATCGTAGTTCAGAACGGGCATGTTTCACATGGGAAAAGGTTTAAACTCACAAAGGCCTTTTAAAATGGCATTATAGAGCCAAATTAATGGTTGTTAAGGGCCTTAACGGCCTATCCCGCCTCTTGGAGGCAGGACGTAGACGGGACCACTTGACACGAATTATTTAAAATTGCTTGGAGGTGGGATGGAGGCGGGCTTGGGCCCGCCGGGCTTGGGCCCGCCCACCAGTTTATGCAATTTTAACCCCCCACACGCCTCCAATCCCACCTCCACTGCCCAATGAAAATCCTGCCCGACTACTCCAATGCTCTCCAGGCCACCCTCCCAACTTCCACCATCCGTAAACTTGAACTCATCCAAAGCTCTGCTGCCCGTATCCTAACTCACACCATGTCCCATTCACATATCACCCTTGTGCTCACTGACCTACTTTGGCTCCCAGTCCCCTAATGCCTCAAAATTAAAATGATCATCCTGGTGTTCAAATCCCTCCATGGCCTCACCTCTCCCTATCTCTACCACCCCCTCCAGCCCTACAGCCCTCCAAAAACTCTGCGTTCCTCCATTCTGGCCTCTGCGCATCCCTGATTTTCTTCACCCCACCACTGGCAGTCATGCCTTCAGCTGCCTGGGCTCTAAGCTCTGGAATTCTCTCCCTAAACCTCTCCACCTCTCTTTCCTCCTTTAAATCACTTCTTATAACCTACCTCTTTGACCAGTATTTGGTCACATATCCTAATATCTCCTCACATGGGTCGGTGTCAAATTTTATCTGTTAGTACTTCTGTGAAGTGCCTTGGGACATTTTACTATGTAAAGGTGCCATATAAATGTAAGCTGTTATTGTTGTTGCCTTGGTGCTAGTGTGAGTTGCAATCACACCCATAGAGCAGAAAATTGTTGCTAATAGCATTAACTTAATAACTGATGTGCCAGAATACTAAGATGCACTTTTTACAGAATGTACCACACAAAAACATTTCAAGGTGAATTTGTGTAGACATCAGTGCACGAATATGTCATCATTGTGTTTGTTGTTGAGGGTCAGGAAGGAATAGCAGTCTGAAGCACTGATTCACCTACTTTTCGTGAATTTTGTGCCCATTAAGGTGAGGGATGTTAGCACTGAGGAATGGAACAGCTTCCAATTTTTGGGCACCCAATGTCAGCAACAGGCACTTGTATAGCAGTTAGAAGCAGAGTAAGAATTCCCCAATCTGTCACAACTGTATACTTCAGCACCATCAGGGTGTCAGTTGTGGCTCAGTTGATAGCACCCTTGCCTCTGAGACAGGAGGTTGTGGGTTCAAGTTCGCACTCCAGAGAGCTTGAGTGCAAAAATGCAGAACTGAGGGAGTGCTGCACTGTCGGAGGTGCTGTCTTTTGAATGAAACGTTAAACCGAGGCCGCGTCTGCTCTTCCAGGTGGATGTAAAAGATCCCATGGCACTATTTCAAAGAAGAGCAGGGGAGTTATCCCAGTGTCCTGGCCAATATTTATCCCTCAATCAACATCACTAAATCAGATTATCTGGTCATTATCACGTTGCTGTTTGTGGGAGCTTGCTGTGCACAAATTGGCTGCTGCGTTTCCTACATTACGACAGTGACTACACTTCAAAAGTACTTCATTGGCTGCAAAGCGCTTGGGATGTCCTGAGGTAATGAAAAGCACTATATAAATGAAAGTCAATTTTTCTTTTTAGATGAGCAGTCCCTACCTTAATAGTGTGTGACCTCTTTGAGGGAAATTGCCAATTAATGCTTAATTATGGACAATTTTTTGTTGTGAGCCCATGACCACCAGGAATTGGGTTGACTGCCCAAATCTCTTTCACATTGGACTATCACAGACAGCAAACAGAGGAAACTTTCATCCCATTAGTTTGGGATGGATCTGAGTACAGGTCCCAGAGTTGAAAGAATGTACATTACTTTTTACTAAAAATAATTGAGATGCAAGCAAACAAAAAATGGGCATAAATACCTTTTCCTGGTTTGTTTCTTTTTTACAGAGGTGGTAAACATGGAATTTCACTGCATCATCAACAGGGTATACCTTTCCGTGCTTTCCAGCCAAAGGCTAAAGGATACCGATAGTTAAATAAAAGAACGTCTGTCACACTTGACTATTTATTTTACTCCACAATGGCCAAGCATTAAATTCTAACACTACCGCAAAGGATGGAAGTAGTTCTACATAGTACTGTCTTGTTCTTAGGGATGGGAAGGCGGCAATAGCTGGTAAAACAAATCTTTACATTATATTAGCAAAATAGCAGATCGCTCCACGGTTCATGTTTGAAAATGACTGTACCGAGTGGATTACCAAGCCAACTCGTGACTGATTGAAAAACATTAGGAGGGGTTGCATTGACCAGTAACATGTGTAACTGAAAACCAAACATTGAATGAACTTGCCCATTAATGGGAAACTAGAATGCAAAAGGAGGAGTGTTACATTGATTTCCTGAATGTGAGACTGAAAGCCAAATGCTTTTTCAGCAGTGAACATGAGGCAGACAAATTGCTGCTATGATTGTAATGAGTGTCTTCACAAGACAGTGGGAGAGCCACAATGATATCATAGTACTGGGAGTGAAACAGTAAAAGGTCAGGAAGAAGAAAGGGACTCTGAAACTAAAGATGTTTATAAAAAAAGGTCAGAAGAGAAAACAATTGGATAACTGTCCCAGATGTATCTCGGGCCAAAATAAAAATTATAGTGAGAGTAAAATTATAATTACATTTAAGAAAATCTGGTCATAGAGGACATTGCAACATTGAAAGCCAATTTGTGAATGGGTCTATATCTTTCCAATCCAATCAGTTTAATGGCGATATGGGATCGTTTTGAGATTCTGTTCCTAGCATGGAGCTCGGATCATGGAATTGGATGCAGAAAATTGAGCTTGCTGATCTGTGCACACAATTGTCTGATCCTTTCTCCCATCGTGTAAGGCTGGGAGGATAGCCCCAACATTTACTGTATATGGTTAAAACCTGAGAGTGGACGTGAGCTTTGTACAAGTCTCAGAATGTTCAGAAGAGATAAAAACCGATTGACTGGGAGAGGGTAGTATGCTAGTCAGGGAGGATCTGACAGTCAGCAAACTGTCAGACATATCCTCAAAGGAAAAGTTGTCACCGATGATTTGTATAGATATGTATGACAGCACAAGTAGAAAACTTATAATAGTAACCTGCCATAGATCATTGAGGCAAAGTGATTAAATCAATATGGAATTGTTTGAGTAGATTGGAAGCTTTTTGACAAGGAGGGTATTAATCTTGGACAACTTTTAATTAACCAGAATTAAACTGAAAAGAATTGAAGTCCTTTTAGAAAGACAGAGGCAATTTCATGGAGTTCGTGCAAGATTACTTTTTGTCTCAGTAGGGAGGATTTTCTGATGCTCCAGGTCACTGGGCAGGGCCGGGACCGATGTTCTAGGGGGAGTGTTGGCTAGTGCTTTGGGGGAGGGTTTAAACTAAAAAGGCAGGGGGTTGGGAACCTGAGCAAGGGGACAGAGGAAAGGGAAACAAGGATAAAAGCAAAAGATAGGAAAGACAAAAACAAAAGTGGCAGCCAGAGAAATCAATGGTTTAAATCAAACATGACCACAGTAAATAATAATTCTAAGAGCATTAAAAAAACAAGCCTAAAGGCTTTGGCCTAGAAATTCGGTAGGCTTAGCGCCGCTTTTGAGGCGCTAGAGGGCCTAGCGCCGGAGTTATGGCCAGTTTGGAAATTGAGTGGGTCCCTA
Source organism: Somniosus microcephalus (assembly GCF_052327205.1). NCBI lineage: Eukaryota > Metazoa > Chordata > Chondrichthyes > Squaliformes > Somniosidae > Somniosus > Somniosus microcephalus. The sequence goes on from NC_140988.1 coordinate 226,336,047, forward strand.
AATCGGCGTTAGGCCGTTAGCGCTGCGCCGGCACCGATGACGTCATCGGTGTGCGCAGCGTCCCGGTTGCCATGGTAACCCGCCCGAACTCCGAAATTGACTTGCGGCCGCCTCGCCCGTGGCAGCCGCAAGCAACGTTCTGGCAGAGGTGCCTTACTGGACTTTGCGCCGGCGCATTAAAGGCCCCGCGGCGGCCGGCCGCTTTACCGCCGGCCGCCTGGCCGCAGCTCCCTCCCCGGACTTCTCCCCCCCCCCCCCCCCGGGACAGATGCAAGCCCGGCACTTGTCCGAGGTGCCGGGCTCATTTTTACAATGATTTTCGCGGGCCGCAGCCGGGTGCAGGCAGCTCCTCCTTAAGGGAAGGAGGAGGCCTGCACTTCCCGAACCTGCCGCACCGCAGCAGGCGCCGCAGCGCCGGAACAGCGCCGCAATGCAGCGCGTAGCGCCAGTTTTCAGGCGCAAACAGCTTTCAGCAGCGCCGGCAGCCGTTTGGGCGCAGAACTAGTGAATTTTTGGCCCGCCCAGCGCGACTTAGCTCCGGCACTAACTTCCGGCGCTAAAGCCGTCGCTGCGCCAAAACCCAATTTCTAGGCCTTTGTGTCTTAATGCGAGGAGCATTCGTAATAAGGTGGATGAATTAGCTGCGCAAATAGAGGTAAACGAATATGATTTGATTGGGATTGCGGAAACATGGCTCCAGGGTGGCCAAGGCTGGGAACTCAACATCCAGGGGTATTCAATATTCAGGAAAGATAGGCAAAAAGGAAAGGGAGGTGGGGTAGCATTACTGGTTAAAGAAGGGATTAACACAATTGTAAGGAAGGATATCAGCTCTGATGATGTGGAATCTGTATGGGTAGAACTGAGAAATACCAAGGGGCAGAAAACGTTAGTGGGAGTGGTATATAGACCTCCAAACAGTAATGCGGAGGTTGGGGATGGCATTAAAAGGGAAATTAGAGAAGCGTGCAATAAGGGCACAGCAGTCATCATGGGCGACTTTAATCTACATATAGATTGGGCTAACCAAATTAGTAACAATTCTGTGGAGGAGGAATGCCTGGAGTGTTTATGGGATGGTTTCCTGGACCAATATGTCGAGGAACCAACCAGAGATCAGGCCATCTTAGACTGGGTATTATCGAACAAGAAAGGATTAATTAGCAATCTTGTTGTACAAGGCCCCTTGGGTCGGAGCGATCATAATATGATTGAATTCTTCATTAAGATGGAGAATGAAGCAGTTGACTCAGAGACTAGGGTCCTGAATTTAAATAAAGGAAACTACGATGGTCTGAGGCACGAGTTGGGTTGGATTGATTGGGGAAGGTCACTCAAAGGGTTGACGGTGGATAGGCAATGGCAAACATTCAAAGACCGCATGGATGAACTACAGAATTTGTTCATCCCAGTTTGGCATAAAAATAAAACAAAAAAGGTGACTCAACCGTGGCTAACAAGGGAAATTAGGGATAGCATAAGATCGAAGGAGAGTACATATAAATTGGCCAGAAAAAGCAGTAAACCAAAGGATTGGGAGCAGTTTAGGATTCAACAAAGGAGAACAAAGGGGTTAATTAAGAAGGGGAAAATAGAATATGAGAGTAAGCTTGCAGGGGACATAAAAACTGACTGTAAAAGCTTTTATAGATATGTGAAGAGAAAAAGATTGGTGAAGTCAAGCGTAGGTCCCTTGCAGTCAGAATCAGGGGAATTTATAATGGGGAACAAAGAAATGGCGACCAATTAAATAGATATTTTGGTTCTGTCTTCACAAAGGAAGACACAAATAACCACCCAGAGATGTCCGGGAGCATAGGGTCTGATGAAAGGGAGGAACTGAAAGAAATCAGTATTTGTAGGGAAATGGTGTTAAGGAAATTGATGGCATTGAAGGCTGATAAATCCCCAGGGCTTGATAATCTACATCCTAGGGTATTTAAGGAAGTGGCCCTAGAAATAGTAGATGCATTGCTGATCATCTTCCAACATTCGATGGAATCTGGAACAGTACCCATGGATTGGAGGGTAGCTAATATTACCCCACTATTCAAAAAAGGTGGTAGAGAGAAAATGGGGAATTACAGACCGGTAAGCCTGACATCGGTAGTGGGGAAAATGCTAGAGTCCATTATAAAAGATGTAATAGCAGAGCACTTGGAAAACAGTGACATGATTGGACAAAGTCAACATGGATTTACAAAAGGAAAATCGTGCTTGACTAATCTACTGGAATTTTTTGAGGATGTAACTGATAAAATAGATAAGGGAGAACCAGTGGATGTGGTGTATTTGGACTTTCAGAAGGCTTTCGATAAGGTCCCGCATAAGAGATAAGCGTGTAAAGTTAAGGCACATGGGATTGGGGGCAATGTATTGACTTGGATAGAGAACTGGTTGGCAGACAGAAAGCAAAGAGTTGGAATAAACGGCTCTGTTTCCGAGTGGCAGGCAGTGACTAGTGGGGTACCGCAGGGATCGGTCCTTGGACCCCAGCTATTCACAATATGTATTAATGATCTAAACAAGGGAACTAGATGTAATATCTCCAAATTTGCAGACAACACAAAGCTGGGTGGGTGTGTGTGCTGTGAGGAGGATGCCGAGAAACTACAGGATGATTTGGACAGGTTGGGTGATTGGGCAGAAGCATGGCAGATGCAATATAACGTGGATAAATGTGAGGTTATCCACTTTGGTGGCAAAAAACGGAAGGCAGATTATTATCTGAATGGCAATAGATTGGGAGAAGGGGAAGTGGAAAGAGACCTGGGTGTCCTTGTGCACCAGTCACTGAAGGTAAGCATGCAGGTGCAGCAGGCGGTTAAGAAGGCAAATGGTATGTTGGCCTTCGTAGCGAGAGGGTTTGAGTACAGGAACAAGGATGTCTTGCTGCAGTTGTACAGGGCCTTGGTGAGACCACATCGTGAGTATTGTGTGCAGTTTTGGTCACCTTATCTGAGGAAGGATGTTCTTGCCATGGAAGGAGTTCAGCGAAGATTCAGCAGGCTGATACCTGGGATGGCAGGAATGATGTATGAGGAGAGATTGTGTCGATTGGGCTTGTACTCGCTGGAGTTTAGAAGAATGAAACGGGATCTCATTGAAACTTATAAAATTCTGACAGGACTGGACAGACTAGATGCAGGAAGGATGTTCCCGATGGTCGGGGAGTCCAGAACCAGGGGTCACAGTCTAAGGATAAGGGGTATGCCATTTAGGACAGAAATTAGGAGGAATTTCTTCACCCAGAGAGTGGTGAACCTGTAGAATTCTCTACCACAGAAGGCAGTAGAGGCCAATACATTAAATATATTCAAGAAGGAGTTGGATGTATTTCTTAAGGCTAAAGGGATCAAGGGGTATGGGGAGAAAGCAGGGACCGGGTACTGAATTTGGATGATCAGCCATGATCGCATTGAATGGTGGAGCAGGCTCGAGGGGTCGAATGGCCTACTCCTGCTCCTATCTTCTATGTTTCTATGTTTCTATGCCAGTAGTGGTAGTGTAAAGTATCAGATCTTCCACCCACAGCAGTGCATTGACCTCCCAGTATGGGTGTTACATAGGCTGGGAGCTCACTGGTTATACGTTAATGAGATGCACCACAGAAGTCTGAATATGGCCGACTCCAAACAAATTGGTGGGTATGACGCCCAAGGTGCTCCATTTCTCCCCGAGTCTCTGTCTGGACTGGAATATCTACCCCTATATATTAACAAAGGAACCAGTGCAGAGAGCATACAAGATCTAATTTCTAGCAATGGACCGGAGATGGTTAGCAGCCTATAGGTTGGGGAAAATAATGTTTTTGTTTATGCTGTTTTTCCGGGGCTTTTGTGGATCTTCTGTCTAAAGTTATGGTGGATGATTGGGAGAACCTCTGTGGAATCCTTGGGCATGATATAAGTGGAAATTCTACCCTCTTATATCATGCCCAAGAATAAAACAGAAAAATCTTTTCACTTTATGTCAGCTTATTAGATTTATTACATGAACTTTCTTGATTTCAGAAGGTGCAAAAAATGATTCTACATTAGACTATAACTTAGGCTAAAACTGCTCAATAAAATTATTGAGCAATATTTTACATTTATGCAAAAGAACTTTACAAAAAACACCCAAGGTGGTTCACAAGTAGTCTTATGGAAAATTGATACTGAGCCAAGAAAGAAGAGATTGGGAGAGATGGCCAATAAATGGGTTTTGAGGAGGTTTTTAAAAAGGAGAGAGTGGTGAAGAGGCAGTGGGGTATAGGAAGAGCATTCCAAGCAGTAGAACCCAGGCATGTGAAGGCTCTGCATCCAATAGTGAGATGAAGAGGGAGCCACAGACACAGATTGGGCTGGATTTTGTCAATGGGGACGTGATGGAGGTGGCACTCCCACTTTTTAGGTTGTAGTCCCGCCTCCATCGATTTGTGGCCAACCCACGCGATTTTCCATTGATTGACCTTGTTGAGCCCGCCCAGCGGGCTCAGCAGGCCAATTAAGGGACACCCGGTTACAGGTAACATCAGGGATTGACATTTCATCTGTCAAGAGCTTTTGACCGATGAAATATCAGCATTTGACAGCTCTGTGAAGCTGTCAAACACTGACAATCTGACTTCTAACTTGAGTCCTTCTCCACAGACTCATTTAGAAATCTCTCCAGAACAGAAAGCAGAATGCTGCAACTTTTGACAGCTCGCGGCCATTCTGCTTTCTGCGCCGATGAGATGAGGGACTCCCGAGACCTGAAGGAAGGAAGCCTGCATTAGTAAGTAAAGGTAAGTAAAACTTATATAAACACTTTACACACACCAAACACACTTATCTCTGCACTCATGCACCCATCACTCACCTGAACACTGGACATCTCGAACCCTCCAAGCCCTTCTGCCCGACAGTCCGCCTCGCTAACTTGGCGTGGTTTGGAGCCATCGGGCAGCCCACACTTCAGGGCTAAAAATAGAGATTAGGCCAAAAACTGCCTGTTAACTACCTGTTAACAGGCAGTTAATTGGCACTAATCCCCTTCCCGCCTCGGGGAGGTGGCTCCCAGCACAAGTCGGGTACCCGCCTCCTGGGAAACGGGCATGGAGGTGGGAAGGGTTCGTGCCCCCCGATTCTGCATTTTTCCCTCCACTCCTGCCGCTAAACCCGCCTCCACGGGGCTTGGAAATTCGAGCCCAAAGGCTTCGATTTTGACTCCCAGGTGGGAACATGGCAAAGCGATTGGCCAGCCCATCCGGGAGAAGTAGCAAGGAGGCTTGGCCAATTTTAATGGTCAGGAAAACTGTGGAAAGCAGCTGCTAGCCGTTAAAATCAGGCAGCAGGAGGATGCCGCCGGGGACCCAGGGGAACAGTCCCCAGCACAAGGTATGTGTTCTGGGAGGGGAATCCCAGTCAGGGGAGGGGCGAAGCATGAGGTAGGGGAGGCCTAAGGTTTACTTATGGGGCCCGGAGGAGCACTCCTGTTTCTTCTGCCCACAAGGAAACCTGTAAAAAAAAATTAAACTTACCTTCTGGACCTGGCTGCTGTTCCAGACAGGTTTTGCCTGGCGGAGAAGCCACCATTGCTCCCAAACTCAGGCCTCAGGTTAATATGACAGATCAGGCCCCAATGACATCTCAGAGCCTGATCTGCTTATTTAAAGAGGACCCCACCCGTTTGGTGCAGGTGTCCTTCCTGCCTGCAATTTAAAATTGCAGTTGGCCGGATCAGGATGGGAAAGGAATGGGTAAGGCCTCCATTCCATTTTAACTGCCCCCCAGTCTGGTTTACAGCAGTGGAGGGGGTTAAAATCAATCCCAGACCTTCAGTTGGTCAGCCCGAGGGAGGTGGATATAAACCTGGAGGAGATTCGTAGATAGGGTTAGGCCATAAATGAGTTTAAAGACAAGGGCAAGAGTTTTAAATTTGAGGCATCTGGGGGCAAGTGTAGGCCAGCAAGGGCAAAGTTGATGAGTGAATAGAACTTAAAGAAAGACTTGCATTTCAATAGTGCCTTTCGCAACCCTAGGACGTCCCAAAGAACTTTACAGCCAATTAAGTACTTTTGAACTGTAGTCATTGTTTTAATGTAGGAAATGTGGCAGCCAATTTGAGCATTGCTCACTCCCACAAATAGCAATCAGATACTGACTGGATAATCTGTTTTAGTGATGTTGGTTGAGTGATAAATATTGGTCAGGACACCGAGGAGCACTCCCCTGCTCTTCTTCGAAATAGTGCCATGGGATCTTTTACGTCCACCTGAGAGGGCAGATGGGGCTTCAGTTTAACATTTCATCTGAGGGATGGTGCACTATCTCTCCTCATCCTCTTTAACCTTTCTGCAACCTTTGACATGGTCAACTACACTATCCTCCTCCAAGACCTCTTTTGCATTGTTCACCTGTGTGGGACTGCCCTTTCTTGGTTCTACTCTTACTTACCTGATCATAGTTGGAGCATATCCAGTAATGGCTTCTCTTTCCACCCCCACACTGTCACCTCGGGAGTCTCCAAGGATCTTTCTTTGACCCCCCTTCTCTTCCTCATCTACATGCTGTTCCTTGGTGAGATGGGGTCAGCTTCCATGTTCACACTGACAACACTCAGTTCTACCGCTCCACCAGCTCACCCTCTCCACCAGCTCACAGGGTCCCCCATTACCTCTGTCAGACTGTTTGTCCACTATCCAGACTTGGATCAGCTGCAATTTTCTTCAGCTAAATATTGGGAATCAAAGCCATCGTCTTTAGACCCCCACCACAAACCCCATACCCCTGCCTCTGTCTCGAGTTAATCACTGTTAAAAACCTCAGGATCCTATCCTAAGCTTCTGGCCCCATATTCTCTCCATCATGAAGACCACCTACTTCGACTGCCTACTTCTACCTCCGTAGCATCGCCCACTCCTACATCAGCCTACCTGCTGCTGAAACCCTCATCCATGCATTTGTCATCTCGAGATTTGACTGTTCCAATGATCTCTTGGCAGATCTCCCATCCTCTACCCTCTGTAAACTTCAGCTTATCTAAAACTCAGTCTGCAGATGTGGGTACTGGTAGGTAGGCACAGAGTATCGCTCGTTCAGCATAATGAGCCTGTCACCCCTTCAGGGGTCTTCTGATGGTAATGGTACTGCAGGAAATAACTGATAACAATTAGCACAAAGGCTAATGAGACTCTATCTGCCATTAAGAAAAGAAAAAAACAAAATTGAGAAAATAGGCCAAAAATGGCCTCAAAACAACTAAAAGTTTCTCTGTGGCCCTTTAAGTTTACTTACCTGCACTGCTCATCACCTGACAACCCTGGATGCTTGGGCAATGTTTACAAAGGCTTTAGAAATGGAGAGGAAAAAGATGTATAAAGACCCAGAACAGCATTCTGGTATAACTTTTCAAGCAGGAGCTTCTGCTATTCTCCCCACCAGCTAAAAAGGCGTCTTATAAGAACATAAGAACATAAGAAATAGTAGCAGGAATAGGCCACTTGGCCCCTCAAGCATGCTCCGCCATTCGATAAGATCATGGCTGATCTTGGGCTCAAAGCCACTTCCCTGCCTCACCCATAACCCTTCACTCCCTTATCTTGCAAAAATCTGTCTATCTCCACCTTAAATGCATTTAATGACCCAGCCTGCACAGCTCTCTGGGGCAGAGAATTCCACAGATTTACAAACCTCTGAGAGAAGAAATTCCTCCTCATCTCACTTCTAAAAGGGCAACCCTTTATTCTGAAACTATGCCCCCGAGTTCTAGGTTTTTGATTACTTGCCTTTTTGATTACTTGCTGCACCGGCATGCTAACTTTTTGTGTTGCATGCACAAGGACCCTCTGAACTGTAGCATTTTGTAATCTCTCTCCATTTAAATAATCATTTGCTTTTTTATTTTTCCTGCCAAAGTGGATAACCTTGCACTTTCCCACATTATACTCCATCTGCCAAATGTTTGCCCACTCACTTAGCCTGTCTATATCCCTTTGCAGATTCTTTGGCCTAAAAATTCGGTGGCGCCCCATTTGGGGCGCCAAGCTCGCCTGGGCGCCAGAAGTAACGCCCCGGAAGGAGCCGTGAGCGCCAGCAGGATATTCAGTTTGAGCGCCCCAAACGGAAGCGGGCCGCTGCTCGAGGCGCCCCGCGTCCGTCTTGGGGCGCTGAAACTGAATATCGCAGCGCAACGTGCCGCAGCACCACACGCTGCGGCACTGCGGTACTGCAGGCCTTCCAACCCTTCTTAAAGGGCAGGGGCCTGCACCAGCGCACTCTCCGATCGCGAGTGCCGGCAAAAGAGCCCGGCACCGAGGAGCGGTGCCGGGCTCTCGGGACACAGCCGGCACTGCCCGGGGGGGTTGGGGGGGGATCAGGAGGCCAGGGAGGGCGGCGCGAGGAGGTGCTAGCAGGAGGCCACCGAAAAAAAGGGCCGCCTCGCACCTCCCCTTTAATTTGCGCCACTACCGCCACAGGTAGGCCCCCCTGAACCGGTCGTGATTTGCGACTGGCGCTATGGGGGGGGGGCGCAACAGGGCGCTGCGCACACCGATAATGTCATCGGTGGCGGCGCAGCGCTACAGGCTAACGCCGCCATTAGCGCCCCGCTAAATTTTGCGGGGGGTGTGGCCAGTGGCGCTAAAGCCACTGAGTGCCCTCTTTAGGCGCTAACTGGTGGCGCAGCCCACCGAATTTCTAGGCCTTTGAGCCCTCTGCACAACTTGCATTCCCACCCATCTTTGTATCATCCGCAAACTTGGCTACATTACACTCGGTCCCTTCATCCAAGTCATTAGTGCAGATTGTAAATAGTGGAGGCCCCAGCACCGATCCCTGTGGCACCCCACTAGTTACCGTTTGCCAACCAAAAAATGACCCATTTATCCCGACTCTCTGCTTTCTGTTAGTTAGCCAATTCTCTATCCATGCTAATATATTACCCCCAACTCCATGAGCTCTTATCTTATGCAGTAACCTTTTATGTAGCACTTTATCGAATGCCTTCTGGAAATCCAAATACACCACATCCACTGGCTCACCTTTATCTACCCTGCTCGTTAAATCCTCAAAGAACTCCAGCAAATTTGTTAAACGTGATTTCCCTTTCATAAAACCATGCTGACTCTGACTGCATTATGATTTTCCAAATGCCCTGCTATCACTTCCTTAATGAAGGACTCCAGCATTTTCCCAATGACAGATGTTAGGCTAACTGGTCTATAGTTTCCTGCTTTCTGTCTCACTCCTTTCTTAAATAGGCGTGTTACATTACCAGTTTTCCAATCCGCTGTGACCTCTCCAGAGTCCAGGGAATGTTGGTATATTGCAGCCAATGCATCCACTATCTCTGCAGCCACTTCTTTTAAGACCCTGGAATGCAGGCCATCTGGTCCAGGGGACTTGTCGTCTGTTAGTCCCATTATTTTACCAAGTACTTTTTCCTTAGTGATGGTGATTGCCTTTAGTTCCCCACTCCCTGTGGCCCCTTGATTATCCGTTATTGGAATGTTGTTAGTGTCTTCTACCGTGAAGACAGAGGCAAAATATTTGTTCAGAGTCTCTGCCATTTCCCCGTTCCCCATTATTAATTCCCCATTCTCATCCTCGAAGGGACCAATGTTTACTTTAGCTACTCTCTTCCTTTTTATATACCTTGAAGATCTTACTATCTGTTTTAATATGTCTTGCCAGTTTACTCTCATAATTCATCTTCTTTCTCTTTATTATTTTTTTAGTCATCCTTTGCTGGTTTTTAAAAATTTCCCAATCCTCTGGCCTCCCACCAATCTTGGCAATAAAAGCATAGAAACAGAGAAGATAGGAGCAGGAGTAGGCCATTCGGCCCCTCAGACCTGCTCCGCCATTCAATGTAATCATGGCTGATCATTCAAATTCAGTACCCGGTCCCTGCTTTCTCCCCATACACCTTGATCCCTTTAGCCTTAAGAAATATATCCAACTCCTTCTTGAATATATTTAATGAATTGGCCTCTACTGCCTTCTGTGGTAGAGAATTCCACAGGTTCACCACTCTGGGTGAAGAAATTCCTCCGCATTTCTGTCCTAAATGGCATACCCCTTATCCTTAGACTGTGACCCCTGGTTCTGGACTCCCCGACCATCAGGAACATCCTTCCTGCATCGAGTCTGTCGAGCCCTGTCAGAATTTTATAAGTCTCAATGAGATCCGCTCTCATTCTTCTAAACTCCAGCGAGTACAAGCCCAATCGACCCAATCTCTCCTCATACGTCATTCCTGCCATCCCAGGTATCAGCCTGGTGAATCTCGCTGAACTCCTTCCATGGCAAGAACATCCTTCCTCAGATAAGGCAAACAAAACTGCACACAATACTCATGATGTGGTCTCACCAAGGCCCTGTACAACTGCAGCAAGACATCCTTGTTCCTGTACTCAAACCCTCTCGCTATGAAGGCCAACATACCATTTGCCTTCTTAACTGCCTGCTGCACCTGCGTGCTTACCTTCAGCAACTGGTACGCAAGGACACCCAGGTCTCGTTGCACTTCCCCTTCTCCCAATCTATTGTCATTCAGATAATAATCTGCCTTCCTGTTTTTGCCACCAAAGTGGATAACCCCACATTTATCCACGTTATATTGCATCTGCCATGCTTCTGCCCAATCACCCAACCTGTCCAAATCATCCTGTAGTTTCTCGGCATCCTCCTCACAGCACACATGCCCACCCAGCTTTGTGTCGTCTGCAAATTTGGAGATATTACATCTAGTTCCCTTGTCTAGATCATTAATATATATTGTGAATAGCTGGGGTCCAAGGACCGATCCCTGCGGTACCCCACTAGTCACTGCCTGCCACTTGGAAAAAGACCCGTTTATTCCAACTCTTTGCTTTCTGTCTGCCAACCAGTTTTCCATCCAAGTCAATACATTGCCCCCAATGCCATGTGCCTTAACTTTACACGCTAATCTCTTATGCGGGACCTTATCGAAAGCCTTCTGAAAGTCCAAATATACCACATCCACTGGTTCTCCCTTATCTATTTTACCAGTTACATCCTCAAAAAATTCCAGTAGATTAGTCAAGCACGATTTACCTTTTGTAAATCCATGTTGACTTTGTCCGATCCTGTCACTGTTTTCCAAGTGCTCTGCTATTACATCTTTTATAATGGACTCTAGCATGTTCCCCACTACCGCTGTCAGGCTTACCAGTCTGTAATTCCCTGTTTTCTCTCTACCACATTTTTTGAATAGTGGGGTAACATTAGCTACCCTCCAATCCATGGGTACTGTTCCAGATTCCATCGAATGTTAGAAGATGATCGGCAATGCATCTACTATTTCTAGGGCCACTTCCTTAAGTACCCTAGGATGTAGATTATCAGGCCCTGGGGATTTATCGGCCTTCAGTCCCATCAATTTCCTTAACACCATTTCCTTACAAATACTGATTTCTTTCAATTCCTCCTATTCATCAGACCCTATGTTCCCCGACATCTCTGGCAGGTTATTTGTGTCCTCCTTTGTGAAGACAGAACCAAAATATGTATTTAATTGGTCGCCATTTCTTTGTTCCCCATTATAAATTCCCCTGATTCTGACTGCAAGGGACCTACGCTTGACTTCACCAATCTTTTTCTCTTCACATATCTATAAAAGCTTTTACAGTCAGTTTTTATGCTCCCTGCAAGCTTACTCTCATATTCTATTTTCCCCTTCTTAACTAATCCCTTTGTCCTCATTTGTTGAATCCTAAACTGCTCCCAATCCTCAGGTTTACTGCTTTTTCTGGCCAATTTATAAGTCCTCTCCTTGGATCTTATGCTATCCCTAATTTCCCTTGTTAGCCACGGTTGAGTCACCTTTTTTGTTTTATTTTTATGCCAAACTGGGTTGAACAAATTCTGTAGTTCATCCATGCGGTCTTTGAATGCTTGCCATTGCCTATCCACCATCAACTCTTTGAGTGACATTCCCCAATCAATCCTACCCAACTCGCGCCTCAGACCATCGTAGTTTCCTTTATTTAAATTCAGGACCCTAGTCTCTGAGTCAACTACTTCATTCTCCATCTTAATGAAGAATTCGATCATATTATGATCGCACCGACCCAAGGGGCCTCGTACAACAAGATTGCTAATTAATCCTTTCTCGTTACATAATACCTAGTCTAAGATGGCCTGATCTCTGGTTGGTTCCTCGACATATTGGTCCAGGAAACCATCCCATAAACACTCCAGGAATTCCTCCTCCACATTATTGTTACTAATTTGGTTAGCCCAATCTATATGTAGATTAAAGTCACCCATGATGACTACTGTGCCCTTATTGCACGCTTCCCTAATTTCCCTTTTAGTGCCATCCCCAACCTCCGCATTACTGTTTGGAGGTCTATATACCACTCCCACTAACGTTTTCTGCCCCTTGGTATTTCTCAGTTCTACCCATACAGATTCCACATCATTAGAGCTAATATCCTTCCTTAGAATTGTGTTAATCCCTTCTTTAACCAGCATTGCTACCCCTTTCCTTTTTGCCTATCTTTCCTGAATATTGAATACCCCTGGATGTTGAGTTCCCAGCCTTGGCCACCCTGAAGCCATGTTTCCGTAATCCCAATCAAATCATATTCGTTTACCTCTATTTGCGCAGCTAATTCATCCACCTTATTCCGAATGCTCCTCGCATTAAGACACAAAGCCTTCAGGCTTGTTTTTTTAACGCTCTTAGACCTATTAGAATTATTATTTACTGTGGCCATGTTTGATTTAAACCATTGATTTCTCTGACTGCCACTTTTGTTTTTCTCCTTCCTTTCTTTTGCTTTTATCCTTGTTTCCCTTTCCTCTGTCCGCCTGTTCAGGTTCCCAACCCCCTGCCATTTTAGTTTAAACCCTCCCTAGGACATCGGTCCCGGCCCTGCCCAGGTGCAAACCATCCGATTTGAACTGGTCCCACCTCCCCCAGAACCGGTTCCAATGTCCCAGGATTTTGAATCCCTCCCCCTTGCAACATTCCTCTAGCCACGTATTCATCTGAAATATCCTTCTATTTCTACTCTGACTAGCACATGGCACTGGTAGCAATTCTGAGATTACTACTTTTGAGGTCCTATTTTTTAATTTACCTCCTAACTCCCTATATTAAGCTTTTAGGACCTCATCCCGTTTTTTACCTATATCGTTAGTGCCTATATGCACCATGACAACTGGCTGTTCACCCTCCCCTTCCAAAATGTTCTGCAGCCGCTCTGAGACATCCTTGACCCTTGCACCAGGGAGGCAACACACCATCCTGGAGTCTCATTTGCGGCCGCAGAAACGCCTATCTATTCCCCTTACAATAGAATCCCCTATTACTATGGCTCTCCCGTTCTTTTTTCTCCCGTCCTGTGCAGCAGAGCCACCCCTGGTGCCAGGAAGTTGGCTGCTGCTGCCTTCCTCTGATAAGCCATCCCCCCCAACAGTACTCAAAGTGATGTGTCTGTTTGAGAGGGGGATTGCCACAGGGGACCCCTGTACTACCTGCCTGCGCCTATTACTCTGTCTGCTGGTCACCCCTTCCCTTTCTGCCTGTCCAACCTTTGCCTGCGGTGTGACCAACTGCTTAAACGTGTTATCCACGAATTCCTCAGCATCGCAAACGCTCCAGTATGCATCCAATCGCAGCTCCAGTGCCGCAATGCGGTCTGCCAGTAGCTGCAGCTGGGTACATTTCCTGCACACATGGTCATCAGGGACACAGGAAGTGTCCCTGATTTCCCACATAGCGCAGGAGGAGCATGCCACGAGGCCGAGCTCTCCTGCCATGACTTACCCTTTAATTAATTCAAATTAAATTAAATCAAATCAATCCCACCAATTACACTACAGTTAAATGATGTACTTAAGGGCCCTGGTTTACCAACAGTCCCCGTTACACCACAGAGACCTTAGAAACTATAAACCACAGAGTAAAAGTTTAAAAACAGAGAAATACTCACCAACCAATCACTTACCTGCTTCCAGGTGAAGCCCGCACTTTGATTTCTTTTTACTTCCCTCCTTCTGAGCTCGGAGACTGGTAAGCCTCTCGAGCCTCACCACCGTTTAAATTTTCACCGCTGCTGCCTCGCTCCAATCAGGTTCGCTGTGGGGCCTCTTGAGCCTCGCCGCCATTTAAATTTTCACCGCCGCTGCCTCGCTCCAATCAGGTCTGCTGTGGGGCCTCTCGAGCCTCGCCGCCGTTTAAATTTTCAGCGCCGCTGCCTTGCTCCAATCAGGTCCGCTATGGGGCCTCTCGAGCCTCGCCGCCGTTTAAATTTTCACCGCCGCTGCCTCGCTCCAATCAGGTCCGCTGTGTCCAATATTTTATGCCTTCGTTTTCAATTTGATACCATCCTTTACTTCCTTCGTTAGCCACGGATAGTGCTTCCTTCTCTTAAAATCTTTCTTTCTCACTGGAATATATTTCTGTTGAGAGTTATGAGATATCTCCTTAAAAGTCCGTCACTGCATTTCAACTGTCTTACCTTTTAATTTATTTTTCCAGTTCACTTTGGCCAGTTCTGCCCTCATGCCATTGCAATTGCCTTTGTTTAAGATCAGGACACTGGTTTGAGATACAACTTTCTCACCCTCCAACTGAATTTGAAATTCAACCATGTTATGATTGCTCTTACCTAGAGGATCCTTTACTGTGAGATCAATTATTAATTCTGTCTCATTACACAGTACCAGATCCAAGATAGCCTGCTCCCTGTTTGGTTCCATTACATACTAATGGAAACCATCCTGGATAAACTCTATGAACTCCTCAAGGCTATCATGGCCAATTTGATTTGTCCAATCAATATGGAGATTAAAATCACCCATGATTATTACTGTACCTTTTTTACAGGCCTCCATTATTTGTTGATTTATACTCTGTCCAACAGTATTGCTACTATTCGGGGACCTGTAGACTATGCCCACCAGAGACTTTTTCCTGTTATTATTTTTTATCTCCACCCAAATAGATTCTACATCTTGATCTTCTGAGCCAATATCACTTCTCACCACTGCACTGATCCCATCCTTTACCAACAAAGCCACCCCACCTCCCTTTCCTTGCTGTCTATCCTTCTGAATTGTCAAATACCCTGGAATATTCCGTTCCCAGCCCTGGTCACCTTACAACCACGTCTCTGTAAAGGCAATTAGATCATACCCATTTGTATCTATTTGTGCCATCAACTCATCTATCTTGTTACGAAAGCTGCGTGCATTCAGATATAGAGCTTTTAACTTTGTCTTTTTACCATTTCTCCTTGTTTTGGCCCCATTTTCTGTTGCACTCTTATTTTTAAACATTCTGGCCTAGAAATTGAGTGCCCTTAGCGCCGATTTTGCAGCGCTAGAGGGCCTAGCGCTGCATTTGGCGCCGGCGCCGAAATTGCCTGGGGCCCTTACGCCACGGTAGACCGGTAGCGCTGCGCCGGCACCGATGACGTCATCGGTGTGCGCAGCGTCCCGGTTGCCATGCCGACGGGCCCCAGCGCCGAAATTCAGTTGCGGCCGCCTCGCCCGTGACAGCCGCAACTAAGACTCTGGCAACAGAGTCTTACGAGTCTTTGCGCCGGCGCATTAAAGGCCCCGCGGCGGCCGGCCGCTTTCCCGCCGGCCGCCTGGCCGCAGCTCCCTCCCCGGACTTCCCCCCCCCCCCCCCCGCCCCCGGAACAGAAGCAAGCCCGGCACTTGTCCGAGGTGCCGGGCTCATTTTTTAAAAGATTTTCGCGGGCCGCGATCGGGTGCAGGCAGCTCCTCCTTAAGGGAAGGAGGAGGCCTGCACTTCCCGAGCCTGCCGCACCGCATCAGGTGCCGCAGCGCCGGAATTGCGGCGCGAAACGGCAGTTAGCGCCGATTTACCGCCGCAAAGACCCTTCAGTAGCGCCGGCAGCCGTTTGGGCGCGGCCCTGCTGAATTTTTGGCGCGCGCAGGGGGACTTAGCGCCGGCACTAACTTCCGGCGCTAAAGCCCTGGCTAAGCCAAAACTCAATTTCTAGGCCTCTGTCCCTTCCTGTCACAGTCTGGTTATTATTTCCCCCATCTCTGTCCTGCTCTATTATTTTCTCATTTCTCATTGACTTTTTAAATTCCTGCTCACCTGAACCTTCCCCCCACCCTGCCCCCCACTATTTAGTTTAAAGCCCTCTCTGCAGCCCTAGTTATTCGATTCACCAGGACTCTAGCCCCAGCATGGTTCAAGTGAAGCCTGTCCAAACGGAACAGCTCCCTCTTATCCCAGTACTGGTGCCAGTGCCCCACAAATCGAAACCCATTTCTCCCACACCAGTCTTTGAGCCACTTGTTCATTTCTCTGATCTTATTTACCCTATGCAAATTCGCTCGTGGCTCAGGTAGTAATCCAAAGATTATTACCTTTGTGGTTCTGCTTTTTAATTTTGCCCCTAGCTGCTCATACTCCCTCAGCAGAACCTCTTTGTCCTACCTATGTCATTGGTACATACGTGGACCATGACAACTGGATCTTCCCCCTCCCACACCAAGTTCCTCTCCAGCCCAGAGGAAATGTCCTTAACCCTGGCACCACGCAGGGAACACAGCCTTCAGGACTCACGCTCTCGGTTACACAGAACAATATCTATCCCCCTAACTATACTGTCCCCTATTGCTACAACATTTCTTTTTACACCTCCCACTTGAATGGCTCCCTTTACCACGGTGCTGTGTCAGATTGCTCATCCTCCCGGCAGTCCCTGCCCTTGTCCACACAGGGAGCAAGAATCTCGTACCTGTTGGCCAAGGCCAAGGGCTGAGGCTCCTCCATCACTACCTCCTGCATCCCAATACCTGCCTCGCTTGTAGTCACACCACACACCCCCGCACCCCCATCCCTGACCATGGGTCAAATTGGAAGTAATTACTCTAGTGAGTGTGACTGCCTCCTGGAACTTAGTGTCCAGGTAACGGTCCCCTTCCCTAATGTGTTGCAGTGTCCGAAGCTCGGACTCAAGAGCCCAGGTCAGTGAGAGCCCAGGTGAGCGAGAGCCCAGGTGAGTGAGAGCCCATGGGGGTGAGAGCCCAGGTGAGTGAGAGCCCATGGGGGTGAGAGCCCAGGTGAGCGAGAGCACAGGAGAGCGAGAGCCCAGGAGAGCTAGAGCCCAGCTGAGCGAGAGCCCAGGTGAGCGAGAGCCCTGGTGAGCGAGAGCCCAGGAGAGAGAGAGATCCCAGGTGAGCGAGAGCCCAGGTGAGCGAGAGCCCAGGTGAGCGAGAGCCCAGAGGAGCTAGAGCCCAGGAGAGCAAGAGCCCAGGTGAGCGAGAGCCCCTCTCCTGGGCTCTCGCTCTCCTGGGCTCTCGCTCACCAGGGCTCTAGCTCCCAAGGGATCTCACTCACTAGGGCTCTCGCTCTACTGGGCTCTCGCTCAGCTGGGCTCTAGCTCTCCTGCGCTCTAGCTCCCATGGGGTCTAGCTCACCTGGGCTCTCGCTCCTGTGGTCTCTTGCACACCAGGGCTCTCTCTCACCTGGGCTCTCGTTCACCTGGGCTCTCGCTCGCATGGGCTCTCACACACCTGGGCTCTCGCTCACCTGGGCGCTCGCTCTCCTGGGCGCTCGCTCACCTGGGCTCTAGCTCTCCTGGGCTCTCGCTCTCTCCTGGGCTCTCGCTCAGCTGGGCTCTCGCTCACCTGGGCTCTCGCTCACCTCGGATCTCGCTCACCTGGGCTCTCTCTCTCCTGGGCTCTCTCTCTCCTGGGCTCTCGCTCTCCTGGGCTCTCGCTCACCTGGGCTCTCGCTCACCTGGGCTCTCGCTTAGCTGGGCTCTAGCTCTCCTGGGCTCTCGCTCTCCTGTGCTCGCGCTCACCTGGGCTCTCGCCCCCATGGGCTCTCGCTCACCTGGGCTCTCACTGATCTGGGCTCTCGCTGACCTGGGCTCTCGTTGACCTGAGCGCTTGCTCACCTGGGCCCTCGCTCACCTGGGCCCTCGCTCAACTGGGCTCTTGCTCTCCTGGGCTCTTGCTCTCCTGGGCTCTCACTCACCAGGGCTCTCACTCACCTGGGCTCTCGCTCACCTGGGCTCTAGCTCTCCTGCGCTCTCACTCACCTGGGCTCTCGCTCACCTGGGCTCTCTTGCTCCTGGGCTCTCGCTCACCTGGGCATTAGCTCCCATGGGCTCTCACTCACCTGGGCTCTCGCTCACCTGGTTCTCTTGCTCACCTGGGCTCTCGCTCACCTGGGCTCTCGCTCACCTGGGCTCTCGTTCACCTAGGCTCTCGCTCACCTGGGCTCTAGCTCTCCTGTGCTCTCGCTCACCTGGGCTCTCGCTCACCTCGGATCTCGCTCACCTGGGCTCTCTCTCTCTCCTGGGCTCTCTCTCTCCTGGGCTCTCGCTCACCTGGGCTCTCGCTCACCTGGGCTCTCGCTCACCTGGGCTCTTGCTCTCCTGGGCTCTCGCTCTCCTGTGCTCTCGCTCACCTGGGCTCTCGCCCCCATGGGCTCTCGCTCCCATGGGCTCTCGCTCACCTGGGCTCTCGCCCCCATGGGCTCTCGCTCCCATGGGCTCTCACTGATCTGGGCTCTTGCTGACCTGGGCTCTCGCTGACCTGGGCTCTTGCACACCTGGGCCCTCGCTCACCTGGGCCCTCGCTCATTAGGGCTCTTGTTCTCCTGGGCTCTAGCTCTCCTGGGCTGTCGCTCACCTGGGCTCTAGCTCCCAAGGGCTCTCACTCATTAGGGCTCTCGCTCAGCTTAGCTCTCGCTCTCCTGGGCTCTCACTCACCTGGGCTCTCACTCACCTGGGCTCTCGCTCACCTGGGCTCTAGCTCTCCTGCGCTCTCGCTCACCTGGGCTCTCGCACACCTGGGCTCTCTCGCTCCTGTGCTCTCGCTCACCTGGGCTTTAGCTCCCATGGGCTCTCACTCACCTGGGCTCTCGTTCACCTGGCTCTCTCGCTCACCTGGGCTCTCGCTCACCTGGGCTCTCGCTTACCTGGGCTCTCGCTCTCCTGGGCTCTCGCTCTCCTGGGCACTCACTCACCTGGGCTCTCGCTCACCTGGGCTCTAGCTCTCCTGGACTATCGCTCACCTGGGCTTTAGCTCCCAAGGGCTCTCACTCACTAGGGCTCTCGCTCAGCTGGGCTCTCGCACTCCTGGGCTCTAGCTCACCTGGGCTCTCGCTCTCCTGGGCACTCGCTCACCTAGTCTCCCGCTCACCTGGGCTCTAGCTCTCCTGTGCTCTCGCTCAACTGGGCTCTAGCTCCCAAGGGCTCTCACACACTAGGGCTCTCGCTCAGCTGGGCTCTCGCTCTCCTGGGCGCTCGCTAACCTGGGCTCTCTCTCACCTGGGATCTCACCCACCTGGGCTCTCACGCACCTGGGCTCGCTCTCTCTCTCCTGGGCTCTCGCTCACCCGGGCTCTCGCTCAGCTGGGCTCTCGCTCACCTAGGCTCTCGCTCACCTGGACTCTCGCTCAGCTGGGCTCTCGCTCCCCTGGGCTCACGCTCACCTGGGCTCTCTCACTCTCCTGGGCTCTCGCTCACCTGGGCTCTCACTCACCTGGGCTCTCGCTCACCTGGGCTATAGCTCTCCTGGGCTCTCGCTCTCCTGTGCTCTTGCTCACCTGGGCTCTCACCCCCATGGGCTCTCGTTCACCTGGGCACTCGCTCCCATGGGCTCTCACTGAACTGGGCTCTCGCTGACCTGGGCTCTCGCTGACCTGGGCTCTCGCTGACCTGGGCTCTCGCTGACCTGGGCTCTCGCTGACCTGGGCTCTCACTCACATGGGCTCTAGCTCTCCTGGGCTCTCGATCAACTGGGCTCTAGCTCCCAAGGGCTCTCGCTCACTAGGGCTCTCGCTCGCCTGGGCTCTCGCACAGCTGGGCTCTCATTCCCCTGGGCTCTCGCTCACCTGGGATATCGCTCACCTGGGCTCTCTCTCTCTCCTGGGCTCTCGCTCACCTGGGCTCTCTCTCTCCTGGGCTCTCTCTCTCCTGGGCTCTCGCTCACCTGTGCTCTCGCCCCCATGGGCTCTCGTTCACCTGGGCACTCGCTCCTATGGGCTCTCACTGACCTGGGCTCTTGCTGACCTGGGCTCTCACTGACCTGGGCTCTTGCTCACCTGGGCTCTCACTCTCCTGGGTTCTCGCTCTCCTGGGCTCTCGCTCACCTGGGCTCTAGCTCTCCTGGGCTCTAGCTCTCCTGCGCTCTCGCTCAACTGGGCTCTAGCTCACCTGGGCTCTCGCTTACCTGGGCTCTCGCTCTCCTGGGCTCTCGCTCACCTGGGCTCTAGTTCTCCTGCGCTCCAGCTCCCATGGGGTCTCGTTCAACTGGGCTCTCACTCCCATGGGCTCTCGCTCACCTGGGCTCTCACTCACCTGGGCTCTCGCTCACCTGGGCTCTCGCTCTCCTGGGCTGTCGCTCTCCTGGGCTCTCGCTCACCTGGGCTCTCGCTCACCTGGGCTCTCGCTCTCCTGGTCTCTCGCTCTCCTGGTCTCTCGCTCACCTGGATTCTCGCTCACCTGGTGTCTCGCTCACCTGGTGTCTCGCTCAACTAGGCTCTCGCTCCCATCGGCTCTCGCTCTGCTGGGCTCTCGCTCACCTGGGCTCTAGCTCATCTGGGCTCTTGCTCT
Organism: Somniosus microcephalus; assembly: GCF_052327205.1. Lineage (NCBI taxonomy): Eukaryota > Metazoa > Chordata > Chondrichthyes > Squaliformes > Somniosidae > Somniosus > Somniosus microcephalus. Next base: position 226,356,601 of record NC_140988.1, read on the forward strand.
CCTGGGCTCTTGCTCTGCTGGTCTCTCATTCACCTGGGCTCCAGCTCTCCTGGGCTCTCGCTCACCTGGGCTCGAGCTCCCAAGGGCTCTCACTCACCTGGGCTCTAGCTCCCCTGGGCTCTCGCTCACCTGGGCTCTCACTCTCATGGGCTCTCGCTCACCTGGGCTCTCACTCACCTGGGCTCTCGCTCACCTGGGCTCTAGCTCTCCTGCACTCTAGCTCCCATGGGGTCTAGCTCACCTGGGCTCTCGCTCCCGTGGGCTTTCGCTCCCCTGGGCTCTCGCTCCCCTGGGCTCTCACTCAGCTGGGCTCCCGCTCACCTGGGCTACCGCTCTCCTGGGCTCTCGCTCACCTGGGCTCTCGCTCACCTGAGCTCTTACTCACCTGGGATCTCACTCACCTGGGCTCTCGCTCTCCTGGGCTCTCGCTCACCTGGGCTTAAGCTCCCATGGGCTTTAACTCCCATGGGCTCTCACTCACCTGGGCTGTCGCTCACCTGAGCTCTCTCTCTCTCCTGTGCTCTCGCTCATCTGATCTCGCTCATCTGGGCTCTCGCTCAGCTGGGCTCTCGCTCACCTGGGCTCTCGCTCAACTTGGATCTCGCTCTCCTGTGCTCTCGCTCACCTAAGCTCTCGCTCACCTGGGCTCTAGCACTCCTGTGCTCTCGCTCACCTGGGCTCTTGCTAACATGGGCTCTCACTCACCTGGGCTCTCGCTCACCTGGGCTCTCGCTCACCTGGGCTCGCTCTCTCTCCTGGACTCTCAGTCAGCTGGTCTCTCGCTCACCTGGGCTCTCGCTCACCTGGGCTCTAGCTCATCTGGGCTCTTGCTCTCCTGGGCTCTTGCTCTGCTGGTCTCTCATTCACCTGGGCTCCAGCTCTCCTGGGCTCTCGCTCACCTGGGCTCGAGCTCCCAAGGGCTCTCACTCACCTGGGCTCTAGCTCCCCTGGGCTCTCGCTCACCTGGGCTCTCACTCTCATGGGCTCTCGCTCACCTGGGCTCTCACTCACCTGGGCTCTCGCTCACCTGGGCTCTAGCTCTCCTGCACTCTAGCTCCCATGGGGTCTAGCTCACCTGGGCTCTCGCTCCCGTGGGCTTTCGCTCCCCTGGGCTCTCGCTCCCCTGGGCTCTCACTCAGCTGGGCTCCCGCTCACCTGGGCTACCGCTCTCCTGGGCTCTCGCTCACCTGGGCTCTCGCTCACCTGAGCTCTTACTCACCTGGGATCTCACTCACCTGGGCTCTCGCTCTCCTGGGCTCTCGCTCACCTGGGCTTAAGCTCCCATGGGCTTTAACTCCCATGGGCTCTCACTCACCTGGGCTGTCGCTCACCTGAGCTCTCTCTCTCTCCTGTGCTCTCGCTCATCTGATCTCGCTCATCTGGGCTCTCGCTCAGCTGGGCTCTCGCTCACCTGGGCTCTCGCTCAACTTGGATCTCGCTCTCCTGTGCTCTCGCTCACCTAAGCTCTCGCTCACCTGGGCTCTAGCACTCCTGTGCTCTCGCTCACCTGGGCTCTTGCTAACATGGGCTCTCACTCACCTGGGCTCTCGCTCACCTGGGCTCTCGCTCACCTGGGCTCGCTCTCTCTCCTGGACTCTCAGTCAGCTGGTCTCTCGCTCACCTGGACTCTCGCTCACCTGGGCACTCGCTCACCTGGGCTCTCGCTCACCTGGGCTCTAGCTCTCCTGGGCCCTCGCTCAACTGGGCTCTCTCTCTCTCCTGGGCTCTCACTCACCTGGGCTCTAGCTCAGCTGGGCTCTAGCTCTCCTGGTCTCTCGCTCTCCTCTGCTCTTGCTCACCTGGGCTCTCACCTCCATGGGCTCTCGCTCACCTGGGCTCTCGCTCACATGGGCTCTCACTGACCTGGGCTCTTGCTGACCTGGGCTCTCGCTGACCTGGGCTCTTGCTCACCTAGGCTCTCGCTCACCTGGGCCCTCGCTCACCTGGGCCATCGCTCACCTGGGCCCTCGCTCACCTGGGCCCTCGCTCACCTGGGCTCTCGCTCTCCAGGGCTCTCGCTCTACTGGGCTCTCGCTCATCTGGGCTCTAGCTCTCCTGGGCTCTCGCTTACCTGGGCTCTTGCTCACCTGGGCTCTCGCTCTCCTGGTCTCTCGCTCACCTGATCTCTCGCTCACCTGGTCTCTCGCTCGCCTGGGCTCTAGCTCGCCTGTGCTCTCGCTCACCTGGGCTCTCTCACACCTGGGCTCTAGCTCTCCTGGGCTCTAGCTCCCATGGCCTCTAGCCCACCTGGGCTCTCACTCACCTGGACTCTGCTCACTTGGGCTCTCGCTCACCTGGGCTCTCACTCCCAGGGGCTCTCGCTCAACTGGGCTCATCTGGGCTCTCACTCCCATGGGCTCTCGCTCCAATGGGCTCGCGCTCACCTGGGCTCTCGCTCTGCTGGGCTCTCGCTCACCTGGACACTCGCTCCCATGGGCTCTCGCTCACCTGGGCTCTATTTCCCATGGCCTCTCACTCACCTGGGCTCTATTTCCCATGGGCTGTCGCTCACCTGGGCTCTCGCTCACCTGGGCTCTCTCTCTCTCCTGTGCTCTCGCTCATCTTGGCTCTCGCTCATCTGGGCTCTCGCTCAGCTGGGCTCTCACTCACCTTGGCTCTCGTTCACCTGGGCTCTCGCTCAACTTGGCTCTCACTCTCCTGGGCTCTCGCTCACCTAAGCTCTCACTCACCTGGGCTCTAGCACTCCTGTGCTCTCGCTCACCTGGGCTCTCGCTAACATGGGCTCTCACTCACCTGGGCTCTCGCTCACCTGGGCTCGCTCTCTCTCCTGGACTCTCGGTCAGCTGGTCTCTTGCTCACCTGGACTCTCGCTCACCTGGGCACTCGCTCTCCTGGGCACTCGCTCAGCTGGGCTCTCGCTCACCTGGGCTCTAGCTCTCATGGGCCCTCACTCATCTGGGCTCTCTCTCTCTCCTGGGCTCTCACTCACCTGGGCTCTCGCTCACCTGGGCTCTCGCTCACCTGGGCTCGCTCTCTCTCCTGGACTCTCAGTCAGCTGGTCCCTCACTCACCTGGACTCTCGCTCACCTGGGCTCTTGCTCTCCTGGGCACTCGCTCAGCTGGGCTCTCGCTCACCTGGGCTCTAGCTCTCATGGGCCCTCACTTGTAAAGTCTGTGGGTATTATGTTGAATTAATACACAGACTACAAGAGTAACTTTAACAGGACTTTACTATTCGAAGGTCAGGGCGAATCTGCCCAATAAATCCTGACACAGCACTTATATACCGGTGTGGTCACCGTCGGTATTACAGTATACAGCAGCCAAGATAAAGTAGTGCCACACCTAAAATAGTTCTCTTAAAGGTGGACGGTTACATACAATAGTTCTCTTAAAGGTAGAACAGTTACATTCACTACAATCCTCCCTTTTTAGCTTACAACATACTTATTCCCCATTAACATAACATCATAACATATATACAACTTATGCAAAACAGTTCACAGATTCAGTCTCTCTGGAGGCTTCCTGACTCTGTCCGGATAACGCCTCGGTGGTGTAGTAGTTTTCGGCGGGGTAGTAGGTTCTTCTGACAAGGTCGATTCGGCTTGAAGGACAGTGTCAGGTTCATCTGATTCTAGTATTACCAGATCGGAGGTAGGTGCTCTGGGTATCTCTGCTTCAACATTAGCCGTGTAAGGTTGTGGAGTAGGTTGGTCCTTTGTGGATGACCCTATGATCTGGTCAACATGTCGCCTTATGATGCTGTCACCAATGTCCACGGTATACATCAGCGGCCCTAGCCTTTTCCCAATAGTTCCAGGCTGCCATTTCTCGGTACGGTAGTCCCGGGCCAAAACTTGTTGACCTATCTGAAAGGATCTAGTTGGCCTTTCATTCATGCCCTGAAATTGCCGGTTCTCTACGTCCCTTCTGACGTTTGGCTTAATCAAATCCAGCTGGCATCTTAGTCTTCTATTGAAAAACATCATGGCGGGAGTTTGGTTTGTGACCGCATGTGTTGCATTCCTGTACGCCAACAAGAAGTTATCTACCTTATGTTGTAGGTTGATGTCTTCATTACCCATGGCCTTTATGGCCTTCTTGAAGGTCTGGACAAACCTTTCAGCTAATCCATTGGTGGCGGGATGGTATGGGGCTGACGTGTAGTGCTTGACCCCATTCCTTTTTAAGAACTTCCTGAATTCTTCGGACACAAATTGCGGTCCATTGTCAGAACAGATCTGTTCCGGCAGGCCATTCCTAGCAAATATGGTCCGTAATACTGTGATGGTTTTTTCCGTGGTGGTGGAGGACATCTTTATTACCTCCGGCCACTTGGAGTGTGCATCCACCGCGATTAGAAACATTGAGTCAATAAATGGACCAGCAAAGTCGACGTGTACCCTTTGCCAAGGAGATGAGGGCCACTCCAATGGATGCAGAGGAGCTTGTGGTGGCGCGTTTTGGACCTTCTGGCATCCTAGACAGCTCTTGGTTATTTCTTCGATGTCTCCATCAATACCTGGCCACCACACAAACGCTCTGGCTAAGTTCTTCATTTTCACTCCACCCAGATGCCCCTCGTGAAGCTCCTTTAGCACTTTATGCTGAAGTTTGGGTGGAATCACCACTCTAGATCCACACATCAAGGTTCCTCGGCACACTGACAGCTGTTCTTTTCTTTGCGAAAATGCGGGCAGCGTTGGTTCGCCATGTGCTGGCCATCCCTCCACCGTTAAATCGTAGACTCGTGAGAGAGTCGGATCATTTCTTGTTTCATTTTCGATCATCGAATTTGTTACTGGTAGGCATTCCACTATGGATGAGTGGAACATCTCTACCGGGTCCACTGTAGCCGCCTCTTCTACTACTGGCAACGGTAGGCGCGATAACCCATCAGCATTTCCATGCTGTTTGGGCCTTTTGTATTCGATGTCATATTGGTGTGCCCCAAGTAACACGGACCACCTCTGTAGCCTTTGCGCTGTCATAGTGGAAACGGCCTTGTTAGGGTTGAATATGGACACCAACGGCTGGTGGTCTGTCAGTAATGTGAACTTTTTGCCCTGCAGGTAATGATTGAATTTCTTTACTCCCCACACAAGGCTGAGGGCCTCCCTATCTATCTGAGCATAATTTCGCTCAGCGGAGGTCAATGATCGGGATGCAAATGCGACTGGCCTTTCCGAGCCATTTGGTAACTTGTGTGAAAGTACTGCTCCAATTCCATAAGGGGAAGCATCACAAGCTAGACGAAGAGGTAACGTTGGGTTGAAATGAGCCAACACTTCCTCAGAGGTAATCAACGCCTTGCTTCTGCGAAAGGCCTTCTTACAGCCCTCGCTCCACTTCCATGGTACCTCTTTCCGCAACAGAGCATTCAGCGGATGCAGCACCGTGGATAGATTTGGCAGAAACTTGTGGTAATAATTAATCAACCCCAGAAACGATCTCAACTGTGATACATTTTCCGGAGCGGGGGCCTTCACGACAGCTTCTATCTTGTCAGGTGACTTGTGCAGCCCCTCTTGGTCAATGACATGACCGCAGTACGAGATCCGTTTCTGGAAGAACTCACATTTCTGGCGATTAACTCGAAGGCCATATTCCTTTAACCTGGTGAGCACCAGTTTCAAATTTGCGAGGTGTTCCTCCTCGTCCTCTCCTGTAATCAGGATATCGTCCAAGTAACACTGAGTGCTTGGAATCCCCTGTAAGACCTGCTCCATGGCCCTCTGCCAAATTGCTGGAGCCGAAGCTACTCCAAAAACCAGTCTATTATAACGATACAAGCCTCTGTGTGTGTTGATTGTGAGATACTGGCGCGACTCTTCCTCGACTTCCATTTGTAAGTATGCTTGTGCCAGGTCTATCTTGGTGAAGTGTTTCCCGCCAGACAATGAAGCAAAGATATCCTCAATCCGCGGAAGCGGGTATTGTACCGTGTGAAGCACCGGATTAACTGTGATCTTGAAGTCTCCGCAGATGCGGACCTTTCCCGGTCCCCCTGGCTTGTTACTTGATGAAGACTTCATGACGGGAACAATGGGCGTGGCCCACTCACTCCAGTCCACCTTAGACAGTACCCCTGAACGTTCAAGCTCTTCCAGTTCTGCCTCCACAGCAGGTCGTATCGCGTAAGGTACCGATCTGGCTTTGAAAAATTTTGGGCTTGCATGTTCTGCAATCTTGATTTTTGCCTTAATTCCTCTCACTGTTCCCAGTCCTTGCTGAAATACCTGTTTAGCTTCGTCCAATATTCTGGACAACCGTTCAGGTTTGACATCTTCCTTTCCGGAATCTACCGTCATTGTGTTTAGTGAGTGCCAGTCTATCTTTATTTTCCTGATCCACTCCCGTCCCAGAAGTGGTGGACCTCCCTCGGGTAGCACATACATGTCCATTCCTCGGTGATCTTTGCCTTTGTGTCTCACCTTGACTTTTATCTTTCCGATGGGGTATACTTTATGCCCCGTGTATGTCTGCAATACTATCTCCGTATCCCGTAGGGGAATATGTTTGAACAACTTTTTGTAATCTTGCTTATTCATGACCGTCAACGCCGATCCGGTGTCCACTTCCATTTTCACTTGGACTTTTGCAATCTGTAGTGTGACCCAGATAGTTTGTCGGTCAGCTTCTTTACTCACATTGTGAATCCTCAGACTACCCAGTTCCTTGCTGTTGGAGTCTGAATCCGAATTCTGTTCATCTGTACTCTTCCCAGTCACCTTATGTACCTTTCTGTACTTCTTCTGCGGTGACTTATTATTGCTGGTCTTCTTTCCTGACCGGCATACTTTAGCTATGTGACCAGGCTTGCCACATTTCCTACATTCCTGGTTTTTAAACCAGCATTGGTTCTGATCGTGTGTTGCCTTCCCACAACGATAACATTTCGTTGTACCTGAAGTCATTTGATCCATACTGAGTACCGCTGTCTTCCGCCGCATTTCCGCCGTGCCTCTCGCTGCGGCTTCGTGCGATGCTGCAATAAGGACAGCCTTCTCAAGTGTAAGATCGTTCTCTTTGAGCAGTCGTTTTTGTATTCCTTCCTTCGACATTCCGCACACGAACTTGTCTCTCAGTGCCTCTGACAGATTTACCCCAAACTGGCAGTATTTTGCTAGTCTACGCAGTTCAACCAGGTACTCTGCATTGCTTTCCTCTTTTAGTTGCGTTCTCACATAAAATTTAGATCGTTCCGCTAACATCAGCGGTGCGGGGTTCAAATGATCCTTCAGGACAGCAACAATATAAGCGAAAGACTGATCTGCCGGTTTAGCTGGTGATAGAAGATGCTTCAATAACCCGTATGTCTTCGCACCCATTGAGTTTAGTAAGGTTAGAGCTTTGTCATAATTTGCTATCTTATTGACCTTACAATATATCGCGATGCGTTCTACATACGTGGCCCAATCTTCCACATCAGAATCGAAACCGTTGATGTTACTATGCTTAGGCATCTTCACCCTCTTCCTGAGAAACAACAACGAAATATTTCTTTAACTTTTTTTTTCCAAAATGGCGGTTTCCCGCGCTTGTCTTCTTTCCCCGCCCACTTTCAAAATGGCGGTTTCCCGCTTCTGTCTTCTTCCCCACCTACTGGCGGCTTCCTGCATTTCTTCCCCTGGTGGGAGGGGTAAGCTTTTCCCTCGGGCGACGACCGCTGGCTTTCGGGGTTCGCAGCCTGCGCGTCGGCTTCAGTGCGTTCTTTGTTCCCTTTTCTCGGCAGGGCAACTGGCGCTGGGGACAACCCATTGACGGCGAACAGTTCCAGCCGCGGGCTGGATCTCGCTCAGTCTCCCTTGCTCGGGCTCTGTCTCTCCCGCTCACTCGGGCTCTGTCTCTCCCTCAGCGGCTTCCAATCGCGCCTCCCAGCCCTCTCGCAGTCCGGTGCTTTCCTCCCCGGCTGCGGCTGAGTTCTCCGCGATTTATTTATTTTTATATCTTCCCGCGCCTTACGATCCCGGTCGCAGCGCTTCGTGGCCTCGGTCGCTGCCGGCCTTTTTCACTCCAATCGCGCCTCCCAGCCCTCTCGCAGTCCGGTGCTTTCCTCCCCGGCTGCGGCTGAGTTCACCGCGGTTTATTTATTTTTATATCTTCCCGCGCCTTACGATCCCAGTCGCAGCGCCTCGTGGCCTCGGTAGCTGCCCGGCCTTTTTCGCCGGTCGCGGTCTAGCTGTCTCACGACGCCGTTGCGCCTCCCAGCCCGCTTGTACCGCGGCTTCCGTGCTCCACGCTGCCCCAGTCTCAGCGCCTCTGGGCCCGACTTCTGTCCGGCTCCTTTCCCCCCGACCGTGGTCGAGTTCACCGCCCTTATCCTCCGTTTATTTTTTTTATTTTCCCTTTACTCACAGTCACCGTGGCCAACTTGCTTCTCGTGCTGATCGGCTCACTCACCACCGTGGCAGAAGGGACAATCAGTGCCTGTTGCTGATGGAAGGCTTCGTGTCTGAATTCTTCCTTCTTCCTTGCTGTGCAGACTCGAGTTTTCTCTCAGCAGAACGACGAGGGTGGGTGCCTCTTCTCGACGCTCGTTAACTGCTTCGGAAGTATTGTTGCCGCAGGGTAAGATCGAACTCGTCGCCACTGTAAAGTCTATGGGTATTATGTTGAATTAATACACAGACTACAAGAGTAACTTTAACAGGACTTTAATATTCGAAGGTCAGGGCGAATCTGCCCAATAAATCCTGACACAGCACTTATATTGTCGGTATTACAGTATACAGCAGCCAAGATAAAGTAGTGCCACACCTAAAATAGTTCTCTTAAAGGTGGACGGTTACATACAATAGTTCTCTTAAAGGTAGAACAGTTACATACACTACATCACTCACCTGGGCTCTCTCTCTCTCCTGGGCTCTCGCTCACCTGGGCTCTCGCTCAGCTGGTCTCTAGCTCTCCTGGGACCTCGCTCACCTGGGCTCTCTCTCTCTCTCCTGGGCTCTCGCTCACCTGGACTCTCGCTCACCTGGGCTCTCGCTCAACTTGGCTCTCGCTCTCCTGGGCTCTCGCTCACCTAAGCTCTCGCTCACATTGGCTCTAGCACTTCTGTGCTCTCGCTGACCTGGGCTCTCGCTAACATGGGCTCTTACTCACCTGGGCTCTCGCTTTCCTGGGCTCTCGCTCACCTGGGCTCGCTCTCTCTCCTGGACTCTCAGTCAGCTGGTCTCTCGCTCACCTGGACTCTCGCTCACCTGGGCTCTCGCTCTCCTGGGCACTCGCTCACCTGGGCTCTCGCTCACCTGGGCTCTAGCTCTCCTGGGCCCTCACTCACCTGGGCTCTCTCTCTCTCCTGGGCTCCCTCTCTCTCCTGGGCTCTCTCTCTCTCCTGGGCTCTCGCTCACCTGGGCTCTCGTTCAGCTGGGCTCTAGCTCTCCTGGGCCCTCGCTCTCCTGTGCTCTCGCTCACCTGGGCTCTCACCCCCATGGGCTCTCGCTCACCTGGGCTCTCACTGATCTGGGCTCTTGCTGACCTTGGCTCTCGCTGACCTGGGCTCTCGCTCAACTGGGCTCTCGCTCACCTGGGCCCTCGCTCACCTGGGCCCTCGCTAACCTGGGCCCTCGCTCACCTGGGCTCTCACTCTCCTGGGCTCTCACTCTCCTGGGCTGTCGCTCATCTGGTCTCTAGCTCTCCTGGGCTCTTGCTCACCTGGGCTCTAGCTCCAAAGGGCTCTCGCTCACCTGGGCTCTCGCTCACCTGGGTTCTAGCTCTTCTGCGCTCCAGCTGCCATGGGGTCTAGCTCAACTGGGCTCTCGCTCCCATGGACTCTCGCTCACCTGGGCTCTCGCTCACCTGGGCTCTTGTTCACCTGGGCTCTCGCTCCCATGGGCTCTCGCTCACGTGGGCTCTCGCTCACCTGGGCTCTCGCTCTCCTGGTCTCTCGCTCACCTGGTCTCTCGCTCACCTGGTCTCTCGATCGCCTGGGCTCTCGCTCGCCTAGGCTCTCGCTCGCCTGGGCTCTCGCTCGCCTGTGCTCTCGCTTACCTGGGCTCTCGTTCACCTGGGCTCTCGCTCACCTGGGCTCTAGCTCTCCTGGGCTCTAGCTCTCCTGGGCTCTAGCTCCCATGGCCTCTAGCTCACCTGGGCTCTCGCTCACCTGGACTCTTGCTCTGCTGGGCTCTCGCTCACCTGGGCTCTCGCTCCCATGGGCTCCTACTCACCTGGGCTCTCGCTCACCTGGGCACTATTTCCCATGGGCTCTCACTCACCTGGGCTCTATTTCCCATGGGCTCTCGCTCACCTGGGCTCTCGCTCCCATGGGCTCTCGCTCACCTGGCCTCTCACTCACCTGGGCTCTATTTCCCATGGGCTCTCGCTCAGCTGGGCTCTCGCTCACCTGGGCTCTCGCTCACCTGGGCACTCACTCACCTGGGCTCTTGCTCTCCTGGGCTCTCGCTCACCTGGGCTCAAGCTCTCCTGTGCTCCAGCTCCCATGGGGTCTAGCTCAACTGGGCTCTCACTTCCATGGACTCTCGCTCATCTGGGCTCTCGCTCACCTGGGCTCTCGCTCACCTGGGCTCTCGTTCACCTGGGCTCTCGCTCCCATGGGCTCTCGCTCGCCTGGGCTCTCGGTCACCTGGGCTCTCGCTCACCTGGGCTCTCGCTCACCAGGTCTCTCGCTCACCTGGTCTCTCTCTCACCTGGGCTCTCGCTCACCTGGGCTCTCGCTCACCTGAGCTCTCACTCACCTGGGCTCTCTCTCACCTGGGCTCTCACTCACCTGGGCTCTCGCTCACCTGGGCTCTCGCTCACCTGGGCTCTCGCTCACCTGGGCTCTCGCTCTCCTGGGATCTTGCTCTCCTGGGCTGTCGCTCATCTGGGCTCTAGCTCCCAAGGGCTCTCGCTCACCTGGGCTCTCGCTCACCTAGGCTCTCGCTCTCCTGGGCTCTCGCTCACCTGGGTTCTAGCTCTACTGCGCTCCAGCTCCCATGGGGTCTAGCTCAACTAGGCTCTCGCTCCCATGGACTCTTGCTCACCTGGGCTCTCGCTCACCTGGGCTCTCGCTCACCTGGGCTCTCGCTCTCATGGTCTCTCGCTCGCTTGGTCTCTCGCTCGCCTAGTCTCTCGCTCGCCTGGGCTCTAGCTCGCCTGGGCTCTCGCTCGCCTGGGCTCTCGATCGCCTGTGCTCTCGCTCACCTGGGCTCTCGTTCACCTGGGCTCTCGCTCACCTGGGCTCTAGCTCTTCTGGGCTCTAGCTCTCCTGGGCTCTAGCTCCCATGGCCTCTAGCTCACCTGGGCTCTCGCTCACCTGGACTCGGCTCACCTGGGCTCTCGCTCACCTGGGCTCTCACTCCCATGTGCTCTCGCTCCCATGGGCTCTCGCTCACCTGTGCTCTCGCTCTCATGGGCTCTCGCTCACCTGGGCTCTCGCTCTACTAGGCTCTCGCTCACCTGGGCTCTCGCTCCCATGGGCTCCTACTCAGCTGGGCTCTCACTCAGGGCTCTATTTCCCATGGGCTCTCACTCACCTGGGCTCTATTTCCCATGGGCTCTCGCTCACCTGGGCTCTCGCTTTCATTGACTCTCGCTCACCTGGGCTCTCGCTCACCTGGGCTCTCGCTCACCTGGGCTCTCGCTCTCCTGGGCTCTCGCTCACCTGGGCTCTAGCTCTCCTGGGCTCTCGCTCACCTGGGATATCGCTCACCTGGGCTCTCTCTCTCTCCTGGGCTCTTGCTCACCTGGGCTCTCTCTCTCCTGGGCTCTCTCTCTCCTGGGCTCTCGCTCACCTGTGCTCTCGCTCACCTGCGCTCTCGCCCCCATGGGCTCTCGTTCACCTGGGCACTCGCTCCTATGGGCTCTCACTGACCTGGACTCTTGCTGACCTGGGCTCTCGCTGACCTGGGCTCTTGCTCACCTGGGCTCTCGCTCTCCTGGGTTCTCGCTCTCCTGGGCTCTCGCTCACCTGGGCTCTAGCTCTCCTGGGCTCTAGCTCTCCTGCGCTCTCGCTCAACTGGGCTCTAGCTCACCTGGGCTCTCGCTCACCTGGGCTCTCTCTCTCCTGTGCTCTCGCTCACCTAAGCTTTAGCTCTCCTGTGCTCTCGCTCTCCTGGGCTCTCGCTCACCTGGGCTCACGCTCACCTTTTAAATCTGCTGAGGTCTCGCGTAGGTCCACTGGCTAGGGAAGCAGTTAGTTCTAATGCACAGGTATTCAGTACTATAGCCAGGAAGTTATCAGCCTTTGCTGTGTCCAGTGCATTCAACCATGTCTGAACATCATGTGGAGTGAACCAAATTGGCTGGACTTTGACATCTATGATGGTGGAGACCTCAGGAGGATAAGTTCAATTGTCCATTCGGCATTATTGGCTAAAGACATGCTGTAAACACTTCAGCCTTCATCTCTTTCACTCATGCTGGGCTCCACCATAGTTGTGGATGGTCATGGAGCCTTCTCCTCCTGTTGGTCCTCCTTGGTGACCTGCCCTAATTTATTCTTATGTGGCTCGGTGTCAAATTTTTAGTCTTAAAATACTCCTGTGCAGCGCCTTGGGATGTTTTACTATGTCAAAGGTGCTATATAAATACAAGTTGTTGTTAATTGCCTGATGGTCCACCACCATTCTTAACTGGATGTAATCCAGAGTCAATGTTTAGGACTCCCAGCGCAACTTCCATCTTACTGTATACCACTGTACCCCGATTTCTGGAATGCCTATCCTGCCAGTGGGAAAGGACTTACTCAGGAAGAGTCTGGAATATTGGCTGATTGATTTGATGCTGTGAGTGTGACTATGTCAGCATGTTGCTCCCAACTTGAGCACCAGTTCCCAGATGCTAAAGAAAACCATTTTCAGGATCGACTGGGCTGCCTGTATTTTGTTAGAATTTGATGCCTGAGTTGTTTTTTTTTTAATTCATTCATGGGATGTGGGCGTCACTGCAAAACTGGCATTTATTGCCCATCCTAATTACCCTTGAGAAGGTGGTGGTGAACCACCTTCTTGAACTGCTGCAGTCCGTGTAGTGTGTCGTAGTGGTTTGGTGCATTTCTAGGCCATTTCAGAGGGCAGTTAAGAGTCAACTACATTGCTGTGGGTCTGGAGTCATATATAGGCCAGACTGGGTATGGATGGCATATTTCCTTCCCTAAAGGACATTAGTGAACCAGATGGGTTTTTACGACAATCTGATAGTTTCATGGTCATCATTACTGATACTAGCTTTTTTTAAATTCCAGATTTATTTAATTAACTGAATTTAAATTCCCCAGCTGCCATGGTAGGATTTGAACTCATGTCTCCAGATCATTAGTTCAGGCCTCTGGATTACTAGTTCAGTAACATAATCACTATGCTACCGTTCCCTATAATTATGCTGATTTTTGCCTTATTTTTGACCTTGGTAGCAATTGTTTACAACTGAATGACTTACTAGACTTGCTAAGCTACTTCAGTGGGCATTAAAAGTCAATCATTTCATGCAGGTCTGCAGTCATGTGTAGGCCAGGCTGACTCCCTTCTCTAAGGGAGATTAGTGAATCAGAAATAACCAGATTTATGATATTCAGTTTCGCAACTTGCAGTAGTGGGATTTGAACTCACAGCTGTAGGGTTGATTGGCCAGTACAGAGAGCAGTCTGCACAGAGCAGGATTAAAATAGAGTGTACTTAAACAGAGTGTTTTATTTGGGAATTTGGAAAGAGTGGGAATTCGGAGAAGAGGGTAAAGGAGTTGCTGCTTTTTGCCTACACAACTTGTAGTGCTTTGTGTTACAGGTAGATATTTAATTTCAGCACCCATGACTTAATCTAGATCAAGTAAGTAGTCAAGAAACTACTGTAGTGTATGTACTTTGAAGAAGGAACTATATTCTGCAGCCCCTGTATACTGCAGTACCAGTAGTGACCACCCCTGTATATAAGCCTGTGTAGTAACTTTGTATCGTAGTTCCAGTTTTGTCCCCATTCAGTAAACACCTGTTATAACCAACTCCTGCAGTCCGTGTCTCAATTACACACGGACGTTACACTGGCGACGAACAGATCCGAACTTACCTACAGCTCTGCACCACCTCACGGGGATCCATCCCTGAAGCTAAGTTGTTAGAGGTCGAGGTCAGAAGGAAGAAATCCAAAAAGAAAAAAAAACAACAAACAGAAGAAACGGGCGTCGACCGTGAGCAACCGCCCTCTGATTCATCGAATTCGAAGATTTGCAGGAGAGGCTGTCGAGAGCTGGGCTTGGTTATCCAGTCTATGGTGTTCCAGCTAATCGGGCTGGTGGCAGGTAGTACACTGATCCTTCCTGGGCTGCGGCGGGCTAGAGCTCAATCGGGTGGCTTTTCAATGGAGCCGAGTAGCGTTGTCGGGAAGAGGAGAGAGAGAGAGAGAGGGTGGAGCACACAGGGCGCGGCCGGTGCTACGGAGCCGGGCAACGTACAGACCCGAGAAGAGGGAGGAAAGTGTCCCATAGGGTCTGCTCTGATGACGGGAACAGTAATTAAAATAAAAGAAAGTAGAAGCGCAGAAAGCCGCGAGGAGCTGCAGTTTGCCACGGGGACCGCGGAGAGCGGCATTAGCAGCAGCGCAGGGGGGAAGTGCACGAAGACCATAGGGCGTCGCCATCAAGGCATAAAAACGCCAGCAACAGCACTAGCAGCAGCGGAAAAGACAGAGCGCGGGAGGCGCCATCTTAATCCAGCAGGGAAGAAGGCAAAGTGCAGGAGGCACAATCTTAGATCTCCAAGATGCCGAAGACTGGCAATATCACTGCCTTCGATAATGCAATAGAAGACTGGACCACGTATGTGGAAAGAGTCGAAGTATATTGCAAGGCAAATGAAGTAGCCGATGAGAAAAAGGCATCGGTACAACTAAACTTAATGGGCGCAAGAACGTACAACCTATTGCGGAACCTGATCACTCCAGTCAAACCGATGGCGAAGAGTTTTAACGAAATTGTTGATATCCTACAGGAACACCTAAATCCTACACCGCTGCTGATAGCAGAAAGATTTAAATTCCACAAGAGAAATCAGCATAAAGATGAGAGCAATGCTGATTACCTTACGGAACTACCCAAGCTATCAAAGCACTGCCAGTTCAGAGCAGGACTGGCAGATACCCTACGGGACAAATTTGTCTGTGGACTCCTGCGTGAAGGAACCCAGAAGAGGTTACTCTCAGAGAAAGAGCTGACGCTAGATAAGGCTTTCAGCGTGGCAGTATTGTATGAAGCAGCAGCAAGGGGAGCTGCGGAAATACAGCAAAAGCCACAGGAATACGGCACCCACGAAATGACACGGGGATTTGAAAAATGTTATCGCTGCAGCAGAACAACCCATGACCAGAAGGACTGCTGGTCCAAGGACAAAACATGCAGACAATGCAGAAAGATGGGACACATTGCATGAGTTTGCAGGTCCGGGAAGAAGACTAACAACAACAAAAAGGCTACTAAGGAACAGTACAGGAAAGTACAAAAGATGACGGACAGTAGTTCCGAAGACCAGGAGAGCGATAGTGAATCCGGGAACAAGAGACTAAGCTGTCTCAAACTACACAACGTAATTACAAAAGAGGATCACCGAACCATTTGGGTCACCCCCATGATAGCAGGGTCCCAAGTCAAAATTGAATTGGATACAGGATCAGCCCTGACTGTCATGAATCGACGAGACTACGAGCGGCTATTCTCACACATACCCTTGAAAGACACATCCATTGTCTTGAAGACGTATACGGGGCAGAAAGTATACCCCAGAGGGAAAATAAGGGTGCCTGTCGAATACAACAGCAAGGAAATACAGAAATTGTATCTGTACATACTGCAAGATGGTGGACCACCGTTACTGGGACGTGAATGGATCAGAAAGATAAGTTTAGATTGGCACTCCATTCAGGCACTGACTGTGGCTGGTAAAAAGGATGACGACATCACACCTGGACGATTGTCAAAAATCTTAGCTAACGCTAAAGAGGTATTTCAACAAGGACTGGGAACTCTTAAAGGCGTAACCACCTCGATAAAAATAGAAAAGAATGCAATTCCCAAGTTTTTCAAAGCAAGACCGGCACCGTATGCAATTCGCCCAGCCGTCGAGGCAGAGCTGGAGAATCTGGAGAATGCAGGCGTCTTATCTAAGGTAGACTGGAGCGAGTGGGTGACACCCATCATTCCTGTCATGAAGAAAACGTTAAACAATAAGTCTGAGGAGCCAAGGAAGGTTTGCATCTGTGGGGACTTCAAGGTGACTGTGAACCCAATCCTTCACACAGTACAGTATCCTTTCCCGAGGATAGAAGATATTTTCGCCTCACTGTCTGGAGGGAAGCGTTTTACAAAAATTGACCTAGCACAAGCATATTTGCAGATGGAGGTTGAAGAATCCTCTAGGAAATATCTCACGATAAACACTCACAAAGGTCTTTACCAGTATAATCGACTGGTATTCGGAGTAGCATCAGCTCCGGCGATATGGCAAAGAGCGATGGAACAAGTCCTGCAAGGGATTCCGGGAATCAGTGTTACTTGGACGACATCCTAGTGACAGGAGAAAATGACAGTGAACAACTTGCCAACCTAGAGCAGGTGCTCACTAGACTAAGAGAACATGGGCTACGAGCCAATCACCCCAAGTGCGAGTTTTTTAAGAAACAGATATCTTATTGTGGCCACGTGATTGATGAAGAGGGGTTACATAAGTCCCCTGACAAAATTGAAGCGGTAGTTAAGGCTCCAGCGCCTGAAAATGTGTCGCAACTGAGGTCATTCCTCGGATTGGTGAATTACTATCATAAGTTTTTGCCGAATTTGTCCACAATTCTGCACCCACTGAACGCCCTACTACAAACTGGAGTAGCATGGAAATGGAGCGATGAATGTAAGCGGGCCTTTCAGAAGAGTAAAGACCTGGGCCTAGAAATTCAGTATAGCCACTTTTGGGGCGGTAAAGTCGGGCGGGCGCTAAAGTTTGCGCCCGCCGGAAAGTGGAGGCCACTTCGCCGATATTCAGTAGCTTTGGCCAAGGAGTTTGCTCGAGCGCAAAAACTGGCATTGCACCCCTATCTTTAGGCGCTAAGCCGGCGGTGCAGACTGATACCACCGAGGCCGGGTGTAGCGCAGGTGCGGTCATGTTTTGATTGACAGCAGACACCCTGGCGCCGGCCAGCTCTTAAAGGGGGAAGGGTCGACTTGGTCTGCTGCCATGCCCTGGATACTGCAGCCCTCAAGCTAGGCCTAAACACTGCTGCTGGAGAGAAATAGCGCCAGCAAGGATGTAGAGGGCCCGTGAGCGAGCGCAGCGCTTCTCTGCCCATGATTTAAAGGTGCTGGTTAGGGCTTTGGAGAGGAGAAGAGATATCTTGTTCCCGGACAGTGGCAAGAAGGCTCCCAAGAGGCTGTACAGGAGAGCCTGGAGGGAAATCGGCCAGAGGGTCACAACCAACAGCGATGTCCCCAGGACTGGTGACCAATGCCGGAAAAAGTTTAACGACCTCACTCGGTTGGTCAGGGTGAGTACCCTTTCCAGTGTCCTCCTCATCCTTGCATGTGCACCTCACATTATGGGCAAAGGGACCTCAAAGGCCTAATGGCCAGCCCTCCTCCAGCAGCTATGGCACTGGCATGAACATCAATAGCACTTTCTGCACTTTACACACTGGCCAAGCTATTCCACCATGGGAGGCAGTGCACACAACAACAGGGCACCACACTGGCCAAGCTATTCCACCATGGGAGGCAGTGCACACAATAACAGGGCACCACACTGTACTTAGAAGCCGTCCTTTCTCTTGCAGGCCAAGCTGGCCGAGAATCTGAAGAGCCAGACTGTCACCGGGGGAGGCCGTGCCCAGTTCCAGGAGCTCAGTGATCTGGAGGAGCGCGTGGGTCGACTCATGAGTGCCCGGGTGATTGGCCCCGTTGCAATTGGAGATGCCGACCCTGTGCTGGGCCCCAATGGTAAGGACATGACCGTTTGGACCTCTCTCGTTCCCCTTGCGCTTCAGACCTACATCCTTTGCCACTGTCTGACCAATGCGCATAATGCCACCACTCATGCCTCCCTCGCTGATGCCCTGTCCTCACTCTAAAGCTACTCTTGTACCTTCCTGCTTTCAGCTGGTGAGGAGGAGGTCCCTGAAGCTGCGAGTGTCAGTCCCTCGGAAGAGGAGGACGACGAGGAGCAAGAGGAAGGCGGCACATTGGGGGAACCCTCATCCGCGCCAGGGGATGGCAATGGAGGGGACACGTCTTGCCTGGAGGAGAGCCAGGGGGAAGTGTTGCAGGGGGGTGTAGCTCCTGTGCCCAGTGGCGTCCAGCCACGCGGGAAGGGTCGGGCAGCACGGCGGCCTTCTCCCCAGAGGGGGGAAGTGTTGCAGGGGAGTGTAGCTCCTGTGCCCAGTGGCATCCTGCCACGCGGGAAGGGTCGGACAGCTCGGCGGCCTTCTCCCCAGAGGGGGGAACTGTTGCAGGGGAGTGCAGTTGCTGGGCCCAGTGGCGTCCAGCCACGCGGGAAGGGTCGGCCAGCTCGGCGGCCTTCTCCCCAGAGGGAGAGTCCGGCCTCCAGTCCGGAGACGGTCCTCGCCCAGGAGGTGCGCCTCCTTGATCAAATGTCCGCGGACTCGGATCGTCGCCACACCGAGTTCATGGGGGTTGTGGCACGGTTGCCTGAGGCCATTGAGTCCCTGGCTCATAGTGTGGCCGATTTTGGGGCCTCACAGGCCAGGGGTTTCGACCAACTCGTGGCAGCACAGGCCAGGGGTCTCGAACAATTCGGGGCATCACAGGACGCGAGTCGGGCAGAATTCAGGGCATCACAGGACGCGAGTCGGTCCGAATTCAGGGCAGCACAGGCAGCGAGTGGAGAGTTGATGAGTGGTGCCGTGCAGTCACTGGCTGGTCTGATGCGGGCACAGACCAGGGCAGTACGGGCACTCACTGCTGCCACACTCGCTGTGTCACGCACGCATCGCCAGGGCACCCGCCGCGCTGCTGCAGCACAGCGGTCTGGCCTTCACCAGATTGCTGCGCTTGCTGCAGTGCCAGCCCGGCCGACTGCCAGTGTCTCTGGTGACCAGCGAGCACCTGGCATTAGCCAGCTTGCCCCCATTGCTGCAGCCGCCACTGCCACTCCCCCAGCAAAGCTGCGACGAGCTGCTGGAGAGACTGATGCTGCCCAGCCACAGCTGCAGCAGTCAGCAGCCGGCCCCTCCAGGGCCGGAGCTCGTCTAGGCCGACCCCCAAGGGCATCTGCCGTCACGCATTGTGCCCCTCAGGAGCCTTCCCCCAGCCTTGCAACACCCACAGGGCCCAGGTTGAGGCGGAGCAGCAGGTCGGCCAGGGGCCGGAAAAGCCTGGACAAGGACTCGCCCTCTCGGCACACAAAGTAGAGTGTGTTGCCAAATGTTTTTTTATATGGGGGTGTTTGTGTTCTGTATGGGGGGGTTTATTTTGGTAAGGCCGAAGATGAAGGCAACTGTTTTTTTATATGGGGGTGTTTGTGTTCTGTATGGGGGGGGTTGTCTTGGTAAGGCCGAGGATGAAGGCCATTTGGATGGACAAGTTTTGTTATTCCTCCCCAGGTTGTGGGAGTGAGATATGTTTTTGACTGTTTTTTGGGGGTCTTGTCTGTTTTTGGGTTTCATGTGGGAAGGGCCCTGAGTTTGTTCAATAAAGCTTTTTATTTATTCAGCTTGTCCATGTGTGATGTTTCAAGTGGTTGTTGCGTTAACCGGCTGAGGGCTTGCGGAGCGGCTGCATTCATGTGCCTTCATTGCCACAAGCCATTCCCTGACAGGGGGCCTAGAAGTGTCGTTCAATAAGCCGCCGACGGACGGCCCTTGGACCTTGTGGCTCCCTCCTGGGCTGGTACTCCTCCTCCTCCTCCTCCTCCTCCTCATGGTCCTCCTGCTCGTCCTCCTGAGGTGGTGGTCCAACGTGAGGTGGCAGTGCCTGAGTCCTGCGGATAGCCAGGTTGTGCAGCATGCAGCAAACGACGACGAACTGGGAGACTCTATCCGGCGAATACTGTAGAGATCCGCCGGAATGATCCAGGCAGCGGAACCGTTGCTTGAGGACGCCAATCGTTTGCTCTATGATGTTCCTTGTGGCTTGCTGGCTTTCGTTGTATGCCTCCTCAGCAGGGGTCCTGGGCGTGCGGAGCGGGGTCATGAGCCATGTACACAAAAGATAGCCTTTGTCCCCGATAAGCCATCCTCTTGGGGGAGGCTGTGCCTGGAACATGTCAGCCACAGTAGTCTGGCACAGGATAAATGCATCGTGGCTGCTGCCTGGAAAGCGGGCATTGACAGCTAGGATGCGCTGCCTGTGGTCACACACCAGCTGTACATTGAGGGAATGGTAGCCCTTCCGGTTGCGGTAATCCTCGGCATTGTCGATAGGTGCCCGCATAGCCACATGCGTGCAGTCAATGGCGCCCTGCACCATGGGGAAGTCGGCGATCCTCGCAAATCCGACTGCACGCTGCTCCTGCCTCTCTAGGGTCATGGGGAAGGAGATGAATTGGTGTCTCCTTGTGAAAAGGGCATCGGTGACCTGCCGGATGCAGCGATGCACAGCGAACTGGGAGATGTTCGCTATGTCCCCAGCAGCGGCTTGGAAGGAGCCGCTTGCATAAAAGTTCAGAGCCACCGTGACCTTCACTTCCACCGACAGAGACGTCCTGCACATCAGCTGTGGACGCAGATCTCTGTGAAGCAGCTGGCAGATCTCTGCAACCACCTCCCTTCTGAAGCGCAGCCTCTTAACACAATGCGCGGCAGTCATGGTGAGATAGGACACCTGCTGGCGGTATTCCCTGAGTGGGTAAGGCCTACGTTGCCGACGCCTGATGGCCCCTCTGCGTCTAGGCATGGCTGCCCCTCTCACACAGCGTCTGCGAGCCCTTCGCACATAATGCTGGAACTGAGGGTTGGAACCCCATGCAGCCCCCATAATATACTTGCAAACAGTGAAATCACAATGAGTCAAATTTCCAAGCTCTGCCCAGAAGCCAAAAATACCTCTCCTATGTTGGCCCAAATCAGTAAGGTGTCTTCCTTGGCCTCTGTCCAGAAATCCGTAGCACTAAAGTCATTGCAGCTAAATGGCTGGCCTTTATAGTTCAGTCTAAGTGCCCTTTAATTAGCGCTCCCCGAGGCCCGCAGGGCCTCTGCTGCGTTCCACTTCACAGTTCTTAACAGCGCCACGCCCACATTGGGCGGGCGCCACTGAAGTTCCGGTTTGGGGCGCACAAACGGCGTTGCACGACGAAATGACGTCATAAGCTGCGTGCGTAGCTGAGCGCGCGCAAACACTTTGCGCCGGCGCTAAATGTCAACTGAAGTTGGGCGTAGGCGCAGATCGGTCTGCGCCCGGGCGCTAAGTGCCTAGCGCTCGAAATCTACTCCTCTTATGGCGCTAACGGCTGGCGAACGCAACTGAATTTCTAGGCCCTAATCACTTCAAGAGAAGTATTGGCTCACTACAACCCATCACTACCGATAAGAATAGCGTGTGATGCGTCTCCCTACGGCATTGGAGCGGTACTGTCACATAAATTCCTTGATGGTTCAGAGAGGCCGATGGCTTTTGCGTCACGCTCGTTAACTTCAGCCGAGCGTAACTACGCCCAGATTGACAGAGAGGTCCTCAGCCTGGTGTGGGGGGTGAAGAAGTTCAATCACTACCTGCACGGACAGAAATTTACTCTACTAACTGATCATCAACCTCTTGTCTCCATTTTCAACCCTCAGAAGGGCGTCCCGATAATGACAGCACAACGGCTACAGAGGTGGTCCCTTTTCCTAGGGGCACACCAATATGACATCGAGTACAAAGGAACTAAACAGCATGGGAATGCTGATGGATTGTCGCGCCTACCGTTGCCGACGGTGGAAGAAGCACCTGCAGTGGATCCTGTGGAGATATTCCACTCGACCATAGTCGAATGTCTACCTGTGACGAATGCAAACATAGAAAAGGAAACACGAAATGACCCGACACTCTCCAGGGTCTATGATTTAACGGTGAAGGGATGGCCAGCACATGGCAAACCACTGTTGCCAGCATTCTCACCGAGAAGAGAACAGCTGTCAGTGTGCAGAGGAACCTTGATGTGTGGATCCAGAGTAGTAATTCCACCCAAATTGAAGGATAGAGTGCTCAATGAGCTTCATGAGGGTCATCTGGGAGGGGTAAAAATGAAGAACTTAGCCAGAGCGTTTGTGTGGTGGCCGGGAATCGATAGAGAAATCAAAGAGATGACCAAGAGCTGTACAGGATGCCAGAAGGTCCAAAACGCCCCACCACAAGCCCCTCTACATCCATGGGAGTGGCCCTCATCTCCATGGCAAAGGGTGCACATTGATTTTGCTGGTCCATTTATGGACTCTATGTTTTTAATTGCGGTGGATGCACATTCAAAGTGGCCAGAGGTAATAAAAATGTCCTCAACCACCACAGAAAAAACTATCACAGTCTTACGAACCATATTCGCCAGAAATGGGCTGCCTGAACAGATTTGCTCCGACAATGGACCACAGTTTGTGTCTGAAGAGTTCCGGAGGTTCTTAAAGAACAATGGTGTTAAGCATTACATATCCGCCCCATATCATCCAGCCACTAATGGATTGGCTGAGAGGTTCGTCCAAACATTCAAGAAGGCTATCAAGGCAATGTGTAATGAAGACATACCCCTACAACACAAGGTGGATAACTTCTTGTTTGCCTACCGGAATGCGACACATGCGGTTACCAACCAAACTCCAGCCATGATGTTCTTCAATCGAAGACTAAGAAGCCGCTTGGATTTGGTTAAGCCAAACATCAGAAGAGATGTGGAGAACAGGCAGTTTCAGAATATGAATGAAAGGCCAACCAGGAGTTTTAAGATAGGTCAACCAGTTTTGGCCTGGGACTACCGCACAGAAATGGCAGCCAGGAACAATCTGCACACGGCAAGGACCTCTAATGTATACCGTGGACGTTGGAGAGAGCATTGTAAGACGCCATGCTGAACAGATTCTAGAGTCACTGGAAAACGTCAAATCCACACCACGATCCGATACACCTGGTGATGAAACCGAAGTACCAATTGCATCTACCTCAGAATCGGTGATATTGGAAGCAGACGAACCAAACAACGACGTTGATCCCGAATCAACTTTGCCAGAAGAACCGGATACCCCAAAGAGGCGTTATCCGGACAGAATCAGGAAGCCTCCTCAAAGACTGAATTTATAATTGCTTAACTTCAGCTAATGTATATAGCAACTGTAATTGTAAATATGTTATTTAATTATTAATCGAATGTTATGTACTGTTTAGCTAAAAGGGGAGGAATTGTAGTGTATGTACTTTGAAGAAGGAACTATATTCTGTTGTATCCGTGTGTTAATGGAGAC
The DNA here is from genome assembly GCF_052327205.1 of Somniosus microcephalus. Classification (NCBI taxonomy): domain Eukaryota; kingdom Metazoa; phylum Chordata; class Chondrichthyes; order Squaliformes; family Somniosidae; genus Somniosus; species Somniosus microcephalus. The sequence continues at coordinate 226,379,919 of NC_140988.1, forward strand.
ACGGAATGCAGGAGTTGGTTTAACAGGTGTTTACTGAACAAAGTCTGGAGGTGAACTAACAGATACAAGACGCTATACAGGCTTATATACCCGCGTGGTCACTACCGGTATTACAGTACACAGGGGCTCTTAAAGGTACATACACTACAATTCCTCCCCTTTTAGATAATTAGTACATAACATTTTAAGTAATCATTAATTAACATGTTTACAAGAACAATAATCTACACATTTGCTGCAGTTAATCAATTATAAGTCAGTCTCTCTGGAGGCTTCCTGACTCGGTCCGGATAACGCCCCGGTGGTGTCGTAGTTTTCGGTGGTGTAGTAGGTTCTTTTGGCAAGGTCGATTCGGCTTGAATGCCAGTGTCGGGTTCATCTGGTTCCAGTATCACCGGATCGGAGGTAGATATTATGGGTATCTCTGCTTCATCATTCGGCGTATAGAGTTGTGGTGTAGGTTGTCCCTTTTCGGATGACTCTATGATCTGGTCAGCACGGCGCCTTATTATGCTTTCACCAATGTCCACGGTATACATCAGCGGTCCTAGTCGTGTGCAAATAGTTCCAGGCTGCCATTTCTCGGTACGGTAGTCTCGGGCCAAAACTTGTTGACCTATCTGGAAGGTTCTAGTTGGCCTTTCATTCATGCCTTGAAATTGCTGGTTCTCTACGTCCCTTCTGAAGTTTGGCTTGATCAAATCCAGCCGGCATCTTAGTCTTCTATTGAAAAACATCATGGCGGGAGTTTGGTTTGTAACCACATGTGTTGCATTCCTGTACGCAAACAAGAAGTTATCTACCTTATGTTGTAGATTTATGTCTTCATTACCCATGGCCTTTATGGCCTTCTTGAAGGTCTGGACAAAACTTTCAGCTACTCCATTGGTGGCGGGATGGTATGGGGCGGACATATAGTGCTTAACCCCATTGTTTTTTAAGAACTTCCTGAATTCTTCGGACACAAATTGCAGCCCATTATCAGAACAGATCTGTTCAGGCAGCCCATTCCTGGCAAATATGGTCCTTAATACTGTGATGGTTTTTTCTGTGGTGGTGGAGGACATCTTTATTACCTCCGGCCACTTGGAGTGTGCATCAACCGCGATTAAGAACATTGAGTCCATAAATGGACCAGCAAAGTCGATATGTACCCTTTGCCATGGAGATGAGGGCCACTCCCATGGATGTAGAGGGGCTTGTGGTGGGGCGTTTTGGACCTTCTGGCATCCTAGACAGCTCTTGGTCATTTCTTCAATGTCTCCATCGATACCTGGCCACCACACAAACGCTCTGGCTAGGTTCTTCATTTTCACTCCACCCAGATGCCCCTCGTGAAGCTCCTTTATCACTTTATCCTGCAGTTTGGGTGGAATCACCACTCTGGATCCACACATCAAGCTTCCTCAGCACACTGACAGCTGTTTTCTTTGCGAGAATGCTGGCAACAGTGGTTCGCCATGTGCTGGTCATCCCTTTACTGTTAAATCGTAGACTTGTGAGAGAGTCGGGTCATTTCTCGTTTCCTTTTAGTGGTAGAATTTGTTACTGGTAGACATTCCACTATGGTTGAGTGGAACATCTCCACTGAGTCCACGGTAGGTGCCTCTTCTACCGTTGGCAACGGTAGGCGCGACAAACCGTCAGCATTCCCATGCTGTTTTGATCCTTTGTATTCTATGTCATATTGGTGTGCCCCTAGGAAAAGGGACCACCTCTGTAGCCTTTGCACTGTCATAATGGGAACGCCCTTTTAGGGTTGAATATGGTGACGAGGGGTTGATGGTCAGTCAACAAGGTAAATTTTTGTCCGTGTAGGTAATGGTTGAATTTCTTCACTCCCCACACCAGGCTGAGTGCTTCCCTGTCGATCTGGGCACAGCTACGCTCAGCTGAGTTCAATGAGCGTGATGCAAAAGCTATCGGCCACTCCGAGCCATCAGGGAATCTATGCGATAATACCGCTCCTACGCCGTAAGGGGATGCATCGCATGCCAGTCTGATTGGCAGTGATGGGTTGTAATGAGCCAACACTTCCTTGGACATGATCAAGCCTTTGCATTTATGGAAGGCACGTTTACAGTCTTCGCTCCATTTCCAAATTACTCCCGTTTGTAGCAGTGTGTTAAGAGGGTGCAGAACAGTTGACAAGTTCGGTAAAAATTTATGATAGTAATTTATCAATCCCAGGAACGACCTTAATTGTGAGACATTTTCAGGTGCTGGGGCTTTTATGACTGCTTCAATTTTTTCAGGTGACTTATGCGACCCTTCTTCGTTAATTATATGGCCACAATATGATATTTGTTTCTGGAAAAATTTGCACTTGGGGCGATTTGCTCATAGGCCCCGTTCTCTCAGCCTAGTGAGCACCTGCTCCAAATTGGCAAGGTGCTCGTTGTCGTTTTCTCCTGTTACAAGGATGTCGTCTAGGTAGCATTGAGTTCCCGGAATCCCTTGCAGGACTTGCTCCATAGCTCTTTGCCAGATAGCTGGAGCGGATGCTACTCCGAAAACCAGTCGATTGTACTGGTACAGGCCTTTGTGTGTGTATATTGTGAGATACTTTTTAGAGGCCTCCTCAACCTCCGTCTGTAGATATGCCTGTGCCAAGTCAATTTTGGTGAAACGTTTCCCTCCGGATAGTGAGGCGAAAATATCTTCTATCCTCGGAGGAGGATACTGTACCGTGTGAAGGACCGGGTTTACAGTCACCTTGAAGTCCCCACAGATGCTAATTTTTCTCTGTTCTTCAGATTTATAATTATTCAATGTTTTCTTCATGACCGGGATGATGGGTGTTGCCCACTCGCTCCAATCTACCTTGGATAACACGCCTGCCTTTTCCAAATTCTCCAGCTCTGCCTCGACTGCTGGACGAATTGCGTATGGCACCGGCCTTGCCTTAAAAAACTTGGGACTTGCCGCATCTTCCACTTTTATTGAGGCGGTGACGCCTTTCAAGGTTCCTAGTTCCTGTTGAAACACTTCTTTGGCGTTGGCCAAGATGTCTTTTAATCGTTCAGGTATGACATCATCATCATTTTTTTTCTTACTGGTCACCGTCAGTGCCTGAATGGAGTGCCAGTCTAAACGTATCTTCCTGATCCATTCACGCCCCAACAGCGGTGGACCTCCATCTTGCAGAACGTATAAATACAAATTCTGTATTTCCTTGCCGTTGTATACAACAGGCACCCTTATTTTCCCTCTGGGGTATACTTTCTGCCCCGTATATGTCTTCAAGATAATGGATGTGTCTTTCAAAGGTATATGCGGAAATAGCCGCTCGTAATCCCGTCAACTTATAATGGTCAGAGCTCATCCTGTATCTAGCTCCATTTTAACTGGGGACCCTGCTATCGTGAGGGTAACCCAAATGGTCTGGTAATCTTCTTTGGCAATTACATTATGTAATTTGAGACAGCTTAGTCTCTTGTTTCCGGAGTCGCTATCGCTCTTCTGGTCTTCGGAGCTACGGTCCGTCATCATTTGTACCTTTCTGTAACTTTCCTTATTGATTTTTTTTCTGTCAGTGGATTTTTTGTTTCCAGATCGGCATACACGTGCAGTGTGTCCCATCTTTCCGCATTGCCTGCATGCTTTGTCCTTGAACCAGCAGTCCCTCTGGTCATGGGTGGACCTGCCGCAGCGATAACATCTCTCGAAACCCCATGTCATTTCATAGGTGCCGAAGTCCTGTGGCTTTTGCTGTATCTCTGCAGCTCCTCTTGCTGCTGCTTCGTATGATACAGCCACACTGAAAGCCTTGTCCAGTGTCAAATCTTTCTCAGAAAGTAGCCTTTTCTGTGTTCCTTCACTTAGGAGACTGCAGACGAATTTGTTTCGTAGAGGATCTGCCAGTCCTGCCCCGAATTGGCAGTGCTTTGACAGCTTTCTTAATTCGGTGAGGTAATCAGCGTTACTTCCATTCTTGTGCTGATTCCTCCTGAAGAATTTGAATCATTCCGCTATCAGCAGTGGTGTTGGGTTTAAGTGCTCCTGTAGGGTATCAACAATCTCCTTAAAATTCTTGTCCATCGGTTTGGCTGGAGTGATTAAGTTTCGTAACAGCCCGTATGTCCTTGCGCCCATCAGATTTAGAAGTACAGATGCCTTTTTATCATCCTCTACTTCATTCGCTGTGCAATATACCTCCACTCTTTCCACATATGTGGTCCAATCCTTTATATTACTATCGAAAGCAGTAATATTGCCAGTCTTAGGCATCCTGAAAATCAAAAATGGCGCCTCCCGCGCTTTCCTTTCTTCCCTGCCGAGAAAAAATGGCGCCTCCCGCGCTTTCCCGCCGCTGCCGCTGCTGACAACGCTGTTCTCCGCGGCTTTTATTTACACAGATATTTTTAATAGTTGGAGACTCGTTCCCTCCGGATTCTCTGGGACTTTTCCCTCCCTCTGCTTGGTCCGAACGCCGACCTGCTTTGCAGCGCCGGCTGTCTCCCGAGTGCTCCACCCTCCGTCTCTGTTTGCCTCCGCCTTCCGACTCGCTGCTCGGCCCCGCTGCAGAGCCACCCAATCGAGCCCCAGCCCGCCGCCCAGGAAGGATTAGTGCAGTACCTGCCACCAGCCCGGCTAGCTGGTGAAACCACAGTTTTTTTTTCTTCGACTTTCGTCTGAGGAATTGATCTCCTTGAGGTGCTGCCGAATTGCAGGTAAGTCCATTTCCAATTCGTTGCCACTGTTGTATCCGTGTGCTAATGGAGACATGGAATGCAGGAGTTGGTTTAGCAGGTGTTTACTGAACAAAGTCTGGAGGTGAACTAACAGATACAAGATGCTATACAGGCTTATATACCCGAGTGATCACTACCGGTATTACAGTACACAGGGGCTCTTAAAGGTACATACACTACATATTCTGCAGCCCCTGTATACTGCAGTACCAGTAGTGACCACCCCTGTATATAAGCCTGTATAGTAACTTTGTATCGTAGTTCCAGTTTTGTCTCCATTCAGTAAACACCTGTTATAACCAACTCCTGCAGTCCGTGTCTCAATTACACACGGACGTTACAACTACGCTGTAAACTACATTACCTAATTACAAATTTAATTAAATTTAATGAAACAAAACAAGGTCATATAGGGATGGCAGTGCAGGCGGTGTGCCGCAACTGCAGCATGTGGGAGTTTGTGGAGAGCATTGTGATCCCAGACAACCACCTTTGCCAGTGTCGGCATCTTGATGAACTTCAGCTCAGAGTTTTTGAGCTGGAGTCTGAGGTGCAGACATTGTGGGGCATCAGGGATGGGGAGTTACTTGGACACTTTGATCCAGGAGGCAGTCACACCCCTTAGGTTAGGTAGTGGTACATGTCTGGTTAGTGGTTAGGGACAGGAGGGTGTGACTGCAACTCAGGCAGGTAAGGGGACCCCAGGTGCAGTGCTGGAGGAGCCTCAGCCTTTGCCATTGTCCAACAGGTATGAAGTTCTGAAATAAAAACAGAAAATGCTGGAAATACTTAGCAGGTCAGGCAGCATCTGTGAAAAGAGAAACAGAGTTAACGTTTCAGGTCGATGACCTTTCGTCAGAACTGGAATGAAGTTCTTGCTGCCTGTGTGGATGAGGGAAAAACCTGTAGGATGGATGAGCAAACTGACCATAGCACCATGGTGCATGAGGCCATTCAAGTGGGGGGAGTGAAAAGGAATGTAGTTGTGGTAGGGGACAGTATAGTCAGGGGGATAGATACTGTTCTCTGCAGCCATGACTGAAAGTTCCAAAGGTTGTGTTGCCTGCCTAATGCCAGGGTTAAAAACATCTCCTCGTGGCTGGAGGAGAACTTGGAGTGGGAGGGGGGGGGATCCAGTTGTCGTGGTCCGCGTAGGAACCAACAACATAGGTAGAACTAGGAATGAGATTCTGCTGAGGGAGTTTGAGGAGCTAGGATCCAAATTAAAAAGCAGAACCTCAAAGGTAATAATCTTTGGATTGTTACCTGAGCCATGTGCAAATTGGCATAGGGACAAACAGATTAGAGGTTTAAATGTGTGGCTCAAAGGGTGGTGTGGGAGGAAGGGGTTTCAGTTCATGGGGCACTGGCACCAGTACTGGGGAAAGAGGGAGCTGCTCCGTTGGGACGGGCTCCACTTAAACTGGGCTGGGACCAGTGTCCTGGCGAACTGAATAACTAGGGCAGTAGACAGAGCTTTAAACTAATGAAGGGGGGTGGGGGGATTCAGGAAAGAGTAAATTTAAAAGCAGCGAGAGAAATGTCATGGCTCTAGAGCAGAGTAGAGTTTTGGGCAGAGAGGGCAGAGTGGGTCAGGAAGGGACAGAGAGTAACAAAGATAATGGCCCAGAAATTTGGGTCGGGGGCTTCCCGCGGGTGTAAGCCCCCGACCTGCACTTACCTTGCGCGCCGGCTGTTGAGCTGTGGGCCCCCGTGGAATTCCGATCCGGGGCCTGGTCCAGCTGCCGGCACGCAGTGCTTGTGTATCCCAGGGGCGCAGTTAGTTTGATGCGTCCCCTGTGATCACGTGGGCCATGGGGAGCCAATCGGAGCAGGGAATACTCCATTCATAAGATTGACAGGAAGAGCTGTCAAAACTTATAAATACAATGGCCCCAAAACAGCACTAAATCTTCAAATAATTTTTTTTTATCACATTTTTTAAATAAACTATAAATTACATGAAATAACTATTTTAAACAATAATTTAAAATTTTGAAAAAATAATTTTATTTTCTAATGGGGCTAAAAATAAACTTACCTTGCTTTAAAGTATTTAAAATAATAAACCTGTGGAAAAAATGTTTTAATTTTAATTAATTCACCACTTACCTTGTAAAAAGCAGGCTTAATGCGGCTTTTTACATGTCTAACTTCTGGAGACTTACCCTCCCGGGAAAACCTGCAAAAAAAAAACTAAGTTCGATGCGCAATCGCTGCCTCTCCTGCGCACGCATTCGACCTCTTAATCCTTCCTTTCAGGGAATCGGAAGTGCTGGTTTCCCGCGCATGCGCAGTGCATGCAGGAAACCGGCACTTCCATTGGGCTTACGGGTGAGTACCTGTGGAGACCCGAATTTCTGGGCCCTTAAGGCATCAATGACTAAGGTGACATGAGGCAAAAATAGAAATAAGTCAAAGCTAAAGGCACTATATCTGAATGCACAAAGCAATCGCGACAAAATAGATAAATTAATAGGTTTGATTAAAAGCCTTTACGGAGACGTCGTTGCAAGGTTGGGAACTAAATAATTCAGGATACTTAATTTTTAGAAGAGATAGGCAAAATGGAAAAGGAGGAGGGGCAACCCTGATAATAAAGGATGGGATAAAGACAGTAGAGAGAAAGGATCTTAGCTCCAAAAATAAAGAAGTAGAATCAGTTTGGGTGGAGCTAAGAAACAGCAAGGGCAGAAAACATTGGTGGGAGTTGTTTATAGGCCCCCAAACAGTAGTTGCAATGTAGGACAGAGTATAAATCAAGAATTTCAAGGTGCATGTAACAAGGGTAATACAGTAATCATAGAGTCATAGGGCGCGATCATGCCAGCCCTGGGGAGGTGGGTATGGAGGCGGGACTGCCGGGAAAATGGCAGAATTTGGGGGCAGATGCCCAAACCACCCCCAACCCGCCTCCGTGCCATCTTGCCAGGAGACGGGTAGCTGTCCTGCACTGGATCCTGTCTCCTTGGAGGCGGGACGGGATTAGAGCCACTTAACTGCCTGTTAACAGGTAGTTAACAGGCAGAAAATAGGCTTATCACCATTTTGCCCACACAAGTGCGGGCTTCCTGAAGGCTCTGAAACCCGCCAGGGTCACCAAGGCAAGTAGTGGGTCTGCGGGGGTCAGAGGAGTGCAAAAGTGTGCTGTGAAGGTAAGTGATGGGTGCAAGTGTGGAGAGGTGAGTATGTGATGTAAGTGCAAAGTGTTAGAAAAAGTGTTCTTACCTTTGTTTCTTCCTGCAGGCTTCAGTCGGTGGGTATGCGGAGAGTCTCGCACCTCTACGGTAGAGATGACAGGTGGCTGTTGCATTCTCCAAGGCACTATATCTGAATGCTCTTCAGCCAGCTTTCCCTTAATTGGCCTGCTAAGCCCTCTGGGCAGGCTTAACAAGGCCAATCGAGAGAAAATAGCGTGGGTTGGCCAGAAGTTGACGGAGGCAGGACTGAAACCAGACAAGTGGGAGTCCCGCCTCCAAAAGCTCCCCATTGGCAAAATCACCCCCATAGAGCCATAACGGCACAGAAGGAGGCCATTTGGCCCATCGTGTCCATGCCGGCTCTCTGTAGAGCAATCCAGTCAGTCCCATTCCCCGCTCTATCCCCGTAGCCCTGCAAGTTTATTTCCCTCAAGTGCCTATCCAGTCTCCCCTTGAAAACATTGAGTGTCTCCGCTTCAACCACTTCCATCGGCAGTGAGTTCCGGGTCCTCACCACTCGCTGCATGAAAAAGTTTTCCCTCACATCCCCCCTGTATCTCTTGCCCAAAACCTTAAATCTGTGTCCCCTAGTCCTTGTACCATCAACTAGTGGGAACAGCCTTTCCCCGTCTAGCCTATCCAAACCCGTCATAATCTTGTACACCTCTATCAAATCACCCCTCAACCTCCTTTGCTCTAATGAAAACAAATCCAGCTTCTCCAACCTGTCCTTGTAGCTAAGATCCCCCATCCCCGGAACCATTCTGGTAAATCTCCTCTGCACCCTCTCAAGGGCCTTCACATCCTTCCTAAAGTGTGGTGACCAGAACTGGATGCAATACTCCAGTTGTGGTCTAACCAGCGCTTTAGAAAGGTTCAGCATAAGTTCTCTACTTTTGTACTCAATACCTCTATTTATGAAACCCAAGATCCCATATGCTTTGCTAACCACCCTCTCAATGTGTCCTGCCACCTTCAGGCACATTAACTCCCAGGTCCCTCTGTCCCTGTACAATCTTTAAAACCTTGCCATTAAGTGTATATTGCCTCTCCCTGTTCCTTCTGCCAAAATGCATCACCTCGCACTTCTCTGTATTAAATTCCATCTGCCACTTGTCTACCCATTCTGCTAGCCTTTCTATGTCCTGTTGCAGTCGATAGGTATCATCCCCACTGTTTGCCACACCCCCAATGGGGGACGCATGGGGGACTTTAATCTACATATAGACTGGGCAAACCAAATTTGCTGTAATAGTGTGGAGGATGAATTCATGGAATGTATGCAAGATAGTCTTCTGGATCAGTATGTTGAGGAACCAACTAGGGAACAAGCTATTTTAGATCTTGTATTGTGCAATGAGAAAGGGTTAATTAATAACCTTGTAGTAAATGGGCCTTTAGGGAAGAGTGGCCATAATATGATAGAATTTTATATTGAGTTTGAAAGTGATTTAGTTAAATCTGATTTAGTTAAATCCAAAACTAGGGTCCTAAATCTAAACAAAGCAAACTACGTAGGTATGAGGGGCAAGTTGGCTAAGGTAGATTGGGAAACTACATCAAAAGGTATGACAGTAGAGAAGCAATGGCAATGGCTAGCATTTAAAGAAGTAATACATAATTTACAACAAATATTCCTTGAAGGCACAAAAGCAAAAGTAAATGTGGGTCCCTTACAGGCTGAGAGAGGAGAAATTATAATGGGGAATAAGGAAATGGCAGAGAAATTAAACAAATACTTTGGGCTGGATTTTCTCAGCAGTGTCAGGATGATGGCGATTTGCTGTTTGCTGGGTTCTGTACCCGCTCCCGGCTGCAGCGCAGTGTCAGCAGGATCTTCCCTTAATTGGCCTTGTTAAGCCCGCCCTGTGAGCTTCCGGCCAATTAACAGGAAGCGGGTCTGATGACGTCATGTGATGTCGCCTCATCAGCCGGTTTCCTTAAAGGGACCACGGCCACATTACGTTTCACAGCTGTTCTGTCAGTTTTACAGCATTGAGGTGCTGCAAACATTGACAAGCACTGCACAGAGGTGGACGGTTGCACCCAGGCTCTCCAATGCTAGCACTGTTGGGAGGGGTTTAAACTAACTTGGCAGGGGGATGGGATACAGAGTGGAGCTATAATATGGGGTGATGTACAGCCAAATACAGAGGAAAAAACAAGTCAGCTTGGAAGGCAGAGCAAATATGTAACGGCACAAGGGAGTAGGGCAAGGCTGGATGGCATTTATTTTAATGCAAGTAGTCTTGCGAATAAGGTGGATGAACTAAAGGTGCTGATGAACACATGGGAGTATGATATTGTTGCTATCACGGAGACATGGTTGAGGGAGGGGCAGGACTGGCAGCTCAATATTCCGGGGTATAGAATCTTCAGGCGAGACAGAGGGGGGGTAAAAGAGGAGGGGGTGTTGCAATATTAATTAAGGAGTCAATTACTGCTGTAAGGAGGGATGATATATTAACAGGTTCCTCTAATGAGGCCATATGGGTAGAACTTAAAAACAAAAAGGGGGCAAGCACTTTGCTGGGAGTGTACTATAGGCCCCCAAACAGTCAGGGGGAGATAGAGGAACAGATATGTAGGCAAATCTCATAGAAATGTGCAAATAATAGGGTAATAATAGTGGGGGATTTCAACTTCCCCAATATTAACTGGGATAGTCAGAGTGTGAAAGGCTTAGAGGGTGCAGAATTCTTAAAGTGCATCCAGGAGAGCTTTTTGAGCCAGCATGTAGAAAGTCCTACAAGAGAGGGGGTGGTACTGGACCTAATTCTAGGGAATGTGGCCGGGCAAGTGGTAGAAGTGTTAGTAGGTGAGCACTTTGGTGACAGTGACCATAATTCGGTGAGATTTAAGGTAGTCATGGAAAAGGACAGAGATGGACCGGAAATAAAGGTTCTAAATTGGGGGAAGGCCGATTTTAATATGATAAGGCAGGATCTGGCCAAAGTGGACTGGGATCAGCTACTTGTAGGAAAATCCACATCGGAGCAATGGGAGTCTTTCAGAAATGAAATTGAGAGAGTACAATGGCAACATGTTCCCGTAAAGGTCAAGGGTGGGACCAACAAGCCCAGGGAACCTTGGATGTCAAGGGATATACGAGAATGGATTAGGAAAAAAAGGGCGGCTTTTGGCAGATACAAAGGACTAAAGACAGAGGAAGCCCTAGAGGGTATAAAAAGTGCAGGGGGATACTTAAAAAAGAAATGAGGAGAGCGAGGAGGGGCCATGAAATAACACTGGCGAACAAAATAAAGGAAAATCCTAAGGTGTTTTATAAGTATATTAAGGGCAAGAGGATAACTAGGGAAAGAGTAGGGCCCATTAGGGACCAAAGTGGCAATCTGTATGTGGAGCCAGAAGATGTAGGTGGGGTTTTAAATTAATTTTTTGCATCTGTGTTCACTATGGAGAAGGATGATGTAGACATAGAAATCGGGCAGGGGGACTGTGATATACTTGAACATATTAGCATCGAGAGGGAGGAGGTACTCGCGGTTTTAGCCCCAGGCCCGGACGAGATGTATCCCAGGCTGCTGTGTGAGGCAAAGGAGGAGATTGCAGGGGCTCTGACACAAATTTTCAGAACCTCTCTGGCCACAGAGGATGTGCCAGGGGACTGGAGAACAGTTAACGTAGTACCATTATTCAAGAAGGGTAGTAGGGATAAACCAGGGAATTACAGGCCAGTGAGCCTAACATCAGTGGTAGGGAAATTATTGGAAAAAATTCTGAGGGACAGAATTAGTCTCCACTTGGAGAGGCAAGGATTAATCAGGGATAGTCAGCATGGCTTTGTCAAGAGAAGATCATGTCTGACCAATTTGATTGAATTTTTCGAGGGGGTGACTAGGTGTGTGGATGAGGGTAGTGCAGTGGATGTGGTATACATGGATTTCAGTAAGGCTTTCGATAAAGTCCCGCATAGGAGACTGGTCAAGAAGGTAAGAGGCCATGGGATCCAGGGTGCCTTGGCACATTGGATCCAAAACTGGCTTAAAGTGGCAGAAGGCAGAGGGTGATGGTCGAAGGTTGTTTTTGTGACTGGAAGTCTGTGTCCAGTGGGGTACCGCAGGGATCGGTGCTGGGTCCCTTGCTGTTTGTGGTCTACATTAATGATTTGGATGTGAATGTAAAAGGTATGATCAGTAAGTTCGCAGATGACACGAAAATTGGTGGGGTGGTAAATAGCGAGGAGGGTAGCCTCAGTCTGCAGGACGATATGGATGGGTTGGTCAGATGGGCGGAACAGTGGCAAATGGAATTTAACCCTGAAAAGTGTGAGGTGATGCATTTTGGACAGACTAACAAGGCAAGGGAATACACAATGAATGGTAAGACCCTAGGAAAGACAAAGGATCAGAGGGACCTTGGTGTGCATGTACATAGATCCCTGAAGGCAGCAGAACAGGTGGATAAGGTGGTTAAAAAGGCATATGGGATACTTGCCTTCATTAGCCGAGGCATAGAATATAAGAGCAGGGAGGTTATGATGGAGCTATACAAAACGCTGGTTAGGCCACAGCTGGAATACTGTGTGCAGTTCTGGTCGCCACACTATAGGAAGGATGTGATTGCTTTGGCGAGGGTGCAGAGGAGATTCACCAGGATGTTACCTGGGCTGGAGCGCTTCAGCTATGAAGAAAGACTGGACAGGCTGGGGTTGTTTTCCTTGGAGCAGAGAAGGCTGAGGGGGGACCTGATTGAGGTGTACAAAATTATATGGGGCATAGATAGGGTAGATAGAAAGGAACTTTTTCCCTTAGTAGAGGGGTCAATAACAAGAGGGCATAGATTCAAGGTAAGGGGCAGGAGGTTTAGAGGGGATTTGAGGAAGAACTTTTTCACCCAGAGGGTGGTTGGAATCTGGAACTCACTGCCTGAAAGGGTGGTAGAGGCAGGAACCCTCACAACATTCAAGAAGCATTTGGATGAGCACTTGAAATGCCATAGCATACAAGGCTACGGACCAAATGCTGGAACATGGGATTAGATTAGACAGGGCTTGATGGCCGGCGCGGACGCGATGGGCCGAAGGGCCTCTTTCTGTGCTGTATAACTCTATGACTCTATGACTCCATATGCTTATGGAGGGAGTCACAGCACGCAGGGAGGTTCACTTCCCTTCCAAGGGCAGAAGAGACCTCCCCAGGACATCAACGCAGCCTGTTTGCTCATTGCGCAGGAGGGCAAAAGCAGGGATGCCGTCAGGGGTCCCTGGCTGCAGTGGTGCCAACCTTTCAATGATCTCAGTGGATCACGAAATGTTATTGCAAAGCCACGCTCAAACTCACCCTGCTGTGCCACTCAACACATCCCCATCACTCTGCCTTCCATACCCTTTTCCTGCACATCCTTACTCACATCAACTTACCTTGCACCTCCACCCATCCCTCTCTATCTACATTATCAGTTCCCCATCTCACTAGCCACCGCACACACTCACCCTCATCCTACTGCAAGCGTACCAACTAACAACACACAAGGGTAGGCACTTGAGAGGTTTAGCCAATGGTCCATGTGAAGTTTCTGGTAATGTGTTGTCATACAGTGTAATCTATATTGTCAACACTGCCTCTTATTGGACAGATCTTTGCACACCTTGAGAAGTGTCTTACTGAGTTCCAGTGAATGTTGAGACATAACATCCCCCCCCATCCCTGCTATAGTGATGATTGTGCATGGAATAGCTTGGATATTAAAGGGATGCTTTACAGTGCTGGTGCAGGATGGTGTCAACCTGGTGCATCATGTGGCAGCCAGAGTTTACAGCGTCAAGTGAAGTAAATCTGGCCATGGTGATGCCATCGCTGGCCTCCCGGGCAGCAATGTTGTCAGGGGCTGATGTCCTGTGCAGCATCAGGTGATGGTGGAAGTTTGTGTTGTTGTTACTTCTGCTGGTGTGCCTGGTGATGTTGGTGATGGGGCTGAGCATGGAAGGATTCGGAGGACCAAGGTGAGATAGTTTCTAGGGCTAATGTTGTTGCAATAGATGGCAGCTGCAGGTGAGATGACAGAAGTCAATGGTGAAAGAGGTTGTTCCAATGAGGTGGCACTGGACATACAGCTGGCTCTAAACACTTGCAAGCTAAAGAAATCTCTATGGGGGAAAAAATTCAGTTGTTTGCGCCTCCCGTTAGCGCCTTAAGAGGGCGCTAATGGGGCGCAAAGCAACTAGCACCCGGGCGCGGCGATGTTTGCGCCGCTCGCAAAATTAACTAGACGCTGGCAGATCATGACGTCAGTCGAGTGCGCAACGCCCCGGTAGCGCCCCAGACCGGATATTGAGTGGCGCCCCCTGCCTTACTGCCTGCCACTAGCAACGATAGGTTGAGGGGAGCATTTTGCAGTCAGGAAGGGATTGGGGGAGCGCTATTTAAAGGCAACCGCTTCCTGCCTTTTTCTGTTGGTGACATTTTTGCACCACACATTCTGAGAGAGAGACTTCTGGAGAGATTCAACACTGTGTGAAGGAGTTTTGGGTACTGAGCCAGCACTTTGCAGGTTCATTTTGATTTGCCCTTCTTTGTATCGATTTAGAAGAGACTGTGGGGGCTGCACTCTGAGCTCTTTCCCTGGGTCTCTCCATTGTTCTTTCCAGCAGATTTGATGTGCAGGTCTCTCCAGGCCGAGATGCAAGGTTGCAATGAGCAGGATGTAGATGGAGAGCAAAATCAACCCTCCCCTTTAAGATAAAAACAGAAAATGCTGGAGAAACTCAGCAGTTCAAGCAGCATCTGTGAAGAGAGAAATAGAGTTAACGTTTCAGGTCGATGACCTTTCATCAGAACTCCCCTTTAAGATCTGGCTGGCGCCAGTGTGTCTGTGTTCCATTGCTGACAGGCATCACATGAGCTTCGCCAGCGCTCTGAGGTAGCGCCTCGCTCCTCGGCCTTTGCACCTTAAGATAGGTGTGAAGCACCTGATTTAGCGCTCCAATCACCTCCAGGGGCGATAAAAGCCAAGTTTGCCATTGGAGGTGATAATTAGCGCCAGGCGCTAAACTTTGCGCATGGCCGAAAATGATGCCCCAAACGGGGCGATACTGAATTTTCCCCCCTGTATCTCTTACAAATGCAGTAACCAACAGTTTCTGTGCTCTGAAACTGACCATCTACAAAATTATATCCTTTACACCACTTCTGCAGCTGTCAGCTTATCAGATACATTAGAGCAGACTCAACTCATGCCAGGGTGAGCTGGCATGTTCCCCAAGCAGCGGTTAACCCATGGGGAGCACGTAAAATTGGAATGAAGCCTCAAAAAACCATTCAATTGGCTGATAACAAGCCATTTAATGAGCTCAAATGCCTCCTCCGCTGCTTGGTGTCGGGTCAGTTCTCCGCTGACAGACCCGACAGCTGGGAGACTCGCATGGAGGCGAGTTAACAGCGGGTTTCTTACCCGTTGTTAGTCTTTACTATTTTGACAGCGGACCCGCCTCCAAACCCGCCCTCTGAGCACCGGCAAAATTCAACCCTTTGTATCTGTCTTCACGGAAGAAGACGCAAAACATTTCCTGGAAATAGTGGAGAACCAAGGATCTAGCGAGAATGAGGAACTGAAAGAAATTAGTATTAGTAAAAAAATAGTACTGGAGAAATTAATGGGACTGAAAGCCGATAAATCCCCTGGACCTGATGGCCTACATCCTAGGGTTTTGAAAGAGGTGGCTATAGAGATAATGGATGCATTGGTTGTCATTTTCCAAAATTCCATAGATTCTAGAACGGTTAGAATGTAACCCCACTATTTAAGAAAGGAGGGAGAGAAAACGGGGAACTACAGACCTGTTAGCCTGACAGTTCAGTTGTACAAGGTATTGGTGAGACCGCACCTGGAATACTGCATACAGTTTTGGTGTCCATACTTAAGAAGGGACATACTTGCTCTCGAGTCAGTACAAAGAAGGTTCACTCGGTTAATCCCGGGGATGAGGGGATGGACATATGAGGAGAGGTTGAGTAGATTGGGACTCTACTCATTGGAGTTCAGAAGAATGAGAGGCGATCTTATTGAAACATATAAGATTGTGAAGGGGTTGGATCGGGTGGAAGCGGGGAAGATGTTCCTGATGATGGGTTAAACTAGAACTAGGGGGCATAGTCTTAGAATAAGGGGCTGCTCTTTCAAAACTGAGATGAGGAGGAACTACTTCACTCAGAGTGTGGTAGGTCCATGGAATATGCTGCCCCAAAAAGCTGTAGAAGCTACATCATTACATAAATTTAAAACAGAAATAGACAGTTTCCTAGAAGTAAAGGGAATTAAAGGTTACGGGGAGCGGGCAGGAATTTGGACATGAGTCTAGGTTCGGATCGGTCATGGCCCTGTGTGTAGCGGAGCGGGCCCAGGGGCCATGTAGCCTGATCCTGCTCCTATTTCGTGTGTCTAATTCTGTTAGATTCAGGAGATGGTTCTGTGATAGTGGATTGGCGGTTGGGATCAGATCAGCCATGATCTTATTGAATGGCGGAGCAGGCTCGAGGGGCCGATTGGCCGACTCCTGCTCCTATTTCTTATGTTCTTATGTTCTTATGTTCTTACATCAGTAGTAGGGAAAATGCTAGAATCTATTATTAAGGACGTGGTAACAGGGCACTTAGAAAATAATAATAGGATTGGGCAGAGTCAACACGGATTTATGAAAGGGAAATCGTGTTTGACGAATCTGTTAAGAGTTTTTTGAGGTTGTAACTAGCAGAATAGATAAGGGGGAACCAGTGGATGTGGTGTATTTGGATTTTCAGAAGGCATTCGATAAGGTGCCACACAAGAGGTTATTAAACAAAATTAGGGCTCATGGAGTTGGGGGTAATATACTAGCATGGATTGAGGATTGGTTCACGGACAGAAAACAGAGAGTAGGAATAAATGGGTCATTTTCGGGTTGGCAAGCTGTAACTAGTGGGGTACCGCAAGGATCAGTGTTTGGGCCTCAGCTATTCACAATCTACATCAATGATTTGGATGAGGGGACCAAATGTAATATATCTAAGTTTGCTGATGATACAAAGCTGGGTGGGAATGTAATTTGTGAGGAGGATGCAAAGAGGCTTCAAGGGGATATAGACAGGCTAAGTGAGTGGGCAAGAACATGGCAAATGGAATATAATGTGGAGAAATGTGAAGTTATCCACTTTGGTAGGAAAAATAGAAAAGCAGAGTATTTTTTAAATGGTGAGAGATTGGGAAATGTTGGCGTTCAGAGGGACCTGGGTGTCCTTGTACACGAATCACTGAAAGTTAACATGCAGGTACAGCAAGCAATTAGGAAAGCAAATGGTATGTTGGCCTTTATTACAAGAGGATTTGAGTATAAGAGTTAAGACATCTTACTGCAATTATATAGGGTCCTGGTGAGACCACACCTGGAGTATTGTGTACAGTTTTGGTCTCCTTACCTAAGGAAGGATATACTTGCCATAGAGGGAGTGAAACGAAAGTTCACCAGACTGATTCCTGGGATGGGGGGATTGTCCCCAGAGGAGAGATTGAGTTGACTAGGCCTATATTCTCTAGAGTTTAGAAGAATGAGAGTTGATCTCATTGAAACATACAAAATTCTTACAGGGCTTGACAGGGTAGATGTTTCCCCTGGCTGGGGAGTCTAGAACCAGGGGTCACAGTCTCAGAATAAGGGGTCAACCATTTAAGACTGAGATGAGGAGAAACTTCTTCACTCAGAGGGTGGTGAATCTTTGGAATTTTCTACCCCAGGGGGCTGTGGAGGCTCAGTCATTGAGTATATTCAAGACAGAAATCGATAGATTTTTGGATATTAAGAGAATCAAGGGATATGGGGATAGTGCAGGAAAGTGGAGTTGAGGTAAAAGATCAGCCATGATCTTATTGAATGGCAGAGCAGGCCTACTCCTGCTCCTATTTCTTATGTTCTTATAACTAGTAGGCTACCATATCCTTTCAGGCCCAGATGCAGATTTTGAATGGGAGAGAGGCAGGTGTTCATCTGATTGCTCCAACCCCCGTCTCCGTCATGATATCACTGTAAAAGGACTGGCAGGATGACCTGACCAGCTAGAAATCCTACCAATTCCCCCCAACGTACAGCCAACATATGTCATAATGCAGGTGTACTTGCAGTACAGCACTGTAATTTCCCAATGGCTGTCGATCGCCGTGTTGTCCGATTAGAAATCGCTGACTAGCCACAGGTGTGGCTACGATGGCACTGTTTTAGCCGCATGCGCTAATTTTAGTAGAAAACACCTTAATACACTCACACAATGGAGCTAAATGTACTGCACAAATATATATTTACTGACCGAGCATCTACCACCATTCAGTAATCAAGGAAGTAAAGCATTCACAATGGTCAAAAAGCACTCGCAAACTCTGCTTTTCATCTTACCATTTTACCCACAAACACATAAAAGGTTAAAACACACAAGCATACACCGTGCAAATGAGATCACATGCACAACAACATCGTCTATTACGGATTTTTTATTTACTAATCAAAAATGCAATCGCCACATCTGGGGAATTCCCAAATAGCCACATGTGGCTAGTGGCTATGTATTGGACAACACTGCTCTCGGAAAGTGATAACAGCAAGCAGTACCTCAGGATGAAAGTTTTTCTTTGCAACTTTAGCCAGACTAATCCGCCCCAGCCCCCTCCTCAGCAGGGAAGTAAGGTGCCATTCCAAATTTCCAGAGTCCCACGGGGTGAACACCTGGGGAATGCCATAAATGGAACAGATGCTATGACCCCACCCCAGCATTTTGGACAGAGTCAATGCCAGAGCAGACTGGTGGGCTGAACACGCGCCCCACCGCACCTCTGGCAACACAGCAGCCCAACTGGAATTTCCAGGCCCTTGCAAGTTATAAGGGCAGAGTTACAAGGTGCATATAGGGAGTCACGTGTTAAATCAAGATGGCATGGGTTACACACAGGAATGACACTTAATTGCTCTTCAGTTTGGGAAGAGCACCTGTTTCTCCACAAGCAGTAACATTAGCTCTAGATTGCATTGCATAAATCAATATACTTCTCTGTTTCTCAAAATATTTCTCTTTTCAACACAGGTGGACGCCCATGGAAATATTCTCCTAACAACTTTTGAAATTAGGAATGAAGTCATGGCTTCCGAGGTGTTGACAAGTATCAATGATCCAAGAGCGACCATGTTTTCTTATGACAGTGCCAGCATCCAGTACAGAAGGCCAGCTACAAGCAGGGATGGCTATGGTAGAAGCACATTAGAAAGTCACATGGTTCAGAAAAAGGGACGTTTACGGCGACGAACATCACAACTGAAAATTAAAATCCCAGATTTGGCTGACGTGAGCGCCATAGACAGGTGGTCACGGGTGGTCTTTCCTGTCACATTTGGGTTTTTTAACTTGGTTTACTGGCTCTACTATGTGCACTAGCTCAAACGTTATGTACAGTACCGGTAGAATTCCTTTTTGTTTTCTTTTATTAACCCTTAAAGGACTGTAATAGCAATATAGCAACAACCTCAAGGTAAGATATTCAGCCCTAATCTTGTTTTGGGGATTAAATACATAATTGTGTTTGTCAATGAACTTGTGTCTGATCACTCTGAATGGTTTGGCTTTAAAATAAATCATTGTAGTTCAATACTTAACTCCTAGTGATAGCCATCCAGTATCTTCTGCTTTAAAAATGAGACAAGTGTTTCTAACTAGGAAACAAGTGATTCTATAGGGGAAACATTGGGTTGGTTTGCGGCTCTCGTTAGCGCAAAGCCCCTAGCACCCGGGCGCGGCACCACTAATGCCTCCTGCGAAATTCAGCGGGAGGTTAGTGGCGACGGTAGTCAGTAGCACCCTGTGCCGCTGCGCCGGCGGCAATGATGTCATCACTGTGCGCAGCGCCCCACTTGCGCCCCGGCCGCAAACTTCCCTTGCGCCCCTGACCTATCACCGCATGATATGTGCGACAGGATCAGGGAGCGGTTTGGCAGCGGCAGCGGCACAAGTTAAAGGGCAGGTGTCGGGCGGCCATTTTATTTTGGCCGACTGCCAGCACCTGCCCCCTTTCACTTTTGTATGCAAGGTGACAGTCCGATTGTTTTCATGGCACCCCGCTCCCCGGTGGTCCGGCAGGGCCCCAGTGCGCACAGCGCTAGACCCCTCCCCTTCAATCAGGGGAGGGGGGAGGAGACTGTGCGCGGCAGTACGTAGCACCGCAAAATTCAGCAGTAGTGCTCCAAGCAGGATCTGGAGTGCTTTCCAGTAGTGCTCCGCCTCCTGCTTGGGGCATTACTACTGAATTTACAGCAGAGGGGTGGTAACTTTTTCAGGGTGCTAGTTTTAGCGCCCCGGCGACATTAGCGCCCCCAAATTTTTTCCCCTATACCTTCAAATAGTATGTGAGCATATCCTCATTAGCCCCCACCCCTCCCCCATTTACAGATACAGGCATAAACAAGGCCAAATCATCATCATAGATATATACACCTGGTCATTACTATTGTAAGTATTAGCTGGGGAATGCTTGATGCCTTTGTATGACATTCCTCTGCCCATTATTTTACACGGTGTTGACCACTTTATTTTAAATGAATTAACACCACTACAAAAAAATGGGCAAAGGAATGTTGTACGAAGGCACCAAGCACTTCTCTGCTAATATCGGCAACAGTAGTTTCCATGCCAAATGTATTAACTGGGTGGGAAAGGGTTGGGGATGGTAGGGGGCAGGGTCAATCTATTGGGATTGAGCAACCCAACCATAACCCAACCCCATTCCCACCCGTTTAAAATTAGGCCATCGAAAGGATTCCGCAAAAGGCAAGCCATATTGTGAGAAAATCTGTGTTGCAATGTTGTCCTGCATCCATTAATAAACAGATTGAGATTGCCCGAACTCATTTCGCATAGAGCTGTCACAAGCAACAGAAAGAGAAGATTTTCATGCCATCAGTTTGCCATGTTCCTGGTTTGCTAATCCATAGCATCAGCCAGGCCCTTTTTGATTAAATCATTTTCCCTTTTATATCCCCCCCAAGTCTGCTGGCTTTCTATCTTTAGATTTTCTTTGGTCTGGGTTTTGAACAAACAGAATCAACTCCCATTCTCTTGACACATTTTCTGTTATTTGAGATAAGATATTCTGTTTTTGTTTTTTTTTAGCCTTTTTTGTTTTAATAGATAGAATTGCTCTCCATGTCTTCATATAAATACATTTTTATGGTATTTTCCACACAGGTTATCTTCAGTACATACCTGCTTGTCGACGTGAGAGTTAGCAATGTAATTGAATGGAACATTTTATGGATCTATGGACTTCATAGTTAACTTACAGATAGTTGTAGCATGTATTTGTTACAATGTAGAGGTCTTCTTACCTTAAAATGTATCTAAACCACAAACATAGAACTCGCTCATCCCTTTCTGCTGCACAAGTTTGACATTTTTGTGTCTCAAATTTTTTTCCATTTCTATTCCTATAGCCTTTCCAAGTGAGACTGTTGAATTAATCATCAATTTTATACCGTGGATGCTCCCAAATTAAGTTCACCCAGAGACCTTAACACCTGTAAGAGTGAGATTCACAGGGATTTCTTCAGTTCACTATTTGTAATTCAATCATAAATGCATTCTTTATTCACACATTTATAATTTTATTATGAATAGCAAATAGAGAACAGCATCCCCTTCTATCTCCCTCATTACATTTTAATCTAGTTTACAGAGGCGAAAAAGCAGAATTCTAATCCATGCCTTGTTCCATGTACCAAAGCTTTAAATTCAACCATATTTGTAATGATTATTCACAGGCTATGCAGTAAAGAACAAGCAGATTTTATAAGTGTATTTATCCTGTATATGGCTGAATATAGTGCCTTAATTGCTTATTAAGTCACACACATGAGGAACACTAAAGCATACAATTCTACAATTTACTACGTAGAAATTTTTTATAATCATTTAATGACTGCAAAACATACATTGAAAACTAATGTGCCAAGTACTCTTAGACATTCCAGCAGAAAGTACATCCATTGTGTTTCAGACTGAGAAGTTAGATCATATCCTGCACTCAGAGTGAGGCAATATCAGTCAGAAATGGTGGTAGATACAGATGTGTCATAGCTGACTTACAGTGCCAGCCATACTTCATGGAGTGCAGTTAGTGCTGTTATATACTGTTGTATAAATTGCAGTGAAAATCACTAAAGTTCAATCCTCTTAGTACAGGTTTAATATCATTTAGTACAATGGTACAGAACAACTTAATGTGTCATACACTATAAGACATAATTTGACTGCGACACTAAGTTTTCTGACCCTCAGAAATATTCACATGTAAACTGCTAGTGAAACACTTTCAAGCAGCAAATTTTTATACCACAGCCAACACGGGTGTAAATTTTGTAGATATATTTTAAACACTGAATTCCCTTTCGGCTTATGCTTTATACATCTGGTTGTACATTTTGGCCACAGAGGTAGTTTTTGGCTTCTGCGTCTGTACTTTACATGATATCTGTGCATTGTTATCCAAAGGTTGCAAATTTGATTAATTCCAAAAATTTGTACAGTTTGTGTGTAAAACAAAATCTGTCAAACCCTCACCCACCAAGTTAGAGAAGGGTTCCTATGGGATCAAAATCTGAGTCTTTGTTAAAAAAGAGTTTCACTCAGTCAAATCTTAATAAATTCAATTAATTTAATCTTCAGATTATATTAAATACATTAAATGGAAAACTCTAAAACCTAGATTTAAGCAATATATTACAGTAAACGCCATGCCAATTGGAACTTCATTACATCTTGCAATAGGAAATCAGGAATAAGTTCTAGTTTCACTCCTTTAGTTTGGTGATATAATAAGAAAATTGAATTCTTTGTAGACTTGATCTTGAATCGTTCTCTCATCTGCACAGTGATTGTGAAGACAGATGCAATCTCTTTACAAATGACATATATCCCAGTGAATACCCAGGCATGATTTCAATGTGGTACTCTCTTAACAAAGGGTTGAGATTACATCCTAAACCGTGCGAGTGGAGCATGCCCTATTTATAACTATCACCTGAACCGTGAGTTAAGATTACTGTGGGGTAATTATGTTAATATAAACTGTGGGGTGCCTTTATTGAGACAGTGTGCATCTTTGTGCTGTAATGATGGACTCTGACAGTTACTAGGGGTAATTTTCCACTTAACCGCTTGGGCGATAACCTGGCGCAGTGGATCATCCCACTGTTGTAGAAGTCTTCCCATTTCCAATTAAATCAATCGAGCAAAAATCAGACGGGTTCTATAAAGGCCAGGTAGCCATCTCCACCACGGCGGGTTACCATCCAGGCAGAGAAGTTGAACATTACCCCAATTCTGTTCCATACCACTAATATGTGAGGAGTTTAACACAAGTTTTAGTAATTGTGACATAATCACTACAATTTTACCAAGTGATAATGAACAATTCATTATCAGAAAGTGACATTTGGTTTAAATAGTATTTAACTTGTAATATAAGGTACTATTATATAATGGGGTGAAGGAATACACCAAAATAAGATAAATAGCATTATCTATGAATATTTGACTGAAAAAATACAGCCACTGTTGCGTTTGCAAAGATAATCCAGAGACCGTCAGTGAGTTCAGTTCATGCTGCTTTTAATATGGCTGCCACACACACTTTCAGGCACAAGCAATCGAATACCTATACACAATACAATAACAGCACTATCAAACTCCATGTGCTCAGGCCAAGGCAATCGAGTACCTATCACCAAATGTCAGACATAACATTTCCTCCCCCCTCACAGAATTTCAAACATGAAATGTAGTGACAAAGTCCTGTAGGTGGCCAGGGCGAGAACGTGTACGAACAGGCCGAGGTGTGGACTGGTGAGGAGCAGGCTGAGGCACAACATCTGCTTGAGGGTTGGCTGGCTGAGCCACATGTGCATCCCGCCACTCTGGGGGTAAGGCTTGGGGGTTAGGTCCGTATAATCCCGCATCAGGGGGTGCTGGCACATTCCGAAGGCAGCTGGCATGCCACCGAGAGCCGTCAGTGAGGCAGAAAGTGGCTGGTCCAAGTTGGCGGCTGATTTGGAGAGGGGAGGACCAGAATGACGCCATCTTATTATTGCGGTGAGGCCTGCGGACTCTGGCCCAATCGGAGACTGAGATGTTGGGCGCCTTGGCCCTCTTCGACAGGTCGAAGCGGAGTTTCATCTTCTCCTGCTGTCTAGCAACTGTGGCTTGAGCCGGTGAAGCAGGGCACTGAGCTAGCGAGGGGCGGAGCCTGCCAAGGGGCGGCTTGAGCTCACGGCCTAGCATGAGGGATGCGGGTGAGACCCTTGTAGTGGAATGCTGGGAGGCTCTGTAGTGCAGCAGTGTGTGGAGGAGGGCCTTGTCAAACGCACACCCCTGGGATAGGTGTGCTCTGAGGCCATTTTTCAGTGTCTGGTTAAAATGCTCCACCCCCCCATTTGACTCGGGGTGGTAGTACGCTGTGCGAATGTGACGGATGCCCTTGCTCTCAAGGTAAGAGGAGAGTTCTGAAGAGACCATTTGGGGGCCATTGTCTGTGGTGATGGCCTTTGGATGCCCCCAGTGGGAGAAGAGGGACTCAAGGATATCAATGATGACCCGAGAGGTGACGGAGCCCACGTCAGTGACCTCTGGCCATTTTGAGTGCAGGTCATAGGTCACCACTAGGAACCGTTGATGGTGGGGGACACCATGGATCTCCCCGCAGACGTCCAGCTGCAGGTGCTCCCAGGGCTGAGCGGGTCAGGCAAGGGGTTGCAGGGGTGGGGGAGCTTGGTGGCCAGTCTTGCCACTTACAAGGCAGGCTGCACAGTCCTTGACCAGGGCCTCGATTTCCCTGTCGATACCTGGCCACCACACTAGGTCTCGGCATCGTTGTTTGAGCTTCACTATGCCCAAGTGGCCCTCATGCGCCATGGATAAAACACGCACACGAAGGGCACTTGGGACCACAGTGCAGAGCCCACGTGCAACACAGGAGTCATTGCAGCAGGAGAGCTCCTCTTTAACTCTGGAGTAGGCAGACAGTTCCTCAGGCACCTTGCGAGGCCAGCCATCTCTGATGAAGGTGCACAGATGGGAGAGGGCCGGATCCTGTTCAGAGGCCTCTTTGAGCTCCTGGAGAGAGACTGTGGTTTGGAGAGGTGTGTGCAGTATCTGGACAATATCCTGTTCCACTTGTTCAGACCCGACGAGTGGGGCTGGGGCAGAGACAGTGCGGGAGAGCAGATCTGCAACAACATTGTCACGTCCTGGTGTGAACTGGAGACTGAAATTGTATTGGCGGAGGCGGTCAGACCAGCGGTGTAGACGCAGTGGTCTGTGGCCTGTGCCGGATGTCGACAGCAGGACAGTGAGAGCCTGGTGATCGGTTCGCAGGGTGAAGGCACGAACATACGTGTACAGGTGCCACCGCTCACATGCCCAGACGCACGCCAGTGCCTCACGCTCGCCTACTGAGTACTTCTGTTCGGTGGGGCTAAGGGCTCGGGAGGCAAAGGCGATTGGTTTCTCCACTCCATTCTGTATCTGCGATAACACCGCCCCCACAGCTGCAGCGGACGCGTCGCAGGTGACAAGGGTGGGGCTGGCGACGTCAAAGTGAGCCAACACTGGAGGCGACGTGAGCTGCGATTTGAGGAGGCGAATAGCTTCCGTACAGGCTTGTGACCACACCCAGGGCTCATCCTTTCGCAGGAGCTGGCGCAGTGGGGCTGTGGTGGCTGAGTACTGGGGCAAAAACTTCAGGTAGTACCCTGTCATGCCAAGGAAGGAGGCAACCTGTGCTGCAGAGCTGGGTTCTGGGATGCTGTGAATGGCATCCACGTTTGGCTGGAGTGGGGATATACCGTCAGCCGACAACCGAAACCCCACAAATTCGATCTCTGAAACAGCAAAGACATACTTTTCGCCATTCAGTGTGAGCTTGTGTTTTGCTAGAGCTGTGAAAACTCTGTGAAGGCGTTCGTCGTGAGTGGAAGTCGAGGGCCCATGCACGACGATGTCATCCAGGTAGATGGCCACCCCAGGAATGCCCGCGAGCACAGAGGCTATCACCTTTTGGAAGCAGCTGGGTGCAGAGCTAAGTCCAAATGGCATCCTGGTGTACCAAAAGATGCCAGCATGTGTCACAAAAGCAGTGAGGTCCCTGCTGCTGGGGTGGAGGGGAACCTGTAGATAGCCCTGTCGAAGGTCCAGTTTCGAGAACAGGATGAAACCATAGAACTGCGCTGTGAGTTCCTCTGACATGGGCAGTGGTTACTTGTCAGGGATTACGGCCTTATTCACTGCTCGAAGATCGACACAGACGCGTAGACCACCTGACTTTTTCGTTGCGACCACCAGGTTGGAGACCCATGGGGAGGCATCAACTGGTTCGATGATGCCGGCTTCCAGTAGCTGCTTTAGTTCAGCTGTGACCCCGTCACGAAGAGCAAGCGGGATGCGGCGCAGTGGCTGAATGACAGGGGTAATGGTGGAGTCAACCATGGCCTGGTGGGTGAAGGGAGTCAGGCAGTCCAGACCCTCGAAGAGTGCTGGCCATGTTTGGCGCCACGGTGAGGCGACGTGCAGAATTGCAGACCCGCCGGTGTCCAAGAGAGAAAAACCCAGGTCAGTGAAAAGATCCGGTCCCATCAGGTTAGCTCCTTGGCGTGCCACATGAAAACAAAAATCTGGCAAAACTTTTGTTCCATAGCGTACTGTGAGGTTGACTGAGCCCACTAGTCCAATTTTCGAATTACCATACCCGCAAAGGGTAGTGGAGGGCGCAGAGAGTGGCAGGGAGCTGAAAAAGCGTTTGAATGTGTCCACATTCAGCAGTGAGACGTTGGCACCGGTATCCAACAACAGCGGGATGCACACATCATTCAGGTTAATTGTGCATGATTTGAAAGCCACTACTGGCCCAGAGCTCACGTTGTGAATTATAGTGCTTGAGGACTGAGAGTGTTCATTTGTAGCAACCGGGGCAGAGCGGCAGACATTGGCAAAGTGATTTTGTTTTCCACAATTGCGACAGGCTTGGCCACGCGCGGGGCAATTCTGCGCTCTGGTAGCATGTGAACGAGATCCGCAGTTTCCACATTGTTGCTGCGGTAGCGCACGTTGCTGCCGTCGCGCGAGCATTACTGTGTCAGAGCTGTCGGGGCCGAGGGCGCTGTCACTGGGTGTGTGTGCTAGTTTCGCTGCACATTCGGCTGCAGACTCCACATCACAGAATCCCCACAGTGCAGATAGAGGCCATTTCGGCCCATCGAGCCTGCACCGACACATATCCCACCCGATCCCCGTAACCCCTACACCAACACATATCCCACCCTATCCCTGTAACCCCACGTATTTAATCCCCCTAACACTAAGGGTCAATTTATCATAGCCAATCAACCTAACCCGCACATCATTGAAAGGCAATGTTGACTGTGACAACGACAGATCGTCGGACTCGAGTAACAGTCTTTCACGCACTCTCACGTTGTTTGTGTGCTCTATTAGTTGATCACGCACCATCTCATCTTGTAATGCACCGAACTTGCACGAGTTAGCTAACCCCCTCAAATTAGCCACGTATTGATGCACTGACTCGCCGAGGAGTTGGTGACGCTGTCTAAAAATGAATCGCCGTAGGAGGGCACTTTGTGGGGCAGAGAAGTGTGTGCTTAACAGAGCCACAGCCTCATCATATGTTTGGATTGAGTCTGCTGTGCATAATGTCCCAAGAACTCGCTGGCCCTCCGCTCCCAAGCAATGGGATAACAGTGCCTTTTTCCGAGCCGTACTCACAGTTTCTAGTCCAAGAGCAATGAGGTAGGTTTCAAAGGACTGTAACCAGCGAACCCATGGGATCGGGGGCTCACCGGGTAGTGCAAGGAAGGGAGGAGGTGGTGGAAGAGAGATTTCAGCCATCCTTGTCGCCAAATGTTGCGTTTGCAAAGATAATCCAGAGACCGTCAGTGAGTTCAGTTCATGCTGCTTTTAATATGGCTGCCACACACACACACGTCCAGGCACAAGCAATCGAATACCTATACACAATACAATGATCACAGCACTATCAAACTCCACGTGCTCAGGCCAAGGCAATCGAGTACCTATCACCAAATGTCAGACATAACAGCCACATTTAATGCTGTGTGGGGGGAAAAATTTGTTTGCTTTGCACCTCCTGTTAGTGCCCTAAGAGGGCACTAACGGGGCGCAAAGTAACTAGCACCTGGGAGCGGCGCTGCCAATGCCTCCTGCGAAATTCAGCGGGAGGTTAGCAGCGGTGGTAACGATTAGCGCCCCGCGGCGCTGCGCCGCCGGCGATGACATCATCACTGTGCGCAGCGCCCTGTTCGCGCCCCGGCCGCAATCTTCGGTAGCGCCCCGACTTACTGCCGGACGCTATGTCCAACGGAGTCAGGGGGGCCTACCTGTGGCCGGGGCAGCGTTATTTAAAAGCAAGGTGCCGGGCTGCCATTTTTGTTGCTGGCCGCCTGCTAGCACCTGCCTCCACTGCTGCCCCTGGCCTCCTGAGCACAATCCCGCCCCCCCGCCACCCCCCCTGCGGAGTGCCGCCTGCGTTCCATGAGCCCGGCACTTCTCTTGAGTGTGGGGCTCTTTTGTCGGCACTCCCGATCCCTGGGGGTCCAGCTGCGCCCCAGGTCACGCTGCGCAAGGCCCCTCCCCTTTAAGAAGGGGAGGAAGGCCTGCAATACTGCGGTATGTAGCGCTGCGATATTCCCTCGCAGAGCCCCAAGAGGGAGGCGGGGCGCTTCCCTCTTGGGGCGCTACCACTCAATTTCAGTCGCAGGGGTGCTAATTTTTTCAGGGCGCTAAAGGGGGCATGACTCAATTTTTCCCCCTCTATATATTATTTTAAAATTTTAAAAATTAAAAAGCTTGACGGGAGGCGACTGGCCCAGTTGGGATCATCACCTTCTCTGAATTTCAAAGATTGGGGTGTTGAAGCAAAACCTTCTGTCACTTAGCAGTTGGGTGCAAGGTTAAATGGTGTGCTGCCATGGATTCAGAATATCAACTAGATAATAACCCTGATTGGGATGTCAACTACTTTGTGATTCTATTTTAAATTACTCATAAATAATATTTAAAAAGAATCAAAGACTGTGTTGTATTGCCCATCCCTAATTGCCCTTGAGGAGGTGGTGGTGAGCCACCTTCTTGAACCGCTGCAGTCCGTGTAGTGAAGGTACTCCCACGGTGCTGTTAGGTAGGGAGCTCCAGGATTTTGACCCAGTGATGATGAAGGAATGGCGATATATTTCCAAGTGAAAATGGTGTGTAACTTGGAGGGGAACTTGGAGGTGGTGGTGTTCCCATGCGCCTTCTGCCCTTGTCCTTCTAGGTGGTGGAGGATGTGGATTTGGGAGGTGCTGCCGAAGAAGCCTTGGCGAGTTGCTGCAGTGCAGTGGTACACCAGTGGTAGTGGGAGTGGATGTTTAAGGTGGTAAATGGGGTGCCAAACAAGCGGGTGGCTTTGTCTTGGATGGTGTCGAGCTTCTTGAATGTTGTTGTTGGAGCTGCACTCATCCAGGCAAGTGGAGAGTATTCCATCACACATCTTACTTGTGCCTTGTAGATGGTGGAAAGGCTTTGGGGAGTCAGGAGGTGAGACACTCGCCGCAGAATATCCAGCCACTGACCTGCTCTTGTTGCCACAGTATTTATGTGGCTGGTCCAGTTAAGTTTCTGGTCAATGGTGACCCCCAGAATATTGATGGTGAGGGATTCGGTGATGGTAATGCTGTTGAATGTCAAGGGGCGATGGTTAGATGCCAACATGTTGGAGATTGTCATTGCCTGGCACTTGTATGGTGCGAATATTACCTGCCACTTATCAGCACAAGCTTGAATGTCGTTCAGGTCTTGCTGCATGCGGGCATGGACTGCTTCATTATCTGAGGAGTTGCGAATGTCACTGAACACTGTGCAGTTATCAGCGAACATCCCCACTTCTGACCTTATGATGGAGGGAAGGTCATTGATGAAGCAGCTGAAGATGGTTGGGCATAAGACACTGTCCTGAGGAACTCCTGCAGCGATGTCCTCGGGCTGTGATAATTGACCTCCAACCACCACAACCACCTTTCTTTGTGCTAGGTATGACTCCACTCAGTGGAGAGTTTTCCCCCCGATTCCCATTGACTTCAGTTTTACTAGGGCTCCTTGATGCCACACTCGGTCAAATGCTGCCTTGATGTCAAATGCAGTCACTCTCACCTCACCTCTGGAATTCAGCTCTTTTGTCCATGTTTGGACCAAGGCTGTAATGAGGTCTGGAGCCGAGTGGTCCTGGCGGAACCCAAACTGGGCGTCAGTGAGCAGGTTTTGGTGAGTTAGTGCTGCTTGATAGCACTGTCGACAACACTTTCCATCACGTTGCTGATGATTGAGAGTAGACTGATGGGGCGGTAATTGGCCGGATTGGATTTGTCCTGCTTTTTGTGAACAGGACATACCTGGGCAGTTTTCCACATTGTCGGATCGATGCCAGTGTTGTAGCTGTACTGGAACAGATTGGCTGGAGGTGCAGCTAGTTCTGGAGCACAAGTCTTCAGCATGACAGCCGGGATGTTATCGGGGCCCACAATCTTTGCTGTATCCAATGCGCTCAGTCGTTTCTTGATATCACGTGGGGTGAATTGAATTGGCTGAAGACTGGCTTCTGTGATGGTGGGGAGCTCAGGAGGAGGCTGATATGGATCATCCACTCAGCGCTTCTGGCTGAAGATGGTTGCAAACTCTTCAGCTTTGTTTTTTGTACTCACGTGCTGGGCTCCACCATCATTGAGGATGGGAATATTCATGGATCCTCTCCTCTTGTTAGTTGTTTAATGGTCCACCACCATTCACGACTGGATGTGGCAGGACATAGAAACATAGAAGATAGGAGCAGGAGTAGGCCATTCGGGCTCCTCGAGCTTGCTCCGCCATGTAATGAGATCATGGCTGATCATCCAAATTCAGTACCCTGTCCCTGCTTTCTCCCCATATCCCTTGATCCCTTTAGCCTTAAGAAATATATCTAACTCCTTCTTGAATATATTTAATGAATTGGCCTCAACTGCCTTTTGTGGTAGAGAATTCCACAGGTTCACCATTCTCTGGATGAAGAAATTCCTCCTCATCTCTGTCCTAAATGGCTTACCCCTTATCCTTAGACTGTGACCCCTGGTTCTGGACTCCCCCGCCATCAGAAACATCCTTCCTGCATCTAGTCTGTCTAGTTCTGTTAGAATTTTATAAGTTTCAATGAGATCCCCTCTCATTCTTCTAAACTCTAGCGAATATAAGCCCAATCGACCCAATCTCTCCTCATACGTCATTCCTGCCATCCCATGTATCAGTCTGGTGAATCTTCGATGCACTCTCTCCATGGCAAGAACATCCTTCCTCAGATAAGGCGACCAAAACTGCACAAAATATTCAAGGTGTGGTCTCATCAAGGCCCTGTACAACTGCAGCAAGACATCTTTGCTCCTGTACTTGAATCCTCTCGCTATGAAGGCCAACGTACCATTTGCCTTCTTAACCGCCTGCTGCACCTGCATGCTTGCCTTCAGCGACTGGTGCACAAGGACACCCAGGTCTCGTTGCACTTCCCCTTTTCTCACTCTATTGCCATTTAGATAATAATCTGCCTGACATAAGAAAACTACTAGGCACTTGGTCTGAGTATTAAACAAGGCTTTAATCAACTGTTTTTCAACATGGAGTTCTAGTTGTGTCCTTCGCTAGTTCCTGTTAAAGAATGTCCTGAGCAAAGCTAGGCCCATGCCCGAGTATTTATACTCTCCCTGGACAGCGCCATCAGCAGGCGACCCAGTATTATTTCATAAGTCATTTCCACATGAATGACAAGATT
Organism: Somniosus microcephalus; assembly: GCF_052327205.1. Taxonomy (NCBI): domain Eukaryota; kingdom Metazoa; phylum Chordata; class Chondrichthyes; order Squaliformes; family Somniosidae; genus Somniosus; species Somniosus microcephalus. Next base: position 226,411,699 of record NC_140988.1, read on the forward strand.
CATGTCACTGCCTTCCTGTTTTTGCCACCAAAGTGAATAACCTCGCATTTATCCACATTATACTGCATCTGCCATGCATCTGTCCAATCACCCAACCTGTCCAAATCATACTGGAGTTTCTCTGCATCCTCCTCACAGCACACACGCCCACCCAGCTTTGTATCATCTGCAAACTTGGAGATATTACATCTAGTTCCCTCGTCTAGATTACTTATATATATTGTGAATGGCTGGGGTCCTAGCACCGATCGCTGCGGTACCCCACTAGTCACTTCCTGCCACTCGGAAAAAGACCCGTTTATTCCAACTCTTTGCTTCCTGTCTGCCAACCAGTTCTCTATCCGTCAGTACCATACCCCCAAACCCATGTGCTTTAACTTTACATGCTAATCTCTTATGCGAGACTTTATCAAAAGCTTTCTGAGAGTCCAAATACACCACATCCACTGGTTCTCCCTTATCTATTCTACCAGTTACATCCTCAAAAAATTTCAGTAGATTAGTCAAGCACGATTTGCCTTTTGTAAATCCATGTTGACTTTGTCCGATCCTGTCACTGTTTTCCAAGTGCTCTGCTATTACATCTTTTATAATGGACTCTAGCATTTTTCCCACTACCGATGTCAGGCTTACCGGTCTATAATTCCCCTGCAGAGCTTTGATCTGATCCGTTAATTGTGGGATCACTTAGCTCTGTCTATAGCATGCAGCTTCCCAGGTTGGCACTTCATTTTTAGGTACGCCTGGTGCTGCTCCTGGCGTGCTCTTCTACACTCCTTATTGAACCAGGGTTGGTCCCCTGGCTTGATAGTAATGGTAGAGTGAGGAATATGCCGGGCCATGAGGTTATAGATTGTGTTGGAATACAATTCTGCTGCTGCTGATGGCCCACAGCACCTCATGGATGCCCAATTTTGAGCTGCTAGATCTGTTCTGATTCTATCCCATTTAGCACGGTGGTAGTGCCACACAACATGATGAGGGTGTCCTCAGTGTGAAGACAGAACTTCGTCTCCACAATGACTGTGCGGTGGTCACTGCTGCCAATACTGTCATGGTCAGATGCATCTGCGACAGGTAAATTGGTGAGGATGAGGTCAAGCAGGCTTTTCCCTCGTGTTGGTTCCTTTAATACTGAATGGTGCACCTGGACTGTGAAAATATCTCCAGCCAATGTTGAAAAGAAGTGATGTGCACAAGATCTAAACTGTTTATTAATGTACAAGTCCATAATTACTTTTTAATTTGTATACTCTTAACAGTTAAAGGTAGATTGTCCTGGTCCTACGCTTGGGCATACTTGATTGCCTGGGCACAGTGAAGACTGAGAGGAGCACATGTGTGTAAGGGAGCCTGCTGCCTAGCGGACAGCAAACTGTGTGGGGTCCCTTAAAGGCATACACTCCTGCCCACCTGATTATCCTAACTTTACTGCACTCAGGCAATCTAATTCGCCCAGGCACAGGACCAGGAAAATGCACCCTTATTAGCAAAGTTTAAAAATAAACCTTCAAAAAATGGACATTTATACCAGGACTCTTTGTCAGTCTCTTGTGGTAACTCTGTTACTGAGGCCTTTTGATCCTTCTTTTCCCATTGAAAATGATAGGGGTACTAATGCCACTTCAAAGTTGCACTGATGGGAGAGTGCAGGTAGGTTTTACTGACTTTGCGCTCTTATAGTTTTCAATGAAAGGTAGCCTACTCGATGAATTATAATCATAAATGCTAGAATAAAAATATAACCCCTGATCGCAGGAATCAACATGTTTTCTGAGTATCATATCAATTAAATTCTGTTTGTCTGAACTTTTTTCAAAGACTATGATAAATTGGTTTGAATTAGCAAGCATTCAGATTATGGATAGTTTAAAGTTGCTTGTGAGCATCAAATTAAATGCAGATTAAAAAATTAGTAATTTAATCACCCAGAACCATATAAGTAAAATATAAATTTTATAATGAACGTCACCTAACCTTACACAAAAAAATTGTAAAAATTGCATTTTTCTTTCAGACTTAATTCCTGGAACAGGAACATAGGAATGTGGAAGATAGAAAAAAAATTAGTAATCCATCCGGCCAGTTCCAAAAACTAATACCACTTAATCACCCACTTCCTCAAATATCTTCCTTCAATTCTTCCTCCAATATCTCCCTTAAATTTTCCATGCTATTAAAATAAATTATATAGCATGTCCTCAGGATGTCTGAAAGCGCTTTGCAGCCAATGAATTGGGTTTTGAAGTGTAGTCACTGTTTTGTATTTGCCATCACTGACTCACACATGTTCATCACCGTTGGCTATTTAACAACCAGGAGCAGTCGGTGTCAGAACTTCCATGGCCATGCTGTCATGTTGGTTACCATGGTAATTTTATGCTGCAGCAGTTGCTGTATCAGGTATAGTGTGAACTTCAAGGATAGATTTGTTCTTAAATAATCAGTTTATAGTCACATCATCACATCACTGATTGCACTATTAGACTCTCCTTCCATTTATCAGACAACAGTGTCTGTTTATGAAGTATATGTTTATGTTGAACACCAATTGGAAGAAGCACTGAGAGTAGCAAGGGCACAAAATGTCCTCTGGGTGGGGGACTTCAATGTCCATCACCAAGAGTGGCTCGGTAGCACCACAACTGAACGAGCTGGCCGAGTCCTAAAGGACATAGCTGCCAGACTGGGTCTGTGACAGGTGGCGAGGGAACCAACAAGAGGGAAAAACCTACTTGATCTCGTCCTCACCAATCTACCTGTTGCAGATGCATCTGTCCATGACAGCATTGGTGGAAGTGACCACCGCACAGTCCTTGTGGAGACGAAGTCCCGTCTTCATGTTGAGGATACACTCCACCATGTTGTGTGGCACTACCACCGTGCTAAATGGGACAGATTTCGAACAGATCTGGCAACTCAAAACTGGGCATCCATGAGGTGCTGTGGGCCATCAGCAGCAGCAGAATTGTATTCAACCACAATCTGTAACCTCATGGCCCGGCATATCCCTCACTCTACCATTACCATCAAGCCGGGAGATCAACCCTGGTTTAACGAAGAGTGCAGGAGAGCATGCCGGGAACAGCACCAGGCATACCGAAAAATGAGGTGTCAACCTGGTGAGGCTACAACACAGGACTACTTGCATGCCAAACAACGGAAGCAACATGCGATAGACAGAGCTAAGCAATCTCACAACCATTGGATCAAATCAAAGCTCTGCAGTCCTGCCACATCCAGTCATGAGTGGTGGTGGACAATTAAACAGTTAACAGGAGGAGGAGGCTCCAAAAATATCCCCATCCTCGATGATGGTGGAGCCCAGCACGTGAGTGCAAAAGACAAGGCTGAAGCATTTGCAACTATCTTCAGCCAGAAGTGCCGAGTGGATGATCCATCTCGGCCTCCTCCTGAGGTCCCCAGCATCACAGATGCCAGTCTTCAGCCCATTCAATTCACTCCATGTGATGTCAAGAAATGGCTGAAGACACTGGATACTGCAAAGGCTATGGGCCCTGACAACATTCCGGCAATAGTACTGAAGACTTGTGCTCCAGAATTGGCTGCGCCCCTAGCCAAGCTGTTCCAGTACAGCTACAACACTGGCATCTACCCGGCAATGTGGAAAATTGCCCAAGTATGTCCTGTCTACAAAAAGCAGGACAAATCCGACCCAGCCAATTACCGTCCCATCAGTATAATCTCAATCATCAGCAAAGTGATGGAAGGTGTCGTCGACAGTGCTATCAAGCGGCACTTACTCAGCAATAACCTGCTAACTGACGCCCAGTTTGGGTTCCGCCAGGGCCACTCAGCTCCTGACCTCATTACAACCTTGGTCCAAACATGGACAAAAGAGCTGAACTCAAGAGGTGAGGTGAGAGCGACTGCCCTTGACATCAAGGCAGCATTTGATCGAGTGTGGCATCAAGGAGCCCTAGCAAAACTGAAGTCAATGGGAATCAAGGGGAAAACTCTCCATTGGTTGGAATCATACCTAGCACAAAGGAAGTTGGCTGTGGTTGTTGGAGGTCATTCATCTCAATCACATGACATCACTGCAGGAGTTCCTCAGGGCAGTGTCCTAGGCCCAACCATCTTCAGTTGTTTCATCAATGACCTTCCCTCCATCATAAGGTCAGAAGTGGGGATGTTCGCTGATGATTGCACACTGTTCAGCACCATTCGAGACTCGTCAGATACTGACGCAGTCCGTGTCCATATGCAGCAAGACCTGGACAACATTCAGACTTGGGCTGACAAGTGGCAAGTAATATTCGCACCACACAAGTGCCAGGCAATGACCATCTCCAACAAGCGAGACTCTAACCATCTCCCCTTGACATTCAATGGCATTACCATTGCTGAATCCCCCACTATCAACATCCTGGGGGTTTCCATTGATCAGAAACTGAACTGGACCAGCCATATAAATACTGTGGCTACAAGAGCAGGCCAGAGGCTGGGAATTCTGCGGCGAGTGTCTCACCTCCTGACTCCCCAAAGCCTTTCCACCATCTACAAGGCACAAGTCAGGAGTGTGATGGAATACTCTCCACTTGCCTGGATGAGTGCAGCTCCAACAACACTCAAGAAGCTCGACACCATTCAGGATAAAGCAGCCCACTTGATTGGCACTCCATCCACCACCTTCAACATTCACTCCCTCCACCACCGGCGCACTGTGGCTGCAGTGTGTACCATGTACAAGATGCACTGCAGCAACTCGCCAAAGCTCTTTCAACAGCACCTTCCAAACCCGCGACCTCTACCACTTAGAAGGACAAGGGCAGCAGACGCATGGGAACATCACCACCTACAAGTTCCCCTCCAAGCCACACACCATCCTGACTTGGACCTGTATCGCCGTTTCTTCACTGTCGCTGGGCCAAAATCCTGGAACTCCCTTCCTAACAGCATTGTGGGTGTACCTACACCATATGGACTGCAGCGGTTCAAGAAGGCGGCTCACCACCATCTTCTCAAGGGCAATTAGGAATGGGCACTAAATGCAGGCCTAGCCAGCGATGCCCACATCCCATCAATGAATAAAAAAAAAATTACATTTATTTCCCTTCCTTTGTTCTTTCTTTCAAATAAATTGATGTTTGCTGTAATATATTGCAAATAAGACAATGGCATTGCACAGTAAATATGGTTTTAAGTGGCTTAGGTAACAGAACGTGTAGCTATCACTCAGGTGCCTATGAGTTTGACACTTGAGTTCACCTACTGCTGCTTGGGAAAAATGTTGCCAATATTTTAAACTGTCCTAACATGCATGTATCAGAATAGTACATGCTGAGGAGTGTAAGATTCGCAATTTTCAGCAAAAATCACGCAAGAAAACTGGATAAAATAAGACTGTTTATTGACCAAAGTAAGCTTGCACAGAAAAACCTTTGATAAAAGGGCATACAAAATGGCCACCAGGCCCCGTGATCAGTTTCTGAACCATTTTATTTCTGTTACTGCAAGCCAGACAGGCTTGTGGATTGAAGACAGTGAGCCCGCGAAAGCCAGTATCTGGGAACCGAAACTCAGAGGAACAGCATACATATTCAATGGATTACAAGTACAGGATGGGGCCCATCAAGATATGGGCGGACAATGCAAAATCACTCATACCCATTTATTGTACAAGGGAAAAACCGTTTAGCAGCCATCAAGGAAAATCTCCGGACCGATCAATATGCGAACCGAGCCGCGGTGACAATGCAAAAGACATTAAAAGACATTATCGGCCAGGAAGGCCAGTTTAAGTTATCACCGGCTCCGTTACAAGACAAAGCGCCCCTGCAGAGATTTCTGCCCGCCAAAATTAATACAAAGACAGGACTATGATTTGGCGGGAGATAAGACTGTTCCAAAAGAGTATAACTATGGATTGAAAGTCCATATACGTGACTTCAACTTCTTTGGACGGGGCCAGGATCGGCGCCTTTTCCACTTCGGCAGATGCAGAATCGATGAAAACGTTTTCGTCTTTTTAAAGACGGACGGTTTCGGTAAAAGGACAACGTGGTCGGTGTTCAGCCAAACAAGGCTCGGCCACGACGAGAAGACGACGAGGGTGGCCCGGGTACTGGGGTCGGGAGATCATCGACGACCCAGGCCGACGGAGAAGAAACCCTCTGGAGAACCGACCAGGCCGGAGACAAAAGACAGTCTGGGCCTGACACTTCCGTGTCTCAACATCCCATTGGGTTGTTGTTCTACTCCATGAACAAAAATCCACGACAAGCTTAGTGGATCTCAACCTTGACGAGCGCTCATCGAGGCTGTGTCTACCCCATCGCCTCGAGAGAGAGAGAGAGAGAGAGAGAGAGAGAATATCGACTGCGCCAGAAGTTTCCAAATCCACGTGACGACGGAAAGCGGTGCCAAAAGGGCTGCGAACCCCCCTTTCTCATGATTTTGAGAGTGGTGAGCATGATCCCAGGTTCCCCAGGTCGAAACTTAGTTTAGGTATAGGGGAGGGAGTTAAGGGAAATCGTAATGTGTTTCCCCTTTTACGATGTGCCGTGTGTTCCCCATTTCCATAGAGTCAAGTTCATAAATTTCTGCATGATTGTAGTTACTTTAATCTGTGCCTATGACATGTATTTTGTAATGCTTCAAACTGTTTAAAAATAAAAGCATCCATTTCGTGCTATTCAGCCTGGTCTATTGAGTCCTTTTCTCTGCACTACTGTTCTCTGCATCTAAGTCCAAGGTCTAGAACCGTAGGGGGAGTGGGTCAAACCACTCAAGGGTAATTCTTGCACGAAGCCTGGCAGGAGGCCAGAACGGGCAAGAGAGCAGGAAAAAAAACCCTACAGAAATGGCGACCGCGGCAGGACCTTGGCAGCAGGAAAGTAGTGTGTTAGATCAAGATCTGAATAAACGAAATGTGATGGATGAAAGAATAGCAGATTATGTTTTCGGAAAAGTCAACCTCACAAAACAATGGATATCTGATCTATTAAGGGATAGGCGCCCGCTAGACGCAGCCATCAAGTGGACAGCGGGTAGAGAGCATAAGAAATCTGTAGAAAAGGCGGTCTGGCTGATGTGCTACAAGAAGCAAGTCCAGCTTTTGGACCAGGTAGTTGCAGCACAGACAGTCCAGATCAACGGCTTGCTTAAAGATGTAGAGGAAAAGGTTGCGGGAGGTCAAAAACTGATTGAATCGCTTGACGCGCTGAATCAGGAACGCCGCTCCGTAATTCGCTGCCACGAAACCCGGGTAGAATATTTAAAATGTCAGGTCGTTGAGGCCAAGGCCAGTGAAGGTAGAATGAGAGAGAGGTGTTTCCGTCTAGCCAAACAAGTAGATGCCCAAGAGGAAAAGCTCCTGGGAGCCAGGGCAGCATATAAGATGGCCATGGAGGATAGATCTGAGAACACCGACCACAGCGCTTGCCGCCGGGAGCTAGAGGACCTGAGAAAGCCCCTAGCGAAGGCAAACGGGTTGGTGTGTCTCATAAATCCACCAGCGAGTCAGCTGTTGCTAGCCAAGGAATCCAAAAGACCGATTCCACAAGAGGCAGTTGGGGTACCAACCCCCGAACCCTCTGCGCCTCCTGCCTATGAGGAGTCTTGGACTCCGGGACAGGAGACGGAGGTGGTAGAGGAAGAGAGCCCTGAGGTAGAGCAACCCCAGACAGTAGAGTCGGGGCCAGCGCCGTTGTGTCCAACGAGGCACCGGAAGCTCGGTCCAAATGAAGAAAATGGCGATGACGGACCCCTTGAGAGTCAGATCATAATGCCTCATAGCGCACGACAGCTAAGAGAGATGATAAGTCACATCCCAAAACTCTCCGAGTCAGGAGATCCCTCCGTGCATTTCAGGGACGTGGAGCAGACCGCAGCAGTCAATGACTGCGATGGGGTTGAACAGTCTAAAATGCTGCTGTTCTCCCTGGACAGTTCGCTCCTCCAGTGTCTCCCTGACGAGAGCAAGAGAGGGCACAGGGACTATGAGTTGCTACGGGATGAGATTCTGGAGATCATGGGAGAGGGGGACGGAACTCCGTTCCTCCGTTTAGAAAAGACAGTGCAGCTAGAGGGAGAACCCCCACGGGTTTTCGCCGACAGGTTGTGGCCAGTGTATCGGCGCAGCTGCCCGGGCGGGCCGGCCCGGGCCGGGCTGGATGGCGAACAAAGGGCTCACTGGCTTCGGTGCCTGGTAGCAGGTTGCCTGCCAGTAGTGAAGGAACAGGCCAAAGCATGGTTTGACCCCACCAACGCCCGCTCCACGGAGGATCTAGTGCTAGATCAGCTCACGATCAGTTATAGGAATAACAAAGGCAAGAAAACGCCTGTTGTAAAAGGAAAGGTGCATGAGGTGAGGCCCGCAGCCTCTGCTAAAAGGGAATGGCGTCAGGAGGGAAATCGCCCTCCTCAAGCCAATAGCAGTTGTTACGGGTGTGGGAAGGAGGGTCATTGGCGCAAGGACTGTAGGAATCCTTGGAAGGATAAGAGGGAGAGAGCGTTCGCCGCAGCCCAAGATCAAGCCCAAGCCCGAGTCGCCAACGGCCCGAGAGTTTACCCAACACCAGCACAACCACAAGTGCAGGCCGCTGCCCCAACACCAGTCCAGAACCCAACCGTAGCCTCTGCCCCGACTAAAGGGGGTGGTGCGGTTGTGGACCCCGCTGCGATCGAGTCAGTCTTGGAGACTATGCGGTCTCTGATGACCTGGCAGGGGAAGGTAGCGGTTGCTAACAGCCCTATCGCCCCCGAGACCCCAGCCGAAACACCTAAATGACTGACGCCCGCGCAGCCCGTCTACTTGTGTCCGCTCCGCTATGACGCTTGGAGAAGACCTGTGGTGGAGATGGAGGTGGAGAAACAAAGGGGTAGTTACCTGTTGGATACGGGAGCTTCCTGTACCGTGATCCACACGGACAAACCTTTTGCCTCACCTCTGTCCGCCCAGGCTCCATATTTAGTAGCGGGTTTCACAGGTAGAGAACAGGCTGGCGCGTACTCCCTCCCGCTCTCCATTCAGTTGGGAGCACTCCACACCACATGGACGTGCATCCTATTGAAGTGGAATGAGGGGGGGGGGAAAAGCATCCTCGGGGCTGATTTCTTGGTGGAACACGGGATCCTCGTGGACCTGAGAAATCACTGTCTCTGGGGAGCCGAGGGCGGTTTAGGTAAGGTAGTCGTAATCCCGGGGAAGGAAGAAAAGGGGACCCTGTGCACTATGAAGCCGTCAGGAGGTTACGATCTCGAACTCATGATAACAAACGTCCCAACGGACTTGCAGGCGTGTGTGTCAGAAAATCTGACCGCGTTCGCCACCCACAAGCACGACTGCAGGAGAGTCACTGGGTTCGAAGTCAGCGTAGACGGGGACCCCATGATCCGACCCCAAAAGCAGTATAATTTCCCCAAGGAGGCAGAACCCGACATGGAGACAGCAATATCTTCATTGGTACAGCAGGGCGTGTTGAGGACGATAGCCACCCACGTAAACTCCCCATTATGGCCGGTAAAGAAACCGGACAATTCGTGGAGAGCCACGGTGGACTACAGAGTCCTCAATAGTAATATCCCGGCCTGCGCGCCCACGGTAGCAGCAGTTGCAGACTTAATAGGGAGTATTCCAGCATCGGCGACCACATTCACAGTGCTGGACATCTCGAACGGTTTTTGGTCCATTCCGCTGCGGCGGGAGGACCAGTACAAGTTTGCCTTTACATTCAAAGGGCAACAGTACACTTGGAACTGCTTACCACAGGGTTTTCACAACAACACCAGCATTTTCCATCAGTGCATGGCGGGGAGTTTGAAAGAGTTCAGCCAGCCCAACCAGATAGTGCAGTATGTGGACGACTTACTCCTGTTCACAGATACAAGGGAGCAGCACGGCCCACTGTTAGCCGAATTGTTGGAACTGTTAGAAAGGAAGGGTTTCAAAGTAAACCCAAAGAAAGCCCAGATCGGCCAGCAGGAAGTCAAATTCCTGGGTCTGGCCATCCGCGAGGGAGAAAGAGCCATAGATAAGGCCAGGCGGGAATCTATACAAGATCTGCCGATTCCCAACACAGTAACGGGTGTAAGGTCCTTTTTGGGATTGACCGGGTACTGCAGAGATTTCATCGAGGACTATGCTGCCACAGCGGCCCCGCTACTTCGACTCTTACACAAGGGAGTCGAGTGGTCTTGGGACAAGGGGTGCCAGGCAGCATTCGAGAAGTTAAAAAGAGATCTGCAGACCGCGCCAGCCCTAGGGGCCATAGATGGGGGAGAGGAGTTCTTTCTGGAGGTAGCCGCTAGTGGGGACAGCCTGAGCGCAGTGCTGCTCCAAGAGCGGCACGGCAAGCTAAGACCAGTAGTTTATTCCTCCAGGGTGCTCACGGATGTGGAGAGGAGTTTCTCCAATTGCGAACGGCATCTCCTGGCCACGCATTGGGCTGTGAACAGATCAGTGATCTTCACAGGGACCTCTCCCATTACGCTCCTCACCCATCACACCCCCACGAAGATGCTTCTGGATGGGAGGATTAAGGATGGGACCGTAAGCAGCGCTCGGATTGCGCGCTGGACCCTCCTCCTTTCCCAGATGGATCTAAAAGTTAAAGGCCTCTGCGCGCCAAGGCTCGCAGCCAATATGGCATATCCCGGGACAGCCCATCAATGTTCCGTAGAAGGGGTATGGGAAGTTAACATAGGTTTACGGGCTGGGATACATCCCACAGGCCGCGAGATCTACGTAGACGGTTCTAGCACTGTAGCTGACGGCAAGCGACTCACAGGGTGTGGAGTTTATGACCCTGCGGCAAACATTGCCCTGGCAATTAAGCTCCCCAGCACTATGAGCGCGCAGCAGGCTGAACTGTCCGCGGTGGCGTACGTGGTTACCCACCCCGAGATTTTCCCAACCCCATACACGATTTGCTCAGACAGCATGTTCACGTGCAATTCGTGTACAGAGTACCTCGCCATCTGGTCCCGACGCGGGTACACCTCCGCGGACGGGCGGCCTTTAACAGTTAAGCCCTTGCTGGAGAAGATCCTAGCAGCTGTGGGGGAGAAAGGAGAGGTGTTCATCCATAAGGTGAAGGCTCACTCCACCACAGAACCCCGCAGTCAGGGCAACTAGCAGGCGGATGCGCTAGCCAGGGAGGGTGTCCGCAACGGCATTCTCTGGGACCCATACGAACCCGGACCCGTGGCGGCGATCCAAGGCAGGGAGGGAATTCCCGGGAACACAGGGGTGACACCGCCCCCAGACCTAAAGACCGTCCAAACCCTGGATCCCACCCTAGAAGCAGTCCTAAAAGCCATCACAGAGGGCAAACAGGTAGAAGGTCCGTACAGTACGGCAGCCCTCACAGTCAAAGAAGGTATGCTGTTCCGAGAGGAGCAGTGGGTTGTGCCGCAGCAGCACCGGAGGGAATTCCTGCAATTGGCCCACGAGGGTCCAGGAGCGGGACACCCCGGACCTGAGGTCACCTGGCAACGGGTGGAGCAGGCGGGATGGTGGCCGGGACTTCGGGACGATGTCCGCGAGTTCTGCGCAAGCTGTCTTGTGTGTGCTGCTAACAACCCAGACCCCCACAAAAGGAAGGTGCCCATGGGGCACATCAGGAGGGTAGAGGGACCATGGCAGTCGATTCAGGTCGACTACATAGGGCCCCTGCCCGCCGCCCAGGGAGGCTATAAGTACAGCCTTGTCCTGGTAGATGTGTTCACCAAATGGGTAGAAGCCTTCCCGTGCAGAACAGCTACGGCACTGGGTACTGCTAAGATCTTGATTCGGGAAGTGTTCTCACGGTGGGGACTCCCCCGTTTTGTAGAGTCCGACCAGGGGAGTCAGTTCACCAGTCAAGTAATGCAGAACGCCCTCATGCTCTTGGGCATTGAGGGAAAGTGGCACGTAGCATACAATCCCCAGTCATCCGGGATTGTTGAGCGTATGAATCGGACCCTCAAGGAAAAGCTGAGGAAAGAGACAATGGGCTCGCCCCAGAAATGGGCGGAGGTCCTGCCTTTAGTCCTCATGGGGATCCGAGCCAGCCAGTCCAAAAGCACGGGGTATTCCCCGCACAAGTTAATGACTGGAAGGATCATGCGAACACCCACCCATGTGCTAGCCCCGGTGCTCACTGAGGGCCAGCTCCGAGAGGTGAAACGGGACAAATTCGCCCAAACCCTCTTGCAGCGCCTGAGACAGATTTATGGGCAGGCGGCTGGGAACATGGGAAGACAGCACCAGGGAAATAAACTGTTGTTGGAACCTCGGAAACAACAAGAGTGGGTAGTCGGAGACCAGGTCATGGTCCGAAACTACGCCAGGGTAGGGAGTTTTGAACCACTGTACATGGGGCCCTACAGCATTGTGGACAAGGCCAGCCCCATGGTTTATGCAGTGAAAACGCCCCGACGTACCAAATGGTTTCACATCAACCAGTGTAAACTATTTAAATCGGGTGCACAAGGGCCATCAAAGGGGACCAGGTCGGAGAACAAAGATCCTCAGCCTGTAACAGAGTCACAGACCACACAGGCTGGTACCGTAGCCTGCGTAAAGGGAGAGGCCATCCCATTGGAGTGGGAGGTCTCATCTTTTGAATGGGATTTAGGCAGGAGAGAGCACGAACAGCTCGACCCCGCCTTAGACCCAGTCATGGAGGAGGAAGAGTCAGAGGGTGACGATCCCGCCCTCGACTCAAGCTTGGGGGAGGTAGGGAATGGGGGCGGAGACCCACTACCTGTAGGGACAGGTGAGGTGGAGTCAGAAGCCACAGATCCCGACCCCGGGGGGGTGGAGCCTGAGGAAGGGGAGCTGGAGCTGGCAGCTGTGGAGGAACCACAGGCTGTGACGGTAACAGCCCCAACCCCCGGTCCATCGGCCCCGGGAGCCCGACCCAAAGCAGCCCCTCGTAGGTCGGCTCGAGCGCCACAGCCCAGAAAATTTTGGCCAGATTCTCCCCATCCTTCCCAACCACGGTTTAGAGCAGCCCCAGGAAGGCATGATCCCCGTTCAGCAGCGACAGGCTGCGGGGGATCAAAGCCAAAGATCAATGCAGCCCCACCGCAGGGTGTGGCACACGACAGGCCTCATAGGGATTCGGAAAGCCGCCCCACGGAGGGCGGCGCTGTACATAAGTTAAGTTAGGTAATTATGGTCATAGTTTTAAGGAATGTAAAGTATATGGTGTTAAGAGTACAATTTTGAGGTCTGCCCGGTATGTGTGTTTGTTAGGGAGCGGGGTCCAGGAACCCGCGCGTCCAATTAATTTAGGCCAGCACCTATCGGGAGCCCGGCTACATCATTTTGTTGGTTACAGAAACCTGGGATATAATGGAAAGGATTTTCATCGCGTTCATGGCGATCGGGTGCGGGTGGGCCTACCGAGGCCGCACCAAGGACGTCATCATTTTCGGATGCTCCGGGGACACGGCCCCCATCGCAACGGATGGGACGGGGAAGCGAGAGGTTGAGGAAACCGCCACCTACTTCCACCAAGGGAGATGGCCAGGTTGGTTGGGAACAAATTCCACGGAATATTCCAGCAACTTCGGTTTTGCCTACCAAGAGACTTCGTTAACATGCCCTCGAGTGAGGATCCTTGCGCCCAGAGTCAGCGTCACTGTGGGAAAGAGAATTTGTCTGGTGTGCAATGGGAACGTACCACTAAGGCGATGGTGGTGGCTACGAAAGCTGGGAAAGGACATGAGAAACTCTACGGTCGAGTGGGAGCGACTGGGTAATAATACCCATCGGACTATTACGGGAACTCACGGACAATTACGTGTGTGTTGGGACAAATGGTGGGAACCAGATGAGGGAATATATGTCTGTATGTGGGGTTCGAGACACGTCTGCCCCAAGGGCGTGTCCATCTTCTTCCAGAGGCAGTGGCAGGATGAAGGGAAGGGGATGAGATGGGATGTTAGCACTCGAGCGTGCGGAGCCCCATACTCCCCTATTCCGGTGAACGCCACTGAACTCATCACCCGCCCACGCAAGCCCCTGCCCACGCTTCCGGTAGCACTAGCCCAGAAAGGAGGGTGCCCAACCACCACCAAGGGACCCGGGAACGGTTTAGTATTGGTACCCACCGGTCAGGTGCTGTACCAAGGGGTACACTACGCGGTGGCCTCAGTGATTTTAAATCTCACTGAGGTAAGATTGCCGGAGTGGTGTCCCAAAGAAACGGAACAATTATACCAGGTCCTGTTAACCCGTATGTTTAGACAATTTTACGAATTTGACTTTGCCGACATCGACAGAGACAAATTATACACCACACCGCCAGAAGTTTTGGATCGAGTCGGGAGGCAAAGAAGGGGTACTGTAAATGACATATTCACTGCTTTTAATACCGGGACATCTGTTGTCAACGCTCTAGATAACGTGGAGCTGCAGACACAGATCAACGGTTTAAAAGCCCAGTTAAGGAACATATTGACAGACGAAAATAAGGTAGTGGGTTCTGAGCTACATGAGGACCAGGCCATGACACTACACCTTAAGGACATAATTGCTGAGCTGGAGAAACACGCGAGAACGGTAAATGCACTCATTAAGGAGGATCGGAATGCGTCCGATCAAGCTGCGCAAAACGAGGCCTGTGTGCTGTACGGGGCGTGGTTACTGGGCGAGGGCCGCAGTAATCTTGAGGATTTAAAACAGGGTTTGGTCCCGTCCTGGATCAGCAACAAGCACTTGCAAGCGCTCCACCCTTTTGAGAATGCATTAAGCCCGTGCCAGCTCAGACTAGCCGCAGAAGCATACCCAGTCCCAGTGGACTGCGGACATTCAAATCACACTATTATGGGAATAGTAGTAAGAATGCCGGTGTTGGGTCCCGCAGCAAAGCCCGCCCCGGTGTACAGAGGAGAGAACATTGGAGTCATTCGGGGGGGCGCACACATTCGTTACGCAGCGGTCCCGCCTTACGTCACCAGATGGGAGCGTACGATGACAGGCACCGACCTCTCGGGATGTCGGAGCCGGGGAGCACACATCATCCTGTGTCCCCAGCACTTGAACGCCTTTCTGAAACCGCAGTGCGGGTTCAGGACTGCTAGAGCAAAGCCGGTGAATTGCACCATGGAGGCAATGGCAGAGGACCATGTGCCCCCACAGGTAGCATATATCGGGGGTGGGACATACTGCGTCACCACTGCAGCGCCTCAGTACCGATATGGACAACACGAGTGGTGTTCGGTCGGTGATAGCAGTTTCTGTTTCAAACCCAGGGCCGAGGTTCAAGTGGCACAACAACGAATTGTCCCCATTCCTGCGCCCTCCACCGTTCACATCACTATCAAAGAGAATTTCACAGACTTACAACGATTTGTCGCGCATTTTGGTTATGTCATTCCCCCTCTTCCCGAACACCTCACCAAGATTTTAAAAGCCGTTATAATTTCACAGAAACATTTCTACACACTGGAGCAGAAGACTTTAGAGATAGGAAAAGACATATTGGACATAACCATCCCACCATGGTGGGACTTGTTCACCAACATAGAGGTCCCCGCCTGGATTAGAATAGCATCCCATATCCTAGTAGTATGTCAGGTTTTGATTGTGATATTTTTGCTCTTCGTGCATTGCAAAAGAGGCAAACGCCTCCAGAGGCACGAGAACACAGGAGAATGGAGAGAACGCTATGTGCGAATGGGGGAAGCAGATACCCCACTCTAAGCTGCTAGTCTAAGATTAAGCGTCCCTCCATTTTAAATTTTTTTTGTGATTGTTTTGGGTTATAAGGAAATAAGTATTGTTATGTTATTAGTCGTTCTTAAGTTTTTTTGGATTAATAAAAGATGCATGCAGATGGTGCCAGGGGGTATCAACCCCCGCACATCTGACAAGTGAATGTGTTATAGTTTAAAATACGCTGTCTATGATTGTCCAAATGTACAAAAGGTAATTTTCGTTTTCTGCGGAAATGGGAACTGCATGTGTCGTGAGGGTCATAGATAGCTAAGTGCCAGGAATGTTTAGATGTGGGGAATCAGGGAAAATTTGCTCATCAAGGATTATTGACACTTTAAGCAAGCTATCAGTATCACAGGGGGGCCTGTAAGATTCGCAATTTTCAGCAAAAATCACGCAAGAAAACTGGATAAAATAAGACTGTTTATTGACCAAAGTAAGCTTGCACAGAAAAACCTTTGATAAAAGGGCATACAAAATGGCCGCCAGGCCCCGTGATCAGTTTCTGAACCATTTTATTTCTGTTACTGCAAGCCAGACAGGCTTGTGGATTGAAGACAGTGAGCCCGCGAAAGCCAGTATCTGGGAACCGAAACTCAGAGGAACAGCATACATATTCAATGGATTACAAGTACAGGATGGGGCCCATCAAGATATGGGCGGACAATGCAAAATCACTCATACCCATTTATTGTACAAAGGAAAAACCGTTTAGCAGCCATCAAGGAAAATCTCCGGACCGATCAATATGCGAACCGAGCCGCGGTGACAATGCAAAAGACATTAAAAGACATTATCGGCCAGGAAGGCCAGTTTAAGTTATCACCGGCTCCGTTACAAGACAAAGCGTCCCTGCAGAGATTTCTGCCCGCCAAAATTAATACAAAGACAGGACTATGATTTGGCGGGAGATAAGACTGTTCCAAAAGAGTATAACTATGGATTGAAAGTCCATATACGTTACTTCAACTTCTTCGGACGGGGCCAGGATCGGCGCCTTTTCCACTTCGGCAGATGCAGAATCGATGAAAACGTTTTCGTCTTTTTAAAGACGGACGGCTTCGGCAAAAGGACAACGTGGTCGGTGTTCAGCCAAACAAGGCTCGGCCACGACGAGAAGACGACGAGGGTGGCCCGGGTACTGGGGTCGGGAGATCATCGACGACCCAGGCCGACGGAGAAGAAACCCTCTGGAGAACCGACCAGGCCGGAGACAAAAGACAGTCCGGGCCTGACACTTCCGTGTCTCAACATCCCATTGGGTTGTTGTTCTACTCCATGAACAAAAATCCACGACAGGCTTAGTGGATCTCAACCTTGACGAGCGCTCATCGAGGCTGTGTCTACCCCATCGCCTCGGGAGAGAGAGAGAGAATATCGACTGCGCCAGAAGTTTCCAAATCCACGTGACGACGGAAAGCGGTGCCAAAAGGGCTGCGAACCCCCCTTTCTCACGATTTCGAGAGTGGTGAGCATGATCCCAGGTTCCCCAGGTCGAAACTTAGTTTAGGTATAGGGGAGGGAGTTAAGGGAAATCGTAATGTGTTTCCCCTTTTACGATGTGCCGTGTGTTCCCCATTTCCATAGAGTCAAGTTCATAAATTTGTGCATGATTGTAGTTACTTTAATCTGTGCCTATGACATGTATTTTGTAATGCTTCAAACTGTTTAAAAATAAAAGCATCCATTTCGTGCTATTCAGCCTGGTCTATTGAGTCCTTTTCTCTGCACTACTGTTCTCTGCATCTAAGTCCAAGGTCTAGAACCGTAGGGGGAGTGGGTCGAACCACTCAAGGGTAATTCTTGCACGAAGCCTGGCAGGAGGCCAGAACGGGCAAGAGAGCAGGAAAAACCCCCCTACAGAAGCATAATTTTCATGACATGTATCCTACACAATTAGGACCCTTGCACTGTGCCTGTAATATGTACTATTAGCCACACTTACAAAATATAAAATGGTTGAAACTGCACTGTACAATATTAGTAATTAATGCGTTAATGTGTTCATATGAAATTCCTTTGTCCTGTGTTTCAAAAAAATATGTTAACACATTTATTTTAAGCAGGTTAATGCTTTGTTAAAATAGTGGGTAAAAGAATTTCATATAGAAGCTTTAATACATTCATTACAAATATCTCACAGCACAATTTCAGTCACAAAAAGCAGGAGTAAGCCATTTTATTTGTAAATACTGTATGGCATTTTAACTTGCAAGGATGTTGTGGTTTCATTTTCCACTTCCGAGGGGTTATTTATGCAAATTGCCATGTTTTGGGTCTTTTAAAGCATTTCATATTATAAAAGTGGTCCTGGAGGAGCAGCGTTCAAATAGTGAGCCATGGCCTTCATGCACTGCTCTGACCCATTTACTTTACTCCTTGCCACCACTCCAGATCAAGGCTGAGATAAAAGGGAGAGAACCCAACTCCACACTCATAGTTTTAACTGGAGACCTAATGACAGCTAACAAGACCCACAGAATGTGGCTCTCCAGTGCCATCAGGTCTCCAGGGATTGGGTCATTTATATTAAAGAAGTGGCATAAATCGCGGGAATACTGCACTCCTGCCGTCAGCAGCATTCCACCAATTTAATCCGTCAAGCTGTCTATTTGCTGAGGGAACACGGGGCATATGCTATTCAGTACTTTAAGGATTAATATTTTTTCTTATTATTTGCTTGTATTTGTGCACCTATTAAGTTGAACACGCAAGTAAGATGCAAATCTGCACTTGATGCTAATTCACTAATTCACATTTTTTCAGTTCTTTGTGAAGCTTCATAAATATGGGGTTGAGATCTGTTGTGGTTTGATTAAATGGATCCTTTGAAACACCTTTAAATCTCTTCAATTTTCTTTCAGTAATAGTTATCTATCACATTTATAGTATCTCATTAAAGCAAACATGCTCTGGGTAAGTCACAGAGGCATGATATTTATAATAGAAAAAAAATCTTTTGTCATTTCCTGGAGACTGACACCAAGATTTTAGCAAAGAAATGAATACCATTTGCAGTTCAATAGCATATATCCTGGTCAGAAAGTCAGAGGTTTGAGTGCCAGGCTGTCGCTGGAACTGACTTGCATTGGTTGCCTGGGTTTAATTAGTTCTTCATTTGCCTATTAGTTGGAACACTACGCATAAGCAGGGTAGTCTATCTCGAAGGGAATGAGGGCTTCAGCTTCCCCAGCCCACCGTGCAGTCTGGCTCAAGAGCATTATTGGTGGCAGCCTGGGAGAAAGTTACCACTTTGCCCTCATTGTCAGAAAACACAGCAGGTCATGGGGTGACCCAAAACACTAAAGAAGAAATAAAGTTTTAAAAAATGAATCATTTTCAAATCTTCTAATACCATAGTATTTTTTTATATCAAGAAATAAAAAAGACAATTTTCATTTTTCCATTCCTAGAATTTATCAGAAGCAAAGCTTAATCTTACGTTGCATTTTTATTGCACACGTTTTATAATGCTTAACCTTGCAGTTTGTCAGTTATCAACTGGGGAAACATAAAGTCAAAAATTCAATAAGGTATAGATTAATTAAGTTGCATTTATTTTATATATTTTTAAGAATTCATTACAAAATTTATTATTTCAGCTGAACATTAGCCAGTAGGGATGTTCTAGGAAAACATTCAAAAATTCTTTTTTCTATTTTAGTCCTAAATAAAAAAGGAAAGGAAATTGAGGGGAAAATGTGATTTCAAAGTTAAGCTTCTGTTGAATAAGAAACTTCTGGAACATACGGAAAGGATGTGATGATTACTAACCTGCTCTTAACCTTCTTGAGTCCGGCTTTAGATGTTTTCCAGCTTTAATTCTGCAAACATCCAATGTATCTGTTGAAAGGTTCTGCACTGAATGTTGAATTTGATACTGCTGTGTGTCTGAATTTTAGTATAGGCAATCAATTTTCAGGAACACAAACAGTTTGCACTAAATTTAATTTCTATTTGATATTTTTATGTGACACAAAGTGCCATCTTAAAATTACCTGCCATTCAGTCACGAAGCTCATTGGGAAAGAACAATGTCATTTACGTGACAGCTTTTTTGTCCAAACAATTGCCTTTTGAAACCTACTGTCTTGTTAAGGTACCCCTTTAAATATCAGTTTTGTTGTTTTATATTATTGCATGTAGACTTGATGCTATATAATTTCCCCAAACATTGAACTGTTAAATGGTACGAAAGTAAATTGGTGTAAATCTATTTTAATAATACTTATGAAGTCCCTAATCTGCTTTTGAATCCAGTCACATAAAAATGTTTAGCAGTCTTCTTTGCAAATCATGAAAAGCAATGAAACTATTTTAAGTTTTTGTGCTCTTTTGAGGAATGCTGCACTTATAAACTACGTTGTATGTATTCGCTGCTCACATTTTGAAGGTGTTTCTAAAGCCGTGTCAGCTTTATGAACATGAGTGATCTGGCAGCTCATACTTTTGCTCACAAATGGTCAGTCAGTAAAACATCACCTGTCCAATAAAACCAACCAGTAGCACTCCCACCCTGGGTCAGTGAGGATAGCCAGTAGGTAGCCAAGCTATGGCAGCCAAGAAGGTGCCAGTTCAATTCTTGGTCGATACTGAGTTTGCTGACCTCAGCCAGGGTGGGGGTAGGAGCACTAACAGACCTCCGCACTTCTGGGATAGGGAGGGGAAATATTAGACAGCTTCCTCGCTCTGAACTATTATTTCATGACTTCTGCTAAAAGAGCATGCATGTGCACATTGGTGAAGGATGGGCTTGGGCTTCATCCTAAATGTTTTCCCTAAGACCCTGGACTGTAAAAGTAGCCTAGCAACACTGTCTAGGCTCATATGTGAATAATGGCCACTTGGGCGAGGCACGAGAGAGCAACCAGTGCCTGTGGAACCAGAACGTGGCGAGGAGTCAATGCGTGGAGGGAAGGGGAGAAAATCTTGTGAGGGGAAAGGAAAACAAACCACAAAAGATTTCTAGCAGATGAAGCATCCGTTTATAGTATTAAATATCAATCTTCCTTGTAATGGCTCACACCTTTAGATTTTCTCAACATGGATAGGAACCCGAAATGAAAAAAAAAGTTGAAAAATATTAACAACATTTCAGAATTAAAGGGGAGGGGGAGCTAAAGGAAACCCTAACGAGCTGGCAGTTTGCTAATTCTAAATTGAATAGGCTGTAGGTTATTTGTCAATTTTGGTTCCAAAACTATTTCAAATTCTGAATTGTTAACAGGAGACACCTTTTGCAAAGAATGATAAAGTTTTCATGTTACTTTTCAGTATATTTGTTTTATAATTTGATGGTTTCTATATGATTTGTATAATTAATTTTTGATGTAATTCTTATAAATGTATAGTCAAATTGTTCTGTGATAAGTGGTATTAATAGTCATTTTACGAACTTCATCTTTATGTTCTACAATTTATCAAAAGGAAAAATTTACAAGTGTAAAGTGCAGCAAATAGAATTAGAGGAATAAAGGAACATAACTACTATCGGTAAAATTCACAAAGCTATCAATTCTTTGTCATTTCCTGCAGTAAAATTTGATTAAGTTTTGTTTTAATGTAGCATGATTGCACTAATGATGTTAATTTTGTGCAGTGTGCATTTATTTATTTTGTGCTGAGTAGGGTTGTCATTTCAGGGTTTCTGCAAAAAACAACCAATGTACTGTGGCAAACTCACCAAAATATAGCAATGCTCAATTCAGAAATCATGTCCTTATCAATAAGGTTTTAAGGAAAATCAAACAGTGTTTCGCAAAAATCTGTCTGGAAAATATTGGCCTGGAAGTTGCTGTCCTGATGACAGCATACTGGCAGCGTTCGCCATCATTCCGCCTTTGGAACTGACCGGAACTTCAGGATTTAGCACATACGCAGCCTTACGCGGAAATCCTGAAGTTGTGGTAAGTCATTCACTACTCCTCCATAGGCTGCGCTGTGCCTACACCCCTCCCCCGCTACCCTCATAGCCGGCAATCAGTATAATCTGTCAAATCATGGAAACTGACAAAAACTTTAGCTCTTCCGCAGTAATACCGATATCAAATACCCCATTGAAAGTTAGACCCTTTTGGATTCGTTGTAACTGGGGTTTTAACAGCGTATTGACTGCTAAACAAAGGTAAAAGCCCTGAAAAACTCATTTTAGTTTTGTGGATTTTCAAATTTATCCATTTTAATAAAAATTTAAAAAATTTAAGAAAGTATAAAAAAAAAATTTTTTAAGTTTGTTCATCTTTATTTCCGATTTGCCTTTTCCCCATGTGAGAGCCCCAATCTTTGTTTTGCTCTCTAACATTTTTAAAAAGTTAGAATCAAAGGAGCTTACCAACTTCCAGGTTCACTGTCTTTGAGAATTCTGCATTTTGATTGGCTGCTTATAAAGCTTGTTGACGTCGCAGCAACTCTTCGCTGGGAATCCCCATTAACTTGCGTCGATTTCAGTTACGCATTGAAAAAGCCGAAATTCTCACCACAGGGAGCGTAAGATGTTTGTGGGAAGCTTACTTCGGGGCCAGGGGCGAACGCCTCTGCTTCGCCGCTGACCGCAAATTACGGGCCATTAATCCAAATTATTCCAGTAGGAGAGCCACCAAGCATTGCTTTACATGGGCAGTTCCAGAATTGTCATGAATAAGGAAAATGTTCACATTTGAAATTTTCTCGAAAACAAGGAGTTAATTGAAAACTGTAATAGAAACTCTTTCTGTAATATGACATTTTAGGAATGAAAATGAAGGCTATGACCCTGAATATTCCAGCAGGAATTTTCTTTATTGCAACAGCACTAATGTCATAAATTATCAAAATACTGAAGGTAGCAAAGTTGATCATTTGACTTTGTTGGAGAAGCTGCTTGTCTGTCCAAACAGATGAGTGCAGCTCCAACAACATTCAAGAAGCTCGACACTATCCAGGACAAAGCAGCCCGCTTGATTGGCACCCCATCCACCACCTTAAACATTCACTCCCTCCACCACCGGCGCACCATGGCTGCAGTGTGTACCATCTACAAGCTGCACTGCAGCAACTCACCAAGGCTTCTTCGGCAGCACCTCCCAAACCCACGACCTCTTCCACCTAGAAGGACAAGGGCAGTAGGCGCATGGGGACACCACCACCTCCAAGTTCCCCTCCAAGTCACACACTATCCTGACTTGGAAATATATCGCCATTCCTTCATCGTCGCTGGGTCAAAATTCTGGAACTCCCTACCTAACAGCACTGTGGGAGTACCTTCACCACATGGACTGCAGCGGTTCAAGAAAGCGGCTCACCACCATCCTCTCAAGGTCAATTAGGGATGGGCAGTAAATGTTGGCCTTGCCAGCGACATCCACATCCCATAAACAAATTTTTAAAAAGTCTCAGATGAAGACAAAGAGGATGCAAGAGTTCTGACTCTCATAATCATAATAATCATAATCATAATAATAATCAACTTTATTGTCATTGTTAGTGCACAAGTGCAGTACAACGAAATGTAGGCTTGCGGCTCCCGAGAGTGTACATTTAGATTAAGACATTTAAATATTCAACATATATTTGGCTTGTAATACATTAACATAAACATAACGGCCTAGAAATTGAGTAGCCTTAGCGCCGCATTTGAGGCGCTAGAGGGCCTAGCGCCGGAGTTATGGCCAGTTTACAAATTCCCTGGGGCCCTAGAATCGGCGGTAGACCGGTTGCGCTGCGCCGGCACCGATGACGTCATCGGTGTGCGCAGCGCCCCGGTTGCCGTGGTGACGGGCCCCAGCGCCGAAATTGAGTTGCGGCCGCCTCGCCCGTGGCAGCCGCAACTAAGATTTTTTCAACCGAGTCTTCCCCGAGTTAGCGCCGGCGCATTAAGGTCGCGCGGCGGCCGGCCGCTTTCCCGCCGGCCGCCTGCCCGCACCTCCCTCCCCGGACTCCTCCACCCCCCCCCCGCGGAACAGATGCGTCTGGCCTGCAAGCCCGGCACTTGTCCGAGGTGTCGGGCTCATTTTTTTCAATATTTGAACGGACAGCGGGCGGGTGCAGGCAGCTCCTCCTTAACTGAAGGAGGAGGCCTGCACTTCCCCAGCCTGCCGCACCGCATCGGGTCCCGCAGCGCCGGATTAGCGCCGCAATGCGGCAGTCAGCGCCCATTGGGACGCGCTCACGCCCGCCAGTAGCGTCGGCAGCCGTCTGGGCGCGGCGCTACTGAATTTTTGGCGCGCGCAGGGGGACTTAGCGCCGGCACTAAATTTCCGGCGCTAAAGCCCTGGCGTGGCGCCAACTCAATTTCTAGGCCAACCATAATTAAGTGCATTGGCAGATGTGCAGGCTTTAGAGTTTATTTGTGGAGTTCAGTAGGATGACAGCCCTGGGAAAGAAGCTGTTCCTAAATCTGGTCGTACGGGTGCGAATGCATCTGTAGCGTCTCCCAGATGGCAGGAGGGCGAACAGACTGTGGCTGGGGTGGGTAGGGTCTTTGATGATGGTCCGTGACCTCCGTAAACAGCGTTTCTGGTATATGTGCTCTATGGTCGGTAGCCGGGTGCCGGTAATGCATTGGGCAGTTTTGACTACCCGTTGCAGGGCTTTCCGGTCATAGTAGCTACAGCTGCCATACCATACTGTGATACAGTTCGTCAGGATGCTCTCTATTGTGCAGCGGTAAAAGTTAGAGAGGATCAGGGGTGACAGGTTACATCCCTTCAGCCTCCTTAGGAAATATAGGCGCTGCTGGGCCTTCTTCACCAGAGAGGAGGTATTGAGGGACCAGGAGAGGTCTTCCGTGATGTGGACTCCGGGGAACTTAAAGCTGTCCACCCTTTCCACCACAGCCCCATTGATGTGAATGGGGGTGTGACTTCCACCTTTAGACTTCCTGAAGTCCACAATGATTTCTTTGGTTTTCTTGATGTTAAGGGCCAGGTTGTTATTGGCGCACCACTTCACGAGATGCTGGACCTCCTCCCTGTAGGCTGACTCATCGTTGTTGATGATCTGGCCTACTACCGTGGTATCATCCGCAAACTTGATGATGGTGTTGGAACCATGAACAGCCACACAGTCGTGGGTGAAGAGGGAGTAGAGGAGGGGGCTCAGCACACATCCTTGTGGGGCCCCCGTGTTCAGGGTCAGGGGGGGGAGGTGTGGTTACCTAATTTGACAGACTGGGGTCTGTTTGTTAGATTATCAATTTGCCACGCAGGCATAAAACCGGTATGGGTAGCAGATGTCCATTATAGAAACCAGCTTATTTTGAAAATCGGGCAGTTTCTATAACTGGCGGCCAATCTGCAACATCAATTTTACATCCTGGTAGCAAGCTGAAAATCCAACCCTCTGTCACATTTCTACCAGGTTTTGTTTTATTCTTTATATATCTTTCTCACTCTTTTTTGAAAACACTCTTCTTTTTTTCCTTACATTCTCATGTTGCCTTGTCTCTAACTCTGTTCCATTTATTCAATTTCTGTTCCTCCCCAAGGTGGTTGCTTTGTCTTCATGTATTACATTTCCTGTTCCTCCCAATTCTTATTTCCTTTCCTTAAATTTTCTGCAAGTTATCCAGCATCATAATGCTGCACAAATGAAAATGACAAGCTACAACCACTTCTCTGCTGGACAAATTCGGTCTGCGATGTTAAATTGGCCAAGAATACCTCCCTAATCGTCATTACAGAAATTCTGCAATAAACAAAGACTAGGTACTTATTGCTCCCCTCCAGCTTGCCATCTCCAAGCAGAAGAAGTTACCAAACTAAAAGAACCTCACCCGAACTGCAGCCTGCATCCTCTACAGTAATAGACATCAACAAGAATGGGAGCAGGATCGTAGTCGGAGTTACATGCAACATAAAAAAGGAAATAACAGGAGCTTCCGAGGTCCATTACGCTGCAGAAAACCAGCAGTTTACTGTAGCAGGATTCACAGAACAGGGAAGTGTATAAGATTCTGACTGGAGGAGATGAAAATTGAAACTATGGAAATGTTATGTTGCGTTCTTATAATCTGTTTAATTCTTCAACGCTTAATTCATTCAGTTCTAATATATTTTAAACTTGCTATCTGCACCTTTCTCCCTCAGCATTTACCCCTGGCATTCAGCCTCTGAATTTTATATTTCTTGGGCCTAACATACCTCTGTTCATGAAGAAGTAGACATGCTTAAAGAATGATGGAATAATGGGAGAAAGCAGCAATGGGTTGATCATCTGTGCTCTGAACAGTCCTATTCCTTAAACACAGCTTGTGAAAAGTTGGAAATAAAGACTAACTGAACTTACTAAGATCTTATTAACAATTACAAATGAGCAATTAGCACAGCATTTTACAGCTATAGAGACACATCAAAATTTGATAGATTTTTGCTAGGCAAGGATATTAAGGGTTATGGAATCAAGGCGGGTAGATGAAGTTAAGCTGTGATCTAATTGAATGGTTGAACAGGCTCAAGGGGCTGAATATCCTTCTCTTACTATGCATCAAAACACGAGTATCTTACAGAGTTCAGATCTAACAAAAGTAAGGATAATGAAAATGAAGGGCTGTTATAGCAGGAGAGTAGTAATTAGCATTGGAAATTTGTGACCATAAGCATGAATGTAGAAACCACCATTGTGGTGACGAAGAAGAGAACGGTATAGAAACTCAGTGGACATGGGAAGCTCATGAGTTGCACCAGTAATTACTCCAGGCAGCAGGTTTTTGTTCTTGGCACGTAGGTGAAATTGGCAAGGACACATTTATTGCCCATCCCTAGTTGCCCTGAGAACATGGTGGTGGGCCTTCTCCTTCAACTGGTTCAGCTCTTGTGTTGATGGTACTCCCACAATGGTGTTAGGTAGGGAATTCCAGATTATTGACCCAGTGGCAATGAAGGAACGGGTGATATATGTCCAGGTTAGGATGGCAAGGCAGGCAGCCCGACATTGGTTTCTTCGCTCAGGCAAGCTGTCTGTGGAGGTGTGACCAGCGCTGGCAGCTTACGCCAAGTATGCTGATGATGCCCGAGGACTAATTTCCACCAATCCTCGAGCCTCTTGGTTCGTGCACACATTCATGAAATCTACCCCACTAAGTTTAATGGCCAGAAGATTGTGAGCACTATAAATCAGGTGTACTGTCTGCCACAGCTGGTTCTTCAATCTGTGCTCCCATTGAGCAAGAATCCAAGTCTAGAGTGAGGTTTCAAATTCCATTGGTAACTTTTCAAAACTTTGGAATCCAGCAGGTGAGGCCCTGGGAAACTCCATTTATGAGATGGTGGATTGAGCAGTTTGCTTTATATATCTATATTCCTGCCTTCAGTCTACTATCAGGGAAAGAATTTCTAACTTAGAAATTAATGTTAGCAATATTATCGGATGAAAACTTAGGGGGAAAAATTCAGTTGGTTTGCACCTCCCGTTAGTGCCCTAAGAGGGCGGTAATGGGGCGCAAAGCAACTAGCTCCCGGGCGCGGCGATGTTTGCACCGCTCGCAAAATTGACTAGAGTTTTGTGGCGGCGTAAAAGTTTAGCACCCCGATCTCCTGCGCCCACAGATCGTGACATCAGTCGAGCGTGCAATGCCCTGGTGGATATTGAGTGACACCCCCCTCCTTTCCACCTGGTGCAAGCAACAACAGGTAGATTGGAACATTTCCCAGTCGGTGAGGGGCTGGGGGGTTGCTATTTAAAGACGGACTCTTCCTGGCTTTTTCTGTGGTAGACATTTTTGCACCACTCATTCTGACAGAGAGAGAGATTCTGAGAGAGAGATAGAGAGACTTCTGCATAGAGTCAACGCTGTGTGAAGTAGTTTTGGCTACTGAGCATCACTTTGCAGGTACTTTTGGATTTGACCTTCATTACTTTGATTGTGAAGAGACTTGGGGGCTGCACTGATTCGGGGTGTCGTCCTGCGCCTGCAGAATTGGAGGCAACAGAGACGCAGAGAGAGAGTGGCAATCATGGCCAGATAGAGGAGGGCCAACAGGCCTCTGCACGGGAGACCTTACCCTCCCAGGGTATTCCGGGAACAATTCTCCGACATTAATTTGTCTGAGGAGCAGTGTTTGCGCAGGCTGTGCTTCAGCAAGGAGGTGGTCACTGAGCTCTGCCACCTGCTGCAGCCAGATCTGCAGCCTCTACTGAGGACCAGGACATCTCTGTCGGTGGCAGAGTGGCTCTAAACTTTTATGCAGATACTGGGGACATCGCCAATATCTCCCAGTTTGCAGTCCATTGCTGTATCCGTCAGGTCACAAATGCCCTCTATAAAAGGAGACGCCAGTACATCTCTTTCCCGATGACCTGAACCAAACAGAATGAATGCGCATTGGGCTTTGCAAGGATAGCGGCTTCCCCATGGTGCAGGGTGCCATTGACTGCATGCATGTGGCATTGCAGGCACTGCATGAGAATGCAAAGGTTTTCCGAAACCGCAAGGGGTTCCACTCCTTAAACGTCCAGTTGGTCTGTGACCATAGACAGCTAATACTCGCTGTCAATGCCCGCTATCCTGGCAGCAGCCATGATGCTTTCATCCTGCGCCAGACTGCTGTGCCAGAACTTTTCCAGGCATCACACCAGCCAAGTGGTTGGCTCCTCGGGGACAAGGGTTATCCACTGTGCACCTGGCTGATGACACCGTTCCATAACCCCAACACCCCTGCTGAGCTGCGGTACAATGAGAGCCATCTTGCCACCAGGAACATCGTTGAGCAGACGATCGGCGTGCTCAAGCAATGGTTTCTCTCTCTGGACCACTCAGGAGGAGCCCGGCAGTACTCGCCTGCGCGAGTCTCCCACTTCGTTGTTGTGTGCTGCATGCTTCATAACCTGGCAATCCTCAGGACCCAGCCAATGCCACCAGGCTTTGGAGCACCACCAGAGGAGGAGGAGGAAGAGGAGAAGGAAGAGGAGGAGGATGATCATCAGCAGCACCAAGGCGGGAGGGAGGCCCACAAAGTTGAAACTTTGGGCCGTCCATTAACGGCTGATAACAAGCCGCTTCTAGGCCCCTACTGAGGAAATGGTTTCTGGCATGGAGAACAACATGAATGAAAGCAACCCACAACCCCAAAGCCAGCCAAGGCAGCAATGATTCCAAAGGCCAAACCTGTACATTTTGAATACATAGAAACATAGAAACATACAAGATAGGAGCAGGAGTAGGCCATTCGGCCGCTCGAGCCTGCTCCGCCATTAAATGAGATCATGGCTGATCATCGAAATTCAGTACCCTGTCCCTGCCTTCTCCCCATATCCCTTGATCCCTTTAGCCTTAAGAAATATATTTAACTCCTTCTTGTATATATTTAATGAATTGGCCTCAACTGCCTTCCGTGGTAGAGAATTCCACAGGTTCACCACTCTCTGGGTGAAGAAATTCCTCCTCATCTCTGTCCTAAATGGCTTACCCCTTATCTTTAGACTGTGACCCCTGGTTCTGGACTCCCCCGCCATCGGGAACATCCTTCCTGCATCTAGTCTGTCTAATCCTGTTAAAATTTTATAAGTTTCAATGAAATCCCCTCTCATTCTTCTAAACTCCAGCGAATATAAGCCCAATCGACCCAATCACTTCTCATACGTCATTCCTGCCATCCCAGGTATCAGTCTGGTGAATCTTCGCTGCACTCCCTCCATGGCAAGAACATCCTTCCTCAGATAAGGCGACAAAAACTGCACACAATACTCAAGGTGTGGTCTCACCAAGGCCCTGTACAACTGCAGCAAGACATCCTTGCTCCTGTACTCGAATCCTCTCGCTATGAAGGCCAACATACCATTTGCCTTCTTAACCGCCTGCTGCACCTGCATGCTTACCTTCAGCGACTGGTGCACAAGGACACCCAGGTCGCGTTGCACTTCTCCTTCTCCCAATCTATTGCCGTTCAGATAATAATCTGCCTTCCTGTTTTTGCCACCAAATTGGATAACCTCGCATTTATCCACATTATACTGCATCTGCCATGCATCTGCCCAATCACCCAACCTGTCCAAATTATACTGGAGTTTCTCGGCATCCTCCTCACAGCACACACGCCCACCCAGCTTTGTGTCGTCTGCATACAAAAACGTTTTTATTTTACAAACTCTGTGTGTGTCATTTCTTCATGACAAACTAATAGAAACAAACACAAAAAATCATTCACTAACATAACTGGTTCTCACAACCTGGAGATAATGTCCAAAACACTAAACAAGAACCTCAGCCTTTAATAAAAAATTGACGAACATTTCGTCACACCTCCTACTTTTTACCCTTCGAGGGTGATCTCCTTCCCTTGCGCACTTCCCCCCTTCCCACCCGACTGCTCCTCTGTAATGGGG
Organism: Somniosus microcephalus; assembly: GCF_052327205.1. Lineage (NCBI taxonomy): Eukaryota > Metazoa > Chordata > Chondrichthyes > Squaliformes > Somniosidae > Somniosus > Somniosus microcephalus. Next base: position 226,441,673 of record NC_140988.1, read on the forward strand.
CCCCAGTGGCTGCAGCAAGGCTTGTGGAAGGCTGCTGATTGTCAGAACCTGAGACTACAGATGCCCTTGAAGGACAACCTCGACCAGCTCTGGGCCTGAAGGGCCCGACTGCAGACTGCACCAACTCTGCATGGGCAGCAGCAGTTTGGGCTACAGGTGGTGGCAAGTGCAATGGGGAAGTGACAGTGGTGGCAGCAGGAATGTTGTCCTCTTCAGATGTTGTCCTGCTCGACCGACACACTGGCACTCCCACGGGGCAGCACCTCAGCATCCGGAGCAATCTGCTGGAGCACAGGTTGCTGGCCTGCTGCGGCGCAGTGAGAGCCCCGGGGAAATGTGTCCGAACCAGCAACAATGGCAGCAGTCAGTGCTTGCGTGACCTCAATCTGAGTCTGCATGAGACCAGTCTGAGATTGGATCACGGCAGCCAGTGACTGAATTGCAGCACTAAGCATTAGCGTGGCATCCGCCTGTGCTACAGAATAGTGCTCCACACTCCTTGCCAGTGCATCAATACAATTGGGAACCCTTCCCACTGCACCCATGAGCTGAGTGTGCATGTCCACCACCTGGGTGTTCATTTCAGTGATGAGTTGCTCCTTCTCTGCGTCCAGTGCAGCAGGACTCACTGGCATACTCTCCCTCCGGGGAGAAGGCCTTCGAGCTTCCCTACCCACATCACGTTGCTGCAGCCCGCTGGGTCCTGGAGCTTCACCCTCATCAGACCCTTCCCCCCTGCTCCCCTCCAGGGAAGACGTGGTCCCAGTGTGGGCATGGGCTTCCTTGGGAGAGGGTGGCGCTGATGCTCCGGCTTCCTCTTCCTCCTCGCCTGCAGCTTCACTCCCACTGGCAGCTTCAGGGCCCGTCTCCTCTGCTGGTGAATCACCATCTGAAAGCAGGGAGGTACAAGAGTGGCTTTAATGTGAGGACAGGGGGGCAGTAAGGGAGGAAGGAGTGCAGCGATTTAGTAAGTTGGATTGAAAGTGTCAAAGGCTGGTGTTGTGAGGGACAAGTGGAATGAGAGAGGAGAGAAAGCTGATGACCTTACCATTGCAGTCCCGAACGGGGTCAGCCTCTCCAGGGGCAACCGGACCGATCACTTGGCTTGCCACAATCCTGTGGACGCGCGCCTCAAGATCACTGAGGGGTTGAAGCTGAGGCCGCCCTCCACCTGTCCCTTGCTGCTGTCTCCTATTATGGTGTGGAGATGCCGGAGTTGGACTGGGGTGGACAAATGTAAGAAGTCACACAACACCAGGTTATAGTCCAACAGTTTTATTTGAAATCACAAGCTTTCGGAGCACTGCTCCTTCATCAGGTGAAGTGGAGAAACGCATAAAGACACAGCTTATATAGTCAGAGAATCATGTCAGATGTTTACAGGTAATCTTTCCAACTGCCTTTTATCACACCTCGGCAGAGAGATAATCACAGCAATCAAAGGTGTGAATGGTGTTCAAACAGGTCAGCCAGGAAAACATTACATCAAAGAACAATGAGGTGGGGTCACAAGGGGTCAAATATTGCAGATGCTGGGGTCTGTATGAAAAACAAAAAAACAGACAAAAAACATTTTTTTTGCTGGACTTCAGTGGGTTCGTGATCTGTAGTCCTTTCGGGGTCTTGTCTGCTTTCTTGCATCTCTGTAGAAACTTGATGTCTGTGTCGATATGCGCGATCTTCTTGGAGATCCTCTCTACTTTGAGCCGGCAGTTTGTTGTGTCGATAGTAGCCATGGTGTGGAGATGCCGGAGTTGGACTGGGGTGGACAAATGTAAGAAGTCACACAACACCAGGTTATAGTCCAGATTATGTGTGACCAGATACAAAGAATCCTTCATGTGAATGCCAGATTTGCTGGAAGTTGCCATGATTCATTAATCCTCAGGAATTCTACCCTCCCTAAGCTCAAGGAAGACAATAAGGCAAACAGATGGCTTGTGGGTGAAAAAGCACAACACTTTCTGCCAAGGATAATGAGCCCTATACAGAGTTGCAAGAACAGCAACTGAGGGCCTCTACAATGAGGCACATGCCTCTACCAAAGTCGTCATTGAGAGACCATCGGGGCCTTAAAGAGTGTTTTCACTGCCTAGATTAAGGGGCTTTGCAATATGCTCCAGATCAAGTATCCCGCATAATTGTAGTTTACTGTGCCCTGCACAAATTTGCCACCCAAATAGGCCTGAACATAGAGGTCTTGGGCTGGTGGTCCTAGCTGATTTAGAGGCAGAAAAGCATGCAATGCAGCATCGATAGAACCATCACTTGGAGAGGTCCTCAGTGACAGTACATCACAGTGCATCAGAATTCAACTCATCAATGAAGTGTTCTCATCTGTTTAGCATAGTCTATCTTTGACACCAGTCCCATAACTCCTTGTTCGCCCATCTTCAAATTAATGATAAATCCTTTCATGCTAGAACATCACATCACAACAGACTTCTTCGGCCCAACATGATCATGCAGCGGATTGAATATGCCACCAGAAAATAAGTGCACCCTTTCCTGAATGGCTATAATGTCCTTAATTAATGAAGCATAACGTAAGTGCACATTGCCCTTTAATAAAAGAAACTCAAAAGTGACCATAATTCGACCTACTCTTTCCTTACACTGTGCTTCCCTGGGTGTCCAAGCACGCCCTTCTTTCTCCTATTGGTGATTGGCTGGTCCTATGCTACAAAAGGCTCAAAGGCTTGAGGTGCCCTTTCTCTCATGGAAGCTTGTTCTTGGGAGGGAGACACTGCTGGCTGCATCTCTGAATCTTGTGCCTGGGCAGCCTGGTGTCAACTCCTACCTACCACTTGCATGATGCTCTGAAGGGGAAAGGCAGGATTACTGACATATGCGACTGTTCTGAGAGACAGAAGCCTCATGCAGTTTGCCTCAAGCTGTCGTTATTCCAGTGGGTCCTGGTTCTGTGCCCCACTGATCAGTGACTTCAAAGCCATAGGCAGTCTTCTCTTCTGTTTCTACTGGGAAGGGGGCACATCCTCACCCATTCCCCACTCCTCTGGCTCTCTTGTGCTCTGTGAATCATTTGGTGCCACATCCTCACTGCAATTCCAATTCGAGCTCAAACTACAATGACAATGAGGTGCTGCGGCATCAAAGCACCTCCCCTTTGTAGGGTTCTCAAAATTCCCACATTCCCCAAAGTTATGGATAAAGGGACCCTGTATGGACAAGTTATGAAAAGGCAGGGTACCCAAAATGGCTTCTGCAACCTCATGACCAAAAGGTACAGGATTTTAAAAGCAAGTCTCTGCAAACAGGCAGGCACCTTTTTCAAACATGAAACGAAACTTAAAATGCATAAATCTGTGAAGAGACTTTGTGGAGCCAGACAGTTAAAGCAAACACAGAATATGCATTCCATTCACCTTGAAACAGATCAGGTTAGAATGGGCCCCAATCAAGGCCATTAGGTTTCTGCATATTTAATCGGTAACAGCTCACAGAAGCCATTGAGTCAGGAAACCCGATTAAGTTTCATACATAACCAACAGCCAGGACATCGAAACCATTAAAACACAGAGACAACCATTTCAGGAGTCGTTAAAGTAAATGGTTGTAATCAGTTTAAACGAGCCCACCAAAAGTTAGACAAAGGACTGACCTGATTTGGCGCACAGATAAGGAATGAAGAATCGGGTATAATTGTAGGCCCATCGGTAGTGATCGGCCTCTTAGCTCTCTTATCATGCTTGCTCTTGGCTCTTAGCTCTTGCTCTTAGTTTTCTCGTGCCCTGGCCTCGTGGTGGACTCTCTTCTCGCTCTCCGTGCCGTTCAACACCAAGGACGCCCATTACTACACCGAGGGCCCAACATGGGAGGAGAACGAGACCCAAGTTCAAAACCACACAGGACACACAGGCCACAAACAGGCAGACGAGATGAGACGAAGAATATGGTAAACCGATAAGAGCAGAGAAGGGCAGCGAAAGATGCATTGGGGAACAAACGCCTAGTTACAAGCTGACGCTTGGTGTATAAGTTGGCGTTACATGCATGGACAGTAAAACCCCAATTTAAGAATATGCTGGTGTTCGAAGAATGGGTAGCAAAATCAAGACAAACGGCCTAGTTATAAGCTGGCATTTGTCACATGGGTAGTAATAGCCCAGTGGAAGAATAAGCTGGTGTTCGCAGCATGGATAGCAAAATCATTAGACGGTAAAGACCGCCAACCGACCCCCGACCACAGCAACACCGTCGGCGACCGCCCGAAGGAGAAGAAGGCCCATCGCGACGAAGTACTTGACGAAGACGTTAACGGAGAAAAATGGAGGGTGCCTCGCACAAACAACTTCAGCGCCGCGCCCTGTGACCACGTGGTGCCAGGATACCCCAAAGGAGAGAAAGAGTGGACCTCAAACCCCATCATCTAAACAAACAGGTTTTGAATTGGTGAGCATGAATTCCTGGCCCCTCATAGCTTAATCTAGTTAGGTATTGGGGGAGGGATAAGGATAAGGGGATTGTTAATGTATTTGTTTCCCTCAATGTGCCATGTGTTCCCCATTCCCATGTAAGTGTATTAACCGTTTATGCCTGTAACTATACCAGTAATTCTCAATAGTATTGTGTTTTATTCAGCCTTTTTAATAAAGTTTTGGTTTTCTTGCACCGAACCACTTGTCCACTCGATTTTCTGTACCGCCGCCTGTACTTAAGTCCGGTGTCTAGAACCCAGGGGGTGTGGAGCGATTCGAACCGCTCAGAGACAGTCAGGGGCAGAGCTGACTGGGCACACACGCCAAAACCCCCTACAGAAATGGTGACCGCGATGAGGGGGTTGACTTATGAGGAAAGGTTGAGTAGGTTGGGCCTCTACTCATTGGAATTCAGAAGAATGAGAGGCGATCTTATCGAAACATATAAGATTGTGAGGGGGCTTGATCGGGTGGATGCGGGGAGGATGTTTCCACTGATGGGTGAGACTAGAACTAGGGGGCATAATCTTAGAATAAGGGGCTGCCGTTTCAAAACTGAGATGAGGAGAAACTTCTTCACTCAGAGGGTGGTGAATCTGTGGAATTTGCTACCTCAGAGAGCTGTGGAAGCTGCGACATTAAATAAATTTAAAATGGAGATAGACAGCTTCCTAGCTGATAAGGGAATTAGGGGTTACGGGGAGTGGGCAGGGACGTGAGTCTAGGTTCGGATCAGCCATGATCCTATTGAATGGCGGAGCAAGCCTGAGGGGCCGTATGGCCTACTCCTGCTCCTACTTCTTATGTTCTTATGTTCTTATGTAGGACATAACCGGGAAATTAATGGTGGGAAATATGAAGATGGCAAAAACACTGAATGAATATTTTGTATCAGTCTTTACAGTAGAGGACACTAAGAATATCCCAACACTGGACAAACAGGGGGCTATAGGGGGGGAGGAGCTAAACACGATCAAAATCACTAAGGAAGTGGTACTCGGTAAAATAATGGGACTCAAGGCGGATAAATCACCTGGACCTGATGGCTTACATCCTAGGGTCTTGAGGGAAGTGGCGGTAGGGATTGTGGATGCATTGGTAATAATTTTCCAAAACTCCCTGGACTCAGCAAAGGTCCCGGCAGACTGGAAAACTGCTAATGTAACACCCTTATTTAAAAAGGGCCATAGACAGAAGGCTGGAAACTATAGACCGGTTAGCCTAACATCTGTGGTAGGTAAAATTTTGGAGTCCATTATTAAGGAGACAGTAACAGGACATTTGGATAATCATAATTTAATAGGACAAAGTCAGCATGGTTTTATGAAGGGGAAGTCATGTTTGACAAATTTGCTGGAGTTCTTTGAGGAAGTAACATATAGGGTGGATAAAGGGGAACCAGTGGACGTAGTGTATTTAGACTTCCAAAAGGCATTTGACAAGGTGCCACACAAAAGATTATTGCTTAAGATAAAAAATCACGGGATTGGGGCTAATATTCTGGCATGGATAGAGGATTGGCTATCTAACAGAAGGCAGAGAGTTGGGATAAATGGTTCATTCTCAGACTGGCAATCAGTAACTAGTGGTGTTCCGCAGGGGTCAGTGCTGGGTCCCCAACGCTTTACAATCTATATTAACGATTTGGAGGAGGGGACCGAGTGTAACATATCAAAGTTTGCAGATGATACTAAGATGGGAGGGAAAGTAGTGAGTGAGGAGGACATAAAAAACCTGCAAGGGGACATAGACAGGCTAAGTAAGTGGGCAGAGATTTGGCAGATGGAATACAATACTGGAAAGTGTGAGGTTACGCACTTTGGCAGGAAAAATCGTAGAGCAAGTTAATGGCCCAGTAATTCCGGGCACAACGCGTGAGTAAGGACGGGGTACTCACGCGTGTGCCCGGAGGAATTGCCGGTTTTCAGCATGCACAGTGCATGCGCTGAAAACCGGCATTTCCTGTCCTCTGACCCAAGGGGTTAAGAGGCAGAACGCGCGCGACTGCACAGGCAGCGCGTGCGCAGTGAAATTCCTTTTTTTTTTCAGAGTTGCGCGTGTGTAAAGGCCTCCGGTCTTTACGCATAGAAAAACCACACGTAAGTACTTAGTTTTTCAGGTAAGTGGGCTTTTAGTACAATTGAGAAATTTTATTTCCACAGGTTTGTTATTTTTAAAGAATTTACAGTAAGGTAAGTTTAGTTTTAGCCCCGATTTAAAAAAAAAAAAAAATTTTCAAATTTTTAAATTATTGTTTAAAATAGTTTTTCAGAGTTCTTTATTGTTCATTTAAGTAGTGCAATGTTTTTTTTAATTTTCTTTCAGGTTTAAGTAGTGTTTTGGGGCCAGGAGTTTTCATGAGTTTGACAGCTCTTTCTGTCAAACTCATGAATGAGTTTCCCCTCCCCTGATTGGCTGCACAGTGCTCACCTGATCCCAGCCGGCACATCGCACTAACTACGCCGCTGGATCAGGTAAGCACATCGCGCCGACATTTGAACCGGGCCAGGGACAGGAAATGCAAGCAGGCCCGGGCTTCAGATGTCGGCGCGCAGGGTGAGTGCAGATCAGGGGCTTGCACGCGCGGCAAGCACCCGATCCTAATTTCAGGGCTATTATTTTAATGGCAAGAAACTGGAAAGTACTGAAGTACAAAGGGATCTGGGGGTCCTGGTGCACGAAACTCAAAAGGTTAGTATGCAGGTGCAGCAAGTGATTAAGAAGGCCAATGGAATGTTGGCTTTCATTGCTGGGGGATAGAATATAAAAATAGGGAGGTATTACTTCAGTTGTACAAGGTATTGGTGAGACCGCACCTGGACTACTGCATACAGTTTTGGTGTCCATACTTAAGAAAAGACATACTTGCTCTCGAGTCAGTACAAAGAAGGTTCACTCGGTTAATCCCGGGGATGAGGGGATGGACATATAAGGAGAGGTTGAGTAGATTGGGACTCTACTCATTGGAGTTCAGAAGAATGAGAGGTGATCTTATTGAAACATATAAGATTGTGAAGGGGTTGGATCGGGTGGATGCGGGGAGAATGTTCCCGATGATGGGTGAAACAAGAACTAGGGGGCATAGTCTTAGAATAAGGGGCTGCTTTTTCAAAACTGAGATGAGGAGGAACTACTTCACTCAGAGGGTGGTAGGTCCATGGAATATGCTGCCCCAAAAAGCTGTAGAAGCTACATCATTACATAAATTTAAAACAGAAATAAACAGTTTCCTAGAAGTAAAGGGAATTAAGGGTTACTGGGAGCGGGCAGGAATTTGGACATGAGTCTAGGTTCAGATCGGACATGGCCCTGTGGGTAGCGGAGCGGGCCCAGGGGCCGTGTAGCCTGATCCTGCTCCTATTTCGTGTGTCTAATTCTGTTAGATTCAGGAGATGGTTCTGTGATAGTAGATTGGCGGTTAGGATCAGATCAGCCATGATCTTATTGAATGGCGGAGCAGGCTCGAGGGGCCGATTGGCCTACTCCTGCTCCTATTTCTTATGTTCTTATGTTCTTATGACTCCTGCAACAGGCGTGCGATGCAGTAGACAATGGCTCGGATGAGCAAACCATGATGGAGGAAAGGATTTCTGATTATGTGTTTAGCAAGGTGAATATCACAAAGAAGTGGATCACCATTCTGTTAAGGGCTGGGCGTCCGGTAGATACCGCAGCTAAATGGACAGAAGGGAGGGAGCACAAGAAATCCCTAGAGAAGGCAGTCTGGCTGATGTGCTTTAAAAAGCAGGTCCAACTTCTGGACAGGCTCGTTGCAGCACAGGCAGCCGAGTTAAAGGAGTCAGCCCTGGAGATCCAGGACAAGTGTGATATCCGAGTGGTAAGGTCCGAAACTGAGATAAGCGAGATCTTAAGGAACAAAACCCAACTGTTTATTACACGGTGTAGCAGAGAAACATCTCTTACAGGCTGCAAGCAAAACACAGTGGCCTAGAAATTGGGTATAGCCCCGCTTGAGGCGTTAGAACTGGCGCTGTGCAAAATTTATAGCCAGACGAACCTTATCGCTGCCTGGTGAGATATTGGGTTGCATCGCCCCCAAAGGGGATTGAGGCACTAACTCAGACGTTGCACGGGGCTCCTAAGGCGCAAAAGTTCAGGCGCTACCCAATATCGGCGCGGACGGGCGCAGTGCAGGTGATCTCAATTACCGGAAACCACGAGACTTCCAGGCGCCAGCCGGCTCTTAAAGGGGTGGGTCAGTCAGCCTGAGCTGCTACACTCAACGCCCTGTAGGCCTCAGAATCAGCGCTCGCCCTTCTCTGGCGCAAGAAACTTGGTGAGGATGGAGAAGGTGAGACAGAGAGCAGAGCGCTTCAGCACTGAGGCTCTGGACCACTTGGTGTCTGCAGTTGAGCGCCGTCGAGATGTTCTGTATACAGGTAGACTATCCTTTATCCGAAAACCTCGGGACCAGCCGTGTTTCGGTTTTCGGAAAATTTCGGATTTCGGAAGGTGGGTCGGCGGGGGTCCGCGGGGGGGTCGGCGGGGGTCCGCGGGGGGGTCGGCGGGGGTCGGGGTCGGCGGGGGTCCGCGGGGGTCAGGGTCGGTGGGTGTCCACGGGGGGGTCGGCGTCGGTGGGGGTCCGCGGGGGTGTCCGCAGTCGTGGCTTGTCCGTCGTTGCTAGCCTGGAATGCAATGAAGTTCCGCATTTCCACCAACAGGTCGTCGTGCTCGGTCGGAACAGGGGCCGGCACCGCCGCGGGCTCAGAGCTCTCGTTGCTTTCGAGCCTTTGGAAGAGAGTCAGGTGGGTCGGCGGGGGGTCGTGCGCACGACTTACGCTGACCCTCTGCTCAGCGTAAGTCGGCAGGGGTCGGGGTCGGCGGGGGTCCGCCGGGGGGTCGGTGGGGGTCGGGGTCGGCGGGGGTCCGCGGGGGGGTCGGCGGGGGTCGGGGTCGGCGGGGGGGTCGGCGGGGGTCCGCAGGGGGGTCCGCGGGGGGTCGTGCGCATGACTTATGCTGACCCTCTGCTCAGCGTAAGTCGTGCGCCACTCTGGTCATGTCGTGCGCACGACTTACGCTGACCGAAAAAACCTTCGGTTTTTAGAGGTTTTCGGAAGTTCGGATAAAGGGTAGTCTACCTGTACTGACAATGGCAAGAGGCCGAATCAAAAGGCTTACCGGCGATCTTGGAGGGAGGTTTCTCAGAGGGTCAACTCCAACAGCTTGGCGACCAGGACCCCTGTTCAGTGCAGGAAGAAATTCAACGACCTCACTCGGGTCGTTAGGGTGAGTGTTGATTATGCAAACTTCTGATTCCCTCCATCTGCACCTAACTTCGAGGACCCTGTTGCCATGATGCCCCAATGGCCATCTGTCAGCAAGCACCCATGGCCCTTTCTGGGCACACACAAGAACATTTCTCTCAAGGCCACATGTAAGGGCTCTTGCACCATGGGGGGCATGAGATGATCTCTCAAGGCATCATGTAAGGGCTCTTGCACCATGGGGGGCATAGAAACATAGAGATAGGAACAGGAGTAGGCCATTCGGCCCTTCGAGCCTGCTCCGCCATTCAATGAGATCATGGCTGATCTTCGTCTGAGATCATAGCTGATCTTACCAGTTCAGTACCCCGTCCCCACCTTTTTTCCGTAACCCTTAATCCCCTTAGCCTTCAGAAATATATCCAATTCTCTCTTGAAAATATTTATTGAATTAGCCTTCACAGCCCTCTGTGGCAGGGAATTCCACAGGCTCACCACTCTTTGAGTGAAGAAATTCTTCCTCATCTCTGTTTTAAATGATTTGCCCGCTATTTTTAGACTGTGGCCCCTGGTTCTGTGCTCCCCGGCCATTGGAAACATTCTCTCTGAATTCAGCCTGTCCAGGCCTGCCATAATTTTATATGTTTCGATGAGATCCCCTCTCAATCTTCTAAACTCCAGTGAGTACAAGCCCAAACTATTTAATCTCTCTTCGTAGGTCATTCCCGCCATTCCAGGTATCAGCCTGGTGAATCGCCGTTGCACTCTTTCCATGGCAAGAACATCCTTCCGCAGATGGGGCGACCAAAACTGTACACAATACTCCAGATGCGGTCTCACCAGCACCTTGTACAGCTGTAGTAAGGTATCCCTATTCCTATACTCGAACCCCCTTGATATGAAGGCCAACATACCATTTGCCTTCTTAATCGCCTGTTGCACCTGCATGCTCTCCTTCAGTGACTGGTGCACAAGAACACCCAGGTCCCTCTGCACTTCCCCATCTCCCAATCTATTGCCATTTAGATAATAATCTACCCTCCTGTTTTTACCCCCAAAGTGGATAACCTCGCATTTATCCACATTATAGTGCATCTGCCACGTATCCGCCCATTCCCCCAACCTGTCCAAATCGCACTGTAGCCTCCTGACATCCTCATCAGAGCCCACCCCTCCTCCTAGTTTAGTGTCATCAGCGAATTTGGAAATATTGCATCCAATTCCCTGATCCAGATCATTTATATATATTGTGAACAGCTGGGGTCCCAGGACAGATCCTTGCGGCACCCCGCTGGTCACTGCCTGCCACTCCGAAAACGAGCCGTTTATTCCAACTCTCTGTTTTCTATCCGCCAGCCAGTTCTCTATCCACGTTAATACTTTGCCCCCAATCCCATGAGCCTTAATTTTGCATGATAATCTTTTGTGTGGAACCTTATCGAAGGCTTTCTGGAAGTCAAGGTACACCACATCCACTGGCTCTCCCCCATCTATTTTACCAGTTACTTCCTCAAAAAATTCCAGCAGATTAGTCAAACACGATTTACCCTTTGTAAATCCATGTTGACTCTGTCCGATCCTTTCCCCATTTGTCAAGTGCTCCGCTATTTTATCCTTAATAATGGACTCTAGCATTTTGCCCACAACCGATGTAAGGCTTACTGGTCTATAATTCCCTGCTTTCTCTCTACCCCCCTTTTTAAATATTGGGGTAACATTAGCTACCCTCCAATCCACGGGTACTGTTCCCGAGTCAATGGAGTTCCGGAAGATGATCCTTAGAGCACCTGCTATCTCCAGGGCCACCTCCTTAAGTACCCTAGGATGTAGTTTATCAGGCCCCGGGGATTTGTCGGCCTTCAGTCCCCTCAACTTACCCAACACCATATCCCTAGAGATACTAATTTCTGTCAGCTCCTCCCTCTCATTAGTCCCTATGTTTGCCGATATTCCTGGGAGGTTATTTGTGTCCTCCTTTGTGAATACAGAACCAAAGTATGAGTTTAATTGGTCTGCCATTTCCTTATTCTCCATTATATATTCTCCCGAATCGGACTGCAAGGGACCGACTTGGGATTTTACCAGTCTTTTCCTCCTGATATACCGATAAAAGCTTTTGCAGTCTGTCTTTATGTTTGCTGCAAGTTTACTTTCGTATTCTATTTTCCCCTTCCTGATTAATCCCTTTGTCCTCTTTTGCTGTATCCTGTACTGCCCCCAATCTTCCGGTCTGGTGCTTTTTTTTGCCAGTTGATATGCCCTTTTTTTTGATTTTATGCTGTCCCTAATTTCCCTCGTTATCCACGGTTGAGTCACCTTTTTAGGTTTATTTTTATGCCAAGCCGGTATAAACATGTTCTGGAATTCTTCCATTCTATCTTTGAATGCTTGCCATTGTCTATCCACTGTCAATCCCCCCAGAAACACCACCCAATCAATCTTACCCAATTCCCGTCTCATACCCTCGTAATTCCCTTTATTTAAGTTCTGGACCTTAGTCTCTGATTCAATTTCCTCACTCTCCATCTCGACTGAGAGCTCGATCATATTATGATCGCTCTGACCCAAGGGGCCTCGTACAAGAAGATTGCTGATAAGTCCCTTCTCATTGCACAATACCCAGTCTAAAATGGCCTGATCTCGAGTCGGCTCCTCGACATATTGGTCCAGATAACCGTCCCGAAAACATTCCAGGAATTCCTCCTCCTCAGAATTTTTACTAATTTGGGTAGTCCAATCAATATGTAAATTAAAGTCACCCATGATGACATGAGATGATCTCTCAAGGCATCATGTTACAGAACATCCCCTTCTTTCCACTTCAGTCCAAGCTGGCGACGATGCGAAAGGAGCAGCGTCGAACCAGTGGTGGACGTCCACAAGTGGTCACTCTCACGGATCTCGAGGAGAGAGTGCACCAGATTCTTGGAGGACGTCTGTCTGGTCCTGTTACCACTGCAGCTGCTGACCCCATGTTCGACAGCAAGGGTAAGGCTCTCACCTTTTGCAGCTGTCTCCTTCCACTTGGTCCCCCCGCCAGCATGCTTCCTCAGTGTGCCGCAATCTGCCATGCCTTCCCGCCAACCTGTCCTTTTGCTAAAGCCACTCTTCCACCTCCCTGCTTTCAGATGATGCATCACCAACTGGGGCTCCACACCCTGAAGCTGCCAGTGCCAGTGCCTCCGGAGGTGAGGATCAGGAGGAAGCCGGACCATCCGCTCCAAGCTCAGAGGAGCATACACATGTACAGACTGGGGATAGTAGGGGAGGGGGGGTGCTCTGAGGATCAGGCAGTTGCCGGACCAAGCGGCATGCAGCAACGCAAGGGGGGTAGGCAAGTTCGGCCACCGTCTCCCCGGAGGGCAAGGCAGGTAGTAATGACTGCTGCACAGAGTGCAGAGGAGGTGCGTCGCCTGGCTGAAATGAGCACCCAGGCCCGGCTCAGGCACACTGAGCTGATGGCTGCAGTGGGGAGGATGCCTCAGTCAATAGATACACTGGCAAAGAGTGTGTTGGACTTCGGGGCAACAATGGAGAGGACTCTCCAGGGCTTTGGGGCAACAATGGACAGGACTCTCCAGGGCTTCGGGGCAACAATGGACAGGACTCTCCAGGGCTTCGGGGCAACAATGGAGAGGTCTGTCGAGGGCTTTGGACCAACAATGGAGAGGACTGTCCAGGGCTTCGGGGCAACAATGGAGAGGTCTGTCAAGGGCTTTGGACCAACAATGGAGAGGATTGTCCAGGGCTTCGAGGCCGCTATGGAAAGGACTGTTCAGGGCTTCGGACAATCCCTGGAAAGGTCTGTCCAGGGCTTGTCCAAGGCAGTGGAGCGGTCAGCACCGGCCTTGTCCGAAGCAATGGAAAGAACTGTCTAGGGCTTCTCTGAAGCACTGGCACCTGGCTCACAGGTCCTCACTGCTGCCACGCAGTCACTTGCCGGCCTCATCCACACCCAGATTGAGGCAACGCGAACTCTCACTACAGCCACCCTATCTGCATCAGATAGGATCACCCCGGGCCCTTCCAGTCCCATACAAGGCCAGGAATCAGTGGAGCATGCGAATGTGGCGGATGAGCCGAGCCGGTCCCCTCAGAGAGCCAGTGTGTTGTCCGACAATGGTGCAGGCGTCCTCTCTCGGCAGGTGACCATTCCACATGCCAGCGCTGGCACATCTGCAGTGCAGCTGCCACCACCTGCAGTGCACACTGCTTCCAGCCATGCTCAGATCAAGCATCCTGCGTCCGAACCTCCAAGCCCAGAGGTCGGCCTGGCCATCCCTCAGGGGCTTCTGCGCTTCCAGACAGTCAGCAGGCGTCCCCCAGCCTTCACCCCACCACTGGGGTTCAATTACGTAGGAGCAGCAGGGAGGGAAGGGGCCGAGCGTGAAAGAGAAGTCATTCTCCATCAAGGGGCCAGCAGTAGAGGGAGGTACTGAGATGTTTCTTTGGCCAAAATCAAGGAGACCCTCACCTGTTGGAATTGTTGGAAATAGTTTGTTTAGTTTGGCGGCTTTGCCGAAGAGTTAACTGTTATTTTGTTAGTTATGGTTTCTGTTGACATGACGTTGTTTTGCTGTAATGAAAGACTTTTGTGACAATAAAGAGAAGTTTAAATGTACTATGGTGTACGTGAATAATTACAGTGATGCTGGCCTTCAGATGCTTTCAAACATCCAAAGTGCGCAGCAGTTAAGACACTCATCATTCCGCCAGAGGGGCCTCGATACGAGGCCTCATGAGCCAGTGACGGATGGCCCTTCCACTTTCAGGAGCCCTTCCATCTTCCTCCTCCTCCTCCTCCTCCTCCTCGTCCGCATGCTTCTCCTCCTCCTCCTCTGCCTGCTTCTCCAGGGTCAGAGGGAAGGTGATGAATTGGCGCCTTCGCCTATAAAGGGCAGCTGTAACTTGCCCGATGCAGCAGTGGACTGCAACCTGAGAAATATTCGCGATGTCCCCAATGGCTCACTGAAAGGATCCGTTCCCAAAAGATTGAGGCCAACAGTCAGTTTAGCGGCCACCGACAGAGAGGTCATGAACTGTAGATGCAGCTGCAGATCCTCAGTAAGCAGGTGGCACAGCTCAGTAACAACATCCATCCCGATTCAGAGCCTTCGCACACACTACTCCTCCGATATGTCAAGGTATGACCCCTAAAGATCCTCGCAGCATACCCTCGGATTGGGCGACCTCCATTGCCCCTCCTCCTTCTGGCCAATCCCGGCCCTCTCTCCCGCCACCTTTCTGCCCCTTCATTGTGTTCGGCCATGAGGCCGTGGCCCTCCAAAGCATCTCCCATTCCGATGCCAGTTGGTCAAAAGGCTGTTAGGTCTAGTGCTCCAACTGCTCCGGACAGGTTTGAGGGTCCCAAGTACTCTAATGCTAAATTCCAAAAACTCTGCTCCACAGTAGCTCACCAACTCTCTCCACCAACGATCGCAATGAACAGGCCAAGTGGCTGAAGCTTCTATGCTAGAGCTGTCCCCTTTAAATAGCGCCCCCCGACTCCGAGAAGGGCCTGCTAATGCTCCTTCGAACTGTCACTAATAGCGCTAGGCGTAAAGGCTCCGGGCGCCACCCAATATCCACTCAGGTGCCCCTAAAAGGCGTTGCACAATGAAATGACGTCATTATGTGCTTGCGCTGGCGGGCGCGTGCAAACACTTAGCGCAGGCGTTAAATGTATAGTCAATATGGGAGTTGTCGCTATCTTCATTGCGCCCGCCCCAACATTAGGTAACGTCCCAATTCTCGGTCTCTTTAGGCGCTAACCGCTGGCGCAAACAACCGAATTTCTAGGCCAGTATTTCTAACTGCACAATGCAAGATGGAGGATTCACCTCTGAGTCATACCCATAATGCAATGCCACATTACCTTAATAACTGGTGTACAGGACATTGAGTACATGACCCGTTACATTAAAATACTGGTGAATGTGAACCCTTACTCTTTGGCTCCATCTGGTGGATAACTTAAACATTACATCCCAGATTACTATATCCCTCCCCCTCTTAAGTATACATTAATTTCTTAACAACATTCTTAAAAAGTCCCATAAGGAAACCCGCTTAACGACACTCCATACTGAACGAATCTAGCAGGTCATTATAAATCTCTCTGGCGGCTTGTGAGGCCTTGGTGAACGTCTTACAGTCAAGTCCCTGCTTGGTTGTGGTAGAGCCACCTGCTGCTCCTGAGCAGTACTCAGAGTATTTGACTCTGCTACGATGGTTTCCTCTTGACGAAGGGGTCCAGGTGGAACTGGCTCTGTTCGTGGTGGTGGTACCACCGATGCATTTGGATAACTGGGGGCCAACTTGTCCTCCAACATCTCCTCTGGAACCTCCAGTTCGATTTCCCTTTGTCTGGTCAGTATCTGATCTACATGTCTGCATACTACCTGACCAGTTCCCACCA
Source organism: Somniosus microcephalus (assembly GCF_052327205.1). Classification (NCBI taxonomy): domain Eukaryota; kingdom Metazoa; phylum Chordata; class Chondrichthyes; order Squaliformes; family Somniosidae; genus Somniosus; species Somniosus microcephalus. The sequence goes on from NC_140988.1 coordinate 226,457,755, forward strand.
TGACCATATATGATACTGGACTGGTCATTGAGTCTATGACGCCAGGAATCCATTTTGGACCATAACTGAAATTCCTGGTAAGGACCGCATCTCCTTCTCCAAAACTGCGTCTCTTTGTCCTTCTGTCATGGTTCTCCTTTTGTTTGATTTGTCGGTTTTCCACCTTCCTTTTTAGGTCTGGGTGAACCAGGTCAAGAGTGGAGCGTAGTTGATGTCCTAACAACAGCTCAGCAGGAGAGAGTCCTGTGGTAGATTGAGGTGTTATTCTGTAGCTGAACAGAACTCGTGACACCTTGGCTGCCAAACTCCCTTCCGCACTTTTTATCATCATCTCCTTAAATGTTTGTACGGCTCTCTCCGCAAGTCCATTTGAAGATGGATGATATGGAGCTGAGGTCACATGCACTATGCCATTGTTTCTAATGAACTCTTTTGTTTCTGTACTCACAAAACATGTGGCATTGTCACTTACTATGATCTCTGGTAGCCCTTGATTACTAAAACTCCTACGCAGGCAGCCTATAGTAACAGTGGATGAAGCAGAATTTACAGGATACACATCCATCCATTTGGAATGTGCATCAATGATTATGAGGAACATCTTTCCCATGAATGGACCCGCATAATCTACATGTAATCTTCTCCATGGTTTATCCGGCCACTCCCAGGGGTGGAGAGGAGCCGCTGCTGGTGCCTTCCTGTGTACTTGACAAGTGCTGCATGTCTTGACTAGATTTTCTATCTCCTCAACTAGCTTTGGCCACCACAAGTAACTCCTTGCCAAGGCTTTCATATGCGAAACTCCAGGATGACACTGATGTAGTTGCCCTAGGATAGACTGTCATGCTGGCTGTGGAATAATCACTCATGCTCCCCACAACACGCAACCATCCTGCACACTCAGCTCTGTCTTCCTGACACTGTAAGGTGTGAAATCAGTCCCTTCCAGACGCTGTGGCCAACCCCTCATCACATATTCTCGGACTCTAGACAGTACTGGATCTTTACCTGTCCATGTCCTTACTTGTTCTGTGGTCACAATTGCCGTGTCCGTGTCCTCCAACATCAAAACTCGGTCCTCTGGAGCTGCATGGATAGGTGTACCTGGCAGTGGAAGATGGCTCAAGGCATCTGCATTCCCATGGTACTTGCCCGCCTTGTAAACGATGACATACTCATATGCCCTCAATGTCACTGCCCACCTCTGGATCTGGGGTGACACCATCTGTGGTACTGCTTTCATTTCATTAAAAAGAGATAGAAGAGGTTTATGATCGGTGCATATGGTGAATTTCCTGCCATATATGTACTTGTGAAACCTCTGTAACCCAAACATTACTGCTAATTCCTCTTTATCTAACTGGGAATAGGTTTTTCCGCTGGTGTCAGAGTTCGAGACATAAACCCTATCGGTCTTTCTGTTCCATCTTCCAAGCTGTGTGAAAGAACCACCCCCCACCCCGTACGGTGAAGCGTCACAAGAGAGAATGATGTCTTTCTCTGCATTGTAGTGAACCAGCACATCCGAGGACAGCATCAGTTTCTTGGACTGTTCAAATGAAACCCTCTGTTCCTCTTCCCACTGCCACTGTGTCTCCTTGCGCAGAAGTTTGTGAAGAGGTGCTAACACTGTTGACAAGTTTGGTAAAAATCTGTTATAATAGTTTAGCAGTCCCAGGTAAGCTTTTAACTCAGTCACGTTGGTAGGAGCTGGGGCCTCCTGCAGTGCTTGTACCTTCTCCTTGATTGGATGGAGCCCGGTGGCATCCACTCTGTGTCCCAGGAACATGGCCTCATTCCCCAGGAAAGTGCACTTACTCCTCTTGAGCCGTAACCCAGCCTTATCCAATCTTTGTAGTACCTCTCTCAGAGTGCTCAGATGCTCCTGGTCGGTTCTTCCCATCACCAGAATGTCATCCAGATAGATTGAAACATGTGGGATCCCTTGCAGTACACCCTCGATAGTCCTCTGGAAAATAGCTGGACTAGATGAGACGCCGAATGGTAAGCGGTTATAGGTAAACAAACCCTTGTGTGTATTTATGGTTACATACTTCTTGGATTCCTCATCTAGTGTAATCTGCAAGTATGCATGACTCATATCCAGCTTCGTGAATTTCTTCCCTCCAGCCAGGTTTGCAAAGAGATCCTTTGTTTTGGGAATAGGATACTGTTCTAGTTTAGACACCCTATTTACAGTCAATTTATAATCTCCACAGAGTCTTACCGAATTGTCCGGTTTTAAAACAGGTACAATGGGAGCTGCCCATTCTGAACATTTCACGGGTTCCAGAATATTCTCTCTCAAAAGACGGCCAAGCTCAGCCTCTACCTTTGGTTTCATGGCATACGGCACAGGTCATTGTTTAAAAAACCTTGGCAGTGCCTCCTTGTCTACATAAATCTTAGCTGGGGGGCCATTAAATGTGCCAAGTTCTTCCTTGAACACGTTCTCATGTTCAATCAACACTTCTTGTGAAGACAATTGTTTGCCTCCCTCTATTTGATTTATTGCTCCCCAATCTAATTTAAGTTCTTGTATCCAGCCCCGACCTAACAAGTTTGGTCCAGAACCCGATACTACAACTACAGGTAGCTGTTCCACGGTGTTCCTGTGTTGCACAGTTACAGCAGCTGTACCCAATGTCGTCACTCGTTCACCGGTATATGTTTTAAGCTGCATAGAGCAAGACTTTAACTCTGGAACTTTTGCACGGTTCCACAATTTTGAGTACTCCTCCCTATTCATTATGGTTACGCCGCATCCTGTATCCACTTCAAAGTTGACCTTAGAGTCATTTATTGTCAGTTGCAAAGTGATAGGATCCACTTTTGGAATGTTCTCTACCATACTATGCATTATGAACATGTCATCTTCTTGCTCAGCTTCTCCGCTCATGTGATGTGCTCCCTGTTTTTTCACTTCTCTTCCTAGGTTTTGTTTTCCTCCCCTTTTTGTTTGTATTCCTCCACGGTTGCTTTTGCCCTGCATGCCCGTTTTATATGTCCTTTTTTCCCACACTTGTGGCATGTTTCCTCCAGAAACCTGCATTCCCTCGCCAGGTGATCGCCATTGCATCTATAACATGCCTTTACATGCTCACGTTGTGGTGTCTGACACATATTTAACTTGTGCACAATAACCTGACTTCCAACTTGCTTTGTAGTAGACCAGTCTGAACCTTGTATTTCTTTTACATCTCAGTTCACTGTCTCTATGGCTTGAGCAAGTTCCAACGCTTTTTCATACGTAAGCCCAGTCTCGGACAATAATCTCCTCTGCATTCGATCATCCATTATCCCGCAAACAAGCCTATCTCTCAGCATGTCTTTCAGGATGTTGCCGTAATTGCAATCGTGTGCCAATTTTCTCAACACCGCTACATAGTCCAATACAGTCTCTCCCGGTTTTCTGATCCATGAATTAAATTTAAAATGCTGTACAATCTCACTTGGTCTGGGATTGAAATGTTCCTTCAGCAAGGCCACTAAGTTAGCAAATGTAATGTCTCCAGGCTTTTCAGGACTGCATAAGTTTCTCATTAAACTATACGTCTGACTTCCCACGGAAGTGAGCAAAATTGCTCTCCTTTTTCCAACATCGTCTATATCATTTGCTTCAAAGAAATGCATCAGCATCTCGCAGTACTCATCCCAGGTCTGAGTCTGAACATCAAAAGCAGAGATCTTTCCTACCATAGCAGCCATGATCGGTTATTCAGCGCTCTTTTTTGTTTCGTCTTCAAGATGTGATCTGTTGATCCTTGTCGCCAATATGTGATATCCGAGTGGTAAGGTCCGAAACTGAGATAAGCGAGATCTTAAGGAACAAAACCCAACTGTTTATTACATGGTGTAGCAGAGAAACATCTCTTACAGGCTGCAAGCAAAACACAGTATTTCTAACTGCACAATGCAAGATGGAGGATTCACCTCTGAGTCATACCCATAATGCAATGCCACATTACCTTAATAACTGGTGTACCAGGACATTGAGTACATGACCCGTTACCTTAAAATACTGGTGAATGTGAACCCTTACTCTTTGGCTCCATCTGGTGGATAACTTAAACATTACATCCCAGATTACTATAACAAGGCTCTAGCAGGGGAGAAGTTACTGGTAGCATTGCAGGCCCTGAATCAGGAAAGGGTACATTTAATGGGAGAACATAAGGCCAAGTTGGAATACCTATAGTGCCAAGTCACCGAAGCCAAGGGTAATGAGTTGAGGTTGCGGGAAAAGAGCGCCCGCCTAGCAAGACAAGTAAGGGAACAGGAGGAGAAAGTAAAAGAGGTAAAGGCAGCTTACAAGTTAGCGAACGAACAGAGGTTTGAAGATGCAGATCATGGTCCCTGCAAGGAACAGATAGAAAATCTGAGCCTGGCCTTGAGGGAGGCAAAAGGCGTGGTGTGCCTCATAAGCCCGAAGGCAGGCCAGGCGGATTTTATGGGGAACGAGGGGAGAACGGTTCAAACATCACTGGTAGTGCCCAGGAACGACCCTGTTGAGGAACAGGAGGTCTCACGACCGCCACCCGTAGCACCAGGTTTTAGCGAGGTCTGGCAGCAAGAGGGGGGCGGACTCAGGGGTGGGAGCAGAGGTGGAACAACCCCCGGCAGAGAGGCCGGAGCCGGGACCGATGTGCCCAGCCTGGCATCGGAGGTTCGGCCCACCCGTCAATGGCACCGACGAGGGACCCCTCCAAAACCAGATTGTATTACCCTATAGCACCCAACAGCTCAGGGCTATGGTGAGCCATATCCCAAAGCTTTCCGAAAAAGGGGACCACTCGATCCACTTCAGGGAAGTAGAGCAGGCAGCCAGCATCAACGACTGCGATGGTGCTGAGCAGGCCAAAATGCTGCTATTCTCTCTGGAGAGTAGGCTCCTCCAATCCCTCTCTGACGAGTGTCAGAAGGGGTAGTACGGGTATGAGGAGCTCAGGGATGAAGTTCTGGAGGCCATGGGGATGAATGAGGGAAGTCCTTTCTCCTGTGTGGAGAAGACCGTCCAGCTCACAGGGGAAACCCGCAGGCTTTCGCGGACAGGTTATGGCCGATTTATAGGAGCGCCTGTCCTGGGGCACCTAATCGGGCATTCCTGAACCAGGGTCAGCTGGCCCATTGGCTCCGTTGTCTGGTGGCAAACAGCTTGCCATAGGTCCGGGCCAAGGCGGAAGTCTGGTTCGACCCCAAGAATCCCCACACCACCGAACTTATGGTGATCAGACAGTTGACCCTAGCCTATAAGAACAGTAGGGGGACCAATGCACATCCACCTAAGGGGAAGGTGCATGAGGTAAAACCCGGACAGGGTAGGAAGGAGTGGCATCAGGAAGGGAATAACCCTTCTAGCACTAAGATGAATTGCTACGGGTGTGGGGAGGATGGCGACTGGAGGAAGGAGTGCAAAAACCCTTGGAAAGATAGCAAGAACTCCACAACCCCAGCCCAAAAGGTAGAGGCAGGGATCCCTCCCGCCGCGATTGAATCATTTTTGGACACCATGAGGTCCTTATTGACTGGCCATGGGAAAGTAGCAGCCATTACCGGTGCTCTGAGCCCATCAGCCCCATCCAACCCACAGCCATGACTAGAGCCAGCGCAGCCTGTTTACCTGTGTTCCCTTCGATACGATGAATGGAAGAGACCCCTCGTGGAGATGCAGGTAGAAAAGGTGAAGGGGACCTATCTGTTGGACATGGGGGCATCATGCACCGTGGTCCATTCAGATAACCCCACCACCTCACCTCTATCTAACGGGGTCCCATACAGTCTGTCGTGATTCACAGGCAAAGAACAGGCTGGCTCGTTTTCCATCCCGCTCGCCATTCGGTTAGGAGCACTCCGCTCCAAGTGGACCTGTGTCCTGATGAGATGGGAAGTGGAGGGTGGAAGAGGGGTCCTGGGAGCCGACTTTATTGTAGGCCACAGGATCCTGGTAGATTTAAGGAATCATTGCCTATGGGGAGCAAGTACAGGAAAGGACGGCGAGGTAGTAGTCATCCCAGGGAAAGAAGGGAAGGAGACCCTGTGCACCATGAAGCCCAAAGAGGGTTATAACCTCGAGCTCATGGTCAGTAACACCCCAAAAGAGTTCCAGGCATTTGTGCGTGCCCACCTAGCCACATTTGCCATGCACAAACACGACTGCAGGAGGGTCAACGGGTTTGAGGTCAGCATAGACGGGGACCCCATGGCCCGACCACAGAAACAGTATAACTTCCCCAGGGAAGCGGAGCCAGACATGGAAGCAGCCATGTCCTCCTTAGTGCAGCAGGGAGTCCTGAGACCGATAGCCACCCTGTAAACTCTCCACTGTGGCCGGTTAGAAAGCCGGACAATTCCTGGAGAGTCACAGTGGACTATCGGGTGCTCAACAGCAACATCCCAGCCTGTGCACCCACGGTAGCAACAGTTGCCGACCTGATAGGAAGTATCCCAGCATCCGCGACCACCTTCATGGTGCTGGATATTTCCAACGGGTTTTGGTCCATCCCTTTAAGGAGGGAGGATCACTACAAGTTTGCCTTTACGTTTAAAGGGCAACAGTACACCTGGAACTGTTTGCCTCAGGGCTTTCACAACAGCCCCAGCATCTTCCATCAGTGCATGGCGAACAATTTAAAGGGTTTCAGTCAGCCCAGACAGTTAGTACAGTATGTGGATGACCTGCTCCTGTTCACGGATTCGAGAGAGGAGCATGGCCCACTACTGGCTGAACTACTGGAGCTGCTGAGGCAGGAGGGTTTCAAAGTAAACCCAAAGAAATCGCAGATCAGCCAGCAGAAGGTGAAATTCCTGGGCCTGACCGTACGCGCTGGGGAAAGGGCCATAGATAAGGTTAGGAGGGAGGCGGTACATGAGTTACCCGTCCCCAACACAGTTACGGGTGTGAGGTCATTTTTAGGGCTAACCGGGTACTGCAGAGACTTCATTGAAGACTATGCAGCCACAGCAGCCCCTCTGCTCCGACTCCTACACAAGGGAGTGGAGTGGGTTTGGGATTAGGGTTGCCAGGCAACATTTGTCAGGCTCAAGGAGCATCTGCAGATCGCACCAGCTCTAGGGGCCATAGATGGGGGGAAAGAATTCTTCCTGGAGGTAGCAGCCAGCGGGAACAGCCTGAGTGCTGTGCTGCTCCAAGAGCGGCATGGCCGGCTGAGGCCGATGGTCTACTCCTCCAGGATACTCACAGATGTGGAGAGGAGCTACTCCAACTGTGAGCAGCACCTCCTGGCCACACATTGGGCTGTGAAAAGATCACTGATCTTCACAGGCACCTCTCCCATCACCCTCCTCACCCATCACACACCCACCCAGATGCTCCTGGATGGGACGATCAAGGATGGAACGGTGAGCAGTGCCCGCATTGCTCGCTGGACCCTGCTCCTCTCACAGATGGATCTTAAGGCGAAGGGTCTCTGCGAACCAAAGCTCGCAGCCAACCTGGTATATCCTGGAACAGCCCATAGAAGGGGTTTGGGAAGTGAACATAGGTTTACGGGCCGGGATACATCCCACGGGCCGCGAGATCTATGTAGACGGCTCCAGCACGGTATCTGCTGGCGAGCGACTCACGGGGTGCGGAGTTTATGACCCAGCGGCAAATGTTGCCCTGGCGATTAAGCTCCCCAGCACCATGAGCGCCCAGCAGGCTGAACTGTCCACGGTAGTGTACGTCGTTACACACCCCAAAATCTTCCCCACCCCATACACAATTTGCTCGGACAGCATGTTTACATGCAATTCGTGTACGGAGTACCTGGCCATCTGGTCCCGCCGCGAATACACCTCCGCCGACGGGAGACCCCTCACCGTAAAACCCCTGCTGGAGAAAATCCTAGCGGCAGTGAGGGAGGAAGGGGAGGTCTTCATTCACAAGGTGAAGGCCCATCCTCCACAGAACCCCGTAGTCAGGGTAACCAGCAGGCTGACATGCTGGCTAAGGAGGGTGCCCGCACAGGCACTTTCTGGGACCCGTATGGGTCCAGATCCATGGCAGCAGTCAGAGGTAGGGACGGGACACAAGGGAGTGTAGGGGTAGCTTTAGCCCTGGCCCTTAGGATGGTCCAAGCCCAAGACCCCATCCTCAAAGCCGTCCTCAACGCAGTGACTGAGGGAAAAAGGGTAGAGGGCCCTTACGGCGCAGCAGCCATCTCCGTAAAAGAAGGCATGCTGTTCAGGGGGGGAACAGCGGGTTGTGCCGCAACAGCACTGGAGGGAATTCCTTCAACTGGCCCATAAGGGTCCAGGAGCGGGGCATCCCGGGCCTGAGACCACCTGGCAGCAGGTGGAACAGGCGAGATGGTGGCCAGGACTCAGGGAAGATGTCCGCGAGTTCTGCGTCGGCTGTCTGGTGTGCGCTGCTAATAACCCTGACCCCCATAAAAGGAAGGTACCCATGGGACACATCAGGAGGGTAGAGGGACCATGGCAGTCAATACAGGTCGACTACATCGGGCCCCTACCCAGCGCCCAGGGAGGCTATAAGTGCTGCCTAGTCCTGGTGGATGTGTTCACCAAATGGGTAGAAGCCTTCCCCTGCAGAACAGCCACAGCTCTGGGTACGGCCAGGATCCTGGTCCGGGAAGTGTTCTCGCGATGGGGGCTACCGCAGTATGTGGAGTCCGACCAAGGGAGTCACTTTACCGGGCAGGTAATGCAGAATACCCTTATGCTGCTAGGCATCGAAGGGAAGTGGCACGTTGCCCACAACCCACAGTCATCAGGGATTGTGGAGAGAATGAATAGGACCTTAAAAGAAAGGTTAAGGAAGGAGACGGTGGACTCGCCTCAAAAATGGGCAGATGTCCTACCGCTGGTCCTGATGGGGATCCGGGCCAGCCAGTCAAAAAGCACGGGGTACTCCCCGCACGAGCTGATGACTGGCAGGGCTATACGGACCCCCACCCATGTACTAGCCCCGGTGCTCACCGAAGGTCAGCTCAGACAGGTAAACTGGGACAGGTTCGCCAGAAACCTCTTCGAGCACCTTAAGCAGGTCCACGGGCAGATGGCTGGGAACATGGGAAAGCAGCATCGGAGCAACCGACTGCTGCTCGAACCCCGAAAACACCACGAGTGGGAGGTAGGAGATCAGGTCATGGTGAGGAACTATGCTCGGGTAGGAAGTTTAGAACTGCTATACATGGGGCTCTACAGCACTGTAGACAAGGCAAGCCCCATGGTATACGCCATTAAGATGCCTCGGCGCACCAAATGGTTCCATATTAATCAGTGTAAACTGTTAAAACCCGAGACGAGAAAGCAGTCAGTTGGGGTAAGGTCTGAGGGTAGAGATCCTCAGCCTGCAGCGGGAACAAGTTCAAGCAGGCGCTGTGGCTTGTTTAAGGGGAAGGGCCATCCTGCCCACCGATTGGGACACTCCCCCACTCTTCTGGGATCTAGAGGAGGAGGGACCCAAGGGCAAAAACCCCGCCCCTGACCCAGGTTTAGAGGAGGAGGGACCCGAGGGCGAAGAGCCCGCCCCTGACCCAGGTTTGGGACCTGGGGGCAGAGACTCTCAGTCTGCAGCAACAGGCTGCGGAGAGTTACCTGCCCCTAGCCCAGGTTTGGGAGAGGTAAAGCCTGAGGAAGAAGATCCCCGGCCAGCGGCAGTGGTAAGCCCACAGACTGCACCGGAGGGGACAGCGGTTCGGGTTAAAGGCCCACCAGCCAAGAAAACCCCACCCGCCAAAGTCCCTAGAAGGTCCCCATGGACGCCCCAGCCAAGGAAACCATGGTCACCGGCTCCCCATTTTAAAGGGGCAGCCTCCCGAGTTAGGGGTAAGTCCAAGGACAGCAGACACAGGCTGCGAGGGACCGGAAGTGCAGGACAGTGCGGTCACGCTGAAGAGATCGGTTTGCCGCAGCCCAAACAGGGATTAGGCTGGCCGCCCGGAGACGGGCGGCGGATGTATATAGTTTAAGTAATGTAAGTTTAGATAATTTAAGTTTAGGTATTTTTAAGTTTGGGTGTTCAGCTTAAGTTAAATAAGGTGATGGGTAGCTTTAAATAAGTAATAATCTGCTAAGAGTGTGTGTACTTGAGTCGAGGTCGCGAGACCCGACTATATGTTCTTGTATCTTTTGCAGAAAGAGTTTCAGGATAAAGGGGGTCGTAATCCTACTCGCCCTGACAGGACTGAACATTGGAAAGCGAGGTGACGTGGAGGAATCCCACATCTCTGGGTGCTCAGGAGAGAGAGCACTGATAGTGACCGATGGAAGTGGCGAACGGGACGTGGAGGAGACCGCCGTCTACGTCCACGAGGGAAGCTGGCCAGGGTGGCTGGGGTCTAATTCATCTCAGTACTCCAGCCAGACCGGGTTCACGTACGGGGAGGCCTCCCTCCTGTGCCCCAGGGTACAGGTCATTACCACAAGGGTTAGCGTCACTGTAGGGAAACGTGTATGTTTAATATGCAAGGGACAGATACCTCTGGATAGGTGGTGGTGGCTCAGAAAGCTGAGCAAGGATATAAGAAACCCTGCAGTCGAGTGGGAACGGTTGGGGAACAATACCCACCGGATGATTACAGGGACTCACGGGGGATTGAGTGTGTGCTGGGACAAGTGGTGGGAACCGGATCAAGGGATTTATGTCTGTATGTGGGGGTCAGAGAGGGTCTGCCCCACAGGCATATCCATCATTTTCCACCGGCAGTGGCAAGACGCCGGGGAGGGGATGAAGTGGGATACCAGCCTGAAGGCGTGCGCGGTCCCATACTCTCCGATCCCAGTCAATGCCACTGAGCTTGTGACCCGCCCCCGAGAGCCCCTGCCCATGACGCAGGCAGCGAGGACACACAGGGAAGGGTGCCCCGCCACCACCAAGGGACCAGGGAATGGGTTGGTACTAGTGCCTATGGATCAGGTGCTGTACCAGGGGGTACACTACGTGGTAGCCTCCGTGATTTTAAATCTCACCGAGGTTCACTTACCGGAGTGGTGCCCCCTAAAGAGACAGAGCAGCTATACCAGGCCCTATTAAAGGAGATGTTCAGAAAATTTTACGAGTTCGATTTCGCCAATGTCGACAAAACCGAACTGTACACCACACACCATGAGCTTTTGGGTAATGTAGGGAGGCAAAGAAGGGGAGCATGGAATGATGTTTTTACTGCATTTAACACTGGGTCCTCTGTCATCAACAGTTTAGACGACATAGAATTACAGACCCAGATAAACGGTTTAAAAACTCAGTTAAAGAAAATCCTAATGGATGAGAACAAAGTAGTGGGCTCGGAGTTACATGAGGACCAGGCCATGATGGTCCATTTTAAAAGAAATCATAGCTGAGCTGGAGAAGCACGCAAAGATCGTGAATGCCCTCATAAGGGAGGACAGAAATGCTTCTGACCAGGCTGCACAGAACGAGGTGTGCGTGCTGTACGGGACTTGGTAGCTGGGCAAGAGCCACAGTAATCTGGAGGATTTAAAACAGGGTTTAGTCCCCTTCTGGATCAGCAACAAGCACCTCGCAGCCCTCCATACGTTTGAGAATGCATTAAGCCCGTGCCAACTCCGGCTAGCTTCGGAAGCCTACCCGGTCCCAGTGGATTGTGGACAGTCTAACCATACGATCATGGGTATAGTAGTTAGGATGCCAGTCATGGGTAGGACAGCCTGACCCGCACCGGTATACAGGGTCGAGAACATTGGAGTCATTCAAGGGGGTGCACACATTCGTTTCACAGCGGTCCCACCTTACGTCATAAAGTGGGAGCACGCTATGACAGGTACTGACCTCTCGGGGTGCCGGAGCCGGGGAGCACACATAATCCTGTGTCCCCAGCACTTGAACGCCTATTCAAAACCATAGTGTGGGTTCAGAGCTGCTGGCGCAAAACCTATAAATTGGACCATGGAGGCAGTGGCACAAGGCCATGTTCCCCCGTAGGTAGCATATATAGGAAGTGGGAGATATTGTGTCACCACAGGAGCACCCCACTACCAGCATGGACAGCATAGCTGGTGTCCGGTTAGTGACAGCAGTTACTGCTTTAAACCCGAGGCAGAAGTTCAAGTGGCCCAGGAATGAATTGTCCCCATTCCTGAACCCTCCACTGTTCACCTCACTGTAAAGGAGAATTTTACCAATCTACAGAAGTATGTAGCACATTTCGGCTATGAAATTCCCCCTCTCCCAGAATATCTTACCAAAATACTCAAAGCAGTACTAGTCTTACAGAAACATTTTTACACTCTGGAGCAGAAAACAGTAGAGATAGGGGCTAAGATATTGGACATTGTAGTTCCACCCTGGTGGGACATTTTTGAAAACATAGAGGTCCCTTCATGGATTAGACTGGCTTCCCACATCCTCGTGGTTTGCCAGCTGGGAATAGTATTGTACCTAGTATGCACTCAGTACAAGGGAAAAGGTCAAATACTAGAATTCCGAAACCAAAGGACCTGGAAGGAACATTATGTTAAGGTGGAGGGAGATATACCTGTTTGAATTGGCTGTTTGTATTATTGATTAAAGATTGTTGTTTTTTTGTGTTTGGTTGTTTTTAATAAAGATTTTCAACGTGTTGTTTGTAATAAAGATGATGTGTACCAAGTGGTAGGGTACACAAGTGCAAGGGTGTTGGACCCCTCCATGCTTGGATGTGTGTAAACGACTGTAATTATTCTATGTATGCTTATGTACACTACATTTGACAGAATGGGAAATGCATGTGTCGTGGATATCTTAGATAGGTAATTGCAGGGGAAGATTTAATGTGGAGGGTCGGAAATTTTGCTCACCTTATCAGGATGATACTTAAAGCAAGTTTAGTATCAACAGGGGGGAGTGTAGGGTTCTCAAAATTCCCACATTCCCCAAAGTTATGGATAAAGGGACCCTGTATGGACAAGTTATGAAAAGGCAGGGTACCCAAAATGGCTTCTGCAACCTAAAGGTACAGGGTTTTAAAAGCAAGGCGCTGCAAACAGGCAGGCACCTTTTTCAAACCTGAAACGAAACTTAAAATGCATAAATCTGTGAAGAGACTTTGTGGAGCCAGACAGTTAAAGCAAACACAGAATATGCATTCCATTCACCTTGAAACAGATCAGGTTAGAATGGGCCCCAATCAAGGCCATTAGGTTTCTGCATATTTAATCAGTAACAGCTCACAGAAGCCATCGAGTCAGGAAACCCGATTGAGTTTCATACATAACCAACAGCCAGGACATCGAAACCATTAAAACACAGAGACAACCATTTCAGGAGTCGTTAAAGTAAATAGCAATAATCAATTTAAATGAGCCCGCCAAAAGTTAGACAAAGGACTGACCTGATTTGGCGCGCAGATAAGGAATGAAGAATCGGGTATAATTGTAGGCCCATCGGTAGTGATCGGCCTCTTAGCTCTCTTATCATGCTTGCTCTTGGCTCTTAGCTCTTGCTCTTAGTTTTCTCGTGCCCTGGCCTCGTGGCGGACACTCTTCTTGCTCCCCGCGCCGCTCAACACCAAGGACACCCATTACTACACCCAGGGCCCAACGCGGGAGGAGAACGAGACCCGAGTTCGAAACCACACAGGACACACAGGCCACAAACGGGCAGACGAGACGAGATGAGACGAAGAATACAGTAAACCGATAAGAGCAGAGAAGGGCAGCGAAAGACGCGTTGGGGAACAAACGCCTAGTTATAACTGGCGTTTGGTGAATAAGTTGGCGTTACATGCATGGACAGTAAAACCTCAATTTAAGAATATGCTGGTGTTCAAAGAATGGGTAGCAAAATCAAGGCAAACGGCCTAGTTATAAGCTGGGGTTTGTCACATGGACAGTAATAGCCCAGTTGAAGAATAAGCTGGTGTTCGATGCATGGATAACAAATCATTAGACGGTAAAGACCGCCAACCGACCCCCGACCACAGCAATACCGTCGGCGACCGCCCGAAGGAGAAGAAGGCCCATCGCGACGAAGTACTCGATGAAGACGTGAACGGAGAAAAATGGAGGGTGCCTCGCACAAACAACTTCAGTGCCGCGCCCTGTGACCACGTGGTGACAGGATACCCCAAAGGACAGAAAGAGCGGACCTCAAACCCCACCATCTAAAGCAACAGGTTTTGAATTGGTGAGCATGAATTCCTGGCCCCTCATAGCTTAATCTAGTTAGGTATTGGGGGTGGGATAAGGATAAGGGGATTGTTAATGTATTTGTTTCCCTCGATGTGCCGTGTGTTCCCCATTCCCATGTAAGTGTATTAACTGTTTATGCCTGTAACAATACCAGTAATTCTCAGTAGTATTGTGTTTTATTCAGCCTTTTAATAAAATTTGGTTTTCTTGCACCAAACCACTTGTCTACTCGATTTTCTGTATCGCCGCCTGTACCTAGGTCCGGTGTCTAGAACCCAGGGGGTGTGGGAGTGATTTGAACCACTCAGAGACAGTCAGGGACAGAGCTGACTGGGCACACACGCCAAAATCCCCTACACCTTTAAGTGGTGGTGAAAGACTAGGCCAACCATTACTGGCCATTAGACTGCACCCGATACTGGCCCACCTGTTGAGCAGTAAGCCAATCACCAACGCATTTACCGCTGAGATCAGCACTACAAATCATGTAAATGAGGAGTCAACACGAATTTTGCGTCCTGCCTGGACCACTTTGAACTGGCACAGCTAAATAGTGCTGGGCCATGACACCGCCCGTTTTCAGGCCATATCCAATTTCTAGGCGACTGGGTTTTTGCCAAGTGTAAAATCCAGCCCGAATTCCAGTCAGGGGCAGAGACTTGGGCGAGTCCCACACCCTACGTCAAAAGACTTTGTTGGGAGTATGTTTAAAAGAGTTCTAGGCTTCACTACCAGTTCCACCCATTATGTTTTCCTTTTACCCAAAGGAAGCTGCTTGAGTTCCGTTGTGGGCTTAATTAAGGCACAAAGATTGCCTGAGAGGGGAGCCATTATTTTTCAAAAATGGCCATTTTCTTCCTTATGAGCCGTGAAAAAAAAGTTCTCAGATGTTCCTGAGCTTCAATCTCTCACTGTCAGGGAGGTAGGATTCCACTTCAACTACCATTGGCTCACTGGGGTGGGCACTATTGTTGTGCCTCTACAGGGGTGGGCCACTTACCATGACTGTTTAAATGATCCTATCCCTGGGTGTTTGGACACTACATTGCCTTTAAAATTTAAACATGGCACCCGTCTCCTCTGGCCGGACTTTCTGGCCTCACTATGATACTCTCGATGCGTTCCTACTGGCACTATCTCCCAAAATTCTTGGGTCTTTTCTGTACTCACTTTCATTTTCAGGAGTACAGTTAAATGCCATGGAAGTAAAAACAATCCAGAATTTGCTGTCTCTTCTCAGCCTCTGAAAATTCCGCAGATAAGAAAATATTTCAGAAACTATGACCTTGGCCCTACCTGGGACTTCACAGTGTTGTATAATGTATGGACTGTTTAATATTGGGCCGTATTTTCCGTGCGGAGGCCTCCGATCTGGAAAAAATCTACGGACTTACCTAAGGGCTCCTGAGGTGCATATACTTCCAATCCTGGGCCTCTCCAACTCGAAATGTGCAGGGTCCACGTATCCCAGAGGTGCATATGGTTCGCAAATGTCCCTAGGATCACGTGGGCCATGGGGAGCCAATAGGAGAAGGGAATCTCCCTTCATACACTTGACAGATAGACCTGTCAAATATTGGCCTGTTACATTGAACAACTTCTCCTTTGACTCCACTCACTTCCTCCAAATTAAAGGTGTTGCTATGGGAACCCGCACGGGTCCCAGCTATGCCTGCCTTTTCGTGGGATATGTGGAACATTCTTTGTTCCAGTCCTACTCAGGTCCCCTCCCTCACCTCTTTTTCTGGTACATTGATGGCTGTATCGGTGCTATTTCCTGCTCTCGCCCTGAACTAGAAAATTTCATTCACTTTGCTTCCAATTTCCACCCTTCCCTCACCTTCACATGGTCCATCTCCGACTCTTCCCTTCCCTTCCTCGACTTTTCTGTCTCCATCTCTGGGGAAAGGCTATTGACAAACATTCACTACAAGCCCACTGACTCCCACAGCTACCTGGACTACACTTCCTCCCACCCCACTTCCTGTAAGGACTCTATTCCATTCTCCCAGTTTCTCCATCTCTGCCGCATCTGATCTGACGATGCTACCTTCCATACTAGTGCTTCCAACATGCCTTCCTTTTTCCTCAACCGAGGATTCCCCTCTACTGTGGTTGACACGACTCTTAACTGTGTCCGTTCTATTTCCCGCACTTCTGCTCTCACCCCTTCCCCTCCCTCCGGAACCATGATAGGGTTACCCTTGTCCTCACCTTTCACCCCACCAGCCTCCACATTCAACGGATCATCCTCTGCCATTTCCGCCACCTCCAGCATGATCCCACCACCAAACACACCTTCCCCTCAACTCCCCTTTCAGCATTCCGAAGGGACTGCTCCCTCTGCGACACGTCTATCACCCCCAACACCCCTTCTCCTTCGCCCGGCACCTTCCCGTGCAAGTGCAGGAGGTGCAACACATGCCCTTTTACCTCCTCCCTTCCCACTGTCCAGGGCCCCAAACACTCCTTCCAGGTGAAACAGCGATTTACTTGTACTTCTTGCAATTTAGTATACTGTATTCGCTGCTCACGATGTGGTCTCCTCTACATTGGGGAGACCAAACGCAGATTGGGTGACCGCTTTGCAGAACACCTCCGTTCAGTCCGTAAGGGTGACCCCGAGCTTCCGGTCACCTGTCACTTTAATTCTCCGTTCCACTCCCACTCAGACCTCACCGTCCTCGGCCTCTTGCACTGTTCCAATGAAGCTAAACATAAGCTCAAGGAACAGCATCCCATCTTTCGATTAGGCACTTTACAACCTTCTGGACTCAACATAGAGTTCAACAATTTCAGACCATAACCTCGGCCCCTATCCTTTTTTTTACCATTTTTTTTTCTCTCTCCCACATGGCTGCTGTCTTTCATTCTGCCATTTACACTTCATCTAGTGCCATATTTTGTTCCTTAACTTGTCCCATTACCATCCCCTTTTGCCTTGCACCATCACTTAATCTCTCTTAATGTCTCTTAATCTCTCCTGCCTTCCATCCTATCACAGGCCTTCCCTTTTGTTCTTTCCTCCCCACCCCCCTTTCCCTGCCTCTGCACTTGCTTAAAAACCTGTTCGATCTCCAGTTCTTTCCAGTTCTGACGAAGGGTCATCGACCTGAAACGTTAACTCTGTTTCTCTCTCCACAGATGCTGCGTAACCTGCTGAGTATTTCTAGCATTTTCTGTTTTTATTTCTGTCAAATATATGAATGGAGATAACCCCCAAAACACTGTAACAAATTTTTTTAATGAGTTGAAATTACAATAAATTAAATATTTTAAACAAAAATTTAATTTTTTGAAAAAAATAATTAAAGTTTTTCACGGGGCTAAAAATAAACTTACCTTTTTTAAAGTATTTTAAAATGATAAATGAGTGAATTTTTAAAAACTTTTTTCAAATCTGATGCTGGTAAAAGCAGGCCTTATGCCTACTTTTACCAGGCATAAGATTTCTAAGGGTTTTCTGCGGGCGGAGGTTCTCCAGAAAGCGGAACTATCCGCCCGCAGAGGCCCTTCTCCAGGGCAGGCATCCGATCTGTCAAGAGCATTCTTGACAGATCGGAAATGCCGGTTTTCAGCGCATGCGCTTCACATGCCTGAAATCAGCCTTTCTGATGTCCCTACTGGTGTGTACACAGTGCGTACACACCCGTAGGTATCGGAATATACGGCCCATTATGCATACAATCTCTAAAATGATGTCTAATACACAGGCTCTTAAGATACAAAAGGTATAGGGGGAAAAGTTCGGTACCTTCATGCCTCCTGTTAGTGCCAGCAGATGGCACTAATGGGGTGCTAGGGCATTATCACTGGGGCGAGGCAAATCCAGCGCCGCATGGCAAATCCCGCCCCCCTGCAGCGCCACCGCTAACAGTTATTGCTGGGAGCCTCAACACCAGGTGCATTGTGACATCAGTGAGTGTGCAACTCATGTGCAAAATTGATTGTTGCCACCCACCTTAGTGCCTGGAGGAAACAGCGACAGGGAGAGCTGGTGTGAAGCACCAGGAAGCTGGCTCCAGGGATGTTATTTAAAGGGATCATCAGTAATGAGTCGCAGCTGTAGGTTAGTCGAGTTTCAGTGCTTTCTTGTCAGTTTCACAGAGTACAACAGTCTCATTCCATGATTTCAAGGTTATTTAGTATCAGGAGTGTTGTGGCAACTAAAAAGTAGCTACATTTATTCTTTAAAAAATCAAACTGCTACACTTGGTTACATTAATGGGGGCTGTACTGGCAGTCGACCTCGCCCTCCAGGACCTACAGTGGAGGGAGCAGAGGCAGCGAGAAAGATAGGAACATGTGGCCAGAGGGAGGAGGAGGGCCATCAGGGCTCTCAACAGGAGACCTTACCCTCAGAGAGTATTCCGAGAGCACTTCTCCTACATCCAATTAAGCAAGGAGCAGTATATTAGAAGGCTACGCTTCACCAAGTAGGTGATCACAGAACAGGGGTGAGAGCAGAAGTGTGGTAAATAGAACGGACATGGTTTGTGGAACATCTCCGTTCAGTCCCTAAGGGTGACACTGAGCTTCCGGTCACCTGTCACTTTAATTCTCCGTTCCACTCCCACTCTGACCTCTCCGTCCTCGGCCTCTTACACTGTTCCAATGAAGCTCAACGTAAGCTCGAGGAACAGCATCCCATCTTTCGATTAGGCACTTTACAGCTTTCTGGACTCAACATCGAGTTCAACAATTTCAGACCATAACATCTGCCTCGATCATTTTTTTTCTCTCTCATGCCCTACCACCCTCACCAAAATGGCATCTGGTGTGGCCCACGCCAGAAGTGTGCGCACATGGAGCGGACGCCATTTTCAACACAAAACGGCACCCATAGCACCGAAAAATCAGGCGCTATCGAGCCAAATTTGTAGGCCTTTATCTGTAATAGCACAACATGAGATTAGAAACTGCATCAAACTTGCATTTGATCCTACTTTACTTATTTACATAATTACACTTCTCCATTATTCTAAGGGCTCTCCTAATTTTCTGCCATAAACTTAATTATTATATGCCTTTACTTGTAACTCCAGGTGCAGACTAAGGTGGGTGTAAGAATGATAGAAAAGGAAAATTGTTTGCAAGTCAAATTTACAGGGATGGGACAAATAAAGGAGTGTCACAAGAAAAAGGACGTGTGACAGCTTGCCGGAGGGCTAGATTACATACTAGTTCTGCTGCAGAGGACATAGATGCAGACTTCAAGGAGCCAGGCTATCAAAAGAAATGCTAGGCGCACTAAGTAGCCTGCCAGAGAGCTTGAGTACAATGTCACAAAGCATGGAGGAGTCCGGCTCCAACTTTGCTCAAGGCTTTGCGTGGAGCATGGAAACCATTCTGTCCAACATGTACCGAGTGGTCACATCCATCAACACCACAGTGTTACCCACCAACATGGAGCATCTCTTCTCAACTCTGACAGCTTCCATGTCAGCATAGACGGCTGCCTTGGAAGCTAAGATGGCAATGATGGCAGCTCACACTCCTGCCATGGAAGCACTAATGGATACCATCTCGGGTGTTGGAACCACTTTGGACAGGGGCTTCCAGAGCGTCACATCAGTCCTGCATTCTGTTGTCCAGAAGAGTGCTAGAAGTTCTAAGGTCTGCCCCAGGAGAATAGCCTTGGCTCCATTGGAGAGGCACCTGCTGTTCTCTCTCAGGATGACAGCATGACTTCTGCCCCGCCAGTCACTCCACCAGTGCCCTTCTTAGTGCCACACAGCCTACCGCCCCACACAGCCCTGGCCTACGTCGAGCTGCCGCAGTCTGCAGTTGAGTCCTTCAAGTCCAGGGCTGCTTGAGATCGCCCACCACCGCAATCTGAAGTATCCTCAATGGAAACTCAGTGGATTTCCACCTCCAAAACTGTAGCCACAGGGAGCACCAGAATAGGAAAACAAGCACACAAGACAGGCACTAAGGATTTGCACAAGGATGAATCCAGATTTGGTTTTTTTTATTGCTGAGAAGGTGACAGAATGCTCACTTTTTTTCTAGCATGCTCTTTCTAAAAATAATGTTGCTCATTACAAAACCAAATGCATATAAAGTATAGGTATAAAAAGTATAGGAATTACTGATGACGGTGTTAATATATGAAATCTTAACATGCTAGTACCAAATTAAAATAAATGGGTTAATGCCTCCATTAAGACAGCAGAGAGAGGAATTTAATATCAGCATGTTAAGCTCTCGCAGTTCAAGTCACTAGCATTTGGAATTTCACCCATGCCTAGAGCCATGAATAATTTCTCAGTCTGTGGCACATTCTGAATTTCCTCACCTTACATTAAACGTGCTTATGTTTCTCAATGTGGAATGGCACAAACAGTAGCAGTAGAGGACTGTATCCCACATAAATCTCATTCGACTAAAGGAGGACAACAGGAAGGAAGTACAAGAGAAAATAAATAGGGTACAAATTACCACAGGGAAATAAAAATACATCACTAAAAAGGACAATCTCATATCAGCACCATGTATCCGTCAGAAATATATAATCAGGCTTACATGCAAATAAACCTCCATCTTTCTCCTGCAATACCTTCATACAACATCATAACTATTTAAATGTTTAATTAGATTGGGATTTACGTTCCTCAGATAATATTCACTGAAATGAAATTTACTTTCATTGGATAATGACTAATGGGAATTTCCAGAAAGCACTGGTATTTTGCAACTATTGCAATTTAAAATGAAACAAAATTTAACTTGTTTTTCTTTTCATTTTTATAACTTTATATTGTGCATTGAACTCAATTACTCTCCTACAGTACATGAAATGAGCTATAAGGACTATTGACTGCAGTCTGGATGCAGGTTGTGTGTGGCATTGTAATATGTATTGTACTACCCAGACTACCGAATTAGAGTTGGCAAGTATATACTCAGGCAGCTGCTTGTGTACACTAAATCAGATAAAGAGAAATCAGCTAAAAATCAAATGAGTTAGCATCCTCAAATGCTATGGCCAGAATTTTCCCAGTCCTGAGTGTGCGGGTTTAGGGGCGGGTGAGCAGTAAAAATTGCCGAAATTGCCAGCGCGTCGGTAACCCGCCGTCATCCCGCCAACTTCCGCATTTAACTCGGACGCGTTTTCCAGCGTGCCACGAATCCGCTCGCCTCTCCTTATTGAAGCACTTAAATGTTTCTTGAGAGACCCTTACGAGGCTCTTTAACAGCAGGTTTTGGCTTTAATTGCTGGAGCACAGGATTCACGCACCTCGGGAACCTTGCCTGTGAAGGGGAGGCGGTGCCTCAGTGGCCATTGTGCGAGTCCATTAAGTGACAGCTGGGAAAAACACATAAATACTCCCACATTACACCTGATTACATGACTAATGGAAAGGCTCTTGCTGACTCCATTTTGTGCAGTGATTTAGCTGTCAGCAGTTTGCAGGTCACTTTTGCAACATCAGAAACCACTCTCACCACATTGCTAGTCACTATCACAGCATTGAGGAATTGACCCTCTGATTTCCACTTTACTTGCCATCTATTACCTCAACATGGGTGCCGCTTATGCTGTCTCACCTTGGACCTCAGAATTGGACCAAGATGAGCCCCAGCACCAACAGCACCAGCCACAGCAGCAGCAGCAGCCACAACAGCAACAGGCAGCAGCAGCAACAACACCAGCAGCCTTCTCCTCAATGACCTGATGCTCCACAGGAGAGAGGGGGTCACCACAGGGCTGCACCACGTTGGAGGCGATACTCCCAACACAGGGTATACAGGCAGAGGATGAGCTTCCTGGACATGACTGAGCAGCAGTGCCAAAGGAGGCTCAAGTCACCACAGACATTTGTAGCTTGCTGGAACAAGACCTACTGCCAAGAGAACCAGGTGGACACGCCTTACAAGTGGCTGACAAAGTCACCACTGTCTTGTTTTGCACACTTTGTACAAAAATAATAACTTGCAGGACAACAGAGTATTACAGTTTAACTCTTTTATTAAGCATTAGGTCTGATCTTACTCATAGCAGCACCATTGGAAAAAGCCTGGCATTAGGACCCCTAGCCTGGGTCTTCAAATCAATAGTAGTCCTTACAGATGCCTGCAGGCCAATGACAACTCAGCATGTTATCACATGTGAATATAATCGGTATTCCTTACAGATGCCTGCGGGCCAATGATAATTCAATATGCAAATGTTACATCCCCTTTCTTTTAAAAGAAAAATGTTATGCATTACTTTTAAACCTTTCTTCTACCTAATGTTCTCGGTAGCATAAACATATAAGTAAACTCAGCATTTAACTGGCACTGAAAACATCTCAACGTTTCAATAACGATGTACAGTTTTTTTTAGGGCAGCGATCCGCCTACACCCTTTGACAGTTCACAAGTCAAGGATAACTCTAGGCTTGACCTCTCGTCCCGACCTTGTGTGGTATGAAACTGAGCATGCTCCTGAATTGGTCAACAATTCAGGTTCAGGTTTAGGTTCAGGTAAGTATGATGTGTTTTGTGTATTGCTCTGTTCATCACACTCTGTTGAACTGATCCTCTCATCAGAATGATGGTGCTGTTCCTTGGTGTTCAGGAGGTGCCTGCGGTTGTGGCGGTACACCTGTCCTTCTGGGGTGCGGATGTGATATGATCGCTCAGTGTCAGCTGGCTGGATGATGACTGTTGGCTTCCAATAGTCATGCTTCTGGATTCTGACAGATTCTCCATTGTGCAGCAGCGGCAGTAGTCTAGCTGACCTGTCATAGTATCTCTTTTGGTGTTGCTGTCTCTGTACACGTTTTACATGCACTTGCTTACAGCTGACGACCTCTGGCTGCAGCTGTTGGTTGGTGCTTGGAAGGATTGAGCGAAGTCTGCGGCTCATCAACAGCTGTGCTGGTGACTTGAAGTTGTCAACCGGAGTGTTGTGGTAATCAAGGAGACTGAGGTAGGGGTCTCTTTTGTCCGCTTTGGCTTTGTCCATGAGTGTTTTTGCAATCTGGACAGTTTTTTCAGCAAGGCCATTACTTTGAGGGTAATGTGGGCTTGATGTGACAAGTGTGAAATCCCATGCCTTGGCAAACGATTCGAACACTTTTGATTTGTATTGGGGGCCATTGTCTGAGACTAAAGTCTCTACCATGCCATGCCTGGCAAAGGCTGCCTTTAGCTTGTGGATCACAGCTGCAGATGTGGTGCTGTGAAGCTTGTCCAGTTCAAAAAATCTACTGTAGTAATCAACAGTCACTAGGTAGTCCTCGTTGTTCCATGTGAACAGATCCATTGCCGCGACCTGCCAGGGCCTGTCTGGGATACGGTGAGGTATCATGGGCTCTTTGACATTTGATGGGTGGCGTTCTAGACAAATGGAACATTTTCCGACAATGTCCTCAATGTGTTTGCACATTCCGGGCCAAAACATAATGTCACGTGCTCTTTGTTTGCATTTTTCCATGCCCATATGTCCAGCATGAATTTTTGTCAACATCTCTTCTCTGAGATTGGTAGAAATGATGATTTTCTCCCCTTTGAAGACGATTCTGTTGATTTGTGACAGTTCGTCTCTGTGGTTCCAGAATTCAGATATGCTCTGAGGGCATTTCCTCCTTTCCTCAGGCCATCCTTCATGTATGACTTTGCTCAGCAGTGTGAGTTGTGCATCTATCTCTGTTCCTGCTCGGATCTCCTTCAGTTTTGAGTCACTCACAGGTAAGCTGTTGTACACCATGTGCACCTGCACATCCATGCCTTCACTGAGGCTGCTGTCCTGGTAGCTAAGAGACTTTCTGGAGAGCGTGTCTGCGACAGGAATGTCTTTGCCTGGACGGTGAATGGTTGTGAAGTCATACTTCTGTAGCTGAAGGATCATTCTCTGTAGCCTTGGTGGGGCTGCGGCTAGTGGTTTCCTCATGATTGACTCGAGGGGCTTATGGTCGGATTCCACAATGACTTGTCGGCCATAGACGTACTGGTGGAAACGCTTACATCCAAACAGAATTGCATATAGCTCTTTCTCAATTTGAGCATAGTTGATTTCACTGCCCGAGAGAGATCTGGAAGCATAGCCAATGGGCTTTCCTTCTTGCAGTAATACTGCACCTAGTCCATACTTTGACGTGTCCACTTGTAGTCTGAGCTCTTTGTTGGGGTCGAAGTAGGCAAGAACTGGTCCTGGTTCTCTGGTGATTAGGTCTTTCATTTTCTGGAATGCTGTGTCATGTTGTTTGTCCCACAGGAACTCATTGGATTGTTTGAGCAACTGACGCATGGGTGCGTTGATTTCAGAGAGGCTCAGGGCAAACTTGGCTAAGTAGTTAACCATGCCTAGTACTGTCTCTAGCTCTGCACGGTTCTTTGGCGGCTCCATCTTCTTGATGGCGGAGATTTTCTCTGGATCCGGCTTAATGCCATCAGTTGAGAGGCGATGCCCAAAATAACTGATCTCGGTGGATCCGATTATGCTTTTCTCGGGGTTGAGCCAGATACCTTTCTCCCGTGATCTTTGTAGCATCGCACGGAGGTTCCTGTCATGTCCCTCTCTATTCCTGCCATAGATGAGGATGTCATCTATGATTGCGACTACTCCATCGAGGCCTTCATAGGTTTCGTCGATCTTCCACTGGAATTCATCCTGAGCTGAGATAAGACCAAATGGTAAACGCAGAAATCGGTAGCGTCCAAATGGTGTGTTGAACGTTGTTAGCTTAGATGACTCTTCCGTGAGCTTGATAGTCTAGTATCCTGACCATGTGTCCATTACACTGAAGTAACGTGCTCCCACTAGCTTGGGTGTGATGTCATCTAGTGTTGGTAGAGGGTAGTGAGGGTGTTTGATAGCCTTGTTCAAATCTCTGGGGTCAAGACAGACTCTGAGCTTGCCTGTACATGGTTTCTCAACCACTACTAATGCGTTGACCCACTCTGTCGGATCTGTTTCCTGGATGATGATTTCTGTATTCTCCATGCTCTGCAGCTCCTCCTTCAGGCAACTATGTAGAGCAAGGGGTATCCTTCTTGATGGGCAAACCACAGGGGTTGCTGCTGGGTCAAGGTGAATAGTGCATTCACCTGGGAATAGTCCGATTCCTTTGAAAACGTCAGCAAACTCCTCCATGACTGTCTGCTTCTCAACAGGTGCTGTCAATGATAGCACTAGCTTGACAAGGTCCATGTCTAAATATGCCTTTAGACCTAGCACTGGAGTTGCTCGAGTGTCAACAATGTAAAAGTCCAACATCATGTCGCTTTCTTTGTACTTGCATTTCATCACGAATGTGCCTTTTACAATGAGCTGCTCGCCCCCATAGCTGGTCAGTCTGCATGAGGTGGGCTGTAGCTCACACTCATCCTTCAAGCTGTGATACTCACTCAGAGGAATTACATTAACCTGAGCTCCAGTGTCTAGTTTAAACCTAAGCTCTGTGCCCTGATTTCCTATCTCAATATCTGCAAAGGCTTGCTCAGTCTCTGAAATCTGTTTTTTCTGTGACACAGAATCAATAAACAGTTCCTCTGCATTTGGCTCTCTATCTGGCATTTGGCTATCACTCACGGTGTGTACTGCTAATCCAAAAGTAGTCCTGCAAACTTTAGCAAAGTGGTTCCGTTTACCACATTTAGCACATTGCCTTCCTTTGGCAGGGCAGTGCTCCTTTTCCCCATGCACCTTGTTTCCACAATATCCACAGTTTTTGAAGCATTTTATGTCTGTGTCGCTCATTTTTAGAACTCTCTCTGTTCTTTCTGTTCTGAAACACGCTCTCTGGGCGGCGTTCTTTGGTGTGTGTCTATGAACTGCATGCACTGTCTGTTCATGTGAGCTGCTCGTGGCACCGGTTATGGTTTTCAACTGTGCTTGGGCTATCTCGTGCGATCTAGCTATGTCCATTGCGTTAGCCCAGACCCAACATTCAAAAGTTTCTCTCTCACTTTAGCTGAATGTATTCCAAACACGATGCGGTCTCTGGCCATCTCATCTTTATCTGCATATTCACAGTCTTTTACAAGCAGTTTTAACTCAGTCACAAACTGTTCAAACGACTCACTAGCTCCTTGTACTTTCTCCTGAAACTTGTACCTAGCGAATATCGTATTTGTCTTGGGCATCACATATGATTCAAAATGGTCAAAATAACTTTTCAGTACCTTTGCTTCATCCGCGGTGAGAGACCATGTGTTAAAAATGTCTCTCCCTTTTTCTCCGATCCACAGGAGTAGGTAGCTGCATCTTTCTTCCTCCCCTTTGCTTTTCAGCGGACCCGAGAACATCAACTCCACGCGTTGCTTGAACTTGCGCCATTCTCCAGGTAAGTTCAAAGATTCCCAATCCATTCGAGGCAAGGGAGCTCCAACGATATCCATTTACAATCCCTATTCTGACACCATGGGCTAGATTTTTGGGGAGCCATCAGGCGGGGTTTCAGGCATGTGGGGGGGGGGAAATCCCGAATTTGGGGGTCCCGACACCATCCCGCCCAAAACCCCACCCCACATAAGTTTCAGGGGCGGCAGGTACCCGCCCCACACTGTGACCCGCCGAAACCAGGCGGGAAGGGATTAGTGCCAATTAACTGCCTGTTAACAGGTAGTTAACAGGCAGCTTTTAGCCTAATCCTTATTTTGAGGGGTTTCATGTGGGTTTCCCAATGGCTCCAAACCATGCCAGGTTAGAGCAGCGGGCCGTCGGGTTGAAGGAGTTGGAGGGGTCGCGATGTCAGCGCTCAGGTGAGTGATTGGTGCATGAGTGCAAAGGTAAGTGTGTTTGGTGTGTCTAAAGTGTGTAAAGAACTTTCACTTACCTGTACTTACCTTAACAGCCTTTCTTCCTGTAGCCGTCGGGAGCGCATCACTCAGCCGGAACTGGAAGCTGAACGGCTGCCATCTGTCAAAAGTGATAGCCTTCAGCTTTGGGTGCCAGTAAGGGTTCTAACTGAGTCTGTGCAGAATGACTCAGCTTAGATCTCAGAGTGTCAGTGTTTCACAGCTTCAAACAGCTGTGAGACACTGATCTTTCATCTGTCAAAGAACTCTTGACAGATGAAATTTCAGTCTGTGACGTCACCTGTTGCGGGGTGGCCCTTAATTGGCCTGCTGAGCCCGCTGGGTGGGCTCAACAAGGTCAATCAAGGGAAAATCGCGCGGATTGGCCGGACATCGAAGTAGGCGGGTCAAAAACCCGAAAGGGGAAGTCCCGCCTTCTTCCCGACAGGTTCGGCAAAATCTACCCCCATGTCTTGTTTTACACACTTTGTATAAAAATAATAAATTGCAGGACAACGGAGTATTACAGTTTAACTCTTTTATTAAGCATTAGGCCTGTGATCTTACTCATAGCAGCACCAGTGGGAAACGTATGGTATTAGGTCTTCAAAACAATAGTAATCCTTACAGATGCCTGCAGGCCAATGACAACTCAGCATGTGATCACATGTGAATATAATAGGTATTCCTTACAGATGCCTGCGGGCCAATGATAATTCAATATGCAAATGTTACAACCACTACCCTCAACTTCTTCGCCTCTGGCTCCTTCCGGGGATCTGCAGCAGACATTTGCAGGATCTCACCGTCGGCTGCCCACAGATGCATCACCCAGGTGACCGATGTCATGTTTGACAAGTCAACCACTTATGTAAACTTTGCCATTGATGAAGCCAGTGTTACTGAGCAGGTGCTCGGCTTTGCGGCTCTGGCTGGCTTCCCACAGGTGCAGGGCATCAACTGCACACATGTGGCCATCAAGGCACCTCAGATCACCCAGGAGTGTTTGAGAAGCGCAAGGGCTTCCACTCGATCATAGTGCAGCTCGTCTGCAACCATAAAAAGATCATCATGCATGTGGGTGCAGATTCCCAGGGAGCTGTCATGACTCTTTCGTGCTGCACCAGTCCACTCTCCCTCAACTCTTCGCGCTTCCAAACAGACTTACCGGCTGGCTGCTTGGAGACAAGGGCTATCCACTGTAGCCGTGGCTCACGACATCCTTGAGGAGGCCAAGTACTGAGGCCAAAGAGCATTATAATGAGAGCCACATGTCCACCAGATGTGTCATAGAGCAAGCAATAGGCATGCTGAAAATTACTGCCCGGGAGGCCAGGGATGACCTCATAATGGCCAGATTTACTTAACTTGTTCCAATGCATCCATATGGCTGCCACATGCTGCACTAAGATCCATCCCCTCCCCCCACCCCAACAACACCATAAAGCAGCCCTAGGTGTCGGGAGCAGTAGGAGAGCGGCAGCACAGTGAATATTTGAACTCACCTTCGCGGGCTTTTTTCCTCAGAGACTTACCAATCTCACAGACCAGCGGCAGCATTCCAGAGCCACGCCATGATTCAAAAAGTGACATGGGAAAGAGGAAGCAGCTGAATGGGTGAGTACTTATACTACACTATAGTTTGACAGTTAAGGGTAATAGTTTATAAAGTTTAGAAGGTCTTAATTTTTTTGGTTTAAAGTTTCTAAGGTCTCTGTTGTATAGCGAGGAGTGCTAGTAAACAAGGGCCCTTGAGTATATCATTTAATTGTTGTGTAATTAGTGGTATTGATTTAATTTAATTTAATTTTAATTAATTAAAGGGTAAGTCATGGCAGCACAGCTCGGCCCCGTGGCAAGCTCCTCCTGCACTATGTGGGAATTCAGGGACACTTTCTGATAATCTACATCCTAGGGTACTTAAGGAAGTGGCCCTAGAAATAGTAGAAGCATTGCTGGTCATCTTCCAAAATTCTATAGCCTCTGGAACAGTTCCCATGGATTGGAGGGTAGCTAATGTAACCCCACTATTTAAAAAAGGTGGTAGAGAGAAAACAGGGAATTATAGACCAGTAAGCCTGACATCAGTAGTGGGGAAAATGCTAGAGTCCTTTATAAAAGATGAAATAGCACAGCACTTGGAAAACAGTGACAGGATCGGACAAAGTCAACATGGATTTACAAAAGGTAAATCATGCTTGACTAATCTACTGGAATTTTTTGAGAATGTAACTGGTAGAATAGATAAGGGAGAACCAGTGGATGTGGTGTATTTGGAATTTCAGAAGGCTTTCGATAAGGTCCTGCATAAGAGGTTACCATGCAAAGTTAAAGCACATGGGATTGGGGGTAAGGTACTGACTTGGATACAGAACTGGTTGGCAGACAGGAAGCAAAGAGTTGGAATAAACGGGTCTTTTTCCGAGTGGCAGGCAGTGACTAGTGGGGTACCGCAGCGATTGGTGCTAGGACCCCAGCTATTCACAATATATATTAATGATCTAGACGAGGGAACTAGATGCAATAGCTCCAAGTTTGCAGATGATACAAAGCTGGGTGGGCATGTGTGCTGTGAGGAGGATGCAGAGAAACTCCAGTATGATTTGGACAGGTTGGGTGATTGGACAGATGCATGGCATATACAGTATAATGTGGATAAATGTGAGGTTATTCACTTTGGTGGCAAAAACAGGAAGGCAGTGACATGAATCTTGTCATTCATGTGGAAATGACTTATGAAATAATACTGGGCAGCCTGCTGGTGGCGCTGTCCAGGGAGAGTATAAATACTCGGGCATGGGCCTAGCTTGCTCAGGACATTCATTAACAGGAACTAGCGAAGGACACAACTAGATCTCCATGTTGAAAAACAGTTGATTAAAGCTTTGTTTAATACTCAGACCAAGTGCCTAGTAGTTTTTTTACGTCAGGCAGATTATTATCTAAACGGCAATAGAGTGAGAAAAGGGGAAGTGCAATGAGACCTCGGTGTCCTTGCGCACCAGTCGCTGAAGGTAAGTATGCAGGTGCAGCAGGCAGTTAAGAAGGCAAATGGTATGTTGGCCTTCATAGCGAGAGGATTCAAGTACAGGAGCAAAGATGTCTTGCTGCAGTTGTACAGGGCCTTGGTGAGACCGCACCTTGAGTATTTTGTGCAGTTTTGTTCATCTTATCTGAGGAAGGATGTTCTTGCCATGGAGGGAGTGCATCGAAGATTCACCAGACTGATACCTGGGATGGCAGGAATGACATATGAAGAGAGATTGGGTCGATTGGGCTTATATTCACTAGAGTTTAGAAGAATGAGAGGGGATCTCATTGAAACTTATAAAATTCTAACAGGACTAGACAGACTAGATGCAGGAAAGATGTTCCCGATGGCGGGGGTGTCCAGAACCAGCGGTCACAGTCTAAGGATAAGGGGTAAGCCATTTAGGACAGAGATGAGGAAGAATTTCTTCACCCAGAGAGTGGTGAACCTGTGGAATTCTCTACCACAGAAGGCAGTTGAGATCAATTCATTAAATATATTCAAGAAGGAGTTAGATATATTTCTTAAGGCTAAAGGGATCAAGGGATTGGAGAGAAAGCAGGGACAGGGTACTGAATTTGGATGATCAGCCATGATCTCATTAAATGGCAGAGCAGGCTCGAGGGGCTGAATGGCCTAACCCTGCTCCTATCTTCTATGTTTCTATAAGCAGCCCTACAATGACCAAGTCATTCCTCTCACCCAAACCCACATTGCTTGATGTTAAGTAATGTCTCAGCATTCACTCCAAGTGACAAAGCCACTTCCCAGCTAGTAGGACAAAATGGACAAGACCAGAAAGTGTTGCAAAGAAATAAATTTATCTGAAAGTTAACACTAACATTTGTTCATGCACCCATGTGCACACCCTTGTGCATCGAGGATTGTGTGTTTTTTCTTTTCCGAGTGCTTCTACGAGGTGCAACCCCTGTGGCTTCAGCAGATATAGAGGGAGGCTGCTCCCTTCCCTGCTATGACTGCGTAGACACTTTTGGCGGACGTCCACTGGGTTTTGGAGCCTCTGAGGGCCCCGCCAAAGCCTGCTCCTCCTGCGACTGTGCAGGGGCAGACTCGGCCATCGCGATCCGAGGAAGCATCTTGGGCTCTGACTGAGTGGGAGGCAATGGGGAAGAAGTGTGAGCGCTTTGAGAAGAGCCCCTACTTCCATGTCTCCTCTCACCATCATCCCTCTCATGGACCACCCGCACTTCCCTGCCAGCAAGGAGCTGGAGAACACCTTGCTGCACAGCAGTGGGGAATGAAGGCTCAAGTCTACATTTATATCCCTCCTCGAGATTAGATCTATGAGCATCTGCCATCTGTTGTCCACAGGAAGCATGTTCTCATGTGACTGGCGCATTTGCTGCTCCATGCAGGTGGCCATCCTTTCCATGGAACAGCACATCATCACCATCGCCTGTGACATGGTGGTGCTCATGTTGGAGATGGACTCCTCCATTCTCTGCACATTTGCAGACATCACGACTGCAAATGCTGCCAGAGCCTCATGCAATTGTTGCTGCCCCTCCAAGATCACCCTCTTTCTCAATGGCCCCCGAGGCTCAGTATCTGCATGCAGCTCAGCAGAGCTTGGAGCATCCTACAATCTCCGGCGAGGAGTCTCCACTGCTGTCCCTGTCAACACCATCTGCTCTTTCTCACTTGTGATGAGAGAGACACCAGATGACAACATTTCTCTATCTCATACTGGACCCACCAAGGTGTGTGTATCTGCGCTGATGCTGGCTGCACTTGGGTCTGCTGACGGTGCACCCTCAGAGGCTGGAGTTTCCTCTGAGGAGTTGTCTTCCTCCTCCGGCTGGACAGTGGGGGTAACTTGATGGACCTGTGGAGCAGAGTAAAGAGATGAATTAGAACTGTTAGCACATGATGACATTTCACTGGCTGCTGACATCAGTCACCATATGAGTGACTGCTGTATGCCATGTGGCTGTATGAGATGTGATTATGTCACCAGATTGCTGGGATGTCCCCCTCTCTCCATCTCCCACCGTCAGCAGCTCTGCAACTGCAGAGGTCTCCAGGGCCTCCTCCTCTGCTGGAGTCAATTGAGTGCAGACTGGAGGGCCACCTCTGGTTCACTGCCTCTCCTTATTGTCGTGGGCTCGCTTCTCCTGCAAGGAGGGAAAGAAGAGAACTTTAAGTGAGAGTAATGGAATGAGTGTAAGAAATGGATGGGTGACATCTGTAGAGGGTGACTATGAGGGAGTGGCGTGACATTGCCAAATGGCCTCCTTCTGTGGTGTGACTTGCTGTGATTGCATTAGGATGAGGGTGAATGTTGGGTGGTTAATCAAATGGGGATGTGAGTAGGAACATAGACAGAGAGGGATGGGTGGACCTGCAAGGTAGGTTGGTCTGAGGAATGATGTGCGGGAGTAGGTTTGTTAAGGCAGAGTGGTGGGCATGTGGTGACAGGCATATCAGGATGAAGGTGAGTGCAGCATTGCACTCACCTTTCCTGACCTCATGAGATCATTGAATCTCTTGCGGCACTGGATCCACATCCGCCTGACCACATCCCTGCTGTTGACCTCCTCTGCGATGTCTAGCCATGCCCTCTTTGTTTCTTTTGCTGGTCTTTTTCTGCCATCCACAAAGAAGAGGATCTCCCTGTGTGCTCTTACTCCCTGGACCAGCACTTCCAGGGAGGCATCTGAGAATGTTAGTGCTGCCCTCTGACTTTGTGTCTCCATGACCCACAGAATTGTCAATGTTATGCAGCAATTTATACCTCTGGAAATCTCCTTCAACACTCCAACAACAATGCTCAAATGAGATCTATGCAAGGCTGCTTTAAATATCCACGCTGGAAACGAGTCATCAAGGACGTCATCAGACCTGCTCCATTTAATTGGGCCAGGAAACGCACATGACTGGTTTAATTGGGGTCATTAAGTAAAACCCGCACTGCAGAACACGCTGTTCACATCTTCGGGTTCCCAACCAGCTATGCAACCCGCATGCACGCAACCCGACTTCAAGGTAAAGAATCCGGCCTATGTTTTTAATACACCAGATACACGTTAATGTGCTTTGAGAAGATAAAATAAAGTAACATTTGACTGCAATAAAATAAAAGTTTATTTTGAGTTTGTAGGCCATGAAAAATTCCTTCCTGTCTGTACAACTATTACTAATGATGGCAATTTTATAGGAACAGAATGTGCATGTTTGACATTTGTCAAATACAGATATATTTTTCTTATAAGATGTTTTGTGAACAGGTCTTGAATTATTGCAGTAAATTTTTGTAAAAATTATAAATGGTGTAAAAATTGCAATCAGACAGTGACAAATGACACTTTGATGTCTTGACATTTGTATATTTTAACACAGCTAAGAATGTGTGTTCTGAACACCCCCAAGCCTCTGTCATATAAGATTATTGTAGGAAAAAATTAACTGGCACTTGGAGAGGTTTAAGCTAATTAAGGAGAGCCAACACGGATTTGTAAAAGGCAGATCGTGTTTGACTAATCTAATTGAACTTGACGAAGTAACGGGGGGATTGATGAATGGAATGCAATGGATGTTGTCCACATGGATTTTAAGAAGGCGTTTGACAAAGTACCACATAGAAGGCTGGTTAACAAAATTGAGGCTCATGGAATAGGTCGGTCAGTGACAGCTTGGATAAGGAATTGGCTTAAGGACAGAAAACAGCGAGTATTGGTAAATAACAACAGAAAACGCTGGAAAACTCAGCAGGCCAGGCAGCATCCGTGGAGAGAGAAACAGTTAATGCTTCAGGTCGAAGACGAAAGGTCTTCGACCTGAAATGTTAACTCTGATTCTCTCTCCACGGATGCTGCCTGGCCTGCTGAGTTTTCCAGCGTTTTCTGTTGTTATTTCAGATTTTCAGCATCCGCAGTATTTTGCTATTGAGTTGTTGTGAATGGCTGTTTTTCAGACTGGAGGATGGTAGACAGTGGTGTTGCCCAAGGATCAGTGTTGGGGCCACTGCTTTTTGTGATATATATAAATGACCTGGATATTGGAATACAGAGTAGAATTTCTAAATTTGACGATGACACAAAATATGGGGGGGTGACAAACAGTAAGGATGATACCAATTGACTACAGCAGGACATAGAAAAGCTAGCAGAATGGGCAGACAAGTGGCAGATGGAATTTAATACAGAGAAGTGAGAGGTGATACATTTTGCATGTTGTCATGCATTTTGCATGTTGTCCTGACCAATGGTTCCACCACAGATCCAATTCACGTACAGACCGGGATCAAGCAAGGCTGTGTCATCGCAACAACACTCTTTTCGATCTTCCTTGCTGCAATGCTCCATCTCACCCTCAGTAAGCTCCCCGCTGGAGTGGAGCTAATTTACAGAACAAACCGGAAAATGTTCAACCTCTGTCGCCTCCAGTCCAGATCCAAGGTCGTCCCATCCTCTGTCGTCAAATTACAGTATGCTGACGAAGCTTGCATCTGCGCACACTTGGAGGTCGAAGTCCAAACCATCGTCAACACCTTCACCGAAGCATACGAGAGCATGGGCCTTATACTAAACATCCGTAAGATAAAGGTCCTCTACCAACCAGCTCCCACCACACAGTACTGACCCCCGATTATCAAAATCCACGACAAGGCCTTGGACAACATGAACCACTCTCCATACCTCGGGAGCCTACTGTCAACAAGGGCAGATGTCGATGTGTGCCAGTGCAGCCTTCGGTCGCCTGAGGAAGAGAGTGTTTGAAGACCAGGAACTCAAACCCGGCACCAAGCTCATGGTCTACAGAGCAGTAGTGATACCCGCCCTCCTGTGTGCCTCAGAGACATGGACCATGTATAGCAGGCACCTCAATGCACTGGAGAGGTACCACAAATGCTGCCTCCGCAAGGTCCTGCAAATCCATTGGCAAGATAGGCGCACCAACGTCAGTGTTCTCGCTCAGGCTAACATCCTCAGTACCAAAGCTCCGATGGACAGGTCACATCGTCCACATGTCCGATACGAGACTCCCAAAACAAGCGTTCTACTCGAAGCTCCAACACGGTAAGAGAGCCCCAGGTGGGCAGAGGACATGCTTCAAGGACACTCTCAAAGCCTCCTTGAAAAAGTGCAACATCCCCACCGACACCTGGGAATTCCTGGCCCAAGACTGCACAAAGTGGAGGAGAAGCATCCGGGAAGGCGCCGAACACCTCAAGTCTCTTTGCTGGGAGTAAGCAGAAGCCAAGCGCAAGGAGCACACATCAACCCAAGCACCCCGCCCACCTACTCCTTCAACCACCGTCTGCCCCACCTGTGACAGAGACTGTAGGTCCTGCATTGGACTCATCAGTAACCTGAGAACTCATTTTTAATGTGGAAGCAAGTCATCCTCAGTTCCGAGGGACTTCCTAAGAAAGAGATGCATTTTGGCAGAAGGAACAGGGAGAGGCAATATTCACTTAATGGCACAGTTTTAAAGAGTGTGCAGGGACAGAGGGACCTGGGGGTTAATGTGCATAGGTCCCTGAATGTGGCAGGACATATTGAGAGAGTGGTTAGCAAAGCATATGGGATCTTGGACTTCATAAATAGAGGTATTGAGTACAAAAGTGGAGAAGTTATACTGTACATTTATAAAGCGCTGGTTAGGCCACAACTGGAGTATTGCGTCCAGTTCTGGTCACCACACTTTAGGAAGGATGTGAAGGCCATTGAGAGGGTGCAGAGGAGATTTACCAGAATGGTTCCGGGGATGGGGGATTTTAGCTACAAGGACATGTTGGAAAAGCTGGATTTGTTTTCATTAGAGCAAAGGAGGTTGAGGGGTGATTTGATAGAGGTGTACAAGATTATGACAGGTTTGAAGAGGCTAGATGGGGAAAGGTTATTCCCACTAGTTGATGGTATAAGTACTAGGGGACACAGATTTAGGGGGAAAAATTCAGTTGGTTTGCGCCTCCCGTTAGCGCCTTAAGAGGGTGCTAATGTGGCGCAAAGCAACTAGTTCGCATGTGTGCCAATGTTTGCGCCGCTCACGAAATTGACTAGACATTTTGCGGCAGCGCTAAACATTACCGCCACAAACTCCTGCGCCCGCAGATCGTGACATCAATCGAGCGTGCAACGTCCCGGTAGTGCCACGGACTGGATATTGAGTCGTGCCCCCTACCTTACCGCCTGCCGCTAGCAACGACAGGTTGAGGGGAGCATTTTGCAGTCGGGAAGGGACTGGGCGAGTGCTATTTAAAGGCGACCACTTCCTGCCTTTTTTTGTCAGTGAAAATTTTTCACCACGCATTCTGAGTGAGAGAGAGAGACTGCAGGAGATATTCAAAGCTGTGTTGAGGAGTTTTGGGTACTGAGCAGCACGTTGCAGGTTCTTTTTTATTTGATCTTCCTTGCATCGATTTAGAAGAGACTATAGGGGCTATACTCTGAGCTCTTTCCCTTGGCCTCTCCATTGTTTTTTCCAACAGATTTGATGTACAGGTCTCTCCAGGCCTAGATTCAAGGCTGCAATGAGTAGGATGTGGATGGAGAGCAAGATCGGCCCGCCCCTTTAAAAACTGGCCCTGCGCCAGTGTGTCTGTGTTCCATTGCTGACTGACATTACATGAGCTTCGCCAGCGCTCTGAGGTAGCGCCTTGCTCCTCAGACTTTGCGCCTTAAGACAGGTGTGTAGCGCCTGATTTAGCGCTCCAATCACCTCCAGGGGCGATAAAAGCCAAGTTTGCAGTCAGAGACGAGAATTAGCGCCAGGCGCTAAACTTTGCACCCAGGCGATAATCGCGCCCCAAACGAGGCGATTCTGAATTTCTCCCCCTTAATGTTTTGGGCAAGAGATACAGGGGGGATGTAAGAAAAAACCTTTTTAAGCAGCGAGTGGTGAGGACCTGGACCCGACGGAAGTGGTGGAAGCGGAGACACTCAATGCTTTCAAGGGGAGATTGGAAAGGCACTTGAGGGAAATAAATTTGCAGGGCTACGGGGATAAAGCGGGGGAATGGGACTGACTGGATCGCTCCACAGAGAGCTGGCACGGACTCGATGGGCCAAATGGCCTCCTTCTGTGCCGTAATGACTCTATGGGCAGGATTTTCATTGGGCCGTGGAGGCGGGATTGGAGGCGTGTGGGGGGTTAAAATTGCAAAAACTGGTGGGCGGGCCCAACCCCGCCTCCATCCCGCCTCCAAACAATTTTCATTAATTTGTGTCTAATGGTCCCGTCTCCATCCCACCCCCAATAGGTGGGATAGGCCGTTAAGGCCCTTAACAAGCACTAAATTACCTCTATAATGCCATTTTGAAAGGCCTTTGCGATTTTAACCCTTTTCCCACATGAAACACGCCTGTTCTGAAACACGACGGTGAAACCTCATGGGAGCACAATTGGATTCCTGACTATCAGCTGCAGGTCAACCATTAAAGAGGAGATTTGATCAGCCTTCATTTGCAGGTGGCAGGACTTTGTTGTCTCAGGTCTGGGAGAACTTTTAGAAGGCATAACCACAGCTGTGGAAGTTTGGAGCCAGACACACATCTCCAGTGCGACCTCCTGGGAAACCCCTCTCGCCACCTTCACTCAGCGCTTCCTCAACTGAGGCATATATCAGAAGCATTGGAGTCATTTCTTTCCTTCCCTTCTGGACATTAGATGAGGACGAAGACCAGACGCAGCACCAGCGGAACCAGGAACAACATCAGCACCAACAGCAGCAGCACCAACAGCAGCAGCAACAACAGGAGCTAATCTGGCAGGCTTTCCAAGGGTGCAGGGCGTCGTTGACTGCACACATGTGGCCCTTAAGGCACCCCATCGTAATCCAGGTATTTTTGTCAACCGCAAGGGCTTCCACTCCCTTAACGCTCAGCTGGTGTGTGACCACAAGAAGGACATTTTTGCATGTTTGTGCCAAGTACCCTGGCAGTTGCCATGACTCCTTCATATTGCGCCAGTCTAGTGTGCCTCCGCTATTCAATCCGCCAGACCAACTTAACGGATGGCTACTTGGAGACAAGGGCTATCCCCTGAAAAAGTGGCTAATGATGCCGGTGAGGAGCCCATCCAACGAAGCTGAGGAGCGCTACAACTCCAGCCACATGTCACCCAGAGCCATAATCGAGCAAACCATCGGTTTGCTGAAGATGCGCTTCAGATGCCTGGATAGATCAAGTGGAGCCCTCCAGTACTCAGCAGCCAGGGTCTCCAGAATCGTCATGGTTTGTTGTGCACTTCACAACATGGCACAACGTCATGGCTTGCAGATTCCTGAGGACCAAGTGGCTCCTCACATATCCTCCTCAGATGAGGAGGAGGAGCAGGAGGAGAGCGAAAACGAACATCTTGAAGAGGCCCATCAACCAGTGGCAGCAGTACGCGAGAACATTGCTGCCCGGGATGCAAGGAACGCATTCATCTTGGCCAGATTTGCTTAGCCTAGCCAATCAAGCACTTTTGCCTCGCAGCTTCTTACCTGAGCATCGACAATGGCCAAGGACCAGCGGATTCCTAGCAATTTGACCACCATACTGACAATTGCAAGTAATCCTAATCCCTCAACGTGAAAGTCCCATTCGCAAAATGACACACATCACAACTACAGCAGTAGCCATCAAATTTTTTATTTACGTTATTCATCTGATGGCTTTTTCACAGAAAACATCAAATTTCACCCAAGTGACTACCCTTGTGACTATTTGTGCCGTATCTTTCTCTTATGCGTGCTCCTATGTGGTGCTTCCCCTGTGGCTTCAGCAGATGTGGAGGCCCCTTGCTCACTTTCCTGCTACGCCTGTCTCGACACCTTTGGCGGGCGTCCTCTGGGGTTGCAAACCTGTGAGGGCTCGGCAACAGTCTGCTGCTCCTGCGGCTGTGCAGGGGTTGAGACGCCGATCTCAGTTGGGTGTGGACTCTGGTGGGGCTCTGACCGAGGGCTCTGCAGTGGCATGGAAGTGTGAGTGCTTGGAGAGGATTACCCCCACTTCCTTGATGTCTGCCACCAACTTCCATCTCATGGGTCAGGTCCCCCTCAACGCTTGCAAGTGGCTGGAGAGCACCTTGCTGCACATCAGGGAGGCCATGGGGACCCGTATCTGCACTGGCAGTCCTACTCAGAAGGACTTCCATGAAGGTCTGGTTTCTCTGTTCAATAGATGACCATCGCTCCTCCAGAGATGTCATTCTATTCTGAACACTCACCATGTTTTCTGCACTCTGGCGACTTATCACCTCCATGGAGGTTGCCATCCTTTCCACGGTGATGCGTTCATGTGCCAATGACTCCACAAATGCACTGCTCATGTTCGCTATGGACTCCTCCATTCGCTCCACACTCGCAGCGACCCTGGAGACAAAACCTGCCAGAGACTCCTGCATCTGTTCCTGGAGTTCCAGCACCGCTGATCTTATGGATGGACCCAGATGCAGAGAGTCGACATGCAGCTCAGCCGAGCTGGCAGAGTCCTGCACCCTCTGACTAGGACTCTCCACTGCAGTCCCTGTCTCCACAATCTGCTGATGCTCACTTGTGAGCTGTGATACACCAGGTGACAACACTACTCTATGTCCCGAAGGTCCCACCGAGGTGTGAGTGTCTGCGCTGGTGCTGGGCACGCTGAATTCTGCTGACGCTGCCCCCTCAGAGGTTGCAGCTTCCTCTGAGGAGTCTTAAGACTCATGCTCTTCCTCCTGGCTAGTGGGGACGGATGCTTGCGATGGTCCTGTGGGGGAGTAAAGGAAAGAGTCAGAGATGTGATGCCAAGGTTACATGTACATTGCATATTGCAAATGATCATAAGTCCATCTGTTAGAGCTTCAGAATCATTATTAGCGACTCATGCAATGTCAATGAGAGAGATGGAAAACTATTCTGTTACCAGCTTGCTGTGATGCACCGCTCTGTCCATTCCCCACTTGCGCATCTTCCTCCACTCCTACGATCTCCAGGACCGCCTCCTCCCAGGGGGTGAGGTGGGCTACTGAGGGTGGCGCTCCTCATGTCCTCACTCTTTCTCGCTTATTGTGAGCTCTCTTTTCCTGCAATGAGGGAGAGAAGTGGAGGTTGAGTGAGAATGAAGGAGTGAGTGTAGAGATTCCATAGCATAGATACTTAGAAGGAGACAAAGATGGAGTGAGGTGGCAAGACCAAGGACCCTCCCTGTGTGTTGTCAGTTGTTTTCATAGCATCACAGTGATAGGGAGTGTGCGGGCTGCATAGTTGAATAGTTAGGTGAATGAGACCATAGATAGAGAGGGAATGGGTAGGGTGCATGGATGTCAGTGTCAAGTGGGATGTGGAGGAAGAGAATGCTAAAGCTGAGTGCTGGTGAGGAAAGGCAATGGGGATCAGATTGAGGGTGATGGGAAATTCATACTCACTTTTCCAGTGCGCAGAAGGTCATGAAATCTCTTTCTGCATTGAATCCAGGTTTTGCGCGTTACTGATAATGAGTTGACCTCCTCTGCCAGCTGGATCCACACAGCCTTGGTCTGCTGGGGAGGCTTCTTCCTCCCTGGGGAAGGGAAGAGCACCCCTTTATGAGCTCTTGCTCCCTGAACTAAAGCCTGCAAGGCAACGTCATCAAACCTGGGAGCAGACCTAGGTCTCTCGCTGGCCATTCTGCCTCCAGGTCCCTGCAGCATGAAAGGCCAAAAGGTTGGCAGTCTGCAGAAGAAGCAAGGCTTGTTGCAGACCTTAAATGCAGCAGCAATGATGACGTCATCGGAGGCGACTTTCAGACTGGAAAAACTCATTTGTCATGGGTTCCCACACGTTGGAACTCAATTGGCCAATTAAGTTAAAATCGCTTCAATCTCCCACATCGATTTAGATTCGGGTGGATAACACGAAATGCGGATTACACGACCCCAGCCCGTCCCTGAATTAAAATCCAGCCCTATGACTCTATGATTGCTGCAATCGGTGCGGCTGTGCACCTTTCAGAATTTACATTTTTAATCACTTATCAGCATTTTAAATTATTTTTTGTTACACTTGGTGACTGGAGGAAATTATTCCCCATTACTTCCACTGCCGTCGTCTGTGGCGGAGATGGTCCGTGACCTTCTCTGATAAAGAGCAGACTAAATGCTATTTTGCTATGATTTTGGGGGGTGCGATTTTCAACTTTCGTCTGCAAGTTTTGCTCTGTTTTTTGGGGCGTTACGGGCAACAAATTTGCATGGTGTACTCGCAATCCCACTGGAAGTGCACCTGAAGCCATTTTGGGTTGGGCACCATAGGTCCCATGCATAGTCAGAGCAAATGAGGATCCTGGCCTGTGGGGAGGGAAGTTGCATCCCTTTAAAGGGATCCTCATCTGTACTTAGGTTGGGATTTTGTGGCTGCTTTTTTTGCAGAAAAAACTGTGTGCAGATTGACTTTGTGGGAAATTGTGCTGCAGTCTCCCTCCTGGATGTACTCGCCCAGGACTGTTGGGTGGGCTTTGGAATCAGCACCCAAATCTCTGCCTGAGTTGGAAATTGGAAAGTTATATATTTTGTAAGAATTCGCAATAATTTACAGCTCCGAAGATTAATTTTTTTGAGTAAAGAATCCCTGGGTGATACACCTTTAAAAATTTCAGGGATCAAAAATGTCCGTCAGACCGCATGGCCGAAGACAAAGGACTTGGAAAACAGCTTTCTGTGTCTGTGAAGAAAGGTTCAATGGCAGTCAAATCTGTCAATCAAAGGGGAGTTTCCCCCGCCCTGCAGCAGGACAATCGATGCCTGTTCACAGAACGTTCTACAATGTTGACTCTAAGATCAAGTGCTTGAAACTGCCAGCATGAACAAAGGAACTTTGTTTGCTAAGCACTCAAGACTGTCAATCAATTGCGGTTCCAGATGAGCACAGGACAATGCTTTGTTTACAAAGAAATTAAATGCTATTAGCATTTGTTTATATATCAAGTGGACACATCCAAACTGAGGAGAAACCATTTAAATGAATGGGAGAACACATTCAAACCCATTACTGGACAATGGGGCAGTTGGATCCCTTTTGTTTTAGCCCAGAAACATCAGGATCTGGGTGGGCCCCAAATGGGGGTATAAAAGATAACTTCCCAGAAGCATCTCGCTCTCTCTGGCCTCGCCTCCGTGTCCCTGTACAGCGTGGGAGTCTGCCTATAGAAGCGAAACACCAGCAGTTTACTTTTAAAACACTGGGGTGTTTTTCACTTCGGGGCAGTGAAGATCTAAGTTCACAGGACATGGAGCAGGCATTTCCAGTGGTGAGCTTATATTTTTCTGGCCTTCCACAAGGCAACTTAGGATAGGTATAGGGGTGGGAGTAAAGTGGGAATATCGTTAGAATTGTGATTTTAGTCGATTTCCTTCGTTGTGTCCATTTCTCCTCCCCTATTTAAGCAAGACAGTGTTGCACCTAGCAG
The DNA here is from genome assembly GCF_052327205.1 of Somniosus microcephalus. NCBI lineage: Eukaryota > Metazoa > Chordata > Chondrichthyes > Squaliformes > Somniosidae > Somniosus > Somniosus microcephalus. Next base: position 226,499,986 of record NC_140988.1, read on the forward strand.
AGAAGTGCTATAGTGAACATTGAATTCGGTATTTAAAACTGTATTAAAATGGAGTAGCTGTTTCAAAGTACTGTATTTAAAACTGTATTAAAAGGAGTGTTGCACCAAGCAAAGAAGTGCTGTGGTGAATGCTGTCAGCTGTTTTTTTAAGTAACTGTATTTAAAGTGCTGTTTTTATGTAAAAGCCACTAAGCTAAGGTACTGTAGTGAGCAAAGGGTTTTTAAGCAAAAGGTGCTGGATTTAAAATAAAGTAGTGTTGCACTGAGCAGGGAGCGCTCTAGTGGACACTGAGTGTACTGCGTGCATTTAAAATAAAGTAGTGTTGCACTGAGCAGGGAGTGCTCTAGTGGACACTGAGGGTATTGTGTTAAGCAAAAGCGTTGTACCAGGCATAAGAGCTATATCGATTTTTCTAAGTTGTTTCTTTCTTTTGTTTTCAATAAATACTGGTCTGTTTTGCACCCAAACCACGAGTCACGGTTGTTTTCTGTCTACATCGCTACCGAATAAGTCCGGCGGTCAGAACTCAGGAATAGGGGAGCGCTTCGAAACCGCAAGGGGGTCCCTGGAGCAGCTCAGAGGCTTCTGACTGGCCAGAGACAAATAACCCCAACCCCGTTAGCATGTGCTAATTCCTTATAATTTCCAAGATTTATTAGGCACCACCCAAATCATAGCAAAATAAATTTTAATCTGCTGTTCATCTAATATAATTCTACGATGGAAGTAATGGGGTATAATTTCCACCCGTCACCAAATGCAACAAAAAATTAATGCGAGTATAAAGCAGTGTTACTCACTTTATACTTATTTCTAACTTTATGCTAAATTTAGCAAATGAAGGAAAATTGGTGGGATGGGGATAATTTTCACTTTGGGCGCAGGTGGAAAACTGTATCAACCGCCCGTTAGGAAAATGGGGCAGGGTTTATAACGGGTAGCTGATCCAGAACCGTCAGTTCTCCACCCATCCCCAAAGTGAAAATTGCACCATATTTACACCGAGCTTTCAACACATAACAAGAACTAGTTCGGCATTTTTCACACAACCAAAAACCTCTTTGGTTTTCTATCATTGGTTTAATTTTTAATTGATCTTAATACATAAATACCATAATAAAAATAACTTTCAGATGCGAAGCAGTACAGCAAGCAATCCTTTCAGTAACATAACAAGAGGACAGTCACATAGGAAGCTTAAAGGGTGCCAATAGACACATAGAAGATAGGAGCAGGAGTAGGCCATTCGGCCCCTCGAGCCTGCTCCGCCATTCAATGAGATCATGGCTGATCATACAAATTCAGTACCCTGTCCCTGCCTTCTCCCCATATCCCTTGATCCCTTTAGCCTTAAGAAATATATCCAACTCTTTTTTGAATATATTTAATGAACCGGCCTCCACTGCCCTCTGTGGCAGAGAAATCCACAGGTTCACCACTCTGGGTGAAGAAATTCCTCCTCATTTCAGTCCTAAATGGCTTACCCCTTATCCTTAGACTATGACCCCTGGCTCTGGACTCCCCGGCCATCATAAACATCCTTCCTGCATCTAGTCTGTCCAGGCCTGACAGAATTTTATAGGTTTCGATGAGATCCCCTCTCAATCTTCTAAACTCCAGTGAGTATAAGCCCAATCGACACAATCTCTCCTCATACGTCATTCCTGCCATCCCAGGTATCAGCCTGGTGAATCTTTGCTGCACTCCTTCCATGGCAAGAACGTCCTTCCTCAGGTAAGGCGACCAAAACTGCACACAATACTCAAGGTGCGGTCTCACCAAGGCCCTGTACAACTGTAGCAAGACATCCTTGTTCCTGTACTCGAACCCTCTTGTTACGAAGGCCAACATACCATTTGCCTTCTTAACCGCCTGCTGCACCTGCATGCTTACCTTCAGCGACTGGTTCACAAGAACACCCAGGTCTCTTTGCACTTCCACTTCTCCCAATCTATTGCCATTCAAATAATAATCTGCCTTCCTGTTTTTGCCACCAAAGTGGATAACCTCACATTTATCCACATTATATTGCATTTGCCAAGTTTCTGCCCAATCACCCAACCTGTCCAAATCGTCCTACAGTTTCACAACATCCTCCTCACAGCATACCCTCCCACCCAGCTTTGTGTCGTCTGCCAATTTGGAGATATTACATCCAATTCCCTCGTCCAGATCATTAATATATATTGTGTACAGCTGGGGTCCTAGGACCGATCCTTGCGGTACCCCACTAGTCACTGCCTGCCACTCGGAAAACGACCCGTTTATTCCAACTGTTTGCTTTCTGTCCGCCAACCAGTTCTCTATCCAAGTCAATACCTTGTCCCCAATCCCATGTGCCTTAATTTTGCACGCTAATCTCTTATGTGGGACCATACCGAAAGCCTTCTGAAAGTCCAAATACACCACATCCACTGGTTCTCCCTTATCTATTTTACCAGTTACATCCTCAAAAAATTCCAGTAGATTAGTCAAGCATGATTTACCTTTTGTAAATCCATGTTGACTTTGTCTGATCCTGTCACTGCTTACCAAGTGCTCTGCTATTACATCTTTTACAATAGATTCTAGCATTTTCCCCACTACCGATATCAGGCTTACCGGTCTATAATTCCCCGCTTTTTCTCTACCACCTTTTTTGAATAGTGGGGTAACATTAGCTACCCTCCAATCCATGGGTACTGTTCCAGAGTCTGCCGAGTTCTGGAAGATGACCAGCAATGCATCTACTATTTCTAGGGCCACTTCCTTAAGTACCCTGAGATGTAGATTATCAGGCCCTGGGGATTTATCGGCCTTCAGTCCCATCAATTTTCCTAACTATCAGGCCCTGGGGATTTATCGGCCTTCAGTCCCATCAATTTTCCTAACACCATTTCCCTACAAATACTGATTTCTTTTAGTTCCACCCTTTCATCAGACCCTATGTTCCCCGGCATCTCTGGGAGGTTATTTGTGTCCTCCTTTGTGAAGACAGAACCAAAGTATGAATTTAGTTGGTCTGCCATTTCATTGTTTCCCATTATAAATTCCCCTGATTCTGACTGCAAGGGACCTACGCTTGACTTCACCAATCTTTTTCTCTTCACATATCTATAAAAGCTTTTACAGTCAGTTTTTATGTTCCCTGCTAGCTTACCCTCATATTCTATTTTCCTTTTCTTAATTAATCCCTTTGTCCTCCTTTGTTGAATCCTAAACTGCTCCCAATCCTCAGGATTATTGCTTTTTCTGGCCAATTTATATGTCGTCTCCTTGGATCTTATGCTATCCCTAATTTCCCTTGTTAGCCACGGTTGAGTCACCTTTTTTGTTTTATTTTTATGCCAAACTGGGATGAACAAATTCTGTAGCTCATCCATTCGGTCTTTGAATGTTTGCCATTGCCTATCCACCGTCAACCCTTTGAGTGCATTTCCCCAATCAATCCTTCCCAACTCGCTCCTCAGACCATCGTAGTTTCCTTTATTTAAATTGAGGAACCTAGTCTCTGAGTCAACTATTTCATTCTCCATCTTAATGAAGAATTCGATCATATTATGATCGCTCCGACCCAAGGGGCCTCGTACAACAAGATTGCTAATTAATCCTTTTTTGTTACATAATACCCAGTCTAAGATGGCCTGATCTCTGGTTGGTTCCACGACATATTGGTCCAGGAAACCATCCCGTAAACACTCCAGGAATTCCTCCTCCACAGTATTGTTACTAATTTGGTTGGCCCAATCTATATGTAGATTAAAGTCACCCATGATGACTGCTGTGCCCTTATTGCACGCTTCTTTAATTTCCCTTTTCATGCCATCCTCAACCTCCACCTTACTGCTGGGAGGTCTATATACCACTCCCACTAATGTTTTTTTCCCTTTAGTATTTCTCAATTCTACCCATACAGATTCCACATCATCAGAGCTAATATCCTTCATTACAATTGTATTAATCCCTTCTTTAACCAGTAATGCTACCCCACCTCACTTTCCTTTTTGCCTATCTTTCCTGAATATCGAATACCCCTGGATGTTGAGTTCCCAGTCTTGGCCATCCTTGAGCCACGTTTCCGTAATCCCAACCAAATCATATTCGTTTACCTCTATTTGCACAGCCAATTCGTCCACCTTATTACAAATGCTCCTCGCATTAAGACACAAAGCCTTCAGGCTTGTTTTTTTAACGCTCTTAGACCTATTAGAATTATTATTTACTGTGGCCACGTTTGATTTAAACCGTTGATTTCTCTGACTGCCACTTTTGTTTTTCTCCTTCCTATCTTTTGCTTTTATCCCTGTTTCCCTTTCCTCTGTCTCCCTGCTCAGGTTCCCAACCCCCTGCCATTTTAGTTTAAACCCCCCCGAACAGTGCTAGCAAACCTCCCCGCAAGGATATTTGTCCCGCTCTGGTTCAGGTGCAACCCGTCCGACTTGTACAAGTCCCACCTTCCTCAGAAGCAGGCCCAGTGATCCAGGAAACTAAAGCCCTCCCTCCTGCACCAACTCTTTAGCCACGCATTCATCTGCTCTATCCTCCTTGTCCTATACTCACTAGCACGTGGCACCAGGAGTAATCCAGAGATTACAACCTTTGAGGTCCTGCTCTTTAATCTGCTACCTAGCTCCCTAAATTCTTGCTGCAGGACCTCATCCTTCTTCCTACCCATGTCATTGGTCCCAATGTGAACCACAACCTCTGACTGTTCACCCTCCCCCTTCAGAATGCCCTGCAGCCGTTCAATGACATCTTTGACCCTGGCACCAGGGAGGCAACAAACCATCCTGGAGTCACATCTATGGCCACAGAAATGCCTATCTGTTCCCCTTACGATAGAATCCCCTACCACTATTGCCCTCCCACTCTTTTTCCTCCCTTCCTGAGCAGCAGAAGCACCCCTGGTGCTGGGAAGTTGGCTGCTGCTGCCTTCCTCTGGCAAGTCATCCCCCTCAACAGTATCCAAATCGGTATACCTGTTTGAGAGGGGGATGGCCACAGGGGTCCCCTGCACTACCTGCCTGCCTCTACTGCTCTGCCTGATGGTCACCCATTTCCCTTCTGCCTGTGCAGCCTTTACCTGCGGTGTGACCACCTCACTAAACGTGTTACTCACGACCCTCTCAGCATCGTGAATGCTCCAAAACTCATCCATCCGCAGCTCCAGCACCGCAATGCGGTCTGCTAGTAGCCGCAGCTGGATGCATTTCTGGCACACGTGGTCATCAGGGACACCGGCAGTGTCCCTGAATTCCCACATAGAGCAAGAGGAGCATAACACGGGGCTGGGCTCTCCTGGCATGACTCCCCCTTTAATTAATTTAAATTAATTCACTATCACCAATTAAAGATAAACTCTAAGGCGCTTGTATGGTTTACCAACAGTCCCCGCTACACCAGAAAAGACCTTAGCAACTATAAACCACAGAGTTAAAGTTTAAAAAAGAGAAATACTCACCAACCAATCACTTGCCTGCTCCCTGGTGATGTCACACTCTGATTACTTTTTACCTCTCTCCGCGCTGCTGAGTTGGTAAGCCTCGCTGCTCCCTGGTCCGAACTGGTCGGGCCTCGGTACTCGCGTCGGTTTTTATACCGGGCTCCTCCTCGCCTCGCTGCTCCCTGGTCCAAACTGGTCGGGCCTCGGTGCTCGCGCCAGTTTTTATACCGGGCTCCTCCTCACCTCGCTGCTCCCTGGAACTGGTCGGGCCTCGGTACTCATGCCGGTTTTTATACCGGGCTCCTCCTCGCCTCGCTGCTCCCTGGAACTGGTCGGGCCTCGGAACTCGCGCCGGTTTTTATACCGGGCTCCTCCTCGCCTCGCTGCTCCCTGGTCTGAACTGGTCGGGCCTCCGTACTCGTGCCGGTTTTTATACCGAGCTCCTCCTCGCCTCGCTGCTCCCTGGTCCGAACTGGTCGGGCCTCGGTACTCACGCCGGTTTTTATACCGGGCTCCTCCTCGCCTCGCTGCTCCCTGGTCCAAACTGGTTAGGCCTCGGTACTCGCGCCAGTTTTTATCCCGGGCTCCTCCTTGCCTCGTTGCTCCCTGGTCCGAACTGTTCGGGCCTCGGTACTCACACTGGTTTTTATACCGGGCTCCTCCTCACCTCGCTGCTCCCTGGTCCGAACTGGTCGGGCCTCGGTGCTCGCGCCGCTTTTTATACCGGGCTCCTCCTCGCCTTGCTGCTCCCTGGAACTGGAGATGCAACTGATAATGAGCAGACATAGTTAATATTATCCTGAAGTATTCACCAGAGATAATAAAGATAATCCAAACAGTATGACTTTGACATCAACATGACTGATGTTCTAAACAAGGTAAAGGGCTCTCAAGAGCAACCAGTTCCCAGGAATAGAGTGATCTATTCCAGGATACCAAAGCAGACTTGGAATAATGTTTATAAAGTACTGACAATCACTATAAGAGAGCTGCTGAATGCTGGGGAGGTACTCTGGACTGGAAACAGACCTATATGTATTCAAAAAGGGGACACATCTAATGTGGGGAACTATAGACGCAACAGTCTTATATTGAGAATAATTAATCTGATTATCAGGAGACAACTTGATGAGTCTGTGTGATTATATGGTAATTTTGGTACGTGGGGCATACGTTTAATAGAAAACTCATGCTGATGAAAGATTAGAGAGATTGTGACTCTTTAGCAATGAAAAGAGGCGACTGAGAGGGGGATTTTATACAAGTATCCAAGCTATACATGATAAATTCAGAGCACTACTTCAAAGTAAACAAGGATATTAGAACAAAGGAGGCATAGGCCAAAACAAATGAAAGAAAATTTAGGACAGATGTCAGCCTGAACTTCTTCATGCAACAAATCAATAATTGGAATAGTCTTTCAGGTAGAGTAATGGAAGCAAAAATCTTAGATTCATTGAAGATAAAATTAGATGAAATGTCTGGGGTATTGTATGAATGGTTGAGCTAGCATGGGCCAAATAGCCTACTTCATCCTTATTTAACTTGTGATCTTTAAGCTAGAAAAACATCCAAAGATGCTTCACAAAGCAAATGGTTCGGCCTGAACAGAAGTAGTGAGAAGAGTTACGGGAGGTGCCAAAAGTTAGGCGGAAACACGCCTCTGGTACCTCTTGACTCGACTGTTCCAATGTTCTCCTGGCTGACCTCCCACCTTGTACCCTCCATAAACTTGAGCTCATCCAAAACTCTGCTGCCCCTATCCTAACTCGTACCAAGTCACGTTCACCCATCACCACTGTGCTTGTTGATCTACATTGGCTCCCAGCCCGGCCCGGCAATGCCTTGATTTTAAAATTCTCATCCTTGATTTCAAATCCCTCTATGGCCTCGCGCCTTCCTATCCTGCTCCAGCCCTACAACCTCTGAGATCTAACCGCTGCTCTAGCTCTGGCCTCTTGCACATCCCCAATTTTCTTCACTCCACCATTTGCAGCCATGGCTTCAGCTGCCAAGGCCCTAAGCTCTTGAATTCCTCCCTCAATCTCTCCAGCTCTCTGCCTCTCTCTCCTCCTTTAAGAAGCTTCTTCAAATCTACTTATTTAACCAAGCTGTTGGTCACCTGTCCTAATATCTCTTTATGTGGCTCTGTGTCAAATTTTGTTTGATAATCGCTCCTGTGAAGCACCTTGGGATGTTTTACTATGTTAAGGCCACTATATAAATGCATGTTATTGTTGTTCTAAGGTCTATTTTGAAGGTGGGGAGAGATCACAAGATCATAAGACAATTACTCCCACAGTTTAACTTAATGTCATATTCCGGGTTAACATTTTCTATACCTTTAACAATCTTGTAGTGAAGGAGTTTGAAAAGAGAATTCCAGAGTACAGGGGCTAGATAGCTGAAGGGCAAATATGGTCCTCCTCACACTCTCCGCCAATAATAATCAGGCATACTTAATTTATATTGAGGTACTTATTTGACCAATTCCACATCAGTAATATACTGGTGGGAATAAGGGCAGAGTGGCCAGTCTTTATAACATTTGAGTTCTACAATTCCTGAATGCAAACATAGTCTGTTGCTTTGCATCTCTGGAAGAAAGATCAAGAGAACAAACATAAATGTTTGGTGCAGAAGCTCGCTCACTCTCCAGCAAGTATTGGTGTGAAGGAATAAGCTATATTCAGAAAAATACACCATTCTATGAAAGAATTCTGGCCTTTGTAACATGACAAACAGGGCTTGAAAATCTAAAAGCCTCAACAATCTAAAGCTGTAAACAGCATACAGGCTATTGAGATAAGATAAGTTGTTGACACTGAATCAATAACCTTATTGAAACAGGAGGTTGGAGGTTCCTGATAGTCTGAAGCCTTGGAAAGAACACAATGGTACATCCTGTTATGGTGTCTTAAACCAACACTTTGGAAAGAAACACAGAAAATTAAGAAACATATGCCTTCGTAAAAATGACATCAAATGAAACACAGGAGACACAAGTTTGTGTTACAACCAGCTGAAGTAACTCAGAAGACAATAGTGCACCCGGTTGAGGTGTTTTTAATTTACATGTCGTAAAAAAGACACAAACAGAAGACCTTGGTAAGAATGACATCAAATAGATGCACCTGCTCCACACCGTTTTTTATGATAAGCTTCAAACACCTAGGGTAGAGACATAATTCTTAATGCTACCAGCTGAACTGACTGTAAGAATAGCAGGGGTCAGCAGAAAAATGACTAGAGATAATTAACTTACATCAGCAGAAAACTTCAAAGGAAATACCACTGCAAAAGGGTATAAAAATTGAACTTTCAAATGGGATGATAGATTCGCTGTAAAGGGGCAAAGCGATTCTCGGCTTCAGAGCTAGCTCTGTAAGTCTTCAACTCTTTGTATCTTGGGGATCAAGATATTGTATTTGATTTTGGTGGATATCCTGGAACTTTAAGAACTGTAAAAATGTAACGAAGTTAAGATTTGAGAATAAGGATCTCTGATAATAGAATTGTAAGTCTTTTTGTATTTGGAACTGTTAATGTTGCGATTGAATCACCAATTGTAAATTACATGGCGGTTCTTTAATAAATCTATATATTTTTAGAATTGTCTCACATAATACTTCTGTATCAAACTCGCGAACTCAATCTCTGTAAGCTCTTTGGTGAGGAGTTGCAGAATTCTGAGGGAGTTTTCCGGACCCTCATAATATCCGGAATGTTACAGTCTAGCTAAACTTATTAAAAGTGCTATCTGGAGGACGATAACATCTTCAGGTTGTTCCTTTCCTTTAGGTAGAAAGGCTAAGGAGATGCAGAAGGCAGGAAGAATAAGGAAAATAAAGACTGGGGAAGAGATAAGGACTGGGAGAGAGACAATGCAGTTGGGATAAATGGTTCGTTCTCGGGCTGGCAATCAGTAACTAGTCGTGTTCCGCAGGGGTCAGTGCTGGGAACCCAAATCTTTACAATCTATATTAACGATTTGGAGGATGGGACCGAGTGCAACATATCCAAGTTTGCCGATGATACAAAGATGGGAGGGAAAGCAGTGAGTGAGGAGGACATAAAAATCCTGCAAAAGGACATAGACAGGCTAAGTGAGTGGGCAGAGATTTGGCAGATGCAATATAATGTTGGAAAGTGTGAGGTTATGCACTTTGGCAGAAAAAAACAAAGAGCAAGTTATCATCTAAATGGAGAGAAACTGCAAAGTGCTACAGTACAAAGGGACCTGGGGGTCCTGGTGCATGAAACACAAAAAGTTAATATGCAGGTGCAGCAGGTGATCAGGAAGGCCAATGCAATCTTGGCTTTTATTGCAAGGGGGATGGAGTATAAAAACAGGGAAGTCTTGCTGCAGTTATACAGGGTATTGGTGAGGCCACACCTGGAATACTGCGTGCAGTTTTGGTTTCCATATTTAAGAAAAGATATACTTGCTCTCGAGGCGGTTCAGAGAAGGTTCACTCGGTTGATTCCAGAGATGAGGGGGTTGACGTATGAGGAAAGGTTGAGTAGGTTGGGACTCTACTCATTGGAGTTCAGAAGAATGAGAGACGATCTTATCGAAACATATAAGATTGTGGGGGGGCTTGATCGGGTGGATGCGGTGAGGATGTTTCCACTGACGGGTGAGACTAGAACTAGGGGGCATAATCTTAGAATAAGGGGCTGCCCTTTCAAAACTGAGATGAGGAGAAACTTCTTCACTCAGAGGGTAGTAAATCTATGGAATTTGCTACCCCAGAGAGCTGTGGAAGCTGCAACAGTAAATAAATTTAAAATGGAGATAGACATTTTCCTAGCAGATAAGTGAATTAGGGGTTACCGGGAGAGGGCAGGGAAGTGGACGTGAGTCTAGATTCAGATCAGCCATGATCCTATTGAATGTCGGAGCAGGCCCGAGGGGCCGTATGGCCTACTCCTGCTCCTACTTCTTATGTTCTTATGTTCTTATGAACTGATTACAGCCAGCTGCTGTTTTTAAATCATCAAAAAATGATTAATGAAAATAGCAACACTGACTGCAGGTTGACGCAAAACAATACTTTCAGTGAAAAGGCAGGGGATTAAATTGAATAGCCCCTGAAAATGGGTGCTGGGATCACGATGCGCGATTAACCCGCGCCCGTTCAGTGTAATGCAGGCAGCATGCCAACTTCACGCTCCCCGCACATTATAATGATTTCTACATTCAGCCAGCACTAACTGCGCTGTTCATTGGCTGCACGCATCAGCAAGGGCCCAATATCGTTCGTAACTTGCACTGCTTAAAGCTAGCCTGCAGCTCTTAAAGGGGAGGTGCATTATGGCTGGAGCAGCTGCTGAATCTGACCAAGGAAAGAGTGAAGAATGGCTGGCTGGCCATGAGAAAGAGCAGGTGCACAGGTTTTTGGATGCTGCATTAGAGGTCTTGATAGAGGAGGTGGAAAGGAGAAGAGGTGTCCTGTATCCTCAGTGGGAGAGGGGGGGCGAGGTGCAGGGGGCCTCCAGCCACACAATGAGAAGGCATTGTGAACAGATAGCCATGGAGGTCAATGCCAGGAGTTTAGCCCAAGGACCTGGATGCACAGCCACAAGAAGTTTAACGACCTCACACAAGTGGTCAAGGTCAGTGAAAGCATCTTTAAATATAATAACCTACAAACTCCACCACTAGCCTCAGCCATTGCTCAATTCACCACACCCCCATCACTCACCTACCAACAAGCTCTATCAATCAGGGCTCATACCTAACATTAATATGCTTGATCTCACCCTCACACATTTAGCACTGTTGCACACCTCACACTCACATCCTCACACCTTATACACACTGCCAGCTATTCAAACATGACAGCCACATCACTCAAACATATTGCAGGACACTCACTGACAAATCTCCTTCTCTATTGCAGGAGAAGGTGGTGCACAAGCAGAGGCAGCAGGAACTAATTGAAGGGGAGCGACGTGGCTGCATGTTCTAACCCCCATGGAGGAGACGGTGCTGGCCATTATGGGAAGGGCCATTGCTGAGGCTGTGGCTATCAATGGGGCTGAATCCATTGACGATGAAGTATCCTCATACCTAATCTTCCTTCTCACATCCCACTTCCCCTCATCCCACAATCTCTTCTGTCTTACAAGCTGCAGATGGTGTAAGCATGCACTTCTTACTTTCTCCTCTCCCTTCACCACAACCACACACTAGTCTCATTTCCTTTCAGATACCCAAGAACTGCAACTTGCCCAGGCAGTGGTGGAAGAGCAAGAAGACAGTGACGATGAAGACGCACCATCACTCAATTTCACATGCACCGCCACCAACTCAGATTACACTGTGCATAATTTAGAGGATAGCATAGAGGAGGGATCGGCACATGGTGCGACCCCGGGCACAAGTGTGCTGCAGCCAGGCAGGGGCCAAGGATAGCGTAGGTGCCAGCTCGCCGGAGGGCGAGGTAGCACATGAGTTCTGCTGCACAGGACTCAGATGAGGACTTTGATGGGCCAGGCTACAGAAAAAGGCTGATAGATGTACACACCAAAATGTTTGGTGCATTAGGAAGCCTGCCAGAAAGCGTGCATTCAATGTCAAGGAGCATGGAGGAGCCCAGCACCAACATGGCACAGGGCTTTGTGCAGAGCTTGGAACCCATCCTTCCCCACATTGAACAGGTGGCCAACTCCATCAGCACACTTGTGGAACCAACCATGATGCACCATCTGATGGCCGATGTCTCAGCTTCCATTGCAGCACAAGCAGCAGCCACCCAACATCTGAGTGCTGCAGTGCAAGCTCAGACTGCTGCTATCATGGTCCTGGATACCAGTGTTCTAAGGGGCTTGCAGGGTGTCCCAGCAGTCCAGCAATCTGTCCTCCAACATTACTTGGATTGCTGAGACGCTGCCCCATGGAAGTGGCAGTGGCTCCATGGAGCACGAACCTTCTATCCTCTCTCAGGATGACAGAATTTGTCCTCTCACCCCTGCCACTCCACCAGTGCCCTTGTTGTTGCCTGTCAGCCAGCCAGCCCAGACTGCTGCTGCCCATGCCAAGATGGTGCAGTCTGAAGCCGGATCTTCTGGACTCAGCGATGCTCAAGGTGATCCTCCAAGGCCATCTGCAGTCTCTTCCACTGAAAGTCAGCAGCCTCCCACCAGCTATGCAGCAGCCACTGGTGTAGCACTTCATAGGAGCACTAGGACAGGAGCATGGAGGCGCACCAACGTCAGTTTTCTTGCTCAGGCCAACATCCCCAGCATCAGCTCCGATAGACGGGTCACATCATCCGCATGCCCGATACGAGACTCCCAAAACAAGCGCTCTACTCGGAGCTCCAACACGGCAAGGGAGCCCCAGGTGGGCAGAGGAAACGCTTCAAGAACACCCCAAAGCCTCCTTGAAAAAGTGTAACATCCCCACTAACACCTGGGAATCCCTGGCCCAAGACCGCACAAAGTGGAGGAGAAGCATCCAGGAATGCGCCGAACATCTCGAGTCTCTTCGCCGGGAGCAAGCGGAAGCCAAGCACAGGCAGCGCAAGGAACACACGTCAACCCAAGCACCCCACCCACCCGCCCCTTCAACCACCGTCTGCCCCACCTGTGACAGAGACTGTAGGTCCCACATTGGACTCATCAGTCACCTGCGAACTCATTTTTAATGTGGAAGCAAGTCATCCTCGGTTCCGAGGGACTGCCTAAGAGCAAGAAGAGGACAGGCAAAGGCACATGGAAGATAGGCATTAAGGGAATGAACAAGGGTGATTAGTTTAATTGTGTATGCAATATGGCATGATTTAATTTATAAATTTGGATTGGAATGTGTATTTTGTGTTGGCTTTTATTTTTGCATTGTGGGCAAGAGGATGATGTGATGGTCAGTGACAGAGGGAAGGTGAGGAGTGTGGGACTGTTGGTAAATGGGGAATTGGGCTAAATTTACTGGTATTGCACTTGAATTAGTTCTGCATGTACATCCTGGGCAGTAAGGGGCTGTCTATGCTGCAACCTCCCTTCCAATGTTCCCTCTTATTTCTTTTTTGAGTACATGGCCCCATTAAGGGGTTGTGTGACCCATTGACAGTTACGTGCAGCGCAAAACTTTACATTGAAAAAGGAGGTCCCAGGCTGCACGGGACTGGCAGAGTGGTGCGCAGCCGCACTTGTAAGGAATGTTGCTCCCTTCCTCTTCTTCCTCTTCCTCCTCCTCTTCCTCTTCTTCATCATCCTCTTCTTCATCCTCCCATTCCTCCTCCACCTCCTCCTCCTCATACTCCTGCTCCTCAGCTTCTCACCTGATAAGTGGTGGCAAGGGCTGTTCCTTCATGATGGCAAGGTTTGTTGAGCATACAGCATACTGTCACAAATCTTAAGATCCACTCAGTCGAATACTGCACGGCTCCTTTAGAGCGGTCCAGGCAGCGGAAACGTTGCTTCAAGACACCAATGGTCTACTCTATCAGATGGCAGCATGGTTCTCATTGTATACATAATGTAGTAACCTGGGAGGTTATGAGTAACCTGATCCACCAGGTGGTGCTGTGGCAATTGGTCTCCTGAGTTAAGTCTGATCTGTACTGGTTGTACTCTTTGTTTTTGCTGCCTCATGGCAGAAGCTTTTATGTGCAAGTGTTGATTAAACCATGTTACGGAGTTAACCTGTGTCCATCTCCATCTATGGCCACCTCAAGATACCACATATGGCGACGAGAATAAAGGACGGAAAAGTTTTGGTGGATCAGTCATAGTTAGGGAGTATTCGGAAGAGGTGCTCGGATTGGTTAGCAAACTAGTCGGAAAAGCACGATGCTAGGCCGCGGGAGTCGAAACGGAGTTTGATTTTTTGGTTGAAGTGACCGGTCTCCAAGGATGGCAGGAACGGTAGGCTCCGTGGCACCTTTTGACAGCAAGTCGCAGTCTTGGGAGGAGTATTGTGAAATACTGAGCCAGTTCTTTATGGCAAACGAGGTGGACAGTGCTGAAAAGAAAAGGGCCATTTTACTGAGTTGTGTGGGAGCGCAAACCTATACACAGATGAGGAATCTGCTGAGCCCGGAGTGGCCAGGAGAAAAATCTTTTGACGAGTTGGTGAGTCTACTAAAGAACCATTTCAATCCGAAACCTAGTGAAATAGTACAGAGATGGAAATTCAATTCGAGGATTAGGAGGCCGGAAGAAAGCGTTACTGAGTATGTGGAGGAGCTTCAGAAGCTCGCACAGGACTGTAATTTTGGAAATGCGCTCACAGTCATGTTAAGGGACAGACTAGTATGCGGAGTTAACGACAACAGTATACAGCAAAGGTTGCTGTCAGAAGAAGGATTAACATTTGAGACGGCACTTAAAAAAGCACAAGCCATGGAGACGGCTAACAAGTACATTAAGGACTTAAACAGTATGAGCAAGGAGGAATGGAGTAAACCAGTGGGAGGAGCTGTTTTCAAGATGGAAGCTGGCGCGAAAAGTCCACCAGTCGGGGTTGGGGATTGCTACCGATGTGGCGGGATGAGCCATTATGCAAAGGACTGCAGGTTTGCAAAGGCAAAGTGCCACAATTGTGGAAAAATAGGGCACTTAAAGAAAGTCTGTAAAAGGGCAGTGAGTGAGAGAAGCAGTGCTAAAGGGGCAAAGCATGCTAAAGGGGGGAGGGAGAAGTACACAAAGCGGGCAAATTACATACAAGAGGAGGAAGAGTCTAGTGAGTCTAGTGAGGAGGTTTTCACTATATACAGTATAGACACTTCAAGGCCCAACGTACCCCCTCTCACTCAGTATTTGATAGTGAACGGAGGTCAAGTAAAGTTTGAGATTGACACCGGATGTAGTGTAACCATAATGTCGCAGACTGAGTACGCCAAGCTATTGGGGGAAGCAAAAGTACCAGAGCTAGGTACATGCCCCATTAGTCTCAAAACCTACACAGGACAGAAGGTGGACATTTTGGGGGCAGCCGAAGTACAAGTGGAACACAAAGGAGTCACCAAAGAGCTTACGGTGGTAGTGGTAGCAGGGTCAGGGCCAAACCTGTCGAGGGTGGATCAGTGAGTTGAGTGTGGACTGGCAGGCAATGAATAAAATGGAAGACAGTACAGAGGCACTGCAAGAAGTGCTGATGAAGCATGAGTTAGTGTTCAAGGATGAACTGGGCACCTTAAGGGGAGCCACAGCCAAGATTCATGTAGCCAGTGATGCCACGCCTCGTTTCTTTAAACCAAGGTCGGTACCTTTTGCAATGAAAACCAAGGCTGAGGCGGAACTAGATTGCCTGCTAAAGGACAAAGTAATAGGAGCAGTGAAATTTTCGGACTGGGCGGCACCAATAGTCCCGGTATTGAAGCCCGACGGTAACGTAAGGGTGTGTGGTGACTATAAGTTAACAGTGAAATGAGTATCATCACTGGAACAGTACCCCATTCCGAGAATGGAGGACATGTTAACATCGCTCGCTGGGGGAGAATGATTCAGCAAACTGGACATGAGTCATGCGTATCAGCAGATATTGCTAGATGAAGAATCAAAAAAGTTTGTCACTGTGAACACGCACAAGGGGCTGTTCACATATGCCAGGTTACCATTTGGTGTCTGTTCTAGCCCAGCAATATTCCAACGGACTATGGAGGGCATTCTGCAGGGCATTCCAAAGGTGGCCGTGTACTTAGATGATATTTTGCTAACAGGAAGTGACGATCAGGATCACTTAAAAACACTGGACAAAGTGCTACAGCGGCTGGAAGAGGCGGGGCTATGCCTGAAATGGAGTAAGTGTAGTTTCATGGAGAAGGAAGTTACATTCCTGGGACATCGGGTGGATGCGACAGGCCTCCATCCATTACCAGGGAAAGTGCGGGCAGTGCAGGATGCACCTGCACCCACCTCAGTGACTGAACTAAAAGCCTATCTAGGGCTCCTGAATTATTATAACCGGTTTCTTCCAAACTTATCGATGCTGCTGGCACCCCTGCACAAACTGCTGAGAAAGGAGGAACCATGGCGTTGGGGGCCAGAGCAAGCGAAAGCATTTCAGCAGTCAAAGGAGCTACTTCAGTCCAGCAGGGTGTTAGTGCATTACGACAAGAAGAAGGAGCTGATAATGTCCTGTGACGCATCACCCTATGGAGTGGGGGCAGTGTTGGCCCACCGCATGCCAGATGGAGCGGAAAGGCCCATCAGGTTTCTTTCACGCACGCTCACAGCTGCGGAAAATAACTATTCACAGCTTGATAAAGAGGGGTTAGCCATTATATTTGGAGTAAAGAAATTCCATAAGTACATATATGGGAGGAAGTTTGGAATCAGTACTGACCACAAGCCTCTTATTAGCTTACTGAATGAGATGAAAGTGGTGCCTCAAATGGCATCACAGAGAATAATGAGATGGGCAGTAATACTAAGAGCCTATGAATACGTGATCACGTACAGAGCCGGCAAGGAAAACGGGAACGCGGATGCTCTCAGCCGCCTGCCCCTCTCAAAATCTCCTTGCAGTACTTCCCCTGAGGAGCACGTCCTGATGCTGGATCAGGAGATCAGTCCCCTGATGACTTCAGCGCAAATCCAGGGCTGGACAGCCAAGGACCCCGTTCTGTCAAGGGTCCGTGAGTTCGCGCCGTACAGACAGAGACAGCACGAGCTCAGTGTCCAAGATGGATGTGTGCTATGGGGAGCACGCATCATAGTCCCAGAGCGGGGATGCTCTACTTTGATGGAACAGTTGCATCAATCGCACACAGGAATGACTAGAATGAAAGGATTGGCTAGGAGCTACCTGTGGTGGCCTAACTTGGATGCTGAAATTGAGTCAAAGGTAAAGTCATGCACTATATGTCAGGAACAGAGGAAAGCACCTGCCGGGACACCACTCCATCCCTGGGAGTGGCCCAGCAAACCCTGGAGGAGAATTCACATAGACTATGCGGGACCTTTTAGGGGAAAAATGTTTTTGGTGTTGGTAGACGCTCACTCAAAGTGGATCGACGGTCATCCAGTGAGCTCTGCAACGACTGATGCCACACTGAATTGTCTCAGGAACAGCTTCAGCACGCATGGTATTCCAGAAATGATTGTATCCGACAATGCACAGTGTTTTGTTAGTGAAGGGAGCAAAGAATTCATGGTAAGGAATGGAATCACACATGTCACCTCAGCTCCATATCACCCAGCCTCAAATGGGTTAGCCGAGCGAGCCGTGCAGACTTTTAAGGAGCTCATGAGGAAGAGCTCAGGTGACACCCTGGAGACCAAGCTCAATAGAGCCTTGTTTAGTTATCGTATAACAGCCCAAGCTACCACGGGGCTTTCTCCGGCTGAGTTGATGATGGGGAGAAAGTTGCGGTGCACGTTAGACCTGATACACCCAGATCTCAAAAGCAAGGTTGAGACAAAACAAACAAACCAAAAAGCGTACCATGACAAACATACAAAAGCTCGCCATTTCGCCATAGGGGACTCTGTGTACACCCGGAACTTCGGCTATGGACCTAAATGGATACCAGGACTAATCCAGGACATTACAGGACCTGTGTCGTACTCCGTGTTACTAGGGGATGGTCGAGGGGTTTGTCGGCATGTGGATCAGCTTTTCAGCCGGCAGCAGGGGGAACTGCCTCAGATGGAACAAAGGGCAGTAGAGGAGGCTGTTCCAGGACCCAGCACGGCTTATAAGGTGCCAGTGGACACTGGTACTGCCAGGCCACAGCGGGACAGAGTAAAACCAACATCAGAGACTACTCCAATCTCAAGTGCGAATGAATCTGAGAATCCACCACAAGTGGAATTAAGACGTTCACAAAGGATTCGCAAGCAACCAGAAAGACTTATACAAACCTATTAAATTAGCAGGGGTTAACCATGGTTAGAGCATACTGGTTAATTAAAACGTAGTACCTAGTAAGGGTTATTATTTAAGAATTGCATACAGCAATCTTAAGGGCGGAGGAGTGTAGTAACCTGGGAGGTTATGAGTAACCTGATCCACCAGGTGGTGCTGTGGCAATTGGTCTCCTGAGTTAAGTCTGACCTGTACTGGTTGTACTCTTTGGCCCCGATTTTCGGGCAGCTGTCGGGCGGCTTTTCATGCGGTCGTGGTCCGAAAATCGCTGAAAAAGTGGGTCGGGACCCCCCCCCGCCTGATTCCCCGCCCTGTCCGACTTTCGGACTGCCGTTTCCACACGCCCCGCTTCAGTCCCGCCCGCCGCTGGCGGGACTGCTCGTTGGCACACTAATCACCAATGATCACCTTGTTAAGGACGATTTTCCTGTGCCGTTGCGACTTTGGGGCTTTCCCCACCTGAAACCCGCCTGCGGGGAACCCCGCCGATGAGAGCTGGCGTGAAAACAGCTGGCTTGCTTGCTTGCAGCAGCAGGCCGCTGAGGGCTGAAGATCTTTAAAGAGGCAGCATTTGCAGGCTGCAGGACCTTGTTGATCAAGGCTTGGGGGAACTATTTGAAGCCTTAGGAGCAGCTGCAGAAAGTTGGAGCCTCACACACTTCTTCAGTGTGAGCTCCTGGGAAGCCTCTCTCACCAGCCTAACTCAGGACCTCCTCAACCGAGGCATCTGCTAGAAGCATGGGAGGCCTTTGGCACCTTCCCTTCCTGGCATTAGAGGATCTGCAACAGCAAAAGTGGCAGCAGCAGAACCAGGAACAGCAGGATGATTACCAGGAGCACCAGGCTGCTGCTCACTCACCTGAAGCTGCACAAGCCAGAAGGGGCCAGTGCTTGGAAGTGGCTTGAGAGCACCTTGCTGCGCTTTAGGGGGCCAGTGGGACCCGTTTCTGCACTGGCAGTCCTACTCAGAAGGACTTCCATGAAGATCTGGTTTCTCTGTTCAACAGATGGCCAGCGCTCCTCAAGAGATGTCATTCTCTTATGAGCACTCACCATGTTTTCCGTATGCTGGCGAGTTATCTCCTCCATGGAGGTTGCCAACCTTTCCATGGTGCTGCGTTCATGCGCCAATGACTCCACAAAGGCTCTGCTCATGGTCGCTATGGACTCCTCCATTCGCTCCACACTCGCAGCGACCCTGGAGACAAAACCTGCCAGAGACTCCTGCATCTGTGCATGGAGATCCATCACCTCTTCTCTTGCGGATGGACCCAGAGGCAGAGGGTCGAGATGCAGCGCAGCTGAGCTGAGCTGGCAGAGCCCTGCGCCCTCCGACGAGGACTCTCCACTGCTGTCCCTGTCTCCAGAATCTGCTGAGACTCACTTGTCAGCTGTGAAACACCAGGTGACAACACTACTCTATGTCCCAAAGGTTCCCCCGAGGTGTGAGTGTCTGCGCTGGTGCTGGGTGCGCTTACTTCTGCTGACGCTGCACCCTCAGAGGTTGGAGCTTCCTCTGAGGAGTCTGGCTGCACAGCCTCTTCCTCCTCCACAGTGAGGACGGGGGCTCTGGATGGTACTGTGGGGGAGTAAAGGAAGGAGTTACAGATGTAATGCCAAGGTTCCTCTGGTGACTCCCAGCGAGTTGGCATCTGCTGACACCTGCATCCATGCAGCATTGGTCTCAGTGGGAGGCCTCTTCCTCCCTGACCTAGGGAAGAGGACCTCCCTGTGGGCCCTAACCCCATCCAATAATGCCTGCAGTGAAGCCTCGTCGAATTTGAAGGCAGCTCGGGGTCTGGCACTGGCCACAGCTGTTGCAGGCTCCTCTGCCATCCTGTATGGTTCGTTTGGAAGCCTTCAGAGGATGCAGTGCTTGCCATGGACCTTGAAAACACCACGAATGATGACATCATACTGTGGGGATTTCTGACTCGGTTTAGACAATTAGCAAGGCTTCCCACATGCTGGGAATTAATTGGCCAATTGAGGGAAAATTGCGTGGGGCTGGCTGACACTTTTTTATGTGTGTCAGAAACCCCACATTCGGGGAAATCCGACCATTTCCCACACAAGCCGAAAATCGGGGCCTTTGTTTTTGCTGCCTCATGGCAGAAGCTTTTATGTGCAAGTGTTGATTAAACCATGTTACGGAGTTAACCTGTGTCTGTCTCCATCTATGGCCACCTCAAGATACCACACATAAGAACAAAAGAACATAAGAAATAGGAGCAGGAGTAGGCCAATCAGCCCCTCGAGCCTGCTCCACCATTCAATAAGATCATGGCTGATCTGATCCTAACCTCAAATCTTCTATCACTCTCCATCCCACCCGAACCCATGTGATCTCCCAGGAGAGGTGAAAAACCAGATAAAAAACCCAATGGCCAATTTGAGAGAAAAAGTCTGGGAAATTCCTCTCCGACCCATCTAGGCGATCGAAACTCGTCCAGGAGACCACTCTGTCCCTATATTTTCTACAGTACTTACCTTCAGTAAAGGCGATCTCCACCCCAGCCAGGAACAGGAATAAAACCATCTCCTGAAGTCTAACACAGAATTAGAACACAAGAAGTAGGAGCAGAACCAGGCTACACGGCTCCTGGGCCCGCTCCACTACCCACAGGGCCATGACCATTCCGAACCTAGACTCATGTCCAATTTTCTGCCCGCTCCCCGTAACCCTTAATTCCCTTTACTTCTAGGAAACTATCTATTTCTGTTTTAAATTTATTTAATGATGTAGCTTCCACAGCTTTCTAGGGCAGCAAATTCCACAAACCTACCACCCTCTGAGTGAAGAAGTTTCTCCTCATCTCAGTTTTGAAAGAGCAGCCCCTTATTTTAAGATTATGCCCCCTAGTTCTAGTTTCACCCATCATTGGGAACATCCTCACCACATCCACCCAATCAAGCCCCTTCACAATCTTATATGTTTCAATAAGATCGCCTCTCATTCTTCTGAACTCCAATGAGTAGAGTCCCAATCTACTCAACATCTCCTCATATGACCACCCCCTCAATCCCCGGGATTAACCGAGTGAACCTTCTTTGTACTGACTCGAGAGCAAGTATGTCTTTTCTTAAGTATGGACACCAAAACTGTACGCAGTATTCCAGGTGCGGTCTCACCAATACCTTGTATAACTGCAGCAATACCTCCCTGTTTTTATATTCTATCCCCCTAGCAATAAAAGTCAACATTCCATTGGCCTTCTTCATCACTTGCTGCACCTGCATACTAACTTTTTGAGTTTCGTGCACCAGGACCCCCAGATCCCTTTTGTACTACAATACTTTCCAGTTTCTTGCCATTAAGATAGTAACTTGCTCTATGATTTTTCCTGCCAAAGTGCATAACCTCACACTTTCCACTATTGTATTCCATCTGCCAAATCTCTGCCCACTTACTTAGCCTGTCTATGTCACTTTGCAACTTTTTTATGTCCTCCTCACTCACTACTTTCCGTCCCATTTTTGTATCATCTGCAAACTTTGATATGTTACACTCGGTCCCCTCCTCCAAATCGTTAATATAGATTGTAAAGAGTTGGGGACCCAGCACTGACCCCTGCAGAACACCACTAGTTACTGATTGCCAGTCTGAGAATGAACCATTTATCCCAACTCTCTGCTTTCTGTTAGAGAGCCAATCCTCCACCCACGCCAGAATATTACCCCCAATCCCGTGATTTTTTATCTTGAGCAATAATCTTTTGTGTGGCACCTTTTCAAATGCCTTTTGGAAGTCTAAATACACTACATCCACTGGTTCTCCTTTATCCACCCTGTATGTTACTTGCTCAAAGAACTCAAGCAAATTTGTCAAACATGACTGCCCCTTCATGAAACCATGCTGAGTTTGTCCTATTAAATTATGTTTATCCAAATGTCCCGTTACTGTCTCCTTAATAATGGACTCTAACATTTTACCAACCACAGATGTTAGGCTAACAGGTCTATAGTTTCCAGCCTTCTGCCTACTACCCATTTTAAATAAGGGTGTTACATTAGCAGTTTTCCAATCTGCCGGGACCTTTGCTGAGTCCAGGGAGTTTCGGAAAATTATTACCAATGCATCCACAATCCCTACCGCCACTTCTCTCAAGACCCTAGGATGTAAGCCATCAGGTCCAGGGGATTTATCCGGCTTGAATTCCATTATTTTACCGAGTACCACTTCCTTAGTGATTTTAATCGTATTTAGCTCCTCTCCCCCTAGAGCCCCCTGTTTGTCCAGTGTTGGGATATTCTTAGTGTCCTCTACTGTAAAGACAGATACAAAATATTTGTTCAGTGTTTTTGCCATCTCCATGTTTCCCACCATTAATTTCCTGGTCTCATCCTCTAAGGGACCAACATTTACTTTAGTCACCCTTTTTCTTTTTATATAACTATCGAAACTTTTGCTATCTGTTTTTATATTTTTTGCTAATTTACTTTCATAATCTATCTTCCCTTTCTTAATCAATCTTTTAGTTATTTTTTGCTGTCTTTTAAAGACTTCCCAATCTTCTATCCTCCCACTAGATTTGGCTACCTTATATGCCCTTGTTTTTAGTCAGATACTATCCTTAATTACTTTACTTAGCCACAGATGGCTATCTTTTCTTTTGCACCCTTTTTTCCCCAGTGGAATATATATTTTTTGGAAGTTGTAAAATAACTCCTTAAATGTACACCACTGATCATGTACCGTCTTACCCTTTAATCTATTTTCCCAGTCCACTCTAATCAATTCCGCTCTCATACCTTCATAGTCTCCTTTATTCAAGCTCAGCACGCTTGTTTGAGATGCAACATTCTCACCCTCTACTTGAATATGGAATTCAACCATGTTATGGTCACTCATTCCAAAGGGATCCTTTACTAGGACATTTTAAATTAATCCTGTCTCATTACACAGGACCAAATCTAAGGTTGCTTGCCCCCTGGTCAGTTCAGTTACATACTGCTCAAGAAACCCATCCCTAATACACTCAATGAACTCATCCTCAAGGCTGCTCTGCCCAATTTGATTTGTCCAGTTAATATGATAGTTAAAATCCCCCATAATTATAGCTGTTCCCTTATTACAAGCCTCAACTATTTTCTGATTAATACTCCATCCAACAGAGTTGCAACTGTTCGGAGGCCTATAGACTACGCCCACTAGTGTTTTTTCCCCCTTATTATTCCTTATCTCCACCCAAACTGTTTCAGTACCCTGCTCCTTTGACCCAATGTCATTTCTCTGTATTATAGTGATTCCTTCCTTTATTAACATAGCCACCCCACCTCCCCTCCCTTCCTGCCTGTCCTTCCTGATTGTTAAGTAACCTGGTATGTTTAATTCTCAGTCATGGTCCCCCTGCAGCCATGTTTCTGTAATGGCCACAAGATCATACCCATATGTAGTTATTTGTGCCATTAACTCATTCATTTTGTTACGAATGCTACGTGCATTCAGATAAAGAACCTTCAAATATGTTTTGTGACACTTAGTTCCTGTTTTTTCCCTTTTTACTCCACACCTTCTGTCCCTTCCTGATACATTCTGTTTTTTAATTTCCCCACTGCTACCTAAGTCTATGACCTTCTCCGTTGTCATTTCTGTTATTTGCTCTCTAGAAACCTCCCCCCCACTAATTAGTTTGAAGCCTTCTCTACAGCCCTAGTTATATGATTCGCCAGGAATCTAGTCCCAGCACTGGCCAAGTGGAGTCCGTCCCAATGGAACAGCTCCCTCCTGTCCCAGTACTGGTGCCAGTGTCCCAAGAAGCAAAACCCATTTCTCCCACACCAGTCTTTGAGCCACGCATTTAACTCTTTAATTTTATTTATCCTAGCCAAATTCGCTTGTGGCTCAGGTAATAATCCAGAGATTATTACCCTTGAGGTTCTGTTTTTTAATTTGACCCCTAGCTGCTCATACTCCTTTAACAGAACCTTCTTCCTTGTCCTATCTATGTCGTTTGTACCAACATGGACCACGACAACTGGATCCTTCCCCTCCCACTCCAAGTTTCTTTCCAGCCCAGAAGAGATGTCCTTAACCCTGGCACTGGGCAGGCATCACAACCTTCAGGACTCCCGCTCTTGACTGCAGAGAACCCTATCTATCCCCCTAATTATACTATCCCCTACCACTACAACATTTCTTTTTACTCCCTCCACTTGAATGGCCCCCTGTACCACGGTGCTGTGGCCAGGTTGCTCATCCTCCCTGCAGTCCCCGCTCCCGCCCTCGATCCTGCTTGACAAGAGCAAGGGCTGTGGCTCCTTCACCACTACATCCTGGATCCCTGTACCTTCCTCACTCATAGTCACACCATCCTGTCCCTGACCATGGACTACATCTGCAGTAATTAATTTCATAGGTGTGACCATCTCCTGAAACATAGAGTCCAGGAACTTCTCCCCCTCACTGATGTGTCACAGTGTCTGAAGCTCAGTCTCAAGCTCTTTAACATGGAGCTTGA
Organism: Somniosus microcephalus; assembly: GCF_052327205.1. NCBI lineage: Eukaryota > Metazoa > Chordata > Chondrichthyes > Squaliformes > Somniosidae > Somniosus > Somniosus microcephalus. The sequence goes on from NC_140988.1 coordinate 226,524,690, forward strand.
GTTCCTCTAGCAGCAAACACTTATCAGAAATGTAATCACCGTGAGCCTCAATGGGGTCCACCAGCTCCCACATTTCGCAACAGTGACACATCACCTGTTCACCCATATCTGTGTAATTAATTAAATTTCTTATTATTAGTTACGAAGACCCTCTGCCCCAGTATAGATGATAATATTACACCACTATTTAATAGGACTTACCAATTTAAAGGTATAGAAGAGAAGGAAGAGGACCTACCAACCAGCTGATCACCAACCTCCCTCGTGAATGCTGTCTGGGGGACCTGTCCGGTTGAATTGTCTCGCTGCTCCACGTCCTCAGTGTTGGATTAGCCTGAGAGAGGGAAGCAAAACAGAGCAAAAAGCATCCCCTCACCTCCCACTTGCCCGAACTCTCACACTTACCAAACTCTACTTACACTCAATGCGACCGCACTCAGCGCTACCGCACTAATCCCGCCCCTTTTTATACCCGGATACTACTACCGGTTTAAACTCCCCAACAGCTTAATTTTATCTAAAAAATTTAACTTACTTCAAATAATTCACTTTTTTACTCACTAAAATTCAGTAAATGCACTTAAAAGACTTTTTCTGCCACTTACCAAAGTCTGCTTAAACTCAATGCGCAAGTGTACATGGGTTGCGAACCAGAGTCATAAGCCATGTCATCAGCAGATAGCCCTTGTCGTCCAGTAGCCACCCTTTGGTTTGATGTGGTGGCCGAAATACAGCTGGCACAGAGGACTGCCACAAAATGAATGCATCATGACTGCAGCCAGGTTAGCGAGCATTGACCTACATGATGCGCTAAATATGGTCACGCACCAGCTGCACATTGAGGGAGTGGAATCCCTTTCGGTTCAGATACATGGCAGAGTTGACTTGAGGCACACGCAAAGCAATGTGTGTGCAGTCAATGGCACCCTGCACCACGGGGAAGCCTGCAATCCTTGCAAACCCTTGTGCTTGCTCCACCTGCTTCTCTCTGGCAAGAGGGAATGAAATGAAATTTTATCTCTTTGCATAAAGAGCATCAGTGACCTCCCTTACACAACAGTGCACAGCAGCAGCCTGGAAGGAGCCAGACGCATAAAAATTCATAGCCTCGTCACCTTCACAGCCAGTGGCAATGCAGTCCTTGTCCTGCTCTGAGGTTGGAGTTGTAGCTGCAACAGTTGGTAGATTTCAGTCATGACCTCCTTAGTGAAGCGTAGACGTCTCAAATATTGGTCATCGCTGAAGTTCAGGTAGGAGAATTGCTCCCTGAACACCCTGGGCAGATGTGGCCCCTTGCTGCGAGCCTTTCTCCCATTCCTTCTCCTCCCTCTTCCAGCAGCTTGTCCTGCTCTGTGTGGCCTCTGCTCATTCTCCTAGTCATGCTCGATTCTAAGAGGAAGACCTACTAGTGCACCCATATCTGGGAGCAACTGGTTTGTGCAGAAGCCTTGAAGTCAGCTAAAGGTTCTTCAGCACCTGCCACATCACTCCCTGTAGACTTCTGAAACTTGAAACAACTATGGAAAGCACCAAAAATGTGTAAAGTTGCAGCAACAGCCCGAAGAAATTAACCTGTAAGTAGCTGATGATCCCTTTAAATAGCGCTGGTGGGGGGGGGGGTGCGGTTCTTCATGCAGCTAAACACGTGTTCAGCTGTGCGAGGTTAAGAGAGGGCGTAGGCTGGAGAGTGGAGCTCCAAAATGCCAGCGCTGGCATCAAGTCAGCGTTGCACATTGATTAATGTCATAATCTGCCTGCTCTGCATACTTCCAGCGGGCGTTAAGTGCGCGTGCTAACCCCTTTACCAATATGGCGTCTATCGCAATTTGCTTCAGAAGTGTGGGTGCCCAACTGACTAGAGTCACAGTATCATGACAAGATTAATTTTGTGCTTGGTGAGCAGCCCAGCATACCCACACATTGGTGTTTATGCTGTGGGTGTTACCAGCTCATTGGCCCCAATATTGACAGGGGTGGGTTTTCCGTACAGAACGGAAGAGTTTCGGTCAGGAATTCTGGCTTTCCCTGCCTGCTGTAGAGTTTTAACTCCACAGCTTGCGTCTTTTTTTTTTGACAGGATTCCTGCCCGGAGGTCAGCCTGATTAATAGGCTTGGCCCCCAGTTGGGCAGGGAGCACTCCGGAGCAGACCACAGGAGCAGGTAGGGAGCTTGCAGCTGCTGCTAATGAGAGTATGGGATGGTTCCGATACCTGGGGATTGCGGTCCGATCCCCGGGGAAGTCCGATCCCTGATCCGGAGGGGAAAGCGGTGTTCTGATCCCCAGGGTGGTCCGATCTCCAACACTGGCCAGGGTTAAACCTGTAAGACAGGTTAAACGTGAGGCTTCCAGCCTCATTATAATATTTAAATAGCCAACCCCCCTCCTGGGAGCGGGTTGGCTGCCTGATCCTGTCCCGCCTCCGTTAAACCCAGAAGTGGGTGGGTTGGGGTTGAGTTGAGATCTTTAAATTTTTTACATCTCACCCGATCCCAACCCACCTGTTTTTGGGGGTCAAAATTAACCCCATTGACTCTGCACTTAAATGAACATAACTTCATAACTGTCATAAGTCACTGAAGGTGGTAAGTATGTTACAGGCTAGAAACTGTATGGGAAATCCAGTAGACAATGTCCAGCAGTGAAAAATTGCCACTCACTATAACTCTCTATGATTGCTTCAAACATATTTTTCAAAATGTATGTAATTGTTCCACAGTGACTATGGCCAGAATCTTCCCAGCCCTGCAAGTGCAGGTTTGGAGGCAGGCCTGCTGTCAAAATGGCCTTGATTGACAGCGGGCCGGAAGTCCGCTCTAAACCCACCTCTGTGTAAGTTTCTCAACTGTCGGGTCTGCCTGTGTATCGCAGTCCCAACACCAAGTGGCGGGCCAGTTAATTAAGGTACTTAACAGGTAGTTTAAAGCTATTTAAGAGGATCAAAAGCAGGCATTTACAATTTAACCAACTTTTTGACGAGTTTGCCATCCCTCGGGGAAGACGCCAGGTAAGTGGGGTCGGATTCTCAATGACTCTCCATTGTTTTCAATCGGTGACAGCTGCAAAAGTGGTATAAAAGCTACCAGTTTACAGCTGTTCACTTTCCAATGTCAAAAGCTGTAGCCTTCAGCGTTAGGAAGAGTCTTTTCAGCCTCATACACGTTGGAATTTGATGCGTTTGCAAAGATAATCCAGAGACCATAAGCAGAGTTCAGTTCATGTTGCTTTTTTAATGGCTGCCACACACACACACCTCCAGGCAAAAGCAATCGAATACCTATACACAATACAATGATAACAGCACTATCAAACTCCATGTGCTCAGGCCAAGGCAATCGAGTACCTATCACCAATGTCAGACATAACATTTCCTCCCCCCTCACAGAATTTCTAACATGAAATGTAGTGACAAAGTCCTGTAGGTGGCCAGGGCGAGAAAGTGTATGAACAGGCCGAGGTGTGGACTGGTGAAGAGCAGGCCGAAGTGGGGACTGCTGAGGAGCAGGCTGAGGCACAACATCTGCTTGGGGGTTGGCTGGCTGATTTGGAGAGGGGAGGACCAGAATGACGCCATCTTATTATTGCGGTGAGGCCTGCGGACTCTGACCCAATCAGAGACTGAGACGTTGGGCGCCTTGGCCCTCTTCGACTGGTCGAAGCGGGGTTTCATCTTCTCCTGTAATAGCAAAATACTGCGGATGCTGGAAATCTGAAATAACAACAGAAAATGCTGGAAATACTCAGCAGGCCAGGCAGCATGTGGAGAGAGAAACAGAGTTAACGTTTCAGGTCTGGGACCCTTCATCAGAACTGGAAAAAGCTGGAGATGTAACAGATATTAAGCAGGTGCAGAGACAGGGGGCGGGGGGTTAGGAGGGGAGGAAGGAATAGAAAGAACACCCTTGTAATGATCAATAACATGTCATTCTATAGTGGACACTAGGTGGAGCCGTAGAACTGTGTAGAGCTGTATATAGCTGTATGTATAAGACTACACAGCCCAGCTGTATATATATTAAGACTACATTACCCATGAGGCTAGGCTACCCACAAGGCAACAGTCAAGATGGCAGCCTGCACACAGGAGCACACATGCTGCATCTCTACAGATACTGTACCTAGAGAACGTGTACTGAATAAATGACTAGCTAGAAGCTAGCAGTGTTCATAATAAGAATGTCTAGTTATTAATGAACATAAGAACCCTATGCTTTTGTAAGAGGCAGGAAAGATAAAATGTTGCAAATGGGAATGGCAAAAATCATACTGCATCAAAAATGGGGGCAGGGATAATTATCTGAAATTGTTAAACTCAATGTTGAGTCCGGCAGGCTGCAAAGTGCCCAATCGAAAGATGAGGTGCTGTTCCTCGAGCTTACGTTGAGCTTCATTGCAGCAATGCAATAGCCCGAGGACAGAGAGATCAGAGTGGGAGTGAAGCGGTGAATTAAAGTGACAGGCGACCGGAAGCTCAGGGTCACCCTTATGGACTGAACGGAGGTGTTCCGCAAAGCGGTCACCCAATCTGCGTTTGGTCTCCCCAATGTAGAGGAGACCGCATCGTGAGCAGCGAATACAGTATATTAAATTGCAAGAAGTACACGTAAATCGCTGTTTCACCTGGAAGGGGTGTTTGGGGCCCTGGAAAGTGGGAAGGGAGGAGGTAAAACGGCATGTGTTGCATCTCCTGCGCTTGCACGGGAAGGTGCCAGGTGAAGGAGAAGGGCTGTTGGGGGTGTTTGAGGAGTGGACCAGGGTGTCGCGGAGGGAGCGGTCCCTTCGGAATGCTGAAAGGGGAGGTGAGGGGAAGATGTGTTTGGTGGTGGGATCACGTTGGAGGTGTGGAAATGGCGGAGGATGATCCGTTGAATGTTGAGGCTGGTGGGGTGAAAGGTGAGGACAAGGGGAACTCTATTGTGGTTCTGGGAGGGAGGGGCAGGGGTGAGGGCAGAAGTGCGGGAAATAGAACGGACACGGTCAAGGGCCGTGTCAACCACGGTAGAGGGGAATCCTCGATTGAGGAAAAAGGAAGACATGTCGGAAGCACTAGTATGGGAGGTGGCATCGTCAGAACAGACGCGACGGAGACGGAGAAACTGGGAAAATGGAATAGAGTCCTTACAGGAAGCGGGGTGGGAGGAAGTGTAGTCCAGGTAGCTGTGGGAGTCGGTGGGCTTGTAGTGGGTGTTTGTTGAAAGCCGATCGCCAGAAATGGAGAGGGGAAAGTCAAGGAAGGGAAGGGTCCTCCCACCGCAGGTCACCGCCATTACCCTATAGAACGCTAGGAGCAGCGTGGCAGCAAGGGGAAGAAGGAAAAGCGCGGGAGGCGCCATTTTATCCCGTTGGGGAAGAAGGAAAAGCGCGGGAGGCGCCATTTTATTCCATTGGGGAAGAAGAAAAAGCGCGTGAGGTGCCATTTTAAATCACCCAAGATGCCGAAAAGTGGCAGTATCACTGCTTTCGACAACGAGGTAGAAGACTGGACCACGTATGTGGAAAGAATTGAACTGTACTGCAAGGCAAATGAGGTGGCCGATGGAAAGAGGGCGTCGGTATTATTGAATTTGATGGGCGCGAGTACGTACGGCCTATTGCGGAATTTAATTACCCCAGCTAAACCAATGGAGAAAAGTTTTGAGGAGATTGTTAATATCTTACAGGAACACCTAAACCCTACACCGCTGCTGATAGCAGAAAGATTCAAGTTCCATAAAAGAAACCAGCACAAAGATGAGAGCAATGCTGACTATCTTACGGAACTACGCAAGTTATCGAAGCACTGCCAGTTCGTAGCAGGACTGGCAGACACCTTACGGGATAAGTTTGTCTGCGGGCTCCAGAGGGAAGGAACCCAGAAACGACTACTTTCAAAAAAGGACCTGAAGCTAGAACAGGCTTTCAGCGTGGCAGTATCTTACGAAGCAGCAGCACGGGGAGCTGCGGAAATACAACAAAAACCACAAGAATACAGCGCTAACGAAATGGCGTATGGAGCAGAAAAGTGCTATCGCTGCGGCAGAACAACCCATGAGCAGAAGGACTGCTGGTTTAAGGACAAAGTATGCAGGCAATGTGGAAAAATGGGACATATAGCAAGAGTCTGCAGGTCGGGAAAGAAAAACAAACACAACAAGAACTACTAAGGAACAGTACAGGAAAGTAAAGAAACTGACAGACAGTAGTTCGGAAGATCAGGAGAGTGATAAGGACTCCGGGAGCAGGAGACTAAGTTGTCTAAAGTTACACAACGTGATCGCAAAGGAGGATCACCAAACCATTTGGGTCACCCTCACGATAGCAGGGTCCCCAGTAAAGATGGAATTGGACACAGGATCAGCCCTAACTGTCATGAATCGACGAGACTATGAGCGGCTATTCTCACACATACCCTTAAAGGACACGTCCATTGTATTGAAGACATACACGGGGCAAAAGGTCTACCCCAGCGGAAAAATAAGGGTGCCAGTTAAATATAACGGTAAGGAAAGACAGAAACTATATATGTATATACTACGAGATGGAGGACCACCATTATTGGGACGTGAATGGATCCGAAAAATACAATTGGATTGGCATTCCATTAAGGCGCTAACTGTGACTGACAAAAAGGATGATGACGTCGCGCCTGGACGTCTGTCACAAATTCTATCTGACGCGGAAGACGTGTTCCAACAAGGACTTGGGACTCTAAAAGGAGTAAAGGCAACCATAAAGATTGAAGATAACGCAAACCCCAAATTTTTTAAGACCAGACTGGTGCCATACGCGATCCGCCCAGCCGTTGAAGCTGAACTGGAGAGTCTGGAGCGTTCGGGTGTGCTGTCCAAGGTGGACTGGAGCGAGTGGGCCACATCCATCGTTCCTGTAATGAAGAAAGCATTGAGCAGCATGCCTGGGGAGCCAAAGAAGGTTCACATATGTGGAGACTTCAAGGTGACTGTGAACCCAGTCCTGCACACAGTACAGTATCCACTTCCGTGGATAGAAGATATTTTCGCCTCACTATCTGGAGGGAAACGTTTTACAAAGATTGATCTGGCCCAAGCGTATCTACAAATGGAGGTGGAAGAAGCATCTAGAAAATACCTCACGATAAACACTCACAAAGGCCTTTACCAGTACAATCGACTGGTATTCGGGTAGCATCAGCCCCGGCTATTTGGCAGAGGGCGATGGAACAAGTCCTGCAAGGGATCCCGGGGACCCAGTGTTATTTGGACGACATCCTGGTTACGGGCGAAAATGACAGTGAACACCTTGCCAACCTGGAGCAGGTGCTCACGAGATTACAGGAATATGGGCTACGAGCCAACCGCCCCAAATGCGAGTTCTTCAGGAGACAAATCTTGTATTGTGGCCACATGATTGATGAGGAAGGGTTGCATAAGTCGCCGGACAAGATTGAGGCTGTAGTCAAGGCTCCAGCACCGGAAAATGTGTCGCAACTGAGGTCGTTCCTCGGGTTGGTGAACTACTACCATAAGTTCTTGCCGAATTTATCTACAATTCTGCACCCACTGAATGCCCTGCTGCAAACTGGAGTGACATGGAAATGGAGTGATGAGTGTAAGCATGCCTTTCAGGAATGTAAATGCCTAATCACTTCAAAAGAAGTATTGGCCCACTACAACCCAACACTACCGATTCGTTTGGCATGTGATGCGTCACCCTACGGCATTGGAACGGTACTGTCACACAAATTCCGTGATGGTTCAGAGAGGTCAATAGCCATTGCATCGCGCTCACTAAGCTCAGCCGAGCGTAACTACGCCCAGATTGACAGGGAGGCCCTCAGCCTGGTGTGGGGGCTGAAGAAGTTCAATCACTATCTGCACGGGCAGAAATTCACCCTACTGACTGATCATCAGTCCCTGGTCTCCATTTTTAACCCAAAGAAGGGCGTTCCGGTGATGACGACGCAACGGCTGCAAAGATGGTCACTTTTTCTAGGGGCACATCAGTACGACATAGAGTACAAGAGTACGAAACAGCATGGAAACGCTGATGGGCTGTCGCGCCTACCATTGCCTACGGTAGAAGAAGCACCTGCAGTGGACCCTGTTGGGATATTCCATGCGACCATAGTCGAATGTTTGCCTGTTACAAACTCGAGTATAGAGAAGGAAACCCAAAATGACCCGACACTCTCTCGGGTCTATGATTTGACGGTGAAGGGATGGCCAGCATATGGCGACTCACTGTTGCCAGCATTCTCGCCAAGGAGAGAACAGCTGTCAGTGTGCCGGGGAACCTTGATGTGTGGATCCCGAGTGGTAATTCCACCCAAGTTGAGAGATAGAGTGCTCAATGAGCTTCATGAGGGTCATCTGGGAGGGGAAAAAATTAAGAGCCTAGCCAGGGCGTTTGTGTGGTGGCTGGGAATCGATAAAGAAATCGAGGATATGACCAAGAGATGCACAGGATGCCAGAAGGTCCAAAACGCTCCACCACAGGCCCCGCTACATCCATGGGAGTGGCCCTCATCTCCATGGCAATAGGTACACATTGATTTTGCTGGTCCATTTATGGACTCAATGTTTCTAATCGCTGTGGACGCCCATTCGACGTGGCCAGAGGTCATTAAAATGTCCTCCACCACCACGGAGAAAACTATTGCAGTCCTAAGGACCATCTTCGCCAGGAATGGGTTGCCAGAACAGATTTGCTCCGACAATGGGCCACAGTTTGTGTCTCAGGATTTTCCGGAGGTTCCTGAAGAATAATGGGGTGAAACATTACACATCTGCCCCATATCATCCAGCCACAAATGGATTGGCTGAGAGGTTTGTTCAGACCTTTAAAAAGGCCATAAAGGCAATGTATAATGACGACATACCACTACAACACAAGGTGGATAGTTTCTTGTTTGCTTACCGGAATGCGACACATGCAGTAACCAACCAAGCTCCAGCCGTACTGTTCTTCAACCGAAGGCTAAGATGTCGCCTGGATTTGCTCAAACCAAACATAAGACGAGATGTTGAGGATAAGCAATTCCAGCACATAAATGAGAAGCCAACCCGGAGCTTCAAGATAGGGCAACCAGTCTTGGCCCGCAACTACCGAACAGAAAAATGGCAGCCAGGAATGATATGCACACAGCAGGGACCACTAATGTACACAGTGGACATTGGAGAGAGCATTGTGAGGCGCCATGCTGACCAGATTCTAGAGTCACAGGGACAAGCCAAACCCGTACCACGAGAAGGTGCACCTGGTAATCAACCCGAAGTACAGATTGCGTCTACCTCAGAAGCAGTGGTATTGGAAGCTGATGAACCAACCAATGACAATGAACCAGAATCAGCTCCGCCGCAAGAACAGGATACTCGAGAAAGGCACTATCCAGTCAGGATCAGGAAGCCTCCTCAAAGACTGAACTTATAAATGATTATTTCAGTTGATGTATATAATATCCAGAAAGTTGTAATTAGTTATTATTTAGTTGTTAAATGAATGTTATGTACTGTTTATCTAAAAGGGGAGGAATTGTTGTGTATGTACCTTTAAGGGAAGAATTGGTTTTAGACTGCAGTACCGGCAGTGACCACCCCTGTATAAAAGGCCCTAGCAGGCTTCTGTATTTCAGTCTGACGATGCCCTCCTGTTCAGTAAAGCACCTGTTAAACTGTTCTCCCAAAGTCCGTGTATTATTGAGGCGCGGACTTTACAACCCTGAGCTTCCGGTCGCCTGTCACTTTAATTCACCGCTTCACTCCCACTCTGATCACTCTGTCCTCGGGCTATTGCATTGCTGCAATGAAGCTCAACGTAAGCTCGAGGAACAGCACCTCATCTTTCGATTGGGCACTTTGCAACCTGCCGGACTCAACATTGAGTTTAACAATTTCAGATAATTATCCCTGCCCCCATTTTTCATGCAGTATGATTTTTGCCATTCCCATTTGCAACATTTTATCTTTCCTGCCTCTTACAAAAGCACAGGGTGTTCTTTCTATTCCTTCCTCCCCTCCTAACCACCGCCCCCCCCGCCGTCTCTGCACCTGCTTAATATCTGTTACAACTCCAGCTTTTTCCAGTTCTGATGAAGGGTCCCAGACCTGAAACGTTAACTCTGTTCCTCTCTCCACGGATGCTGCCTGGCCTGCTGAGTATTTCCTGCATTTTCTGTTGTTATTTCATCTTCTCCTGCTGTCTAGCGACTGTGGCTTGAGCCGGTGGAGCAGGGCTCTGAGCTAATGAGGGGCGGAGCCTGCCAAGGGGTAGATGAGCTCACGGCCTAGCATGAGGGATGCGGGTGAGACCCTTGTAGTGGAATGCTGGGAGGCTCTGTAGTGCAGCAGTGTGTGGAGGAGGGCCTTGTCAAACGCACACCCCTGGGATAGGTGTGCTCTGAGGCCATTTTTCAGTGTCTGGTTAAAACGCTCCACCCCCCCATTTGACTCGGGGTGGTAGTATGCTGTGCGAATGTGACGGATGCCCTTGCTCTCAAGGTAAGAGGAGAGTTCCGAAGAGACCATTTGGGGGCCATTGTCTGTGGTGATGGCCTTTTGATGCCCCCAGCGGGAGAAGAGGGACTCAAGAGTATCAATGATGACCCGAGAGGTGACGGAGCCCATGGCAGTGACCTCTGGCCATTTTGAGTGCAGGTCATAGGTCACCACTAGGAACCATTGATGGTGGGGGACACCATGGATCTCCCCGCAGACGTCCAGCTGCAGGTGCTCCCAGGGCTGAGAGGGCCAGGCAAGGGGTTGCAGGGGTGGGGGAGCTTCATGGCCAGTCTTGCCACTTACAAGGCAGGCTGCCCAGCCCTTGGCCAGGGACTCGATTTCCCTGTCGATATCCAGCCACCACATTAGGTCTCGGCATCGTTGTTTGAGCTTCACTATGCCCAAGTGGCCCTCATGCGCCATGGATAAAACACGCGCACAAAGGGCACTTGGGACCACAGTGCAGAGCCCACGTACAACACAGGAGTCATTCCAGCAGGAGAGCTCCTCTTTAACTCTGGAGTAGGCAGACAGTTCCTCAGGCACCTTGCGAGGCCAGCCATCTCTGATGAAGGCGCACAGCTGGGAGAGGGCTGGATCCTGTTCAGAGGCCTCTTTGAGCTCCTGGAGAGAGACTGTGGTTTAGAGAGGCATGTGCAGCATCTGGACGATATCCTGTTCCACATGTTCAGACCTGACGAGTGGGGCTGGGGCAGAGACAGTGCAGGAGAGCAGATCTGCAACAATATTGTCATGTCCTGGTGTGAACTGGAGACTGAAATTGTATTTGCGGAGGCGGTCAGACCAGCGGTGTAGACGCAGTGGTCTGTGGCCCGTGCTGGATGTCGACAGCAGGGCAATGAGAGCCTGGTGATTGGTTCGCAGGGTGAAGGCACGACCATACGTGTACCGGTGCCACCGCTCACATGCCCAGACGCACGCCAGCGCCTCACGCTCGCCTACTGAGTACTTCTGTTCGGTGGGGCTAAGGGCTCGGGAGGCAAAGGCGATAGGTTTCTCCACTCCATTCTGTATCTGCGATAACACCGCCCCCACAGCTGCAGCGGACGCATCGCAGGTGACGAGGGTGGGGCTGGTGACGTCAAAGTGAGCCAACACTGGAGGCGACGTAAGCTGCGATTTAAGGAGGTGAACAGCTTCCATATAGGCTTGTGACCACACCCAGGGCTCATCCTTTCACAGGAGCTGGCGCAGTGGGGCTGTGGTGGCTGAGTGTAGTGTATGTGCTTTAAGTCAGAACTACTTTTTACAGCTCCTGTATACTGTAGTACCGGCAGTAACCACACCGGTATATAAGCTGTGCGCATGCCTCTGTACCCCAGTCTAGAGATGACCCTCCTCCAGTAAAGACCTGTTGTTTGTTTATGTACAGCATCCATGTAATTATTTATCCACTGAACCACGGATCTAACAGTGGCGACGAGTGTTGATGCGAATCTATCTGCAACATAAAAAAAAAAATTTTAAATAGTCGTATCCAGGAACACGGGCGTCGACCGCGAGCAACTGCCCAGCAGTCAGGCAGAGATCCAACTTCGCTGGGGAGGCTGTGGAGAGCCGGGCTTGGTTCCCCAGCCACAACGAGCAGTAAGAGACCGACGACAGGTCCAGAGCAGACCCTTCCCGAGCAGCGGCGGCTGGAGCCGACCGACGGCAGAGAGAGAGCCGGGCAGTGTCGACGGGGTAAGAAAGAGGGTGAAGAGAGCAGGGCGCAGCCGGGGATTGATCACCGAGCAGCGTCGAGGAAAAATACTGCAAACCGGAGAGCGAGAGGGTAAGAAACAGCTGGGTTCTAGACTGAGCGCCGTCGACAAATATCAAGAGAAGAACGCGCAGAGCACAGCCAGGGATCACGGGCTGATCAGGGTCCGCGGGGCAAAGCCGCAGCGGAGAAGACGGGCGAGCGTGGGAAGGAAGGAAAGCGCGGGAGACACCATTTTGTGCCAGCGGAGAAGAAGGGGAAGCGCGGGAGGCGCCATTGGGGATAGTTAACGCACAACCAAGGATGCCGAAGAGTGGCAGTATCTCTACGTTTGACAATGAAGTCTAAGATTGGGCGACATATGTGGAATGTATTGAGGTGTACTGCAGGGCGAATGAAGTGCCAAATGCTAATAAAGCACTGGTTCTGTTAAATTCCATGGGTGCAAAAACTTATGGGTTACTGCGAAATCCAATAACCCCAGAGAAGCCGGTAAACAAGGATTTTGGAAGCATAGTAGAAATCCTACAGGACCACTTAAGCCCCACACCGCTGCTGATAGCAGAACTATTTAAGTTCCATAAAAGGAACCAACACAAAGACGAAAGCAATGCTGAGTACCTAACGGAACTGCGCAAGCTATCGAAATACTGCCAGTTTGGAGCGGGACTAGCAGACACGTTAAGGGACAAGTTTGTGTGTGGGCTACAAAGTGAAGGAACCCAGAAACGGCTTCTATCAGAAAAGGACCTTACGCTGGACAAAGCTTTCAATATGGCAGTATCACACGAAGCAGCCGCAAGGGGCGCTGCAGAGATACAACGGAGACCACAAGAATACGGCACCAATGAAATGACCTATGGAACAGAGGAGTGCTATCGCTGCGGCAGAACAACACATGACCAGAAAGATTGTTGGTTCAAGGACCAAGTGTGCAGACAGTGTGGGAAAGCAGGACACATAGCAAGAGTCTGCAGGTCTGGGAAGAAAACCAAGAGTAAGAAATCTCCACAGGAGAAGTACAAAAAGGTACACCAGGTGATGGACAGTGGTTCAGACGAACAGAAAAGTGACACAGACTCCGGAAGCAAGGAGCTGGGTTGTCTGAAACTACATAATGTAACCGAAATAGAGGATCACCAGACTATCTGGGTTACACTCAAGATAGACGAAGTCCAAGTGGAAATGGAATTGGACACAGGGTCAGCTCTAACAGTCATAAATCAAAGAGACTACAAGCGGCTATTTTCACACATACCCTTGAAAGCTACAGGGATTGTCTTGAAGATGTATACGGGGCAAAAAGTCTACCCCAAAGGAAAAATAAGGGTGAAAGTGACATATAAAGGTCAGGAAATAATTAAAATGGATATATATGTATTGCCAAATGGAGGACCACCATTGCTAGGACGTGAGTGGATCCGGAAGATACATTTAGATTGGCATTCCATACAGGCACTGAAGGTGGAGGCCAAAAAGGATGACGACGTCACACCTGGACGACTGTCAAAAATGTTACCTGACGCAAAAGAAGTGTTCCAGGAGAGACTAGGAACACTAAAAGGAATAACAGCAACAGTTAAAATAGAGGATAATGCAAGCCCAAAGTTTCTGAAGGCCAGACCAGTGCCTTATGCGATCAGACCAGCGGTTGAAGCAGAGCTGGAAGGGTTGGAACGTTCAGGAGTACTGTCCAAAGTGGACTGGAGCGAGTGGGCTACACCCATCGTCCCTGTAATGAAGAGGTCATTGAGTAATACGCCTGGGGAACCAAAGAAGGTCCGCATCTGTGGGGATTTTAAGGTGACAGTGAACCCAGTCCTTCACACGGTGCAATATCCGCTTCCACAAATTGAGGATATTTTCGCCTCGCTATCTGGTGGTAAACGCTTCACCAAAATTGATCTAGCCCAGGCGTACTTGAAAATGGAGGTAGAAGAAGCTTCGAAACATTACCTTCCGATCAACACCCATAAAGGTCTCTATCAATACAACCAGCTGGTGTTTGGAGTAGCCTCAGCTCCGGCTATCTGGCAAAGGGCAATGGATCAGGTCCTGCAAGGGATTCCAGGGACCCAGTGTTATTTGGACGACATCTTGGTCACGGGCGAAAATGACGGTGATTACCTCGCTAACTTGGAGAAGGTGCTCGCCAGATTAAAGGAATATGGGCTATGAGCTAATCGCCACAAGTGCGAGTTTTTCCAGAAACAGATCTCGTATTGAGGCCACGTCATCGATGAAGAGGGGTTACATAAGTCCCCTGATAAGATTGAGGCAGTAGTCAAGGCTCCAGCACCGGAAAATGTGTCACAACTGAGGTCGTTCCTCGGGCTGGTAAACTATTACCACAAGTTCTTACCAAATTTGTCTATGGTACTACACCCACTGAACACCCTACTGCAAACAGGGGTACCATGGAAGTGGGATGATGAACGTAGATGAGCTTTCCAGAAGTGTAAAGAATTGATCACATCAAAAGAGGTGCTGGCCCATTTCAACCCAGCACTACCAATTTGTTTGGCATGTGATGCATCACCCTACGGCATTGGAGCGGTGCTGTCGCACAAATTCCCAGACGGGTTGGAGAGGCCAGTGGCCTTTGCGTCTCGGTCACTAACCTCAGCCGAGCGCAACTACGCCCAGATTGACAGGGAGGCCCTCAGCCTAGTATGGGGAGTAAAAAAATTCGACCATTATCTGCATGGGCAGAAGTTCACCTTGCTGACTGACCACCAACCACTTGTCTCCATCTTTAATCCTAAGAAGGGCATGCCAGTAATGATTGCACAGCGGTTACAAAGATGGTCCCTGTTTCTAGGGGCGAATCAATATGAAATACAATATAAAGGCACGAAACAGCATGGGAACGCTGATGGGCTATCGCGCCTGCCACTGCCTACGGTGGAGGAAGCACCAGCAGTGGACGCTATCGAGATATTTCATTTGTCGATAATTGAACGATTGCCAGTAACAAACGCGGATATAGAGAAGGAGACCCGCAATGATCCGACGCTGTCACGGGTATATGAATTGACGGTGAGGGGATGGCCAACACATGGCGACTCACTGTTGCCAGCATTCTCATCCAGAAGAGAACAGCTGTCAGTATGCCAGGGGACAGTGATGTGTGGATCCAGAGTGGTGATTCCACCCAAGTTAAGGGAGAGAGTGCTAAAGGAGCTACATGAAGGTCATCTGGGGGGAGTGAAAATGAAAAGCCTTGCTAGGGCTCATGTGTGGTGGCCGGGAATCGTTGAACAAATCGAAGACCTAACTAAGAGCTGCTAAGGATGCCAGAAGGTCCAAAATGCACCACCACACGCCCCTCTACACCCATGGGAGTGGCCCTCCTCTCCATGGCAACGGGTGCACATTGATTTCGCTGGTCCATTCATAGACTCAATGGGCTAGATTTTCAGTTGCTTGCGCCAGCAGTTAGCGCCTTAAGAGAAGTGATTTCCGGGCGCTATGCGTGTAGCGCCCGGGCGCAGCGCAGTTTGCGCCTCGCCCCACATTAAGTTGGCCGTTAGCGCCGGCGCAATGTTTAGCGCCCGCCCGGATGCGCGCGCAGAAAATGACGTCACATCCTCGTGCAACGCCCTTTGGCCGCCCCGATTCCAAACTTCAGTCGCACCGCCCCATTGTGCGGCTGGCGGCCGGAGCGTTTGAAAAAAGGAACGCAACACAACCAGCGCGGGCCCCGGGGGGCGCAAATTAAAGGGGACGTGCCCTCCAGTATAAAGGCCAGCCATTTTTCAGCAAACACTCTAGTGCAACGCATTTCTGGACACACAACAAGGAGGATAGCTAACTGGTTTCAAGCAGCAACAGCTCAGGTATTTTTGGATTCAGGCCAGAGCGCTGCAAGTGGCCTTTTGGAAATTTGAGTGTTTGCCAGGATTTGATGGGGGTTGCATGGGGTGCCAACGCGGAGCTGCAGCGCCATGTCCGTAGGGCTCGCAGACGCATTGTGAGAGGGGCAGCCCTGGCTAGAGGCAGAGGGGGCTACAGGCATCGGCCACGTAGGCCTTACCCAGTCAGGCTATACCGCCAGCAGCGCTCCTACCTAAACATGAGTGCCGCGCGATGTGTTAGAAGGCTCCGATTCCGAAAGGAGGTGATTGCAGAGATCTGCCACCTGCTTCGCAGAGATCTGCGGCCAAAGCTCAGGTGCAGGACGTCTCTGTCGGTGGAAGTGAAGGTGACGGTGGCATTGAACTTCTATGCCACCGGCTCCTTCCAATCCGCTGCTGGGGACATAGCAAACATCTCCCAGAACGGCGCGCATCGCTGCATCCGCCAGGTGACCGAAGCACTGTTCGGAAGGAGAAGCCAATTCATTTCCTTCCCCATGGCACTGGAGAGCCAGCATCAGCGCGCATTGGGATTTGCCAGACTCGGGGACTTCCCCTTGGTGCAGGGCGCCATTGACTGTACGCATGTGGCTTTGCGGGCCCCTCTGGAGCATGGTGAGCAGTATCGCAACAGGAAGGGCTACCGTTCTCTGAATGTGCAGCTGGTGTGTGACCACAAGCAGCGCATCATGGCTGTCAGTGCCAGCTTCCCAGGCAGCAGCCACGATGCGTTTATCCTGCGGCAGAGTACTGTGCATGACATGTTCGAGGCACAGCCTCCCCCAAGAGGATGGCTACTCGGGGACAAAGGCTATCCTTTGTATACCTGGCTCATGGCCCCGCTCCGCGCGCCCAGGACCGCTGCTGAAGAGGCCTACAACGAGAGCCATCAAACCACCCGCAACATCATCGAGCTAACTATTGGGGTCCTCAAGCAGCGGTTCCGCTGCCTTGATCACTCCGGAGGAGCTCTGCAGTATTCGCCGGACCAGGTCTCCCAATTTGTGGTAGTTTGCTGCATGCTACACAACCTGGCTATCCGCAGGACTCAGGCACTGCCACCTGACGTTGGAGCAGCACCTCAGGAGGAGGAGCAGGAGGAGCATGAGGAGGAGGAGGAGGAGCAGGAGTACGTTCCCAGGAGGGAGCGACCAGGGCCAAGGGCCGCGCGACGCCACCTTATAACACGGTACTTCTAAGCCCCCTGTCAGGGAATGCCTTGGGGCCATGAGGGAAGATGAATGCAGCCGCTCCGCAAGCCCTCAGCCGGCGAAGCCAACAAACACTAAGAAGAACAACCATGGAGACTGCATGAATAAAGATAAATTTTTATTACACAAAAATGAAAACCCCTTCCCACATGAATCCCCAAAAACAATCAACGGGCCCAACAAAAAGCCCAACAAACGACTCACTCCCACAAACTGGGGAGGAGTCACTCCACATTTGTACAACCCGGGCCTCAACATCGGCCTAACGCAAAAAAAAAGCCCACGAACCAAACAACCATGGGCAAAAGAAAGATGGCCACCGCCATATAAAACGAAAGCTGGCCACACCCTCTACTGAGTGGCCCGCGAGGGCGAGACCTTGCCCAGCCTTTTGCCTCCCCTGCCCGGCCTGCTGCTCCTTCGCAAGCTCTGCCCAGTGGTTGCTGCGAGGCTGGGGGAAGGCGCCTGATGCTCAGATGTCCTTCCGCCAGATGCCGCTGGGGGGCGGCCTACACGGCCTTTGGGCCTCGAGGGGCCATCTGCTGAGTGGCGCACCTGAGCCTGGCCAACATCAGCTCCAGCCGCTTGCCCTTGACGCCCCAGTGGGGGAATGGCGGCGACGGATGGTGCAATGTGGGCCAGCTGGCGTCTGGGATGGGCTGGCTGATGCTGTGGCGCGCTGGCACTCGGCCGGGCCCGCACTGCAGGATCCGCAACAATCAGCCGAGGGGCGGCTCGCTGGGATGCTCCAGCGCGGCGGCTGCCCTGGCGATGCCTGCCTAAGGCAGCGCGTGTGGCAGCAGTGAGTGCCCCTGTTGTCCTGGTGTGCGCCCGCATCACACCCGCCAGGGTCTTGACGGCATCAGTCAGCATGCGGCTACTCGCAGCAGTTGCTGCCCCGAACTCGCGCACACTGGTCGCCAGCGACTCGTTGGCCTCAGGCATGCGCCCCACCACGCTCATGAGCTCCGTGTGGCGCCGGTCCGAATCCTCGGCCATCTTATCCAGCTTCCGCACCTCCTCCGAGGTGAAGGTGTCCGGACTGGAGTCGCGACTCTCCCGCTGGGGAGGAGGGGGCCGAACTAGGGGAACCTTGCCACGTTGGTGGCGGCAAGTGTGCCGATCAGCAGCACTCCCCTCTGATCCTTCCCCCCTTTGGGGGGAAGGCCGCGGGCCATGCGCACGGCTCCTGGGTGGCTGGACGCCACTGGTCCCAGAAGCTGCATTCCCCTGCGACAGTTCCTCCAGGCACTCGTCCAGTGAGGACGTGTCAAGCCTTTCGTCCTCTCCGGCGGGACCTGAGTGTTCCCCCGATGGTCCAGCTTGC
Source organism: Somniosus microcephalus (assembly GCF_052327205.1). Taxonomy (NCBI): domain Eukaryota; kingdom Metazoa; phylum Chordata; class Chondrichthyes; order Squaliformes; family Somniosidae; genus Somniosus; species Somniosus microcephalus. Next base: position 226,543,260 of record NC_140988.1, read on the forward strand.
TCCTCCTCCTCCTCCTCCTCCTCCTCCTCCTCCTGCTCGGAGGGGCTGTCACTGGCAGATTCAGGGTCCTGGTCATCACCAGCTGAAAGCAGGAATGCACAAGAGTAGCTTCAGAGTGAGGAGACGGCGTCAGCGAGGGAGTTAGGACTGGTGGCATTCAGCGCATTCGTGGGACAGTGGCAAAGGAGGTAGCTCGGATGCGCAAGTGCGACGCGAGAGGGCCAAAAGGTGAGGTCCTTACCATTGCCGGGCAGTGGAGGGTCGGCTACTCCGCACGCTGTGCGCACGATCAGACGGGCTCCCATGAGCACACACACGCGCTCCTCCAGCCGAGTGAGCTTCTGCAGCTTTGCGCGGCCTCCCCTGGCCCTGGCACGGGCCTAGCGATTATACGCAACTTTAGCCTGCAAGAGAAAGGACGGGCTGTAAGTGCGCAGTGTAGCCCTGATGTACTGTGCACTGCCTCCCATGGTGGAATAGCTTGGCCAGAGTGTAGCCCTGATGTAGTGTGCACTGCCTCCCATGGTGGAATAGCTTGGCCAGAGTGTAGCCCTGATGTCGTGTGCACTGTCTCCCATGGTGGAATAGCTGGGCCAGAGTGTAGAGTGCAGAATGGCCAATTGATGCTCATGACTGTCCCAATGCTGCTGGCTGAGGGCTGGCCATTAGGACTTTCAGCTCCCTTTGCCCATCATGTCAGGTGTACATGCAAGAATGAGGAGGAGACTGGAAAGGGTACTCACCCTGACAATCCTGGTCAGGTCGTTGTATTTTTTACGACATTGTTTGTGGGTCCTGGGGGCATCGCCGGTGAACGTCACCCTCTGGGCGATCTGCTTCCAGGCTCTGGTGTAGTCGTGGTGGTTCGGATTCCTCCCACTCTCTGGGAACAAGATCCTGCGCCTCTGCTCCAGAGCTGTGACCATTATGTCCAGATCACCCTCTGAGAAGCGCAGGGCACGCTCACGGGCCTTCTCTGGCGTTGCCATGACTCCCTGGGGCTGAGCAGCAGTGTTGAGGCCTCTTTGAAAGGCTGCAGTGTGCAGGGCGTGGCAGCAGACCAATTCGTCCCTTCCCCCTTTAAGAGCTGGTCGGTGCCACGGGGTCTGCTGTCAGTCAAAAAATGACCGCACCCGCGCTGCGCCCCGCCTGGGCGCTATCCCTCTGGACCGCCAGCTTAGCGCCTAAAGATAGTAGTGGAACGCCTCTTTTAGCGCTCCAACAACCTCTTAGGGCGAAGCCACTGAATTTCCGGCAACGGGGCGCTACTTTGGGGCGGGCGCTAACTTCGGGCGGGCGCTAAGGTTAGCGCCCCAAAACTGGCTGTACTGAAATTCTAGGCCAGTGTTCTTAATAGCAGTGGATGCTCATTCAAAGTGGCCTGAGGTGATAAAGATGTCTTCAACCACTACAGAGAAAACGATTGCAGTCCTACGGACCATATTTGCCAGAACCGTTTGCCAGAGCAGATCTGCTCTGATAATGGACCACAGTTTGTGTCCGACGAGTTCCAAAAATTCATGAAAAGGAATGGGGTAAGGCATTACACATCCGCCCCGTATCATCCAGCCATCAATGGATTGGCTGAGAGGTTGGTACAAACCTTTAAGAAGGCGATAAAGGCCATGTGCGATGAGGAAATTCCACTACAGCATAAGATGGAAAATTTCTTATTAGCCTACCGAAACGCGACACATGCAGTTACCAACCAGACCCCGGCCATGATGTTCTTTAACCGAAGGTTGAGATCTCGTCTGGACTTGCTCAGACCAAATGTGCGAAGAAATGTTGAGGACAAACAATCCCAGCACATCAACGAGAAGCCGACAAGGAGCTTCAATGTAGGGCAACCAGTCTTGGCCCGGGACTATCGAACAGAGAAGTGGCAACCCGGAATGATATGTACAAGGCATGGGCCATTAATGTACACAGTGGATGTCAGGGAGAACATTGTGAGACGCCACGTCGATCATATCTTAACGTCACAGGAAGGCGTCAACCCCATGTATCGAGTACCTGGGGATGAACCCGACATACCGGTAGCATCTACTCCAGACCCAGTAGCAGTGGAACCCGATGAACTACCCGATGAAAAGGGGTCAGAATCGCCTCTGCACCAAGAACAAGAACCTCCAGAAAGGCACTATCCCGAAAGGGTCAGGAAGCTGCCCCAAAGACTGAATCTATAAATGGACTTTTGTTATTAAATGTACATGTAAAAATGTAATTGTTATTTGAATATTAAGGGGGTATTATTAATCTAAAAAGGGAGGAATTGTAGTGTATGTGCTTTAAGTCAGAACTACTTTTTACAGCTCCTGTATACTGTAGTACCGGCAGTAACCACACCAGTATATAAGCTGTGCGCATGCCTCTGTACCCCAGTCTAGAGATGACCCTCCTCCAGTAAAGACCTGTTGTTTGTTTATGTACAGCATCCGTGTAATTATTTATCCACTGAACCACGGATCTAACACTGAGTACTGGGGCAAAAACTTCAGGTAGTACCCAGTCATGCCAAGGAAGGAGGCAACCTGTGCTGCAGAGCTGGGTTCTGGGATGCTGTGAATGGCATCCACGTTTGACTGGAGTGGGGATATACCGTCAGCCGACAACCAAAACCCCATAAATTCGATCTCTGAAACAGCAAAGACACACTTTTCGCCATTCAGTGTGAGCTTGTGTTTTGCTAGAGCTGTGAAAACTCTGTGAAGGCATTCGTCATGAGTGGAGGTCGAGGGCCCATGCACGACGATGTCATCCAGGTAGATGTCCACCCCAGGAATGCCCGCGAGCACAGAGGACATCACCTTTTGGAAGCAGCTGGGTGCAGAGCTAAGTCCAAATGGCATCCTGGTGTACCGAAAGACGCCAGCATGTATCACAAAAGCAGTGAGGTCCCTGCTGCTGGGGTGGAGGGGAACCTGTAGATAGCCCTGTCGAAGGTCCAGTTTCGAGAACAGGATGGAACCATAGAACTGCGCTGTGAGTTCCTCTGACGTGGGCAGTGGATACTTGTCAGGGATTATGGCCTTATTCACTGCTCGAAGATCGACACAGACGCGTAGACCACCTGGCTTTTTCATTGTGACCACCAGGTTGGAGACCCATGGTGAGGCATCAACTGGTTCGATGATGCCGGCTTCCAGTAGCTGCTTTAGTTCAGCTGTGACCCCGTCACGGAGAGCAAGCGGGATGCAGCGCGGTGGCTGAATGACAGGGGTAACGGTGGAGTCAACCATGGGCTGGTGGGTGAAGGCAGTCAGGCAGCCCAGAACCTCGAAGAGTGCTGGCCATGTTTGGTGCCACGGTGAGGCGACATGCAGAACCGCAGACCCGCCGGTGTCCAAGAGAGAAAAACCCAGGTCAGTGAAAAGATCCAGTCCCATCAGGTTAGCTCCTTGGCGTGCCACATGAAAACAAAAATCTGGCAAAACTTTTGTTCCATAGCATACAGTGAGGTTGACTGAGCCCACTAGTCCAATTTTCGAATTACCATACCCGCAAAGGGTAGTGGAGGGCGCAGAGAGTGGCAGGGAGCTGAAAAAGCATTTGAATGTGTCCACATTCAGCAGTGAGACACTGGCACTGGTATCCAACAACAGCGGGATGCATACATCATTCAGGTTAATTGTGCATGACTTGAAAGCCACTACTGGCCCAGAGCTCACGTTGTGAATTATAGTGCTTGAGGACTGAGAGTGTTCATTTGTAGCAACCGGGGCAGAGCGGCAGACATTGGCAAAGTGATTTTGTTTTCCACAATTGCGACAGGCTTGGCCGCGCGCGGGGCAATTCTGCGCTCTGGTAGCATGTGAATGAGATCCGCAGTTTCCACACTGTTGCCGCGGTAGCGCGCGTTGCTGCCGTTGCGCGAGCATTACTGTGTCAGAAGTGTCGGGGCCGAGGGCGCTGTCACTGGGTGTGTGTGCTAGTTTCGCTGCACATTCGGCTGCAGACTCCACTTGAAAGGCAATGTTGACTGCCTGTGACAATGACAGATCGTCGGACTCGAGTAACAGTCTTTCACGCATTCTCACGTTGTTTGTGTGCTCTATTAGTTGATCACGCACCATCTCATCTTGTAGTGCACCGAACTTGCACGAGCTAGCTAACCCCCTCAAATTAGCCACGTATTGATGCACCGACTCGCCGAGGAGTTGGTGACGCTGTCTAAAAATGAATCGCCGCAGGAGGGCACTTTGTGGGGCAGAGAAGTGTGTGCTTAACAGAGCTACAGCCTCAGCATATGTTTGAATTGAGTCTGCTGTGCATAATGTCCCAAGAACCTGCTGGCCCTCTGCTCCCAAGCAATGGGATAACAGTGCTTTTTTCTGAGCTGTACTCACAGTTTCTAGTCCAAGAGCAATGAGGTAGGTTTCAAAGGACTGTAACCAGCGAACCCATGGGATCAGGGGCTCACCTGGTAGTGCAAGGAAGGGAGGAGGTGGTGGAAGTGAGATTTCAGCCATCCTTGTCGCCAAATGTTGCGTTTGCAAAGATAATCCAGAGACCGTAAGCAGAGTTCAGTTCATGTTGCTTTTTTAATGGCTGCCACACACACACACCTCCAGGCAAAAGCAATCGAATACCTATACACAATACAATGATAACAGCACTATCAAACTCCATGTGCTCAGGCCAAGGCAATCGAGTACCTATCACCAATGTCAGACATAACAGAATTGTTTGTAGTGAAGTCTATATTCACTGTAACCTTCTTTGAAGAAAATTCCTGACCAGTGACAGATTGCTTCTGTCAACTCAACTGGATCTGGCATATCCACAATCAAAATTGGCACGATTTATGCTCGCTCATCTTGGTCCTCCGAGTCTGATGAGGAATAGCCGCAGGAGCAGCTGAACCAGCCACACCAGCAGCAGCAACAACAAGAGCGTCAACCTTCTACTCAACCACCTCATGCCTCACAGGGTGGAGGGCATCAGCACAGGGATGCACCGTGCCCGAGGTATTACCCCCAGCACAAGGTCGATAGGCAGAGGATGAGCTACCTAAACATGATGGAGCAGCAGTGCTGAAGGAGACTCGGGCTATTGTGCCAGGTGGTCACCGACCTTTGCACATTGCTGGAGGAAGACCTGCAACTCAGAGGAAGGGGTGGACACTCATTACCAATGACTGTCAAAGTCACTCTTGCCCTCAACTTCTTCACCTCAGGCTCCTTCCAGGCATCTGCCGCAGACATTAGCGGCATTTCCCAGTCTGCCGCACACAGATGCATCACACAGGTTACCGATGCCCTGTTTAACAAGTCGGGCAACTATATAAAGTTTACTACTCATCAAGCCAGTGTGACTGAGCGGGCGATCAGCTTCGCCACTCTGGCTGGCTTCCCACGGGTGCAAAGAGTGATTGACTGCACACATGTGGCGATCAGGGCACCCCATCACAATCCGAGAGCTTTTGAGAACCGCAAGGGTTTCCACTCCCTAAACGTTCAACTGGTGTGCAACCACAATAAAATCATCATACATGTGTGTGTCAAGTTCCCTGGCAGCTGCCATGATTCGTACATCCTGCAACACTCCACCATCCCTCAGCTGTTCGAACCCCCAACCAGTCTTTCAGATTGGCTGCTTGGGGACAAGGGCTATTCCCTTAAGATATGGCTGATGACACCTTTGAGGAGGTCAGCAAGTGAGGCTGATGGAAGGTACAATCAGAGCCTCATCTCTACAAGAACTATCATCGAGCAAACTATAGGGTTGCTTAAAATGCAGTTCAGATGCCTGGACAAATCTGGAGGGGCCTTTTAGTATGCACGAGCGAGGGTATCCAGAATAGTCATGGTCTGCTGCGCCCTTCACAACATCGCTCAGCAGTGAGGACTGACGCTAGATGATGAAGACAGCGTAGAGCAAAGAGCCTTATCGGAGGAGGAGGAACAATATGAGGTTGGCAATGCCGATGAGGAAGACCTGGAGGAGCCGGCACAGCCGTTAAGGCCAGTGTGTGAGAATGTTGCTGGTCGTAACGCCAGTGATACCCTCATAAATGCCAGGTTCCAGTAACTTTGTGGATGTCACACATTTGCCTGGCACAGGCGTCCACATGTTGGCATCATCCCACACCAGAAACATAAACTATTCAATCAATGACTACTTCCTTCTTTTCATCATCAGCACTATTGCTGCATGTCCAATCAGCCCTGACCATACACTCTGCCATCTCCATTCTATCCAACACATCTGACTGCGACTGCAAAGTGAGAGAATTAAATGATTTAATTACATAGCTCCATATTTTTATAACCATCATGATACTGATAAACACACCGAGTGAAAACCTTTGTGACTATTTGTGTGGGATCTTTCTTTTTCAGGTGCTTCTAGGTGGTGCTACCCCTGTGGTTTCAGCAGAGGTAAAGGCAGCCTCCTCACCTCCCTGCTGCAACTGCTTAAACACCTTTGGCAGTCATCCTCTGGGTTTTGGGGCCTGTGAGGGCCCCGCCAAAGTCTGCTCCTCCTGCGACTGTGTAGGGGCAGACTCAGCCATCGGTGTCCGAGGAGGCATCCAGGGCTCTGACCGAGGGGCTGGCAAGGGGGTGGAAGTTGGAGTGCTTGGAGCGGAGCCCCCGCTTACATGTCCCCTCCCACCATCATCCCTCTCATGGGACACCCGCACTTCCCTGCTGGCAAGAAGCTGGAGAGCACCTTGCTGCACTTCAGTGCGGACATTAGGGCTTACGTCTATACTGACATCACTCCTAGAAAGGACGTCTATGAGCCTCTGGTTTCTCTCCTGCATAGGTGCCCATCTATCCTCCATAGATGACCATCTATTTAGAAGAGAAACCATGTTGTCATTACACTGGCGCTGTGATTCCTCCATGCAGGTGGCCATCCTATCCATGGAGGAAGCTATAGTTGCCAGTGACTGTGCCATGGTGTTGCTCATGCTGGAGATGGACTCCTCCATTCTCTGCACACTTGTAGTCAGCACAGTTGCAAAACCAGTCAGAGCCTCCTGCACTTGTTCCTGCAGCTCCAGGATCGCCCCCTTCTTGGATGGCCCCCGAGGCTCAGCATTTGCATGCAGCCGAGCAGAGCTAGGAGACTCCTGCGCCCTCTGACAAGGAGTTTCTACTGCTGTCACTGTCTCCACCATCTGCCCTTGCTCACTTGTGAACTGTGAGACACCAGGTGACACAGTACTCTATCTCGTGACGGCCCCACCGAGGTGTGCGTATCTGCACTGGTGCTGGTTTGCGTTCTGTGAGGTGACGCTGCGCCCTCAGAGGCAGAAGGCTCCTCTGAGCAGTCTTGTTCCTCTTGCTCTTGGACAGTTGGGGGGGGGGGCTCCTAATGGACCTGTTGAAGAGTAAAGGCATGATTTAAATATATGACATCTTAAGTGCAGACACATACCATTATACACTTCATCACCATTAATTTTCTGATCACATAACACCCCATATGAGTGACTGATGAAAGGCCTGCAACTGTATGGATAATTATTCTGTCACCAGCTTCTTCTATTGAGCCCCTCTCTCCATCCCCTACTTCTGGAACCTCCACCACACCAGCAATATCGAGTGCTACCTCCTCCACGCTTGACAAATGAAAGATGGACTGAGGGCCTCCTCCTGTTCTTTCCCTCTCCCTCTTATTGTGGGCAATCTTTTCCTGCAAGGAAGCAAAGAAGAGAAGCTTTAAAGAGACTGATGGAATGACCGTAACTAATGGAATGGCATACAGCTTCACAGGGAGACTTTGATGGAGTGGCTTGGCGATACCAAGTTGCCTCCTTTTGTGCTGTTACTTGCTTTCATTGCATCACATGTGAGGGGTGGAAATTAAGATGGGAACTTTATAATTTAAATAGAGACAGATGGATGAAGGTCTAAGGGATCTTGGGCTGAGTAATTTTGTGCAGGAGTATGGTTGGCAATGCACAGTGGTAGGGGTGTGATGACAGGCACAGCATCATCAAGGTAAGTGTAAGTTTATACTTACTTTTCCTGATCTTAGAAGATCATTAAATCTTTTCCTGCACTGTGCCCAGGTGTGACGCACTACTGAATTCGCCGGTATCTCTTAGTCTGTTGGGAAGAAAACCTCCCTACGTGCCCTCACTCCCTCAACAAGATGCTGGAGGGACTCATCATTGAAATGAGACGCAGATCTCTGCCTTTCAGACGTTATGGTACAGACCTCCACTCACTAACACAAGCTTCACGAAAGAAAATCCAACTGTCAGCAAACAGGGCCATGGCCCCTTTAAATATACCAGCAAGAAGTGCGTCATCCGGTGACGTCATCCGACCCGCTCCCATTAATTGGAATGGGAAACACGCAGGGCGGGCCTAAAAAGGCCTTTAATGGTAAGATCTTATTTTTGGCCGGGATCACTGCAGAAGCGGGTTTGTCACCCGCCGCCGCCGCCATCTCCCGCCTTCACCCCGCCCAGGTAGGAGAAATCGTGGCCTATAATTCACATGTCTTAAACTGGGAGCCACAGAGACATCTGGCTGGCCCATATTACTCAAGAGTAAAATATTCCAAAGTTTGATTACTGATGGATAAATTATTCAGCATGCATCCTGACTCTTAAAGCAATGACTTCCTGGTCGAGGTTCCTGAAGGGTCACAGACTTGAAACGTTAACTCAGTTTCTCTCTCCACGGATGCTGCCTGACCTGCTGAGTGTTTCCAGCATTTTCTATTGTTATATCACATTCTACAGATCTGCAATAGTGTTTTGAGATTAGTGTCCCTAACATACATCTTGCAATATGATCTTTTATACTGGAAAGATTAGGAGAGCACAACATAATAACTACAATATCAAAATTTGCAGATGATACCAAGCTGGAGGGTATAGCTAACACTGTGGAAGAATACAGCATAATATAAGAAGACATTCGAAAACTTGCAGACTGGGCAGTTAAGTTGTAAATGAACTTTTTTAACATAGATAACTGTGAGGTGATGCACTTTGGTAGGAAAAAGAGAAACATCACCTACACCTTAGAAAATAGGAAACTGAATGAGGTAGAAAACCAAATGGATCTAGGGATACAGGAGAACAGATCATTAAAATCAGGTCAGCAAAGCAATAAAAAATGCTAACAAAGCATTCTTCAGTGTCAAGGCGGTGCCAAAGATAGGTTCTTGGATAGTGATGGCAGCAAGCATACCGACTGAGTTTCACTGGGTCTGAAGAAATTAGCTTAGACTTTCCACTCTCGGGCTCCCATTCTGGAGGTGTAAAATGGCTGAAGTGTTGCCTTGCTAGAGTCCCAGCCACTTTGCACTGCTTCATTACTGACATCCTTTCTGTTGGCCAGGGGAGCACCTGATTCCATTCCTACCTATTTGAACATAATGGCTAGCAATGTTCCCCCTAAGGTACGCGAGTGCGCGGCCACGCATCAATCAGGAGGTCCCGTGCAGGCCATTCACAAGTTGTTGCCGCTGGAAGATACAACGCATGCGCGGCCGCACATGAAAAAAAAAATTACAGGGAACATTGGTGGCTAGATTTCCCCTCCACATCCCACCCAAAATCAGGCAGGATACCAGAATGAATGAAAATGCAGGAGGTAAGCCCTTTTGCCACCACATTGCCTAACCTGTATTTCCCTTTCGGAAACCTAAATTTAGAATAATCCCAGTTTGCCCCTACAAATGGCTGCATATGTTAGATTTATCCATTAATCTGGTTTAAACTGGATCAGTGCTCCTGTCTTAAATGGTTTTGTACATGGAATAATGGATAATCGGGATAAGTTACAGAAATGTATGGCTGTAAATTGGTTTTTAATAAATGTTTGAAGCAGCATGTTCTTCTAATACATAGGTAAATGCTATTTCCTTTCAGTTTTGCAAGTTACAGTTACAGTTCAGATTTCCATCACAGTTTGCCAATTCATCTTCAGTGTTTTTCAGGTGATGGTTGAGTATTTACTTTACATATATGGATGCTGATGTATAGTCATATACTCAGTATCTAATTTTCATAAATGGCTTCTGCCAGTTTTTTATTCTTCATGGAATCTGTAACATTTTTCTATATAGTAGCACTGCTTCCAATTATTAATTTCCTTCCATTTATGTCTCAGAATTCCAATCAAACTAACTTAGAAAAAACATCCAAATAATTTTGAGCCCTCTCTCACTAGCAATGCTGCCTTTCCCCATCCATTTATTCCCTCTGTCCCTACAAAATAAACCTGATTGCATGAAATTCTAAGCATTGATTTTCCAGTCCATGTATAGACTGAATGGTACATCAGGTTTTACACTTGTCAGATTGGAGAGGGACAGACCCGACCAGAACTTCTGGAGTCAGCCTAATTAGCATAGGAGTGCAATAACGCATCGTGGACCAGCTGGCCTTCTTGTTGTGGGGACCCAAGGCTTACTACACGCTCGTGATGCAGCCGAACACTGCGTAGACCAATGGAAGCCTGCGAGTTTCATTAAGGCCCCAGGGTATATTCAAATTAGGGGGAATTACCATAATGTGACTGGCGTATCCGAGCTGCTGTAATCACTTAGCACCCGTTAACAACTGAAGGGGAGGCCAACTGTAAAAATAAATGTTTCCTGGGTATCCTTAACCTAGCACTATGGCTGTCCAGCCTACTTTCTCCATGATAATTGGGCCTTAAAAGGATGAGTTTCCCCAGATCCCAGTCTTCTTCCCTTCCCTTCCTTCCCCCAAAGAAGGTCCACTCAAGATGAAGTATTATAAGCTGCTGGTACCCAAAATCCTGCCTCGGCGAACTCTGCTCATTCACAGTACACCATGCATTATACATTCAGAGCAACGTTTTAATATTATAATGAATAATGAGTTAACCAGTACCTGGAGAGTTATGGACCTAGCACTGCACAGCCCCATGAGTAGTGTTTGTGATAGGGGTCTCCCTGTTTGGGTGGGGGGAAGAGGGATCAATGACAGAATATCAAATACTGCTGTAGGATTTTAAAATCTTGCAACAGGACAAAACTTAAAGCTCTTGAAGTTCAACTGCAGGGCAGAGGTGACAAGAACAGCTACAGAAACCCCAAGACCCAAGATTTACTGATGGTTCTGTTAAAGGTCTTCCACAGCTAGCATGGGATTGGGAGGAGGGGAGGGTAGCACTGTTTAGCACCCAGGGCACGGGCGAACAATGCAAGGTGCTTGGATTGAACAGCAGGTAGTTATATCAGGTTTTATGCTTGAGTACACATGTACAGGCAGCAGAGACACAGAGGAACTGTCATAATCAGAAAGAAGTTCACAGGTCTCACCAGGTCAGCCGAGACAGGAATACACTCCATTACCTTATTACTATATTACCACATTAGAGGGCGAAATTCAAATTCAGCAGGGGCGCAAAACAGCAGCAGTGGATCGGCTGCCGAATATATACCCCACCCAAATCGTCCAGGAGGGTATAATGGGTGGCCAGTCTGCTGCCCCTCAGAAGTTGAATTTTAAGTCACATTGTCCAAATTTTGCATGCATACAATATCTCACAGTGCTTCAAAGAATTACCATAAATTACCATTATGCAGCAAGGAGTACTTTTGTTTTCAGACACATTCTTAAAGTGATTCGATCAAAATATAGTCTCATTATGCACGTATGTGTAATCTCAACCACAGTAGGCTGCACAATGACTTTTGGGCATCACTGTATGTCTCCCTGGAGTTGAGGTACAGATCAGCCATGATCTGATTGAATAGTGGAACAAGCTCAAAGGGCTGAACGACCTACTCCTGTTCCTATGTCAATTTGAACTTCATTACAACCACCCCCTCACCCGAAGTCCCTGCTCCTTCAACTCTGCATCCCATCCACACCCCCCACCGCAACTGGCAGACATGCCTTCAGCTATACAGGCCCCACACTTGGGAATTCCCTGCCCTTTAACCACTCTACCTTCCTCTCCTCCTTTAAGACTTTCCTTAAAACCCAACCCTTTGACCAAGCTTTTGACCACACAGCTTCATCTCTGACTCACTATGCATTTTTTAATTACACCTATGTGAAGCACTTTGGGCCATTTTTCTACATTAAAGGCACGATATAAATGCAAGTTGTTGCTGTTGTTGTACCATACACTGGATCAGCAAATATGAAACTTGAACATAATGAACATTGTCTGTGAGTAATGTTTCAAAAAGGATTTGGGTAATTATCAACCATTCACTGGAATTAAAAACAAGTCTATTCCTTTACTGGATGCAACCCTGACTAACAATCAAAACAGGATATTTTAACCCTGTATAATACAAACATAGAAACATAGAAGATAGGAGCAGGAGTAGGCCATTCGGCCCCTCGAGCCTGCTCCGCCATTTAATGAGATCATGGCTGATCATCCAAATTCAGTACCCTGTCTCTGCTTTCTCCCCATATCCCTTGATCCCTTTAGCCTTAAGAAATATATCCAACTCCTTCTTGAATATATTTAATGATTTGGCCTCAACTACCTTCTGTGGTAGAGAATTCCACAGGTTCACCACTCTCTGGGTGAAGAAATTCCTCCTCATCTCAGTCCTAAATGGCTTACCCCTTATCCTTAGACTGTGACCCCTGGTTCTGTAAGGTTTGCAAAATTCTACAGATTCCCCCAAACCAAGAAAAGAAGAAATTTTGGACTGTTTAAAAGAATATTGGGCCAGAAAGGGGCTTAAAATCAAAACCCCGGGATTTTGGCTATTTTAAAGGGCATGTCCAGGCCTGTGGAAGGCTGCGACAAAGGAATTGGGATGGGCCTCTGTAAAACAGTTTGAGTAATGGCATAGGCCAGATTGTCTGGGAATGTTCTGGACTGTCTCAGGCATTCATACATAATGACAATAGGCCTACGGAAGGACAGTTCCCGCCAAAATTACAGAGCCATCAAGAATATGAATAATACAGTACTTGCCACTGATCAACAAAAGGGTCCCTGACCCCAGCAGGAGAAGACAATCGAACAACAGTTTAAACCACTCAGAGAAACATCCAAAACCACTTCACGAACTTGAACCGATTTCGAAGCAATCCCGAAATGAGATTTAAAAAAAAAATTAAAGATAGATGGGACCAAGTCAAAACTCGATAAAGAATTTAAAACTATTAAAGTTAACGAGCCCGCCAAAATTAACAATGGGCCAGAGAAGATTTGGTGGGCAGATAAGCAAGGCCTCAAACGGTATAATTGAGGCCAGCTTTGTCAGTTCAACAGAGTAGTCTTTCGGAACAACAACACAAGAGAAGTCACAGTACTACTCATCATCATCACCACCACACACAGTCGGAGAATCAGAGACTTGAGGAAAGGAGGACAGAACAGAAGGAGGACGGAAAGGAATCGCGGCAACCAAGGGCCCCAAGAAACCAACAACTAACAATATTACCAACAACTAGGTAATATTGGGCCACTGCGACCAACAAGAAACCAACCTGGAAGAAACCGAAGATTCGCAAGTTTGTTCCCACTCTACAAGCTATCCTGACTTACCCCTGGGTAAGATTTGATGAAAAAGACTCTAAACCCTATACCTAACCAAAGGAAATTGGGTACTTACCCGATAGATCCAATACGCACCCGACCGCATCAGTGGACACTCGAAGACTGAAAACCCAACACAGGTGAAGTTTTCCACCACATCCGGGGTACGGCAGGCCCCAACCGCCACACCTAAAGAGAACCCCAAAATCGCAAACCTCTACAACCGTCAAGAAAGTAATTTGGTGAGCATTTCCCTGGCCCTCTGGAATCCAACCTCGTTAGTGTAGTGGGATTGGGAGGGGTGAAGTATTTTGTCTATTGTCATTCTCCCTCATATATTCCGAAGTGTTCCCCCTTTTAGAGTAATAAGATTATTGTATTGTATATTTTCCTGTCTCAAGATAAAAATCCAAGTTCTTTTCACCAACTCAGTTGTCTGTTGCAATTTCATTACAGCCCCCAAATAAGTCCAAAGTCTAGAACCAAGGGAGTGGGAGCAATTCAAACTGCTCAGGGAGTCAGAGGCAAAGCTGACCACACACACCACCCCTTACAGAAAATGGCGACTGTGGCAGGACTTTGGCAAAAGGGATGTAATGCAATAGACCCTGTGTTTGACGAAAGAACGAAGATGGAGAGAGGATTTCCTCTTATGTGTTTGAGAAGGTGAATATCACCAAGAATGGGTGACCAGTCTGTTGCGCACTTAGCATCCCATGGACGCTGCAGCCAAATGGACTGAGAGCAAGGATCATAAGACGTCAGTGGAAAAGGCCAGCTGGTTGGTCTGCGCCCTACGATAGATCCAGCTTTTAGATCAACACATTAAAGTGTTAACAGAAGAGCTGCAGGAGGCAGCCAAACTATCCCAAGCAAGAGCTATAGCAGGGGAGGGATTACTGCAGGAATTACAGGCCCAAAGTCAGGAGAAGTTACAGCTGGCGGAGAAACACAGGATTAGACATGAGTATTTTTGGTGTCAAGTCACTGAGGCTAAAAGCAATGAGTTAGTGTTAAAAGAAGAGAACGCTCACCTAACCAGACAGTTAAAAGAACAGGAGGAAAAGTTCAGAGACGTGCAGGCAGCTTATAAGGTAGCAAGCACTAAGGATTTTGAAGCAGGAGATCACAGCCCCTGCCAAAAGCAGATCAACAGTTTATAACTTGCTCTGTCCAGGGCAAAAGGCATGGTATGCCTAGTAAGCCCAGGTGCGGCCCGGGTGGACCTGGAAGTAGAAGGGGAAACTGTTCAGATGTCACCTGTGGTGCCGGGGAACAACCCGGTTGGGCAGCAGGAGGGACAAGCAATCTGTAGGGAGGGCAGGGAGGAGTGCACACCACCACTACCTGTGGCGCCGGGTTTTGACTCGGTTTGGCAGCAGGCAGCAGGGGGCAAGCCAATGCAGGAAAGGTCGGAGCCGGGGCCGATGTGCCCGGCTCGGCAGCAAAAGTTTGGCTCACCCAGCGGTGGTGGGGGTCAGGGGCCCCTTGAAAGCCAATTCGTGATTCCCCATGGTACCCAACAGCTTAGGGCTATGGTAAGC
This sequence comes from Somniosus microcephalus, assembly GCF_052327205.1. NCBI lineage: Eukaryota > Metazoa > Chordata > Chondrichthyes > Squaliformes > Somniosidae > Somniosus > Somniosus microcephalus. The sequence continues at coordinate 226,558,264 of NC_140988.1, forward strand.
CACCTGAACAAACTCACCCAAAAGGGAGACCCCTCAGTCCACTTCATGGAAGTGGAACAAGCAGCAGGCATCAATGAGTGCGACGACTCAGAAATGGCCAAGATGCTTCTGTTCACCTCGGATGGCAAGCTGTACCAGTCCCTCTCTGCCGAGTGCAAGAAGGGGCTGGGAGGGTACGCTGCCATCCGGGAGCAAGTTCTGGAGGCGATGGTGATGAATGATGGTAGTCCTTTCTCCTGGGTGGAGAAGACTACACAGTTAGCAGGGGAGACGCCACAGGCTTTCGCAGACAGGCTGTGGCCTGTGTATAGGAGTGCTTGTAATGGGGATCTTGACCGGACTAACTTGAACCAGGACGAGCTGGCTCACTGGCTCCGGGGTCTGGTGGCAAACAGCTTGCCACGGATCAGAGCCAAGGCCGAGCTGTGGTTCGACCCAAAGGGCCCCCAAGTCACCGAGGAGACAGTGGTCAGATAACTGACCCTGGCCTACCGCAAAGGTAGAGGGGTGGAAGAACCACAAATGAAAGGAAAGGTTCACGAGTTAAAACCAAGCCAAAGTACGAAGGAATGGCACCAGGAAGGGGGTAACCCTTCCGATACGAGGCGTAACTGCTTCGGGTGCGGGAAAAGTGGGCATTGGAGAGGGGACTGCAGAAATCCTTGGAAAGATAGAGTGGGGAAAAACTCCCCAGCTCCTGCCCCAAAGACAGAAACGCCGACCTCTTCCCCCACAGTTGATTCGTTAGTAGCTGCACTTCGAGTTTTGTTGGCTGGCCCAGTGAGGGTAGCCACAACCACGGGTGCTTTAACTCCATCTGCCCCACCTAACACTGACTTATGACTAGAGCCAGCGCAGCCTGTCTATCTGTGTCCCCTTGAGTACGATGTATGGAAGAGACCGTTTGTTAAGATGGAGGTGGAAAAGGTGAAAGGGGCCTATCTGTTGGACACGGGAGCATCGAGCACCATAGTCTATTCAGGTAATCCCGCTGCCTCACCTCTGTCTAACGGGATCCCGTAGAGCTTAGTGGGGTTCACAGGTAACGAGCAGGCTGGCTCGTTCTCTATCCCGCTGTCCATTCATTTAGGAGCACGCCACACCAAGTGGACTTGTGTTTTAATGAAGTGGGAGCAGGAAGGGAAAGGGGTCCTGGGGGCTGAATTTATTATAGACCACAGGATTCTAGTGGATCTTAGGAACCACTGTCTGTGGGGAGCATGCACCAGGAAAGAAAACAAAGTAGCAGTCATCCCAGAGAAACAGGGCAAGGGGACCTTGTGTACCCTAAAACCCAAGGAGGGTTACGACCCGAGCAAATGGTCAGTAACACTCCAGTGGAGTACCAGGCATTTGTGCGAGCACACCTCGGCACATTTGCCACTCACAAGCATGATTGTGGGAGGGTGAACGGGGTCAAAGTAAGTGTAGACGGGGACCCCATGACCCGACCACAAAAGCAGTATAATTTCCCCAAAGAGGCGGAAGCAGACATCGAAACGGCCATGACCTCCCTGGTCAAACAGGGGGTATTGAGACCGATAGCCACCCACGTAAACTCTCCACTTTGGCCGGTTAGAAAACCGGACAACTCCTGGAGAGCCACGGTGGACTATCGGGTACTCAATAGAAACATCCCCGCCTGTGCACCCACGGTCGCAGCTGTCGCCGACCTCATTGGATGTATTCCAGCCTCTGCGACCACCTTCATGGTGCTGGATATTTCCAACGGGTTTTGGTCCATCCCTCTATGGAGAGAAGACCAGTACAAGTTCGCCTTCATGTTTAAAGGCCAACAGTACACCTGGAACTGCCTACCACAGGGGTTCCACAATAGCCCCAGTATTTTCCACCAGTGTATGGCAGATTGTTTAAAAAGCTTCAGCCGACCCCGACAGTTAGTCCTATAGTAATCTGGGATGTAATGTTTAAGTTATCCACCAGATGGAGCCAAAGAGTAAGGTTTCACATTCACCAGTGTTTAAGGTAATGGGTCATGTAGTCAATGTCCTGGTACACCAGTTATTAAGGTAATAAGGCATTGCATTATGGGTAAGACTCAGAGGTGAATCCTCCATCTTGCCATCGTGCAGTAAGAAGTGTGTGTGTTTTGCTTGCAGCCTGTAAGAGATGTCTCTCTGCTACACCGGGTAATTAAACAGTTGGGATTTGTTCCTAATAACTCGCTTATCTCAGTTTCTGACCTTACCACTCGGATATCACATATTGGCGATGAGAATCAACAGATCACAACTTGAAGAAGAAACAAAAAAGAGCATTGAATTAAGGATCATGGCTGCTACGGAAGGAAAGATCTCTGCTTTTGATGTTCAGACACAGACCTGGGATGAGTACTGTGAGTTGCTGATGCATTTCTTTGAAGCAAATTATATAAATGATGTCGGAAAAAGGAGAGCTATTTTGCTCACTTCCATGGGAAGTCAGACGTATAGTTTAATGAGAAACTTATGCAGTCCTGAAAAGCCTGGAGACATAACGTTTGCTAACTTAGTGGCCTTGCTGAAGAACCGTTTCAATCCCAGACTGAGTGAGATTGTACAGCGTTTCAAATTTAATTCACGGAACAGAAAATCGGGAGAGACTGTATTGGATTATGTAGCGGTGTTGAGGAAATTGGCACACGATTGCAATTACGGCAACAACCTGAAAGACATGCTGAGAGATAGGCTAGTTTGCGGGATAATGGATCAGCGAATGCAGCGGAGATTATTGTCCGAGACTGGGCTTACGTATAAAAAAGCGTTGGAACTTGCTCAAGCCATAGAGACAGCGAACCGAGATGTAAAAGAAATACAAGGTTCGGACTGGGCTGCTACAAAGCAAGTTGCAGGTCAAGTTGTGCACAAGTTAAATATGCATCAGAAACCACAACGTGAGCATGTAAAGGCATGTTATAGATGCAATGGCGATCACCTGGCGAGGGAATGCAGGTTTCGGGAGGAAAAGTGCCACAAGTGTGGGAAAAAAGGACACATAAAACGGGCATGCAGGGCAAAAGCAACCGCGCAGGAATACAAACCAAAAGGGGGAGGAAAGCAAAACCTAGGAAGAGAAGTGAAAAAACAGGGAGCACATCACATCAGTGGAGAAGCTGAGAAAGATGACGATATGTTCATAATGCATAGTATGGTAGAGAGCATTCCAAAAGTGGATCCTATCACTTTGCAACTGACAGTAAATGACTCTAAGGTCAACTTTGAAGTGGATACCAGATGCGGCGTAGCCATAATGAACAGGGAGGAGTACTCAAAGTTGTGGAACCGGGCAAAAGTTCCAGAGTTAAAGTCTTGCTCTATGCAGCTTAAAACATATACCGGTGAACGAGTGGCGACATTGGGTACAGCTGCTGTAACTGTGCAACACAGGGACACCGTGGAACAGCTATCTGTAGTTGTAGTATCGGGTTCCGGACCAAACTTGTTAGGTCGGGGCTGGATACAAGAACTTAAATTAGATTGGGGAGCAATAAATCAAATAGAGGGAGGCAAACAATTGTCTTTGCAAGAAGTGTTGATTGAACATGAGAACGTGTTCAAGGAAGAACTTGGCACATTTAATGGCCCCCCAGCTAAGATTTATGTAGACAAGGAGGCACTGCCAAGGTTTTTTAAACAATGACCTGTGCTGTATGCCATGAAACCAAAGGTAGAGGCTGAGCTTGACTGTCTTTTGTGAGAGAACATTCTGGAACCCGTGAAATGTTCAGAATGGGCAGCTCCCATTGTACCTGTTTTAAAACCGGACAATTCGGTAAGACTCTGTGGAGATTATAAATTGACAGTAAATAGGGTGTCTAAACTAGAACTGTTGTGTATGTGCCTTTAAAAGAAGAACTGATTCTATACTGCAGTACCGGCAGTGACCACCCCTGTATATAAAGCCATAGCAGGCTTCTGTATTTAATTCTTGAATTAATCCCTGTTCAGTAAATACCTGTTTTATTGTTCTCCTGCAGTCTCAGTATTATTGATCCTCAGACATTACACTGGCGACGGGCAGGTTTGAACTCACCTGCAGTACTGCATCACCTCACGGGGATCTTTTCCCTGAAGAGAAGCTTCTTGGAGGTCGAAGTCAGAAAGGCGGGCGTCGACCACGAGCAACCACTCAGGGATCCATCGGAGAGTTGCAGGGGAGGCTGTGGAGAGCTGGGCCTGGCTCCCCAGTCGTGGTGTTCCAGCAAGTCGTGCTGGTAGCAGGTAGTGCGCTGACCCTTCCGGACTGCGGCGGGCTCGGGCTCAATCGAGCGGCTCTGCAAAGGGGCCGTGCAGCGTCGTCGGGAGGAAAAGAGAGAGAGAGAGGGTGGAGCGCACAGGGCGTGGTCGGTGCTCAAGAACAGGGCAGCGTGGAGAGGATAGAACGCGGGGAAGGAAAAGTGAGATGCGCCAAAGCCGCGGGTTGCGGCCATTAACCTGTAGAACGCTAGGAGCAGCGTGGCAGCAAGGGGAAGAAGGAAAAGCGCGGGAGGCGCCATTTTATTCCATTGGGGAAGAAGGAAAAGCGCGGGAGGCACCATTTTAATTCATTGGTGAAGAAGAAAAAGCGCGGGAGGCACCATTTTAAATCACCCAAGATGCCGAAAAGTGGCAGTATCACTGCTTTCGACAACGAGGTAGAAGACTGGTCCACGTATGTGAAAAGAATTGAAGTGTACTGCGAGGCAAATGAGGTGGCCGATGGAAAGAAGGTGTCGGTATTATTAAATTTGATGGGCGCGAGAACGTACGGCCTATTGCGGAATTTAATTACCCCAGCTAAACCAATGGAGAAAAGTTTTGAGTAGATTGTTGATATCTTATAGGAACACCTAAACCCTACATCGCTGCTGATAGCAGAAAGATTCAAGTTCCATAAAAGAAACCAGCACAAAGATGAGAGCAATGCTGACTATCTTACGGAACTACACAAGTTATCGAAGCACTGCCAGTTCGGAGCAGGACTGGCAGACACCTTACGGGATAAGTTTGTCTGCAGGCTCCAGAGTAAAGGAACCCAGAAACGACTACTTTCGGAAAAGGACCTGAAGCTAGAACAGGCTTTCAGCGTGGCAGTATCCTACGAAGCAGCAGCACGGGGAGCTGCGGAAATACAACAGAAACCATAGGAATACAGCGCTAATGAAATGGCGTATGGAGCAGAAAAGTGCTATCGCTGCGGCAGAACAACCCATGATTAGAAGGACTGCTGGGTTAAGGACAAAGTATGCAGGCAATGTGGGAAAATGGGACACATAGCAAGAGTCTGCGGGTCGGGAAAGAAAACCAACACTACAAGAACTATTAAGGAAAAGTACAAGAAAGTAAAGAAATTGACAGACAGTAGTTCGGAAGATCAGGAGAGTGATAAGGACTCCGGGAGCAGGAGACTAAATTGTCTAAAGTTACACAACGTGATCGCAAAGGAGGATCACCGAACCATTTGGGTCACCCTCATGATAGCAGGGTCCCAAGTAAAGATGGAATTGGATACAGGATCAGCCCTAACTGTCATAAATCGACGAGACTATGAGCAGCTATTCTCACACATACCCTTGAAGGACACGTCCATTGTATTGAAAAAAGTCTACCCCAGAGGAAAAATAAGGGTGCCAGTTGAATACAACGGCAAGGAAACACAGAAACTGTATCTATATATACTACCGGATGGAGGACCACCACTATTGGGACGTGAATGGATCCGAAAAGTACAATTGGATTGGCATTCCATTCAGGCGCTAACTGTGACTGATAAAAAGGATGATGACGTCACACCTGGATGACTGTCAAAAATTCTAACTGACGCAAAAGAGGTGTTCCAACAAGGACTTGGGACTCTAAAAGGAGTAACGGCAACGATAAAAATCGAAGATAACGCAAACCCCAAAATTTTTAAGGCCAGACCGGTACCTTACAAGATCCGCCCAGCCGTTGAAGCAGAGCTGGAGAGTCTGGGGCGTTCGGGTGTGCTGTCCAAGGTGGACTGGAGCGAGTGGGCCACACCCATCGTTCCTGTAATGAACAAATCATTCAGCAGCACGCCTGGGGAACCGAAGAAGGTTCGCATCTGTGGGGACTTCAAGGTAACTGTGAACCCAGTCCTGCACACAGTACAATATCCACTTCCACGGATAGAAGATATTTTCGCCTCACTATCTGGAGGGAAACGCTTTACAAAGATTGATCTGGCCCAAGCGTATCTACAAATGGAGGTGGAAGAAGCATCTAGGAAATACCTCATGATAAACACGCACAAAGGCCTTTACAAGTACAATCGAATGGTATTCGGGGTAGCATCAGCCCCGGCTATTTGGCAGAGGACGATGGAACAAGTCCTGCAAGGGATCCCGGGGACCCAGTGTTATTTGGACGACATCCTGGTTACGGGCGAAAATGACAGTGAACAACTTGCCAACCTGGAGCAGGTGCTCACGAGATTACAGGAATATGGGCTACGAGCCAACCGCCCCAAATGCGAGTTCTTCAGGAGACAAATCTCGTATTGTGGCCACATGATTGATGAGGAAGGGTTGCATAAGTCGCCGGACAAGATTGAGGCTGTAGTCAAGGCTCCAGCACTGGAAAATGTGTCGCAACTGAGGTCGTTTCTTGGGTTGGTGAACTACTACCATAAGTTCTTGCCGAATTTATCTACAATTCTGCACCCACTGAACGCCCTACTGCAAACTGGAGTAACATGGAAATGGAGTGATGAGTGTAAGCGTGCCTTTCAGAAATGTAAATGCCTAATCACTTCAAAAGAAGTATTGGCCCACTACAATCCAACACTACCGATTCGGTTAGCATGTGATGCGTCTCCCTACGGCATCGGAGCGGTGCTGTCACACAAATTCCCTGATGGTTCAGAGAGGCCAATAGCCTTTGCGTCGCGCTCGTTAACCTCAGCCGAGCATAACTACGCCCAAATTGACAGGGAGGCCCTCAGCCTGGTGTGGGGGGTGAAGAAGTTCAATCACTATCTGCACGGGCAGAAATTCACCCGACTGACTGATCATCAGCCCCTGGCCTCCATTTTTAACCCAAAGAAGGGCGTTCCGGTGATGACGGCGCAACGGCTGCAAAGATGGTCACTTTTTCTAGGGGCACATCAGTACGACATAGAGTACAAGGGTACGAAACAGCATGGAAACGCTGATGGGCTGTCGTGCCTACCGTTGCCTACGGTAGAGGAAGCACCTGCAGTGGACCCTGTTGAGATATTCCATGCGACCATAGTCAAATGTCTACCTGTTACAAACTCAAGTATAGAGAAGGAAACCCGAAATGACCCGACACTCTCTCGGGTCTATGATTTGACGGTGAAGGGATGGCCAGCATATGGCGACTCACTGTTGCCAGCATTCTCGCCAAGGAGAGAACAGCTGTCAGTGTGCCAGGGGACCTTGATGTGTGGATCCCGAGTGGTAATTCCACCCAAGTTGAGAGATAGAGTGCTCAATGAGCTTCATGAGGGTCATCTGGGAGGGGTAAAAATTAATAGCCTAGCCAGGGCGTTTGTGTGGTGGCCGGGAATCGATAAAGAAATCGAGGATATGACCAAGAGATGCACAGGATGCCAGAAGGTCCAAAACGCTCCACCACAGGCCCCGCTACATCCATGGGAGTGGCCCTCATCTCCATGGCAACGGGTACACATTGATTTTGCTGGTCCATTTGTGGACTCAATGTTCCTAATCGCTGTGGACGCCCATTCGAAATGGCCAGAGGTCATCAAAATGTCCTCCACCACCACGGAGAAAACTATTGCAGTCCTACGGACCATCTTCGCCAGGAATGGCTTGCCAGAACAGATTTGCTCCGACAATGGGCCACAGTTTGTGTCAGAGGATTTCCGGAGGTTTCTGCGGAATAATGGGGTGAAGCATTACGCATCTGCCCCATATCATCCAGCCACAAATGGATTGGCTGAGAGGTTTGTTCAGACCTTTAAAAAGGCAATAAAGGCAATGCATAATGACGACATACCACTACAACACAAGGTGGATAATTTCTTGTTTGCTTACCGGAATGCGACACATGCAGTCACCAACCAAGCTCCAGCCATAATGTTCTTCAACCGAAGGCTAAGATGTCGCCTGGATTTGCTCAAACCAAACATAAGACGAGATGTTGAGGATAAGCAATTCCAGCACATAAATGAGAAGCCAACCAGGAGCTTCAAGATAGGGCAACCAGTCTTGGCCCGTGACTACTGAACAGAAAAATGGCAGCCAGGAACGATATGCACACAGCAGGGACCACTAATGTACACAGTGAACGTTGGAGAGAGCATCGTGAGACGCCATGCTGACCAGATTCTAGAGTCACAGGAACAAGCCAAACCCATACCACGAGCAGGTGCACCTGGTAAGCAACCCGAAGTACAGATTGCGTCTACCTCAGAAGCAGTGGTATTGGAAGCTGACAAACCAACCAATGACAATGAGCCAGAATCAACTCCGCCGCAAGAACAGGATACTCGAGAAAGGCAATATCCAGTCAGGATCAGGAAGCCTCCTCAAAGACTGAACTTATAAATGATTATTTCAGTTGATGTATATAGTACAGAGAAAATTGTAATTGTAATTAGTTATTATTTAGTTGTTAAATGAATGTCATGTACTGTTTATCTAAAAGGGGAGGAATTGTTGTGTATGTGCCTTTAAGAGAAGAACTGATTCTATACTGCAGTACCGGCAGTGACCACCCCTGTATATAAAGCCATAGCAGGCTTCTGTATTTCAGTCTTCAATTACTCCCTGTTCAGTAAATACCTGTTTTATTGTTCTCCTGCAGCCTGAGTATTATTGATCCTCGGACACTACAAGAACAGTATCCTATTCCCAAAACAGAGGATCTCTTTGCGAACCTGGCTGGAGGGAAGAAATTCACGAAGCTGGATATGAGTCATGCATACTTGCAGATTACACTAGATGGGGAATCCAAGAAGTATGTAACCATAAATACACACAAGGGTTTGTTTACCTATAACCGCTTACCATTCGGTGTCTCATTTATCCAGCTATTTTCCAGAGGACTACCGAGGGGGTACTGCAAGGGATCCCACATGTTTCAATCTATCTGGATGACATTCTGGTGATGGGAAGAACCGACCAGGAGCATCTGAGCACTCTGAGAGAGGTACTACAAAGATTGGATAAGGCTGGGTTACGGCTCAAGAGGAGTAAGTGCACTTTCCTGGGGAATGAGGCCGTGTTCCTGGGACACAGAGTGGACGCCACCGGGCTCCATCCAATCAAGGAGAAGGTACAAGCACTGCAGGAGGCCCCAGCTCCTACCAATGTGACTGAGTTAAAAGCTTACCTGGGACTGCTAAACTATTATAACAGATTTTTACCAAACTTGGCAACAGTGTTAGCACCTCTTCACAAACTTCTGCACAAGGAGACACAGTGGCAGTGGGAAGAGGAACAGAGGGTTTCATTTGAACAGTCCAAGAAACTGATGCTGTCCTCGGATGTGCTGATTCACTACAATGCAGAGAAAGACATCATTCTCTCTTGTGATGCTTCACCTTATGGGGTGGGGGCAGTTCTTTCACACAGCTTGGAAGATGGAACTGAAAGACCAATAGGGTTTATGTCTCGAACTATGACAGCAGCGGAAAAAAACTATTCCCAGTTAGATAAAGAGGGGTTAGCAGTAATGTTTGGGTTACAGAGGTTTCACAAGTGCATATATGGCAGGAAATTCATCGTATGCACCGATCATAAACCTCTTCTATCTCTTTTTAATGAAATGAAAGCAGTACCACAGATGGTGTCACCCCGGATCCAGAGGTGGGCAGTGACATTGAGGGCATATGAGTATGTCATCGTTTACAAGGCGGGCAAGTACCATGGGAACGCAGATGCCTTGAGCCGTCTTCCACTGCCAGGTACACCTATCCGTGCAGCTCCAGAGGACAGAGTTTTGATGTTGGAGGACACGGACACGGCAATTGTGACCGCAGAACAAGTAAGGACATGGACCGGTAAAGACCCGGTACTGTCTAGAGTCCGAGAATATGTGATGAGGGGTTGGCCACAGCATCCGGAAGGGACTGATTTCACACCTTACAGTGTCAGGAAGACAGAGCTGAGTGTGCAGGATGGTTGCGTGTTGTGGAGAGCACGAGTGATTATTCCACAGCCAGCACGACAGTCTATCCTAGGGCAACTACATCAGTGTCATCCTGGAGTTTCGCGTATGAAAGCCTTGGCAAGGAGTTACTTGTGGTGGCCAAAGCTAGATGAGGAGATAGAACATCTAGTCAAGACATGCAGCACTTGTCAAGTACACAGGAAGGCACCAGCAGTGGCTCCTCTCCACCCCTGGGAGTGGCCGGATAAACCATGGAGAAGATTATATGTAGATTATGCAGGTCCATTCATGGGAAAGATGTTCCTCATAATCATTGATGCACATTCCAAATGGATGGATGTGTATCCTGTAAATTCTGCTTCATCTACTGTTACTATAGACTGCCTGCGTAGGAGTTTTAGTAATCAAGGGCTACCGGAGATCGTAGTAAGTGACAATGCCACGTGTTTTGTGAGAACAGAAACAAAAGAGTTCATGAGAAACAATGGCATAGTGCACATGACCTCAGCTCCATATCATCCGTCTTCAAATGGACTTGCGGAGAGAGCCGTACAAACATTTAAGGAGATGATGAGAAAAAGTGCAGAAGGGAGTTTGGCAACCAAGGTGTCACGAGTTCTGTTTAGCTACAGAATAACACTTCAATCTACCACAGGACTCTCTCCTGCTGAGCTGTTGTTAGGACATCGACTATGCTCCACTCTTGACCTGGTTCACCCAGATCTAAAAAGGAAGGTGGAAAACCGACAAATCAAACAAAAGGAGAACCATGACAGAAGGACAAAGAGCCGCAGTTTTGGAGAAGGAGATGCGGTCCTTACCAGGAATTTCAGTTATGGTCTGTGGTAAACCACTGTTGTTAGTATTGTTGTTCACCACTGTTGTTAGTACTGTTGTTCACTGTTAGTACTGTTGTTCACTCTTGCATATTGTTGTACTTGTCTGTGCATGCCTCAGCTGACTCCGCCCCTGGCTCCACCCTCATGGCTGGGTATAAAGGTCGCTGCTCGGCAGCCCCCGGCCCTTTTGGATACCAGGCAACCACAAGAGGCATGCTCTGTTCTTTGGTAATAAAAGCCTGTTTATTACTTTCTCAACTTCCAGTCTTTTGTAGCAATTGATAGTGCATCAATTTTATTACCAAAGTTAAATGTTGGCTGCGAATGCTGATCAACCGATGGCGCAAAACGCTGAGCAGCAGGCGCTGCTGCGAGCCCTCAGACCAACATGCCTGGACCTAGACCCCCAAGAAGCGGGTTCGTCGACTAAATTCGCACAATGGCTGCGTTGCTTTGGGGCATATCTGGAAGCCTCGACCGTGACTCTTGATGAAAATAAACTGAAAATCCTGGCCTCGAAGGTGAGCCACCAAGTCTATACTTTAATCCAAGATGCGACGACCTACGCGGCGGCTATCGACCTACTGAAAGGGCAGTATGCACGCCCGGTTAACACGGTCTATGCCAGGCACCTTTTAAGATCTTGCAGACAGCAGCCCGGGGAATCGGTGGAGGCCTTCCTACGGGCACTGCGGGTACTCGGACGCGGCTGCGACTGCAAGGAAGTATCGGCCGCGGCACATGCGGAGGGACTGATACGAGACGCTTTCGTTGCGGGTCTAAGGTCCGACTACTCCCAGCAGAGGCTGCTGGAGAAGGGTGAAATAGACCTGACAAAGGCAGTGTCCCTCGCGCTCTCGCTCGACGCGGCCCACAGAAATATGGACGCTTTCTCCCCTAATCGCCCCGCGCCGTGGATGCCGCAATCTTGGGCCATGGGACCGCCACCTCCGACTGCTGCAGCGATGTCCAAGGCACAAAAATGCTATTTTTGTGGCCAAGCTAAACACCCTAGAGCACGCTGCCCCGCGAAGAATGCTACCTGCTCCGGCTGCGGGAAGAAAGGTCACTACGTTAGCGCCTGCAAAGGGAAGACCGCTAACGCCAGCAGCGCCGCGTGCGAACCGTGGGCGCAGCCATCTTGCCCGCCATCTTGGGCTCCCCCAGCCGCGTGGGGATCGGGACCGTGGGCGCCGCCATTTTGTCCGCCATCTTGGACGCCTCTGACTTCGGTTACGGGGGACCCGGACTCCAGCACAGCCTCATCGGACGACCGCATCGACGTGCTTGAACATACGCTGGCTTCCGTGATGCTGGATCAATCCCTCCCGCATCAACTGTCCAGGTCCATGATGGACATTACGGTAAACGGCCGCGCCACTACCTGCCTTTTTGACAGCGGGAGCACGGAGAGCTTTATACACCCCGACACGGTGCGCAGTTACTCTCTCCCGGTCCTGCCGACGCGTCATCGCATCTCTATGGCTTCCAAAGCCCAGTCAGCGGAAGTCGGTGGCTACTGTATGGTGACTCTTTCAGTGCGGGGTACTGAATACAAACATTTTAAACTTCTGGTCCTGCCCGATCTCTGCGCTGCCGTCCTACTGGGGTTGGATTTTCAGTGCCACCTTAAGAGTGTCACTTTAGCGTACGGTGGACCCCTCCCCCCTCTCACGGTCTGCAGCCAGCAGTTTTTAAATCGCCCGCCGCGCGCCATTTGCAGCCTCTCCACCCTTAAAGTCTCCCCCCCCTCCTTGTTCGCTAACCTCACCCGCGACTGTAAGCCCATCGCTACCAAAAGTAGGCGTTACAGTGCCGGGGATAGGGGTTTCATTAAATCCGAGGTAGCGAGACTCCTGAAGGAAGGGATTATCGAGAGCAGCAATAGCCCATGGCGAGCACAAGTGGTGGTGGTGAAGACTGGCGGAAAACAGCGCCTAGTTATTGACTACAGCCAGACGATCAATCGCTACACCCAGTTGGATGCATACCCACTCCCCCGCATATCTGACATGGTCAATCAGATAGCACAATACCAGGTGTTCTCGACGATTGATCTGAAGTCGGCATACCACCAGCTCCCCATCAGGGCTGAGGACCGCCAGTACACAGCTTTTGAAGCTGACGGTCGGCTCTATCACTTTCTCAGAGTTCCCTTCGGCGTCACCAACGGAGTTTCTGTCTTCCAACGGGAGATGGACCGGATGGTTGACCAGAACGCGCTCCAGGCCACTTTCCCATATCTAGACAACGTCACCATCTGCGGCCACAACCAGCAGGACCACAACGTTAATCTAGAGAAATTCCTCCGGACGGCCCAGCGGCTGAATCTCACATACAACAAAGACAAATGTATGTTTCGTACTAAGCGCCTTGCTATTCTTGGCTGCGTAGTGGAGAACGGAGTCATCGGCCCAGACCCCGATAGAATGCGCCCTCTTATGGAGCTCCCCCTCCCCCACTGCCAGAAAGCACTGAAGAGATGCCTGGGGTTTTTCTCTTACTATGCTCAGTGGGTGCCCAACTATGCGGATAAAGCCCGACCCCTCATCAAGTCCGCCTCCTTCCCCCTGACAGCAGAGGCCTGTGCAGCCTTCTCTCATAAAAAGCGATATTGCGAAGGCCACAATGCGCGCTGTGGATGAGTCCCTCCCTTTTCAAGTGGAGAGCGACGCATCCGACTTTGCCCTAGCTGCAACCCTTAACCAGGCGGGGAGACCCGTGGCCTTTTTCTCAAGGACCCTCCAGGGCCCCGAGATTCGACACTCCTCTGTCGAAAAGGAGGCCCAGGCCATTGTGGAAGCCGTGCGACATTGGCGGCATTACCTGGCCGGAAAACGATTTACCCTGCTCACTGACCAGCGTTCAGTAGCTTTTATGTTTCATAATAAGCAGCGGGGCAAAATCAAGAATGACAAGATATTAAGGTGGAGAATCGAACTCTCCACCTACAATTACGATATCTTGTACCGGCCCGGGAAACTCAATGAGCCCCCAGATGCCCTATCATGTGGTACATGCGCCAACGCGCAGGTTGATAGATTACAGACCCTCCACAATGACCTCTGCCACCCGGGGGTCACCAGGTTCTTCCATTTTATCAAATCCCATAACCTGCCCTACTCCATCAAGGAGGTCAGGACCATGACCAGGAACTGCCAGATCTGTGCCGAGTGCAAGCCGCATTTTTATAGGCCAGACAGAGCGAGCCTGATCAAAGCCACGCGCCCCTTCGAGCGGCTGAGCATCGATTTTAAAGGGCCCCTCCCCTCCTCTGACCGCAATGTGTACTTCCTCAATATAATTGATGAGTATTCCCGTTTCCCGTTTGCCATCCCTTGCTCGGACATGACCAGTACCACGGTCATTAAATGTCTGAATGACCTCTTCGCATTGTTCGGTTTCCCTAGCTATATCCATAGCGACAGGGGCTCATCTTTTATGAGCGACGAACTTCGGCAGTACCTGCTCGCGAGAGGCATTGCTACAAGCAGGACCACCAGCTACAACCCCCGGGGTAACGGCCAGGTGGAAAGGGAGAATGCGACAGTCTGGAAGGCAGTCCTTTTAAACTTAAAATCTAAGGGCCTTCCGACCTCCCGCTGGCAGGAGGTCCTCCCTGCGGCGCTCCATTCCATTCGGTCGCTGCTCTGTACACCCACCAATGCCACTCCTCACGAGAGAATGTTCTCCTTCCCCAGGAAGTCCACGTCGGGGATTTCGCTACCAACATGGCTGACTTCTCCAGGACCCGTCCTACTGCGGAAGCACGTGAGGACCCATAAGGCGGACACCCTGGTCGAGAGGGTGAGCCTCCTCCACGCCAACCCGCAGTATGCTTACGTGGTGTACCCAGACGGGCGGGAGGACACAGTCTCCATTCGAGACCTCGCACCTGCGGGTGCTCCTGAAACACCCTCTTCGCCACCCACCGCTACTCCTGCCTACCCCCAGGACACAGTCCCCGCACGAGACCTCGCACCTTCGGGTGCCTCTGAGAGACCACCATCGCTACCTCCCATTACCCATGCTCTGACCCCTGTAGATGGCATGCAGCAGCCCCAGGGTCCGCCACCTGCTACACCTCCTCTGAACGAGACACCGGGTTCAACGTTGGATGCTGCACCATCACCGCCGCTGCTGCGACGCTCAGGACGGCTTACAAGGCCTCGTGATAGACTTCAGTACACGAATTTTTAGTGCACTTCACCCCGCCGGACTCAATTCTAAACAAGGGGTGAATGTGGTAAACCACTGTTGTTAGTATTGTTGTTCACCACTGTTGTTAGTACTGTTGTTCACTGTTAGTACTGTTGTTCACTCTTGCATATTGTTGTACTTGTCTGTGCATGCCTCAGCTGACTCCGCCCCTGGCTCCACCCTCATGGCTGGGTATAAAGGTCGCTGCTCGGCAGCCCCCGGCCCTTTTGGATACCAGGCAACCACAAGAGGCATGCTCTGTTCTTTGGTAATAAAAGCCTGTTTATTACTTTCTCAACTTCCAGTCTTTTGTAGCAATTGATAGTGCATCATGGTCCAAAATGGATTCCTGGCATCATAGACTCAATGACCGGTCCAGTATCATATACGGTCATAGTGGGAACTGGTCAGGTAGTATGTAGACATATAGATCAGATACTGACCAGACCATGGGAAATCAAAATGGAGGTTCCAGAGGAGATGTCGGAGGACAAGTTGGGCCCCAGTTATCCAAATGCATCGGTGGTACCACCACCACGAACAGAGCCAGTTCCACCTGGGCCCCTTAGTCAAGAGGAAACCATCGTAGCAGAGTCAGATACTCTGAGTACTGCTCAGGAGCAGCAGGTGGCTCTACCACAACCAAGCAGGGATTTGACTGTAAGACGTTCACCAAGGGCTCACAAGCCGCTAGAGAGATTGATAACGACCTGCTAGATTCGTTCAGTATGGACTATCATTAAAGGAGTTTCCTTATGGGACTTTTTAAGAACTTTGTTAAGAAATTAATGTTCAACTTAAGAGGGGAGGGATATAGTAATCTGGGATGTAATGTTTAAGTTATCCACCAGATGGAGCCAAAGAGTAAGGTTTCACATTCACCAGTGTTTAAGGTAATGGGTCATGTAGTCAATGTCCTGGTACACCAGTTATTAAGGTAATGTGGCATTGCATTATGGGTATGACTCGTGCAGTAAGAAGTGTGTGTACTTTGCTTGCAGCCTGTAAGAGATGTCTCTCTGCTACACCGTGTAATAAACAGTTGGGTTTTGTTCCTCATAACTCGCTTATCTCAGTTTCTGACCTTACCACTCGGATATCACAGTCCAGTATGTGGATGACCGATGAAGGAGAGGAACACGGTCCACTACTGGCTGAACTGCTGGAGTTGCTCAGGCAAGAAGGTTTTAAAGTAAACCCTAAGAAGGTACAGATCGGGCGACAGGAAGTAAAATTCCTAGGGCTGGCTGTGCGCGCAGGGGAAAGGGCCATCGATAAAGCCAGAAGGGAAGCAGTGCAGGAGTTACCAGCCCCCAATACAGTGACAGGAGTGAGATCTTTTCTAGGGCTAACAGGGTACTGCCGAAATTTTATTGAGGATTACACCGCCATAGCAGCCCCTCTGCTCCGACTCCTACATAAGGGAGTGGAGTGGGTTTGGGATGAGGGTTGCGAGGCTGCATTTGTAAAAATCAAGCAAAATCTGCAGACCGCGCCGGCTCTAGGGGCCATTGATGGGGAAAAGGAGTTTTTCTTGGAGGTAGTAGCCAGCGGGGACAGTCTGAGTGCAGTGCTACTCCAGGAGCGGCACAGTCAGCTGAGACCAGTGGTTTACTCCTCCAGGATACTCACGGATGTGGAGAAGGGCTATTCCAACTGTGAGAGGCACCTCCTCGCCACTCACTGGGCTGTGAAAAGATCATTGATCTTCACAGGCACCTCTCCCATCACCCTCCTCACCCAACACACGCCCACCCAAATGCTCCTAGATGGGAGAATTAAAGATGGGACAGCGAGCAGTGCCCGCATTGCTCGCTGGACCCTGCTTCTCTCCCAGATGGACCTAAGGGTGAAAGCTCTCTTCGAGCCGAAGCTCGCAGCCAACATGATTTATCCAGGGACAGCCCACCGGTGTTCCATTGAAGGAGTATGGGAAGTCAACATAGGTTTTCGGGCCGGGATACACCCCACAGGCCGCGAAGTCTATGTAAACGGTTTGAGCACAGTATCTACTGGAGAACGACTCACAGGGTGTGGCGTTTATGACCCGGGGCAGACATTGCCCTGGCAATTAAACTCCCCAGCACCATGAACACCTCAAACAGATTCACTGGCAGGCTGCTAGCAACATGGGGAAACAACACCGGAGCAACCGACTGCTGCTGGAACCCAGCAAGCACCACGAGTGGGAGATAGGGGATCAGGTCATGGTGAGGAACTTTGCCCGGTTGTATATGGGGCAGTACAGCATTGTGGATAAGGCAATCCTCATGGTCTATGCCATAAAGATGCCCCGCCACACAAAGTGGTTCCACATTAACCAGTGTAAACTGTTCAAAACTGAGAGTGGGGAACGGCCAGCAAGGGCGAACCGTGTTAAAAGTAGAGAGCATCAGCCTGCAGCTGTGGCAGACTCACAGACCGCAAAGGTGGGGGCAGTGATGTGTGTGACTGGAGAGGCCCTCCCACCAATTAAGTGGGTCTCAGGTACACCCCCAGTAGCCGGAGCCTTAAGAAGGTCTCCTCGCATACCACAGCCTAAACTACCGTGGTCACCCGAGTATCACTTTAAACGGTCCAGCCCCAGGAGAACCCTTAACAGAAAGGGAAAAAACAAGGTCAGGGACAGGGATCAGTCTAAGGACAGGGATCCCCAACCTGCCACCTCCAAAGGTGAGGGACTCACAGGAGAGGTAGCGTTGGGCAGAGAGAGAGACAAGGGTCCCCAGCCTGCGGCATCAGGATGCGCGGAACCCACAGGACAGGGTGAGGACTCGGCAGCCACACAGAAAGGGGTAGTGTGCTGCAGCATAGGAAGGCACACTCCTCCGGTCAGTTGGGAAATGGAAAAACCCCCAGTTCTTTTAAGAAGGACTCTACGGGTCCGGTGGCACAGATCACCTTACACCCAGGCGTACAAGCTGCCCAGATTCCACAAAAGGCAGAGGCCTAACAGGAATTAGCCTGGCCGTCCGGAGACGGGTGGCGGATGTATATAGCTTTTAGTTTAAGAGTGTTTTACAGTTTCTTAGGTTTTGGAATTATTGTTTAATTTTGGTTTATGATAAGTTTAAGTTTTGAAAATTTTGGTAACTGTGTCAGGCCAGAGAACCTTCTCGGGACATGACTATTTTGTTTTGTGTGTCCCTACAGAAAGGAAATCGGGATGAGGAAGGTTCTGCTCCTGCTCACCCTGGTAGGGGTGAGCATCGGTGACCGAGGAGACGTGGAGAACTCTCACATCTATGGGTGCTAGGGAGAGAGAGCACCGATCGTTACTGCAGGGGGTGGCGAACGGGGTGTGGAGGAGCTCGCCATCTACTTCCATGAGGGAAGGTGGCCAGGGTGGCTGGGGTCTAACTCGACTCAATACTCCAGCCAGATCGGGTTCACATATGGGGAGGCCTCCATCCCGTGCTCCAGGGTACAGATTGTTGCTACAAAGGTCAGCGTAACCGAGGGGAAACGTGTGTGTTTGACATGTAAGGGATGGATTCCTTTGGAAAGGTGGTGGTGGCTCAGAAAGCTGAGCAAGGATATAGGAAACCCCGCAGTCAATTGGGAACGATTGGGGAACAACACCCATTGGACGATTACAGGGACCCGAGGAGGAGTGAGTGTGTGCTGGGACAAGTGATGGGAGCTGGATCAGGGAGTTTATGTTTGTATGTGGGGGTCAGAGAAAGTCTGCCCCACAGGCATATCCATCACCTTCCACAGACAAAGGCAAGATGCCGGGGAGGGGATGGGGTGGGATTCTAGCCTGCATGCGTGCGCGATCCCACACACCCCGATCCCAGTCAACGCCACCGAACTCATAACCCGCCCTCGGAAACCCCTGCCCACGACCACAACATCACGGACTATAGTACAGAGGTGTCCTACCACCACCAAGGGACCAGGGAATGGGTTAGTCCTAATGCCAACCGATAAGTTGCTGTACCAGGGGATACACTATGCAGTGGCCTCAGTGATCCTAAACCTTACCGAGGTGCACTTACCTGAGTGGTGCCCGAAGGAGACAGAACAGTTGTACCAAGCCCTGCTGAAAGAAATGTTTAAGAAATTTTATGAATTTGACTTTGCCAATGTAGACAAAGCGAAACTGTACAGTTTACATCCTGAGCATAATATGGGCATGAGGAGACAAAGAAGGGGGACCTGGAATTACATTTTTATAATCTATAATACAGGATCCTCAGTAGTAAATAGCCTAGACGATATAGAGCTACAAACCCAGATAAATGGTTTAAAGACCAAATTAAGAAAAATCCTAACAGAGGAGAACACAGTGGTAGGCTCAGAGCTACATGAGGACCAAGCTATGATGGTCCATTTAAAAGAGATAATTGCTGAGCTGGAGAGACACGCCAAAACAGTAAATGCACTCATACGGGAGGACAGGAATGCTTTGGATCAAGCTGCACAGAATGAGGTGTGCGTGCTATACAGGGCATGGTTGCAGGGCGAGGGCCGCAACAACCTGGAGGATTTAAAACAAGGTTTAGTCCCCTCCTGGATTAGCAACAAGCACCTCGCAGCCCTCCACCCATTTAGTAATTCGCTGAGCCCGTGTCAGCTGCGCCTAGTCTCTGAAGCCTACCCTGTCCCAGTAGATTGTGGACATTCCAATCACACTATCATGGGGATAGTAGTGAGGATGCCGGTCATGGGTGGGACAGCCCGACCCGCACCGGTACACAGGGTGGAGAACATTGGGATCATTCAAGGGGGTGCACATGTCCATTTTGCAGAGGTCCCACCTTATGTCATAAAGTGGGAGCACGCTATGACAGGTACAGACCTCTCCGGGTGCTGGAGCCGGGGAGCACACATAATACTGTGTCCCCAGCACTTGAATGCCTATTCGAGACCACAGTGTGGGTTTAAACCTGCTGGCGCACAACCTGTGAACTGTACCATGGAGGTAATGGCACAAGGCCATGTTTCCCCACAGGTAGCATTCATAGGGGGTGGGACATATTGTTTAACCACAACTGCACCCCACTACCAGCATGGACAGCACATCTGGTGTCCGGTGAGTGACAGCAGTTTCTGTTTTAAACCCGAGACAGAAGTTCAAGTGGCCCAGGAACGGATTGTACCCATCCCTGAACCTTCAACTGTTCACCTCACTGTCAGGGAAAACATTACCAACCTGCAAAATTACGTAACACATTTCGGCTATGAAATTCCCCCTCTACCCGAACATCTTACCGCCCTATTAAAAGCAGTGGTCATCTCACAGAAACATTTCTATATGTGAGAGCAGAAGACAGTCAAGATAGGGGCCAAGATCTTGGATATCGTAGTTCCACCCTGGTGGGATATTTTTGAAAATATAGAGGTCCCTCCTTGGATTCGAATGGCTTCACACATTTTAGTGGTTTGCCAGCTCGGTATAGTTTTCTACCTGTTGTACACAAAGTGCAAGGGAAGGGACAGGATGCCCAGATCTCAACATGAGGGAGCATGGGGCAAACATAAAAATAAAGTCTATGACCAGGTATAAAACAAACCTTGACCGTTATTAAAAATAAAGTTTGATGAGTGTGTGTGTCATTATTTTTCCTATGTGTATGTAATTTTTTCCAAGTGGTGCAGGGGTGTTGGGCCCCCTCCGTGCTTCGATGTGGATGTAAGCGAATTTTTCATACCTTGTATATCTGTGTAAAAACTACACCTAAAGGGGAATGGGAGAGTGTTTTGTTTTGGGTTTTAGTTTAGATAATACAGGGGAAAGTTGGCTATCAAGGATCAGAAATTTGCTCACCCAGGATGATACTATAATAGTAATAAAAGTATCACGGGGGGTGTGTAAGGTTTGCAAAATTCTACAGATTCCCCCAAACAAAGAAAAGAAGAGATATTGGACTGTTTAAAAGAATATTGGGCCAGAAAGGGGCTTAAAATCAAAACCCCAGGATTTTGGCTATTTTAAAGGGCATGTCCAGGCCTGTGGAAGGCTGCAACAAAGGAATTGGGATGGGCCTCTGTAAAACAAACAGTTTGAGTATTGGCATAGGCCAGATTGTCTGGGAATGTTCTGGACTGTCTCAGGCATTCATACATAATGACAATAGGCCTATGGAAGGATAGTTCCCGCCAAAATTACAGTGCCATCAAGAATATGAATAATACAGTACATGCCACTGATCAACAAAAGGGTCCCTGACCCCAGCAGGAGAAGACAATCGAACAACAGTTTAAACCACTCAGAGAAACATCCAAAACCACTTCACGCACTTAAACCGATTTCGAAGCAATCCCGAAACTAGATAAAAAAAATAAATTAAAGATAGATGGGACCAAGTCGAAGCTCGATAAAGAATTTAAAACTATTAAAGTTAACGAGCCCGCCAAAATTAACAATGGGCCAGAGAAGATTTGGTGGGCAGATAAGCAAGGCCTCAAACGGTATAATTGAGGCCAGCTTTGTCAGTTCAACAGAGTAATCTTTCGGAACAACAACACGAGAGAAGTCACAGTACTACTCATCATCATCACCACCACACACAGTCGGAGAATCAGAGACTTGAGGAAAGAAGGAGGGAACAGAAGGAGGACAGAAAGGAATCGCAGCAACCAAGGGCCCCAAGAAACCAACAACTAACAATATTACCAACAACTAGGTAATATTGGGCCACTGCGACCAACAAGAAACCAACCTGGAAGAAACCAAAGATTCGCAAGTTTGTTTCCACTCTACAAGCTATCCTGACTTACCCCTGGGTAAGATTTGATGATCAGATCAGCCATGATCTTATTGAATGGCGGAGCAGGCTCGAGGGGCCGATTGGCCTACTCCTGCTCCTATTTCTTATGTTCTTATGTTCTTATGTAAAAAGACTCTAAACCCTATACCTAACCAAAGGAAATTGGGTACTTACCCGATAGATCCAATACGCACCCGACCGCATCAGCGGACACTCGAAGACTGAAAACCCAACGCAGGTAAACTCTTCCACCACGTCCGGGGTATGGCAGGCCCCAACCGCCACGCCTTAAGAGAACCCCGAAATCGCGAACCTCTACAACTGTCAAGAAAGTCATTTGGTGAGCATTTCCCTGGTCCTCTGGAATCCAACCTAGTTAGTATAGTGGGATTGGGAGGGTTGAAGTATTTTGTCTATTGTCATTCTCCCTCATATATTCCAAAGTGTTCCCCCTTTTAGAGTAATAAGATTATTATATTGTATATTTTCCTGTCTCAAAATAAAAATCCAAGATCTTTTCACCAACTCAGTTGTCTGTTGCAATTTCATTACAACCCCCAAATAAGTCTAAAATCTAGAACCAAGGGAGTGGGAGCGATTCGAACCACTCAGGGAGTCAGAGGTAAAGCTGACCACACATACCACCCCTTACACTTCTGGACTCCCCCACCATCGGGAACATCCTTCCTGCATCCAGTCTGTCTAGTCCTGTTAGAATTTTATAAGTTTCAATGAGATCCCCTCTCATTCTTCTAAATTCTAATCGACCCGATCTCTCCTCAAACGTCATTCCTGCCATCCCAGGTATCGAAGGAATCTTCGCTGCACTCCCTCCATGGCAAGAACATCCTTCCTCAGATAAGGCGACCAAAACTGCACACAATACTCAAGGTGTGGTCTCACCAAGGCCCTGTACAACTGCAGCAAGACATCCTTGCTCCTGTACTCGAATCCTCTTGCTATGAAGGCCAATATACCATTTGCCTTCTTAACCGCCTGCTGCACCTGCATGCTTACCTTCAGTGACTGTTGCACAAGGACACCCAGGTCCCGTTGCACTTCCCCTTTTCCCAATCTATTGCCATTCAGATAATAATCTGCCTTCCTGTTTTTGCCACCAAAGTGGATAACCTCGCATTTATCCACATTATACTGCATCTGCCATGCATCTGCCCAATCACCCAACCTGTCCATGCATTGGAAAAGCATAGGGAACTAAGTTTGTTTTGATAATTCATTTTATCTTGTGTTTTATATGTTCCTCCTTGTCTTCAAATGATAACAGGATAAAATTACACTAGACTTTGACTTGGGTTTTAACGGTGAAGCAAGTAAAAAACACGTGAACCGTTGCAGAAGCACAATATATATTTTTGAAAGCAGTTGTTAAGCTTAGCTAGCTCCTCCTAGAGTAGAAAATAATTATTTCCAACTGTTGTAAACTAAGGCAACTTAATATTTTTACAAAGCAGTTTTTTTTTCTTTTCTCACTGTCTACAGGCCAAAGTATCTCTCTGATCCCTAATGCGAACAAAGCAGGTTGATAAATAAATTCAAAAAAATGACTGGGACCAAGTCGATTTAAATACCTTGTGCTAAACATTCGGGGGTTTAGCGCCACAAATTACCGCCAGGTTTGGGGGGAAAAATGGCAGCCGCCGCACTTCCGCCTGCTGCCAGCAGGCCCCACGGCAGCCGTTGTTTTTGACTGGGCAGCAGTGCTGCCGATGTCCGCACCCACAAAAATTATGTAGATTATGCAGATCGTGACATCAGTGAGTGTACAATGCTCACTTGACCCCCAATCTGCCATTTCCAACTTCTCCACAGCACTTACACGCATGCCTTAAGTGCCACCAGCTGAGCAAGCGCTGACAAGCAGGATGAAGGCTCCAGTAGCGTATTTAAAGGGATCATCAGCAACAACTTGAACCTGACATTTTCTGCAGTTTAACTGGTTCTGTGCAACTTTCTGCAACTCCAGTAGCTTTATTAACTTCTTTCATGGCTCTAAGGTGTTGGAGTAAGTGGAGAACGCTTTCATTCTTACTCTGCTCATAACACTTGCTCACAGTGATGGGGGCTCTACTGGCAGTCCCCCTCATGCTCGAGTATTTCAGAGAAAGGCAGCGGAGGCAGCGAAGATGTGCGCAGAGGGAGGAGGAGGAGGGCCAGGAGGGCTCTCAACAGGAGGCTTTACCTACCTAGGGTCTTCAGAGAGCATTTCTCTTATATCCACTTAAGCGAGGAGCAGTGTATTAGGAGGCTCTGCTTCACCAAGGAGGTGGTCACCTCCTGCAAACAGACCTGCAGCCTCAGAGCAGGGTGACCACGGCAGTCCCAATGCCAGTGAAGGTCACGATGGCCGCCAATTTCTTCACCAGCGGATCCTTCCAGTCTGCAGCAAGAGGCATTGCTAATATTTCATAGTTCGCCATCCATTGCTGCAACCGAGAGGTCACTGAGGCTCTCTACACCAGGAGAAGTGACTACGTTTTCTTCTCTCTAAGCAGAAAGAAGCAGGACGAGCGCGCATGTGGCTTTGCCAGGATAGCGGGATTCCCGAACTTAAAGAAATTATTATTAGTAAAAAAACAGTACTAGTAAAATTAATGGGACTAAAAGTCGATAAATCCCAAGGACCGGATGACCCACATCCTAGGGTTTTGAAAGAGGTGGCCATTGGGATAGTGGACGCATTGGTTGTCATCTTCTGGAATTCTATAGATTCTGGAACAGTTCCTTCAGATTGGAGGATAGCAAATGTAACCCCGCTATTTAAGAAAGGAGGGAGAGAGAAAATGGGGAACTACAGACCTGTTAGCCTCACATCAGTAGTTGGGAAAATGCTGGAATCTATTATAAAGGATGCAATAACTGGGCACTTAGAAACTAATAGTAAGATTGGGCAGAGTCAACATGGATTTATGAAAGGGAAATCCTGTTTGACAAACCGATTGGAGTTCTTTGAGGATGTAACTAGTGGAGTAGACAAAGGGGAACCAGTAGATGTGGTGTATCTGGATTTTCAGAAGGCCTTCAATAAAGTCCCACACAAGAGTTTGGTGAACAAAATTAGGGCACATGGAATTGGGGGTAATATACTAGCATGGATTGAGAATTGGTTAACAGACTGAAAACAAAGAGTAGGGATAAATGGGTCTTTTACAGGATGGCAGGCTGTGACTAGTGGGGTACTGCAAGGATCGGTGCTTGGGCCCCAGCTATTCACAATCTATATCAATGATTTGGCTGAGGGGGTCACGAGATTGATTCCTGGGATGACAGGACTGTCGTATGAGAAGAGATTGAGTAAACTAGGCCTGTATTCTCTTGAATTCAGAAGAATGAGAGGGGATCTCATTGAAGCATACAAAATTATTACAGGGGTTGATAGGGTGGATGCTGGGAGAATGTTTCCCTTAGCTGGGGAGTCTAGAACCAGGGGCCACAGCCTCAGGATAAAGGGTAGGCCATTCAGGACTGAGACGAGAAGAAATTTCTTCACAGAGGGTGGTGAACCCTTGGAATTCTCTACTGCAGAGGGCTGTGGAGGCTCAGTCATTGGGTATATTCAAAACAGAAGTGATAGATTTCTGACTAGTAAGGGCATCAAGGGATATGGCGATAGGACTGGTGAATGGAGTTGAGGCAGAAGATCAGCCATGATCTCATTGAATGGCGGAGCAGGCTCGAAGGGCCGAGTGGCCTACTCCTGCTCTTATTTCTTATGTTCTTATGTTGCAGGGCGCATTCAACTGCACACTCGTGGCTTTGCGGACGGCGCATAACAGTCCTGAGATCTTCCATAACTGCAAAGGCGCAAACTTACTTAACGCGCAGTTGTTGTACGACAACCCCCAGCGATTTCTGATGGTCAATGCCCGCTATCCTGGCAGCAGTCATGATGCCATCATCCTGTATCAGTCCAGTGTGCCAGCACTCTTCCAGCCAACACGTCAAACATGAGGGTGGCTGGTCGGAGACAAGGGCTATCCGCTCCGCACCTGGCTGATGACTCCCCTCTGCAACCCCACCACTCATGCCCAGCACTCATATAATGAGAGCCATACTTCCAGCAGGAACATCATCGAACAGACCATCGGGCTGCTGAGGCAACTGCCTTGACCATTTGAGAGGAGCCTTCCAATATTCAGCATAGCTGGTGTCCCATTTTGTGGTGGTCTGTTGCATGCTTCACAGATTGACCATCATGAAGGTACAGCCCTTGCCACCAGGGATTGTGGGATAACCACAGGAGGAAGATGAGGGAGAGGAGGAGGAGGAGGAAGAGGAAGAAGAAGCTGAGCAAGAGGAAGAGGAACAGAAAGAGGAAGAGGACAAGGAGGAAGAGAGGAGGCAACAGCTAATCCCCCTTCCGGACGGGCTGTCCATGAACGCCTCATCAGGCTCCGATTCTAATGAATGAAATCCCAGATCCACGTTGCTCACCACATCCTCATCATACCATCCCTCTGTAACAGAATATCACAGCGTCTTGCTGGGCGCAAAGCTGAAATGAGAGCCACCACAAAACAAAGATTCCAAACAAAATTAGTAAATTTATCAACAATCAATTTACACATACGATGTCAACTAATCACCCTTGTGCAATCCCTTAGTGCCTCTCACTCGGGTGCCCTTTCTCATCCTAGTGCTCCTACGAAGTGGCTGTGGCATGGCTGGTGGAAGGCAGCTGAGTTTCCATGCGGTAAACCGGTTGACAGTGGTAGACCCAGCCTCGATGGTAGCAGTCTGAGCTTGGGTGGCAGAAAGCTGAGAATGCATGAGAGCAGTCTGCACTTCCACTGCAGCACTAAGACATTGGGTCGCTTCGCCTGTGCTGCAATGGCAGCCACGATATCACCCATCACAAGCAGCATCATGTCTGGATCGACACCATCTCTCCGGGAGTTGTTCATCATTTCCAATACATATAGATTGGGCTAACCAAATTAGTAACAATACTGTGGAGGAGGAATTCCTAGAGTGTATATGGGATTGTTTCCTGGACCAATATGTCGAGGAACCAACTAGAGATCAGGCCATCTTAGACTGGGTATTATGTAATGAGAAAGGATTAAGTAGCAATCTTGTTGTGCGAGGCCCCTTGGGGAGGAGCGATCATAAAATGATAGAATTCTTCATTAAAATGGAGAATAGTTGACTCAGAGACTAGGGTTCTGAATTTAAATAAAGGAAACTACGATGGTATGAGGCACGAGTTGGCTAGGATGGATTGGGGAACGTTACTTAAAGGGTTGACGGTGGATAGGCAATGACAAGCATTTAAAGATTGCATGGATGAACTACAGAATTTGTTCATCCCTGTTTGGCATAAAAATAAAACAAAAAAGGTGACTCAACCGTGGCTAACAAGGGAAATTAGGGATAGCATAAGATCCAAGGAGAGGACATATAATTTGGCCAGTAAAAGCAGAAAACCTGAGGATTGGGAGCAGTTTAGGATTCAGCAAAGGAGGACAAAGGGATTAATTAAGAGGGGGGAAATAGATTGTGAGAATAAGCTTTCAGGGAACATAAAAACTGACTGTAAAAGCTTCTATAGATATGTGAAGAGAAAAAGATTGGTGAAGTCAAGCGTAGGTCCCTTGCAGTCAGAATCAGGGGAATTTATAATGGGGAACAAAGAAATGGCTGATGAATTAAATATATGCTTTGGTTCTGTCTTCACAAAGGAGGACACAAATAACCTCCCAGAGATGTTAGGGATCATAGGGTTTAATAAGAGGGAGGAATTGACTGAAATCAGTATTTGTAGGAAAATGGTGTTAGGGAAATTGACGGGATTGAAGGCCGATAAATCCCCAGGGCCTGATAATCTACATCCTAGGGTACTTAAGGAAGCGGCCCTAGAAATAGTAGATATATTGCTGGTCATCTTCCAAAATTCTATAGACTCTGGAACAGTTCCCATGGATTGGAGGATAGCTAATGTAACCCCACTATTTAAAAAGGGTGGTAGAGAGAAAACGGGGAATTATAGACCGGTAAGCCTGACATCGGTAGTGGGGAAAATGCTAGAGTCCATTATAAAAGATGTAATAGCAGAGCACTTGGAAAACAGTGACAGAATCGGACAAAGTCAACATGGATTTACAAAAGGTAAATCATGCTTGACTAATCTACTGGAATTTTTTGAGGATGTAACTGCTAGAATAGATAAGGGAGAACCAGTGGATGTGATGTATTTGGACTTTCAGAAGGCTTTCGATAAGGTCCCACATAAGAGATTAGCATGCAAAGTTAAGCACATGGGATTGGGGGTAAGGTACAGTCTTGGATAGAGAACTGGTTGGCAGGCAGGAAGCAAAGAGTTGGAATAAACGGGTCATTTTCCAAGTGGCAGGCAGTGATTAGTGGGGTACTGCAGGGATCGGTGCTAGGACCCCAGCTATTCACAATATGTATAAATGATCTAGATGAGGGAACTAGATGTAATATCTCCAAGTTTGCAGATGACACAAAGCTGGGTGGGCGTGTGTGCTGTGAGGAGGATGCAGTGAAACTCCAGTATGATTTGGACAGGTTGGGTGATTGGGCAGATGCATGGCAGATGCAGTATAATGTGGATAAATGCAAGGTTACCCACTTCGGTGACAAAAACAGGAAGACAGATTATTATCTGAATGGCAATAGATTGGGAAAAAGGGAAGTGCAATGAGACTTGGGTGTCCTTGTGCACCAGTCACTGAAGGTAAGCATGCAGGTGCAGCAGGCGGTTAAGAAGCCAAATGGTATGTTAGCCTTCATAGCGAGAGGATTCAAGTACACGAGCAAGGATGTCTTGCTGCAGTTGTACAGGGCCTTGGTGAGACCACACCTTGAGTATTGTGTGCAGTTTTGGTCGCCTTATCTGAGGAAGGATGTTCTTGCCATGGAGGGAGTGCAGCAAAGATTCACCAGACTGATACCTGGGATGACGAGAGATTGGGTCGATTTTTAAAAATTTTTTTATTTTTTTATTCATTGATGGGATGTGGGCATCGCTGGCTAGGCCTGCATTTAGTGCCCATCCCTAATTGCCCTTGAGAAGATGGTGGTGAGCTGCCTTCTTGAACCGCTGCAGTCCATATGGTGTAGGTACACCCACAATGCTGTTAGGAAGGGAGTTCCAGGGTTTTGGCCCAGCGACAGTGAAGGATCGGCGATACAGGTCCAAGTCAGGATGGTGTGTGGCTTGGAGGGGAACTTATAGGTGGTGAGGTTCCCATGCGTCTGCTGGCCTTGTCCTTCTAAGTGGTAGAGGTCGCGGGTTTGGAAGGTGCTGTTGAAGGAGCTTTGGCGAGTTGCTGCAGTGCATCTTGTGGATGGTACACGCTGCAGCCACAGTGCCCCGGTGGTGGAGGGAGTGAATGTTGAAGGTGGTGGATGGAGTGCCAATCAAGCGGGCTGCTTTATCCTGAATGGTGTCGAGCTTCTTGAGTGTTGTTGGAGCTGCATTCATCCAGGCAAGTGGAGAGTATACCATCACACTCCTGACTTGTGCCTTGTAGATGGTGGAAAGGCTTTGGGGAGTCAGGAGGTGAGACACTCGCCGCAGAATTCCCAGCCTCTGGCCTGCTCTTGTAGCCACAGTATTTATATGACTGGTCCAGTTCAGTTTCTGATCAATGGTAACCCCCAGGAAGTTGATAGTGGGGGATTCAGCGATGGTAATGCCATTGAATGTCAAGGGGAGATGGTTAGAGTCTCGCATGTTGGAGATGGTCATTGCATGGCACTTATGTGGTGCGAATGTTACTTGCCACTTGTCAGCCCAAGTCTGACTGTCGTCCAGGTCTTGTTGCATATGGACATGGACTGCGTCAGTATCTGACGAGTCTCGAATGTTGCTGGACAGTGTGCAATCATCAGCGAACATCCCCACTTCTGACCTTATGATGGAGGGAAGGTCATTGATGAAATAGCTGAAGATGGTTGGGCCTAGGACACTGCCCTGAGGAACTCCTGCAGTGATGTCATGTGATTGAGATGAATGACCTCCAACAACCACAGTCAACTTCTTTTGTGCTAGGTATGATTCCAACCAATGGAGACTTTTCCCCTTGATTCCCATTGACTTCAGTTTTGCTAGGGCTCCTTGACGCCACACTCGATCAAATGCTGCCTTGATGTCAAGGGCAGTCACTCTCACCTCACCTCTTGAGTTCAGCTCTTTTGTCCATGTTTGGACCAAGGCTGTAATGAGGTCAGGAGCTGAGTGGCCCTGGCGGAATCCAAACTGGGCATCAGTTAGCAGGTTATTGCTGAGTAAGTGCCGCTTGATAGCACTGTCGATTGTAACATCCGTGTGTAATTGAGACACGGACTGCATGAGTTGGTTATAACAGGTGTTTACTGAATGGAGACAAAACTGGAACTACTATACAAAGTTACTACACAGGCTTATATACCGGGGTGGTGACTACTGGTACTGCAGTATACAGGGGCTGCAGAATATAGTTCCTTCTTCAAAGTACATACACTACAATTCCTCCCCTTTTAGCTAAACGTTACATAACATTCGATTAATAATTAAATAACATATTTACAATTACAGTTGCTATATACATTAGCTGAAGTTAAGCAATTATAAATTCAGTCTTTGAGGGGGCTTCCTGATTCTGTCCGGATAACGTCTCTTTGGGGTATCAGGTTCTTCTGGCAAAGTTGATTCAGGATCAACGTCGTTGTTTGGTTCGTCTGCTTCCAATATCACCGATTCTGAGGTAAATGCAATTGGTACTTCGGTTTCATCACCAGGTGTATCAGATCATGGTGTGGATTTGACGTTTTCCAGTGACTCTAGAATCTGGTCAGCATGGCGTCTTACAATGCTCTCTCCAACGTCCACGGTATACATTAGAGGTCCTTGCCGTGTACAGATCGTTCCTGGCTGCCATTTCTCTGTGCGGTAGTCCCGGGCCAAAACTGGTTGACCTATCTTAAAACTCTTGGTTGGCCTTTCATTCATATTCTGAAACTGCCTGTTCTCCACATCTCTTCTGATGTTTGGCTTAACCAAATCCAAGCGGCATCTTAGTCTTCGGTTGAAGAACATCATGGCTGGAGTTTGGTTGGTAACCGCATGTGTCGCATTCCGGTAGGCAAACAAGAAGTTATCCACCTTGTGTTGTAGGGGTATGTCTTCATTACACATTGCCTTGATAGCCTTCTTGAATGTTTGAACGAACCTCTCAGCCAATCCATTGGTGGCTGGATGATATGGGGTGGATGTGTAATGCTTAACACCATTGTTCTTTAAGAACCTCCGGAAATCTTCAGACACAAACTGTGGTCCATTGTCGGAGCAAATCTGTTCAGGCAGCCCATTTCTGGCGAATATGGTTCGTAAGACTGTGATGGATTTTTCTGTGGTGGTTGAGGACATTTTTATTACCTCCGGCCACTTTGAATGTGCATCCACCGCAATTAAGAACATCGAGTCCATAAATGGACCAGCAAAATCAATGTGTACCCTTTGCCATGGAGATGAGGGCCACTCCCATGGATGTAGAGGGGCTTGTGGTGGGGCATTTTGGACCATCTGGCATCCTGTACAGCTCTTGGTCATCTCTTCGATTTCTCTATCGATTCCCGGCCACCACACAAACGCTCTGGCTAAGTTCTTCATTTTTACCCCTCCCAGATGACCCTCATGAAGCTCATTGAGCACTCTATCCTTCAATTTGGGTGGAATTACTACTCTGGATCCACACATCAAGGTTCCTCGGCACACTGACAACTGCTCTCTTCTCGGCGAGAATGCTGGTAACAGTGGTTCGCCATGTGCTGGCCATCCCTTCACCGTTAAATCATAGACCCTGGAGAGTGTCGGGTCATTTTGTGTTTCCTTTTCTATGTTTGCATTCGTCACAGGTAGACATTCGACTATGGTCGAGTAGAATATCTCCACAGGATCCACTGCAGGTGCTTCTTCCACCGTCGGCAACGGTAGGCGCGACAATCCATCAGCATTCCCATGCTGATTAGTTCCTTTGTACTCGATGTCATATTGGTGTGCCCCTAGGAAAAGGGACCACCTCTGTAGCCGTTGTGCTGTCATTATCGGGACACCCTTCTTAGGGTTGAAAATGGAGACAAGAGGTTGATGATCAGTTAGTAGAGTAAATTTCTGTCCGTGCAGGTAGTGATTGAACTTCTTCACCCCCCACACCAGGCTGAGGGCCTCTCTGTCAATCTGGGCGTAGTTACGCTTGGCTGCAGTTAACGAGCGTGACGCAAAAGCTATCGGCCTCTCTGAACCATCAAGGGATTTATGTGACAGTACCGCTCCAACGCCATAGGGAGACGCATCACACGCCAGTCTTATCGGTAGTGATGGGTTGTAGTGAGCCAATACTTCTCTTGAAGTGATCAGGCCTTTACACTTCTGAAAGGCCCGCTTACATTCATCGCTCCATTTCCATGCTACTCCAGTTTGTAGCAGGGCGTTCAGTGGGTGCAGAATTGTGGACAAATTCGGCAAAACTTATGGTAGTAATTCGCCAATCTAAGGAATGACCTCAGTTGCGACACATTTTCAGGCGCTGGAGCCTTAACCACCGCTTCAGTTTTGTCAGGGGACTTATGTAACCCCTCTTCATCAATCACGTGGCCACAATATGATATCTGTTTCTTAAAAAACTCGCACTTGGGGCGATTGGCTCGTAGCCCATGTTCACGTAGTCTAGTGAGCACCTGCTCTAGGTTGGCAAGGTGTTCACTGTCATCTTTGCCTGTCACTAGGATGTCGTCCAAGTAACACTGAGTCCCCGGAATCCCTTGCAGGACTTGTTCCATCGCTCTTTGCCATATCGCCGGAGCTGATGCTACTCTGAATACCAGTCGATTATACTGGTAAAGACCTTTGTGAGTGTTTATCGTGAGATACTTCCTAGAGGATTCTTCAACCCCCATCTGCAAATATGCTTGTGCTAGGTCAATTTTTGTAAAACGCTTCCCTCCAGATAGTGAGGCGAAAATATCTTCTATCCTTGGAAGAGGATATTGTACTGTGTGAAGGACTGGGTTCACCGTCACCTTGAAGTCCCCACAGATGCGAACCTTCCTTGGCTCCTCAGACTTATTGTTTAACGTTTTCTTCATGACGGGAACGATGGGTGTCGCCCACTCGCTCCAGTCTACCTTAGATAACACGCCTGCATTCTCCAGATTCTCCAGCTCTGCCTCGACGGCTGGGCGAATTGCATATGGTACCGGTCTTGCTTTGAAAAACTTGGGAATTGCATCCTCCTCTATTTTTATCGAGGCGGTTACGCCTTTAAGAGTGCCCAGTTCTTGTTGAAATACCTCTTTGGCGTCAGCTAAGATTGTTGACAATCATCCAGGAGTGACGTCGTCATCCTTTTTACCAGCCACCGTCAGTGCCTGAATGGAGTGCCAGTCTAAACTTATCTTTCTGATCCATTCACGTCCCAATAACGGTGGTCCACCATCTTGCAGTATGTACAGATACAATTTCTGTATTTCCTTGCCGTTGTATTCGACAGGCACCCTTATTTTCCCTCTGGGGTATACTTTCTGCCCTGTATATGTCTTCAAGACAATGGATGTGTCTTTCAAGGGTATGTGTGAGAATAGCCGCTCATAGTCTCGTCGATTCATGACGGTCAGGGCTGATCCTGTATCCAATTCCATTTTGACTTGGGACCCTGCTATCGTGAGGGTGACCCAAATGGTTCGGTGATCCTCTTTTGTGATTACGTTGTGTAGTTTGAGACAGCTTAGTCTCTTGTTCCCGGATTCACTATCGCTCTTCTGGTCTTCGGAACTACTGTCCGTCATCTTTTGTACTTTCCTGTACTTTTCCTTAGTAGTCTTTTTGTTGTCATTAGTCTTCTTCCCGGACCTGCAAACTCGTGCAATGTGTCCCATCTTTCCGCATTGCCTGCATGTTTTGTCCTTGGACCAGCAGTCCTTCTGGTCATGGGTTGTTCTGCCGCAGCGATAACATTTTTCAAATCCCCGTGTCATTTCATGGGTGCCGTATTCCTGTGGCTTTTGCTGTATTTCCGCAGCTCCCCTGGCTGCTGCTTCGTACGATACTGCCATGCTGAAAGCCTTATCTAGCGTCAGCTCTTTCTCTGAGAGTAACCTCTCTGGGTTCCTTCACTCAGGAGTCCACAGACAAATTTGTCCCATAGGGTATCTGCCAGTCCTGCTCCGAACTGGCAGTGCTTTGATAGCTTGCGTAGTTCCGTAAGGTAAGCATTGCTCTCATCTTTATGCTGATTTCTCTTGTGGAATTTAATCTTTCTGCTATCAGCAGCGGTGTAGGATTTAGGTGTTCCTGTAGGATATCAACAATTTCGTTAAAACTCTTCACCATCGGTTTGACTGGAGTGATTAGGTTCCGCAATAGGCCGTACGTTCTTGCGCCCATTAAGTTTAGTAGTACCGATGCCTTTTTCTCATCGGCTACTTCATTTGCCTTGCAATATACTTCGACTCTTTCCACATACGTGGTCCAGTCTTCTATTGCATTATCGAAGGCAGTGATATTGCCAGTCTTCGGCATCTTGGAGATCTAAGATGGTGCCTCCCGCGCTTTGCCTTCTTCCCCGATTGAACAAAATGGTGCCTCCCGCGCTTTGCCTTCTTCCCCGCTGGATTAAGATGGCGCCTCCCGCGCTTTCTGTCTTTTCCACTGCTGCTAGCGCTGTTGCTGGCGTTTTTATGCCTTGATGGCGACGCCCTATGGTCTTCGCGCACTTACCCCCCGCGCTGCTGCCAACGCCGCTCTCCGCGGTCCCCGTGGCAAACTGCAGCTCCTCGCGGCTTTCTGCGCTTCTAATTTCTTTTATTTTAATTACTGTTCCCGTCGTCAGAGCAGATCCTATGGGACACTTTCCTCCCTCTTCCCGGGTCTGTACGCTGCCCGGCTTCGTAGCACCGGCCACGCCCTGTGTGCTCCACCCTCTCTCTCTCTCTCCTCTTCCCAACAACGATGCTCGGCCCCGTTGAAAAGCCACCCGATCGAGCTCTAGCCCGCCGCAGCCCAGGAAGGATCAGTGTACTACCTGCCACCAGCCCGATTAGCTGGAACACCATAGACTGGATAACCAAGTTCAGCTCTCGACAGCCTCTCCTGCAAATCTTCGAATTCGATGAATCAGAGGGCGGTTGCCCACGGTCGATGCCCGTTTCTCCTGTTTGTTTGTTTTTTCTTTTTGGATTTCTACCTTCTGGCCTTGACCTCTAACAACTTCGCTTCAGGAATGGATCCCGGTGAGGTGGTGCAGAACTGTCGGTAAGTTCAGATCTGTTCGTCGCCAGTGTAACGTCCGTGTGTAATTGAGACACGGACTGCAGGAGTTGGTTATAACAGGTGTTTACTGAATGGAGACAAAACTGGAACTACTATACAAAGTTACTGCACAGGCTTATATACCGGGGTGGTCACTACTGGTACTGCAGTATACCGGGGCTGCAGAATATAGTTCCTTCTTCAAAGTACATACACTACATCGATGACACCTTCCATCACTTTGCTGATGATTGAGAGTAGACTGATGGGACGGTAATTGGCCGGGTCGGATTTGTCCTGCTTTTTGTAGACAGGACATACTTGGGCAATTTTCCACATTGCCGGGTAGATGCCAGTGTTGTAGCTGTACTGGAACAGCTTGGCTAGGGGCGCAGCTAGTTCTGGAGCACAAGTCTTCAGTGCTATTGCCGGAATGTTGTCAGGGCCCATAGCCTTTGCAGTATCCAGTGTCTTCAGCCGTAGTCTTATATTCGCTAGAGTTTAGAAGAATGAGAGGGGATCTCATTGAAACTTATAAAATTCTAACAGGACT
Source organism: Somniosus microcephalus (assembly GCF_052327205.1). NCBI lineage: Eukaryota > Metazoa > Chordata > Chondrichthyes > Squaliformes > Somniosidae > Somniosus > Somniosus microcephalus. The sequence goes on from NC_140988.1 coordinate 226,593,945, forward strand.
AGACAGACAAGATGCAGGAAGGATGTTCCCGATGGCGGGGGAGTCCAGAACCAGGGGTCACAGTCTAAGGATAAAGGGTAAGCCATTTAGGACTGAGATGAGGAGGAATTTCTTCACCCAGAGAGTGGTGATCCTGTGGCATTAGGGCAGTTGAGGCCAATTCATTAAATATATTCAAGAAGGAGTTAGATATATTTCTTGAGGCTAAAGGGATCAAGGGATATGGGGAGAAAGCAGGGACAAGGTACTGAATTTGGATGATCAGCCATGATCTCATTAAATGGCGGAGCAAGCTCAAGGGGCTGAATGGCCTACTCCTGCTCCTATCTTCTATATTTCTATGTTTCCAGCCTGGAAATCCTGGGCTCTGCGCAAAGTCCCGTGCAATGTTGGAAGTGGACTCCTCCATGCTCCTTGACATTGCTAAGAGGCTCTCTAGCAGGCTTGCCATTGCACGTGGCAATTCAGTGTGCATGCCCATCAGGTAAGGCCTCACAGCGTCGGCGGGAATCTCGAGCGGCAGAGCGGGGCTATAAAAGGCCCCAGAGACCAGGTAAGGCCTCACAGCGTCGGCGGGAATCTCGAGCGGCAGAGCGGGGCTATAAAAGGCCCCAGAGACCAGGTAAGGCCTCACAGCGTCGGCGGGAATCTCGAGCGGCAGAGCGGGGCTATAAAAGGCCCCAGAGACCAGGTAAGGCCTCACAGCGTCGGCGGGAATCTCGAGCGGCAGAGTGGGGCTATAAAAGGCCCCAGAGACCAGGTAAGACCTCACAGCGTCGGCGGGAATCTCGAGCGGCAGAGCGGGGCTATAAAAGGCCCCAGAGACCAGGTAAGGCCTCACAGCGTCGGCGGGAATCTCGAGCGGCAGAGCGGGGCTATAAAAGGCCCCAGAGACCAGGTAAGGCCTCACAGCGTCGGCGGGAATCTCGAGCGGCAGAGTGGGGCTATAAAAGGCCCCAGAGACCAGGTAAGACCTCACAGCGTCGGCGGGAATCTCGAGCGGCAGAGCGGGGCTATAAAAGGCCCCAGAGACCAGGTAAGGCCTCACAGCGTCGGCGGGAATCTCGAGCGGCAGAGCGGGGCTATAAAAGGCCCCAGAGACCAGGTAAGGCCTCACAGCGTCGGCGGGAATCTCGAGCGGCAGAGTGGGGCTATAAAAGGCCCCAGAGACCAGGTAAGACCTCACAGCGTCGGCGGGAATCTCGAGCGGCAGAGCGGGGCTATAAAAGGCCCCAGAGACCAGGTAAGGCCTCACAGCGTCGGCGGGAATCTCGAGCGGCAGAGCGGGGCTATAAAAGGCCCCAGAGACCAGGTAAGGCCTACCAGTCTCCGAACCCGGAACTCGGAGGGAAGGAGAGAGGTAAAAAGTAATCCAAGTGTGACATCACCAGAAAGCGGGTAAGTGATTGGTTGGTAAGTATTTCTCTCTTTTTTAAGCTTAAACTCTGTGGTTTATAGTTTCTAAGGTGCGATATTCATCATCTAGAATCGGGGCAGAGGATATTTAAAAATAATATTAATAAATTTAATTAATTACATAGAATGGGAGATCAGGTGATGTGTTGCTGCTGCAATATGTGGGAGCTGGTGGACACCATTGATGCTCACAGTGATCACATTTGCAGTAAGTGTTGGCTGCTCGAGGAATTCCGGCTCCGTGTTGAAGAGCTGGAGCCCGAGCTTCAAACACTGAGACACATCAGGGAGGGGGAGAGTTCCCTGGACTCTGTGTATCAGGAGGTAGTCACACCAATTAGATTAATTAATTCAGATGTAGTCTGTGGCCAGGGTCAGGATGGTGTGACTAGAAGTGAGGCAGGTACGGGGGTCCAGGACGTAGTGTTGGAGGAGCCGCAGCCCTTGCACTTGTGCAACAGGTTTGAGGCTCTTACTCCCTGTGAGGATGGGAACAAGGACTGCGGGGAGGATGAGCAACCTGGCCACAGCACCGTGGAGCGGGGGGCCATTCAAGTGGGGGGAGTTAAAAGAAATGTTGTAGTGGTAGGGGATAGCATCGTTAGGGGGATAGATAGAGTTCTTTGCAGCTGAGAGCGAGAGTCCCGAAGGCTGTGTTGCCTGCCCGGTGCCAGGGTTAAGGACATCTCCTCTGGGCTGGAGAGAAACTTGGAGTGCGAGGGGGAGGATCCAGATGTCATGGTTCATGTTGGTACCAACGACATAGATAGGACAAGGAAGGAGGTTCTGCTGAGGGAGTTTGAGCAGCTAGGGGCCAAATTAAAAAGCAGAACCACAAGGGTAATAATCTCTAGATTACTACCTGAGCCATGTGCAAAATTTGGCTAGGGTAAATAAAATTAGAGAGTTAAATGCGTGGCTCAAAGGCTGGTGTGGGAGAAATGGGTTTTGCTTCCTGGGACACTGGCATCAGTACTGGGACAGGAGAGAGCTGTTCCGTTGGGACGGATTTCACTTGGCCAATGCTGGGACTAGAATCCTGGCGAATCGAATAACTAGGGCTGGAGAGAGGGCTTTAAACTAATTAGTGGGGGGCAGGTTTTAAGAGAGCGAAAAATAAAAATGACAGCGGAGAAGGCAATAGAGCAAGGTAGCAGTGGGGGAATTAAAAACCAGAGCGTGTCAGGAAGGGACAGAATGTATAACGATAAAGGTGAAGTAATAAAAGGGGTAAAAGCAGGAGTAAATTGTCAGAAAACATATTTGAAAGTTCTTTATCTGAATGCATGCAGCATTCGTAACAAAATTGACGAGTTGACGGTGCAAATAACTACACATGGGTATGATCTGGTGGCCATTACGGAAACATGGCTGGAAGATAATCATGACTGGGAACTAAACATACAAGGGTATTTGACAATTAGGAAGGACAGACAGGAAGGAAAGGGAGGTGGGGTTGCTATGTTAATCAAGGATGGAATCACTGCAATAGTCAGAAATGATATTGGGTCAAAGGATCAGGATAGTGAAACAGTTTGGGTGGAGATAAGGAATAATAAGGGGAAACAGTCACTGGTGGGCGTAGTCTATAGGCCTCCTAACAGTTGCAACTCTGTTGGGCGGAGTATAAATCAGGAAATAGTTGGGGCTTGTAATAAGGGAACAGCTATAATCATGGGGGATTTTAACTTTCATATTGACTGGACTAATCAAATTGGGCATGGCAGCATTGAGGAAGAGCTCATAGAATGTATTAGGGACGGGTTCCTTGAGCAGTATGTAACTGAACCAACCAGGGAGCAGGCAATCTTAGATCTGGTCCTGTGTAATGAGACAGGATTAATAAAAAATGTCCTAGTAAAGGATCCCCTTGGAATGAGTGACCATAATATGGTTGAATTCCAAATTCAGTTTGAGGGTGAGAGAGTTGGATCTCAAACCAGTGTACTAAGCTTAAATAAAGGAGACTATGAAGGTATGAGAGTAGTGTTAAATCCGTGAATCTTGATGTATGGTGTCCTTCAACAAATAGACAGAGACCGCAGAGGAACAATCAACAGGTGTTTACTGGATGAGGGTCACTCAAAAAGTAACAGTACAGATCCCTACTCAGGGTTTATATACAGGTGTGGTCACTGCCGGTACTACAGTATACAGGAGCTGTAAAAAGTAGTTCTCCCCTTAAAGGTACATACACTACAATTCCTCCCCTTTTAGATTAACAGTACCATAACATTCATTTAACAATTAACACTTTTAACATGCAACATCAACTGAAAATAGTCCATTTATGAATTCAGTCTTTGGGGCGGCTTCCTGATCCTTTCTGGATAGCGCCTTTCCTGAGTGTCTTGCTCTTGGTGCGGAGGCAATTCTGGCCCCCTGTCGTCGGTTGGTTCATCAGCTTCTGATGCTACTGTTTCTGGGGTAGATGCTACCTGTATGTCAGGTTCATCACCAGGTACGCAAGACATGGGGTTGACTCGTTCCTGTGACTCTAGGATCTGGTCGACATGGCGTCTCACAATGTTCTCCCCAACATCCACTGTGTACATTAGTGGCCCCTGCCGTGTGCATATCATTCCTGGATGCCATTTCTCTGTTCGGTAGTCGTGGGCCAAGACTGGTTGCCCTACATTGAAGCTTCTTGTCGGCTTCTCATTGATGTGCTGGAATTGCTTATTCTCAACATCTCTTCGTACATTTGGTCTGAGCAAATCCAGACGAGATCTCAACCTTCGGTTAAAGAACATCATGGCCGGGGTCTGGTTGGTGACTGCATGTGTCGCATTTCTGTAGGCTAAAAGGAAATTGTCCACCTTATGCTGCAGTGGAATGTCGTCATCGCACATGGCCCTTACTGCCTTTTTAAAGGTTTGTACGAACCTCTCAGCCAATCCATTTGTGGCTGGATGATACGGGGCGGATGTGTAATCCCTTACCCCATTCATTTTCATAAATTTCCGAAACTCTTCGGACACAAACTGTGGTCCGTTATCAGAGCAAATCTGCTCTGGCAAGCCGTTCCTGGCAAATATGGTCCATAGGCCTGCAATCGTTTTCTCTGTGGTGTTGGAGGACATTTTGATCACCTCAGGCCATTTCGAGTGCGCATCCACGGCTATTAAAAACATTGAGTCCATGAATGGGCCAGCAAAATCAATATGCACCCGTTGCCATGGAGAGGAGGGCCACTCCCTTGGGTGTAGAGAGGCATGTGGTGGTGCATTTTGGAACTTCTGGCATCCTGAGCAGCTCTTTGTCATGTCCTCGATTTGTTGATCGATCCCCGGCCACCACACATAAGCCCTAGCAAGGCTTTTCATTTTCAACCCTCCCAGATGGCCTTCGTGAAGCTGATTGAGCACTCTCTCCCTTAACTTGGGTGGAATTACCACTCGGGATCCACACATCAAGGTCCCCTGGCACACTGACAGCTGTTCTCTTCTGGATGAGAATGCTGGCAACAGTTAGTCGCCATGTGTTGGCCATCCCTTCACCGTCAAGTCATATACCCGAGACAGTGTCGGGTCGTTTCGGGTCTCCTTCTCTATATCCGCGTTAGTTATTGGCAAGCGTTCAATTATAGTCGAATAAAATATTTCGACAGGGTCCACTGCTGGTGCTTCCTCCGCAGTAGGCAGTGGCAGGCGTGATAGCCCATCAGCGTTTCCATGCTGTTTCATGCCCTTATGCTCTATTTCATATTGGTTCGCCCCTAGAAAAAGGGACCATCTTTGTAGCCGTTGCGCAGTCATCACCGCAACGCCCTTCTTTGGATTAAAGGTGGAGACAAGTGGTTGGTCGTCAGTCAGCAAGGTGAACTTCTGCCCGTGCAGATAGTGGTTGAACTTTTTCACTCCCCACACTAGGCTGAGGGCCTCCCTGTCAATCTGGGCGTAGTTACGCTCGGCTGAGGTTAGTGACCAAGACGCAAAGGCTACTGGCCTCTCCGAGCCGTCTGGGAATTTGTGCGACAGCACCGCTCCAATACCATAGGGTGATGCATCACACGCCAACCGAATTGGTAGTGCTGGGTTGAAATGAGCCAACACCTCTTTTGATGTGATCATTTCTTTGCACTTCTGGAAAGCTCGTTTACATTCGTCATTCCACTTCCATGGTACCCCCGTTTGCAGTAGGGTGTTCAGTGGGTGTAGTGCTGCAGACAAATTTGGCAAGAACTTATGGTAGTAATTCACCAGCCCGAGGAACGACCTCAGTTGTGACACATTTTCCGGTGCTGGAGCCTTGACTACTGCCTCAATCTTTTCAGGGGACTTATGTAACCCCTCTTCATCAATAACGTGGCCACAATACGAGATCTGCTTCTGGAAAAACTCGCATTTGTGGCGATTAGCTCAGAGCCCATATTCCTTCAATCTAGTGAGCACCTGCTCCAGGTTGGCAAGGTGATCACTGTCATTTTCACCCGTGACCAGGATGTCGTCCAAATAACACTGGGTCCCTGGAATCCCTTGCAGGACTTGATCCATTGCCCTTTGCCAAATAGCCGGAGCTGATGCTACCACGAACACCAGCCAGTTGTATTGGTAGAGACCTTTATGAGTGTTGATCATGAGGTACTGTTTCGAGGCTTCTTCTACCTCCATTTGCAGGTACGCCTGGGCCAGATCAATCTTAGTGAAGCGTTTTCCTCCAGATAGCGAGGCGAAAATATCTTCAATCCGCAGAAGCGGATATTGTACCGTGTGAAGGATTGGGTTCACTGTCACCTTAAAGTCCCCACAGATGCGAACCTTCTTTGGTTCCCCAGGCATATTACTCAACGACCTCTTCATTACAGGAACGATGGGTGTAGCCCACTCGCTCCAGTCCACTTTGGATAGTGCTCCAGAACGTTCCAAACCTTCCAGCTCTGCTTCAACAGCTGGGCGGATCGCATAAGGCACCGGTCTGGCCTTAAAAAACTTTGGGCTTGCATTTTCCTCTATTTTGATCGTCGCTGTTATGCCTTTTAGTGTTCCGAGTCCCTCCTGGAACACTTCTTGTGCGTCAGTTAGCATTTTTGACAGTCGTCCAGGTGTGATGTCGTCATCCTTTTTGGCATCTACAGTCAGTGCTTGCATGGAATGCCAATCTAGCTGTATCTTCCGGATTCATTCACGTCCTAGTAGTGGTGGACTTCCATCTGGCAATACATATAGGTCCATTTTTGGTGTTTCCTTGCCGTTATATATAACATTCACCCTTATTTTTCCTTTGGGGTAGACTTTTTGCCCCGTGTACGTCTTCAAGGCAATCTCTGTATCTCTCAAGGGTATATGTGAGAATAGCCGCTTGTAGTCCCTTCGGTTTATGACTGTTAGGGCTGATCCTGTGTCCAATTCCATTTTCACTTGGACTCCGTCTATCTTGAGCGTGACCCAGATAGTTTGGTGATCCTCCATTTTGATTACATTATGTAGTTTCAGACAACCCAGCTCCTTGCTTCCGGAGTCTGTATCACTTTTCTGTTCGTCTGAACTACTCTCCGTCACCTTATGTACCTTTTTGTACTTCTCCTGTGGAGATTTCTTGCTGCTGGTTTTCTTTCCCGACCTGCAGACTCTTGCTATGTGTTCTACTTTTCCACAATGTCTGCACACTTGGTCCTTGAACCAACAATCCTTATGGTCGTGTGTTGTTCTGCCGCAGCAATAACATTTCACTGCTCCATAGGACATTTCATTTGTGCCATATTCTTGCGGTCTCCGTTGTATCTCTGCAGCGCCCCGTGTGGCTGCTTCGTGTGATACTGCCATGCTGAAAGCCTTGTCCAGCGTAAGATCCTTTTCTAATAGAAGCCGTTTCTGGGTTCCTTCACTTTGAAGCCCACACACAAACTTGTCCCTTAAAGTATCTGCTAGTCCCGTTCCAAACTGGCAGTGTTTCGATAGCTTGCGCAGTTCCGTTAAATACTCAGCATTACTTTTGTCTTTATGCTGGTTCCTTTTGTGAAACTTAAACCTTTCTGCTATCAGCAGCAGTATGGGGTTTAAGTGGTCCTGTAGGATTGCCACTATGCTTTCAAGATCCTTTTCCACTGGCTTCTCTGGGGTTACTAGGTTTCGCAGTAAGCCATACATTTTCGCACCCATGGAATTCAACAATACCAGTGCTTTCCTGGCATCTGGCACTTTATTCGCCTTGCAGTACACTTCTATGCGTTCTACATATGTCGCCCAATCTTCGACTTCATTGTCGAACGCTGTGACACTGCCACTCTTCGGCATCCCTGGGTGTGGTTAGACTGGCTAAAAATGGCGTCTCCCGCACTCTCCCTTCTTCTCCGCTGCGGCTCAAAAATGGCGTCTCCCGCACTCTCCCTTCTTCTCCGCTGCGGCTCAAAAGTGGCATCTCCCGCGCTCTCCCTTCTTCTCCGCTGCGGCTCAAATGGCGTCTCCCGTGCTTTCCTTTCTTCCCCCATGGACGCTGCTCAGCCGTTGAACACTGGCCACGCTCTGCGTGTTTTCCTGCGCACCTCTCTCATTGACGCCGCTCGGTCTTCAACCCCGGCTGCGCCCTGTGCGCTTTACCCTCTCTCTTAACCCGTCGACGCTGCTCGGCCTTCCCCTGTGCCGTCGGTCGGCTCCAGCCGCCGCCGTCCAGGATGTGTCTGCGCCGTACCTGCTGCCAGCCCGTCTCGCTGGAGTCTCCGCCGGATGGTCGATGCCCATGTCCCTGGAATTGGCCTTCTTCTGCAGAGTTGCAGGTAGGTTCGAATCGACTCATCGCCAATGTTAAATCCGTGAATCTTGATGTATGGTGTCCTTCAACAAATAGATAGAGACCGCAGAGGAACAATCAACAGGTGTTTCCTGGATGAGGGTCACTCAAAAAGTAACAGTACAGATCCCTACTCAGGGTTTATATACAGGTGTGGTCACTGCCGGTACTACAGTATACAGGAACTGTAAAAAGTAGATCTCCCCTTAAAAGTTCATTCACTACAAGTAGAATTGACTAAAGTGGACTGGGAAAACAGATTAAATTGTAAGACGGTATAAGAGCAGTGGTCTACATTCAAGGAGATATTTCACATCTTTCAAGATAAATATATTCCACTGAGGAAAAAGGGGAGTAAAAGAAAAGACAGCCATCCGTGGCTTAGTAAAGTAATAAAGGATAGTATTCGACTGAAAACAAGGGCATATAAATTAGCCAAATCTAGAAGGAGGTTAGAAGATTGGGAAGCATTTAAAAGCCAGCAAACAATAACTAAAAGATTAATTAAGAAAGGGAAGATAGATTATGAAAGTAAAACTAGCAAAAAATATAGAAACAGATAGCAAGAGTTTCTACAGCTATATAAAAAGAAAAAGGGTAGCTAAAGTGAACGTTGGTCCCTTAGAGGATGGGACCGGGAAACTAGTGGTGGGGAACATGGAGATGGCAAAGACGCTGAGCAAATATTTTGTATCAGTCTTTACAGTAGAGGACACTAAAAATATCCCAACACTGGACAAACAGGGGGCAATGGGGTGGGAGGAGCTAAACACGATTAAAATCACTAAGGAGATGGTACTCAGTAAAATAATGGGACTTAAGGCGGATAAATCCCCCGGACCTGATGGCCTACATCCTAGGGTCTTGAGAGAAGTGGCGGTAGGGATTGTGGATGCATTGGTGATCATTTTCCAGAACTCCCTGGACTCAGGAAAGGTCCCGGCAGATTGGAAAACTGCTAATGTAACACCCTTATTTAAGAAGGAAAGTAGACAAAAAGCTGGAAACTATAGACCAGTTAACCTAACATCTGTGGTTGGCAAAATGTTGGAGTCCATTATTAAGGAAACAGTAACAGAGCATTTGGATAAACATAATTTAATAGGACAGAGTCAGCATGGTTTTACGAAGGGGAAGTCATGTTTGACAAATTTGCTCGAATTCTTTGAGGATGTAACATACAGGGTGGATAAAGGGGAACCAGTGGATGTAGCGTATTTGGACTTCCAAAAGGCATTTGACAAGGTTCCACACAAAAGATTACTGATCAAGATAAAAAATCACGGGATTGGGGGTAATATACTGGCATGGGTGGAAGATTGGCTATCTAACAGAAAACAAAGAGTTGGGATAAATGGTTCGTTCTCGGGCTGGCAATCAGTAACTAGTGGTGTTCCGCAGGGGTCAGTGCTGGGACCGCAACTCTTTACAATCTATATTAACAATTTGGAGGAAGGGACCGAGTGCAACATATCCAAGTTTGCCGACGATACAAAGATGGGAGGGAAAGCAGTGAGTGAGGAGGACATAAAAAACCTGCAAAAGGACATAGACAGGCTAAGTGAGTGGGCAGAGATTTGGCAGATGCAATATAATGTTGGAAAGTGTGAGGTTATGCACTTTGGCAGAAAAAATCAAAGAGCAAGTTATTATCTAAATGGAAAGAAACTGCAAAGTGCTACAGTACAAAGGGATCTGGGGGTCCTGGTGCATGAAACACAAAAAGTTAGTATGCAGGTGCAGCAGGTGATCAGGAAGGCCAATGCAATCTTGGCTTTTATTGCAAGGGGGATGGAGTATAAAAACAGGGAAGTCTTGCTGCAGTTATACAGGGTATTGGTGAGGCCACACCTGGAATACTGCGTGCAGTTTTGTTTTCCATATTTAAGAAAAGATATACTTGCTCTCGAGGCGGTTCAGAGAAGGTTCACTCAGTTGATTCCAGAGATGAGGGGGTTGACGTATGAGGAAAGGTTGAGTAGGTTGGGACTCTACTCATTGGAGTTCAGAAGAATGAGAGACGATCTTATCGAAACATATAAGATTGTGGGGGGGCTTGATCGGGTGGATGCGGTGAGGATGTTTCCACTGATGGGTGAGACTAGAACTAGGGGGCATAATCTTAGAATAAGGGGCTGCCCTTTCAAAACTGAGATGAGGAGAAACTTCTTCACTCAGAGGGTAGTAAATCTATGGAATTTGCTACCCCAGAGAGCTGTGGAAGCTGCAACATTAAATAAATTTAAAACAGAGATAGACATCTTCCTAGCAGATAAGGGAATTAGGGGTTACGGGGAGAGGGCAGGGAAGTGGACGTGAGTCTAGATTCAGATCAGCCATGGTCCTATTGAATGGTGGAGCAGGCCCAAGGGGCCGTATGGCCTACTCCTGCTCCTATTTCTTATCTTATGTTCTTATGTTCTGAAGGCCACCCCATTGAAGTCCTCATCTGAGTCATGTGCAGCAGAACTCGCGCCGGAACTCGCCCTCTAGGGAGCTCGCCCCCTGAGCTACCCTTTTCCCCTGGCCTTGTTGCAGCTCACTCGTGCCGAGTGCCTCACCCTGTGCAGATCCCGCTTCTACACTGCCCTCTACATTACACTGTGCCAATTTCTGAGCTGGTGTCTGTGAGTGACAGATGCAGTGACGCTGTGTCTTCTTCACCATCACTCCATTTCACACCCCCAGCTGTAGTGTATGTACTTTGCCGAAGGAACTATATTCTGCAGCCCCTGTATACTACAGTACCAGTAGTGACCACCCCTGTATATAAGCCTGTGTAGTAACTTTTGCATAGTAGTTCCAGTTTGTCTCCACTCAGTAAAGACCTGTTATAACCAACTCCTGCAGTCCGTGTCTCAATTACACACGGACATAATACCAGCCACCAGCTCCTCAAGGTCGACCAGCAAGACCATTTGCAGTGTCCCCCACTGAAGGTCAGCAGCCTTTCACCAACTATGCTGCAGCCACTGGGGTAGCACTGCGTGACATCAGTAGGATAGGCAAAGGCACACACAAGGCAGTCACTAAGGGAATGCATAAGGATGATGTGTTGATTTCCTGATGTCATATTGAATAGATAAATGTATAAAGTTGGATTGGAAAGTTTGTTTTGTGGTGGCTTTTATTTCAGCATTGTGGCCAAGAGGACGCTGTGATGGTCAGTAACAGAGGGAAGGTAAGGTGTGGGACAAATGTTGAAAGGGGAATTGGGGTTGTGATCACTGGGACTGCAGGCAGATCATTCCATCCCAGATATGCCAGCCAGGTAGGGGCTGTCTGGGTTGCATACTTTCTCCTGCTTCCTCCTTTTCTGCGTCTTCCTCTTCTGCGTCTTCCTCTTCCCTCTGCGAGGGGATGCTGTAAATCTGAAATAAAAGCAGAAAATGCTGGAAATACTCAGCAGGTCAGGCGGTATCTGGACCTGAGACGTGAACTCTGTTTCTCTCTCAATGGATGCTGCCTGACCTGCTGAGTATGTCCAGCATTTTCTGTCTTCTCAGAGGCCATCCTTTATCACCCGATGCTTTCCAAGCATCCAGCAGCACTCCCTGCACGCTTAAAAAAACTTTTAACATGTATTGCACTAAGCCACTACTTCAATAAAATTAAAAAAATCCAGTCCAGAAGGTTAAATGCAAACTTACCTGAAATATGCGTGTGTTTCTTTAAGAGGTGCTGGCAGCATTTCTGTCAGTTTGCTGAATGCTGGGTTTTCATGGCGAGTTAATGACTCAGTGCTGAGCTCAGCACTAAGGTCAAAGTTCACTGGGGTGCCAGTAAGTTGGCGTTGCATGCCGACTGATGGCACCCTCTCTTAATTTACATTCCATGGGCCTGTGCTGCTATCGGCAGTGCTAAGGCCCTCACCAAAATGGCGTCCACCAAGTCATGTGCCAGAGAAAGGTGCTAGAGTGACAGCTGCCATTTTTCCACTGGATCGCGGTGGTAACTCGAGGTGGTAAGTGGCCCAATTTCTGGGCCACAGAGATATGTGAAACTGACCTCCAGCAACAGCAATTCAAGCTGAGATAACTGACATTTTTAACAAAGAACTGGATAACTATCTGCTTCGGAATGGGACTGAAGGTTATTCAGAATGGGACTGAAGGCTATAAGGAGAATAATAAATACTCATAAATGTGGAACATGAAGATGGTATAAGTACCTGGAAATGTCATCTGCAGAATGCCGCTAGTCAGAGTAGAATAATGTGGGTTGTAATTTGAGAATTATTACTAGAATTTAAACTTGAATATCTTTAGGTCTCAGAGATGGCTTCGGTCTTCCCAATACTTGAGTGTTAAACCTGCAGGTTTCTGGTTAGTGCCTGCAGGCATGTTCAAATCGCAATAATCATCAATTAGCCCAAAAATTGCATGCTAAATCCAAACTTTCAAACAGGCGTTTCTTATTAGCACAGCACCCATTTAACGCCTGTTTTCACCCAAAATAACCTCCTATATTTTTAAAGTTTAAAGTATGCGTGATGTGTACAAATTATATTACAAATATAACATAAATTGAATTTCAAGAGAACTTATTTTCAAAAACAATTGTAAAGGTTTGCAGCCTTGATAATCATTACAGGAAACCCACAATTTATTTAACATTCTTAATCTACTTTTACTGATGTAGTATGCTTATGTTCTGAGTTGCTCCAAACAAGATAAAGTAGTTTTTAGGGCTAGAAATTGGACATTTAGCACCTTCCGTTATCGCTTCTGGGGGGTGATAACGGGGTGCTAATCACTTACCAACCCAGCACGGTGAGAATATCGACTCCCGCTATATTCGTCGGGAGGTTTGCGGTGGCGGTATGGCGTTGCGCCCCGATCTCCTTCACCCGGAGATCATGACATCATCGCCGTGCGCATCACCCCCGGAAGTGCCCCGCATGCGAACTTTGGTTTCGCCCCCTGCAGCATCACCAGGCGAAAACACCGGCAGCTGCAGGAGGGGTTCATCGGGAGGCCGGGCGCTTCGGGGTTGATACTTAAAGGTGAGGTGGCCGAGGTAAGTTGAAAAAAAACTCATATGCTCTTTCTGGTTTTTTTTCAGTTTTCTTCATCTGTGATCGATCAGTCCGGCACTCTACTGCAGTACATTGGGCTGATCGGGCCGGATCGCAGCTGCCGTCGGGGGCCAGGTGAGTTTTCCCCTTGTAGAGCCTGCAGCAATGGCCCTTCCCTTTAAGGGAGGGAAGGAGCCTCCAACGCGGCAACGCTGCATGGCCCGTTGTGCAGCACTGCTCACCTACCGCCCTGCCTGCTGCCTGTTGTGCTCCAGGAAGGAAGTGGAGTGTTTGGTTTAGCGCTCCACTTCCTTCCTGGAGCGCAAAAACGAATTTTTTTTAAGTTGAGAAACATTAGCGCCTGGTGATAATTTTTTTCAACTTTTAAAAGTTAGCACCCTAAATGGGGCGATATCAAATTTCTCCTCCATAGGGTGTAACCTTCAACCTCAGAGAGATTGGATCAGCCGCTGGCCCAATTTTCCTTCTAGTAAAGTCAATGGAAAGGAAAATTGAGCGTGGTGTACAACGGGCCGATCCGATATTGCCCATTTTACATCCTCACTGAAGTTGAAATTTCTGGCAATAGTTTAAGAAAGCTGGAATTCTGCATTACCATTTTTGATTACGGCGCCAGATTTTGCTGTTAAAATAACAGTGAGGCTAATGTCGCTCGCCGTTATTTATGCATAAATGGTACAACAGCTTCAGGCTAAGAGCACATGCATTGTTAAATGCCAATATCCAAAAGTTAGTGTCTGAATTGCACCGCTCCGCTGTTAGCTTCGCAAAGACGGCTTCTCGCTGTCTGCCTCACAGTTGAAGTGCATTGAATGGCCTGAAGTTGCTGTATTTACATGGTAGGTACGAACTAACCTGCCACAGATATTTTGGGCTAGTGATTACAAGCGGAAGTACCCTTTTAACAATGTGATCATTGTTCCTGACTGGCAATCAACCTCTCTGGCACCAAACATTTACTTTTATAAGTGTGGAGTCTCATTCCTTCGCATGTAAATTATTTCAGGAGATTTTTAAAATATCAAATGTTAAATTTAAATGTTTTCTTACTTTTTCTGTTTCTTTTTCTCTCTCTTAATCCAATCTTTCTTTTCCTCTCTTTATTTCTCTTTCTGTGCCTGATTTGACATTGAATTCACCACTTTAATTCACCTTGCTTGTCAGGCCTTCCTGTGTTTATTTCCCAATCCTTAAATCTCATTGGTTAAGGAGGTACCCTGTTGGTTGCCCTGTTCACTCAGGTCCCAGATGCCCTGTTTCCCTCGCTGCGCCGTTATCAGCTCGCACTTTCAGCAACTTAGTGAGCTAAAAATTTTTGAACTGAATTGTGCAGGGGCAAGTCTAACTAAAGGCAGACACCGTTATATGCCCTGCTACAGTAAAATCTGGCCCAATGTGACATGCATCAATCAACAATTGAAATCAAATTTAGAAAATAGAAACGTCTCCATATTTAGAAGTTCTTTTTCCGTGCCAATTTTCTCACGTGTGTCTATCCTGAAGGTATTGACAACAAGCATTTCATTTTTCAGTCTTCAGATAGGAACCTGTAAGCATATTGATGACACACAAAAGTAATTTGTCTTGTGTTCAGTGCAATCTCATCTTGCATTATTCAAGAGTATTACATGATTTCTTGTTCATTACTATTTAAATATTAAATGAAGCATAATTGCAAAGAAGATTACAAGTGATAGAGAAAATAGCCACTATATTCTCTAAGAACCCAATCTTGCAAATTCATCAACTCTGAGAATTATTTTATAAGAAAGTAATGAAAATAACAAATGTTCCATCAGAATTTAATTTTAAAATCAAATGGGATGTATCTGGTGATTTAACTGCACCCAGGGAAAATACATATTTAATCCTCACCAAAATTATGTACAAGCATAAGAAAAAGGGAAAGGAGAATAAAACCTTTTAGTCCACCAAGCTCCTATCTCTCATAGATCATGTTACAACTTATAATAATGTGGACTGCACCCAACTTGTCAAATTCCCTGCAGGAGGAGGTAAGCACAGGAAAAACATCTATGGCTTTATCTCTCTGAGCCCTAAAGATATTCAAGTTTAAACTCTAGTGAACATTTCTCAGATTACAACCCACATTATTCTACTCTGACTGGCGCCATCCCACAGATGACATTTCCAGGTACTTATACCATTTTCATGTTCCACATTTAGGAGTATTTATTATTCTCCTTATAGCCGCATATGGGAAGAGATTGCCCAGGAGGTCACAGCCAGGAGCCCTGGCCCCAGGACATGGCTCCAGTGCCACAAAAAATGTAATGACTTAGCACAGGTGGTCAAAGTAAAATTCCATCTCACTTCTCAATAACTGCTCCACCACCACCACCAGCATCACCTCAATGCACTTCATCCACCATCTAACTCTCATTCACACACCCCACAGTATTGCATCCTTCACAGGCACTACTTACACCTCAGACACATCTCACAACTATTCAACCAACACACACACAAATACGCCTGCCAATACACATTCACAATCATCACTCTTGCTCTTCTAGGAAAAATTAGCAGGTGGCAGGAGGGCCTGACTGGGGAAGAGAGACGCACAAATTCACGATATCACTCCCCTTGAGGAGGCAGTGCTGGCTGTGATCGGGAGAGAAGTGGCAGACCCCATGGTCAGAGACAGAGCAGGGGGCATCTCGCATAGAGGTATGTGGCCACTGCAGCTTCCTTGCAGATGCTGAACTATTCCTGATCCCTAATCACCCAAAGTTATCCTCACTCCCAACCTCCATATGGTCTCATCACACACATCCTCCTATAGTGGCCACAAGCGCTGCACCCTTATTCTTCCAGCTTTATCATTGCAGGCTCCCAGGAGCAAGATCCACCTCACCCTGTGGAGCAGGTTCAGCAAAAGCAACAGCCACCTCACCCGCCACCTGGAGGAAGAGGAAGAAGAGGAGGAGGAGGACAGCAAGGACAAATGCACTGCGTCAATGGCTACCACCACAGTCGTAGGTTCCAGCTCAGTTCCGGCACCACGTGCAACTTAGAGACTAGCTTAAAAGAGGGATCCTCACAGTGGGATGCACCAGGCTTTAGCGGGCAGCAGCCATGCAAGGTGGAAGGACACCACAGATGACACATTTCCAGGGGGCAAGGTCGCTGCTAGGTCTGCTGTAGAGGAGTCAGATGAGGAGCTCGCAGAGCCAAGCTTCAGAAGAAGGCTGATGGGTGCAACAAGCCCAATGATTGGTGCAATGGAGAGCCTGTCTGAAAGCCCATGGGTCATGTCTAAGGGGATGGAGGGGTCGCCTCCACCTTGGTCCGTGCCTGGACGCAGAGCCTGGAACCCATCCTCTCCAGCGTGGAGAGGATGATCAATTCCAGCCAGCGACTTGTGGAGCCCGACATCATACAGCGTCTGATGACTGAGGTCGCAGCTTCCACTGCAGCCACTGCAGCCTGCATGTAATGGCAAACTGCTGTAATGGAAGCTCAGGCAGCTGCCATGGTGGCTCTGGGCTCCTCAGTTGAAAGGGGCTTGTAGCGTGTCTCCGATGCCCACAAATCCGTCCTCCACCAGATCACTGGGTTGGCTGAACAGAGGCCCCGAGGGAGTGGTGTGAGAATCATGGAGCAGGAACCTACTGGCCTTTCTTTGGATACCAGCATTGCTGCTCCCTCCACCGCCACTCCACCATTCCTCTTGCCATTGCCTATTAGCCAGGTGGCCTAGATTGCTGAAGACCATGCTGAGGTGGTGCAGTCTGAGGTGGCGCCATCACAATCCACAGCCTCTCAAGGGTGTCCCAGGAGAACATTTGAACTGCCCTCTTCAGATTCTGAGCAGCCATCCACCTCACCTGCTGCTGCCACTGTGGCTGCACTTTGTAGAAGCACTAGATTACACCAGAGCAATTATAGATAGCCACTAAGGGTAAGCACCAAGGTGAATAGTTTAATATTTTTAAGTGGTGTTGATTCTGTCATGTTTACATATTTTGTTTCTGATGTATAGAAAGAGTGATTATGGTAATTGGGTAGTGGTGGAATCAGTGGTCCTTTTTACTGTGATCTTCATGGGGAAGGGGTTGACAGGATTGAACATAAGAACATAAGAACATAAGAAATAGGAGCAGGAGTAGGCCAATCAGCCCCTCGAGCCTGCTCCACCATTCAATAAGATCATGGCTGATCTGATCCTAACCTCAAATCTTCTATCACTCTGCATCCACCCGAACCCATGTGATCTCCCGGGAGAGGCGAAAAACCAGATAAAGACCCAATGGCCAATTTGGGAGAAAAAAATCTGGGAAATTCCTCTCCGACCCATCTAGGCGATCGAAATTCTTCCAGGAGATCACTCTGTCCCTATATTTTCTACAGTACTTACCTTCTGTAAAGGCGATCTCCAC
Organism: Somniosus microcephalus; assembly: GCF_052327205.1. Lineage (NCBI taxonomy): Eukaryota > Metazoa > Chordata > Chondrichthyes > Squaliformes > Somniosidae > Somniosus > Somniosus microcephalus. The sequence goes on from NC_140988.1 coordinate 226,611,531, forward strand.
CCCAGCCAGGAACAGGAATAAAACCATCTCCTGAAATCTAACAGAATTAGAACACAGTAGGAGCAGAACCAGGCTACACGGCCCCTGGGCCTGCTCCACTACCCACAGGGCCATGACCATTCCGAACCTAGACTCATGTCCAATTTCCTGCCCGCTCCCCGTAACCCTTTATTCCCTTTACTTCTAGGAAACTATCTATTTCTGTTTTAAATTTATTTAATGATGTAGCTTCCACAGCTTTCTGGGGCAGCAAATTCCACAAACCTACCACCCTCTGAGTGAAGAAGTTTCTCCTCATCTCAGTTTTGAATGAGCAGCCCCTTATTTTAAGATTATGCCCCCTAGTTCTAGTTTCACCCATCATTGGGAACATCCTCCCCGCATCCACCCGATCAAGCCCCTTCACAATCTTATATGTTTCAATAAGATCGCCTCTCATTCTTCTGAACTCCAATGAGTAGAGTCCCAATCTACTCAACCTCTCCTCATATGACCACCCCCTCATCCCCGGGATTAACCGAGTGAACCTTCTTTGTACTGACTCGAGAGCAAGTATGTCTTTTCTTAAGTATGGACACCAAAACTGTATGCAGTATTCCAGGTGCGGCCTCACCAATACCTTGTACAACTGCAGCAATACCTCCCTGTTTTTATATTCCAACCCCCTAGCAATAAAAGCCAACATTCCATTGGCCTTCTTGATCACTTGCTGCACCTGCATACTAACTTTTTGAGTTTCGTGCACCAGGACCCCCAGATCCCTTTGTACTACAGTACTTTCCAGTTTCTTGCCATTAAGATAATAACTTGCTCTATGATTTTTCCTGCCAAAGTGCATAACCTCACACTTTCCAGTATTGTATTCCATCTGCCAAATCTCTGCCCACTTACTTAGCCTGTCTATGTCCCTTTGCAGGTTTTTTATGTCCTCCTCACTCACTACTTTCCGTCCCATCTTTGTATCATCTGCAAACTTTGATATGTTACACTCGGTCCCCTCCTCCAAATCGTTAATGTAGATTGTAAAGAGTTGGGGACCCAGCACTGACCCCTGCGGAACACCACTAGTTACTGGTTGCCAATCTGAGAATGAACCATTTATCCCAACTCTCTGCTTTCTGTTAGAGAGCCAATCCTCCACCCATGCCAGAATATTACCCCCAATCCCGTGATTTTTTATCTTGAGCAATAATCTTTTGTGTGGCACCTTGTCAAATGCCTTTTGGAAGTCTAAATACACTACGTCCACTGGTTCCCCTTTATCCACCCTGTATGTTACTTCCTCAAAAAACTCAAGCAAATTTGTTAAACATGACTTCCCCTTCATGAAACCATGCTGAGTTTGCCCTATTAAATTATGTTTATCCAAATGTCCCGTTACTGTCTCCTTAATAATGGACTCTAACATTTTACCAACCACAGATGTTAGGCTAACAGGTCTATAGTTTCCAGCCTTCTGCCTACTACCCTTTTTAAATAATGGTGTTACATTAGCAGTTTTCCAATCTGCCGGGACCTTTGCTGAGTCCAGTGAGTTTTGGAAAATTATTACCAATGCATCCACAATCCCTACCGCTACTTCCCTCAAGACCCTGGGATGCAAGCCATCAGGTCCAGGGGATTTATCCGCCTTGAGTCCCATTATTTTACCAAGTACCACTTCCTTAGTGATTTTAATTGTATTTAGTTCCTCCCCCCCTAGAGCCCCCTGTTTGTCCAGTGTTGGGATATTCTTAGTGTCCTCTACTGTAAAGACTGATACAAAATAATTGTTCAGTGTTTTTGCCATCTCCATATTTCCCACCATTAATTTCCTGGTCTCATCCTCTAAGGGACCAACATTTACTTTAGCCACCCTTTTTCTTTTTATATAACTATAGAAACTTTTACTGTCTGTTTTTATATTTTTTGCTAATTTACTTTCATAATCTATCTTCCCTTTCTTAATCAATCTTTTTGTTATTTTTTGCTGTCTTTTAAAGACTTCCCAATCTTCCATCCTCCCACTAGATTTGGCTACCTTATATGCCCTTGTTTTTAGTCGGATACTATCCTTAATTACTTTACTTAGCCACGGATGGCTATCTTTTCTTTTACACCCTTTTTTCCTCAGTGGAATATATTTTTCTTGGAAGTTGTAAAATAACTCCTTAAATGTACACCACTGGTCATGTACCGTCTTACCCTTTAATCTATTTTCCCAGTCCACTCTAATTAATTCCGCTCTCATACCTTCATAGTCTCCTTTATTCAAGCTCAGCACGCTTGTTTGAGATCCAACCTTCTCACCCTCTAATTGAATATGGAACTCAACCATGTTATGGTCACTCATTCCAAGGGGATCCTTTACTAGGACATTTTTAATTAATCCTGTCTCATTACACAGGACCAAATCTAAGGTTGCTTGCCCCCTGGTCGGTTCAGTTACATACTGCTCAAGAAACCCATCCCTAATACACTCAATGAACTCTTCCTCAAGGCTGCTCTGCCCAATTTGATTTGTCCAGTTAATATGATAATTAAAATCCCCCATAATTATAGCTGTTCCCTTATTACAAGCCTCAACTATTTCCTGATTAATACTCCGTCCAACAGAGTTGCAACTGTTCGGAGGCCTATAGACTACACCCACTAGTGTTTTTTTCCCCTTATTATTCCTTACCTCCACCCAAACTGTTTCACTATCGTGCTCCTTTGACCCAATATCATTTCTCTGTATTATAGTGATTCCTTCCTTTATTAACATAGCCACCCCACCTCCTCTCCCTTCCTGCCTGTCCTTCCTGATTGTTAAATAACCTGGTATGTTTAATTCCCAGTCATGGTCACCCTGCAGCCATGTTTCTGTAATGGCCACAAGATCATACCCATATGTCATTATTTGTGCCATTAACTCATTCATTTTGTTACGAATGCTACGTGCATTCAGATAAAGAACTTTCAAATATGTTTTGTAACACTTAGTTCCTGTTTTTTCCCTTTTTAGTACTTTACTTTTTACTCCATACCTTCTGTCCCTTCCTGACACATTCTGTTTTTTAATTCCCCCACTGCTACCTAAGTCTATGACCTTCTCTGTTGTCATTTCTATGATTTGCTCTCTAGAAACCTCCCCCCCACTAATTAGTTTAAAGCCCTCTCTACAGCCCTAGTTATATGATTCGCCAGGACTCTAGTCCCAGCACTGGCCAAGTGGAGTCCGTCCCAACAGAACAGCTCCCTCCTGTCCCAGTACTGGTGCCAGTGTCCCAAGAAGCAAAACCCATTTCTCCCACACCAGTCTTTGAGCCACGCATTTAACTCTTTAATTTTATTTATCCTAGCCAAATTCGTTCGTGGCTCAGGTAATAACCCAGAGATTATTATCCTTGAGGTTCTGTTTTTTAATTTGACCCCTAGCTGCTCATACTCCTTTAACAGAACCGTCTTCCTTGTCCTATCTACGTCGTTTGTACCAACATGTACCACGACAACTGGATCCTCCCCCTCCCACTGCAAGTTTCTTTCCAGCCCAGAAGAGATGTCCTTAACCCTGGCACCAGGCAGGCAACACAGCCTTCGGGACTCCCGCTCTTGACTGCAGAGAACCCTATCTATCCCCCTAATGATACTATCCCCTACCACTACAACATTTCTTTTTACTCCCTCCACTTGAATGGCCCCCTGTACCACGGTGCTGTGGCCAGGTTGCTCATCCTCCCTGCAGTCCCCGCTCCCGCCCTCACAGGGAGTAAGAACCTCGATCCTGCTGGACAAGAACAAGGGCTGCGTCTCCTTCAACACTACATCCTGGATCCCTGTACCTTCCTCACTCGTAGTCACACCGTCCTGTCCCTGACCACGGACTACATCTGCAGTAATTAACTTCATAGGTGTGACCATCTCCTGAAACATAGAGTCCAGGAACTTCTCCCCCTCCCTGATGTGTCGCAGTGTCTGAAGCTCGGTCTCAAGCTCCATAACATGAGTGCAGATGATGGACTGCCTGATGGATCCTAAGTCATGGAAGATGTCTTATGTGGCCACAGTGCGCTAGAGTCTGATGGTGGAGCACGTCTCTCAAAAGCGTTGTTCAATTAGATATAGCGAGCGTCCCTCCCAGGTGCAGCCTGTCTACCTGGAAGCCTCTGGTGCTCCCCCTGATCCTCCTCCTCCTCCTCCTCCTCCTCTTCCTCTTCCTTCTCCATCTCCTCCTATTATTGTGGCTCCTGTGCTTGATCCTCTGGCACAATTGCTGGTGGTAAAAGCTGGTCGCTCATGATTGCCAGATTACGTAGCATGCAGCAAATCTCCACGAATCTGGACACCTTCTCGGCCGAGTACTGCAGGGTACATCCTGACTGGTCAAGCCATCTAAACCTCTGCTTGAGGACCCCAAAGGTCTGCTCAATGATATTCCTGGTGGCTGAGTGGCTCTCATTGTATGAGTGCTCAGCTGGTGTCTGGGGGTTTCTCAGGGGAGTCATGAGCCATGGCATCAGAGGGTATCCCTTGACACCTAGTAGCCAGCCATGCACATTGTATTGGGACTCAAAAATCTGTGGGACGGATGACTGTTTCATTATAAATGAATTATGGCAGCTCCCTGGATAGCAGGCATTCACCTGCATGATGCACTGCCGGTATTCACAAGTAAGCTGTACACCGAGAAAATGGAATCCTTTCCTGTTCCTGAACACCTCCGAGTTTAAATGAGGGGCTTGCATGGCCATGTGCACAGTTAATGGCTCCCTGGACCATGGGGAACCCTGCAATCCTGTCGAATCCTACAGCTGTCTGCCTCTGGTCTTCTGTAGCAATCGGGAATGACATGTAGTCATTCCTCAGAGTGTATAGAGCTGCAGAGACCTCCCTTATGCAGAAGTGCACAGAAGATTGTGAGATGCGACTTATATCACCTGTGGCAGGCGGGAAGGTTCCAATAGCAGAAACGTTAAGTGCTACTGTGACCTTGACTGCCACAGGCAATGCAGTCCTGTCTGTGCTTTGATGTCTGAGTCTTCCTTCCACGAGGCAACAGATCTCTGTAATGACCTCCTTGGTAAAGCACAGCCTCCTCATGCACTGGTCTTGGGTCATGTGAATGTAGGAGTAGTGCTTTCTGAAGACCCTGGGTGGGTAGGGCCTTCTGTCCCTCTCTCCTGCAGCAGCTGGTGCTGCTCTGCCTAGCCTCATCTCATCCTCCAAATCGTCATGCAGACCAAGGATAACCCGTATCAAGATGCCCATGACCAACCACTCCCGTTTTCCTGGTGACTCCAGTAAGGTGTTCAATAAGGTAGAGTAGCACAGCACTCACTCTTATAAGTGAAGCCCTGAGAGAATATCAGGAAAAATATTGATAGAGCATTGGTGAAGTCCTGACAAAGTGTCCCAGAAAGTCTCAAAAGTCCTCTTCAAACGCAGTGTAATCGGTCGATCTCAAGTGAACACTGAAAGCCGAGCATAGCTTTAAGTGGTGCTTGAAATACTCAGCAACGACTTGTTTACTCCTGCTCAGCTAGTCGGTGTTAGGGGAGGTCGTTAAATGAAGCATTATCCACCAAAATGGCGTACAGCCTCTTTAATGAGCACTAGCAGGCAATTTAATTGTTAATAAGCCACTTAACGATCTTCCAGTCGGCTATTCCTAGCTCTGGCTTCAACTCCTTTACCAAGATGGCACCTTGCACTAAACACGGGCTAAACCGGCATTGCAGCTTAAGACCCGATCTTGGCCACCTCTTTACCTCTTTAGCACCTAAAATATTCAGCCAAAATAGTCCCCACAGGCCCAAACTTGCTTGGGGCCTATGGGGAGGTTGGAATGCCAGCGGACAGGACTTCTGCCCACTCATGGGCCGGAATCTTACCAGCGCTGCGAGTTTGAGTTTGGAGGCAGATCTGCTGTCAAAATGGCAGTGATTGACAGCGAAGTGGAAGTCCGCTCTGAACCCACCTCCTTGTTAAGTTCCCAAGTGCCGGCTCTGCCTGCGGTGTGCATACCCAGCACTAAGCGGCAGGTCAGGCAATTGAGATACTTAAGAAGCTGCTTAAATGTATTTAAGCAGCATTTTACCAGGTTATAACGATTTTTCCATGTTTTTTTATGAGGTTCCTGGCGCTCGGGGATCACATCAGGTAAGTGTGTCGGGTTCTCAATGACTGCATTGCTGTGAATAGTTGACAGCTGCAAAAGTGGTATAAAAGCTACCATTTCACAGCTGTTCAATTTCCAGTCTTAGAAGCTGGAGCCTTCAGGATTTGGAATACACTTTTCAGCTTTATGGAGGATTGAGGAAAACTCTCTATCCACTGTTGCCTCCTTGTAGTAACCTCTCTCACCATTGATAGATCGCTTCTGTCATCTCAACTTCAGCTGCCATCTATTCCAACAACATCGGTGCCCTTGAAAAAATCTCACCTAGGTCCTCAGAATCCCACTACGATGAGCCCCAACACCAACATCACCAGGCACACCAGCAGCACCAGGTACACCAACAACACCAACAACAACACCAACCTTCTCCGCAATTACCTAATGCTGCACAGGACACAGGGCATCAGCACCCGACCACATTGCTGCCCAGGAGGCCAGGGATGGCCTCATCACGGCTAGATTCTCTTCACTTGGCGCTGTACACCCTGGCTGCCCCATGATGCGCCAGGTTGGCACCACCCCACACCAACATCATTAAGCATCCCTACAATGCCCAAGCCATTCCTTTCACACTCATCACCACTGGGAGGTTACCGTTATGTTTCAACATTCACTGCAACACACTAAGCCACTTCTAAAGGTGTACACAAATCTGTCCAAGAAGGCAAAGTTTTGAAAATAAAGATTTCAGTGTTTGACAACACATCAACAGAAACTTTACATGAACATTGGCAATAACACCCAACTGCCTACCCTTGTGTGTTGTTAGTTGGTATGATTGGACTAGGATGAGGGTGAGTGTGTGGGTTGGCTAGTGAGATGGGGAAGTAATAATGTAGATAGAGAGGGATAGGTGAAGGTGCAAGGTATGTTGGTGTGAGTAAGGATGTGTAGGAGTAGGGTATGGAAGGCAGAGTGATGGGATCTGATGAGTGGCACAGCAGGATGAGGTTGAGTGTAGCTTTGCAGTAATGTTTTGTGATCTACTGAGATCATTGAAAGGTTTGCGCCAATGCAGCCTGGTCTTCCTGATGACATCCCTACTTGTGCCCTCCTGTGCAGTGTGCAACCAGGCTGCGTTGGTCTCCTGGGGAGGTCTCTTTCGCCCATTGCGTGCTGTGACTCCCTCAATAAACATATGGAGGGAGTCATGGGAGTGCCTGGGTGCAGTCATGCACCTTTGTGCAGTGCTTGTTATTGTTTGCAGCATAACATTTATGTTTGAAACATAAGAATGAAACCAGATGGACCACCCGGTATTGACCTCGTCACCAGCTACGGACACGGCAACGGCACACCCAACCCAGTCGACCCTGCAAAGCCCTCCTCACCAACATCTGGACTTGTGCCAAAATTGGGAGAGCTGTCCCACAGACTAGTCAAGCAACAGCCTGACATAGTCATACTCACAGACTCATGCCTTTCAGCCAATGCTCCAAACTCCTCCATCACCATCCCTGGGTATGTCCTGCCCCACCAGGGGTGGCGGCACAGTGGTATACAGTCAGAAAGGAGTGGCCCTGGGAGTCCTCAACATTGACTCCAGACCCCATGAAGTCTCAAGGCTTCAGGCAAGGAAACCTCCTGCTGATTACCACCTACCGCCCTCCCTCAGCTGATGAATCAGTACTCCTCCATGTTGAACACCACTTGGAGGAAGTACTGAGAGTAGCAATGGCACAGAATGTACTCTGGTTGGGGGACTTCAATGTCCATCACCAAGAGTGGCTCAGTAGCACCACAACTGACCAAGCTGGCCGAGTCCTGAAGGACATAACTGCCAGTCGGGGCCTGCGACAGGTAGTGAGAGAACCAACACAAGGGAAAAACCTACTTGACCTCGTCCTCACCAATCTACCTGTCGCAGATGCATCTGTCCATGACAGTATTGGTAGCAGTGACCACCGCACAGTCATTGTAGAGACGAAGTCCCATCTTCGAACTGAGGACACCCTCCATTGTGTTGTGTGGCACTACCACCGTGCTAAATGGGATAGATTCAGAACAGATCTAGCAGCTAAAAACTGGGCAACCATGAGGCGCTGTGGGCCATCAGCAGCAGCAGAATTGTATTCCACCACAATCTGTAACCTCATGGCCCAGCATATCCCTCACTCTACCATTACCATCAAGCCAGGGGACCAACCCTGGTTCAATAAGGAGTGTAGAAGAGCATGCCAGGAGCAGCACCAGGCGTACGTAAACATGAGGTGACATCCTGGGGAAGCTGCAACACAGGACTACATGCATGCTTAAAAGTGGAAGAAGAATGCTGTAAACAGAGCTAAGCGATCCCACAATCAATGGATCAGATCAAAGCTCTGCAGTCCTGCCACATCCAGTTGTGAATGGTGTTGGACAATTAAACAACTAACGCGAGGAGGAGGCTCCATGAATATCCCCATCCTCAATGATGACGGAGCCCAGCACGTGAGTGCAGAAGACAAGGCTGAAGCGTTTGCAACCATCTTCAGCCAGAAGTGCCAAGTGGATGATGCATATCGGCCTACTCCTGAGGTCCCCACCATCACAGAAGCCAGTCTTCAGCAAATTCGATTCACTCCACGTGATATCAAGAAATGGCTGAGTGCACTGGATACAGCAAAGGCTGTGGGCCCCAAAAACATCCCGGCTATCGTGCTGAAGACTTGTGCTCCAGAACTAGCAGCACCTCTAGCCAAGCTGTTCCAGTACAGCTACAACACTGGCTTCTATCCGACAATGAAAAGAATGAAAAGAAAAAGGGTGGCTAAAGTGAACGTTGATCCCTTAGAGGATGGGACCGGGAAACTAGTGGTGGGGAACATGGAGATGGCAAAGACGCTGAACAAATATTTTGTATCAGCCTTTACAGTAGAGGACACTAAAAATATCCCAACACTGGACAAACAGGGGGCAATAGGGGGGGAGGAGCTAAACACGATTAAAATCACTAAGGAGATGGTACTCAGTAAAATAATGGGACTTAAGGCAGATAAATCCCCCGGACCTGATGGCCTACATCCTAGGGTCTTGAGAGAAGTGGCGGTAGGGATTGCGGATGCATTGGTGATTATTTTCCAGAACTCCCTGGACTCAGGAAAGGTCCCGGCAGATTGGAAAACTGCTAATGTAACACCCTTATTTAAGAAGGGAAGTAGACAAAAAGCTGGAAACTATAGACCAGTTAGCCTAACATCTTGTGGTTGGCAAAATGTTGGAGTCCATTATTAAGGAAACAGTAACAGAGCATTTGGATAAACATAATTTAATAGGACAGAGTCAGCATGGTTTTATGAAGGGGAAGTCATGTTTGACAAATTTGCTCGAATTCTTTGAGGATGTAACCTACAGGGTGGATAAAGGGGAACCAGTGGATGTAGTGTATTTGGACTTCCAAAAGGCATTTGACAAGGTTCCACACAAGATAAGAAATCATGGGATTGGGGGTAATATACTGGCATGGGTGGAAGATTGGCTATCTAACAGAAAACAAAGAGTTGGGATAAATGGTTCATTCTCGGGCTGGCAATCAGTAACTAGTGGTGTTCCGCAGGGGTCAGTGCTGGGACCCCAACTCTTTACCATCTATATTAACGATTTGGAGGAAGGAACTGAGTGCAACATATCCAAGTTTGCTGACGATACAAAGATGGGAGCGAAAGCAGTGAGTGAGGAGGACATAAAAAACCTGCAAAAGGACATAGACAGGCTAAGTGAGTGGGCAGAGATTTGGCAGATGCAATATAATGTTGGAAAGTGTGAGGTTATGCACTTTGGCAGAAAAAATCAAAGAGCAAGTTATTATCTAAATGGAGAGAAACTGCAAAGTGCTACAGTACAAAGGGATCTGGGGGTCCTGGTGCATGAAACACAAAAAGTTAGTATGCAGGTGCAGCAGGTGATCAGGAAGGCCAATGCAATCTTGGCTTTTATTGCAAGGGGGATGGAGTATAAAAACAGGGAAGTCTTGCTGCAGTTATACAGGGTATTGGTGAGGCCATACCTGTAATACTGCGTGCAGTTTTGGTTTCCATATTTAAGAAAAGATATACTTGCTCTCGAGGCGGTTCAGAGAAGGTTCACTCGGTTGATTCCGGAGATGAGGGGGTTGACATATGAGGAAAGGTTGAGTAGGTTGGGACTCTACTCATTGGAGTTCAGAAGAATGAGAGGTGATCTTATCGAAACATATAAGATTGTGAGGGGGCTTGATCAGTTGGATGCGGTGAGGATGTTTCCACTGATGGGTGAGACTAGAACTAGGGGGCATAATCTAAGAATAAGGGGCTGCCCTTTCAAAACTGAGATGAGGAGAAACTTCTTCACTCAGAGGGTAGTAAATCTATGGAATTTGCTACCCCAGAGAGCTGCGGAAGCTGCAACATTAAATACATTTAAAATGGAGATAGACAGTTTCCTAGCAGATAAGGGAATTAGGGGTTACGGGGAGAGGGCAGGGAAGTGGACGTGAGTCTAGATTTGGACCAGCCATGATCCTATTGAATGGCGGAGCAGGCTCGAGGGGCCGTATGGCCTACTCCTGCTCCTACTTCTTATGTTCTTATGTTCTTAATGTGGAAAACTGCCCAGGTATGTCCTATCCACAAAAAGCAGGACAAATCCAATCCAGCTAATTACCGCCCCATCAGTCTACTCTCAATCATCAGCAAAGTGATGGAAGGTGTCATCAACAGTGCTATCAAGCGGCACTGACTCACCAATAACCTGTTCACTGATGCCCAGTTTGGGTTCCACCAACACCACTCGGCTCCCGACCTCATTACAGCCTTGGTCCAAATATGGATAAAGGAGCTGAATTCCAGAGGTGAGGTGAGAGTGACTGCCCTTGACATCAAGGCAGCATTTGACCAAGTGTGACATCAAGGAGCCCTAGTAAAACTGAAGTCAATGGGAATTGGGGGGAAACGCTCCACTGGCTGGAGTCATACCTAGCACAAAGGAAGCCCCAGGACATCACTGCAGGAGTTCCTCGGGGCAGTGTCCTAGGCCCAACCATCTTCAGCTGCTTCATCAATGACCTTCCCTCCAACATAAGGTCAGAAATGGGGATGTTCGCTGATGCCTGCACAGTGCTCAGCACCATTCACAACTCCTCAGATAATGAAGCAGTCCATGTCCACATGCTACAAGACCTGGACGACATTCAGGCTTGGGCTGATAAGTGGCAGGTAACATTCACGCAACAGAAGTGCCAGGCAATGACTATCTCCAACAAAAGTGACTCTAACCATCTACAAGACAGAAGTAAGCAATGTGATGGAATACTCTCCACTTGTCTAGATGAGTGCAGCTCTAACAACACTCAAGAAGCTTGACACCATCCAGGACAAAGTAGCCCACTTGATTGGCACCCCATCCACCACCTTAAACATTCACTCCCTCCACCATCGGCGTACCGTGGCTGCAGTGTGTACCATCTACAAGATGCACTGCAGCAACCTGCCAAGGCTTCTTTGGCAGCACCTCCAAAACCCGTGACCTCTTCCACCTAGAAGGACAAAGGCAGCAGGTGCATGGGAACACCACCACCTCCAAGTTCTCCTCCAAGTAACACACCATCTTGACTTAGAAGTATGTTGCCGATCCTTCATCGTCGCTGGGTCAAAATCCTGGAACTCCCTACCTAACAGCACTGTGGGTGTACCTTCACCACACGGACTGCTGCGGTTCAAGAAGGCGGTTCACCACCACCTTCTCAAGGGCAATTAGGGATGGGCAATAAATGCTGGCCTTGGCAGCAACGCCCACATCCCATAAATGAATTTTTTTTAAACCGGCTGATGACGTGTCATCAGATGACGTCATTAGACCCGCTTCCTTTTAATTGGCCGGCAAACTCGCAGGGCCAACTTAACAAGCCCAATCATCCTAAAATCATGTCAGAGGCCTGGATTGACACAACTGCGGGGTCGGGACTCGACAAGGACGTCGCCGACCCCGGACCTGTTGATGTTGGTAAAATCCAGCCCGTGATGTGTGCTGTTGACACTGCCAGAATTCACAGGGTCACTTAATTTACATAATGCATGGTAGACTAGAAGCAAATATCCCATGTAAAGCAGGAGGAATATGCTTGTTTGGAGGCGGGGGACGGGGGCAGGAGGAGTAAATTTATTGTTGTAGGATTTAAAAGCCTGTAGCAATTTTAGTTGGCAGCAGCGTCCTGTAGGGCCAGCAGGTAAGTGATTTTTCTTCCAGCTTTCGTCAGCTTATTCAACTCCTGCGAATACTTACCTTTTATGCTTCTGCAAGAAGACTCACAGAAGAGGTAGCAGATTTCCAGGTGTGCAGTAACTTCCTGGCGGTCTGCTGAGCACAAATGTCATCAGCCTCGTCCAATTCTCTGGCATCAAAAAGGTCAAAGCGCAGAGCTCGCAATTTTTCAGATGCTGGTTGAATCGCAATTGGAGTGGATCGCAGGGTGGATCGCAAACAGAGTGCATCGCAAACAGGATGCATCGCAAACAGGGTGCATCGCAAACAGAGTGCATCGCAGAATGCATCGCAAACAGAGTGCATCGCAAACAGGGTGCATCGCAAACAGAGTGCATCGCAAACAGAGTGCATCGCAGAGTGCATCACAGAGTGCATCACAAACAGAGTGCATCGCAGAGTGCATCGCAGAATGCATCGCAAACAGAGTGTGTTATGTCTTCTAGCGCTCATAGTGCTTTGTAAAGACGCCCCTGGACTCGGTAGTTTGTAATTATAAACTACTGTTTTATTTGAGTTGTAATGGCTGCCTGCCGCATGGTGCGGGGTGATATTTCCAAGTGCCTGTGCGGCGCCTGCGCACTATTTTCCCAGCATCGTAGTGCTGCTACACTTGATTTGAGTGTTAGTACACTTGTACAATGTAGTCCCAACATAACTATGTAACATCCCTCTTTCCCAACAAAACTAATTACATCAATTTTTCTATTTTACAATGTTTCCAGTTGAATAACGTTAACAAAATACAGAATGTGAGCTTTCTTTGCTCAATTTATATACAGATATTTGTCCATGTTGTTTTACTGTTCTGTGCGAATTATAATTGTCTTTATAATTATTCGCGATACCGCTCAGGTGGTTGTATGTTACTCCTCCATCTTGTGGACTTGGCTGCAACTATTCCTTTCTGCGGTGTTTTGGTGTGTTCATTTCTTGTTGCCGGTGCTGTCCTGTTTGGCTCTGGAGAGTGCATGTTTGCAGTTGTTGTATTTGAGGTGTTTGTTTCTGGCGTTATATTGTTTTCCGTGTCTGGTACCGTAACTGCTGTTAATGTTAATGTTTGACAGCTTCAGGTGAGGGTCTGATATGGATCCTGTTTCACCTGTATTGGTTTCCAGCTTCTGTCTCTACCAAGTAAGATCTTGGAGTATCAGCTTTTCCAATAACCTTGGCTGGACTCCATGTTCTCAACAACGGATCTTGTATATGCACTGATTGCCCATTTAGCAGCTCCGGTAGTGGTTTTGCATGCTTGTTATAGTGTGTGCTCCCCGTAGCTTGTGTTTCCATCAGCTTCTGCCGAACGTCCTCTTGGTCCTGGGGAGGATATATCTTTGCTGGTAGAGTTGTTATGTATTTTCTACCGTTTAGTAGTTCTGCTGGTGATTTCGAGTCTGCTCTCAAAGGTGTCGACCTGATTGCCAAAAGGGTGAGGTCTTGGTCTTTTCCCATCTCCTTGCTTTTAATGAGAGCTCTTTTGACTGTTTGGATCTGTCTTTCAATAAATCCATGTCCCCTTGGGTCATCATCATCATCGGCGACCACTCGAATTTGAGTATGGTATGTCCTTCATCAGTCATCTACTTGTGGGTCTTCAGGTGGCTGTGGAGGCCAATCCGAGATCCACAGACTCTACTACAGTGTGGGCATGTAAGACTATTGGTAGTGACTGGAGTATGGGTCTTCTTAAGTTGTTGTCTCTCCTTACGGCGCTGGCGTTTATCCTCAGCGGCACGCTGGAGATTCTTTTCATGTAGTGCGGCACCGTTGTGGATGCATTTTCTCCAATTGTCTCTGTCCAGTGCGATTTCCTCCCAGTTATTAATATCAATATGGAACTTTTTAAGGATTACTTTGATGTTATCTTTGTAATGCTTCTTTTGACCACCAGAAGACCTCTGCCCTTCCTTCAACTGGGAGTACAGAACCTGTTTTGGGAGACGTGAGTCTGACATGCGAGTGACATGTCCAATCCATCGGAGTTGATGCTGCATGATGAGCGTAGTGATGCTGTAGATATTGGCCTCTTCAAGTATACTCCAGTTGGTACGCTTGTCCTCCCAGCTGACCCTCAAAATTTTGCGTAGAGAGCGTTGGTTGTATTGCTCTAAGGCTTTGAGATGTCTATTGTACGTAGTCCAGGTTTCAGCTCCATATAAAAGGGTGGGAAGGATGATGGCTTTGTATACAAGAATTTTAGTTTGGACTTGGAGGTCATGATTTTCAAAGACTCTCCTCCTCAGTTTAGAAAAGGCTGCACTTGCACAACTCAGGCAGTGATGGATTTCAGAATCAATGTCAGCTTTGGAGGATAAATGGCTACCAAGATATGGAAAGGTGTTGACATTTTCAAGGGTGTTATTATCAATCTTTATAGAGGGAGGAGTTGCAAGCTGATTAGGTGATGGCCGGTGGAGCACCTGGGTTTTCTTTATATTCATGGTAAGGCCCAGAAGTTTGTAGGCTCTGGAAAAAGCATTCAAGGTGTTTTGTAGATAATGCTTGGAAAGAGCTGTGATGGCGTTATCATCTGCATACTGTAACTCCATAATGGTAGTGATGGAGACTTTGCTCTTGGCCTTAAGCATGTTGAGATTGAAAAGTCGGCCATCAGTACGGTAAAGGATTTGAATTCCGGTGGGCAGATCATTGCCGATGAGATGGAGGATAACTGAGATGAACACTGCAAAAAGAGTTGGAGCAATGATGCAGCCCTGTTTTACTCCTGTCTCAACTGTAAAGGGCTCTGAAATAGAACCGCTGCTGCTGAGAACTGCTGCGGACATGTTGTCATGTAGCAGCCTCAGAACTAAGATGAATTTATCGGGGCAACCTCGAATTTTCTTCCATATAAGTAGGTGTGGAACTTTTCGCATCCGTATACTACTGCCAATAGCTCTCTTTCGATGTTTGCGTATCTTGTCTCTGTTGATGTCAATGCCTTCGATGCGAAAGCTATTGGTTTTCCTTCCTGCACAAGGGCTGCCCCTAGCCCCCTGGTAGATGCATCTACCTGTAGGGTGACAGGTTTTTTTCTATCGTAATAAGACAGGCTGGTTTCTTTACATAATAATTCCTTTAGGTGTTTGAAGTTCCCCTCATGGGATTCTGACCATTGGTATTCGGTGTCTTCTTTTAGTAATTCTCTTAGGTTCGCTGTGTAGTCTGACATGTTCGGGATGAAAGAGCTCATATACTGGACCAAGCCGAGGTAGCTTCTCAGCTCCTTCTTGTCGTTTGGAGGTTTCATCTCTGCTATTGCCTCGACCTTTTCGGGATTAGGCTTGACACCCTTCGGTGTGTAGATCATGCCAAAAAATTTGCATTTCGTACTTTTAACGATGCACTTCTCGGCGTTCAGCTTGATGCCAGCCGTTCTGGTGTGCTCCATGGCCTCGTGCAAGTGCACGTCGTGGTCTCTTTCATTTGTTCCGTAAACTTGGATGTCATCAGCGATTCCAATGGCTCCTTCACAGCCTTTGTATGTTTCATCGATCTTTTGTTGGAAGATGTCTTGGCTGACTTTCAACCCAAATGGCAGCCGCAGGAATTTATAACGCCCCAATGGTGTATTAAAAGTCGCCAGGTTAGTTGATTCTTCGTCCAGTTTTACGTTCCAGTAGCCGTTTCTGGCATCCAGTTTGGAGAAGACTTTGGCTCCTGCCAGTGCTGGTGTGATTTCTTCTAATGTTGGTGTGGGGTAGTAGTCTCGCTTTATTGCCTGGTTTAAGTCTTTGGGGTCCAGACAGATTCTGAGCCGCCCGTTCGGCTTTTCCCGTACCACAATCGAGTGTACCCAGTCTGTGGGTTCAGTGACCTTTGCGATTATTTCTTTCTCTTCCATTTCTTTTAGTTCGGTGTATAATTTTTCTTTTAGCTCGATGGGTATTTTTCTTGGAGCGTGGATGACAGGTTTTACCTCTGGATCTATTGTTATATGGTACTTGAACTCCCCGAAGCATCCTACAGTGTCATCAAAACACTCTGGATGCATGTCCATCAAATGTTTTGTGTCCATGATTTGTGGACGATTCTCCAGTGGGGTATTGCTGTCGACTTTCAGTGATGTTTTTGTTATTTCGAGGTTTACCGAGATTAACCCCAGCTTCTCGCAGCTGTTTAATCGCAGGATTGCCGGCCCCTCGGAGTTGGTCACGTAGAACATGCAGTTGATGTTTCTGCTTTTGTGTGTTCCTTTTATATATATTGTTCTGAGTTGTCTGATCTCGCTCCCCCCATACGCTGTCAGCGTGACGTTGTTTGCTTTTAAACATCCTCTTTTCGGGTATCTATCTTTGCCCAAGTTTTCGGGGAAGATCCTCTGGTATAGCCTAAGTGGAAGGATGTTGCTCTGAGCTCCTGTGTCCAACTTTACTTTTAGATTGACGGTTGTGGGCTGTCCTTCGATCCTCTTTTTAATCTGGATGATAGTGTGCCATTCTTTCTTTGGGGTGCTTTCCGCTCTAGACGTTTCGTGTAAGAGAACCTTTATGGTTTCAATGTTCAGAGCTTTGTCGTACCCGCAGTCTTCGTCATCTTGCTCACCCATGGTATGGATTTTGTTTTTCTTTTGTTGGTTCTGCTGTCCACCTCTGCTTTTGGTGTGTAGCCCCTCTCTTTTAGCTCTGCACATCTTTTGCCAGTGGTTTGCTTTACCATACGTGTTGCAGCTTGTTCCATACACTGGGCATTTTCTTCTGTCTGTGTAGTCGTGTTGTCTTCCGCATTTTCTACACATATTCTTCCCGCTGTCATATACTTGTTTTTGTGTGCTGTGCTTTTCGCGCACTGCATCTACTCTGTGATCCGGTTCGGGAGTTGTCCGCGCGTCAGCCGTATGAGTATTCAGCGTTTTCATCTGTTGTTTTGTGGCTTCGTGAGCCCTCGCTGTATCTATAGCTTCTGATATTCTGAGCTTTTCTTTTCCTATTAGTTCTTTTTGCACTTCTGTATGTGCTGATCCCCATATTAGTTGGTCTACCAGCCTTTCTTCTAGTTCCGTAAACTTGCATTTGCTGGCTTCATTTTTTAATCTCGTCAGGAAATTGTCAGCCGTTTCACCAGGTTCCTGTCTTAAGCTTTGGAATTTATACCTGTGTATGTGGTGGTTTGATTTAGACTCGAGATGGTTACTGAACTTTTCATAAATCTCCATAGGGTTTGTTTTATCCTCTTCGGATAAACTCCAGCTGTTATCGAGATCTAAGCCTTTTTCTCCTGCCCACAGTAGAATGTAGCTGACTTTTTCCTCATCGGAGGAGCCTTTCAGGAAACTTTTAAATGTAAGCTCGCATTTTTGCTTAAATTTCCGGAAAGCTTCCACGATATCGTCGGCTTCCCAGTTCATGATGGGGAGCATATTCGCGGTCAGTGCATTGGACGCCGCCATTTTAGCTGCCCGTACGATTCGCAGTTAAAACGCTGCAGAGTTTACTTTTAAATTTCTTTCTTCAATCTGGTATCGTTTTTATTTGCGTAAGTTTTACTCACTTATGCCGCTGCCACCATGTTATGTCTTCTAGCGCTCGTAGTGCTTTGGAAAGACGCCTCTGGACTCGGTAGTTTGTAATTATAAACTACTGTTTTATTTGAGTTGTAATGGCTGCCTGCCGCATGGTGCGGGGTGATATTTCCAAGTGCCTGTGCGGCGCCTGCACACTACTTTCCCAGCATCATAGTGCTGCTACACTTGATTTGAGTGTTAGTACACTTGTACAATGTAGTCCCAACATAACTATGTAACAGAGTGCATCGCAAACAGAGTGCATCACAGAGTGCATCGCAGAATGCATCGCAAACAGAGTGCATCGCAAACAGAGTGCATCGCAGAGTGCATCACAAACAGAGTGCATCGCAGAATGCATCGCAAACAGAGTGCATCGCAGAATGCATCGCAAACAGAGTGCATCGCAGAATGCATCGCAAACAGTGCATCGCAGAGTGCATCGCAAACAGAGTGCATCGCAGAATGCATCGCAAACAGAGTGCATCGCAGAATGCATCACAAACAGAGTGCATCGCAGAGTGCATCGCAAACAGAGTACATCACAGAATGCATCGCAAACAGAGTGCATCGCAGAATGCATCGCAAACAGAGTGCATCGCAGAGTGCATCGCAAACAGGGTGCATCACAAACAGAGTGGATCACAGAGTGCATCGCAAACAGAGTGCATCGCAAACAGAGTGCATCGCAAACAGGGTGCATCACAAACAGAGTGCATCGCAAACAGAGTGCATCGCAGAGCGCATCGCAAACAGAGTGCATCACAGAATGCATCGCAAACAGAGTGCATCACAAACAGAGTGCATCGCAGAGTGCATCGCAAACAGAGTGCATCGCAGAGTGCATCGCAAACAGAGTGCATCGCAGAATGCATTGCAAACAGAGTGCATCGCAAACAGGGTGCATCGCAAACAGAGTGCATCGCAAACAGAGTGGATCACAAACAGAGTGCATCACAAACAGAGTTCATCGCAAACAGGGTGCATCGCAAACAGAGTGCATCGCAAACAGGGTGCATCGCAAACAGAGTGCATCGCAAACAGAGTGGATCACAAACAGGGTGCATCACAAACAGAGTGCATCACAAACAGGGTGCATCGCAAACAGAGTGGATCACAAACAGAGTGCATCGCAGAGTTCATCGCAAACAGGTGCATCGCAGAGTGCATCACAAACAGGGTGCATCGCAAACAGGGTGCATCGCAAACAGAGTGGATCACAAACAGAGTGGATCGCAAACAGAGTGGATCGCAAACAGAGTGCATCGCAAACAGAGTGCATCACAAACAGGGTGCATCACAAACAGGGTGCATCGCAAACAGAGTGGATCACAAACAGAGTGCATCGCAAACAGAGTGGATCACAAACAGAGTGGATCACAAACAGAGTGCATCGCAAACAGTGCATCGCAAACAGGGTGCATCGCAAACAGGGTGCATCGCAAACAGAGTGGATCGCAAACAGAGTGCATCGCAAACAGAGTGCATCACAAACAGGGTGCATCACAAACAGGGTGCATCGCAAACAGAGTGGATCACAAACAGAGTGCATCGCAAACAGAGTGGATCACAAACAGAGTGGATCACAAACAGAGTGCATCGCAAACAGTGCATCGCAAACAGGGTGCATCGCAAACAGGGTGCATCGCAAACAGAGTGGATCACAAACAGAGTGCATCGCAGAGTGCATCGCAAACAGGGTGGATCGCAAACAGAGTGGATCACAAACAGGGTGGATCGCAAACAGAGTGCATCGCAAACAGAGTGGATCACAAACAGAGTGCATCGCAAACAGAGTGGAAGAATTTGGTGTTAATAGGAATTCGGTGGAGAGGAGGAAGGCGGTTTCTCACGTCCAACTCAAAAGGAGAAATGGAGCCACAGAACCTGAGGATTCTAAGTTAAGTATCTAGCTATCTAATGTTTAGGTTCTTTGGGCTAGAAATTGGCCTCCTTAGTACTTCCCGCTATCGTCTCCGGGGGGGTCGATAACGGGGCGCTAACGGCATACCGCCTGGGCACAGCAGATGAACGACTCCCGCTAACTTGGCTGAGAGGTTTGCAGGGACAGTAACACCCTGTGTCACGATCTCCTGCGCCCTGAGATTGTGATGTCATTGCCGTGCGCATCGCCCCGGTAGTGCCCCGGACTCGAAATTCGGTTCTGCCCCCTGCAGCATTGCCGAATAAAACACCAACAGATGCAGGAGGCGTTGTTCAGGAGGCCATGTGCTTCAGGGACGGAAGTTAAAGGGGAGATTGCCGAGGTAAGTAGGAAAATTTGTAAAATGCTTTTTTTTTTTAAATGTTTAATTCTCCTGGGCTGCGATCGATGAGTCCGGCACTCTGCTGGAGTGCATGGGGCTGATCGGGCCGGATCACGGCTGCCATCGTGGACCAGCTAACTGCTCCCAATGCAGAGCCTGCAGTGATGGCCCTTCCCTTTAAGGGAGGGAAGGAGCCTCGGATCTCAGCAGCGCTGCACGGGACATTGTGCAGAGCTGTACCTCTACCACCGCTCCTGCGTCCTTTAGCGCTCCAGGAAGGAGGTGGGGTGCTTGATTTAGCACTCCACTTCCTTCCTGGAGCGCAAACACCGAATTTTAAAAAAGCTGGGAATTATTAGCACCTGGCGCTAAGTTTCCCAGCTTTCAAAAGTTACCACCCCCAAACCCTTTGTATTTAGTATCTCAGTGCTTCTTGTTAAATTTGAGTAAATAATTTTGTCATTTTTCTCTCTCATTTAGGGCAGTGGGTTAAACTAAGAAGTTTAGTTAGTAGTCTAATAAATAGAGGCATGGCAGGGCACCTCAGTCCCATCAAATGCTAATCCTGTGCCATGTAGGAAATCCAGGATGCTTCTCGTGTCCTGGACAACCACATGTGCAGGAAGTGTCGTCAGCTGGAGGAGTTCGAGTTCCGGCTTGAGCAGCAGCTGGCGTCACTGCAGTGCATCCGTGAGGCTGAGAGCTATGTGTATAGTAGGTTTCAGAAGGTGGCCACCCTGCTGCTTAAGAGTTTGCAGGCAGAGAAGGAATGGGTGACCGCCAGAAAGACAAGGAGGACCAGGCAGGAAGTGCAGGAGTCCCTGAAGTGCATCTCGCTCTCTAATACTGGTGTGGGTGATGGTTCCTCTGGGGAGTACAGCCAAAGCTAAGTCCACAGCGCCATGGGTGGCTCAGCTGTAAAGTGGGGGAGGAGGAAGGTCAGAAAAGCAATAGTGATAGGGGATACAGTAGTTAGGGGAACAGATAGGTGTTTCTGCGGCCACAGACGTGACTCCAGGATGGTATGTTGCCTCCCTGGTGCCAGGGTCAAGGATGTCACTGAGTGGCTGCAGGACATTCTGAGGGGGGAGGGTAAACAGCCAGAAGTCATGGTTCATATTGGTACCAATGACATAGGTAGAAAGAGGGATGAAGTCCTGCAGGAAGATTTTAGAGAGCGAGGAAAGAGATTAATAAGCAGGACCTTAAAGGTAGCATGCTCAGGATTACTCCCGGTGCCACCCGCAAGTGAGTACAGAAATAGGAGGATAGAGCAGATAAATGCGTGGCTGAGAGATGGTGCAGGAGGGAGGGCTTTAGACTCCTGAGGCTTTGGGACCAGTTCTGGGGGAGTTGGCACCTGTACAAGCCGGACGGGCTGCACCTCAACAGGGCCGGGGCCAATATCCTCGTGGGGGTTTTGCTAGTGCTGTTGGGGAGAGTTTAAACTAGGTTGGCAGGGGGATGGGAACCTGAGCATAGATTCAGAAGGGAGAGAAGCAAAGCTAGAACTAGAAGGCAGAAAATTAGTAAGTGAGTTTGGCAGGCAAAGGAAACAAGGGCGAGAAAATAGACAACAAACGAGTTTGGCAGGGCTTAACGGTATATATTTCAATGCAAGGAGTCTAGTGAATAAGGCAAACGAGCTGAGGGCACAGATAGACAAGTGGAAGTATGATATCATAGCTATTACTGAAACATGGCTGAAAGAAGGGCAGGAATGGCAGCTCAACATTCCTGGTTACAGGGTTGCCAAACGAGATAGAAAGAGGGATAAAAAAGGAGGGGGGGTCGCAATATTGCTTAAAGAAACAATTGCAGCTGTGAGGTGCGATTAGAAGGATCAGCAAATGAGGCCAAATGGGTTGAACTGAAGAACAAAAAATAGGGCAATCACACTACTGGGAGTGTAATATAGACCCCCAAACAGTCAGAGGGAGACATAAGAGCAATTATGTAGGCAAATTTCTGAGAAGTGAAAAACAATAGGGCAATAATAGTAGGGGATTCCAACTACCCTAATATTAACTGGGATAGGATCAGTGTAAAAGATATAGAGGGTATACAATTCTTAAAATGCATTCAGGAGAACATTTTTAGCCAGTATGTAGCAAGCCTAACAAGAGAGGGCATGGTTTTGGACTTAGTTTTAGGGAATGAAGCTGGGCAGGTGGAAGGGGTATCAGTGTGAGAGCATTTTGGTGATAGCGATCATAATTCAGTTAGATTTAGCGTAGTTATGGAAAAATACAAAGACAGACCAGGAGTATAAGTTTTCAATTGAGGAAAGGTCAATTTTGCTAAGCTGAGATGTGATTTAGCAAAAGTGGACTGGAAACAGCTACTTGGAGGTAAATCAGCATCAGAGCAGTGGGAGGTATTCAAGGAGGAGATAGTGAGGGTCCAGAGCAAATATGTTCCCACAAAGAAAAAGGGTGGGACTCTCAAATCTAGAGCTCCCTAGATGTCAAAGGGCATACAGGGTAGGATAATACAAAAAAGGGACGCTTCTGTCAAATACTGAGACCTAAATACTGCAGAAAGCCTACAGGAGTATAGAAAGTGCAGGGGTGAAATTAAAAAGCAAATTAGGAAAGCAAAGAGAGGGCATGAAAAAATATTGGCAAGTAAAATCAAGGAAAACCCAAATATGTTTTATAAATACATAAAGAGCAAGAGAATAACTAAAGAAAGAGTAGGGTCTATAAGAGACCAAAAAGGTAACCTGTGTGTTGAGGTGGAAGATGTGAGTACGTTTCTTAATGAATACTTTGCATCTGTCTTCACAAAAGAGATGCACGATGCAGACATTGTAGTTAAGGAGGAGTGTGAAATATTAGATGAGATAATCATAGTGAGAGAGGAAATATTAAGGGGTTTTGTAGGGGGTGGTGGGGCTGGCGCGTGCGCCCAGTCAGTTATGCCCCTGACTGTTTGTGAGCGGTTCGAATCGCTCCCACGCCCCTGGGTTCTAGACATCGGACTTAGGTACAGGCGGCGATACAGAAAAGACTCGAGTAGACAGGTGGTTTGGATGTAAGCAAAACCAAGATTTTATTAAACAGAAAATAACAGTCTTATGAGAAGTTACTAGTATAAAGTTACAGGCAAATACAAAATAACTATACTTATACAGGGAATAGGGAACACATGGCACATCGAGGGAATACAAACTATATTAACAATCCCCTTATCCTTATCCCACCCCTATACCTAACTAGATTAAGCTATGAGGGGCCAGAATTCATGCTCACCAATCAAAATCTGCTGAATTCAAACAACGGTGGGGCTTGGGGTTCGCTCTTTGTGCTCTCTGGAGCCTGCCGTCGTCACGTGGTCTTGGGGTGCTGCAAGGGCGTCGTCCAGGTACCAGTACCCCAAGGTTAAAGTCTTTGCTTGGGTACTTTACCTCGCAGGGATGATGGTTCCTCTTCCTCGGGCGGCAGTTGGAGTTTGCATGAAGATAGTCACAAGTCGGCTGAATTGAAGGCCCGATTATTCGAAGCTTTTCTTCAATCGTCTTCCCATTCGTCTTCCCAATTCATCTCGTCTCCTCACCTCGTCGCGTCCCGCCTCGCCTGGCCTGGTTTGTCCGTGTCTGCCTGGTGCAATGCCGGGCGTTCCTGATGGAATGGGGAAAGGCACGGGCGGTGGCCAGGCAGTAAGCGCTGGATGGGGGAAGAGCAGCAGCCATGAGGGCGAGGGGCCAGAGCAGGAGTGAGAGCCAGAGAGAGAGAGAGGGAGCTACCCGGGTCCTTCAGTTATACTCCTTCGGATGGCCCTTATCTGCGCGCCAAATCAGGTTAGTTCATTGTCCCAATCTTGGCGGGCTAGTTAAATAATGGTAGCAATCTAAACTAACTGTTTTTAGATGGCCGGTGATCGCACCTACTGGCCTGATGTCTGAGCTGTATTGTTATTAATGCATTCTAATCGGCCTGACCAGCCTCGATGGCTTCCCTGAGCTGTTTCCGATTATTTATGTAAACTGCTTGATGGCCTCAAGTACAGGCCTAACTGGTTTTGATCTGTCTCTGATTTGGCTTAATACATATTCAAAGTCCTGCTGTCTGCTTTTCAAAATACAAAAGCCCTTCACAGAAACTACATATTAGGTTTCAATTTCCCCAAAAGCTGCTTGTGCCACAGAGTCCAAGCTTTTAAAATCTTACAGGCTTTCGGCCACGAGGTGCGGACGCCATTTTTGGGTAACTTTTTTTTAAATGTCCACGCAGGGTCCCTTTTATTAATAATCTTTGGGGAAATGTGGAAATTTTGCAAACTTTACACTCCCCCCTGTGATACTAAAACTTGCTTGAAGTATCATTCTTACAAGGTGAGCAAAATTTTTCTGACCCTCCATAGTCAACCTTCCCCTGTAATTACCTATCTAATACACCCACGACACATGCACTTCCCATTCCGCAAACATGTAGTGTACATAATCATATCTAGGATAGATCACAGACTTTACACACATCCAAGCATGGAGGGGGTCCGACACCCCTGCACCACTTGGTACACACATCTTTATTAAACGCGTCGCAAAAAAAAAACAACAGAAAAAACCTTTATTAAAACATCAAACACAAAAAAACAACAATCTTTAATCAAAAATACAAGGAAAAAGACATAAACAGGCGTATCTCCCTCCACCTTCACATAATGTTCCTTCCAGATCCTCTGGTTTCGGAATTCTGACAACTGACCTTTTCCCTTACATTGAATGCAAACTAGATACAACACTACCCCTAACTGACAAACCACAAGAATGTGGGAAGCCAGTCTGATCCACGAAGGGACCTCTATGTTATTGAAAATGTCCCACCAGGGTGGAATCACAATATCCAATATCTTAGTCCCTATCTCTACTGTTTTCTGCTCTAGAGTGTAAAAATATTTCTGCGAAGCTATAACGGCTTTGAGTATTTTGGTAAGGTGTTCAGGGAGAGGGGGAATTTCGTAGCCAAAGTGCGCTACGTACTTCTGCAAATTCGTAAAATTCTCCTTCACAGTGAGGTGAACAGTGGAGGGTTCAGGAATGGGGACAATTTGCTCCTGGGCCACTTGAACTTCTGCCTCGGGTTTAAAACAGAAACTGCTCTCACTAACCGGACACCAGCTATGCTGTCCATGCTGGTAGTGGGACGTGCCGGTGGTGACACAATGGCCTAGAAATTGGGTTTTGGCTTAGCCAGGGCTTTAGCGCCGGAAGTTAGTGCCGGCGCTAAGTCCCCTGCGCGCGCCAAAAATTCAGTGGCGTCGCGCCCAAACGGCTGCCGGCGCTACTGAAGGGTCTTTGCGGCGGTACATCGGTGCTAACTGCCGTTTCGCGCCGCAATTCCGGCGCTGCGGCACCCGATGCGGTGCGGCAGGCTGGGGACGTGCAGGCCTCCTCCTCCCGTTAAGGAGGAGCTGCCTGCACCCGGCCGCGGCCCGCGCAAATCAGCTTAAAAATGAGCCCGGCACCTCGGACAAGTGCCGGGCTTGCATCTGTTCCGGGGGGGGAGAGGTCCGGGGGGGGAGCTGCGGGCAGGCGGCCGGCGGGAAAGTGGCCGGCCGCCGCGGGGCCTTTAATGCGCCGGCGCAAACTGAAGTAAGGCACCTCTGCCAGAACGTTGCTTGCGGCTGCCAGGGGCGAGGCGGCCGCAACTCAATTTCGGAGTTCGGGCGGGTTACCACGGCAACCGGGATGCTGCGCACACCGATGACGTCATCGGTGCCGACGCAGCGCTACCGGTGCAACGCCGATTTAGGGCCCCAGGGAATTTTTAAACTGGCCATAACTCTGGCGCTAGTCCCTCTAGCGCCTCAAAAGCGGCGCTAAGGCTAGTGAATTTCTAGGCCAATATGTCCCACCTCCTACATATGCTACCTGCGAGGGAACATGGTCTTGTGCCATTGCCTCCATGGTACAATTTATAGGTTTCACACCAGCAGCTCTGAACCCACACTGCGGTTTTGAATAGGCATTCAAGTGCTGGGGACACAGGATTATGTGTGCTCCCCAGCTCCGGCACCCTGAGAGGTCAGTACCTGTCATAGCGTGCTCCCACTTTATGACATAAGGCGGGACCGCTTTGAAACGAATGTGTGCACCCCCTTGAATGACTCCAATGTTCTCAACCCTGTATACCGGCGCGGGTCAGGCTGTCCTGCCCATGACCGGCATCCTAACTACTACTCCCATAATTGTGTGGTTGGACCGCCCACAATCCACGGGGACTGGGTAGGCTTCGGAAGCTAGCCGGAGTTGGCACGGGCTTAATGCATTCTCAAATGGGTGGAGGGCTGCGAGGTGCTTGTTGCTAATCCAGGAGGGGACTAAACCCTGTTTTAAATCCTCCAGATTACTGCGGCCCTCGCCCAGTAACCACGCCCCGTATAGCACGCACACCTCATTCTGCGCAGCCTGATCAGAAGCATTTCTGTCCTTCCTTATGAGGGCATTTACCGTCTTTGTGTGCTTCTCCAACTCTGCTATGATTTCTTTTAAATGGACCATCATGGCCTGGTCCTCATGCAACTCCGAGCCCACTACCTTGTTCTCATCTAGTAATATTTTCTTTAACTGTGTTTTTAAGCCATTTATCTGGGTCTGCAGCTCTATGTCATCCAAACTGTTGATGACAGAGGACCTAGTATTAAACGCAGTAAAAACATCATTCCATACTCCCCTTCATTGTCTCCCTGCATTACCCAAAAATTCTCGGTGTGTTGTGTACAGTTCGGTTTTGTCCACGTGGGCGAAATCGAACTCATAAAACTTCTTGAACATGTCCTTTAATAGGGCCTGGTATGGCTGCTCTGTTTCTTTGGGACACCACTCCGGTAAATGTACCTCAGTGAGATTTAAAATCACGGAGGCTACCGCGTAGTGTTCCCCCTGGTACAGCATCTGATCGGTGGGGACTAGTACCAACCCATTCCCTGGTCCCTTGGTGGTGGTGGGGCAATCTTCCCTGGATAACCTTGCTGCCTGCACTGTGGGCGGGGGCTTACAGGGGCTGGTTACAAACTCAGTGGCATTGACTGGGATCGGGGAGAATGGGACTGAGCACACCTTCCGGCTGGCATCCCACCTCATCCCCTTCCCGGTGTCGTGCCACTGCCGGTGGAAAATAATGGATATGCCTGCAGGGCAGACCTTCTCTGACCCCCACATACAGATATAAATCCCTTGGTCCGGTTCCCACCATTTGTCCCAACACACACTTAATCCTCCATGAGTCCCTGTAATCGTCCGGTGGGTGTTGTTCCCCAACTGTTCCCACTCGACTTCGGGGTTCCTCATGTCTTTGCTCAGCTTTCTGAGCCACCACCACCTATCCAGAGGAATGTGTCCTTTACACGTTAAACATATTCGCTTTCCAACGGTGACGCTGACCCTCGTGGTAATGACCCGTACCCTGGGGCACAGGAGGGAGGACTCCCCGTACGTGAATCCGGTTTGGCTGCAGTACTGAGACGAATTGGACCCCAGCCATCCTGGCCACCTTCCCTCGTGGACGTAGACGGCGGTCTCCTCCGCATCCCACTCACCGCTTCCATTGGTCGCTATAGGCGCCCTGTCTCCCGAGCACCCGTAGATGTGGGAATCCTGTATGTCGCCTCGTCTTCCCATGCTCAGTCCCATCAGGGCGAATAGGATCACGATCCCCTCCATCCTGAAAGTCTTCCTGCAAAAAGATACAAAAACATGCAGCCAGGCCCCCAAGAGATTCTCTGGCTTGGTGAAGCATGGTCGGGTCCCGCGACCCCGACCCAAATATACACTTAGCAGATTACTTACTTAAAACTACCCATCACCTTATTTAACTTAAACTAAAACACCTAAACTTAAGCTAAATACTTAAACTTAACAATAAACAATAATCAAAAACTTAAACTATCTAAACTATATACATCCGCCGCCCGTCTCCGGGCGGCCAGGCTAATTCCTGATTGGACTGCGGCTTGCTAATCAGGCTACCCCCAGCATGACCGCACCGTCCTTCACTGTTAGTCCCTCGCAGCCCGTGGCTGCTGGCTGAGGACCTTTGTCCTTGGACCTCTCCCTGACTCGAGGGGCGGCCCTTGGTAACTGGAGGGCCAGTGACCATGGCTTTCTCAGCTGGGGCGTCCGTGGGGACCTTCTAGGGACTTTGGCGGGTGGGGCTTTCTTGGCCGATGGGCCTTTAACCCGAACTGCTGCTCCCTCAGGCTTGACCTCTCCCGAACCTGGGCTAGGGGCAGGTAGCTCTTCGCAGCCTGCTGCTGCGAGTTGAGAGTCTCCGCCCCTGCCTGTGCAGTCTGTGAACTCGCTCCTGCTGCAGGCTGAGGATCTTTATCCTCAGACCTTACCCCAACTGGCTGTTTTCCCCTTTCGGGTTGAAACAGCTTGCACTGGTTGATATAACCAGCAGCCTGTTTTAAAACCTCGTCCGCTGTCCCGAACGTGCCTTCTAGGGATTCCCCATACTCTTTCCTTACCAGGACGGCCTTACAGATGGGATTTTGGGTCTGGACCTACTTTAGGTCTGGGGCCAAAGCTACCCCCTGTGTGCCTCCCTTGTCCTGGACTGCAGCTACCAGGCCTGCTCTACAGGGATCCCATAACTCTCCTTCCCTAGCCCTTTGCTCGGCCACCTCGTTGGTCCTTTGGTTACCCTCCCACGTGGTAGGGAGGGATCCCAAATCTATGGCCAAAGGTTTGGCCATTCCCCCAGCCTGCTCGTTCCCTGTAGATCCCACTAGGCTAAATGGGACCTTTTTAGACCTGGGTGGATTGGTTGGGTCTTCCGAATGGACCACCGTGCTGGAAGCTCCAGTGTCCACCGAATATCTCCCCTGCACCATCTCCACCCGCATCTTAACACATGTGGGCCTGTTCCCCTCGTTGTTTTCAAGGGGACACAGGTTGACAGGCTGCACTGGTTCTAGTCAGGGCTGTGGGTTGGATGGGGCTGACGGGGTCAGAGCACCGGTAGCGGCGGCTACTCTCCCCTGGCCAGTCAATAAGGACCTCATGGTGTCCAAAAATGACTTGACCTCTGCGGAAGGGATCCCTGCCCCCGCCTTTTGGGCTGGGGCTGTGGAATTCTTTCCCTTGTTATCTTTCCAAGGGTTTTTGCACTCCTTCCGCCAGTGACCATCCTTCCCGCACCCGTAACAATTGGTCTTTGTGTTGGGGGGGTTACTTCCTTCCTGGTGCCACTCTTACCTACCCGGTCCGGGTTTTACCTCATGCACCTTTCCCTTGGGTGGGTGTGCATCGGCTCCCCGACCGCTTTTATAGGCCAGAGTGAGCTGCCTAATCACCGTAAGTTCGGTGGTCTGGGGATTTTTGGGGTCGAACCAGGCTTCTGCCTTGGCCCGGACCTGTGGCAAGCTGTTCGCCACCAGGCAATGGAGCCAATGGGCTAGGAGATCCCCGTTCAGGAACACTCGGGCAGGCGTCCCCGGGCAGGCCTTCCGGTACACCGGCCACAGCCGGTCCGCAAAAGCCTGTGGGGTTTCCCCTGGGAGCTGGATCGTCTTCTCCACATGGGAGAAAGGATTTCCCTCATTCATCCCCATGGCCTCCAGAGCCACATCTCTAAGCTCTTCATACCCGCTCTGCCCCCTCTTACACTCGTCAGAGAGGGATTGGAGGAGACTACTCTCCAGGGAGAATAGCAGCATCTTGGCCTTCTCAGCGTCATCACAGTCGTTGACGCTGGCTGCCTGCTGTACTTCCCTGAAGTGGATCGAGAGGTCTCCCTTTTCGGAGAGCCTTTGGATATGGTTGACCATAGCCCTAAGCTGTTGGGTGTTAAAGGGTAATACGAACTGGTTTTGGAGGGGTCCCTCATTGTCGCCACTGGTGGGTGGGCCGAACCTCCGATGCCGTGCTGGGCACATCGGTCCCGGCTCCGACCTCTCTGGCGGGGGTTGCTCCACCTCCATCTCCACCTCCACCTCCACCTCCACCTCTGGCTCCACCCCCCCTTGCTGCCAATCCTCGCTGAAACTTGACGCTACGGGTGGTGGTCGTGAGGTCTCCTCTCTCTCAACCGGGTCGTCCCTAAGCACTACCGGTGACGTTGGAACTGTCCTCTCCTCATTCCCCATAAAATCTGCCTGGCCTGCCTTTGGGCTTATGAGGCATACCGTGCCTTTTGCCTTCCGGAGGGCCCGGCTCAGATTTTCTATCCTCTCTTTATAGGGGCCGTGGTCTGCCTCCTCAAACCCCTGTTCACCCATTAGCTGGTATACTGCCTTTACCTCCTGTACTTTGTCTTCCTGTTTCCTAATCTGCCTTGCCAAGCGGGCGTTTTTCTTCCGCAACCCATTTCCCTTGGCCTCGGTGACTTGGCACCGTAGGTATTCCAACCAGGCCTTGTGTTCTCCCACTAAATGCACTCTCTCCTGATTCAGGGCCTGCAAAGCTACTAACAACTTCTCCCCTGCTAGAGCCTTATCCTGGATCTCCAGAGCTGACTCCCTTAACTCGGCTGCCTGTGCCGCAACGAGCCTGTCCAACAGCTGGACCTGCTTTTTAAAACACATCAGCCAAACTGCCTTCTCTAAGGACTTCTTCTGTTCCTTTCCCTCTGTCCACTTAGCTGCTGCATCTACCAGATGCCCAGCCTTTAACAGAGTGGTGATCCACTTCTTAGTGATATTCACCTTGCTAAACACATAATCAGAAATCCTTTCCTCCATCATGGTTTGCTCATCCGAACCATTGTCTACTGTATTGCAACCCTGTTGCCGGCGTCCTGCCGCGGTCACCATTTCTATAGGGGGTGGTGGGGCTGGCGCGTGCGCCCAGTCAGTTATGCCCCTGACTGTTTGTGAGTGGTTCAAATCGCTCCCATGCCCCTGGGTTCTAGACACCGGACTTAGGTACAGGCGGCGATACAGAAAAGACTCGAGTAGACAGGTGGTTTGGATGTAAGCAAAACCAAGATCTTATTAAACAGAAAATAACACAGTCTTATGAGAAGTTACTAGTATAACATTACAGGCAAATACGAAATAACTATACTTATACAGGGAATGGGGAACACACGGCACATCGAGGGAAAACAAACTATATTAACAATCCCCTTATCCTTATCCCACCCCCTATACCTAACTAGATTAAGCTATGAGGGGCCAGAATTCATGCTCACCAATCAAAATCTGCTGAATTCAAACAACGGTGGGGCTTGTGGTTCACTCTTTGTGTTCTCTGGAGCCTGCCGTCGTCACGTGGTCTCGGGGCACTGCAAGGGCATCGTCCAGGTACCAGTACCCCAAGGTTAAAGTCTTTGCTTGGGTACTTTACCTCGCAGGGATGATGGTTCCTCTTCCTCGGGCGGCAGTTGGAGTTTGCATGAAGATAGCCACAGGTCGGCTGGATTGAAGGCCCAATTATTCGAAGCTTTTCTTCAATCGTCTTCCCATTCATCTTCCCAATTCGTCTCGCCTCCTCACCTTGTCTCGTCCCGCCTCGCCTGGCCTGGTTTGTCCGTGTCTGCCTGGTGCAATGCCGGGTGATCCTGATGGAATGGGGGAAGGCACGGGCGGTGGCCAGGCGGTAAGCGTGGGACGGGGGAAGAGCAGCAGCCACGAGGGTGAGGAGTAGGAGTGAGAGAGAGAGAGCTACCCGGGGCCTTCAGTTATACTCCTTCGGATGGCCCTTATCTGCGCGCCAAATCAGGTTAGTTCATTGTCCCAATCTTGGCGGGCTAGTTAAATAATGGTAGCAATCTAAACTAACTGTTTTTAGATGGCCGGTGATCGCACCTACTGGCCTGATGTCTGAGCTGTATTGTTATTAATGCATTCTAATCGGCCTGACCAGCCTCGATGGCTTCCCTAAGCTGTTTCCGATTATTTATGCAAACTGCTTGATGGCCTCAAGTATAGGCCTAACTGGTTTTGATCTGTCTCCGATTTGGCTTAATACATATTCAAAGTCCTGCTGTCTGCTTTTCAAAATACAAAAGCCCTTCTTCACTGAAACTGCATTTTAGGTTTCGATTTCCCCAAAAGCTGCTTGTGCCACAGAGTCCAAGCTTTTAAAATCTTACAGGCTTTCGGCCACGAGGTGTGGACGCCATCTTTGGGTACCCTTTTTTTAAAATGTCCACGCAGGGTCCCTTTTATTAATAAATAACCTTTGGGGAAATGTGGACATTTTGCGAATCTTACAGTTTAGCATCTTTGAAAGTGGATAAATCACCAGGCCTGGATGAAATATATCCCAGGCTGTTAAGAGAAGCAAAGGAGGAAATAGCAGAGGCTCTGACTATCATTTTCCAATTTTCTCTGGCTATAGGTGTGGTGCCGGAGGACTGGAGGACTGCTAATGTTGTGCCATTGTTTAAAAAGGGAGAAAGGGATAGACCAAGTCATTACAGGCCAGTCAGCCTAACCTTGGTGGTGGGAAAATTATTGGAAAAAGTTCTGAGGGACAGTTTTAATCGTCATTTAGAAAGGCACAGATTAATCAAGGACAGTCAGCGTGGCTATGTTAAGGGAAGGTCAGGACTGACTAACTTGATTGAATTTTTTGAGGAGGTAACAAGGAGGGTTGATGAGTGTAGCACATTTGATGTAGTCTACATGGATTTTAGCAAGGCTTTTGATAAGGTCCCACGTGGCAGACTGGTCAGAAAAGTAAAAGCCCATGGGATCCAAGGGAAAGTGGCAAGTTGGATCCAAAATTGGCTCATTGGCAGGAAGCAAAGGGTAATGGTTGAAGGGTGTTTGTGTGACTAGAAGGCTGTTTCCAGTGGGGTTCTGCAGGGCTCAGTACTAGGTCCCTTGCTTTATGTGGTATATATCAACGACTTAGGCTTCAATGTAGGGAGAATGATTAAGAAGTTTGCAGATGATACGAAAATTGTCCTTGTGGTTGATAGTGAGGAAGAAAGCTGTAGACGCAGGAAGATATCAAAGGACTGGTCAGATGGGCAGAAAAGTGGCAAATGGAATTCAATCCAGAGAAGTGTGAGGTAATGCATTTGGGGAGGGCCAACAAGGTAAGGGAATACACTATAAATGGTAGCATACTCAGAGCGGTAGAGGGACCTTGGAGTACATGTCCACGGATCCCTGAAGGTAGCAGGGCAGGTAGATAAGGTGGTTAAGAAGGCATACGGGATACTTTCCTTTATTAGCCGAGGGATAGAATATAAGAGCAGGGATGTTATGCTAGTGTAGGAGTCGCAAAATTGGACTTTATATTAATAAGGGTCAAATGGCAGAAGAGGCCGTGATTTTAAAGACTGTTTTAAAAGAAGCCCAGAAAAAGGGGCATACAAAATGGCCACCATACCATGTGACCGGCTTATTGGGACACTTTAAAATGGTTCCTGCGCAACCTCAGACAGCTTTGTGGATTCAACCTACAGCAAGTTCTGGAAGCCGTTTCTGAGAGAACGAAACCAGACCCACACATATGCATATGGATTAGATGCAGATCTAGTCAAGATCGGCCTGGAGACAGAGGCCATCAAAATGTTGACCCAGACAAAAGGGGACAATTTCATGTTCATGAGAACAGCACCCAGGACTAGATAACGAGATCAGCAGGACATTAAAAACAATGAAGGTAATTCCAGACCAGAGATGGGCCTTTACCAGCCGTTTAAGACATTTTAAAATATAATAACTACCCCGCTGTGCTCCCAGCCCGCCAAAAGTAAAACAAAGGCTAACCTGATTTTGGGCGGGAGACGGAAGCTTCTGGAAGAAAGGTATATCTGGAAGACTTTTTGGCAGTTGGGGCAAGCTTGCAGCTTGAGCTCAGACAGAAGACACACTCAGAAGAAGAAGCAGGCACTCGCAGGAGGAAGAAGAAAGCCAACATCGAGGAGGCCGTCTCGAAGCCGGCGTCCCGCCCCGGGGAAACACATCGGGAGATCATCGACCATCCCCGGGCCGTTGCCGGAACGAGAGGCCATCGACCCAACTTGGGAGAAGAGACAAAAAAATAAAAACCCCAAGAGGAGAAACCTTCCAGCCACCCCGGCTCGGGAGAAGAGAGAAAAGGAAACTGAAGAAGCGATGGGAGCCAGCCCAAGGCTCCTCTGACCAGGGTCGAGCCGACGATCCTCGACCCCGCCGACATCCAGGCCCGCCGGTGTCCAGCCGTCCCCGACCCCCACCTCAGGAGAGAGGTGTGGCGCAGCTCGTAGGGGCTCCATGATCCACGTGGAGACGAAACACCTGAAAGGACCAAACACAGACTCGATTTCAAAACCTTGCACTTCCTGGTGGGATTGGTGAGCATGTTTCTGGCCCTTCACAATCAGATCTAGATAGGTTGAATAAGGGGGTGGATTTAAGGGTACAATTAACATGAGTTGTTGTCCCTCGATGTTCCGTGTGTTTCCTTATTTCATGATGATCTTTGTAGAGTATAAGATGCCTGTATTTGCTTTAGTTAGTACTGTGTCATTATGATTTGTTTGTGTGTTTTTCCCTCCCATGTACTCCCTTATCTGCTTGCATTTGATTTGATATTTTTCCTTATGCAATAAAATTTCATTTTGTTTCATCAAACTTGGTCTACAAGAGTTTTCTCTACATCGTAGTTCCTGCGCCTAAGACCAGAGTATAGAATCTAAGGGGCGAGTGGGTCGAACCACTCAAGGTTTTACTGTGCAAGAGAGAGAGGCCTCTAGAGAGAGAAACCTCAGGGAAACCTCTCAAGGAAAACCCCTTACACTTGAACTATATAAAACACTAGTTAGGCCACAGCTAGAGTACTGCATACAGTTCTGGTCACCACATTACAGGAAAGATGTGATTTAGAGAGGGTATAGAGGAGATTTACTAGGATGTTGCCAGGACTGAAGAATTTTAGCTATGACGGAAGATTGGAGAGGCTGGGGTTGTTTTCTTTGGAACAGAGGAGGCTGAGGAGAGACTTAATTGAGGTATCCAAAATTATGAGGGGCCTAGATAGAGTGGATAGGAAAGGCCTATTTCCCTTAGCAGCGAGGTCAATAACCAGGGGGCATAGATTTAAACTAATTGGTAGAAGGGTTGGAGGGGTGTTGAGAACTTTTTTCACCCAGAGGGTGGTGAGGATCTGCAACTCACTGCCTGAAAGGGTGGGAGAGGCAGGAACCCTCATCGCATTTAAAAAGTAATTGGATATGCACTTGAAGTGCCGTAACCTACAAGGCTACAGACCAAGATTTGGAAAGTGAGATTAAGCAGGATAGCTCTTTTTCGGCTGGCACAGACACAACGGGCCGAATGGCCTCCTTCTGTGCCAAAAATTTCTATAATGCTATGCTTCTATGCTGACTTCAGATCTTGATCAAACAGATCAGAATATGCACGGAAATATTGATAGAGTCACTGGGAGAAAGCAAGCAAAAGGAGCAACCATAGCCATTTAGAGGGAGGTGGCAGTGGTCCTGAGTGCCTCACGTTCAGGTCTGCAGGCCAGTGCCAATAAACTAAATGACCTGATCAAGAAAGAGAACTGCCACCACTTGGGCATCATGGAACCCGCTCCACTGCTCACCCTTTCTTCTTAAATGGAATGAAAAATATTCATTCACAGTGTGGTTCAAGGATCTCTTCCTCTTCCACCTGGAATCTGTATTTGGAACTCCCTTCACAAGCCTTTCTTGCATGTAGGTACTTAAAACTCCATCCTCTCATATTACAAGGTCCTTCTAGCACTTGTCCTCCTTGTTACATCAGCTCTCTGTTCACAATTGGGAAAAATCCTTCAAATGCTTGCTTTTGCCTAATGCGGTTACTCTAAAAGAAAATGGCACACAATGCCTGGGACAGGAAGGGCCACCTGGGGACAGGGTAGGGAAAGGGGGAGAATTCCCAACATCAGGCAGCACACTCCTTATGAGGAGCATGCAATGGAGCTTCTGGTGCGGAATTCCACATTGGTTGTGGGCAGCGGAGAGGTCAGTGAACCAATGAAAACTGAAGGTTAGTGCATGCAAAGCAATACTAGTACCTGCTGCAATGGTTTACTGTACGCAGCAATCAGAAAAGTCCAGAGCATTGCTGTCTCTCAATCTCATCCCTCTGTCTGAGTGGTGCATACCCATTCTTTCTTCTTCTTCTTACACAGATTAGTTTTAGCCAAGGGAGACAGACGATGATGATGATGATGATGACGATGATGAGGGTGATGATATTGATGATACTGATTCCACTGCTTCCGGGCTTAGCCCCTCTCTTTCATCCCTGCTTCAAGTGCCTTCTCTTTTGCAGCCACCAGCTCACAGACTTACACTTGTGTTATATGGAGATTCACAGAACATGAGGGAGCCAGAAAAGTAGGGAGTAGAAGAGCATTCTGCTATTCCTGACTGGAAGCTGTGAGGACAATTCCCTTAGCTGAAGAGCTGGCAGACTCAGATCTCGCTCTGAAAAGGATGTTCAACAAGCATCATACTTATGTCAAGGCATTTAGGTCCATCTTCCAGGATGTGCAACAAATGGCAAGGGTTACCCAAGATGCTGTTGACCTTTTTTGTTATGGCTTTATCTACCTGCACTTGCACTTTCAGAGAATTATGTATAAAACCTTTAGTTATTGCTGTTCACTTGCACCCTTTGCATCTTTCCAGTGAGTGTTTACTCCCATTCCTTGTTTTTCCTTCCAAAGTATTATCTCACACTTATCAATATAATTGCACCTGCCACCTGTCTGCCCATTCCATAAATCTGTCTGCTTCCTGAAGTCCCATCACTGTTTGGAAAAACCTCCTACTTTTGTGTCATTGAAAACTTTCAAGATTGTGCTCCCTATACACAAGTTCAAATTATTTATATATACCAAGAGAAACAATGGACCCAGCACTGAATCCATGGGGAACACCATTTCCAACCTCCAATACGAGCGACACTCATTTACCATAGTTCTTTTGTTTCTAGTCTGTCAACCAATTTGTATTTTGTTGCCTTTCCAATAGCATAAAAAGAATTCAGGCCCAAAGATATAATTGTGTATAAATTAATATTTCACTATATTACAATTTTCCCACTCTACTTCATAATATGCATTAATAAGAAATATTACCATACTGTTTTATTGCCCATTATAAATGTTTTAATGATGTAAAGCGTAAAAATTGACTTGCTGCTCCATTTTAAATTGCACAATTCAATTCATTTGAAATGTTCGCTTTGGTTTAATGCTCGCACTCTCTCTTCTGAGTCAGAAGGTTATGGATTCAAGCCCTGTTTCAGAAACTTACGAACATACGAACATACAAATTAGGAGCAGGAGTAGGCCACTCGGCCCCTCGAGTCTGCTCCGCCATTCAATGAGATCATGGCTGATCTGATTACTCCGCATTCCCGTCTACCCCCGATAACCTTTCGCCCCCTTGCTTATCAAGAATCTATCTACCTCTGCCTTAAAAATATTCAAAGACTCTGCTTCCACCGCCCTCTGAGGAAGAGAGTTCCAAAGACTCACGACCCTCTGTGAGAAAAAATTTCTCCTCATCTCTGTCTTAAATGGGCGACCCCTTATTTTTAAACAGTTCTAGATTCTCCCACAAGAGGAAACATCCTCTCCACATCCACTCTGTCAAGACCCCTCAGGATCTTATATGTTTCAATCAAGTCACCTCTTACTCTTCTAAACTCCAGCAGATACAAGCCTAGCCTGTCCAACCTGTCCTCATAAGACAACCCGCCCATTCCAGTTATTAGTCTAGTAAACCTTCTCTGAACTGCTTCCAACGCATTTACATCCTTCCTTAAATAAGGAGACCAATACTGCATACAGTACTCCAGATGTGGTCTCACCAATGCCCTGTATAACTGAAGCATAACCTCCCTACTTATGTATTCAATTCCCCTCACAATAAACGATAATATTCTATTAGCTTTCCTAATTACTTGCTGTACCTGCATACTAACCTTTTGCGATTCATGCACTAGGACACCAGATCCCTCTGCATCTCAGAGCTCTGCAATCTATCCATTTAGATAATATGCTTCTTTTTTATTCCTCCTGCCAAAATGGACAATTTTACATTTTCCCACATTGTACTCCATTTGCCAGATCTTTGCCCACTCAGTTAATCTATCTATATCCCTTTGTAACCCCCTTATATCCTCTTCACAATTTACTTTCCTACCTATCTTTGTGTCATCAGCAAATTTAGCAACCATACCTTCGGTCCCTTCCTCCAAGTTATTTATATAAATTGTAAAAAGTTGAGGCCCCAGCACTGATCCCTGTGGCACACCACTCATTACATCTTGTCAACCAGAAAATGACCATTTATGCCTACTATCTGTTTCCTGTTAGCTAGCCGATCTTCTATCCATGCCAATATGTTACCCCCTACACCATGAGCTTTTATTTTCCGCAATAACCTTTGATGTGGCACCTTATCAAATGCCTTCTGGAAATCTAAGTACAATACATCCACCGGTTCCCCTTTATCCACAGCACATGTTACTTCCTCAAAGAACTCCAATAAATTGGTTAAACATGATTTCCCTTTCACCAAAGCATGTTGACTCTGCCTGATTACCTTGAACATTTCTAAGTGCCCTGCTATAACGTCTTTAATAATAGCTTCTAACATCTTCCCTATGGCAGATGTTAAGCTAACTGGCCTGTAGTTTCCTGCTTTCTGTCTCCCTCCCTTTTGGAATAAAGGAGTTACATTTGCTATTTTCCAATCTAATGGAACCTTCCCTGAATCTAGGGAATTTTGGAATATTAAAACCAATGCATTAACTATCTCACCAGCCAATTCTTTCAAGACCCTAGGATGAAGTCCATCAGGACCCGGGGACTTGTCAGCCCGCAGCTCCAACAATTTGCTCAGTACCACTTCCCTGATGATTAGAATTTTCTTGAGTTCCTCCCTCCCTTCCATTTCCTGATTTAGAGCTATTTCTGGGATGTTACTTGTATCCTCTATA
Source organism: Somniosus microcephalus (assembly GCF_052327205.1). Taxonomy (NCBI): domain Eukaryota; kingdom Metazoa; phylum Chordata; class Chondrichthyes; order Squaliformes; family Somniosidae; genus Somniosus; species Somniosus microcephalus. The sequence goes on from NC_140988.1 coordinate 226,650,550, forward strand.
GCGCAAACCAATGCAAAATACCTGTTCATTTTAACTGCCATCTCCTTATTTTCCATTATTAATTCCCCAGACTCACTTTTTATAGAACCAATGCTCACTTTGTTAACTCTTTTCGTTTTTAAATATCTATAGAAACTCTTACTATCTGTTTTTATATTTCTAGCTAGCTTTCTCTCGTACTCTAATTTTTTCTCATTAATATTTTAGTCATTCTTTGCTATTTTTTTATATTCTGTCCAATCTTTTAACCTGCCACCCATCTTTGCGCAATTATATGCTTTTTCTTTAAGTTTGATACTATCTTTATAAGTTTTTTAGTTAACCACGGATGGTGGGTCCTCCCCTTGGAATTTTTCTTTCTCGTTGGAATGTATGTATTCTGTGTATTCTGAAAAATCCCCTTAAATGTCTGCCACTGCAACTCTATTGACCTATCCCTTAACCTAATTTACCAAGCTTGAGCATAAAATCTATGCTGACACTTCAGTGTAGTACTGAAGGAATGCTGCACTGTTGGAGGTGCCATCTTTCAGATGAGGCGTCAAACTGAGGCCCTGCTTGCCCTCTCAGTTGAGCATAAAATATCCCATGGCACTGGTGTCCTAGCCAACATTTATCCCTCAGCCAATATCCCTAAAATTGATTGTTTATCTCATTGCTGTTTTTGGGACCTTGTGTGCGAATTGGCTGCCGCATTTCCTACATTATAACAGTTACCACACTTCAAAAGTACTTAATTGGTTTTGAAGCACTTTGAGACATCCGGAGCATGTGAAAGGTGCTGTATAATGCAAGATTTTTCTTTTAGGTCTCATATTTTAAAGTGTTTTCACCATTTGTACAGAGTTAGAAATAATAAATGCATTTGGTGCAAAGTTATTTGAACTTCAGAAAATAACTCAATTCATTAACTGAACTAGTTTGATTATGTAAATTCCTTTACACTATTTCTCCTGGATTTCTGCTGATCTTGCATCAAAATTCCAGTGGACGATTTTGAGAACCCCCACAAAAATTCAACCCCCTTCTGACTGGACAGATTATAAAGACTTTTGCTTTTTATATATCTAGCTTTAGAAAGCGAGACAAAGGAATAATATGTTTTCAAATGTATTAATATTTAACAACTTTGAGCAATCTCATGAGTTAAAAAAGCCAAGTAAGTTTATTTTTAATTCAACTGCTGCAAATCATTGGAGCACATTGCTAAATTAGTAGGAGAGCTGTGAAGAACGCAGCAGGTTATGACTGAATGATTCACCCAATTATAAATTGGGCTCGTCTCCTGTCATAACAATTTCTGAAATTACATTCATATTTTATTCAAGTAGGGGAATAATATCAATTGAATTGTGTTGTTAATGCAGTGCTCTATGGAAGTGCAAGACATACTTGAAAAGTTAAAAGGTTAAGTAAAAAAAGTGAAAGTCTGGAAACTTGAGCAGAAAAATGCATTTTGCTGTCACCTGAGCTTTCTTTCTCAAACTGTTGAACTATTGTAGCTGCCTCATGGGTTGCATGTTGCAGTGGATCAGTACACTGCCCTTCCGGTTCAGGGACCGGAGTTTGAATCTATGACACATCTGACTGAAACGGTCTGAATTTCCATGGACCTTTTTAAAGGGGTGGAAGTGTGATGCAGTGGGACTTATGTCTGCCCCAGCACCAGGCTCACCACGTGATAAACTCGCCCAGCAACTCGTGGTGTTAACAAGGAGGAAGGACCCTTCAGCAGCGCTATTTAAAGGGCTCATCCATTGCTTACAGATCAGTTGTTGGTTTGTCATTTGAGGCTGCTGATTAACTTCTGTGTTTTTTGGCCTGTTTTTTGATTGTGAAAACTTAATTCTGAATTCTGAGAAGAAAATGTTGCTGCTGGACTGTTTTTAACTGCCTTCTAAATAGTTGTACTGCAGTCATGGGTGGTCTGGTAGGGCAGCTTTTGGGGCTGTGGAGGAAGAGGGGAGCAGACAGGAGAGCAAGAGCAGCTCACAGAAGAGCCGGGAGGAGGGCACAGTGCAGAAGGCCATACCCACAGCCGATCTTCAGGGAGCTCTTCTCATACCTGAACTTCAAGTGAGGAGCAACGTCTGAGGCACCTCCACTTTACAGAGGAGGCTGTCACCGAGCTATGTCACTTGCTGCAACTACAACTCAAGCCTCATACCAGGGCATGGACATCACTGCCTGTGGCTGTCAAGGTCACCATGGCCCTTAACCTTTATGCCACAGGCTCCTTTCAGGCTGCAACAAGTGATATCAGCAACATCTCACAGTTGTCAGTCCACTGTTTTATTACAGAGGTCACCGAGGTTCTCTACACCATATGGAATACCTATATCCTTTCTCCCATGGACAGAGAAAAGCAGGATATGTGTGCACTAGGCTTCAACAGAATTTAAGTTGGAAAAGATTGCACTCACACTGCCTTGCATGCTCCCCATCACCAGCCTAGCATCTTTGTCAATAGAAAGGGATTCCAGTCCTTCAACATTCAGCCGGTTTGTGACCACAGGCAGCGCATCATGCAGGTCTGTGTCTGGTTTCCTGGCAGCAGTCATGACTCCATAGGAGTGTCCGTTACAAACATGCGATCTTCCTTCCCCGACTTTGTTAAGGGGGTGAAGTCCTGGGGTCTAGCAGCATTGAGGGGTAAAATGCGAAACAGAATATGGATTGATTCATTCTGACCAGTCAGGTCAGTTCCTAGCCTGATGCTGTTTTTTTAATGCAAAATGTGCTTTAATGTTGTAGTTGTAACAGTATACTTCTTCCATAACTAAGCTACAGTAAGTAGTTATAAAGCTAACAGTGAACATAAGAACGTAATAACATAGGAATCATAGAATGGTTACAGTAAGAAGGAGGCCATTCGGCCCATCGAGTCCGTGCCGGCTCTCTGCAAGAGCACTTCAGCTACTTCCACTCCCCACCCTTTCACTGTAGCCCTGCAAATTTATTTCCTTCAGATACTTATTGAACTCCCTTTGAAAGACGTGATTGAATCTGCCTCCACCACCCTTTCAGGCAGTACATTCCAGATCCTAACCACTCGCTGCATAAAAAAGTTTTTCCTCGTGTCGCCTCTGGTTCTTCTACCAATCACCTTAAATCTGTGTCATCTGGTTCTTGACCATTCCGCCAATGGGAACAGTTTCTCTATATCTACTCTGTCTAGACCCCTCATGATTTTGAATACCTCTATCAAATCTACTCTCAACCTTCTCTGCTCTAAGGAGAACAACCCCAGCCTCTCAAGTAACTGAAGTCCCTCATCCCTGGAACCAATCTTGTAAATCTTTTCTGCACTCTCTAAGGCTTTCACATCCTTCCTAAAGTGCGGTGCCCAGAATTGGACACAATACTCCAGTTGAGGCCGAACCAGTATCTTATAAAGGTTCATCATAACTTCCTTGCTTTTGTACTCTATACCTCTATTTATGAAGCCCAGGATCACGTATGCTTTTTTAACCACTTCTCAACCTGCCCTGCCACCTTCAATGATTTGAGCACATATACCCCCAGGTCTCTCTGTTCATGCACCCGCTTTAGTAATAATAATAATAATAATTCAACTTTATTGTCATTGCACAAGTACATGAACAACAAAATGTGATCTTGCAAGCTCCCATGACTGGGAGAAGCAAAGCCGCTGCGTCGGTGCGCGCTGCCATTCCATTTCCACCATTCCTCCTGTCTGACAATCTTCAACCCAACGCCCGGGCCTGCTCACCAGCCGCTCCTCCTTCTGTGACCTTCTCACCAACCGCCCCTCCTCGGGGCTCCTTCCGTGACCTTCTGCACCTGGTCTTCCCTGATGGTCACCCCTCCAGGTACTAACCAGGCCTGGCTCTGCGTAGCTTCCAAGCCTTGCCAGTGACCCTGTCCCTAGTCCCAGGAACAGGGACTGTACCCTTTAGTTTATATTGCCTGTACTCTTTCTTCCTACCAAAATGTATCACTTCGCACTTTTCTGCATTAAATTTAATCTGCCACATGTCCACCCATTCCACCAGCCTGCCTATGTCCTCCTGAAGTCTATCACTATCCTCCTCACTGTTCACTATACTTCCAAGTTTTGTGCCATCTGCAAATTTTGAAATTGTGCCCTTTACACCCAAGTCTAAGTCATTAATATATATCAAGAAAAGCAGTGGTCCTAGTACCGACCCCCGGGGAACACCACTGTATACGTTCCTCCAGTCTGAAAAACAACCGTACACCACTACTCTGTTTCCTATCACTTAGCTAATTTTGTATCCATACTGCCACTGTCCCTTTTATTCCATGGGCTTAAACTTTGCTGGCAAGCCTACTAGGTGGCACTTTATCAAACGCCTTTTGGAAGTCCATGTACACCACATCAACCACACTGCCCTCATCAACCCTCTCTGTTACCTCATCGAAAAATTCAATCAAATCAATTAAACACAATTTGCCTTTAACAAATCCGTGCTGGCTTTCCTTAATTAATCCACACTTGTCCAAGTGACTGTTAATTTTGTCCCGGATTATCATTTCTAAAAACTTCCCCACTATCGAGGTTAAACTGACTGGCCTGTAGTTGCTGGGTTTATCTTTACACCCTTTTATTGAACAAGGGTGTAACATTTGCAATTCTCTAGTCCTTTGGTACCACCCCTGTATCCAAGGAGGATTGGAAGATTATGGCCAGTACCTCTGCAATTTCCACCTTTACTTCCCTCAGCACCCGAGAATGCATTCCATCCGGTCCTGGTGACTTATCTACTTTAAGTACAGCCAACCTTTCTAGTACCTCCTCTTTATCAATTTTTATCCCATCCAGTATCTCAACTACCCCCTATTTCACCATGACTTTGGTGGCATTTTCTTCCTTGGTAAAGACAGCTGCAAAGTACTCATTTAGTACCTCATCCATGCCCTCTGCCTCCATGCGTAGGTCTCCATTTTGGTCCCTAATCGGCCACACCCCTCCTCTTACTACCCGTTTACTATTTATATGCCTATAGAAGACTTTTGAATCTCCTTTTATGTTAGCTGCCAATCTATTCTCATACTCTCTCTTTGCCCCTCTTATTTCCTTTTTCACTTCCCCTCTGAACTTTCTATATTCAGCCTGGTTCTCACTTTTATTCTCAACCTGACATCTGTCATACGCCCCCTTTTCTGCTTCATCTTAATCTCTATCTCTTTCTTCATCCAGGGACCTCTGGCTTTAGTTGCCCTACCCTTACCCCTCGTGGGAATGTACCTCGACAGTACCAAACCATCACCTCTTTAAAGGCAAGAAGTCACACAACACCAGGTTATAGTCCAACAGTTTTATTTGAAATCACAAGCTTTCGGAGCGCTGCTCCTTCGTCAGGTGAAGTGGAGAGATGCATAAAGACACAACTTATATAGTCAGAGAATAATGCCAGATGATTACAGGTAATCTTTAAAGGTAGCCTATTGTTCAATTACACTTTTGCCTGCCAATCTTTGATTCCAATTTACCCAGGCCAGATCAATTCTCAACCTAGTGAAATTGGCCTTCCTCCAACTATGTATTTTTACTCTAGATTGCTCCCTATTCTTTTCCATAGCTAATCTAAACCTTATCATACTGTGATCACTGTTTCCTAAATTATCCCCTACTGACACTTGCTCTACTTGACCCACCTCATTCCCCAGAACTAGATCCAGCAATGCCTCCTTCCTCGTTAGGCCAGAAATGTACTGATCAAGAAAGTTCTTCTGAACACACTTCAGAAATTCTTCCTTATCTCTGCCCTTTACACTATTACTATCCCAGTCTATATTAGGATAATTGAAGTCCCCCATTATCACTACTCTATAGTTCCTGCACCTCTGTAACTTCCCTGCAAAATTACTCCTCTATATCCTTCCCACTAGTTGGTGGCCTATAGAATACGCCAATAGTGTAATGGCACCTCTATTATTTCTCAACTCTAACCAAATATATTCTGTCCTTGACCCTCTGGGACATCCTCTCTCTCCAGCACTGTAATATTCTCCTTAATCAATACTGCGATCCCACCTCCTTTCTTTCCTTCCCTATCTTTCCTGAACACCTTATATCCAGGAATATTTAGTACCCAATCCTGCCATTTTTTGAGCCAGGTCTCCGTTATCACCACAACGTCATAGTCCCATGTGGCTATTTACGCCCGCAGTTCACCAACCTTATTTACTACACTTTGTGCATTCACACATATACACTGTAAACCTATCTTAGACCGTCTTGTATTCTCTCTTAGTCTGACCCCTCCTAATACCGTACTAATTCTTACTCTAGTGCTATCTGTCTCTTCCCATCCTTTGTGCATCCTTTCCAATGCCTGGTGCCCATCCCCCTGCCAAATTAGTTTAAACCCTCCCCAACAGCACCAGCAACCCCCCCCCCCCCATGAGGTAATTGGTTCCAGCCCTGTTGAGGTGCAACTCGTCCGGCCTGTACAGGTCCCACCTCCCCAAGAACCGATCCCAATGTCCCAGGAATCTAAAGCCCTCCCTTCTTCACCATCTCTCCAGCCACACATTCATCTGCTCTATCCTCCTATTTCTATACTCACTAGCTCGTGGCAATGGGAGTGAGGGGAGTAATCCAGAGATTACTACCTATGAGGTCCTGCTTTTTAATCTCTTTCCTAGCTCCCTAAAATCTGCCTGCAGGTCCTCATCCCTTTTTCTACCTATGTCGTTGATACCGATATGGACCACGACCTCTGGCTGTTCACTCTCCCCACTCAGAAAGTTCTGCAGCCGTTCAGTGACATCCTTGACTCTGGCACCAGGGAGGCAATATACCATCCTGGAATCACGTCTGCAGTGGCAGAAATGCTTGTCTGTTCCCCGAACTATTAAATCTCCTATCACTATTGCTTTCCCGATCTTCCTCCTCCCTCCCTGTACAGCTGAGCCACCTGTGGTGCCATGGACTTGGCTCTGGCTGTACTCCCCAGAGGATAACCATCGCCCTCACCAGTATTCAGTCCTGAATACTGGTTAGAGAGTGAGATGCACTCAGGGGACTCTTGCACTACCTGCCTGATCCTCCTTGTATGTCTGATGGTCACCCATTCCCTCTGCCTGCACTCTTACGCTGCGGGGTGACCGCCTCCTGAAACGTGCTATCCACGTAGCTCTCACCCTCACGGATGCACCACAGCAACGCCAGCTGCTGCTCAGGCTCCAGAACCTGGAGCTTGAGGTCCTCCAGCTGATGACATTTCCTGCACATGTGGTTGTCCAGGACACGGGAAGCATCATGGAATTCCCACAGGGCACAAGATGTGCATTCCCTGGGACCGAGGTGCCCTGCCATGCCTCTACTTAATAGACTATTAAGTAACTTAACAGAAATAAACTTAAGACTTAAAAAAAATCACCAGCTACTCACCAATCAGCTCCTTCCCTTATGCTGACATCATTTATGCCGTTTCCTGACACTTGCGCTCCCTCCGGGCTCTGGGCTCTCACGCCTACCTTTATCTGCAGCCGCTCCTCTTACTCTCCCGCAGTTCCAGTCTTGTGTCTATTAACTTAGAGACCTTGGGTTCTGTGGCTCCACACCTCCTTTACAATCAGACATCTCACCTGCCTTCCTCCTCTCCACTGAATTCCTGCGCTCACCAAATTCCTCCACTCTGCTTGCGATTCACTCTGTTTGCATTCTCCCAGCTCTGCCTCCAAGTTCTGTGCTTAAGCTCTGAATTAGGAGCAGGAGTAGGCCATACGGCCTCTCAAGCCTGCTCCGCCATTCAATAAGATCATGGCCAATCTTCGACCTCACTAAGAGATTTTGTCTGCTAATAAACAGAAAAAGATACACGTTCCACAATTATTCCATAATTCCCTAGATTTTAGCACGGTCTCCGTGGATTGGAAGGTAGCAAATGTAACCCTGCTTTTCAAAAAAGGAGCGAAAGAGAAAACAGGGAACTATAGGCCAGTTAGCCTGACATCAGTAGCAGGGAAAATGCTAGGATCTATTACTAGGGACTTGGTAACAGGGCACTTAGAAAATCAAAACACGATTAGGGATTAGGTGGAGGCAACAAGCTTTTATGAAAGCAAAATCGTTTGACAAATCTATTGGTGTTTTTGAGGGTGTAACTGACAGGGTAGATAAGGGGGAACTAGTAGATGTAGTATATTTGGATTTTCAGAAGACATCCAATAAGGTGCCACACAAGAGGTAGCTACACAAGATTAAGGCTCATAGGTTTGGGGTAATATATTAGCACGGATTGAGGATTGGTTAACGGACAGAAAACAGAGAGTAGGAATAAACAGGTCATTTTCAGGTTGGCAGGTTGTAACTAATGGGAGTGCCGCAAGGATCGGTGCTTGGGCCTCAGCTATTTACAATTTATATTAATGGCTTAGATGAGGGGACCGAGTGTAATATATCCAAGTTTGCTGATGATACAAAGCTAGGTGGGAAAGTAAGCTGTAAGGAGGACGCAAAGAGGCTGCAAAGGGATATAGACCGGTTAAGTGATTGGGCAAGAAGGTGGCAGATTGAGTATAATGTGGGAAAGAGTGAAATTATAAACTTTGGTAGGAAGAATAGAAAAGCAAAATATTTTTTAAAAGATGAGAGACTAGTAAATGTTGGTATTCAGAGGAATTTGGATGTTCTTGTACACAAATCACAGAAAGTTAACATGCAGGTATAGTAGGCAATTAGGAAAGCAAATGGTATGTTAGTCTTTATTATAAGGGGGTTGGAGTATAAAAGTAAGGAAGTCTTGCTGCAATTATATAGGGCTTTGGTGAAATCACACCTGGAGTACTGTGTACAGTTTTGGTCTTCTTACCTAAGGAAGGATATACTTGTCTTAGAGGGAGTGAAACAAAGGTTCACTAGATTGATTCCTGGGATGAGAGAGTTATCCTATGAGGAGAGATTGAGTAGAATGGGTCTATATTCTTTGAAGTTTAGAAGAATGAGAGGTGATCTCATTGAAAAGTGTAAAATTCTTAGTGACCTTGACTGGGTAGATGCTGGAGAGTCTAGAACTAGGGGTCACAGTCTAAGGATAAGCAGTTGGCCATTTAGGTGAGGAGATGAGGAGAAATTTCTTCACTCACAGGGTTGTGAATCTTTGAAATTCTCTATACCAGAGAGCTGTAGATGCTCAGTCATTCAGTATATTCAAGACTGAGATCAATAGATTTTGGGGCACTAAGGGAATCAAGGGACATGGGGATAGGGCGGGAAAGTAGAGTTGATGTAGAAGATCAGCCATGATCTTACAGGATAGCGGAATAGGCTTGAGGGGCCATATGGCCTACTCCCGCTCTTATTTCTTATGTTCTACATGTTTCTATCTGTTCTATGTTTACCAATAGTGATCACATCTGTTCCCTTTCTTTCTATCTTGCTGACTTTGACTTATGAGAACAGATTTTCCTATCAATGTGCTTGGACATAAAGAATCATCTGAGCAGAGCACATAGAAGGAAGATTGCATGTTCATAACATCGCCTGCCTGATTATCTGTTCATTTAAAAAACTGATTACAGTCAAATGGTTAACTTTGGTTATAATCAGGTTAATTTACATAAAAGCATTACTTTTTTATTCATTCCTGGGATGCGAGCGTCACTAGCAAGGCCAGCATTTATTGCCCATCCCTAATTGCCCTTGAGAAGGTGGTGGTGAGCCGCCGCCTTGAACTGCTGCAAAGGTACACAGTGCTGACTAGGCCATTTCAGAGGGCAGACCAGGTAAGGACAGCAGATTTCCTTCTACGAAAGGGCATTAATGAACCAGTTGGGTTTTTACAACAATCTGGTAGTTTCATGGTCACCATTACTGATACTAGCTTTATCAGATTTATTTAATTGAATTGAAATTCCCCCAGCTATCCCTGGTGGGATTTGAACTCACATCTCCAGATCAATAGTCCAAGCCTCTGGATTACTAGTCCAGTAACATAACCACTATGCTACCGTACCTTACTATTTGTCTCTTCATAATGATAGATCTATGATAAACAAATCTTATGCAAATAGGGATTTATTTTTGAAATGTAAATGTAAATAGGACAGTGTGAATGTGTCTTTTTTTCTGCTTCGCAGCTTGGCATGTTTTCTGAAGTGACAGTTAATAGCTTTTATTTAAAACTTTAGCTGAAAATCTACTCAAATTCAGTGTCCAGTTTGAATTAGTCATTTTCAAAAAGTAAAAATTTGATTTTTAATAGATTGTTTATCATTTAAACATAAACAAAAGCTGTCACAGGTGCCGTGAGTCTCTGGTTTTCTGCCTTTCTCACACAGACACACGCACACATAGGTGAAATTTATTTCAAAAAGCACTTTGAGTGATTATAATTGATTCACCGATTTTGATCTGTACCAGGCAAGTCCACTGTACTCCAGGGTACTGTTGATGATTGATCTAGCGCATTAATAGAACCTGGATAGGGTAGACTTCCTCTGTGGGTTTGGATTCTTTTAGAGTCATAGAGTCAGAGTCATAACAGCACAGAAGGAGGCCATTCGGCCTATCGAGTCCGTGCCGGCTCTCTGTGGAGTAATCCAGTCAGTCCCATTCCCCCGCTCTATCCCCGTAACCCTGCAAGTTTATTTCCCTCAAGTGCCTATCTAGTCTCCCTTTGAAAACATTGAGTGTCTCCGCTTCCACCACTTCCGTCAGCAGCGAGTTCCAGCTCACCACTCACTGCATAAAAAAGTTTCCCCTCACATTCCCCCCCTGCATCTCTTTCCCAAAAGCTTAAATCTGTGTCCCCTAGTCCTTGCACCATCAACTAGTGGGAACAGCCTTTCCCCATCTAGCCTATCCAAACCCATCATAATCTTGTACACCTCTATCAAATCACCCCGCAACCTCCTTTGCTCTAATGAAAACAAATCCAGCTTCTCCAACCTGTCCTTGCAGTTAAGATCCCCCATCCCCGGAACCATTCTGGCAAATCTCCTCTGCACCCTTTCAAGTGTCTTCACATCCTTCCTAAAGTGTGGTGACCAGAAATGGAAGCAATACTCCAGTTGTGGCCTAACCAACGCTTTATAAAGGTTCAGCATAACTTCTCTACTTTTGTACTCAATACCTCTACTTTTGTACTCAATTAATGAGTTTTAGATATGTAGGGGTATAATGGTCCTTGTTTGACAAGCAACGAGAAGTTTACAAGTGCATCATACTGATAAGCTGTGTGCCTGTAGCTGGTTAAACTCCAGCAGTACCTCTGTATACAATTGTGGGAGTCTAAGCTTGAGCTCTGGCACGCTATGCCTATGTTTTCTGGACTTAGGTAAGTGCAGTGGCCCCTGTGGGGAGGGATTTTGCACCCCATATTGAGCATCCAGGAATTCTACATGTGTAGATGTCTCTAGTTTGGTTTGGAGATTTGGTGATGGATTTTTCCATACGTCAGGCCCAGTTGATCAAAATATAAATTACTGAAAGAACAAGATAATGGGTAAATGGATGCTGGGCGTCCTCATGCAGCTCATCAGCAAATCAAAACTGGATTTTATGCTGCTGCATCTCTGGCAGCAGCCCTTTGTTAGGTTCTGGAAGAGGCTCAGAGGGTGATCAGAAGGGAGCTAGGCAACTGGGAGGGAGAGGAAACCATCGGGAAGTGATCGGGAGGGGGCCAAGTGGGAGCCAGCAACAGGCTTTGGTATTTCAACAAAGCTACCTTTTTGGTGGCAGCCACCAGTGGTCTCTTTAAGGATCACTGGTTTGGCCACATGTGGACCACATTTTCCTGAATGCAGCTGGCCCAATTTTGGGAAGGAGTCTCAAACAGGCATTAGGCCTCTTGTTTGCATATTTTTTTAATTTATTCATTCGTGGGATGTGGGCGTCACTGGCAAGGCCAGCATTTCTTGCCCATCCCTAATTGCCCTTGAGAAGACAGTGGTGCGCCACGTTCGTCAACCACTGCAGTCCGTGTGGTGAAGGTACTCCTGTAGTGCTGTTAGGGAGGGAGTTCCAGGATTTTGACCCAGCGATGATGAAGAAATGGCAATATATTTGCAAGTCACGACGATGTGTTACTTGGAGGGAAACTTGGAGGTGATGGTGTTCCCTTGCGCCTGCTGCCCTTGTCCTTCTAGGTGGTAGAGGTCACAGGTTTGGGAGATACTGTCGGAGAAGCCTTGGCAAGTTGCTGCAGTGCATCTTGTAGATGGTACACACTGCAGCCACGGTACGCCGGTGATGGAGAGAGTGAATGTTGAAGGTGGATGGGGTGCCAATCAAGCGGGCTGCTTTTTCCTGGATGGTGTTGAGCTTCTTGAGTGTTGTTGGAGCTGCACTCATCCAGGCAAGTGGAGAGTATTCCATCACACTCCTGACTTGTGCCTTGCAGATGGTGCAAAGGCTTTGTGGAGTCAGGAGGTAAGTCCTAAATACCCAGCCCCTGACCTGCTCTTGTAGCCACAGTATTTCTGTGGCTGGTCTGGTTAAGTTTCTGGTCAATAGTGACCCCCCAGGATGTCCATGTTGGGGGATTTGGCGATGGTAATGCCGTTGAATGTCAAGGGGCAGTGGTTAGAGTCTCTTTTGTTGGAGATAGTCATTGCCTGGCACTTCTGTGGCACGAAATTTACTTGCCACTTATCAGCCCAAGCCTGAATGTCATCCAGGTCTTGCTGCATACGGGCACGGACTGCTTCATTATCTGAGGAGTAGCGAATGGAAGTGAACACTGTGCAATCATCAGCGAACATCCCCACTTCTGACTCTTATGAAGGAAAGGTCATTGATAAATCAGCTGAAGATGGTTGAGCCTAGGACACTGCCCTGAGGAACCCCTGGAGGGATGTCCTGGGGCTGAGATGATTGGCCTCCAACAACCACAGCCATCTTCCTTTGTGCTAGGTATGACTCCAGTCAGTGGAAAGTTTTCCCCGATCCCCATTGACTTCAATTTTACTAGGGCTCCTTGATGCCACACTCGGTCAAATGCTGCCTTGATGTCAAAGGCATTTACTCTCACCTCACCTCTGGAATTCAGTTCTTTTGTCCATGTTTGGGCCAAGGCTGTAATGAGGTCTGGAGCCGAGTAATCCTGGCAGAACCCAAACTGAGCATCAGTGAGCAGGTTATTGGTAAGTGCCGCTTGATAGCACTGTCGCTGACACCCTCCATCATTTTGCAGATGATTGAGAGTAGACTGATGGGGTGGTAATTGGCCAGATTGGATTTGTCCTGCTTTTTTTGGTGGACAGGACATACCTGGGTAATTTTCCACATTGTCAGGTAGATGCCAGTATTGTAGCTATACTGAACAGCTTGGCTAGAGGCGCGGCTAGTTCTGGAGCACAAGTCTTCAGCATGACAACCGGGATGTTGTTGGGGCCCATAGCTTTTGTTGTATCCAGTGCACTCAGCCGTTTCCTGATATCACGCAGAGTGAATCGAATTAGCTGAAGACTGACTTCTGTGATGGTGGGGATCTCAAGAGGCGTCCAAGATGGATCATCCACTCGGCACTTCTGGCTGAATTTGGTTGCGAATGCTTCAGCCTTGACTTTTGCACTCGCGTGCACAGCTCCGTCATCATTGAAGATGGGGATGTTCATGGAGCCTCCTCCTCCCATTAGTTGTTTAATTGTCCACCACCATTCACGACTGGACGTGGCAGGACTGCAGAGCTTTGATCTGATGCGTTGTTTGTTGGATCGCTTTGCTCTGTCTATAGCATGTTGTTTCCGCTGTTTCGCATATATGCAGTCCTCTATTGTAAATTCACCAATTTGGCACTTCATTTTTAGGTACGCCTGATGCTGCTCTTGGCATGCTCTTCTACACTCCTCATTGAACCAGGGTTGGTCCCCTGGCTTGATGGTAATGGTAGTGTGAGGGATATGCCAGGCCATGAGGTTACAGATTGTGGTGAAATACAATTCTGCTGCTGCTGATGGCCCACAGCGCCTCATGAATGCCCAGTTTTGAGCTGCTAGATCTGTTCTGAATCTATCCCATTTAGCACACTGGTAGTGCCACACAACACAATGGAGGGTGTCCTCAGTGTGAAGTCTCTACAAGGGCTGTGCAGTGGTCACTCCTACCAATACTGTCATAGATAGATGCATCTGCGACAGGTAGATTGGTGAGGACGAGGTCAAGTAAGTTTTCCCCTTGTGCCAGTTCTCTCACCACCTGCCACAGGCCCAGTCTGGCAGCTATGAACTGCAGGACTTTGCCAGCTTGGTCTGTAGTTACCAAGCCACTCTTGGTGATGGACATTGAAGTCCCCCACCCAGAATACGTTCTGTGCCCTTGCTACCCTCAGTGCTTCTTCCAAGTGGTGTTCAACATGGAGTACTGATTCATCAGCTGAGGGAGGGCCAGAAGTGGCAATCAGCTGGAGGTTTCCTTGCCCATGTTTGACCCGCTGCCATAAGACTTCAATGTTGAGGACTCCCAGGGCCACTCCCTCCCGACTGTACACCACTGTGCCACCACCTCTGGTGTGTCTGTCCTGCCGGTGGGACAAGAAATACCCAGAGATGGTGATGGAGGAGTCTGGGACATTGGCTGAAAGGTATGATTCTGTGAGTATGATTGTGTCAGGCTGTTGCTTGACTAGTCTGTGGGACAGCTCTCCCAATTTTGGCACAAGTCCCCAGATGTTAGTGAGGAGGACTTTGCAGGGTTGACTGGGCTGGGTATGCCACTGTCATGTCCGGTGCCTAGGTCGATGCCAGGTGGTCCGTCCGCTTTTCTTATTAGTAGCGCGTTGGTACAACTGAGTGGCTTGCTAGTGTAAGATTATTTTCGAATGCTTGCTTTACTATCTTATAATCATTACTATCTTATCATTAATAGATCTATAATCATGTGTAAGGATTAAATGTAGAAGTTTGTAATCATCAACTGCATGCAAATATAACCTGAATTATGTACAACATAAAACCCTTTTTCTTATGCTTAAAAGTCTGAGTGAGCTGTAACCAGACAACCTGGGGTGAGAAAGAGGATTGCTATAGTCAAATAGTGAGGCTGTGGGTGAGGTTGGATTAGCCAACAGTAAGGATGAGACACAGAGTAGTTAGCCTAGAAAAGTGTCAGGTGCGGCTGCCACTGTGTGGAATGTTATAACATCCGCAGTAAATAAAAACAAAGACCAACAGCAGCGGCCGTATCTCAACCCATAGAAACATATTCCTTTTGCATTGCCATAACTATCCCACATAGGAGTCTTGATGGTCAAAAACAATTGATGTAAGTGTCATCAGACCAAAAACCTGCGTAAGCCAGGGGGCTACAAACGGGGCAGCTTTATGATTGGATTTCGGGTTTGGGTGTCAGCCAGTGATTGGTTCAGAAGGACTCTATAGGTTTTGAATGAGTGTAAGGGTACAAGGGGGTCTTAACAGCTACAAATTGTAGAAGATTCCAGGAGATGATGATTACAGGATGAATCAAAGAGATACCCAGGAGACGAGGAGAGATGAGGGACAAGAGACACAGGGTGCAGCCTATTCACAATTGGCTTCTACCCAGAATATAAGTAGTAATATAAGTCCAAATTATACTCTGCAAACTGCTGCTCAAATACTGTCATGTATTAAGTCTTGCTAGTGCAATACGGGTCAACCTTGAATCATTTGGAACCAGGGTCCCTCTGGCATCTTATACTAGGCCATTTTAGAGGGAAGCTAAGGGTCGAATCACATATAGGCCAGACCAGGTAAGGATGGCAATTTCCTTCCCTAAAGGACATCAGTGAACCAAATGGGTTTTTAACAACAGTCACCATTGCTGATACTAGCTTTTTATTCTTGATTTATTTAATTAACTGAACTTAAATTCCCCAGCGGCCATGGTAGTATTTGAACTCACGTCTCTGGGTCATTAGTCCAGGCCTCTGGATTACTAGTCCAGTAACAAATCCATTTTGCTACCGAACCCGCCACATGCAAAGGATCTTGCACATGGACGCCTAATTTTCTCCATTTACTAATAGGGCAGGCGGCACACATCCAGCGTGGAACGTTTGCACACAGGACACCCGCCCTATTGGACTCTGGCGTTGGTTATATGCCTGTAAAATGGATGCAGCATCAAGCAATTTCTAGGCCACTGTCTCTGGTCTTCCGTTAAAACTAGCAAAACAGCAGCAGTTGCCATAGACCGAGCGCCCTTGCTGCCTTCTCAGTAGAACAGGTTAAAATTATGCAGTCAGCTCCAGGGCAGGTAGGTAACCTCGGCAATTTTAGCTGACCACTCACCCAGTTTCCACCGCTTTCAATAAGAAGTGAATTACTGCAGTAACTAACTGCGCACAGAATTTATTACAATGAGTAGAATTATTCAGTAAGCTAGTTCCTCTTGTCAGATCAGTCATTTTTCCTCAGTGACAATTTTTATACTTGGATCCAAGTTACTACAAATCTCATTATTAAAAGCCTGATTTAAATATACTCCAGAAAAATCATCATAAGGGCAATAGGCCTCTGGTGAGATATTTTTGCCCATTTTAGCATCTTGCGACTGGAAATGAATGGAAATTATTAAAATTCAAAGGTTAATAAAACCAAAATAAAGCAGAAATATTTAGCTTTGTCCCAGATTCGATTCCCAGTCGGCGTTGAGTTAGCTGATCTCAGCAGAGGTAGCAGTAGGGATGCTGTTTGGTAGGGCAAAACTGGCAGGGCTCCTGTGCTTGATTATTAATTAGCAATCCCTGCTAGGCAGGATCAGGCTTGGCTGTCATGACCCCTGCAGTCAAACAACCTCGGCAGTCATACCTTACACATGAATAATAGCCACTTAGGTGAGATACTAGATGTTGAATGGTAACTGTACCTAAATGTGGGAGTCAACGTGTTCAGGAGGGGAATAACATTTTCAGATTTAAATCAGGCTCAAAGAAAGATTTGCATATCTTAAAACATTAAAAAAAGAGGGCTTTTGCTTCTCCCAAGAGAATACATGAGGTGGGGGAGGGGGAAAGAAAATGGTAGAAAGGGTTGATGATGCACCATGTCTGGCTGGGTTAAGCTAGATGTAGCAGATGGTCTTTTTCAAATGTTTGTATCTTTAGCAATATGGAAAGGAAGTTTTACTCAATATTTCCCCCAGCCGCCTAACAATATAAAGCAGCAATGAGAGATAAAAGTTCAAATGATTTTGAAAGTGATCTCAAGTTTCCAGTTTAATTTACATTTATTGAACAGGATGACAAATATTGGCAACAAGCTTGCTATGCAATGCACGTGGACCAATTTTTTTAAAAAAATTTTTATTTTTTTAAAAAAATTATCAGGAACTGGGTAGTCTCCATATTTCAAAGACATTCGCCACATACCATAGAAACTCGCTTGAAACAGTTCTTGTCATGTAATGGTGACATCAGTTTAAGGCACATGTAACATTACAACATTAGAACAAGTCCATCAAGAGGAAGGCCGTGCAGGCAATCAGTGCATTTTAACTAAATTCTCAAAAAGAAAAAAAATATAGAAGCGCGACTGAATTCTACAGATTCCCTTACAAGGGGCCAAGGGGAAAGACAAGGTTGAGTCTGTGGTGTAGAGGATGCCTCTATGTGAAGGATGAATTAGACCGTGGTAAGTTGATAATGTCCATTTTTGGTTTCTCTGCATATCTTAGGAGACTATTACGAGTGCCACAAGGACAAGGCAGAGAAAGTCCCTTATGCAAGAACTGAGCTCTGGCTTGTAGGGCAGACCTTCCAAAATGAGTATGTTCTGTTCGATTCAAACAAAACTTATCAGAGGCAGAGCTTTATCGATACAGTTTGACCAGTCAGGAGAGAATAATTGTGGGCAAACAAAGGATCTGATAGAGCTATGCCATCCAGCAGAGTAGTACTACAAAGTGGTGGGACACAGATTCCCACTTCATTAGGTTCCTAATCACAGTTACACTGCTAAAAGGGGGGAAAAAATAAATGTGAGATGGAGTCAGTCTTAGGCACCTGTTTAGAGCAGGACTGACAAAGACCCAAGAGTAAAATTCCCCATCGCCCCTCAGCCAGAGGAGAAAATAGGATTTCAAATCCTTAAAAAAAATTTTTTTTTAAATCACACCTATAACTACAGAGTGCGCTGCTTTATTTGAACTTACTATACTCATTACTCCCATTTCATTAATACACCCAGACATCAACATGTGGTTTTATCTAGAGAGATCTAGGTTCATTGATTGAAACAAATTTTGACTTCAATGTTAGAATTTCCTCCATGAGTCATGGTTTTGTATTGTAGATTGGGCATTAAGGGAGCAAGATTCCCCAAATGTTCTCCTTTTCCCACCAGATTTATCATCCACCTCCCTAGTTGTACTTTCTTCATGGTCCCCACTCACTTTATTCAAACAACCCTTGATTGAAAACATTTATACAGGTTTCCATAGTCATCTGAATTCAGTGGTTTCTCACATATGAAAAAGTAGAACACTGGAGTTGGTGCAGCACAGCAAGTTCAGTAAGATGGCGCTGTGGGGTCCTTTGGTGAATTGAATATAGGAGAGCCATGGGAAGCAGCAGCTGCTACATCAGGGAGAGTACCTGAAGGGGACTCTTCAGCAAGCCAATTAACAGCAGCAGGAGAGCCCGCAACAAAATCAGGTAGTTCAGGATTTTACATCCTCCAGATAGCTCATAGGCACTACTGGAGTTTGGGAAGTTTGAATCAGCGGATTTTAACATGTATCTGCGGCCACTGACTTCCTAAAAAAGAATCCCACTTTCCCCAACACTGCCCCTGCCCGTAGTCTTGGGCCACCAGCAGGCCATGACTTCTCAGACTGGGGGTACACTGCATCCCTTACAGTAACATGAAGGTAGCAGTTGCTTCTAAGTCTACGATCATAATAGTTCACAATAACAGAATATTTAGAAGGACTGCAAAATATCTAGCAATATGAAACAATTAGCTTAAAATGTCTAGGTAAAAAGAATGTTAAATATTTTACAAAATGGAAGAATGAGTGCGCAATGTATACACAAAGTTTTGCAAGATATTTTTCCATTTCTCCATCCCCTCGCAAAAGATAATTAATTCACAACTAGTTGCGAGGGCTGTGCCAATTGAAATGATTACTGGGTAATACACTAAAAGTGCTACAGATGGACTAGAAATTGCAGTTTGTCCTTCCTATCCAGAAAATTGAGTTGTAAAATTCATGTGAACAATCAGGAGAGAAATCTGACCACAACTTTAGAAATAAAGTTATTTCTCAGATAAAGCTTTTTCTTGGGGCCTTCTTGAATCAAGTAATGAATATATAAACCAGCTACAGATCATCACTCAGGCAACAAAACAAAGGCTTCAGTACAGTATATTTCAATTATTGTGACTAGTTATTAAATCAAATACTGTGCACATCCAACATCCTTAACTCAGTGTCAAAAAGTAAAGAACAAAGAGGGTTTATCATCAAGTTTCTGATAGTTCTCCAGGCTTGACTTAACTTCTTTACTTATTCATGGAATCTTGATGGTGTAATTACACTCTTCTTTTACCTCTAACAGCACAAAGCTCCAAGTCTCTATTGGAAATGTTACAGAAATAAACGCCACTCCAGTCATTTTATTTGTAGAACAACCTGTCAAGACAGAATTTGGTAAATTTAAGGCAGAGATATAACTGAATGTGTGCTAAACAGTTTCCATTTTAAGAAATACATCAACATGTTGCATACACATTCAGCAACCATCATATTTCTATTTGTTTAGAAAGCTTACCAATATGATAGCTGTTCATGCTTATACATAAGTGAAGTTTTTTTGTCACATTCATTACTTTTGTGTCTTCAAGTGTACCATGGCAGGAAATACTGACAAATGTGTTTTAAATTGATTGCTGAAACACTTTACTGAGTTTAGTTGGTGGCACTGCAACTAGTTTGTGTGTGGATAAGATTCCCCACATGGCAAATACCTGATCTCATCCACAGCTGCCTGCATTTTACTTGGTACCTCTCCTAAATGAAGGACCATCAATTTACCATTGATAAACTGAACCCCATATTGGCCAGCTACAGAACAGCACTTGTAGGGACCTCAGCTAGACCAATAAAAATCTGAGTGCAATTCACCCTAGATCTCTTTCCTATATTTCCTAAAGACTCAATATCAAACGCAATTACATTCCCCTTCCTGTCACACACCATCCTGACTTGGAAATATATCATCGTTCCTTCATCGTCGCTTGGTCAAAATCCTGGAACTCCCTACCTAACAGCACTGTGGGAGTACCTTCACCCCACGGACTGCAGCAGTTCAAGGCGGCGGCTCACCACCACCTTCTCAAGGACAACTAGGGATAGGCAATAAATGCTGGCCTTGCCAACGATGCCCACATCCCATGAATGAATAAAAAAAAAACATTAAATGTTGCTTTTGTTCAGTTTTTTTCTTTTAAAAACAGTGCAAATATTTGAATTTCCCTACCTATTGTTCTGTATTTAAATCATTTTAATTTGAAATTATTACACATACACATTTTGTGTTCCTAATATTCTCCAGTTAACTCATAGTAGAAGGTAGATTACATTATAAAATAACTTCCATACTATGCGATGAATATTACTCTCCAACAAGAGTGCATTAATCTCACTGTAGAAGAGTTAAAATAGCTTCTCCAAAAATTACAAAGCAAACATATCCCTGGTGCTGGTTTTCATGTGTGGCAACTGATACCTGAAAGGGCTTGCAGAGGCTAACAGAAAAGTCAGGTAACAGAAAAGAAGGATGACAAGTAAAATAAAGAGTGTAATTCACAGACAGATATTACTAGCAATTTGTGAAGTATTATGACTTAAACATTAAAAATAAACAAGAATCTTACCAGGTAAAGAGTTCAGAGATAACCTAAAGATTTGATTTTCTGATATCAGGAAGGAACAGACTTGCACTGTACAATTTACAAATTCATTTCTGGAATTTCATCCTTAAAAAAAAAATCCTTCACAAGGGATTGACAACAAAGGTTCTGACTCCAAAGCAACCCCTTCAAGGCGTGCAACAATTATGCTGCACTTCATCTCCTTCTTCCATGTGGGAAGTTCTTGCACTCGAGAACTGGAGAGGTCATTGAAGATTTTCAGCATTTTATCCCATTTTAAATCTTACCGATTTCAGCAACTGCTTTAGACCCTACCTATGAAAACAATTAATTCACAAGGCAGTGCTCACTGCTTAGTTGGGTGTTGCGCTAAACTTGTATATATTTCAAGTTAATTAGCTTGCCCCTGGTAATAATAAAACCAAACTGCTAATTAGTTGTTGAAAGAAACTTTTCTGTTAACTGGTTCTAATCCGTCAGTAGCAATATGCATTCCTGTTTTCTCAATATCATACTTCTGCATTCACGCCAACCATTTAAATTGAGATATATTAAGAACTTGCATTTATATAGCGCCTTTTGCGACCTCAGGATGCCCCCCCAAACGCTGCACAGCCAATGAATTACATTCAAAGCGTATGTAGGGAAATGCAAGTGTTAATTTGCACACAGCCAGGTCTCACAAACAGCCATGAGATAAATGATCAATTATGCTGTTTTAATGGTGTTGGTTGAGGAATAAATGTTGGCCAGGACACCGGGATAACTCCCCTGCTATTTTTTGAAGAGTGTTACAGGAAACTCTCGATTTACTGGCACCTAAATAACCGGAAATCTGTTAACTGGCAAAATTCAGCAGTAGGTTCAGGTAAGTTTTACTTCATTAGTGGCTGTTCCTAGATCGGTGGCTGTGCAACCGGGGTTCCTGCACCTGTTGCTAAGCAACAGGGAAGCCTGGATTTGTTGCGATGTACGGAGCTCTCGTACCTTTTACTATACCTCTCTGTAATCCGGACTTTTTGATAAACCGGCACCACGCCGGTCCCGGGTAAAAAAGAGTTTCCTGTAGAAGATCTTTTACATCCACTTGACAGGACCCCAGTTTAACATCTCATCCAGCACTCCCTCAGTACAGTACTTTACTGGAATGTTAGCCAAGATTATGTGCTCAAGTTCCGGAGTGGGGCTTGAACCCACGTCTTTCTGATTCAGAGGCGAGTGCGCTACCACTGAGCCGAGGCTGGCACCTATAAGACTGAAACAGACCTGGTTTCCATTTATGGTAATTGATGAAGATACAGTATTCTGCACACTTGACAGGTCCATTTAGTGTGAAAACTAGGTCTCTGCTGAGGAATATTACACCTGGAAATGCTTCCAAATCTGTCTCCTGTAAAAGAAATATGGATTTTGCTTGAATTACTGGACTTCTGCTTGAACTTTATTGGTCACATGAAAAGTTGACTTCTCGTGAAGCATCCCATACTTAAGTTGGTCCCGGTTTTCAGTTTATTCAAATGGTATGACTCAATTTAGTGTGAAAACTAATGTCTCTGCTGAGAAATATTTTAAATCCTCTATCCAGTTCAAAATGGTTGCTGTTTCAGTCAAAGCAAAATCCGTATTTCTTTTACAAGAGGCAGAAATTTGGAAACATTTCCAGGTGTAATAATGCCTCTGCTGAGGAATTCGAAGAGGAGCAGGGGAGTTATCCTCAATGTCCTGGCCAATATTTATCCCTCAATCAACATCACTAAAACCAGATTATCTGGTCATTATCACATTGCTGTTTGTGGGAGCTTGCTGTGTGCAAATTGGCTGCCACATCTCCCACATTACAACAGTGACTACAATCCAAAAGTACTTCATTGGCTGTAAAGCGCTTTGAGACGTCCAATGGTCGTGAAAGGCGCTATATAAATGCAAGTCTTTTCTTTATTTGGTTTTGTCACAATAATTTTTAAAAATAAGTGATGCAAATACAGTATATATTTTGCCTCAAGGCAAATGCAATAGAATTTTTCCCCATGTCTTTTATTGATCATACTAAATCAGTAATACAGTACAGAACTAATGAAGAATTAATACATTTCTGAATTTTTGATTTAAAACAATTCTATATAATTACAGAATCCCTGCTTTCTTAACTAGAGACTCTACACGTGTCTGAGAAAATTATGGCTGTGCAGCAACCTAAAGATAGGTTAGGATTGACGTCACACAAGTTGGACTGACAGGAACACATACGTGCAGTATTTATATAACAGGCTCACTTTTCCCACTGGAAGATCCACATGTGCCAGATGCAATTAGTAACAGATAGCAGACTGACAAATTATTAATGCAGTAGCAATGTGATTCAAACTTGTTTTTTTCAGCTCACTGATCTCAAGCATTTTGCAGAGCATCGAAGACAGTTTCTAAATGAGTTTTGTCATCAGTGCATCTTTAATACCAGCCACAACCAGTTGTTGGATAATATTTCAGACATACAATCAATATTTGTAAAATCAACAGAGCTCAGTCTCTCAGATACGATGCTGTGGTCTTAATCAAAAGCATATCCACTTGAATATCGCAAAGTCTAAATGGTGAAAATGACTGGCACACCGTGACATAGTCCAGGCAAAGCAACATGGTAAAAAATAAATGCTTATAACAATCCCAAATTTATAACTAAAATGTTAGTAAAACATAATGAATCACCTGGTTTGAACATCAATTGTTCCACAAAAAATGTATAGAAGAAAAAAAGTGGATAGTCAAGAGAGGAATTGTGATGGCAGAGGAATGCAGTGGGTTATACCAATGTACTTTCATCTCTGCCACTCAAGTCTGAATCTAGCCTAAACGGATGGAATTAATGTCTCCTGTCTGTTGACAAAGCATCCTAAAAGATAGGAGTCTAGGCAAATTCTTAGTGGACACGAGTCCAAGATACAAAACTGTATTATTTGTCATGGGGAAGAGAAAGAAACACAAGCCAGTCATGCAGGCTGCTTTTGTGCAGCTCTGGCTGGCATCTCCAAAAGCATAATTCAGAGAGTCCAAAGAGTCTGTAACTTTTCTGCATTCTACCAAGGGATCCAAAAAGAGAATGTGAATAGAATAATTTTAAGGGAGTAACTCAGCATCACAACTACAGTACTTCTTTTGTTATTTCCTGAACCTGTAGAACAACCAAATTAATTTAGACTGAAATTTTGCAGAGGGTCAGCGGGCACGATCGGTGACAGGGTCGGATGGGCAAGTGTATTTTTTTCGCCCACAGCGGGTCGGGACCCCGCTGTGAACCCGCCAGCACGTGCCTTTCCCAATGTCGAGTCTATCAGCGCTGAGCAGACCCGACTCGCAGCGGCAGGGGACCCAATTCAGGTAATTAGCAACTTATTCAGAGCCACTAAAGAATGATTTTCAGCTTACCTTTTGCATTTGACAACTTGCCTACGCTGGTCGTGGACCACATCTGTCAAGGTGAGGTGAGAGTTCAGAGGCCATTGAATCAGCTGTGGAGTTGACAGCTTCAAATGTAAAGTAAAAGCTCCCACCTTACAGACATATCTTCCCTCAGCCACAAGTTGTTCCTCACTGCATTTCCACAACAGATTCACCATGCTGCAAGTCTTTACACAAGTCTCCATCCAGTCTGACCTCATTACCTCTCACCATTGACGGATCGCGTCGGTCATCTCTACTTCACCTGCCATCTATTCCATCAGCAGAATGCCCTTTATACTCTCACCTTGGTCCTCAGAATTCCATCACGATCAGCCCCAACACCAGCAGCACCAACCTTCTCTGCATTCAACTGATTCTGCACAGGACATCAGCACCCAACCACACTGCTGCCTGGGCTGCCATTGGATGGCCAGATTTACTTCACTTGACGCTGTACACCCTGGCTGCCACATGATGCGCCAGGTTGGCACCACCCCACAACTACACCATAAAGCATCCCTACCATGCCATTCTTTTCACACTCATCCCATTGCGGAGGGTACCGTTATGTCTCACCATTCACTGCAACTTACTAAGCCACTTCCAAAGGTGCACACAAATCTGTCCAAGAACACAGTGCTGAAAATAAAGATTTCAATGTTTGACACCGCATTAACAGAAACTTCACATGAACATTGCATAAAACACCCAAGTGCCTACCCTTGTGTGTTGTTAGTTGGTATGATTGCACTAGGATGAGGGCGAGTGTGAGGGGTGGCTAGTGAGATTGGGATGCGATAATGTAGATAGAGAGGGGGATGGGTGGAGGTGCAAGGTAAGTTGGTGTGAGTAAGAATGTGCAGGAGTAGGGTAGGGAAGGCGGATGTGATGAGAGGCACAGCAGGATGAGGTTGAGTGTGGCTTTGTACTAATGTTTTGTGATCTACTGAGATTATTGAAATGTTTGCAGCACTGCACCCAGGTCCTCCTGACAGCATCCCTGCTTGTGCCCTTCTCTGCAGTGTGCAACCAGGCTGTGTTGATCTCCTGGCGAGGTCTCTTCTGCCTATGGGAAGGGACGAGGACCTCCCTGCATGCTGTGACTCCCTCCATAAGCATATGGAGGGAGTCATGGGAGAGCCTTTGTGCAGTCACCGTCAGTGTTTGCAGCACCTCAATGCTGTAAAACACGGACAGCACAATGTCAAAATAAATTTGGACATGGTCCATTTAAGGAAACCAGCTGATGACGCGTCATCAAATGACATCACCAGACCCGCTTCCTTTAATTGGCCGGGAAACGCGCTGGGCAGGCTTAACAAGCCCAATCAAGGGAAATTCATTTCAGCGTGGGATGAAGCCAGCAGTGGGGTTGGGACTCACCACCGACAACGCCCGCCACGGACCCACCGAGGTCAGCAAAATCGCGGCCATAGAGTTCGTGCTGAATAGGTTAATGACAAATTTTCTACTAATGTTAATTTAAGTCTCCAAATCATCAACGTCTCTCAGCCAGCACTCACGGTTCAGAAAAGACTAAGTGATAAAAGCAATTGGAAGCAAGAGGGAAAGAAAGATTGGAATGAGAGAGGACGAGAGACAGAATATTTTTTTAATTTTACATTTTTTAAATCTCTAAGAACGATTTACTACCTGTAGGAACGAGACTTCAGTTTCAATTGTTCCCTTTCTGGGCTGGGGAGGTTGAGTGGCATTGCAGGAACATAAATCTGGTCATTAAAAAGATACTTGCGATGTTAGGTTGTAGCCCTCACTTTCTGCGGCAAGTTGAATTGGCAATTAATGTGCAAATGCAGCAATTTCTTGAAACACACGGGGAAGTTGATAGCAAGTTGCCATTTTCCCGAGGCTAATGGTGGAGAGGCACAAATCATCCAGCAACTTGTGGCGATTTGCAATTCACGGGGTATCTCTTCCTCGCCACAAGTTGCTGGACGATTTACATAAGAACTAGGAGCAGACCATATGGCCCCTCAAGTCTGCTCCGCAATTCAATAAGATCATGGCTGATCTTCGACTTCAAATCCACCCCACCCGTTCTCCATATCCCTTGATTCCCCTAAAGTCCAAAATCTATCTATCTCAGCCTTGAATATACTCAAAGACTCAGCATCCAAAGCCCTTTGGGGTAGAGAATTCCAAAGACTTACAATTCTGAGTGAAGAAATTCCTCCTCATCTGTGTCTTAAATGGTTGACTCCTTATCCTGAGGCTATGCCCCAAAGTTCTAGGCTCTCCAGCCAGGGGAAACAACCTCTCGGCATCTACCCTGTCAACCTCCCTCAGAATCTTATATGTTTCAATGAGATTACCCCTCATTCTTCTAAACTCAAGTGTATCGGCCCAATCTACTCAATCTCTCCTCATAGGACAGCCCTCTCATCCCAGGAATCAATCTAGTGAACCTTCGTTGCATCGCCTCGAAGGCAAGTATATCCTTCCTCAGATAAGTCGACAAAAAAATGTGCACAGTACTCCAGGTGTGGTCTCACCAAAGGCCTGTACAATTGTAGCAAAACTTCCTTACTCTTGTACTCCAACCACCCAGCAATAAAGACCAACATGCCATTTGCCTTCCTAATTGTTTGCTGTACCTGCATGCTAACTGTGTGCTTCCTGTACGAGGACATCTAAATCTCTGAACACCAACATTAAATAGTTTTTCACTATCTAAAAAAATATTTTGTTTTTCTATTCTTCCTACCAATGTGAATAATCTCACATTTCCCCACGTTATACTCCATCTGCCACCTTATTGCTCACTCACTTAACCTGTCTCTATCCCTTTGCAGGCTCTTTGTGTCCTCCTCACAGCTTACTTTCCCACCTAGCTTTGTATCATTAGCAAACTTGGATACATTACACTTGGTCCCTTCATCCAAGTCATTAATATAAGTCGTAAATAGCTGAGGCCCCAGCACTGATCCTTGCGGCAACCCACTAGTTACAGCCTGCCAACCTGAAAATGACCCGTTTACCCCGCGCTGTTTTCTGTCCGTTAACAAATCCTCTATCCATGCAAATAAATTACTGCCAACCCCATGAGCCTTTATCTTGCATAACAACCTTTAATGTGGCACCTTATCAAATGCCTTTTGGAAATTCAAATATACTACATCCACTGGTTCCCCTTTATCTAACCTAAATTACATCCTCAAAAAAACTATTTCCCTTTCATAAAACCATGCTGACACTGCCTAAATCATATGATTTTCTAAATGCCGTTACCACTTCGTTAATAATGGATTCCAGCATTTTCCCCGACAACTGTAGTCAGGCTAACTGGCCTATAGCTCCCAGTTTTCTCTCTCCCTCCTTTCTTGAATAGCTGGGTTACATTTGCTATCTTCAAATCCACTGGGAGCGTTCTAAAATCTAGGGAATTTTGGAAGATCACAACCAATGCATCCACTATCTCTGCAGCCACCTCTTTTTGAACTCTAGGATGTAGGCCATCAGATCCAGGGGATTTGTCGGCTTTCAGTTCCATTAGTTTCTGAAGTACTTTTTCCCCTACTGATATTAATTACTTTAAGTTCCTCACTCTCATTAGCCCCTTGGTTCCCCACTATATTTGGTAGGCTTTTTGTGTCTTCTAATGTGAAGGCAGACACAAAATATTTGTTTAAAGTCTCCACCATTTTATTATTCCCCATTATAATTTCTCCTGTCTCAGCCTCTAAGGGACCAACGCTTATTTTTACACAATAATGGTGTGTACATTAAAATCACTTATTTAGGCAGTAAAATCTGGGCCAATATATTTTACAGCAATTTAGTTTAGTTAGCTCCCAATAGAAAATAATTTGCTAAATTTTCATTAATTTTTCTATATACAGCTCTTTTGTCTTTTTTTCCCCTTCACCAACTACAGAAGTAGCTGGTTTAACAGACACTCTTGGAAGTTTTGAGATTATAGTCAGACTCTTGCCTCTTCAAAAGCCCAAGACAGACTCACTGATTTGAATGGGGTAGGCTGATAAGTATCTTCAAAACAGTGACTGGGTGAGGCTGATTTTTAACCAATTCTCATAGTATATAATGGAAAGGCTAAATTGCTTCATTTTTGTTACACAGGCCTCAGAGGTGGCATCAGTTCCAATCTGAATCCTAATCTACATTAAAGAGCCATTCACCGATAGGGTCGTGGCTTCATGATAAAATTGACACATCTAAACTGGAGAAATTACCTTGCATTCTAAGAATTTTAGATAGGGCTCTTAAACATAATTGAGACTTCGAACAAAGCTATTGTAAAGAATGTTTCTGTGAATACTCCAGAGAGTCACTTGTAGTTATATACTAGAATGGTGAAGGAAAAGGAAAACTTTGCAAATTTTTCCATAGTACTTCATTTAAAAAGATATAATTTAAACCATGAGAATTTTTGCCATGGTTATAGTCTGAATGATAATATGCATTCAAGAAAGCTAGGATGATAAGAATATTTGCCACAAAGTTAGTTATTTCAACAGATAGCTCCTCTAGTCTTTACATAGTCAAGGTTTTCAAAAGCACAATATTTCTTACAAACTTTTTAGATGAAGATTCAGCATTCAACTTCTTTGAATAGTAACAGTACAGCTTATGTCAAAGCACATGCCACCTTTGCATGCTATCAGATACTTCAAACCAATATTTTCAGATATTACTGATTTGGAATCAACAAACCGATATGGACACTACCTGATGTATATTGTTATTGTATTTGAAATTAAGACACGACATATTTTAACAGTACTTATACACGATGTTCTCTTCGATTTGCTTCTTTTAGTTCTATAAACAGCCTTTCTTGATTTCATTTTTCCACAACTGACAAAAAGCTCTCTATTAACTGGTCTCCTATCTTTTCAGATGTTGATGGAACATGGTGTATTTTCTACATTTTTCTTTTATTGTTTCCAATCATTTTGTAGTAGGCAACTGTGAGGCAAATTTCAGAAAACTGCTGTAGAAATCAGTTTGGTAGTTTCTTCAAATGATTAAAAGGATAAAATTACAATGCAGGTTAATAAAATGGCCAATAAAAATCTTTTCATAACCCAGAAAACTTTGCCAAATAAATTTTAAAATTAAAATCGGTTACTGTGGAGAAGGCCCCACCCTTCCTGATGATGCACTTTTTGGGCTCCAACCAATGTCGCCCCCCCCCCCACAAACCAGCTGACAAGATTTTCAGGCCTGCTCCCTCAAGTCTTTTCACACTCCTCTCCACAGCTCCTCCATCCCAGTCTCCTCTGACCCTCGCCCATTCCTCCGTTCCGCACCCCAAACACACAAAAGTTTTGAGATACAAGTAAAACTTCAGAAGATGTTCCTAAACATTTGGAAATAACTCAATAAAAATCCCTAGTACTTAGTGTTATGTATTTAAAGAAGTTTTTGACCTAAACGATTACCATATACAAGTTTACCCAACACTGTACTTGGAGAAGCCAACATCAATTCCATAATGTGCAATATAGTCCCCACCATTTAACTTCCACGTTTAAAACAGGCAGTCGCTTATATCGGCCAAAAAGCGATAACCATTAGCCATTTGCATGAAAGTCAATTTCAAAGTCGCCGGTTATAGCGTCTTTGCTAAGTTTATTTCAGGCAGAAATAAACAGAATCGATCAGTTTCCAGAATCAAGCCTGTGATATTGTACGAGTGAAGTACACATGAAAAACTGATGCATGTTTTTCTAAAATATATTTATATTTAACAAAAACACTTCATGCACAATAATCCCAGTAGCCAAAATTTAGTGCCCTAATTAAGTGTTCGGGTTGTTTAAATGAATGACAAGTCCCGCTCTCCGATCCTCCAGTTTCTTGATGACCGTGGCCAGGGTGAGGTAGGCGCTACAGAGCCTGGGGGTGCTTGGTCAGGTCAAAGGTCCGGCAGTAAGGAGGTTCATTCAGGTAGAGATTCAGAAAGCGGTGGCTGCTGATGAGTGACAACAACATTCTTGTCATTATAGTGCGTGTATGCTCAGTGGGAATTCCTGATCCTGCCCACAAAATGCAGCATAATTCAAACCCACAGAAGAGCAGCAGCAACAAAGAGCCAAGAGTCCCAGTGAGACAAAAATCAGGAAAAACAGAATGAATTTTGGGAGAAGTGGTATTTTCCTGGATTCCACAATAAAAACATATCCACAGTTTTACCACATTATACTGGCCATCACGTATAATGAGAAAATCGCGTTTGCACGAATGCGTCTGCTATAAGCGGGGGGGGGGGGGGGGGGGGGGGGGAGAGGATTTCATCAATATTTACTAATTTTTCTATAATTAAAAATTCAGATAACAGAAAAATAACTAATTTAATAGCATACACCAACAGAAAAACTGTCTAGTTTTGAAAACAATTACTAAGTAACCCCTTAAGGCGATAGAGGGTTTTAAAAAAAAAATTAAAAAGAGCAGCTAGAGTTGTTCTCTGTAGTGCTATCCAATGGTCATCACTGGAAAGATTGCAAGTATGGCCACTGGCCAAGAATAAAATTGGGCCCAGTTGTGCTGCATCTCCTCCCTTGGAAATACAGCTTGCCAACATTTGCTACTAGATTCACATAAAAATGGCGAGAGGTATTAGATCTGTTGGTGCCTGTGTACCTCGACTTCAACATGAGTTGCCACCTTCAGAATATCAGCAAGTTGAAGAAAAATTCAAGAATTATTAGGCAGCATATAGATACAGACTCAAATACATAAAAACTACCTTATTTGCTGCCTCCAGAGAGTGAATTAGGGTTTGCAGCTCTTCTTTATCCATCTCAATGGAAACAGGCTTCAGTCCTCCATTTTCCCTAACATCAAGGTCAAGGTTCAGCAGTGGTGTTTGAAGAAAAGCAATCTTATCACTTGACAGAGGTAACTGTAATAAAAAAATTCTAGGTGAACTTTGTAACTTCAAGTTTAAACCTCCCCTTTGGTTCTAGTCAATGGATTGAATCTAGAATACAGTTTGCATATTGTCCATGTACTCATGAAAGAAAACCAGTTGACTTCCCATGTTCTGCTTCCTGTACAAAATGTCCAAAACACTTCATACAGTATGCATGCATCGGTACTCAAGCTACTTACCAGTATAATTAATTGACTATTTAAATAGAGTTCCAGCAGTCTAAAAGAACAAATGGAATACAATTCCTTGTGAAAATGGAACAAAGAAGCACTATATTAGACTATTCACTTATATAACTGTAACTAGATTATACCAACTTACAAAATGGGAAGTGTCTTGTATTTGTTTTGCTACTTAATAAAACAAGCAGCTTTACTATCATGTTAGTGTTAAAGTACACATTAGTTTAAGATTTAAAAATTGAATAAGAAAAAACAAAGAAGTTGCTTTTGATTTTATTACAGTCCACTTAAGCTACTTGTGAATGAAAAATCACTCTGAAGCATACAGGAGGGCGGGTATCACTACTGCTCTGTAGACCATGAGCTTGGTGCTGGGTTTGAGGTCCTGGTCTTCAAACACACTCTTCCTCAGACGACCAAAGCCTACGCTGGCACACTGAAGGCGGCGTTGGACTTAGTCATCCTCCCTCCTGTATGCTTCAGAAACATGGACCATGTACAGCAGGCATCTCCATGCACTGGAGAGGTACTACCTTTGCTGCCTCTGCAAGATCCTGCAAATCCATTGGCAGGATAGGCGCACCAACGTCAGTGTCCTCGCTCAGGCCAACATCCCCAGCATCAAAGCTTCGACCACATTCGATCAGCTTCGATGAATGGGTCACATCGTCCGCATGCCCGATACGAGACTCCCAAAACAAGCGCTCTACTCAGAGCTCTGACACGGCAAGAGAGCCCCAGGTGGGCAGAGGAAATGCATTCAAGGACACCCTCAAAGTCTCCTTGAAAAAATGCAACATCCCCACCGACACCAGGGAATCCCTGGCCCAAGACTGCACAAAGTGGAAGAGAAGCATCCGGGAAGGCGCCGAACACCTCGAGTCTCTTCGCCAGGAGCAAGCGGAAGCCAAGAGCAAACAGCTGAAGGAGCGCACGTCAACCCAAGCACCCCACCCACCCGCCCCTTCAACCACCATCTGCCCCACCTGTGACAGAGACTGTAGGTCCCACATTGGACTCATCAGTCACCTGAGAACTCATTTTTAGTGTGGAAGCAAATCATCCTCGGTTCCGAGGGACTGCCCAAGAAGAACGAAAAATAAATATTTGAACCCTGCTGAAGTATCTTCAAGAATATGCTCAACTGGTTACAAACTTCATTTGTTCAGTACTCAGATATTCCCTGGCCCCCATGCTGGCTTTTCCCTTCCATTTGTCAGACAACATTAGCTTCCCTGGCTTTTCTGGGGAAGATCAATCAATTGTGATTGCAATTATCAACCTCCTGCTGCACAGCTCATTGAAGCCCTAAACCAAGGTACATTACTGCATCTTCAAAATAAATGTGTTTAAAATGCACTTTTTCTGCAAAAAAAACTTTATTGGTTCACTGGAGAAATGGAATCTATGAAATACAGCTGCTGCCTTTCCATCTTTTCAGCACAACAGCAATATTTTCAGCTCCTATTATCCCAAGTCAATTAAAGTCAAAGCCTTTCTTTTAAATTCTAATGATGCATCCAGCAACATTCTTCCCATAATACATTTCGCCATAGTTGCACTATCTAGCTCATTTAGAGTTACTCAAACCGTACAATGAAACTACACAAGTTCCATAGCTTCAAGGTGAATCAATTCCTTGCAATCCAAATCGACTGATTATCTGTGATGACTAGGGTACTTTCAGTGCTTTTCAACAGCTCAAAAAGGATATAACTTGTTCAGGACTGACTCAGTTACAAATCAGTGCTGCCAGACCTAGGACTAAGAGTTTTTGCAAATAAATCTACCATTTTGTGTTTGGTTCCTGGGACAGTATATACACATGTCGCTCCATCTCACCCCTACCCTCCGTCTCAGACAGGTGTCAGCAATTAGAATGCTTACATTTACTAACTACCACAAAACACAGGTGATAATCAGATGGCAGATATTTTGCTTTCAAAATAGAAGTGTGCGCATGTCCTTCTCTCCCCCTCAGCTAATAAACTTTCTGAAGTTTAGAAAGTACTAATCAATCTTCCTTGGTGTTGCATACACACAGTCAGGTTCAAGTGCAGCATTCAGGTCAAGCAAGGTTATAGGTGGGGCAAGGGCCTCAAACAAAAACACTCAAATAAAAATGTATCTGAATAAAGTTTTTAAATTTTGTTCTACACAGCTTTGTCTCCAAATATTGTCATAGGTTGAGATAGAAGCATTCCATCATTTGATTAGTTTAAATTCTACCAATATATCCTGGGCAAGACTGGCCTTGAGCTAATATTTATTATTCTAAGCAAAAATATCCAAATCTGGGCTCAAGCTTTTAGGAGAGGCGGAGGCCTTCAAGTGGAAACTTTAATAAAAAGGTATTAAAAGACACACAATTCAAAAGGATATATTTAATCATATTATAGAATAGAATCATACAGCAGCGAAGGAGGCAACTGGGCCCATTGTGCCAGTGTCCGCTCTTTGAAAGAGCTATCCAATTAGTCCCAAGCACTTTGCTGGGAGTGTACTATAGGCCCCCAAACAGTCAGGGGGAGATAGAGGAACAGATATGTAGGCAAATCTCAGAGAAGTGCGAAAATAATAGGGTAATAATAGTGGGGGATTTCAACTTCCCCAATATAAATTGGGATAGTCAGAGTGTGAAAGGCTTAGAGGGTGCAGAATTCTTAAAGTGCATCCTGGAGAGCTTTTTGAGCCAACATGTAGAAAGTCCTACAAGAGAGGGGGCGGTACTGGACCTAATTCTAGGGAATGTAGCCGGGCAAGTGGTGGAAGTGCCAGTAGGAGAGCATTTTGGCGACAGTGACCATAATTCGGTGAGATTTAAGGTGGTCATGGAAAAAGACAAAGACAGCCCGGAAATAAGGGTTCTAAATTGGGGGAAGGCCGATTTTAATATGATAAGGCAGGATCTGGCCAAAGTGGACTGGGAGCAGCTACTTATAGGAAAATCCACATCAAAACAGTGGGAGACTTTCAGAAGGGAAATAGAGCGAGTACAACGCCAACATGTTCCTGTAAAGGTCAAGGGCGGGACCAATAAGCAAAGGGAACCTTGGATGACAAGGGATATACAAAAATGCATTAGGAAAAGGGGGGCTTTTGGCAGTTACAAAAGACTAAGGACGGAGGAAGCCCTAGAGGAGTATAAAAAGTGCAGGGGCATACTTAAAAAAGAAATTAGGAGGGCAAGGAGGGGCCATGAAATAACACTGGCGAGCAAAATAAAGGAAAATCCTAAGATGTTTTATGTATATTAAGGGCAAGAGGATAACCAGGGAAAGGGTAGGGCCCATTAGGGACCAAAGTGGCAATCTGTGTAGAGCCAGATGATGTAGGCGGGGTCTTAAATGAATTTTCTGCATCTGTGTTCACTATGGAGAAAGACGATGTAGACATAGAAATCGGGCAAGGGGACTGTGACATACTTGAACATATTAGCATCGAGAGGGAGGAGGTACTAGCGGTTTTAGCAGGCCAAAAAGTGGATAAATCCCCAGGCCCGGACGAGATGTATCCCAGGCTGTTGTGCGAGGCAAAGGAGGAGATTGCAGGGGCTCTGACACAAATTTTCAGAACCTCTCTGGCCACAGGGGATGTACCAGAGGACTGGAGAACAGCTAACGTAGTACCATTATTCAAGAAGGGTAGCAGGGATAAACCAGGGAATTACAGGCCAGTGAGCCTAACATCTGTGGTAGGGAAATTATTGGAAAAAATTCTGAGGGACAAAATGTGTCTCCACTTGGAGAGGCAAGGATTAATCGGGGATAGTCAGCATGGCTTTGTCAAGGGTAAATCATGTCTGACCAATCTGATTGAATTTTTCGAGGGGGTGACTAGGTGTGTGGATGAGGGAAATGCTGTGGATGTGGTTTACATGGACTTCTGTAAAGCTTTTGACAAAGTCCCGCATAGGAGACTGGTCAAGAAGGTAAGAGCCCATGGGATCCAGGGTGCCTTGGATCCTAAACTGGCTGAGTGGCAGGAGGCAGAGGGTGATGGTCGAAGGTTGTTTCTGTGACTGGAAGCCTGTGTCCAGTGGGGTACCTCAGGGATCGGTGCTGGGTCCCTTGCTGTTTGTGATATACATAAATGATTTGGATGAGAATGTAAAAGGTATGATCAGTAAGTTCGCAGATGACACGAAAATTGGTGGGGTGGTAAATTGCGAGGAGGAAAGCCTCAGGCTACAGGACGATATAAACGGGTTGGTCAGAGGGCGGAAAAGTGG
Source organism: Somniosus microcephalus (assembly GCF_052327205.1). NCBI lineage: Eukaryota > Metazoa > Chordata > Chondrichthyes > Squaliformes > Somniosidae > Somniosus > Somniosus microcephalus. Next base: position 226,686,113 of record NC_140988.1, read on the forward strand.
CAAATGGAATTTAACCCTGAAAAGTGCGAGGTGATGCATTTTGGACGGACAAATAAGGCAAGGGACTACACAATGAGTGGTAGGACCCTAGGAAGTACAGAGGGACCTTGGTGTACATGTACATAGGTCCCTGAAGGCAGCGGAACAGGTAGATAAGGTGGTTAAAAAGGCATATGGGATACTTATATTCTATGCCTCGGCTAATGAAGGCAAGAGCAGGGAGGTTATGATGGAGCTGTACAAAACGCTGGTGAGGCCACAGCTGGAGTAGTGTGCGCAGTTCTGGTCGCCTCACTATAGGAAGGATGTGATTGCTTTGGAGAGGGTGCAGAGAAGATTCACCAGGATGTTACCTGGGATGGAGCGCCTCAGCTATGAAGAAAGGCTAAACAGGCTGGGGTTGTTTTCCTTGGAGCAAAGAAGACTGAGGGGGGACCTGATTGAGGTGTACAAAATGATGAGGGGCATAGATAGGGTAGATAAAGAGGAACTTTTCCCCTTAGTAGGGGGGTCAATAACAAGGGGGCATAGATTCAGGGTAAGGGGCAGGAGATTTTGAGGGGACTTGAGGAGGAACTTTTTCACCCAGAGGGTGGTTGGAATCTGGAACTCACTGCCTGAAAGGGTGGTAGAGGCAGGAACCCTCACAACATTCAAGAAGCATTTGGATGAGCACTTGAAATGCCATTGCATACAAGGCTATGGACCAAATGCTGGAAAATGGGATTAGACTGGACAGGGATTGATGGACGGCGCAGACACGATGGGCCGAAGGGCCTCTTTCTGTGCTGTAAAACTCTATGACACCTGCTCTTTCCCCATAGTGCTGCAACTTTTTCCTTTTCAAGTGTTTATCCAATTCTCCTTTGATGGTTACTACTGAATCGGCTTCTACCACAATTTCAGGCAGTGCATTCCAGACCATAACTCGTTGCATTAAAAAAAATTCTCCTCATCTCCCCCTGCTCCTTTCGTCAATTATCTTAAATCGGTGTCCTCTGGTTACTAACCCACCTGCCAGTGATAACAGTTTCTCCCCATTTACTCTATCAAAACCCCTCAATTTTGAACATGTTGCGAAGTAATTATTTTAAAATTATATTTTAAATTTATTTTGGATATTAGATATTTCAGTTACGGAGAGGTTGGGCCAAAAACATGCTCACTGGAGGGGGTGCTTCACTGAAGCATGAGGATAACTAACATCAAGTCAAAGAGGAGATTAGGAGGAGTGTCAAAAGAGGAAAGGGGTGATCAAAGAGGAAAGTACAGAGGTTTAATGAGAGAAATCCGGAGTGGGACCTTTTCTTCTTCGGCAGTCCCTCAGAACTGAGGATGACTTGTTTCCACACTAAAAATGAGTTCTCAGGTGACTGAGGAGTCCAACGCGGGACCTACAGTCTCGGTCACAGGTGGGGCAGACGGTGGTTGAAGGGGTGGGCGGGGTACTTGGGTTGAGGTGCCCTCCTTCCGCTTGGCTTCCGCTTGCTCCCAGCGAAGAGACTAGAGATGTTCAGCACCTTCCCGGATGCTACTCCTCCACTTTGTGTGGTCCTGGACCAGGGATTCCCAGGTATCAGTGGGGATGTTACACTTTTTCCAAGGAGGCATTGAGGGTGTTCTTGAAGAGTTTCCTCTGCCCACCTGGGGCTCTCTTGCCGTGTCGGAGCTCCGAGTAGAGCGCTGGTTTTGGGAGTCTCGTATCGGGCAAGCGGCCCGTCCATCGGAGTTGATCGAATGTGGTCAAAGCTTCCATGCTGGGGATGTTGGCCTGAGCAAGAACACTGACGTTGGTGCGCTTAACCTGCCAATGGATTTGCAGGATCTTGCGGAGGCAGCGTTGCTGGTACCTCTCCAGTGCTGTGAGGTGCCTGCTGTACATGGTCCATGTCTCGGAGGCATACTGGAGGGCGGGTATCACTACTGCTCTGTAGACCATGAGTTGGTGCTGGGTTTGAGGTCCTGGTCTTCAAACACTCTCTTTCTCAGGCAACCGAAGGCTGCGCTGGCACACTGAAGGCGGTGTTGGACTTCGTCATTGATGTCTGCCCTTGTTGACAGTAGGCTCCAGAGGTATGGAAAGTGGTCCACGTTAAAATGAGAGAATTCCGGAATGGGGCCTAGGCAGCTGAAGGCATGGCTACCAATGATGGGGAAAAAAGAGAATGCACAAGAGGCCAGAGTCAGAAGAAAAGTGTATTCGAGGGTGATGTAGGGCTGGAGGAGGTTAGAGGAAAGGGCGGGCGAGGCCATTGCAAAGTGAGAGTTTATAGACAGTGCAGGATAGGGGGCAAACAAAGAGGGCATTGGTGTAATTGAGTCTGAACGTAATGAAGGCATGAATGAGGGAGTCAGCAGATGGGTTGAGGCGGGATGGAGGACAATATCAAGGTGGTGAAAGTAGGTGGGCTTTGGGAGGGAAGAGGAGGAGGTGGTTGGAAATTCAGCTTGTCAAACAGCACCCCAAGGATTATGAATAGTCTGGTTGATAATGGCTGGGGAGGGGGGACGGAGTTAATGACAAAGGAGCAGAGGTTGTGGTGGGAGCCAAAGACAATGACTTCAGACCCAAGATTTAGCTGGAGGAAATTAAAATTCATCCAAGACTGGATGTCAGACAATCAATCTGGCAGCACAGAGGCAGTGGCGCAGTCACGAGGTGGTGTAGAGGTAGGGTTGGCTGTTGCCAATGTACATGTGAAAGCTGACCCCCTGCAAGCGGATGATATCGCCAATGGACAGCATGCAAATGAGGAAGAGGAGGGCGAAGGATAGATCCTTGGCGACTCTGGAAGCATGTCATTGGGAAGAGAAGTAATGCACTATGATCGAATAAATAAGAGTGGAACCAAGCGAGAGCTGACCCACCGAGCTGGACAGCAGAACCATGGCTCAGTGGTAGCACTCTTGCCTCAGAAAGTTGTGGATTCAAGTTCCACGGCAGAGACTTGTGCCAATAATCTAGGCCAACATCTCAGAGCAGTACTAAGGAAATGCTGCACTGTTGGAGGTGCCATCTTTCGGCTGTGATGAGGCCTTATCTGACCTCAGGTGGACGTAAAAGGTCCCATGGTACTATTGCAAGAAGAGCAAGGGAGTTTTCCCCCAGTGTCCTGGTCAACATTTATAGCTCAACCAACACCACTAAAAAAATAAATTATCTGGTCATTTAGATCATTACGGTTTGTGGGATCTTTCTGTGTGCCAATTGGCTATCTCGTTGCCTACATTACAACAGTGACTACACTTCAAAAGTACTTAATTGGCTGTGAAGCGCTTTGGGACATCCGGAGGTAGGGAAAAGCACTATATAAATTCAAGTCTTTCATTTCAGAGAAGTAGTGTTGGAAGACTGTGTTAAAGGTTATGGAGAATGAGATGGGATAATGCACAACAGAGTTACAGAGAAATAACAACAGAACATGCTGGAAACACTCAGCAGGCCAGGCAGCATCCGTGGAGAGAGAAACAGGGTTAACGTTTCAGGTCTGGGACCCATCCGCAGTATTTTGCTATTGTATTAGAGTTATACAGAGAATGTTGTTTGCAACTCTGGTTAGAGCAGTAATTTAAATACTGGGTTAAAGGCTTGATTTGCAATCATTAATACAATTCATAGCCATTCCATGGGCACATTATTGTGGTGATGGGAAGAGAAATCTTAGCCTAAAAATGTAGATTGTACAGTGACCCTCTAAGTAGGAGCCATTTAATACTATACCTTTAGCTGCCAATCGAAATCCTGTAGTTGAGCGGATGACACAGCATTTGTTTTCTCAATTAATGCCCACTTGAGCTCCTCCTTTCTCCCTTTTAAACAGTTAAGTACTGCTTCTTGATGGGGTACACTCAGTCCATCCAACAGTTGGAGAATCTAACACAAAAACAAGAATCCAGTCTGTATTATTCTGAGTACAAGAGGTTTTGATCCACTGTATTTTTTCAGACTCATAAGGCACTTTTAGTATGTATATCGAATGGTTTCTAAAAATGTGACTGCTTTAATTTCACTTATAAACATACAGGTGCGATTAAAAGATGTACCAGATGCAAAACAAGTTTTAGGTGAATTAGTGACTATAAATGACTTTTTTTTTTTTTTATAAATGTGACAATTGAAACTAACTAGTTTACTGTTAATTCAATGTTCCTTTTATGCCCAAGAATTTCTAATTATCCAATAGCTCAATATTTGAAGAAGAAAATACAAGGCAATGGGGAGAGAACGGAGCAGTGGAATTAATTTAGGATTGCTCCATCTGAACAAGAGGGCATAAACAAGAGAGCATTACCAAAAGCATAAAAGGGAAGTTGGAAAGTAGTTTTCATGCAAAGATAGTATCTGAAGTGCTTTACTACAAGTAGCTATTGAAGCAAAATCAATAATGATATTTAAGATGGAATTCAATAAACTGGAAGAAAAATATAACAGGCTATTTGGAAATAGTTGGGGATTATGATTACAATAGACACCTCCAGTGAGGAAACTAACACTTGCATTTAACTAACAGAATTTTTACAGAAATTTATTTTTGCTGAGATTACACCATTATGAAAATGTACTTTTGAAGCTGCAAAGGGCATACTGCACTAAAATATATTTTTATTAAATTAAAACACAGAAGAGTTAATATGGGGGAAATTCAGGATTAGCTTATTGCCCCAATTGGGATGAATCAGATACAAAAACAATGTGCAGGAGATATTAGAAAGATTGACTAAAAGCACTAAATGCATCACATGATTTGGTACAAAGCCATACAAATTAGGTCTCAAGTTTGATTCCCTGGTCTGTGGTGAGAAGGCCAAAAACTAGTTTGTAAAAAAAAAAATTACTACCTTCAACAACATTTTTTTAATATTCATTCCTGGGATGTGGGCGTCACTGGCAAGGCCAGCATTTATTGCCCATGCCTAATTGCCCTTGAGAAGGTGGTGGTGAGCCGCCTTCTTAAACCGTTGCAGGCCGTGTGGTGAAGGTACTCCCACAGTGCTGTTAGGGAGGGAGTTCCAGGATTTTGACCCAGCAACGATGAAGGATACATTTCCAAGTCAGGATGGTGTATAACTTGGAGGGGAACTTGCAGGTGATGGTATTCCCATGCTCCTGCGGCCCTTGTCCTTCTAGGTGGTAGAGGTCGCAGATTTGGGAGGTGCTGTCGAAGAAGCCTTGGCAAGTTGCTGCAGTACATCTTGTAGATGGTACACACTGCAGCCACGGTACGCTGGTGGCGGAGGAAGTGAATGTTTAAGGTGGTGGATGGGGTGCCAATCAAGCGGGCTGCTTTGTCCTGGATGGTGTCGAGCTTGAGCATTGTTGGAGTTGCACTCATCCAGGCAAGTGGAGAGTATTTCATCACACCCCTGACTTGTGCCTAGTAGATGGTTGAAAGGCGTTGGGAGTCAGAAGGAGAGACACTCGCTGCAAATACCTGGCCTTTGACTGGCTCTTGTTGCCACAGTATTTATGTGGCTGGTCCAGTTAAGTTTCTGGTCAATGGTGACCCCCAGGATGCTCATACAAATATGGAAAAAGGACATGAAACCCTTTTTCAATTTATTTGAAGTAGATTGTTGCAATATTAACTTATGCTCAACAATGTGCTGAGATGAACAGGTCATTTTCCTTCCCCCCCCCCACTGATTATCGATTCAACTGAATATTGATTCAATGTTCTCAAACAGAAATAAAGATTATTGTTGGCAGATCAGTCTTTTAGACTTATATGTTGTTATACTCAATTCTGAAATGTATTAAGCAGAAATGGCTTTGGGCGTGTACCAAAAAAAACCTTTATTCATATTCATTAAGTTCTACGACCAACCTCTTCATCTGACAAATGCTTGCCACTGGCATGTTTTACAAATGCTGAGGCTTCCTCTAGGAGCTCCATCCATTCCTCAAGACTCCAAACACTTCCATAATCCCGAAATCGAGGGAGTGCACGTCCACAAATACCATCAATTACTCTGTGAATGAACTGCAGAAAAAAGGAATAGAAAGCTTTAAAACACAAAAAAAAGCACAGAATACAATGTCTATGTAATTCCATTTTAAATTGCTTTATACTACCTGCTTCAAAAGGCATTTGTGGTGAAGCATTTCCAGACCATGTGTGAAAAAATATCTAACCCTTTGTTCTTCAACAGATACCCTCAGTCTATGTCTCGTTACCTCTTTGCCAACTGGCTGAAAATCTTTCAATCTTTACCCTGTAAAATCTTTTATAATGTTCAGAACATCTATTAATCTCTCCAATGAGAAACCCCAATTTTTCAAACCTTTTTTCATAACACCTCTCATTCTCGGATTAATTTCAGTCAAACTTTACTGTACCCTTTCCATGGCTGTACTGTCCCATTTATAGTGGGATACACAGAACTGCACACAATACTCTAAATTGTAGCCTAACCTAATTCAAATATGTGCATTCAACATTGCTTCCTTGCTTTTATGTACAAATTCCAGAAATCCCTTTATTTTACAAAGTTGAGAGAGGTGATCTATCAAGTGTTTAAAGTGATAAAGAAATTTGTTTGGGTAAATACAGAGAATCTATTCCCTCTAATGGGGGATATCCAGAACAAGAGGACATAAGCTTAGAGAGAGAGCTGGGTCATTTAACAGTGAACTCAGGAAGCACTTCTTCACACAAAGGATAGTGAAAATCTGGAACTCGCTCCCCAAAAGAATGTGGATGTTGGGTCAATTGTCATTTTTAAGGGAACAAAGGCAGATAACTGGAGTTGAGGTACAGATCAAGCGATGATCTAACTGAATGGCCGAAGTCTTCAGGGCTGAATCATAGAATGGTTACAGCAGGGATGAAGGCCATTTGGCCCGTCGAGCCCGTGCCAGCCCTCTGAAAGAGTATTTCAGCTAGTCCCACTCCCCCACCCTTTCCCTGTAGCCCTGCAAATTTCTTTCCTTCGGATACTCATCCTCCCTTTTGAAAGCAGTGATTGAATCTGCCTCCACCACCCTTTCAGGCAGTGCATTCCAGATCTTAACTACTCGCTACGTAAAAAAGTTTTTCTTACGTCGCCTTTGGTTCTTTTGCCAATCACCTTAAAATCGGTGTCCTCTGGTTCTCGACCCTTCTGCCAATGGGAGCAGTTTCCCTCTATCTACTCTGTCCAGACATCATGATTTTGCACACCTCTATCAAATCTTCTCTGCTCCAAGGAGAACAACACCAGCTTCTCCAGTCTATCAACAGAACTGAAGTCCCTCATTCCTGGAATCATTAATTGCATCTTCTCTAAGGCCTTCACATCCTTCCTAAAGTGTGGTGCCCAGAATTGGACACAGTACTCCAACTGGGGCCAAACCAATGTTTTATACAGGTTCAATAATTTCAACACTTTTGTACTCTATACCTCGATTTATGAAGTCCAGGATCCCGTAAGCCTTTTTAACTGCTTTCTCAACCTGCCCTGCCACCTTCAACAATTTGTGCACACATACCCCCAGGTCTCGCTGTTCGTGCACCCACTTCAGGATTGTACCATTTAGTTTATATGTCCTCTCCTCATTCTTTCTACCAAAATGTATCACTTCGCTTTTTTCTGCGTTAAATTTCCTCTGCCACGTGTCCGCCCATTTCACCAGCCTGTATGATAGACTTCAGGAGGACACTCACCACCTCACTTTTCACCATACTTAAGTTTTGTGTCACCTGCAAATTTTGAAATTGTGCCCTGTACACCCACGTCCAAGTCATTAATATATATCAAGAAAAGCAGTGATCCTAGAACCGACCCCTGCGGAACACCACTGTATACCTTCCTCCAGTCCAAAAAACAACCGTTCACCACTACACTCTGTTTCCTATCACTTAGCCAATTCCATATCCATGCTGAGTATTGTGTGCAGTTTTGGTCGCCTTATCTGAGGAAGGACGTTCTTGCCATGGAGAGTGCAGCGAAGATTCACCAGACCGATACCTGGGATGGCAGGAATGACGTATGAAGAGAGATTGGGTCGATTAGGCTTATATTCGCTAGTATTTAGAAGAATGAGAGGGGATCTCATTGAAACTTATAAAATTCTAACAGGACTAGACAGACTAGATGCAGGAAGGATGTTCCCAATGGCAGGGGAGTCCAGAACCAGGGGTCACAGTCTAAGGATAAGGGGTAAGTCAGTTAGGACTGAGATGAGGAGGAATTTCTTCACCCAGAGTGGTGAACCTGTGGAATTCTCTACCACACAAGGCAGTTGAGGCCAATTCATTAAATATATTCAAGAAAGAGTTAGATATATTTCTTAAGGATAAAGGGATCAAGGGATATGGGGAGAAAGCAGGGACAGGGTACTGAATTTGGATGATCGAGGAGCCTAATGGCCTGCTCCTATCTTCTATGTTTCTATGCCACTGTCCTTTTTATTCCATGGGCTTCAACTTTGTTGGCAAGCCTATTATGTGGCACTTTTGTCGAACGCCTTTTGGAAATCCATGTACACTACATCAACTGCATTACCCTCATCAACCCTCTGTTACCTCATCAAAGAACTCAATCAAGTTAGTTAAACACGATTTGCCTTTAACAAATCCGTGCTGGCTTTCCTTAATTAATCCACAATTGTCTAAGTGATTGTTAATTTTGTCCCCGATTACTGTTTCTAAAAGCTTCCCCACTACCGAGGTCAAACTGACTGGCCTGTAGTTGCTGGGTTTATCTTTACACCCTTTTTTGAACAAAGGTGTAACATTTGCAATTCTCCAGTCCTCTGGCACCACCCACGTATCCATGGAGGATTGGAATATTATGGCCATTACCTCCACGATTTCCTCCCTCAACATCCTAGGATGCATCCTATCCACTGCTGGTGATTTAAGTGCAGCCAGCCTTTCTAATAGCTCCTCTATCAATTTTTATCCTATCAAGTGTCTCCACTACCTCCTCCTTCACTATGTCATGGCAACATCCTCTGCCTTGGCAAAAACAGATGCAAAGTACTCATTTAGTACCTCAGCTATAACCTCTGCCTCCATGCATAGGTCTCTTTTTTGGTCTCACCCCTCCTCTTACTACCTTTTTACTGCTTATACACACCTATAGGATTACCTTTTATATTGACTGCCAGTCTATTCTCATACCCTCTCTTTGGCCCTCTTAGTTTCTTTTCCACTTCTCCTCTGACATATATATATATATATATATATATATAGCGCCTGATTCTCAGAAGTATTTTCTACTTTTTGGCTTTTTCTACTTGCATCTTTAAAGAGCTATATCTACACCCTTAAATCTCTGTTCCTCTACTCACTTAAGAATTTTACCATTTAAGTTATACTTCCTGTCACAGCTATTCCCTCCCCCACCCAACCCAATATAAAACTTGACATTTATCTGTATTGAATTGCATTTGACACCTATCTCACACACCGCTACTAACCTGTCTATGTCCTTCTGTATTTATCCTCAGTTTGCCATGCCCTATAATTTGTTATCAAATGGCAATATCATTCATGTGCCTACATAAAAATCATCTTTATAAAATGGAAAACAAGCAGTACCAACACATATCCCTGGGGAACACCAATCTAAAAAGCATCCATTCACCCCTACTCTGCTTTCTGTGACCTAGCCCCTTCTCTATCCTTGCAGCTACATTTCTCAGTATATTTTTTTGTAACAAGCCTCTTATGTGGTACCTTGTCAAATGCTTTCTGAAAGTCCATGTATTCAATACCCACTGCTGAATGACTATTTCCTTCGAAAATTTAGTCAAGCAGGACTTGTCCTTCACAAATCCATGGCAACTGCCCCGATTAACCAATGGCTAACTTAATCTCTTATCATGAACTCTAGAAGTTTACACACTGTTGACGGAGCATGGAGCAGAAGCAACAAAGATGTTTGTTCTAAGCGTGGATGGAAAGTGACACTACACTATGTTACAATAAGTTGCGAGGCATTTTATTATGTCCGTGTATAATTGAGACACGGACTGCAGGAGTTGATTATAACAAGTCTGTACTGAATGGAGACAACCTGGTAACTGAAACTACAGAAGCCTGCTAGGGCCTTTTATACAGGAGTGGTCACTGCCGGTACTGCAGTCTGAGACCAGTTATTCCCTTAAAAGGTACATACACAACAATTCCTCCCCTTTTAGATAAACAGTACATAACATTCATTTAACAACTAAATAATAACATTACAATTACAATTGCTAGATACATTGGTTGAAGTTAAGCAATTATAAGTTCAGTCTTGGAGGAGGCTTCCTGATTCTGTCTGGATAACGCTTCTTTGGGATATCAGGTTCTTCTGGCAAGGTCGAGTCGGGATCAATGTCGTTGTTTGGTTCGTCTGCTTCCAATATCACCGATTCTGCGGTAAATGCAATTGGTACTTCGATTTCATCGCCAGGTGTATCAGATCGTGGTGTGGAGTTGACACTTTCCAGTGACTCTAGAATCTGGTCAGCATGGCGTCTTACAATGCTCTCCCCAACGTTCACGGTATACATGAGAGGTCCTTGCCGTGTACAGATCGTTCCTGGCTGCCATTTCTCTGTGCGGCAGTCCCGGGCCAAAACTGGTTGACCTATCTTGAAACTCCTGGTTGGCCTTTCATTCATATTCTGAAACTGCCCGTTCTCCACATCTCTTCTGATGTTTAGCTTAACCAAATCCAAGCGGCATCGTAGTCTTCGATTGAAGAACATCATGGCTGGACTTTGGTTGGTAACCGCATGTGTTGCATTCCAGTAGGCAAACAAGAAGTTATCCACCTTGTGTTGTAGGGGTATATCTTCATTACACATTGCCTTGATAGCCTTCTTGAATGTTTGAACAAACCTCTTGGCCAATCCATTAGTGGCTGGATGATATGGGGCGGATGTGTAATGCTTAAAGAACAATGGTGTTAAGAACCTCCAGAACTCTTCAAACACAAACTGTGGTCCATTGTCGGAGCAAATCTGTTCAGGCAGCCCATTCCTGGCGAATATGGTTCGTAAGACTGATAGTTTTTTCTGTGGTGGTTCAGGACATTTTTATTACTTCTGGCCACTTTGAATGTGCATCCACCGCAATTAAAAACATCGAGTCCATAAATGGACCCGCAAAATCAATGTGCACCCTTTGCCATGGAGATGAGGGCCACTCCCATGGATGTAGAGGGGCTTGTGGTGGGGCGTTTTGGACCTTCTGGCATCCTGTACAGCTCTTGGTCATCTCTTCGATTTCTCTATCGATTCCCAGCCACCACACAAACGCTCTGGCTAAGTTCTTCATTTTTACCCCTCCCAGATGACCCTCATGAAGCTCATTGAGCACTCTATCCTTCAATTTGGGTGGAATTACTACTCTGGATCCACACATCAAGGTTCCTCTGCACACTGACAGCTGTTCTCTTCTCGGCGAGAATGCTGGCAGCAGTGGTTCGCCATGTGCTGGCCATCCCTTCACCGTTAAATCATAGACCCAGGAGAGCGTCAGATCATTTCATGTTTCCTTTTCTATGTTTGCATTCATCACGGAGACATTCGACTATAGTCGAGTGGAATAACTCCACTGGATCCACTACCAGTTCTTCTTCCACCGTCGGCAACGGTAGGCGCGACAATCCATCAGCATTCCCATGCTGTTTAGTTCCTTTGTAATCGATGTCATATTGGTGTGCCCCTAGGAAAAGGGACCACCTCTGTAGCCGTTGTGCCGTCATTATTGGGACGCCCTTCTGAGGGTTTAAAATGGAGACGAGGTTGATGATCAGTTAGTAGAGTAAATTTCTGACCGTGCAGGTAGTGATTGAACTTCTTCACCCCCCACACCAGGCGGAGGGCCTCTCTGTCAATCTGGGCGTAGTTACGCTCGGCTGAAGTTAGAGCATGACGCAAAAGCTATTGGCCTCTCCGAACCATCAAGGAATTTATGTGACAGTACCGCCCCAATGCCGTAGGGAGATGCATCTCACGCCAGTCTTATCGGTAGTGATGGGTTGTAGTGAGCCAATACTTCTCTTGAAGTGATTAGGTCCTTACTCTTCTGAAAGGCCCGCTTACATTCATCGCTCCATTTCCATGCTACCCCCGTTCGTAGTAGGGCATTCAGTGGATGCAGAATTGTGGACAAATTCGGCAAAAACTTATGGTAGTAATTCACCAATCCGAGGAATGACCTCAGTTGCGACACATTTTCAGGCGCTGGAGCCTTAACTACTGCTTCAATTTTGTCAGGGGACTTATGCAACCCCTCTTCACCAATCACGTGGCCACAATACGATATCCGTTTCTTAAAAAACTTGCACTTGGGGCGATTGGCTCGTAGCCCATGTTCACGTAGTCTAGTGAGCACCTGCTCTAGGTTGGCAAGGTGTTCACTGTCATCTTTACCTGTCACTAGGATGTCGTCCAAGTAACACTGAGTCCCCGGAATCCCTTGCAGGACTTGTTCCATCGCTCTTTGCCATATCGCCGGAGCTGATGCTACTCCCAATACCAGTCGATTATACTGGTAAAGACCTTTGTGAGTGTTTATCGTGAGATACTTCCTAGAGGATTCTTCAACCCCCATCTGCAAATATGCTTGTGCTAGGTCAATTTTTGTAAAACGCTTCCCTCCAGATAGAGGTGAAAATATCTTCTATCCTTGGAAGAGGATATTGTACTGCGTGAAGGACTGGGTTCACCGTCACCTTGAAGTCCCCACAGATGCGAACCTTCCTTGGCTCCTCAGACTTATTGTTTAACGTTTTCTTCATGACGGGAACGATGGGTGTCGCCCACTCGCTCCAGTCTACCTTAGATAACACGCCTGCATTCTCCAGCTCTGCCTCGACGGCTGGGCGAATTGCATATGGTACCGGTCTTGCTTTGAAAAACTTGGGAATTGCATGCTCCTCTATTTTTAGAGGCGGTTACGCCTTTAAGAGTGCCCAGTTCTTGTTGAAATACCTCTTTGGCATTAGCTAAGATTGTTGACAATCATCCAGGAGTGACGTCGTCATCCTTTTTACCAGCCACCGTCAGTGCCTGAATGGAGTGCCAGTCTAAACTTATCTTTCTGATCCATTCACATCCCAATAACGGTGGTCCACCATTTTGCAGAATGTAAAGATACAATTTCCGTATTTTCTTGCCGTTGTATTCGACAGGCACCCTTATTTTTCCTCTGGGGTATACTTTTTGCCCCGTATACGTCCTCAAGACAATGGATGTCGCTCTCAAGGGTATGTGTGAGAATAGCCGCTCGTAGTCTCATCGATTCATGATGGTTAGAGCTGATCCTGTATCCAATTCCATTTTGACTTGGGACCCTGCTATCGTGAGGGTGACCCAAATGGTTCGGTGATCCTCTTTTGCGATTACGTTGTGAAGTTTGAGACAGCTTAGTCTCTTGTTCCCGGATTCACTATCGCTCATCTGGTCTTCGGAACTACTGTCCGTCATCTTTTGTACTTTCCTGTACGGTTCCTTAGTAGCCTTTTTGTTGTCGTTGGTCTTCTTCCCAGACCTGCAAACTCGTGCAACGTGTCCCATCTTTCCGCATTGCCTGCATATTTTGTCCTTGGACCAGCAGTCCTTCTGGTCATGGTTTGTTCTGCCGCAGCGATAACATTTTGCAAATCCCCGTGTCATTTCGTGGGTGCCGTATTCCTGTGGCTTTTGCTGTATTTCCGCAGTTCCCCTTGCTGCTGCTTCGTACGATACTGCCACGCTGAAAGCCTTATCTAGCGTCAGCTCTTTCTCTGAGAGTAACCTCTTCTGGGTTCCTTCACTCGAGTCCACAGACAAATTTGTCCCGTAAGTTATCTGCCAGTCCTGCTCCAAACTGGCAGTGCTTTGATAGCTTGCGTAGTTCCGTAAGGTAATCAGCATTGCTCTCATTTTTATGCTGATTTCTCCTGTGGAATTTAAATCTTTCTGCTATCAGCAGCGGTGTAGGATTTAGGTGTTCCTGTAGGATAGCAACAATTTCGTTAAAACTCTTCGCCTTCGGTTTGGCTGGAGTAATCAGGTCCCGCAATAGGCCGTACGTTCTTGCGCCCATTAAATTTAGCAATACCGATGCCTTTTCTCATCGGCTATTTCGTTTGCCTCGCAATATACCTCGACTCTTTCCACATACGTGGTCCAGTCTTCTATTGCATTATCGAAGGCAGTGATCGCCAGTCTTTGGCATTGTGAAAATGTAAGATGGCGCCTCCCGCGCTTTTCCTTCTTCCCCGCCGAGTTAAGATGGCGCCTCCCGCACTTTCCCGCCGCTGCCGCCAACGCTGTTGCTGGCGATTATATTTATTTTACTATCCTGTAATGGCGACGCCCTATGGTCTTCGCACCTCCCCGATCGCTGCTGCCAACGCCGCTCTCCGCGGTATTTTTATTTTTCTATCGCGCTTCAATATTTGCTCCGTTAATTGAAGAACCGTTCCCGTCGTGGAGCGGACCCTCTGGGACACTTCCTCCCTCTTCTTAGGTCCGAACGCTGCCCGGCTTCGAAGCACCGGCCGCGCCGTGTGCTCCACCCTCTCTCTTTGCTTCCCGGCTCGCTGCCCGGCCCCGTTGCAGAGCCACCCAATCGAGCTCTAGCCCGCCGCAGCCCAGGAAGGATCAGTGCACTACCTGCCACCAGCCCGATTAGCTGGGAAACCACAGACTGGAGAACCAAGCCTGGCTCTCGACAGTCTCTCCTGCAACTTTTCAATTCGATGATTTGGAGGGCGGTTGCCCACGGTCGACGCCCATTTCGCGAGTTCCTTTGGATTATTTTATTTTTTTTTTCTTTCTTCTGGCTTCGACCTTCAATAACGTCGTCTGAGGTGCTGCCGAGTTGCAGGTAAGTTTCTTTCTTACTCGTCGCCCGTATTATGTCCGTGTATAATTGAGACACGGACTGCAGGAGTGGATTATAACAAGTCTTTACTGAATGGAGACAACCTGGAAACTGAAACTACAGAAGACTGCAGTCTGAGACCAGTTATTCCCTTAAAAGGTACATACACAACACATTTTAACACCCAACATTCTGAGGAAAAGGCATCAAGACACTTCGGTGTAAAGTTAAAAGCGGTTTGTCAGACATGTACATGGTGACATTTTTAATCAGCAACAAACAAACATTTTGGGGTGGGGGGAAAGAACCAAATGAACTGCATTAATGCTTTAACTTACAAAAACATCAAATATCTGAGAAAAGTATATTATATTTGAACACAAGGCATCAATTTAAAGTAAACTGGAGGGAACTTCAAAGAAGCAGTCTTGTGATTTTCTTCCCCAATCACAACGTGACCCAATACCAGCTCACTCCAGTGATGTATGCAAAATACATAGTAAAGGAAGACTGTAAAACAAAAAATTATTCAATTGGGGAGGGTGTCCGAGAGGCAGCCTTTTGGAAATATAGAGTTCTCAAATGGCATCAGGTTTTGAGAATCAGTCTAACATGGCTATGTGAAAACTCTCTTCTACATTCAATGACTAAACAACTAAATTTGTACACAACTAGTCAAGTTACAGTAATTTGTTAATGGTGTGTGTATCAGTGTGTTAAATTCTCTTGTCTTAATTTTACATCTGGAAGAAATTCCAGACTAACCTCTCCAAGATGCTCACCCATGGTAAACTATAGAAGAGATCGTGCTAAAATTGCAAGACTTGCAGTCTAAAAGTTTACACACTGCTGGCTGAGCATGGAGCAAAAGCAACAAAGATGTTTGTTCTAAGCGTGGATGGAAAGTGACACTACACTATGTTATAATAAGTTGTCCCAACTTACAAAAACAGTGAGTTAATTAAGTTCGCCTATTTAAAAACTGGAGATGAGGAGGAATTTCTTCTCCGAGAGGGTTGTGAATCTCTGGCAATCTCTACCCCAGAGAGCTATGGAGATACAGATTTTTGAACTATAGGGGAGTCAAGGGGTATGGGGAGCGGGCAGGAAAGTGGAGTTGAGGCCAAGATCAGATCAGCCATGATCTTATTGAATGACAGAGCAGGCTCGAGGGGCCAAATGGCCTACTCCTGCTCTTATGTTTTTACTAAATAAGAGGAATTTCATTCTTAATACAATCACTTGCTCAAATTATGTTCTTTATAATCTGCAATACTCTTTAAATCTACAAATATAGAAGTACTTTAAGAGTGCATTTACATTACAAGTTTAACAATGCTTGACATGGATGCTAATTTAATGTAGTGAAAATGCAGAGTTACAGTCCAACCTGAGTCTGGAACAATGCAGAGTAAAACTTCCCCCTTCACGGGCGAGGTTGGGGGCCCCAAACTCTTGATTTAGGCTGGAATAAAGTGTTATGCCCTGTGCATTTTTAGGAGCCTAAAAATTATTTCCCATCATTGCTTAAAAACTCCCCTAGTGCATGAAAATGCCAGTTTCTCAGAGATGCGGGAAAGATAAATATTAGAAGTAATATTAATCAATTTCAAAAAATACATCTACCAAGTAAGATCGATCAATCACCAGGCTTGAAATACGGTCCAATTATACCCAATTCATAGGATAATAACCTCCCTGCTTTGCTGTAGCCTTTGAGCAAGTTACTGCCGTCAGGTTCTTTTGAAAAAGTAATTTATTTTCACTAGACATCTAAACTTTAAAAGTCATTGTTTTCAATCAATGAAATAAATGGGCTATTTGTTCACTTGTTGCCATTTTCAGACCGTTTCAAACGGTTGGTTTGATGTAAACTGTTACCGGAAAAAACTTCACAAACCTTTTAAAACAAGAAACAAACAGCGAAGAGAAGCTAGAAAGACGGAGAGCGCAGACCAAGGGCCGCGCAGCCGGCCCGGAGTCACCTGCAAACACCCACACTCCCGGCGGCAGGGCAGCCCGCGAGGGGCCCCGGAGCCACCAGCTCAGCCGCGGAAGAGCTGGTAGGAAATACCGAGGCCTCAGCTGCGGCCTTGCCGGGCTTCATTTTCCGGGGAATCGGGATGGTGATTGGCGAGCAGAGGGAGACGGGGAGCGAGCGGCCCCAGCCCGCGGGAGGGGGCGGCACTTACCCTGGGGCAGCCCTCGGCCGGCAGCCTCGCCAGTAACGGCAGCATCGTCCCGGGAGCCTCTCGTGACCGCGCGCTTGGGCTCCGGACTGCAGCCGCGCGTCACTGGGCTCATCGATCGTCCTCCTCCTACAGCAGCTTTCCACAAGCGCTGGGCACTCCCCCAATACTTTAGCAAAGTGCTCATTTTTATTCAGGTCTGACTTAAGGCTGTTGAGCATCCAGTCCAACCCTGTCATGGTGGCACACAGATGGGCTTGCAATGTGTGTTGTGTAGCACTAATGTTGAGTCTGTGATTTCCCAAATGTAGTTATGCTGAATAACTGGACACAGACAACAGAATACTGAAACAGGTCTTTAGTAATTGAGGGTCCTCTTTTTATTTGAACTCAAAAAACCCAATTTGACTGTAAATAAACAAAAGTTCAACTAAATCTTAACAAATCAAATTAAAATTTGGTGTTCCGAATTAATGATGCACTCCAGTCCCCGCGGCGCCCAACGGTCGCGGAAATACTCAAGCGTACCGGCGGACACCGCGTGCTCCATCTCCAGGGCCACCCGGGCGCGAACATGGCCGCGTAAGAGAGGCAGGCAATCCGGCTGGACGACCGCCCGCTGCCTGGACCAATTGATTGCTCTTTTAGCCAGGCCCAGGAGCAGGCCCACAAGGAGGTCCTCCAGCCTGTCCGCTCCCCTCCGCACCGGGTGACCGTAGATCAAGAGCGTGGGACTGAAGTGCAACCAAAAATCGAGGCGCAGCCCCTTCAAGTAGTGAAAGAGGGGCTGCAACCTCTCACACTCCATATAAACGTGAAACACGGACTCCTCCAGGCCGCACAAAACGCAGGCGGCCTGGGAGTCCGTGAACCTACTTAAAACCTTATTGCACGGGACCGCTCCGTGCAACACCCTCCAGGCCAAGTCCCCGATGGAACAAGGGAGGACTCCCGCGTAGAGAGCCCTCCATTGGGGACCTCCGCCAGTCGGCAAGACGCCACGCCAAGGCGTGTCCGGACGGCAGACGAAGATGGCAAAGTGGAGAGTGTGCAGGAGCAGCCCGTACAGGAAACCCCTCCGCGCGGAATGAAAAGGCACGGAGGGTATTTCCTCGAGACGGCTCAAGTTGTGAGGCGCCGGCTCCCGAGGGGAGTTTCGGGGCCGGGCGCCGATGAGGAATTCCGTCCGGACGGGGGTAAGCTCGGACGGGATCGCCCCACGTGCTTGAGCCGCCTCGATACACCTAGTGGAGTCGGCGCCCAGTGCCGCTTTCACCGACTCGATGGCTTCGGCCGCGAGCCGGACGTTGGCCCAGGACAGGCGCCACGCCAGCTCCTCCGGCGCCATCCAGCCCGCTCCTCCGACATCGAGCAGGTCCCCGACTCTGGTCACATTGCCAGTCACAGCCCTGCCCTCCGCCAGCCGCCCGAACCCGCGTTCGCGGAGGTGCGGATTCCTGAGCAGCGGCTCCCGAAGGAGAGCCGCCGCTCCTGACGAGGGAGAGCTCCGCCTGGAAGCGACGTAGTTCCAAACCCATAGTAGTTCCTGGTAGAAGACAGGCAGCTCCTGCAGGTTGGCACGCCTACCGCCCACTTTCACAAACAGGAGCTGCGTGTCGTAATTGAGGCCGTGCAGCTGGCGGAAGAAAAACGTCGCCAGCGCACACCATCTCGGAGGAATCTCAACATACAGGTATCTCTGCAGCGTCTGAAGACGGAAAGTCGCAGCCTGGGTGCAAAGGCACACCAGCGCCTGACCGCTCTCCCTAAGCGGGAGACACAGAACCGCGGCAGAGACCCAGTGCTTCCTTTTGTCCCAGAAGAAGTCGATGAGCTTCTTCTGCATCTTGGCGACAAACGCAGTGGGAGGGATCAAAGTGACCAACCGGTACCAGAACATGGCGGCCACCAGCTGGTTTATGACCAGCGCTCGACCCCTGTAGGACAACACTCGGAGCAGTCCTGTCCAGCGTCCAAGGCGAGCGGTGACTTTGGCCTCCAGCTCTTGCCAGTTCGCCGGCCAGGCGTCCTCGGCAGGGCTAAGGTACACTCCCAAATAGAGGAGGTGCGTGGTGCTCCAGGCGAAAGGCCTGAACTCCTCCGGCAGGGAGTCCACCCACCACTGACCCACCAGGAGTCCGGAACATTTCTCCCAGTTGATCTTGGCGGAGGATGCGTCCGAGTAAATCTGCTGGCATTCCCGCATCCTCCGCAAGTCAGCGGGATCCGTGACCGTGAGGAGCACGTCATCGGCGTAAGCCGAGAGGACCACCTCCACGCCCGGCCCTTGCAGAGCCAGTCCCGTCAACCTCTTCCGCAAGAGGCGCAGGAATGGCTCCACGCAAATGGTGTATAACTGACCGGACATGGGGCATCCCTGGCGCACCCCCCTCCCGAAGCGAAGGGGCGCCGTCAAGGACACGTTAACTTTAATCAGACACTCTGCGGCGGCGTACAGAAGTCGGATCCGGGCGACAAAATGCGTCCCGAACCCGAAAACGCGCAGAGTCCCGAAGAGATACTCGTGATCCACCCTGTCGAACGCCTTCTCCTGATCCAGGGAGAGGAAGGCGACCGACAGACCAGCCCTCTGGGAGTGGTGGACCAGGTCCTGGACCAGATGGATGTTATCGTTGATGGTCCGGCCCGGGACCATGTAGGACTGGTCGGGGTGGATCATGTGGGCCAGCACGGTGCCAAGGCGAGCAGACATGGCCCTGGCAAAGATTTTATAGTCCGTGCTGAGGAGGGAGACCGGGCGCCAGTTCTTAAGGAGGCGGAGATCGCCCTTCTTAGGCAGCAGGACAATGACCGCCCTGCGCCAAGAGAGGGGCATCTCCCCGGTCGCCAAACTTTCCCGCAGGACCCGCGCGTAGTCGCCCCCCAAGACATCCCAGAACGTCCTGTGGAACTCCACGGTCAGCCCGTCCAGCCCCGGGGACTTTCCCCTAGAGAGCTGGCGGAGGGCGCCGGTCAGCTCCGCCAGGCTTAGTGGAGCGTCCAATTTTTCGGCGCCCTCCGGACTGACCTTCGGCAGGTCCTCCCACAAAACTCTGCACAGACCCTCGCTGGACGGATCTGGAGAGAACAGAGCCTCGTAGTAGGTGCGGGTCTCCGCGCTGATTCCCTCCGGATCCGAGACCAGAGATCCGTCGTCGGCCAGCAGCCCCAAGAGCTGCTTATGGACCCCTCGTCTTTTTTCCAGCGAGTAGAAGAAGGGGGAGCCGCGGTCCAGGTCCCACAGGAGCTGGATCCGTGACCTCACGTACGCGCCTCGGGACCCGACAAGCTGCAGGTCCTTCAGCGCGCCCTTCTTCTCTTCGTACACCTTCCGCAGGGCCGAGTCCCCGACGACTTGACCGAGACGGGACTCCAGGTCAAGCACCTCCTTCTCCAACCGCCCGACCCGGGCCTCCCGCCTCTTGGTCGACCCCTTCGTGTACTCCTGACAGAAGAGACGCACGTGAGCCTTGCCCACGTCCCACCACAGCCTAAAGGAGGGGAAGCCCCCCTGCTTCCTTCTCCAGTCGGCCCAGAAACAACAAAACGAATCCCGGAACCGCGCGTCCTCCAGCAGCAGGTTGTTAAAGTGCCAGTATGCGGACCCCCCCCGTGCGCGCAGCGGAAAGAGCTCCGCCCACACCAGGTGGTGGTCCGTGCACGGCACCGGCCGCATGGAAGCCGCCGGAACGCAGGAGACGTACGCCCAGGAAATGTAGAGGCGGTCGATTCTGGACCCTCCTCCTCCAGACCTCACGCTAGTGAAGGCGCTGGAGTCAGGATGAAGATTTCGCCAGACGTCCACCAAGTCGAAGGACCTGACCAGGTCCCTCAACTTCTCCATCGCCGGCTGGCATCGCAGGGGACCCGGACGGTCCCTCGCCTCGAGGGTGCAGTTAAAATCCCCCCCCGAGGATGACGCACTCGCCCACGTCGATGGAGCCCAGAAGAGCGGACACTTCTTCAAAGAAGCGCACTTGCTGCGCACCGGCCTGAGGGGCATACACGTTCACTAGATGGAGCGGCACGCCCCCCAGGCAAACAGTGACCTGGAGCAAGCGGCCCGGCACGTGCTCCTTGACCCCCAAGATCTCCGGCTGAAAATGCGGGGCCAGCAAGATAGCCACCCCGCTGGAATTATTGGAGAGGTGACTCATGCTGACCCCTCCTTGCCACTCCAGGAGCCACGTGGCTTCGTCTCCCGGAACGGTGTGGGTTTCTTGCAGGAAGCACACAGCATACTTCCCGTCCCGAAGGACCGAGAAGTTATTGAATCTGCGGCGCGCCTCCCTGCTGCCGTTGATGTTGAGGCTGGCTATGGTTATCTTCATGTCAGAAGCATAGTGCAACCTCTACCTACACCTAACGGGGGGAGGAAGCGCAGCCGCTAGTCAGCCGCCACTTCCTCAGCAGCCCACTGAGAAACATTCTGAGCCAACGCAGCTCAAGCGGGTTCACACCCTCGTCTGCGCCCATGATCTTAACGGCGGCGCGGACGGATACGATGAGCAGCGCCAGCTCCGACCACCTGTCGAGGGCCAGCCGGACCTTCTTGCGCCGACCCAGGCACGTGGCCATAAAATCCCGGAGTTCCCTTACGGGAATGAGGGGAGACTCAGCAAGGGGCACGAGGTCGTCCATCGCCTCATCGGCGCTGGAGTCCAAATCGTCCTCCGTGCCCATCACCGAGTCCCCATCCTCCTCCAGGGGGTCGTCACCAGCGGCCGACCCGTCCACCGCGCAGTGCGCAGCGAATGGCTCGGCCGCACCAGCCAGCCGCGCCTCCGCCCGGATCCCACCCCCAGGATCGGCGGCGGTTCAGAGCTCCCCTCCGCACCAGACGCCAGAACGACCGGAGAAACCGGGGAGAGAACAATTCCCAGCTCCTCCAGTACGTCCGGCACCAGAGACGTAGCCAGGGGGCCATCCTCCTCCCCGTCGCCAACCTCCGACCCAGCGGATGGGGTGTTCTGAATAAAATCCTCAACCAGGTCGAGCAGCCCCTGGGAGATGTCCGGGTCACATTGGGCGAGCTCATTATCCCCGAGCTCGCCCGACCAAGACCCCAGGCCGCCCGACCCGGCGAGGGGTAACGGCACCGATAGAACATCAATTTCGTTTTCCGCCGCGGGTTGTTCCGCGACCCCCCTCACGGGCAGGGTCTCGTCCCCATCCCCGGGAGGCATGCGCCGGACAGACACATCTGCCTCAGCCTCCCGTGGGACAGGCGACCCCTGCCGATCGCTGGTGATGACGACAGCGGGGGGGGGGCGCAGTACCCGCGGCGGGCGACGACTCCCCCTGCTCGGAGGGACCTTCCTCCTCCCGGTCCTCCTCCTCTTCCAGGAGGTTGCGCCTTCTTTTTAGCACGGAGGGAGCGAGGGAGACCTCCATGCCTGCAAAGGCCTCCTCCTCAACTCCCTCCGGCGGAGCAGGTTTGTCGGGTTCCTCGGGCCCGAGCCCGGCCACAGGTATTGGCGTTACCGCTGCGGCGGTTGCGGCCACAGGCTTGGGCACGAGGCCCCTTCCGCTCGCGTCTGCCCCGATCAACTCCGCGAGGAGCGCGGGTGTAAGGGGCTCAAGGGGCAAGGGCTGGCCATCCACGGGGGGACCCGCCCTAAGGTGTTTCTTTTTTCCCCGCGCCTTCCTTCCGGCCGGACACGCTCCCTCCCCCCCGCCGGAGGCCTTGGTGGCATCGGCCCCCGACGACAACCGCGCATCAGACGTTCTTGACGCGCGGGCAGACCCGGGGGGAGGAGCGGCGGCGGCGCCAGCCTCGGCCGCACGAGATGATCCGGCGGCCTTGGAGGCGGGGCAGTTCTTCCTGATGTGCCCCACCTCCTTGCAGGCGTGGCACCGCACACCGTCCGACATCCAAAAGACGCGATAGGCGGTCCCCTTGTGGAGGACGACGAACGCCCTGTCAGTGTCCTCCTCCCGTGCCAGCTGGATAAACAGCTGGCGCCGGAAGGAGAAGACGTGGCGAAGGCTGGCCTCCCGGAAGCCGAGCAGAATGGGTGTGATCCCCGACCTCACCTCCCCAAATTGACGCAAATGGGGAAGGAGGAGCTCACCAGGAACATAGGGCGGGACGTTGGAAATGACAATCCTCTGCGCGTTTGCCTCGAGAGGATCCACCGGCAGGAAGGTCCCGCCCATGGTGAGCCCCTTGGTGACAGCCAGGGACACCGCCCGCTCCGACCCCAGGAAGAATACAGCCTTCCCATACATTTTCGAGGCCGCGACAATGGCTGAGGGGCCGACAACCCCAGCCATGGCTTTGACGCAGGCCTCAATGGTCATAGTGGGGTGAGTGTAGCTCTTCACCCCAAGCTTTTTTGTTATTAATCTAAATGGTGACGGGGCAGCAGAAACAGCGGGAGCAGCTGTGGTTGTGGCTGCCACATCCGCATAAGTCCTGGCTGGCCCCGCCACCGGCGAAGATGCAGTCGTCATTCTGGGGTGCTTTTATAAGGGCTATGTGGTAAACCACGTTCACTATCGTTAGCACTGTTCACCACTGTTCGTTATAACTGTATCACTGACCACTATTGTATCACGGTACGAGGTCGCCTCTTGCCACACTGCTATACCTGGGATGACCACTGCCGACTCCGCCTTGGCTCCACCCACCAGGCCAGGTATAAAGGTGAGCGACTGGCTGGTATTCCTCCTGCTTGGATCGGATCACCCACGAGAGTGGGCTGTTATTTAGTCAATAAAAACCTTTAGTCACCTTCGTAACTCTTCGCCTTTTATTGGAGGAATTGATAGGTATATCAATTTTATTGACTAAATTTAATGATGTCCGACAACGAGTCACAACCGGCGGAGGAGCCACCAGCGCAGCTCCCAGGAGCACAGCCACACCAGCCAGCTTGGCTGCGAGCCCTCAGACCGCCGTACCTGGACCTGAACCCACGAGCAGCAAACTCAGCCGCAGACTTTAAACACTGGCTGGTCTGCTTCGAATCATACCTGAGAGAATCCAGCGTCCCTCAGGCATCCAAACTAAGTGTCCTGCAGGCACAACTGAGCCCGAGAGTATACACTCTCATCGAGGACATGACTACCTACGAGACCGCCATCAACCTGCTGAAACAGAAGTACCGGACCCCGGTAAACTACATGTACGCTAGGCACCTCCTAAGATCACGGCCGCAACAGCCAGGAGAATCAGTAGCCGAATTCTCACAGGCGCTATATGCACTCGCCAGGAACTGTGACTTTAAATCGGTGTCGGCAGCCGAAAATACTGAAGATAATATCCGCGACGCATTCCTGAAAGGCCTACGGTCCGAGTACTCACGGCAAAGACTGCTGGAAGCTAAAGACCTCAGCATGGAAAAAGCTGAAGCCCTCGCTATCTCCCTGGAAGTGGCCCACCAAGATCAGGAAGCATTCACCAGGTACTGCTCGCGACCCTGGGACTCGGGCCCGACCCCTACCACAGCACCCTTCCCAGCGCCGCCCCCGGGACCTACCTCTGCGTCGGCGTCCCGGACCCGACCGGCCCTGCCACCCCCGGCACCGGCCCCGACATCGGGCATCCGCGATCGGGCCGCCGGCTGTTTTTTTTGTGGCCAGGAGAAGCACCCGAGGTCGCGCTGCCCAGCCAAGAACTCCATATGTAGAACCTGCCTGAAGAAAGGCCACTTCTCCAAGGCCTGCAGGAGCGGATCCTCAGAGGCCAGCAGTGCCGCATGCGAACTATGGGGGCGGCCATCTTCGTTTAGGGCAACTGAGGCCAGCATCCCCACACATGAGTCATGGGGGCGGCCATCTTTGTTTAGGGCAACTGAGGCCAGCATCCCCACACATGAGTCATGGGGGCGGCCATCTTTGATTAAGGCAACCGACCCCAATAGTGCCTCATGGGGCCCTACCTCGTGGGAGACGCCATTTTACTCACCACGCCCGACCGCCTCGCCCGCAGATGACAACGACTCGCTCAGCTACACACTAGCTTCCGTCACCCTGGACCAAGCCCGCCCGCACCATCTGTCCAAGTCAATGATGGACATCAAAGTGAACGGCCACGCCACGACCTGCCTGTTCGACAGCGGAAGCACGGAGAGCTTCATCCACCCAGACACGGTGAGCCACTACTCCCTCTCTGTCCTACCAACGCGCAGCCGAATCTCGATGGCATCGAGGTCCCACGCCACGGACATCAGCGGCTACTGTGTCGTGACCCTGTCGGTTAAGGGCACGGAGTATAAAAACTTTAAACTCCTCGTCCTCCCCCATCTCTGCGCTGCCGTCCTACTAGGGCTGGACTTCCAATCCCACCTCCAAAGCGTAACCCTAGCATACGGTGGACCCCTCCCCCCACTCACAGTCAACAACCAGCAAACGTTAAACCGCCCACCGCGTAACACCTGCAGCCTCTCCACCCTCAAGGTCCCGCCACCCTCTCTGTTTGCTAACCTTACCCCTGACTGCAAACCCGTCGCTACCAAAAGCAGGCGGTATAGCGCCGGGGACAGAGCCTTCATTAGCTCTGAGGTGCGGCGCCTCCTGAAAGAGGGCATTATCGAGGGGAGCAGCAGCCCCTGGCGTGCCCAGGTCGTAGTCGTAAAGACCGGCGATAAAAACCGCCTGGTCATCGACTACAGCCAGACCATAAACAGATATACCCAGCTGGACGCATACCCCCTCCCCCGCATATCTGACATGGTCAATCAGATTGCACAGTATAAAGTATTCTCGACCATCGACCTGAAGTCGGCCTACCACCAACTCCCTATCCACCCTGAGGACCGCCAGTATACCGCCTTCGAGGCGAATGGGCGCCTATACCACTTCCTTAGGGTCCCCTTCGGTGTCACTAATGGGGTCTCGGTCTTCCAAAGGGAGATGGACCAGATGGTTGACCAGAACGAACTGCAGGCTACATTCCCCTACCTAGATAACGTCACTATCTGCGGCCGCGACCAGCAGGAACATGACGCGAATCTGGAGAAATTCCTCCGTACGGCCCAACGGCTGAACCTCACCTACAATAAGGAGAAATGCGTGTTTAACACCACGCGCCTTGCCATCCTCGGCTGCGTAGTGGAGAACGGAATCATCGGCCCCGACCCAGAAAGAATGCGCCCCCTCATGGAGCTACCCCTCCCCCACTGCCCTAAAGCACTTAGGAGAACCCTGGGGCTTTTCGCCTACTATGCCCAATGGGTACCCAATTACGCGGACAAAGCCAGACCCCTCCTGAAAGCCACTTCCTTCCCCCTCACGGAGGAGGCGTGCGCGGCCTTCTCCCTCATTAAGGGAGACATAGCCAAGGCCACGATGCACGCAGTGGACGAGTCCATCCCCTTTCAGGTGGAGAGCGACGCCTCCGACTTCGCCTTAGCCGCCACCCTAAACCAGGAGGGGAGGCCAGTGGCCTTCTTCTCAAGGACCCTACAGGGCCCCGAGATCCGACATTCGTCGGTCGAGAAAGAGGCCCAGGCGATCGTGGAGGCAGTACGGCGCTGGAGGCACTACCTGGCAGGCAAACGATTTACCCTCCTCACCGACCAGCGTTCGGTGGCTTTCATGTTTAATAACAAGCTGAAGGGCAAAATCAAGAATGACAAGATTTTGAGATGGAGAATCGAGCTCTCCACCTACGATTATGAGATCTTGTACCGGCCAGGCAAGCTGAACGAATCCCCTGATGCCCTTTCACGAATGACATGCGCCAGCGCGCATATCGATAGGCTTCAGACCCTCCACGACCAGCTCTGCCACCCCGGAGTCACCAGACTCTACCATTTCATTAAGGCCCGCAACCTGACCTACTCCATCGAGGAGGTCAGGACCATGACCAGGAACTGCCAGACCTGTGCGGAGTGCAAACCGCACTTCTATAGGCCGGACCGAGCAAGCCTGATCAAGGCCACCCGCCCCTTCGAGCGCCTGAGCATCGACTTTAAGGGGCCCCTCCCGTCCTCTGACCGTAATGTGTACTTCCTCAACATCGTTGATGAGTACTCCCGTTTCCCCTTTGCCTTCCCCTGCCCCGACATGACCAGTAGCACGGTCATTAAGTGCCTGAATGCCCTCTTCGCCTTGTTCGGGTTCCCGAACTATATACACAGCGACCGGGGCTCCTCCTTCATGAGCGAGGAACTCCGGCAATTCCTCCTAGAGAGAGGTATTGCAGCAAGCAGGACCACCAGCTACAACCCCAGAGGTAACGGTCAGGTGGAAAGAGAGAACGCGACGGTATGGAAGGCCGTCCTCTTAGCCTTAAAGTCTAAGGGCCTCCCAACCTCCCGCTGGCAAGAAGTCCTCCCGACAGCGCTGCACTCCATCCGGTCATTACTTTGCACGGCCACTAACACCACCCCCCATGAACGAATGTTCGTTTTCCCCAGGAAGTCGACTACGGGAACCACTCTACCAACCTGGCTGACCGCCCCGGGGCCGGTCTGGCTGCGGAAACACGTGAGGACCCATAAAACGGACCCCCTGGTCGAGAGGGTGAACCTCCTGCACGCCAACCCCCAGTACGCCTACGTGGCGTACCCAGACGGGCGGGAGGACACTGTCTCCCTACGAGACCTCGCACCCTCAGCCGATCCGGAAACACCGCCACCACCCCCCCCAACCTCAGTCCAGGTAGACGGCATGCCGGAACCCCACGAGCCCTCGCCGACCACGCAAACACCAGCATCAACACCGGATAAGGCACCAGCACCGGATAAGGCAACACCACCGCTGCGGCGATCGGAGAGGCTTACGAAGCCTCCGGACAGACTGACCTACCAGAATTGGTAGTACACTTCACCCCGCCGGACTTAATTCTAAACAAGGGGTGAATGTGGTAAACCACGTTCACTATCGTTAGCACTGTTCACCACTGTTCGTTATAACTGTATCACTGACCACTATTGTATCACGGTACGAGGTCGCCTCTTGCCACACTGCTATACCTGGGATGACCACTGCCGACTCCGCCTTGGCTCCACCCACCAGGCCAGGTATAAAGGTGAGCGACTGGCTGGTATTCCTCCTGCTTGGATCGGATCACCCACGAGAGTGGGCTGTTATTTAGTCAATAAAAACCTTTAGTCACCTTCGTAACTCTTCGCCTTTTATTGGAGGAATTGATAGGTATATCAGGCTACACTCACCCCAAGTCACAGGCCTGAAGGTTTTAATGGCCTCGGGTATATATATATTTTTTTTTTTTTTTTTTTTTTGGTCCTCTATTGAGCAGAGGGAGCTGGTTAAAATGAGGACACACCTCTCCCCTTACTGGTTGAAATTGGGAGAGGGGCCTTCTCCCCTCTGCTCAATAGGCAATTAATAAAAAAGAGATGAAACTGAGGTGCCTTAGAGAAACAGGCAGAGAGAGACAAAAGGAGAGAGAGAGGGGGGTGGGAAGGAGGGAGGCCGCAAGGGCAGTGTTGCCACTCAGGATGGTGGGTGGTTGTTGGCAGGGGTGCACTCTCCGATGAGACTTAGAAGTCTTCTGGCAGGGGGAGAAGATGTCTTCACCTGGGAAAGCTGGAGATGCCCAGGCTCAGTCCTGCAGCAGGTCTTAACGATGCAATTAATTAAATTAAAGACTTCACCTGGGCAGCTCCAGCTCTCCCAGGCCAGGCAATAGAAGGGATGCTAATTAGTGGTATGCGTGGCCTAGCTTTTGACACGAGCCACACACACACACACTACACCCCTTGATGATCCAGCCTTGCTTCTTCTTTTCTCCCCCCACCTAAAATACAAAGTCTTTCGGAGCGTGCCCCAAATAACACCCACCTGTAGATGTTCGGAACGATGTTTCTTCCCTCCTTCCAAACAGTTGGTTGTTTTCTGCTGATGTTTCTCTCCCCTCTCTCCCTCTCCTGAAGTGGAGGCCAATTTGGGGAGGCAGTGATAGAAAAGGCCTCTCCCCTGGTTGGTGTTGATGCTGGCCTCCTTTCTCCTTCTCCTCCTCTGTCCTATCTCTCCAGGCACCACAGTTGCTGTGATGATGTTGGAGGAGGTGGAGGTGGTGGTCTATCGTTCTCCTCCACTTCCTGGTCAGGAGACCACCACTTTCCACTCTCCACTCTCTTGGTTTGGCAGCTCCTTCTCCTCCTGCTGATTGAAGCAGCTGCACAGCCAGAAATGCACTGAGGTCTTTAGTAACTGAGGCTCAGGGCTGAACTGAAATACAAACTGCTCCACAGGGTTTATATACCGGTGTGGTCACCACCGGTACTACAATATACAGGAGCCATCAGAAAGTAGTTCATCACCTTAAGGTAGTCTCTTAAGGTGGTACAGGTTACATACACTACAATTCCTCCCCTTTTAGCTTAACAGTGTACACCCCAATTTAAACATAACATGGATAACATATATACAACTTTCATACAAAACTGTTCAAAGATTCAGTCTCTGAGGAGGCCTCCTGATCCGGGCCGGATAACGCCTTTCAGGGGTCTCTGGTTCTCGTTGCTGGGGTGACTCATCCATTTGATCTCTTATGGATTGAACATCATCATGTACGTTCGAGTCTGAGGTAGATGCTACAGGCTCAATAACTTCTTCAACTGGTGTCTCTGCCGTAGACATGGGGTCGACCCTTGTTCTCGATTCCACAAGTTGGTCAGCATGACGTCGTATCACGTTCTCACCAACGTCTACCGTGTACATCAAGGGTCCTTGTCGGGCACGAATTGTTCCGGATTGCCATTTATCATTCCTATAGTCCCTGGCCAACACTGGTTGTCCTATTTCGAAACTCCGAGTGCCCTTGTTATTTACGTGCTGGAATTGTTTGTTTTCGACTTCCCTACGCACATTGGGTTTTAACAAATCCAATCGGGACCGCAACCTCCTGTTAAAGAACATTATGGCAGGGCTTTGATTTGTCACTGCATGCGTGGCGTTTCGATATGCCATCAGGAAATTGTCCACCTTGTGTTGTAGTGGAATATGGTCTTCGCTCATGGCCTTTATCGCCTTTTTGAATGTTTGTACAAATCTCTCGGCCAACCCATTTGTAGCCGGATGATATGGGGCAGATGTATAGTGTTTCACCCCATTCTTCTTCATGAATTTCTGGAATTCTTCTGACACGAACTGTGGTCCGTTGTCTGAACATATTTGTTCCGGCAGCCCATTCCTTGCAAATATGGTTCTTAGAACTGCGATCGTCTTTTCAGAGGTAGTGGTCGACATCTTAATCACTTCTGGCCATTTAGAATGTGCGTCTACCGCTATCAAAAACATGGAATCCATGAATGGACCTGCAAAGTCGATATGCACACGTTGCCATGGGGTTGAAGGCCATTCCCACGGATGCAGCGGTGCAATTGGAGGTGCATTTTGAACTTTTTGGCACCCTGAGCAGCTTTTAGTCAGATCCTCTATTTGTTTGTCGATACCTGGCCACCACACATAAGCCCTAGCAAGGCCTTTCATCTTGACTCCCCCCAGATGACCTTCATGCAGTTCCTTCAGAACTCTCTCCCTTAATTTAGGAGGAATAATCACCCTTGTTCCATACATCAATGTTCCTTGACAGACGGACAGCTGCTCTCGTCTGGCTGAGAATGCCGGTAACAGTGGTTCGCCATGTGTTGGCCATCCCTTCACTGTCAAATCGTAGACCCGAGACAGTGTCGGGTCGTTTCTGGTCTCTCAATACTCGCATTGGTGACTGGTAAGCATTCGATGATGGTCGAGTGAAATATCTCGACAGAGTCAACTGCCGGTGCCTCTTCCGCTGTAGGTAGTGGCAGGCGCGACAGCCCATCAGCATTACCATGTTGCTTTGTACCTTTGAATTCGATATCATATTGATGTGCCCCTAGGAAAAGGGACCACCTCTGAAGCCTCTGCGCCGTCATAACCGGAACACCGTTCTTAGGGTTAAAGATGGAAACCAACGGCTGGTGATCTGTCAGCAGCGTAAACCTTTGGCCTTGCAGGTAATGGTTAAATTTCTTAACTCCCCACACGAAGCTGAGAGCCTCCCTATCTATCTGAGCATAGTTGCGCTCAGCGGAAGTCAATGATCTGGATGCGAACGCGACTGGCCTTTCCAAGCCATTTGGCAACTTATGTGAGAGCACTGCCCCAACACCATATGGAGAAGCATCACACGCTAAACGAATAGGCAGCGTTGGGTTAAAGTGAGCCAACACTTCCTTAGAGGTGATCAGTGCCTTGCTTTTTTGAAAAGCCCGCTTACAGTCCTCGCTCCACTTCCATGGCACTCCCATTTGCAAAAGAGTGTTCAGCGGGTGTAACACCGTGGATAAATTTGGAAGAAACTTGTGGTAATAGTTAATCAACCCAAGGAACGACCTCAACTGGGATACATTTTCCGGAGCGGGAGCTTTCACAACAGCTTCGATCTTGTCAGGTGACTTATGAAGCCCCTCCTGGTCAATGACGTGACCGCAGTACGAGATTCACTTCTGAAAGAACTCACATTTCTGGCGATTAACTCTGAGTCCATATTCTTTCAATCTGGTGAGCACCTGCTCCAAATTCGCGAGGTGTTCCTTATCATCATCTCCTGTAATCAGAATGTCGTCCAGGTTGCATTGTGTGCCTGGAATTCCCTGTAATACCTGCTCCATGGCCCTTTGCCAAATCGCTGGAGCCGATGCCACTCCAAAAACCAGTCTATTATACCGATATAAGCCCTTATGTGTGTTGATCGTGAGATACTGGCGTGACGCTTCATCAACTTCCATCTGTAAGTACGCCTGCGCCAGGTCTATCTTGGTGAAGTGTTTCCCGCCAGACAGTGAAGCGAAGATATCCTCAATCCGCGGAAGCGGATATTGCACCGTGTGAAGAACCGGATTAACAGTGATCTTGAAATCGCCACAGATGCGAACCTTCCCAGGTTCCCCCGGCTTGTTGCTCAATGAACGCTTCATGACGGGAACAATGGGCGTGGCCCATTCGCTCCAGTCCACCTTTGACAGTACTCCTGAACGTTCTAGCCCTTCCAGCTCTGCTTCCACAGCAGGTCGTATCGCATAAGGTACCGGTCTGGCTTTGAAAAATTTTGGGTTTGCATGTTCTTCAACCTTGATGTTTGCCGTAATTCCTTTCAGTGTTCCCAGTCCCTGTTGGAACATCTCCTTAGCATCGTCCAATATTTTGGACAGTCGTTTAGGTTTGACATCGTCCTCTTTACAGGAATCTACAGTTAGTGCTTGTAAGGAATGCCAGTCCATATTTATTCTCCGGATCCATTCCCGTCCCAGTAGTGGTGGACCTCCCTCAGGTAACACATACAAGTCCATTCCCTGACTTTCTTTACCATTGTTGACCACCTTTACCTTTATCTTTCCGATGGGGTATACTCTTTGCCCCGTGTATGTTTTCAATACAATCTCCGTATCCCTCAGGGGAATGTGTGAGAATAACCTTTCGTACTCTTGCTCATTCATGACCGTCAATGCCGATCCAGTGTCCAATTCCATCTTCACTTGGACTCCTGCTATCCGAAGCATGACCCAGATAGTTTGGTGGTCTGCTGTGTTACCCACATTATGTATTTTTAGACAACCCAGTTCCTTACTGCTGGAGTCTGAATCCGTCTTTTGTTCATCCGAACTGTTCTCTGTCACCTTGTGTACTTTCTTGTACTTCTCCTGCGGCGACCTTTTGTTGCTGGTCTTCTTTCCTGACCGGCATACTTTTGCTATGTGACCAAGTCTGCCACATTTCCTGCATTCTTTATCTTTGAACCAGCACTGGTTCTGATCATGCGTTGTCCTTCCGCAACGATAACACTTTGCTGCACCCAATGCCATTTCATTGGTGCTGAATTCCGATGGCCTTTGCTGCATTTCCGCAGTGCCTCGTGCTGCTGCCTCGTGCGATGCTGCAATGCTGAAAGCTTTGTCCAGCATAAGATCCTTTTCCTCTAGCTGTCGCTTCTGGGTTCCTTCCTTTAGTAGCCCACACACGAACTTATCTCTCAGAGCATCTGCTAGTCCTGTACCGAACTGACAGTACTTTGATAATTTGCGCAGTTCGATTAAGAATTCAGCGTTGCTTTCCTCTTTAATTTGAATTCTTTTGTAAAATTTAAATCGTTCCGCTATCAGCAGCGGCGTGGGGTTTAAATGCTCTTGCAGGATAGTAACAATCTCAGCGAAACTCTTTCCTACCGGTTTATCTGGTGTTACAAGGTGCCTTAATAACCCGTACGTCTTCGCACCCATCGAGTTTAATATGGTTAGTGCTTTCTTATCCGCCGGTACCTCATTCGCTGTACAGTAAACTTCACCGCGTTCCACATAAGTGGCCCAATCTTCTACATCGCTATCAAAAGCAGTGATGTTACCCGTTTTTGGCATCTTGTTGAGTTTCCTTTATTTTATTTATTTTTCCAAAATGGTGGCTTCCCACGCTTGGCGGCTTTTCCCGCGCTTATCTTCTTCCCCCGCCGACTAAAATGGCGATTACCGTGCTGTTGCTGTTCTCGCCTCCCAGCGGTCCTTATTTCCCCCGACGCTGCTGCTCTTGTTCCCCGCCGCTCCCGCGGTCCTCGTGGACATTAACGCTTTTCTGGCTGCTGCGCGTCTCTGCCCGATTGCAGTCCGGCCCTTTTCACCGGCTGCGGTCGTGTTCTCCGCCCTTTTCTTCGGTTTCCCTCCCCTTCTCCCACTGACAACTCGGCCGACTTTCTCTCCGTGTCGCTAGATCGGGCTTACCCGCCGCTGCTAAATGGGATAAATTCAGAACAGTTTTAGCAGCTCAAAACTGGTCATCGCTGTGGCTCAGCAGCAGCAGCAGCAGAATTGTATTCCACCACAATCTGTAACCTCATGGCCTGGCATATCCCTCACTCTTACCATTACCATCAAGCCAGGGGACCAACCCTGGTTCAATGAGGAGTGTAGAAGAGCATGCCAGGAGAAGCACTAGGCATACCTAAACATAGAAGATAGGAGCAGGAGTAGGCCATTCGGCCCCTCGAGCCTGCTCCGCCATTCAATGAGATCATGGCTGATCATCCAAATTCAGTACCCTGTTCCTGCCTTCTCTCCATATCCCTTTAGCCTTAAGAAATATATCCAACTCCTTCTTGAATATATTTGATGAATTGGCCTCTACTGCCTTCTTTGGCAGAGAATTCCACAAAATGAGGTGCCAACCTGGGGTAGCTGCAGCACAGAACCACATGCATGCTAAACAGCAGAAACAGCATGCTATAGACAGAGCTAAGCGATCCTACAACCAACAGATCAGATCAAAGCTCTGCAGTCCTGCCACATCCAGTTGTGAATGGTGGTGGACAATTAAACAATTAACAGGAGGAGGAGGCTCCATGAACATTCCCATCCTCAATGATGGCTGAGCCCAGCACATGAATGCAAAAGACTTTGCAACCATCTTCAGCCAGAAGTGCAAGTGGATGATCCACCTCAGCCTCCTCTTCAGGTCCCCACCATCACAGAAGCCAGTCTTCAGCCAATTCGATTCACTCCACGTGATATCAAGAAACAGCTGTGCCCACTAGATACAGCAAATGTTATGGGCCCCAAAAGTATCCTGGATGTAGTGCTGAAGTCCTGTGCTCCAGAACTAGCCACACCTCTAGCCAAGCTGTTCCAGTACAGCTACAACTCTGACATCTACCCAACAAAGTGGAAAATTGCCCAGGTATGTCCTGTCCACCAAAAGCAGGACAAATCCAATCTGGCCAATTATCGTCTCATAGCCTACTCTCTCAGCAAAGTGATGGAAGGAATCATGGACAGTGCTACCAAGTGGCACTTACCCACTAAAAACCTGCTGACCGATGCTCAGTTTAGGGTTGGCCAGGTCCACTCGGCTCCAGACCTCATTACAGCCTTGGTCCAAACATGGACAAAAGAGCTGAATTCAGAGGTGAGGTAAGAGTGACTACCCTTGACATCAAGGCAGCATTTGACCAAGTGTGGCATCAAGAAGCCCTAGTAAAATTGAACTCAATGGGAATCAGGGGGAAAATTCCCCACTGGCTGAAGTCATACCTAGCGCAAAGGAAGATGGTTGTGGTTGTTGAAGGTCAATTATCTCAGCCCCAGGACATCGCTGCAGGAGTTCCTCATGGAAGTGTCCTGGGCCTAAGCATCTTCAGCTGCTTCATTAATGACCTTCCCTCCATCATAAGGTCAGAAGTGGGGATGTTCGCTAATGATTGCACTGTGTTCAGTTCCATTCACAACTCCTCAGAAAATGAAGCAGTCCATGCCCTCATGCAACAAGACCTGGACAACATGCAGGCTTGGGCTGATAAGTGGCAGGTAACATTTGCGCCACACAAGTGCCAGGCAATGACCATCTCCAACAAGTGAGAATCTAACCACCTCCCCATGACATTCAACGGCATCACCATCGTCAAATCCCCCAACATCAACATCCTGGGGGTCACCATTGACCAGAACTGGATCAACCATGTAAATACTGTGGCTACAAGAGCAGGTCAGAGGCTGGCTATTCTGTGGCGAGTTACTCAGCTCCTGACTTCCCAAAGCCTTTCCACCATCTACAAGGTACAACTCAGAAGTGTGATGGAATACTCTCCACTTATCTGGATGATTGCAGCTCCAACAACACTCAAGAACCAGCCAGGAAAAAGCAACCTGCTTGATCGGCACCCCATCCACCACCTTAAACATTCACTCCCTCCACCACCAGCTCACCATGGCTGCAATGTGTACCATCTACAAGATGCACTGCAGCAACTCGCCAAGGCTTCTTGGGCAGCATCTCCCAAATCCACGACTTCTACTATCTAGAAGGACAAGGCCAGCAGGCTCATGGGAACACCACCACCTCCAAGTTCCCCTCCAAGTTACACACCATTCCGACTTGGAAAAATATCGTCGTTCCTTCATCATCGCTGGGTCAAAATCCTAGAACTCCCTACCTAACAGCACTATGAAAGTACCACAAGTGGGATGGATCAGATTTCCAATTGGTCCCCTTGGAGGACAAGACACACCCAACAGTTTGTCTGGAAACTGCCGGAAGTACCCACACTGTTGCTAATCACTCCGTCAAACTAAACACTCTGGGTCAAGCTGCGGTGACTGATGGGGCATTGTTTGTGGGTCACGGTTTGTTAACAAGTTTATTGGGTACTAAGTGAATAGTGACAGCATCATGACTTCCGGATTTCGTCCAGTCCAATGATGTCACTTGCTGCACACGTGCCGAGAAATCAATTCACTGCTGTTCATGGTCAAGAGCATGATCCAGGTCTAGGGGGGAGGAGAGGGAGAACGTGGTGCGTGTGTAAAGGGGGTGGTGGTGATGTTGCAAGAACGTGGTCCACGCCTAACAAAGTGGGGAGAACATGATCCATCTTTCCATCTGGATCACGTTCTTGCTCTCATGCTCTCATTCCCCCCCCCCTTTAGACCTGGATCACGTTCTTCCCCCACCCCCACTGTTCTCTCCGTGCTCTCCCCCCGAGCTCGTCGCCCCCCGAGCTGCTGACCTCTCCCACGAGTTCCTGTCCTCTCCCGCCTCCGATCCCCTGTCCTCTCCACTTCTCCGATCCCCTGTTTTCTCCCCCGCTCTGATCCCCTCTCATCTCCCCACTCCGATCTCCTGACCCTCTCCATGCAAAAAAACGGCTGGCAACAAGGAGGAAACGTGCTTCAGGCCACAGCGCATGCGCGGTTGGAACGTCGGGTGCACATCTGCAGCCGCAACATTGGATAAGCATGTGCGGCTCTGGTGGGGCGGGGCGATGTTTAGGTCCCGCCCCATAGATGTGCGCATACGTAGAACAAATCAAACTTATTTTTGCAAATAACCAGTCCAATAAATGCTGGCCTTGCCAGCAATGCCCACATCCCATGAGTGAATCAAATAAAAGGGCTGCTGAATCCAGATCAGGGATTTTATTTTCTCTCTAACCCAGGGGCACTGAAGTTATATCTTTCACCTCTACCATTGGGTAATCATGGGGGACTTTAATCTACATATAGACTGGGCAAACCAAATTTGCAGTAATAGTGTGGAGGACGAATTCATGGAATGTATGCAAGATAGTTTTCTCGATCAGTATGTTGAGGAACCAACTAGGGAACAGGTTATTTTAGATCTAGTATTGTGCAATGAGAAAGGGTTAATTAATAACCTTGTAGTAAAGGGGCATTTAGGGAAGCGTGACCATAATATGATAGAATTTTATATTGAGTTTGAAAGTGATTTAGTTAAATCTGAAAGTAGGGTCTTAAATCTAAACAAAGCAAACTACGTAGGTATGAGGGGCGTGTTGGCTAAGGTAGATTGGGAAACTACATTAAAAGGTATGACGGTAGCGAAGCAATGACAAGCATTTAAAGAATTAATACATAATTTACAACAAATATACATTCCTTTAAGACACAAAAACCCCACAGGACAAGTGGTCCAACCATGGCTAACAAGAGAAGTTAAAGATAGTATTAGATCAAAGGAAGAGGCTTATAATGTTTCCAAAAAGAGTAGTAAGCCTGAGGATTGGAAGGATTTTAGAATTCAGCAAAGGAGGACCAAGAAATTGCTAAAGAAAGGGAAAATAGAATATGAGAGCAAACTAGCGAGAGACGTAAAAACAGACTATAAAAGCTTCTATAGGCATGTAAAAAGGCAAACATTAGCAAAAGTAAATGTGGGTCCCTTACAGGCTGAGACAGGAGAAATTATAATGGGGAATAAGAAAATGGCAGAGAAATTAAACAAATACTTTGGGCTGGATTTTGTCATTGGGGCAGGCTGGGGTCGTGTTATCCGCTTTTCGTGTTATCAACCCGATTCCAAATCGATGTGGGAGATTCATGCGATTTTCACATAATTGGGCAATTGAGTTCCAGCGTGTGGGAACCCATGGCCCAATTAGTTTTTTCAGTCTGAAACTCGCCTCCTATGACGTCATCATTGCTGCTGCATTTAAGGTCTGCAAGAAGCCTTGCTTCTTCTGCAGACTGCCAACCTTTTGGCCTTTGCAGTGAGAGGGACCTGGAGGCAGAATGAGCAGCGGGAAACCTAAGTCTGCTCCCAGATTTGATGACGTCGCCCAGCAAGCTTTGGTGGAGGGAGCAAGAGCTAGTAAGGAGGTGCTTTTCCCTTCTTCAGGGAGGAAGAAGCCTCCCCAGCAGACGAAGGCTGTGTGGATCCAGGTGGCCCAGGAGGTCAACTCATTATCAATGATCCGCAGAACCTGGCTTTAGTGCAGGAAGAGGTTTCATGACCTTCAACGCACTGGAAAAGTGAGTATGACTTTGCCATCACCCTCAGTCTGATCCCCATTGCCTTTCCTCACCAGCACGCAGCTTTAGCAACCTCTTCCTCCACATCCCACTTGACACTGACATCCCTGCACCCTTACCCATTCCCTCTCTCTCTATGGTCACATTCACCTAACGTTTCGACTATGCAGCCCTCACAATCCCTATCACTGTGATGCTATGAAAACAACTTACAAAACACAGGGTCTTGCCAAGTCACTCCATCTTTGTCTCCTTCTAAGCATCTATGCTATGGATTCTCTACACTCACTCCTTCATTCTCACTCAAACTCCACTTGTCTCCCTCATTGCAGGAAAAGAGAGCTCACAATAAGAGGGAAAGAGCGAGGACAGGAGGAGGGCCACCCTCAGTATCCCAGCTCACCCCTTGGGAGGAGGCGGTCCTGGAGGTCGTGGGACTCGAGGACGATGCGCAAGTGGGGGACGGACAGATGGGTGCATCAGAGAAAGCTGGTGAAAGAATAGTTTTTCATCTCTCATTGACATTGCATGAGTCGCTGATAATGATTCTGAAGCTCTAACAGATGGACTTATGATCATATGCAATGTGCATGTAACCTTGGCCTCACATCTCTGACTCTTTCCTTTACTCCCCCACAGGACCATCGCAAGCACCCGTCCCCACTATCCAGGAGGAACATCCTGAGCCTCCAGACTCCTCAGAGGAAGCTGCAACCTCTGAGGGCACAGCGTCAGCAGAATTCAGCCAACACAGCACCAGCGCAGACACTCACACCTCGGTGGGACCATCGCGAGATAGAGTAGTGTTGTCACCTGGTGTATCACAGCTCTCAAGTGAGCATCAGCAGATTGTGGAGACAGGGACAGCAGTGGAGAGTCCTAGTCGGAGGGCGCAGGACTCTCCCAGCTTGGATCAGCTGCATGTCGACCTTCTGCCTCTGGGTCCATCCAGAAGAAGAGCGGTGCAGGAACTCCAGGAACAGGTGCAGGAGTCTCTGGCAGGTTTTGTCTCCAGGTTCGCTGCGAGTGTGGAGCGAATGGAGGAAT
Organism: Somniosus microcephalus; assembly: GCF_052327205.1. NCBI lineage: Eukaryota > Metazoa > Chordata > Chondrichthyes > Squaliformes > Somniosidae > Somniosus > Somniosus microcephalus. Next base: position 226,725,353 of record NC_140988.1, read on the forward strand.
CCATCGCGAACATGAGCAGAGCCTTTGTGGAGTCATTGGCGCATGAACGCAGCACCAAGGAAAGGATGGCAACCTCCGTGGAAAGGATGGCTACAGTAGACGAGAGGATGGCTAAGGCCATGGAAGAGCTAAGTCGCCAGAGTGTAGAAAACATGGTGAGTGTTCAGAATAGACTGATATCTCTGGAGGAGCGATGGTCAGCTATTGAACAGAGAAACCAGACCTTCATGGAAGTCCTTCTGAGTAGGACTGCCAGTGCAGATACGGGTCCCCATGGCCCCCCTGATGTGCAGCAAGGTGCTCTCAAGCGCTGAGGTGCACCTGATCCATGAGAGGGATGTGGTGGCAGAGAACAAGGAAGTGGGGGCTCCTCTCCAAGCGCTCACACTTCCATGCCATTGCCAAGTCCTCGGTCAGAGCCCCACCAGAGTCCCCACCCAACTGAGATCGGTGTCTCAACCCCTGCACAGCCGCAGGAGCAGCAGACTGTTGCCGAGCCCTCACAGGTTCGCAACCCCAGAGGACACCCGCCAAAGGTGTCGAGACAGGAGCAGCAAGAAAGTGAGCAAGAGGCCTCCACTTCTACTGAAGCCACAGGGGAAGCACCACGTAGGAGCACGTGTAAGAGAAAGATACTGCACAAATAGTCACAAGGGTAGTCACTTGGGTGAAATGTGTTTATTTTTAAAATGCCATCAGTTGGTTATTGTAAATAAAAATTCTGATGGCAGCTGTTGTAGTTGTGGCATGTGTCATTTCGCAAATAGGACTTCCACATTGAGTGCTTAAGATTACTTGCAATTGTCAGTATGGTGGTCAAAGTGCTAGGAATCTGCTGATTCTTGGCCATTGTCGATGCTCTGGTAAGAAGCTGCGAGGCAAACGTGCTTGATTGGCTAGGCTAAGCAAATCTGGCCAAGATGAGTGCATTCCTTGCATCCCGGGCAGCAATGTTCTCGTGTACTGCTGCCACTGGTTGATGGGCCTCTACAAGATGTTAGTTTTCACTCTCCTCCTCATCTGAGGAGGATATGTGAGGAGCCACTTGGTCCTCAGGAATCTGCAAGCCACGACGCTGTGCCATGTTGTGAAGTGCACAGCAAACCACGACGATTCTGGAGACCCTGGCTGCTGAGTACTGCAGGGCTTCACCTGATCTATCCAGGCATCTGAAGCACATCTTCAGCATGCCGATGGTTTGCTCGATTATGGATCTGGTGGAAACGTGGCTGTAGTTGTAGCTCTCCTCAGCTTCATTGGATGGGCTCCTCAACGGCGTCATTAGCCACGTCTTCAGGGGATAGCCCTTGTCTCCAAGTAGCCATCCGTTAAGTTGGTCTGGCAGACTGAAGAATGGAGGCACACTAGACTGGCACAGTATGAAGGAGTCACAGAATCACAGAATCACAGAAACCCCACAATGCAGATAGAGGCCATTTCGGCCCATCGAGCCTGCACCGACACATATCCCACCCGATCCCCGTAACCCCTACACCAACACATATCCCACCCTATCCCTGTAACCCCACGTATTTAATCCCCCTAACACTAAGGGTCAATTTATCATAGCCAATCAACCTAACCGCACATCTTTGGTCATGGCAACTGCCAGGGTACTTGGCACAAACATGCAAAATGTCCTTCTTGTGGTCCCACAGCAGCTGCACGTTGAGGGAGTGGAAGCCCTTGCGGTTGACAAAAATACCTGGATTATGATGGGGTGCCTTAAGGGCCACGTGTGCAGTCAACGACACCCTGCACCCTTGGAAAGCCTGCCAGATTAGCTAATCCAACCGCACGCGCTGTGACACTTGCTTGATCCTTGGAGAAATGGATGTGATTGTGCACGATGGCAAAGAGGGCCTCAGTTACCTGCGTGATGCAAGTGTGTGCGGCCGCCTGGGAGATGCCACTGATGTCTGTTGCTGATCCCTGGAATGAGCCTGAAGTAAAAAAGTTGAGTGCGGTGGTGACTTGGACGGCCACTAGTAAGGGGTGTCCACCTGGTCCTCTGGGCTGCCGGTCTTGCTGCACCATTGCGCAGATGTCACCCACTACCTCTCGCGAAAGTCGGAGCCGCCTTTGGCACTGCTGCTCACTCATATTGAGGTAGCTGATCCTCTATCTGTCGACCCTGTTTTCGGGGTATCTCCTGCGCCGACAAGCTTCCATGGGCTGGCGCCTTCTGGCCTGTGCAGCTTCAGGTGGCTGAGCAGCAGCTTGGCGCTCCTGTTGTTGCTGCTGCTGTTGGTGCTGCTGCTGTTGATGGTTCTGCTGCTGCTGCGGCTGGTCTTCATCCAAATCTGATGTCTAGGAGGAAAGGAAATAAATGGTTCCCATGCTTCTGGTAGATGCCTCAGTTGAGGAAGCGCTCAGTCAAGGTGGCGAGAGGGGTTTCCCAGGAGGTCACACTGGAGATGGGTGTCAGGCTCCAAACTTCCACAGCTATGGTTATGCCTGCTAAAAGTTCCCCCAGACCTGAGTCTACAAAGTCCTGCCACCTGCAAATGATGACTGATCAAATCTCCTATTTAATGGTGGAGCTGCAGCTGATAGTCAGCAATTCAATTGTGCTCCCGCCAGGTTTCACTGTCGTGTTTCAGAGGAGACCTGAATCACGTGGGAAACGTGTTAAAATCGGAAAGGCCTCTCAAAATGGGATTATAGAGGCAATTTAGTGCTTCTTAAGGGCCTATCCCGCCTCTTGGAGGCGAGACGGAGACGGGATCAGAAACCACGCATTTGGGAAAATTGCTTGGTGGCTGCTTGGAGGCGGGGTCGGGCCCGCCCGCCACTTTTTGCAATTTTAACACCCCACACGCCTCCATTCCTGCCTCCTCGGGCCTGGCAAAATCCAGCCCTTTGTGTCTGTCTCCACGGAAGAAGACGCAAAAACCTTCCCGGAATAGTGGAGAACCAAGGCTTTAGTGAGAATGAGGAACTGAAAGAAATTAGTATTAGTAAAAAAAGTACTGTAGAAATTAATAGGACTGAGAGCTGATAAATCCCCTGGACCTGATGACCTGCATCCTAGGGTTTTGAAAGAGGTGGCTATAGAGATAGTGGAAGCATTGGTTGTCATTTTCCAAAACTCCATAGATTCTCGAACGGTTCCCGCGGATTGGAAGGTAGCAAATGTAACCTCACATTTAAGAAAGAGAGAGAGAAAAAATGGCGAACTACAGACCAGTTAGCCTGACATCAGTAGTAGGGAAAATGCTAGAATCTATTATTAAGAACGCGGTAACAGGGCACTTAGAAAATAATAATAGGATTGGGCAGAGTCAACATGGATTTATGAAAGGGAAATCGTGTTTGACAAATCTGTTAGAGTTTTTTGAGGTTGTAACTAGCAGAATAGATTAGGAGGAACCAGTGGATGTGGTGTATTTGGATTTTCAGAAGGCATTTGATAAGGTGCCACAGAGGTTATTAAACAAAATTAGGGCTCATGGGATTGGGGATAATATACTAGTGTGGCGGAGCCACCAAAGGACTCAGATCGTTTGTATATAATTCCTTTAACAACATGTTAGCTACAGCCTGAGTCTGTATCTTTATTTATGCTGTTTAACTGTACAGAGTGTGGTTACTTTAACAGCGCGGCTAAAACGTGATGACGTCACGCTGTTCATCACGTGATTCCCCACTGGCGGGAAAACGTGATGACGTCATGACGTCAGCCACGGGACTGCAGGGGCAGTCCTCGTGGAGCCTCCAGAGAGAGCAGATTTACATTCGATGTTATCCTGCAGTTTCTTGTTAAAGCCTGTTTGTTTCATTGAAGTTCGTTTTGTTTGATCGCCTGAGTAGAACTCAGTCTTTTAGTTAGGAACCCACGTTCCTACACTCGTATGGATTGAGGATTGGTTAATGGACAGAAAATAGAGAGTAGGAATAAACGGGTCATTTTCAGATTGGCAGGCTGTAACTAGTGGGGTACCGCAAGGATCAGTGCTTGGGCCTCAGCTATTCACAATCTACATCAATGATTTGGATGAGGGGACCAAATGTAATATATCCAAATTTGTTGATGACATAAAGCTGGGTGGGAATGTAAGTTGTGAGGAGGATGCAAGAAGGCTTCTAGGGGATATAGACAGGCTAAGTGAGTGGGCAAGAACATGGCAAATGGAATATAATGTGGAGAAATGTGAAGTTATCCACTTTGGTAGGAAAAATAGAAAAACAGAGTATTTTTTAAATGGTGAAAGATTGGGAAATGTTGGTGTTCAGAGGGACCTGGGTGTCCTTGTACAAGAATCACTGGAAGTTAACATGCAGGTACGGCAAGCAATTAGGAAAGCAAAGGATATGGAGATTATCAAGGGATAGGGAGATTGGGCCGAAAAGTGGAGTTGAGGTCGATAATAAGCCATGATCTTATTGAATGGCGGAGCAAGCTCGAGAGGTCATATGGCCTACTCCTGCTCTTACTTATTATGTTCTTATGTAAGCTGTGATCGGCTAAAGGCACTGATCCTGGGATCTTCCTAGTCCGCATGACTAAGTTACTTACTGGATAAACTTACTGAAATTGGGGGAGTTGTCTCAATGCTCTTGAAATATATGTTGATCTTAAAAATAAACAAAATAAACTTGGGAAGCAATTGGAACACTAATATTCGTCTCAGCACCCATAATCCAGAGAGGGGAAATATCAGCCGGGTTGCTCCTCCTGTTCATGAGCAATAGCTAACATAAAAGGGAATTCAAAAGTCTTCTATGTGCACATAAATAATAAACAACTAGTAAGAGAAGGGGTGGGGCCGATTAGGAACAAAAAAGGAGACCTACGCATGGAGGCAGAGGGCATAGCTGAGGTACTAAATGAATACTTTACATCTGTCTTCACCAAGGAAGAAGATGCTGCCAAAGTTATAGTGAAAGAGGAGACAGTTGAGATACTGGATGGGATAAAAATTGATAAAGAGGAGGTACTAGAAGGGCTGGCTATACTTGTAGGGGGTGGCGTGTAGTGGTGTTTGGCGCATACGCCCAATCAGTTATGCCTCTGACTGTTTTGTGAGCGGTTCGAATCGCTCCCACGCCCCTGGGTTCTAGACACCGGACTTGGGTACAAGGCGGCGGTACAGAGAAGACTCGAGTAGGCAGGTGGTTGGATGTAAGCAAAAACCAAGATTTTATTGAAGAGGAAAAAGAACTTATACAATCTTATGGAAAATTACTAGTGTACACTTCTATAGGCAAGAAATACAAAAGAATACTTATAACTGTACTTATACAGGGAATGGGGAACACACAGCACATCGAGGGAAAACAACTATCTTAACAATCCTCTTATCCTTATCCCACCCCCTATAACTAACTAGATTAAGCTATGAGGGGTCAGAACTTCATGCTCACCAATCAAAAGGTTTGTTGGACTCAAAACAGCGGTTGAGTTCGGGGTTCGCTCTTGGTGCTCTCTGGAGCCTGTCGTCATCACGTGGTCTCCGGGCGCTGCAAGGGCATTGTCCAGGTTCGAGTACCCCAAAGTTAAAGTCTCTGTTTGGGTATTTACCTTGCAGGGATGATTCTTCGTCGCCAGCCACCAGTTTGAGTTGGTGTACAGATATTCGAAGGTCGGCCGAGGCTGAAGGCCCGATAATTCAAAGCCACCCCTCAGTTCGTCTCCTCAGTTGATCTTCTTCAGCCAGTCTTCCTCAGGTGGCCTTCCCTCTGGTGGTCTTCCCTCCTCCCCTCATCGCGTCCCGCCTCGCCTGGCCTGAATTGTCCGTGTCCGCCCGACCCGGTGTCAGGGCGATTCCAGATGGAGTGGGAAAAGGGGCACGGGCAAAGGCCAGGGGGTAAGCGCGGGACGGGGAAAGAGCGGCAGCCACGAGGGCGAGGGGCCAAAGAGCAGGGAGAGCAGCAGCATCAGCGCATAGAGAGGGGTGGCGATTGCTACCCGGGGGCCTTCAATTATACCTTTTTTGAAAACCCTTATCTGCGCGCCAAATCAGGTTAGTTCTTTGTCTTAATCTTGGCGGGCTACTTTAAATAATGGTAGCAATCCATACTAACTGTTTTTAGATGGCCAGTAATCGCATCTACCGGCCCGATAATTGACTTGTATTGTCATGAAAGTTCCTTGATGGGACTGTCCAGCCTCGATGGCTCTGTTAATCTGCTTCCGATAATATATGTAGACTGCTTGATGGCCTTAACTATAGGCCTAAACTGAATTTAGGTTTGTCTCCAATTCGGTCTAATGCATAATTCAGAGTGCTGTCTGGTTTCAAAATACAAAGTCTCTCTTCACAGAACATCACAGCTTTGGTTTCAATCCACAAGCTGTCTGCGTTGCAGAGTCCATTTTAAAATCTCACAGGCTTTCTGCCACGAGGCACGGACGCCATCTTGGGTACCCTTTTTGATTTAAAATGTCCACGCAGGGTCCCGTTTATTAATAACAGCCTTCAGGGAAATGCAGAAATTTTGCAAATCTTACAACTGAAAGTTGATAAGTCACTAGGACCGGATGGGATGCATCCTAGGATGCTGAGGGAGGTTAGGGAGGGAGTTGTGGAGGTACTGGCCATAATCTTCAAATCCTCCTTAGCTACAGGGGTGGTGCCAGAGGACTGGAGAATTGCAAATGTTGCAACCTTGTTCAAAAAGAGGTGTAAGGATAAACCCAGCAGCTACAGGCCAGTCAGTTTAACCTTGGTAGTGGGGAAGCTTTTGGAAACGATAATCAGGCACAAAGTTAGCAGTCACTTGGACAGGTGTGAATTAATTAAGGAAAGCCAGCACGGATTTGTTGGAGGCAAATCGTGCTAATAAAAAAAAGTAAAATTTCAGGTACAGTCGAGGTACATTCCCACGAGGGGGAAAGGTAGGGCAACCAAAGCCAGAGGTCCCTGGATGACGAAAGAGAGCGAGAGTAAGATGAAGCAGAAAAGGGGGCGTATGACAGATGTCAGGTTGAGAATACAAGTGAGAAACCAGGCTGAATATAGAAAGTTCAGAGGGGAAGTGAAGAAGGAAATAAGAGGGGCAAAGAGGGAGTATGAGAATAGACTGGCAGCTAACATAAAAGGGAATCCAAAGGTTTTCTATAGGCATATAAATAGTAAACGGGTAGTAAGAGGAGGGGTGGGGCCGATTATGGACCAAAATGGAGAACTACACATGGAGGCAGAGGGCATGGCTGAGGTACTAAATGAGTACTTTGCATCTGTCTTTACCAAGGAAGAGGATGCTGCCAAAGTCATGGTGAAATAGGGGATAGTTGAGATACTGGATGGGAAAAAAATTGATAAAGAGGAGGCACTAGAAAGGCTGACTGTACTTAAAGTAGATAAGTCACCAGGATCGGATAGGATGCATTCTTGGATGCTGAGGGAAGTAAAGGTGGAAATTGCGAAGGTACTGGCCATAATAATCTTCCAATCCTCCTTGGGTACGGGGCTGGTGCCAGAGGACTGGAGAATTGCAAATGTTACACCCGTGTTCAAAAAAGGGTGTAAGGATAAACCCAGCAACTACAGACCAGTCAGTTTAACCTTGGTAGTGGAGAAGCTTTTAGAAACGATAATCCGGGACAAAACTAACAGTCACTTTGACAAGTGTGGATTGATTAAGGAAAGCCAGCACGGATTTGTTAAAGGCGAATCGTTTTTAAGTAACTTGGTTGAGTTTTTTGATAATGTAACAGAGAGGGTTGATGAGGGCAATGCAATTGATGTGGTATATATGGACTTCCAAAAGGCATTTGATAAAGTGCCACATAATAGGCTTGCCAGCAAAGTTGAAGCCAATGGAATAAAAGGGATGGTGGCAGCATGGATACAAAATTGGCTAAGTGATAGGAAACAGAGAGTGGTGGTGAATGGTTGTTTATCGGATTGGAGGAAGGTACACAGTGGTGTTCCCCAGGGACCACTGCTTTTCTTGATATATATTAATGACTTGGACTTGGGAGTACAGGGCACAATTTCAAAATTTGCAGATGACACAAAACTTGGAAGTATAGTGAACAGTGAGAAAGAAGAAAGAAAGACTTGCATTTATATAGTGCCTTTCACATCTCAAAGCGCTTTACAGCTAATGAAGTATTTTTGAAATGGAGTCACTGTTGTAATGTGGGAATCGTGGCAGCCAAAGTGCGCATAGCAAGCTCCCACAAACAGCAATGTGATAACGACCAGATAATCTGATTTAGTGATGTTGGTTGAGGGATAAATATTGGTCAGAACACCGGGGATAACTCCCCTGCTGTTCTTTGAAATAGTGCCATGGGATCTTTTACGTCCACCTGAGAAAGCAGACAGAGCCTCGGTTTAACGTCTCATTCGAAAGACGTCAGCTCCGACAGTGCAGCATTCCCTCAGTGCTGCACTGGAGTTTCAGCCTAACTTTATGTGCTCAAAGAAGGATAGTGATAGACTTCAAGAGGACATAGACAGGCTGATGGAATTGGCGGACACGTGGCAGATGAAATTTAACGTAGAAAAGTGCGAAGTGATACATTTTGGTAGGAAGAACGAGGAGAGGCAATATAAACTAAAGGGTACAATTCTAAAGGGGGTGCATGAACAGAGGGACCTGGGGGTATATGTACACAAATCGTTGAAGGTGGCAGGGCAGGTTGAGAAAGTTTTTAAAAAAGCATACAGGATCCTGAGCTTCATAAATAGAGGCATACAGTACAAAAGCAAGGAAGTTATGATGAACCTTTATAAAACACTGGTTCGGCCGCAACTGGAGTATTATGTCCAATTCTGGGCACCGCACTTTAGGGAGGATGTGAAGGCCTGAGAGAGAGTGCAGAAAAGATTTACAAGAATGTTTCCAGGGATGAGGGACTTTAATTACGTGGATAGGCTAAAGAAGCTGGGGTTGTTCTCCTTAGAGCAGCGAAGGTTGAGAGGAGATTTGATAGAGGTGTTCAAAATCATGAGGGGTCTAGACAGAGTAGATAGAGAGAAACTATTCCCATTGGCGGAAGGGTTGAGAACCAGAGGACACAGATTTAAGGTGATTGGCAGAAGAACCAAAGGTGACATGAGGAAAAATCTTTTTACGCAGCAAGTGATTACGATCTGGAATGCACTGCCTGAAAGTGTGGTGGAGGCAGATTCAATCGCGGCTTTCAAAAGGGAATTGGATAAGTACCTGAAGGAAAAAAATTTGCAGGACTACAGGGAAAGAGTGGGGAGTGGGACTAGCTGAAGTGCTCCTGCAGAGAGCCAGCACGGGCTCGACGGGCCGAATGGCCTCCTTCTGTGCTGTAACCATTCTATGATTCGATGATTCTAACAACAACTTGACTTCAGCTGGAAAATGTATCTCTTGCATGCAATCAGATGCAGCTCTTATGCTCTCCATAACTGAACACCTTACCAACACTCAAAGTGAAGGCTCAAACATGAAGATCAACCATTTACATAAAGGACCAGTGGGCTGCAGTGCCCATGGAACTGTATCCCAGCATAAGTCTGTGCTTGCAGGAGAGGGAAATAAAATTGGCTAAAAGATATTATGAAAACAATTTAAAAAGTTGCAGAAGTACTTTTCCCCAAAATGTTCTCACCTTTTCCCTTGAGCTGGGAGGCTGTTCCAGAGCCAACCCAGGTAATTCTAATTTCTATCAGCAAGCTACTGTTACAATCTCAGCAGGTGGCAGTATTTCTGGATTGAGTGTGGTGTATGTAACCTGTTCCACCTTAAGAGAACTACCTTAAGAGATGTACTACTTTCTCTTGGCTGCTGTATACTGTAATACCGGTGGTGACCACACCGGTATATAAGTGTTGTGTAGGGATTTGCTGGGCAGTTCAGCCCTGACCTCCGAATAGTAAAGACCTGTTAAAGTTATTCTTGTGGTCTGTGTCCAGTGATTTATAATAAGCATAACTGGGACACACAGACTTAACATTGAGTAGGTCTGGTTGGTCCCCAGTTGGCCTAAAGTGGCATGTCCCATTTAAATCAAACTGCTCCAGATGGACATCCCCTAACTTTCAAAATCAGAATGTCTGGGAGAGGAAAAGCAGAGAGCCAAAAGAGCTGGTTTCTGCAGGGTTGAAAATATCATGTAACAATGAGGATCCTTTCCATTATTTAGGTAGTATCTTTCTGTTCAAGGGTTTGGATGTGCTTTGTGTATAAAGTGTTCTCTTCTAGTCTTTCTCTTTTAAAAAATAAAAGTAAACTTAACAGCAACAAATAGTGATATTAAAAAAATTGTCAACAAGAATAAAAGACAAATTGAGCTAGCTCAAAAGCAAAATACTGTAGATGCTGGAAATCTGAATTAAAACAGAAAATGCTGGAAATAAACAGCTTCAGCGCTCCACCTCCTTCTTGGGGCGCTACTACTGAATTGTCGATGAAGGAGCGCTAACTTTTTCAGGGCGCTAAAATTACCCACTCAATTTTACCCCCATAATCTTTTATTCCATTTTCCTTCAACCACCTATCCAACCTATTCTCATATGTTGACATGGTCATCTCTAACTCTGGTAGTGTATTCCAAAGTCTCACAACTTTCTGTGTAAAATCATTTCTTCTGCTCACTGTCCTAAGTCTCTTGCATTTAATCTTATATCTATGTCGCCTTAATTTAGATGCCTCATCACTGAGACAGTCTGATTCTATATACTCTGTCCGATCCCTTCATAGTTTTAAACATGTCATCTCATAACATCACTTAGCAGTAAAGCACTTGCAGTGTTTTCTTGTGCGGATCCATTGGACGGTACGAACTATGATGAGGTATTCTTGATGCTTATAATTTAAATTATAGACATAAATTTAAGAAATTAAGGAAAGTTTGCTTAGTACATATGGAGAATTGGTTATTGAACTTGAAGAGATTTGAAAGCTTTGGTTATACAGTGAAAATATCACAGATTATTGTCACCTAATGTTTAGGAATAGATTACTGGAATTGGTTCCAGACATGATTTTCTGAATGGAGAGGTGTTGGAGATGGGACTGCTGCTTGCCCGGTTTCAGTCTCGCCTCCATCAGCTTCTGGCCAACCAGCGGGATTTTCCCCTGATTGACCTTGTTAAGCCCACCAAGTGGGCTCAGCAGGCTCTGTGAAGCTGTCAAACACTGACATTCTGTGTAGTTTGATGAGTCCCTGTGTTCAGGACTCATCAAACCTTTCTACTTTGCAGAAATCAGCTGGCTGTTGGTTCGGAGCCAGTCTGTGATCTCTACAATGGAGATGTCGGGGACTATAGCTCCACAGCGGCTGAAGGCTGTAGGGAGAAACAAAGGTAAGTTAACATTTTCTAACACTTTACACTCACCTCACATACTTACCACTCCACACTTGCGCCCATCACTCACCTCTTCATCACACTTTCAGACCCCTCCGACCTCCTACTTACCTGCCACACCCAGGTGGGGTTCCCCCAGGTCGGGAAGCCCGCACTTCATCACGACAAATGGGGATAATCCTATTTTCTGCCTGTTAACTACCTGTTAATAGGCTTTAATCCCTTCCCGCCTCCAAGGAGACGGGACCCGGGGCAGGACGGCTTCCTGCCTCCTGGCAAGAGGGCACGGAAGCAGGTTGGGGGCGGGTTTGCCACCCACCCCCAAATTCTGCCACCTTCCCAGCAGTCCTGCCTCCATACCTGTCTCCTCAGGGCTGAGAAAATCCAGCCCAAGATGTGAGTTCAAATCCCACCACGACAGCTGAGGAATTTCAATTTAAATAAATAATGAAATTAAATAAAAAGCAAGTACTACTGGATTGTCATAAAAACACATCAGGTTCACTAATGTCCTTTAGGGAAAGAACATCTTATAAGTAACTCCAGGCTCTCCGCCCTCTGAAATAGCCTAGCAAGCCATTCAGTTGGAAGAGGCGACTCACCACCACCTTCTCAAGGGCAATTAGGGATGGGCAATAAATGCTGGCCTTGCCAGTGATGCCCACATCCTGTGAAGGAATAAAAAAAATCACATTGTGGCCTTGGTAGCCCCACGTAAACACATGGGAAGTTAGATGTCCCTGGTTGTCACACAGATGAACCACTATGACAACTATTCAGCCGAGACTCAGTGGGCTCGATTTTGTCAATGGGGAGCTTTTGGAGGCGGGACTCCCACTTTTTGGGTTTTAGTCCCGCCTCCATCGACTTGTGGCCAACCCACGCTATTTTCCCTTGATTGACCTTGTTAAGCCCACCCAGCGGGCTCAGCAGGTCAATTAAGGGACACCTGGTTACTGGTGACGTCAGCGATTGACATTTCATCTGTCAAGCAGCACGGTGGCATAGTGGTTAGCACTGTTGCCTCACAGCGCCAGAGACCCGGGTTCGAATTTGCACATTCTCCCCGTGTTTGCGTGGGTTTCCTCCGGGTGCTCTGGTTTCCTCCCACAGTCCAAAGATGTGCGGGTTAGGTTGATTGGCTATGATAAATTGACCCTTAGTGTTAGGGGGATTAAATACGCGGGGATCGGGTGGGATATGTGTCGGCGCAGGCTCAATGGGCCGAAATCGCCTCTATCTGCACTGTGGGGTTTCTGTGTGTTTCTGTGTGAAGAGCTTTTGACAGATGAAAAATCAGCATTTGGCAGCTCTGTGAAGCTGTGAAACACTGACAACCTGTCTTCTAACTTGAGTCCTTCTACTCAGACTCAGTTAGAGAGCTCTCCAGACCAGAAAGCAGAGGCTGCAGCTTTTGACAGTTCAGTGGCCATTCTGCTTTCTGTGCCGGTGAGCTGAGGGACTCCCGAGAACTGAAGGAAGGAAGCCTGCAGGAGAAAGTAAAGGTAAGTAAAACTTATTAAAACACTTTACACTTACCTCACACACTTACCTCTGCACACATGCACCCATCACTCACCTGCACAACGGACATCTCGACCCCTCCATCCCCTGCAAACCGACGGTCCGCCTCGCTAACCTGGCGTGGTTCAGAGCCGTCGGACACCCCACACTTCAGGGCTAAAATTAGGGATTAGGCAAAAAACTGCCTGTTAACTACCTGTTAACAGGCAGTTAATTGGCACTAATCCCCTTCCCGCCTCGAGGAGGCGGCTCCCAGCACTGTTCGGGTACCCGCCTCCTGGGACATTGGCATGGAGGTGGGTTGGGGGCGGGATGGGTTCCTGCCCCCCCGATTCTGCAATTTTCCCACCACTCCCGCCTCCAAACCCACCTCCTCAGGGCTTGGAAAATCGAGCCCAGTGAGTCTGTGTTGGTGCATCCGAACAGGACACAAAGGATAAGGACATGGAAATCAGATTTCCTAAGTGTAACCAAGTTGGTACAAAGCCAACTACTGCTGGTCTCTTTGATGTCTTGTTTCCTACACTGGTTCATAGTGAATAGGACAGAGGCAAAAGGGCTATAAGACACAAGGGCCTAGAAATTCAGTAAGGCCCCGCCAGGTCTTCAGCGCCCGAAATTTAGCGCTCGCCCGGATTCCTGCAGCGCCCGCCTGAAATTCAGTTGCGACGGGCCAAGACGGAGGCGGGCGCTACTGCAGGGTTTGGCCGCCTCGCTTGGGGCGATGAAAGTCTATTTCAGGCGTCCAGCTGCCGCTGCACCACCCAATGTGGTGCGGCAGGCTGGGGTACTGCAGGCCTCCTCCTCTTAAGGAGGAGCTGCCTGCAGCCGTGAGATCGCCGCTGGATTCCCCCGGCAAATGAGCCCGGCACCACGGAGAAGTGCCGGGCTCACGGGAGTCAGACAGCAATGCCGCGGGGGGGTGGTGCAGGAGTCCGGGGAGGGAGGTGCGGCCATGCTGCCGCCGGGAAAGCGGCCGGCCGCCCCTCCACCTTTATGCGCCGGCCTCTCGGAGCTGCAAGGCCCCGTTTTCCAAACGTTGTTTGCGGCCGCAACTGAATTTGGCCTTCGGAACGGAATCGCGTTGGAACCGGGGCGCTGCGCACACCGATGACGTCATCGGTGCCGGCGCAGCGCTACCGGCTAACGCCGATGTTAGGGCCCAACTTAATTTCGGGCACTAAAAAACTTCCGGTGCAACCCACTCTTTCGCCCCTAAGTGGGCGCAAACGCAACTGAATTTCTAGGCCAAGATGTTTCTTCACTACCATGACTGGTGTAGAATTTCCAGCATGAGAAAGGCAGAATTGCTTATATTTGGGGATTTTGGGGAACTACATGGGTACCTGTGGCTAGGGTTTGACTGGAACATCATACTTATGCAGCGGTGGGAGGTGCCAGTGGTCTGAAGAAAGGTCATCGACCTGAAACGTCAACTCTGTTTCTCTCTCCACAGATGCTGCCTGACCAGCATTTTCTCTTTTTAGTTCAGATTTCCAGCATCTGCAGTATTTTAGTTTTGTGCCTCATTGGCCTTGCCATTCAAGGATTTGATTAAGAATTATGTGGATACCAAAGGGATTATAGCGAAACTGATCAGCCAAGAGGAAGCCAGGGCGAGACAAAGGACATCAGGCTTTGTTAATGCAGCGTAGTCAACTAGCGCTATGGCATAAAGTCCTGGGCTGAACAGAATCAGGGTGCCAGTAAGATTTCAAGTGGATACCTTATTGGGTAAGTTGCGAGCACAGCGGAAGCACAAGGATTGGTAGCAAGTTATGTGCCAAATTATTTTAGGGATTTGACTGACATGGGGAACCTGAGTAATATATGCAAAGTGGGACTGAAAGAGGAGCAGCTAGCTAAACCCGGCCCAGGGCTTAGGGAAAGGCAGTATAAGGTAGCCTGTTATGTCTTACCTGCTCAAGGGAAGGATTCAGGGTAGTCATGTAATACACACCCTGGCTGGGAGAAGAGTGACTCATTCATCAGGCACAGTTGCGTCAGTGAGTGATGGTTAAATGGCTGGCGACAACCAGTGGCAAAGCCTGTGAGCAGCACCCCGCTGCAGTCATTTGAAATTGCTGGCAGTGCGTGGTGGTTTGGTCAAAGAGCCAATGGAGGCCATTCATTGCCAGCCAAGCCACACTTTGCTGCACAATGCCTAGAACCGTGGTCGGAGCAAGGTGTCACAGGCACCCGGCACAGGCGTGGCACAGCTTGTGGAATTCTGGACCCTGAAAGGACCAGCAGTCATGGTGAAATGCTTAGCATGGTGTGTAGGGTGCTCAAAAGTGACCCACTGTGTGCACAGAACCATTTGGGAGGAATAATGTGTCAAAATGAGCTTTTCCATATACTGACTTTTTGGAGCTTATATTTTTAGAATCAGCATGTAAAGGGTTAGCTCCCAAGGTCAGCAAAGTATTCCTGGCAGCAGAAACTCTCAACTCAGAACAGATTGTTTGCTAGATTCTCTTCCAAGGTGTTAGTTTGTTTTGGCCGAGTAATCGGTCTGCAGTGTTAATTAGTTAATCATTCCTAAGGGAGCTGTAATCTGTAACCCAAACATCTTGTGCTACTGTCATAGACCAGTGTTTCTCAAACTGGGTCCCGTGGGTCCAGAGAGACTTTTCAGGGGGTCCGTGAAATAATCTGAAGAGTAAGAGTAAGATTCGGAGATATCCACGGTAAACACCTCCAAAGGACAATCACCTGGGAAACAGATCTGAATATCCATCTCCTTCAAAGGGCCAGTCTGCACATGTAGGTTCCACCGCAATCCGGTAGTAAGTCTTTTCAGTGAATCTGGGAAATCAGCTGACCAGCTTTCAATGTCTCTCTCGCTATCTCGCTATAAAGGCCGCGTTAAATTCTGCTTTTCGCATGAAACAAATGCCAGCCCCGGCTTGAGGCAAACTCATAGAATCATAGAAATTTACGGCACAGAAGGAGGCCATTCGGCCCATCGTGTCTGCGTTGAACTGTTCACTTCAGTCCAATGGCCGGCAAAAACGACAAAGCACCGAGTGTGCTCCCCTCCCGCTGCCTCCACGTGTCCCCAACTGGACCCGGTTCCATAACTAAACAGACTCGGGTGTTTTTCTGCTCCAGCTGGGCAGCAGGTTCAGTTGTTTCCCGGTTCATCTGTTGATTCTGTCCAGGAAAGATCGGCAAGGCCTTGAGGGATCGATGGGAAACACGCTGCAGGTACAGACTGCAGAGCCCAGTTTGTAGATCATCCTGCCCCGGAGCCTGAAACTAGTGTCGCTCCCGCTGTACGGGTAAGGGGAGCGGGGATGATGGAAAGTGTTGATGTGCCTCAATTATTCCGAGACTCGAAGTTAGCAGAACAAAAGTAAGGCTTTTATTAACTTAGAACATAACACACGTAAACTAGAGAGATGCCTTCCTTCAGGAGGCTGATGCCCGACTGACTTAGGTTACAAAGGAGCCAGGTATGGGCGGAGCCCTGCACACAACCAATTCCAGCACATTCCAATACATAATACATGAGGACTGGGGGAAGGGAAAAGACACAGAAAGCAGGCAGTTACAAGACACAGAAAACAGGCAGTGATGAATGGAATATATTTCATCACATTCACCCCTTCTATAGATTTAGTCTGTTCGGGGGTTTGATAGTCCTCTGCGACCGACGTGGCTGTTGTGGTGCCGCGGGTGTCGGCTGGGTGTCCCCGGTAGCCTCCTGGGTCTCTGCCGGGGGTGCCGCCGGGGTTGTTGAAGGGGTAGTTGGTGGGGGTGCCGTTGGTCGATGCTCTTCCGGGGGTGATGAAAGAGTAGTGGGTGGGTAAGGGTTGCTGTGATCGTCGTCGCTGCTATTGCCGTGGTTGTTGTCGATGCCGGCTGGGGCGACGTCTTTTATGGACACGGTGTCCTCCCTTCCGTCGGCGTGCCGGACATATGCGTATTGGGGGTTGGCGTGGAGTAGGTGTACTGGCTCCACGAGAGGGTCCGTCTTGTGGCCCCTCACATGCCTTCGCACGAGTACCGGACCTGGGGTGGAGAGCCATGACGGCATGGATACGCCTGAGGTGGATTTCCGAGGAAAGACAAACATTCGTTCATGAGGCGTGGCATTAGTGGCCGTACACAATAGCGACCGTATCGAATGGAGCACATCCGAGAGGACTTCCTGCCAGCGGGAGATAGGGAGGCCCTTGGTCCTTAGAGCTAGAGTGACTGCTTTCCACACTGTCCCGTTCTCTCGCTCCACCTGGCCGTTACCCCGGGGGTTGTAGCTGGTGGTACGGCTCGTGGCGATCCCCTTGGACAGCATGTACTGGCGTAGCTCCTCACTCATGAAGGACGCCCCCCTATCCGTGTGGATATAGCTCGGCATACCGAACAGGCAGAACAGGCTGTTGAGGCATTTAATGACCGTGGCGCTGGTCATGTCTGGGCAGGGGAAGGCGAATGGGAAACGGGAGTATTCGTCCACAATGTTCAGGAAGTAAACGTTGCGGTCGACGGACGGGAGGGGGCCCTTGAAATCTAAGCTGAGCCGCTCGAAGGGCCGTGTAGCTTTGATTAAGTGGGCTCTATCTGGGCGGTAGAACCGAGGCTTGCACTCAGCGCAAGTGCGGCAGTTCCTGGTCAGAGACCGAACTTCCTCAATCGAGTAGGGTAAGTTATGGGACTTTATGAAGTGGAACAGCCGCGTGACCCCTGGGTGGCAGAGGTCGTTGTGGAGAGTCTGTAGCCGATCCTCGGTGGCGCTGGCACACATCCCTCGTGAGAGGGCATCAGGGGATTCATTAAGGGCCCCTGGCCGGTAAATGATGTCGTACTCGAAAGTGGAGAGCTTGATCCGCCACCTAAGAATCTTATCATTTTTAATCTTCCCCCTCTGTTTGTTGTTGAACATAAACGCTACCGACCGCTGGTCGGTAAGTAGGGTGAAGCGTTTGCCGGCTAGGTAGTGGCGCCAGTGGCGCACTGCCTCCACGATGGCTTGGGCCTCCTTTTCCACGGAGGAGTGTCTGATCTCGGGCCCTTGGAGGGTCCTCGAGAAGAAAGCTACGGGCCGCCCTGCCTGGTTGAGGGTGGCCGCCAAGGCAAAGTCGGACGCATCACTTTCCACTTGAAATGGAGTGTTCTCATCCACTGCCTGTAGCGTGGCCCGCTCAATATCCTGCTTAATGCTTTTGAAGGCGGCGTGGGCCTCAGCAGAGAGCGGAAACGAGGATGCTTTCAAGAGGGGGCGGGCTTTGTCGGAGTAGTTGGGGACCCATTGGGAATAGTAAGAAAATAACCCCAGGCACCTTTTCAGGGCTTTGGGAGTGTTGGGCAGGGGCAGCTCCCATAGGGGGCGCAATCGGTTGGGGTCTGGTCCGATTTCCCCATTCTCCACCACGCTGCCCAGTATGCAGAGGCGCGTGGTGTTGAAAACGCACTTGTCCTCGTTATAGGTGAGGTTGAGTTTTTGTGCGGTTTTCAGGAACCTCTCGAGGTTCGAGTCGTGATCCTGCTGGTTGTGACCGCAGATGGTGACGTTGTCGAGGTAGGGGAAGGTTGCCTGCAAGTGGTGGTCATCGACCATGCGATCCATCTCCCTCTGAAAGACCGAGACCCCGTTCGTCACCCCAAAGGGGACTCTGAGGAATTGGTAGAGGCGTCCGTTCGCCTCGAAGGCGGTGTACGGGCGGTCCTCTGGTTTGATAGGGAGCTGGTGGTACGCTGACTTGAGGTCGATGGTGGAGAACACCCGGTATTGGGCGATTTGGTTCACCATTTCTGATATGCGGGGTAGCGGGTAGGCGTCTAGTAGGGTGTACCTGTTGATCGTTTGACTATAGTCGATCACCATCCATTTCTTCTCGCTACCCCTTACCACTACCACTTGGGCGCGCCACGGGCTGTTGCTGCGTTCAATAATGCGCTCTTTCAGGAGCCTGTCTACCTCGGTCGCGATAAACCGCCTGTCCTCCCAGCTGTACCTCCTGCTTTTGGTCGCTATTGGCCGGCAGTTAGGGGTAAGGTTCGCGAATAGCGAAGGCGGCTTTACCTTCAGGGTAGCCAGACCGCACACTGTGAGGGGCGGCTGGGACCCACCGTACTTGAGCGTGATGCTTTGGTGGTTGCACTGGAAATCCAAACCCAAGATCACGCTCGCACATAGATTCTTCATGATTAATACTTTAAAATTATCATACACAGTTCCGTTAATGCACAATTGTACCGTGCAGTAACCCAGAATGGTCGATGTCTGGGTTTTATCGGCCATAGAGATGGTACCCTGAGCAGGGACCACCTTTAGGGAGAGTTGTTGTGCCAGTTCAGGGTGGATAAAACTCTCCGTGCTTCCACTGTCAATTAAGCATTTAACCCGGCACCCGTTTACCTCGATGTCCACCATTGATTTGGATAGCGGGTGCGGCCTGGTCTGGTCCACTGTGACCGATGCCACTGTAGGGCCCTGATCAAGACAAGATGGCGTCCACGCTGTCTGCTCATAAGATGGCGGACCCCACGAGGTCAGGCGAGATGGCGTCCAAGATGGCCGCTCCCACGGCGCACACGCGGCGGTGGCGGGTTTTCCGGCGGTTGGTTTTCCGGCGGGGTTCCCTCTGCACACCTTCCCGAAGTGCCCCTTCTTACCGCACTTAAAGCAGGTGGTGCCTTTCGCCGGGCACAGGTTTCTGGTGTGCTTTGGCTGCCCGCAGAAGTAGCAGTTGGGTCCTTGACGCGTCGCGGCTGTCGTAGGGCTTCTGGGGGGAGAGCTGGGCCCCGCCGGTGTCGGGCTGCCGGGCGGGGAAGATGCCTTCCAAGATGGCGGCTCCCTCGGCGCACACGTGGCGGCGTGGGCGGCGCGGGCTGAAGAGTAGGCGTCCGAGTTTCTCTGGGCCATCTCCAGGGACCGCGCGGTGTCCGCAGCCTGTTTCAGGTCCAACTCCGTTTTTTCCAGCAGTCTTTGCCGGATGTGAGTGGAGCTGAGGCCTGTGATAAAGGCATCGCGAACAAGCTCGTCGGTGTACACTGCGGCTTTTACATCTCGGCACTTACAGTCCTTGCCAAGCTTTTTCAGGATGCTTAGGAACTCCTCCACCGATTCCCCAGGTCGCTGTGCACGAGTAGCGAGTAGATGCCTAGCATACACCTCATTCGTAGGCTGCTGGTAATGCGCCTTTAAGATGTTGCAGGCGGCCAGGTACGTATCGGCGTCTTGGATGAGGGGGTAAACCCGGTGGCTTACCCAATTCCGTAGCATTCCGAGTCTCATCTTCGCAGTGTCCGTAGCGTCTTTGACGGCTGCGGAATTGTCCAGGAAGAATTCCATACAGTCAAACCAGTGTCCGAAGCGTGCTGATGCGTCCGGAGCATGTTGATCCAAATCCAAACGTTCGGGTTTCAGGAGTTGATCCATAGTGTTGAAAATTTAAGTTAATAAAATTGATGTGCCTCAATTATTCCGAGACTCGAAGTTAGCAGAACAAAAGTAAGGCTTTTATTAACTTAGAACATAACACACGTAAACTAGAGAGATGCCTTCCTTCAGGAGGCTGATGCCCGACTGACTTAGGTTACAAAGGAGCCAGGTATGGGCGGAGCCCTGCACACAACCAATTCCAGCACATTCCAATACATAATACATGAGGACTGGGGGAAGGGAAAAGACACAGAAAGCAGGCAGTTACAAGACACAGAAAACAGGCAGTGATGAATGGAATATATTTCATCACAAGTGTGTCGGTGCTTCTACTTGTTTTAATCTGTTTGACCTCAATGTGTCTCCTAGTTAGCAACAAACTCATTGATGCTATTTTCTCACCAAGCGCGTGTTGAGACCGTGCGATTTATGGGTCGGGGATTGTTGATGTGGCGCATTGTGTGGGATCTGAGGTGACATCTGCTGCATTAATACTGAGCTTCATCCAAGAAGGCGTGACAAGTACCTCCATTATCATAGAATCATAGAATGATACAGCACAGAAGGAGGCTATTTGGCAGGAGGCTCTTTGATAGAGCTATCCAACTAGTTCCACTCCCCTGCTCTTTAATTTAAGTAGGGGGGTTCCATGATTACTGATCCATTTGAAAAGGGGTCCTTTAACCAAAAAAGTTTTGAGAACCACTGTCATAGACAACCCACATTGAACAATTGTAATATCTTGCTGTTTAAGGTGTTGTTCTATTCGATTCGCTTAGGAGAGCATATTGCAAGACAGACTATGAGAAGCCTCTTGCTCACAAGTCAAAGGGTAGGCCCCAACCTACAGTACTGACTTTGATTGACAGCTATTTCTGAGACCAATGGGAAGAGAATAGGGCTTTGATTGGCTGGAGCCCCCTGTGATAGACAGTTTGGTGGGCAGAAACTTTGGGGGAAATTTTAACCCCAAAAAACAGGTGGGTAGGGGTCAGGTGGGAAATTAAAATGTTAAAAATCTGAATCCTGATCACAACCTGCCTCCAACCCGCCCACTTCTGCTTTTAACTGGGTGGGACGGGGACGGGGGTGGGGGGGGGGCGGTGGCGGGCAGTTAACCCGCTTCCAGGAAGCGGGTCGTGCATTTAAATATTATAATGAGGATGGCATGCCTCAGATTTAACCACCATTTTAAATGTAACAGTGGCTGGTTGGGTTTTGCATGCCTTGTGAAACCTGCCTTTGTTAACTCCAGACTTGACTATTCCAACGCACTCCTGGCTGGAACTCCCACACTACCCAATGTAAACTTGAGGTCATCCAAAACTCGACTGTCCATGTCCTAACTTGCACCAAGTCCCGTTCACCCATCACCCCTGTGCTTGCTGACCTACATTGGCTCCCGGTTAAGCAACGCCTCGATTTCAAAATTCTCATCCTTGTTTTCAAATCCTTCCATGGCCTCGCCCCACCCTTGTGAAGGAATAAGCCATATAACCTATTTCGAAAAATACACTATCTTATGAAAGAATTCTGGCCTTATAAAAACATGACAAACTGGGTTTGGAAATTTAGAAACCTAACTATGAAGTAGCTATGAAAGAATTCTGGCTACTGAGATAAGACAGTTGTTGGCACTGAATAAATAACCTTATTGAAACAGAAGATGCATGGCTCTGACAAGCTGACCTTTTGGGAACAAAATAATGGTTCACCCTGGATAAGGTGTTCTAATTTAAACTTCATAAAGATGGCACAAAAGATAAGGAACATCTGCCCTCGTAAAGATGACATAAAATAAGGAACACCTGCATTTCACATTGTTCTATATGGTGACCCTGGAACACCTGGAGATGAGACAAGATTCTGGCTGATGTAGCAGTAAGAATTGCAGAGGTCGGCAGAAAGATGAATAGAGATAATTAACTTGCATCAGCAGAAAACCTTAAAGGAAATACCACTGGAAAAGGGTATAAATATTGAAGTTTCAAATGGGATATCAGATTCGCTTTAATCAGGCAAAGTGATTCTCGGCTTCAGAGGTGGCTCTGTAGTCTACCACTCTTTGTACCTTGGGGATCAAAGGTATTTGATATTGATGTATACAACATTGAAGGGACTACTTTGTTTTGCGGATGTACATCCTTAGTTGCGAGCGTATATAACAGACGCGTATCGATTTGTATAGTCAGTGCCGAAGTTCCAGTTAACCAGTAAAGATCACTTGAAGTTACTCTCAGTCTCTGCTGCTTTATTATTTTATGTAGTTGTGTATAGCGGTACAAACACAACAAATTGGCGACGAGAATTATGAACCTACGTCTTCCTATTTGGGCATCGCATCCAGAGGACACTGAAATTTGGAAGAAAGGAGCGAGAAGGTAGAGAAAACGGAGCACGCTTGCTAAGCTAGGCAGGGGATATGTAAGTCAAGTGAAAAGTGCACAGGACTTGCATGACGCTAGCTAACTAGTAAAGAAAGAAAAACGGGTTTGGAAAAAAAAAATGGCGATGATTGGCACGATTGCAGCATTTGATAGCAGCATTGAAGACTGGGCAACTTACATTGAAAGATTGGAGTTGTACTGTGAGGCTAACGGAGTGGAGGTAGAAAAGAAAGCCACTGTTTTGCTGAGTGTTATGGATGCAAAGACATACGGGCTGCTACGTAGTTTATTAACCCCTGAAAAGCCAGCAAACAAAACATTCAAACAAATAGTGGACACACTCCAAGACCATTTAAGCCCCAAACCACTGCTCATAGCCGAAAGATTTAAATTCCATAAACGGAACCAGAGCAAAAATGAAAGCATTTCTGAATATTTGGCAAAGTTGCGCAAATTATCAGAACATTGCCAATTTGGAGTGGGCTTATCAGACGCATTGAGGGACAGATTTGTGTGTGGCATGCAAAATGAAAGCACACAAAAGAAGCTCCTGTCTGAAAAAGACCTCACATTGGAGAAGGCTCTGAGTATTGCAATATCAATGGAAGCAGCAGCACGAGGCGCTTTAGAAATTCAACAAAAATCCCTGGAATATTCAACTAATTCAACTGAAACAAGAAAAGAAGTGCTATCGCTGTGGCAAAATGTCACATGACCACAATGACTGTTGGTTTAAAGATACAGGGGGAGAAATTGGGTGGAGCCGCAAACGGGGCGCCAAGCTCGCCTGGGCGCCGGATTTAGCGCAGCGATCGGAGCAGTTGCGACCGGCAGAAATTCAGCTTGAGCGCCCCAAGAGGGACACGGGGCAAGGCTCGAGGTGCTCCGCTTCCCTCTTAGGGCGCTGAAACTGAATATCGCAGCGCAACGTGCCGCAGCGCCACACGCTGCAGCACGGCATGCTGTGGTACTGCAGGCCTTCCTCCCATTCTTAAGGGGGAGGGGCCTGCACCAGCACGATCGCAGATCGCGAGTGCCGGCAAAAGAGCCCGGCACCAAGGAGAAGTGCCGGGCTCTCGGAAAACAGCCGTCAATGCCGCGGGGGGCGATCAGAAGGCCGGGGATGGAGGTGCTGGCAGGCGGCCGCCGGAAAAAACGGCCGCCCCGCACCTCCACCTTAATTTGCGCCATTGCCGCCACAGGAAGGCCCCGTGAACCGGGCGCCATTTGCGAACGGCGTTACAGAGGCGGTCGCTGCCAAATACCGAGATTGGGGCAGTAGCGGGGCGCTGCGCACACCGATGACGTCATCAGAGGTGGCGCAGCGCAACAGTTAACGCCGCCATTAGCGCCCCAGCTAAATATCACGGGAGGCGCGGCCAGTGGCGCTAAAGCCACTGAGTGCCCTCTTTAGGTGCTAACTGCTGGCGCAGCCCACCGAATTTCTAGGCCAATGTGGCAGACGAGGGCACATTGAAAGAGTCTGCAAAGCAAATAAGAAGCTAAAAACTGATACAATACAGAGTAACAAAAAGGTACATCAAGTGACTGAAAACAAGAAACCTTTCAAAGATAGATACAAGAAGGTACACCACGTGACTGAAGACAGTTCAGATAAAGAAAAAAGTGACACAGAATCAGAGGAAGAGGATCTGGCTTGTCTAAAACTACACAGTGTGAAGGAGACAGGAGATCACAGAATAATATGGGTTACTCCAGAAGTGGCAGGAGTTAGGCTGAAAATGGAGTTGGACACAGGCTCAGCTTTAACGGTGATCTCTGTATATGACTACAAACGACTGTTTTCACACATACCGCTAAGACCAACTAAAGTACTGTTAAAGACATACACAGGACAAAGAGTGTGCCCCAAAGGTAAAATAAAAGTGACAGTGACATACAAAGAAAAAAAAATACCGCAATTGAACCTCTATGTAGTGGAAAATGGAGGACCACCATTACTGGGACGTGAATGGCTCAGGAAAATACAGTTGGATTGGCACACCATCCAAGCACTGTTTGTGTCAGCAAAGGAGGACAGCAACGCCACTCCTGAGAGACTGTCACAAATACTCTCTGACTCTCAGGAAGAATTCAAGAAGGGAATAGGAACACTTAAGGGCATGAAAGCAAAAATTAAGATTGAGGAGAACGCAAATCCAACGTTCCACAAGGCCAGACCAGTGCCTTATGCAATTCGCCCTTCAGTAGAAGCAGAGCTGGAGAACTTGGAGCAATTAGGGGTCCTGTCCAAGGTGGATTGGAGTGAATGGGCCACACCTATAGTTCCAGTGATGAAGGAAACCTCCAGCACAAAACCCGGAAAGCCAAGAAAAGTGCACATCTGTGGAGACTTTAAAGTGACTGTTAACCCAGTCCTCCACACAGTACAGTACCCATTGCCTTGCATTGAGGACATCTTTGCTTCCCTGTCGAGAGGGGAATGCTTCACAAAGATTGACTTGGCCCAGGCCTATCTCCAAATGGAAATTGATGATGCATCAAAGAAGTACCTGACAATAAATACGCACAAAGGCTGGTATTCAGAATAGCATCAGCTCCTGCAATCTGGCAAAGGGCAATGGACCAAGTCTTGCAAGGGATTCCAGGTACTCAGTGTTATCTTGATGACATCATCATTACTGGCAAGAATGACAACGACCACCTTTCCAACCTCGAACAGGTGCTCATCAGGTTACGGGAGTATGGACTCCGAGCGAACCGAGACAAGTGTGAGTTTTTCAAAAAGGAAATCTCATACTGTGGACATGTGATTGACAAGGACGGTTTACACAAGTCTCCAGACAAGATTGAAGCTGTGATTAATGCACCAACACCTGAAAATGTGTCTCAGTTGAGATCATATCTTGGACTGGTGAACTACTATCACAAGTTCTTGCCCAACCTATCCACAGTGTTACATCCACTAAATGCACTGCTACAGACAGGGTCACAATGGAAGTGGAGTGACAGCTGTGAACAAGCTTTTCAAGAGAGTAAAAGACTCATTACTTCAGAAGAGGTGCTAGCTCACTTTGACCCATCCTTACCTATTCGACTGGCATGTGATGCGTCACCACATGACATTGGTGCCGTGTTGTCACATAAGTTCCCAGACGGCTCAGAAAGACCAATAGCCTTTGCCTCAAGATCATTGACTACAGCTGAACGCAATTATGCACAGATTGACCAAGAGGCCCTCAGCCTTGTGTGGGGAGGCAAGAAATTCAACCACTACTTGTATGGTCAACAGTTTACACTGTTAACTGACCACCAGCCTCTCGTTTCAATCTTCAACCCAAGGAAGGGCGTTCCAGTGATGATGGCACAACGGCTACAGCAATGGTCACTCTTCCTAGGGGCTCACCTGTATGACATTGAATATAAGAGGACCAAGCAACATGGCAACGCCGATGGTTTGTCACGTTTACCACTGCCGACCTCAGAGAGAACTACAACAGTTGACTCAGCAGAGGTATTTCACACAACAATAGTTGAGCAGCTACCAGTGACAAACTCCCTCATTGAAAGAGAAACACGCAATGACCCTACATTGTCAAAAGTTTATGACATCACTGTGAAGGGTTGGCCAGCGCATGGTGACTAATTGTTTCCAGCATTCTCAGCTAGGAGGGAGCAGTTATCAGTGTGTCGGGGAACACTGATGTGCGGCTCACGAGTTGTGATTCCTCCCAAGCTTCGTAACTGAGTGCTAGATGAACTGCATGAAGGCCACTTAGGTACGGTAAAGATGAAAAGCCTTGCTCGTGGATACGTGTGGTGGCCGGGAATTGACAAACAGATTGAGGACCTGACAAAGAGCTGCTCAGGATGTCAAAAGGTCCAGAACGCACCACCACAAGCCCCTCTCCATCCATGGGAATGGCCCTCATCACCATGGCAACGTGTGCACATCGACTTTGCTGGACCGTTCATGGACTCCATGTTCTTGATTGCAGTCGATGCACATTCCAAATGGCCCGAGGTCATTAAAATGAAATTAACCACATCTGAAAAGACCATTTCAGTTCTGAGGACCATGTTCGCTAGAAATGGCCTACCAGAACAAATCTGCACAGACAATGGACGACAATTTGTCTCTGACGAATTCCAAGGTTTCATGAGGAAAAATGGAATCAAGCACTACACATCTGCCCCGTACCATCCAGCTACAAATGGCTGGCAGAAAGATTCGTACAGACTTTCAAGAAGGCCATCAAAGCAATGTACAGCGAGAGTCTACCACTGCAACACAAGATAGACAATTTCCTCTTTGCTTATCGGAACGCAGTACACGCAGCCACTATTCAGACTCCAGCGATGATGTTTCTGAACAGCAACCTGAGATCTCGCATTGACCTTCTTAATGTAGGTCGCGATGTAGAGAACAAACAGTTCAAACATTTGAATGCTAAGCCAACAAGAAGCTTCAGTGTGGGACAGTCAGTTCTTGCTCGTGATTTCTGGACGGAAAAGTGGCAACCAGGGACAATATCCACAAGAGAGGGACCACTGATGTATACTGTGGATGTGGGAGAGAACGTTTTGAGATGTCATGTGGACCAAATTCTGGATGTTCAGGTGGAAAATACCCCTATACCTCGCCCAGACTCACCTGACATGGAAACAGACACTCCTGCTTCATCAGCATCAGCACCAGCCTCATCCACAGCTGAGAGCTCTACCTGTGCTGATAGCTCACCTGATGCAACTGTACCTGTACAGTCTCATTCTCCAAAGCAAAAGAGTCTGGAGAGACGTTACCCAGAGAGGCGGAGGAGGCCTCCCCAGAGACTTGACTTGTAAAAGGGCTGTTGACAAAATAAAATGTTATGTTGGAATTTGAATTTTGTTACTTTTAAGAAAACAAAAAGGTTACTGTAAAGACAGGCTCTGTATGTTAATTATAGAAATTTTGCGCTAATATACTATTAAACTAAAGGGGGAGGAAGTGTAATGTATACAACATTGAAGGGACTACTTTGTTTTGTGGATGTACATCCTTAGTTGCGAGCGTATATAACAAACGCGTATCGATTTGTATAGTCAGTGCCGAAGTTCCAGTTAACCAGTAAAGATCACTTGAAGTTACTCTCAGTCTCTGCTGCTTTATTATTTTATGTAGTTGTGTATAGTGGTACAAACACAACAATGGATATCCTGGATAGAGAACTTTAAGAACTGTAATACTGTAGCAAAGTTAAGATTAAAAAGTAAGATTCTCTGTTAAAAAGATAGTATTTTTTCTCTTTTTAGAACTGTTAATGTTACGATTGACTGATTCACCAACTGTAAATTGCACATCGGTTCTTTTAATCTCCATATATTTTTAGAATTGTCTCACATAAGTCTACTGTATCAAAAACTCATGAACACAATCTCTGTACACTCTTTGGTGAAGTGTTACATTTCTGGAGGAGTTTTCCAGACCCTCATAATATCCTGGACGTTACAGTCTAGCTAAACTTATTAAAAGCGCTATTTGGAGGATGATAACATTCTCGGGTTGTTCTTTTCCTTTAGGGAGAGATAGCCCGGACCTTTAGACCCAATTAAGCGTCTTTAGCATTCATCTACCTCAAACTTTAGTTGAAAGTGAACATCTGAGTAATACGCCTGATCTGGGGTAGCCCTAAAGGGGCTAGGACTAGTAAATATCCCTTCAGTTGGTGCCCAACGTGTGTGTTAACGAGTTGATACAGAACCCTGAACTTATATTTATATCTATATTCATCTCGTAGATTGTTAAGTACAGAAGAAGTGTTTTACTGACAGTGGTACTAATACCCAGATTTAAGTCTCTAGAGATGACAAGTCCCTGATCAGGCCTTGTAGAACTTGAATCAGAACTCCCTCAATATACCATTAAGGTCTAGAAATTTCTTATAAAGTTCATATTAAATCCTAACCGAGGTTAAGTCCTGACAAAATGGCACACCCTTTCGGAATTGGCTAAGTCTTATTAGGAAATTCAAATGATTGCTACCATCAAGTCATTTACTGTGATGGATCGTCAATGACAATTAAAAAAGGGACATCCCAACAATCCTCAGCTGGGATGGGGATAGTATTAGGGACTTTTTGAGATTCCTATTCTTTTTATCCAGAAGAATTACTGTCCATACCCCTTGGCCATAAGACAGCGCAATATGCTGAAGCCGCAGCACTACGGTATGCTTTAGAAAAGGCAGACCCTATTA
The DNA here is from genome assembly GCF_052327205.1 of Somniosus microcephalus. Taxonomy (NCBI): domain Eukaryota; kingdom Metazoa; phylum Chordata; class Chondrichthyes; order Squaliformes; family Somniosidae; genus Somniosus; species Somniosus microcephalus. Next base: position 226,754,094 of record NC_140988.1, read on the forward strand.
AACCCACATTAATCTGTACAGATAGTGACTATTGTAAGAGGATATAACCAAGATCTAGTTTTCTGGGAACAAACAAACTTTACCAAGCATAAGGGTAAGCCCATAAAACATAAGTCATTGTGGGAAGACATTCTCCGTTCGAGGATGGAGAAACAGAATTGTCAGGTGATTCATGTAAAAAGGCATACCACTGGGACAGTATACTCAAAAGGCAACAGTCTTGCAGACAAACAAGCAAAATGTTCGGTTTGCATGACACCCCCTCAAGAGGGGCCTACCAATATTAGTGTTATCACTAGGGCAGAACGGGCAGCTAATCAGGATGAGGAACTGATTCAGCTATTAGACCCAACAAAAGAGAATCCACCAGGATAACCATCAAAGCACATTTACTCAGAAACCCCTACTGGTATTGTGCTAGTTAAGTTGCCCAAGGGAAACCGAGAGGTACCCCCGAGACACAAACGAGAACAGCTTGTAAAAGAAGCTCATGAGGGCATAGGTCAAGCACATTGTGGTGCCAGAACAACATTCTGCAAATTGACTCCCTTATATTGGTGGCCAGGCATGCTTAAGGCCTGTAAAACATACATGGCAAATTGTGAGCCATGCAATTTAACCAATAAGTCATCACTAATTAAGCCACCACCATTGGCTCCTGTGAAAGCTGATGAACAAATAGGAAAATTCCTTATTGACTTCATTGGACCACTTCCCCTGTCTTTGGGATACAGACATATTCTTGTTTGTGTTGATGGATGCACTTCCTTCTGCTGGTTGGTCCCCACAAAAACTGTTTTGGAAAACGCACTCGCCAATGCTATTACTGATATAATTACTGTAGCTGGTGCACCCAAAATCTTGCACTCCGATCAAGGCAGAGCCTTTGTCTCCAAGGTCTTCAAAGACTACTGCGAACAAAGGGGGATTGGATTAGAGCTCAGCACGCCATGTCATCCACAATCAGCGGGGCTGGTGGAACGTAAAAACCAGGAAGTAAAAAAGCTATTGGTCAAACTGTTGAGAATCAGGGGAAATAAGTGGACCACCATCATTCCAGAGGTGCAGCTATCACTTAATAATGTGCCCGCATAGTGTCCCCTAAAACTCCATATTATCTAATGTATGGAGTTGAGATGCATACACCGCTTACCCATGGTTCTTTTATTGCCTCTACACTCTCTGATTCCTTGACCCGAGAGTGACAGTTAGATTTAAAAAAAAGAAGTAACAGAGGAGATACATCAAATTGATCAGAGGATAAGGGAGACAAATAGGCAGAAAAAATTGACAAACAAAGCATGGCAACCCCTAGCAGGAGAATGGGTACAGGAAAAGAATTTAAGCAAAAACCTGGTTTAAGACCTAAGTGGAAAAAACCTGTTCAAATATGTTCCGTTATTAACGAAAGAACTGTTGAAATACAAACTAATCAGCTGAATGGCAAGCCCATTTTTAAAACTGTCTCCATAGGCAATCTAAAAAGATGTCTTGCAGGATACCGAAATGGAGGAACAATACAAGATGCATTCGTACACTGTCTTCCAAGACCCAGCTTGGAGCACGACACAGGAAATGGATGTGATCGAACTACTGACGACGGTCAGCCAGACAGTGTCGCCAACTCCTCCACACGATGCTTGGCAACGCCTCAGGAATTGAATTCGCAAAAAGCCACAACCAAAACAAGTAAAGACCAACAAGTTACTTCAACGAAGGAGGGAAACACTGCAGATGGAGAAGGAATCAACTGAGCGCCTGGCAAAGCCTTTACAAAAACAAGAATCTGTCCACACGCTGGATCGAAGGAACAGCGTGTCAAGCTTCAGCCAGTTCCAAATGACGTCTCCTTGACTCATATGAATAACTCACCTCTACGGAATGTACATGTGCCAATTGGACATTCTAATTACATGTAGTTTCACTAATTACATGACAATGTATCTACCATTCTTTAAATTTCTGTTCAATTTAAAATAAGGCAAAACATTGTCCTGGGATGACTTAAAGGAATTTTCATGTAGCACATGATTGGGCTCTTGTGAATCTTGTGAAATTAATGTACTATTGTAACCTTGTTTGCAACATTGACCACACTCTGCCCTTGCTGCTCGAGCTCATTTTTTGGTTAAGAGGAGGGTGTGAAGGAATAATCCATATAACCTATTTAGAAAAATACACTATCTTATGAAAGAATTCTGGCCATATTAAAACATGATAAACTGGGTTTGGAAATTTAGAAACCTAACTATGAAATAGCTATGAAAGAATTCTGGCTATTGAGATAAGACAGTTGTTGGCACTGAATAAATAACCTTATTGAAACAGAAGATGCATGGCTCTGACAAGCTGACCTTTTGGGAACAAAACAATGGTTCACCCTGGATAAGGTGTTCTAATTTAAACTTCGTAAAGATGGCACATAAGATAAGGAACATCTGCCCTTGTAAAGATGACATAAAATAAGGAACACCTGCAATTCACATCATTCTATATGGTGACCCTGGCTGATGTTGCAGTAAGAATTGCAGAGGTCGGCAGAAAGATGAACAGAGATAATTAACTTGCATCAGCAGAAAACCTTAAAGGAAATACCACTGGAAAAGGGTATAAATATTGAAGTTTCAAATGGGATATCAGACTCGCTTTAATCGGGCAAAGCAATTCTCGGCTTCAGAGGCGGCTCTGTAGTCTACCACCCTTTGTACCTCAGGGATCAAAGGTATTTAATATTGATGGATATCCTGGATAGAGAACTTTAAGAACTATAATACTGTAGCAAAGTTAAGATTAAAAAGTAAGATTCTCTGTTAAAAAGGTAGTATTTTTTCTCTTTTTAGAACTGTTAATGTTGTGATTGACTGATTCACCAACTTTTAATAAATTTCGATATATTTTTAGAATTGTCTCACATAAGTTCTCTGTATCAAAAACTCGCGAACTCAATCTTTGTACCCTCTTTGGTGAAGAGTTACATTTCTGGGAAAGTTTTCCGTACTCTCATAATATCCGGGACGTTACAGTCTAGCTAAACTTATTAAAAGCGCTATCTGGAGGACGGTAACATTCTCGGGTTGTTCCTTTCCTTTAGGGAGAGATAGCCCAGATCTTTAGACCCAATTAAGTGCCTTTAGGATTTGGCTACCTCAAGCTTTAGTTGAAGGTGAATGTCTGAGAAATACGTCTAATCTGGAGTAGCCCTAAAGGGGCTAGGACTAGTAAATATCCCTTCACCCTATCTCTGTAATCTCCTCCAACCCCTCAACCCCCCAAGATATCTGCGTTCCTCTAATTCTGCCCCTCTGAGCATCCCTGATTATAATCACTCAACCATCGGTGACCGTGCCTTCAGCTGCCTGGGCCCTAAGTTCCGGAATTCCCTCCCTAAATCTTTCCACCTCTCTACCTCTCTTACCTCCTTTAAGATGCTCCTTAAAACCTACCTCTTTATCTACGCAATTTCTCCGTATGTGGCTCGGTGTTAAATTATTGTCTTATAATATTCCTGTGAAGTGCTTGGGATGTTTTACAACATTAAAGGCGCTATATAAATACAGGTTTTTGTTGCTGTTGCCAGCTAAAGGAAGACGAGGACTCTTCCTCCTGGACCCTAACCCACCCCCTGGGATCAGAGACTCCTCCCACAAGGTCTCCGATACCCCACCAGGCCTCCGATCCCCCTCATGAGGCCCCCCCGCCCCATGCTCCAATGGCCCCCTCGCCCCCCACTCCCGTGCTGCTCCTAGACCCCCGATCAGCCGCTCCTGGCCCCCTGATCAGCTGCTGCTGACCCCCGTGCTGCACTTTCCCCCCCCCCGATCATCTACTCCTTGCCCCCCTGCTCAGCTCCTCCCGGCACCCCAAGGTGCTGCTCCTGCGCCCCCCCGATCAGATGCTCCTGGTGCTCCTGGCCCCCGAATCAGCTGCTCCTGCCATTCCGCCCCCTCCCCACCGCTCCTCCATCCCTCCGATGATCTGCCGCCCACTGCACAATTTCTTGATCCTCCTTTTACTGAATTCTAAAATCCTTCCAATCCTCAGGCTTACTAATCTTTTTGGCAACATTATAAGCCTCTTCCTTTGATCTAATACTATCTTTAACTTCTCTTGTTAGCCACAGTTGGATTACTTTTCCTGTGGGGTTTTTGTGCCTTAAAGGAATGTATATTTGTTGTAAATTATGGATTACTTCTTTTAATGCTAGTCGTTGCTTCTCTACCATCATACCTTTTAATGTAGTTTCCCAATCTACCTTAGCCAACTCGCCCCTCATACCTACGTAGTTTGCTTTGTTTAGATTTAAGGCCCTAGTTTCAGATTTAACTAAATCACTTTCAAACTCAATATAAAATTCTATCATATTATGGTCACTCTTCCCTAAAGGCCCGTTTACTACAAGGTTATTAATTAACCTCTTCCGGTGCTTTTACTCTATTTTTTCTCCCCTTGTCCAGTCTCTTCCCACCTACATCCGCCACTCTTCCGACGCCCTCCGCCACTTTAACAGTTTCCAGTTTCCTGGCCCCAACCACCTCCTTTTCACTATGAACGTACAATCCCTCTACACCTCCATCCCCCACCAGGATGGCCTGAGGGTGCTCCGCTTCTTCCTTGAACAGAGGCCCAACCAGTCCCCATCCATCACCACCCTCCTCCGCCTGGCTGAACTTCATGCATTTTAGTATACTGTATTCGCTGCTCACGATGTGGTCTCCTCTACATTGGGGAGATCAAACGCAGATTGGGTGACCGCTTTGTGGAACACCTCCATTCAGTCCCGAAGGGGAACCCCGAGCTTCCGGTTGCCTGTCACTTTAATTCACCACTCCACTCCCACTCGGACCTCACCGTCCTCAGCCTCTTGCATTGTTCCACGGAAGCTCAGTGTAAGCTCGAGGAACAGCACCTCATCTTTCAATTAGGCATTTTACAGCCTTCTGGACACAACATAGAGTTCAACAATTTCAGATCATAACCTCGGCCCCTATCATATATATATTTTATAATAATCCACACTTTTTGTTTGTGCCTTCTGTTCTCTCCCACATGGCAGCTGTCTTTCATTCTGCCAGCACAATTTACACTTCATCTAGAGCCATCCTTTGTTTCTTAACCTGTCCCATTACCATCTTCTTTTGCCTTGAATATCTCTTAATGCCTCTTTACTTCTCCTGCCTTCCATCCTATCACAGGCCTTCCCTTTTGTTCTTTCATCCCCTCACCCATTTCCCAGCCCCTACACTTGCTTAAAAATCTGTTCCATTTCCTGCTTTTTTCCAGTTCTGATGAAAGGTCATCGACCTGAAACGTTAACTCTGTTTCGCTCTTCACAGATGCTGCCTGACCTGCTGAGTATCTCCAGCATTTTCTGCTTTTATTTCAGATTTCCAGCATCTGCAATATTTTCTTTTTTATTTGTGTTTAATTCACTGCCACCTCTCTTCCAGGAATGCCCACCTTGCTCTTCTCTCCGACGGGATTGCCGTTTGTCTCTTTTACCTTGTTCATCTTCATTGCTTTCTGTCTCCCTTCTCGTGTTTGATCAGGTATCTGCTTTCACAGCCAGATATCTTTCCTCAGCAATTGTCTCCGGCTCTGACTTACTCCACGTGGATTCCAACTGAAATTCCACCCTTCGTGTTTTGGATCCACCCAGGACTACAGATATCTCCAAGATATTCAGCATTCCTCGAACCACTGCTCTCGCCGTATCCTGAGATCCACGCTGAATGCCATGCAACGCCACATGAACACTCTCGACCTACCTCTTCAGCAGCACCGATGCACTCTATCTCAAAGCTGTCCTCGTCCGCAGTTCCATTTCATCCTTCGCCTCATCCGGTGCTTTAACAAAACATTTTTTTTCTTCCTTTCAGGTGTCAAGGATCGCAAGCTTCAACAACTCTTGGATACAAACGCCCCTCCGGAACCTTCTTCCCCTTCACTTTCCTCTGACCCCATCCCTTCTCCCAATCTCACCCCCTGCTGCATTTTCAAGATTCCCTCTGACCTTCCCCTCTCTGACCCCAAATGATTAGTCCTCAGCAAAGCCCTGAGCTTCATTCCCTTACGCCCCCACTTCAATGAATTTCAAGCTCAGCACAATGCAGAGCTCTTTTTCCACTGCCTTCGTCTCTGTGCCCAATTCTCTGGTCAGGAGTCTTCCCCCCGCACGGCTGACCCATTCTCCCGCTTTCAGAATTCTCGTTCTACCTGGACCCCTCCCTCTGGCCTCTTACCTTCTCTGGATCTTTTCATTAGAAACTGCCGGCGTGATATTGGCTGTCTCCATTTCTCTGCTCCCCTCACTCACTCCAACCTACCTCCCTCTGAACTTGTAGCACTCCATTCTCTCAGATCCGACCCCAACATTGTCATTAAACCTGCTGACAAGGGTGGTGCTGTTGTTATTTGGTGAACCGACCTCTACCTAGCGGAAGCTGAACGCCAACTCTCCGACACCTCCTCCTACCTCCGCCTGGACCATGACCCCACTACCGAACATCAAGCCACCGTTTCCAAGACTGCTACTAACCTCATCTCCTCTGGAGATCTTCCCCCCACAGCCACCAACCTCATAGTTCCCCAACCCCGCACAGCCCACTTCTACCTCCTTCCCAAGATCCACAAACAGGACTGCCCTGGTGGACCCATCGTTTCAGCCTGTTCTTGCCCCACAGAACTTATCTCTTCCTATTTCGACTCTATTTTTTCTCCCCTTGTCCAGTCTCTTCCCACCTACATCCGCGACTCTTCCGACACCCTCCGCCACATTAACAGTTTCCAGTTCCCTGGTCCCAACCGCCTCCTTTTCACTATGGACGTACAATCCCTCTATACCTCGTCCCCCCACCAGGATGGCCTGAGGGCGCTCTGCTTCTTCCTTGAACAGAGGCCCAACCAGTCACCATCCATCACCACCCTCCTCTGCCTGACTGAACTTGTTCTCACATTGAACAACTTCTCCTTTGACTCCACTCATTTCCTCCAAATCAAAGGTGTTGCTATGGCTACCCGCATGGGTCCCAGCTATGCCTGCCTTTTCGCGGCATATGTGGAACACTCTTTGTTCCAGTCCTACTCGGTTCCCCTCCCTCACCTCTTTTTCCGGTACATTGATGACTGTATCAGTGCCGTTTCCTGCTCTCGCCCTGAACTAGATAATTTCATTCACTTTGCTTCCAATTTCCACCCTTCCCTCACCTTCACATGGTCCATCTCCGACTCTTCCCTTCCCTTCCTTGACTTCTCCGCCTCCATCTCTGGGGATAGGTTATTGACAAACATTCACTACAAGCCCACTGACTCCCACAGCTACCTGGACTACACTTCCTCCCACCCCGCCTCCTGTAAGGACTCTATTCCATTTCCCCAGTTTCTCCGTCTCTGCTGCATCTGTTCTGACGATGCCACCTTCCATACCAGTGCTTCCGACATGTCTTCCTTTTTCCTCAACCAAGGATTCCCCTCTACAGTGGTTGACACGGCCCTCGACCGTGTCCATTCTATCTCCCGCACTTCTGCCCTCACCCTTACCCCTCCCTCCCGGAACCACGAGGTCCTCACCTTTCACCCCACCAGCCTCCACATTCAACAGATCATGCTCTGCCATTTCCGCCACCTCCAGCGTAATCCCACCACCAAACGCATCTTCCCCTCACCTCCCCTTTCAGCATTCCATAGGGACCACTCCCTCCGCAACACCCTAGCCCACTTCTCTATCATCCCCAACACCCCTTTCCCTTCGCCCGGCACCTTCCTATGCAAGCGCAGGAGATGCAACACATGCCCTTATACCTCCCCTCTTCCCACTGTCCAGGGCCCCAAACACCCCTTCCATGTGAAACAGCGATTTACTTGTACTTCTTGCAATTTAGTATAGTGTATTCGCTGCTCACGATGTGGTCTCCTCTACATTGGGGAGACCAAACGCGGATTGGGTGACCGCTTTGCGGAACACCTCCATTCAGTCCATAAAGGGGGACCCCGAGCTTCCGGTCGCCTGTCACTTTAATTCTCCGCTCCACTCCCACTCAGACCTCATCGTCCTCGGCCTCTTTCATTGTTCCACGGAAGCTCAGCGTAAGCTCGAGTAACAGCACCTCATCTTTCGATTAGGCACTTTACAGCCTTCTGGACTCAACATAGAGTTCAACAATTTCAGATCATAACCTCGGCCCCGATCATATATATATTTTTTATCCACACTTTTTGTTTGTGCCTTCTGTTCTTCTCTCCCACATGACAGCTGTCCTTCATTCTGCCAGCGCAATTCACACTTCATCTAGAGCCATCCTTTGTTTCTTAACCTGTCCCATTACCGTCTCCTTTTGCCTTGAATATCTCTTAATGAGAGAGAGTAAATTGTGTCTTTGTTATTTTATTTAATCAAGAACAGCAGGGAAATATATATCTTACTTTGATAAGCTACATACTGTTAATCATTTATCTTAGATAAATAAAACCACTTATTGGTTCAAAAACCTGTGTCCTTTTTTGTTCTTGGGATATGGGTGCCACTGACAAGGCAGCATTTATTGCCCATCCCTAGTTGACACGAGGGCATTAAGAGTAAACCACATAGTTTGGGACTGGAGCCACATGTAGACTAGAGTGGGTAGGATTGGCAAGGTCCTTTCCCTGAACCATTTAGGTTTTTACAACAATCTAGTTGTCTTTTTCTGACACCAACCCACAAATTACCAGATTTATTGAATTCAAATTCTCAATTTGCCACAGTGGGATATTGTTAGATCCGTGAATCTTTAGGTATGGTTGTTCTTCAATAAAAAGACGGAGACTGCAGATCAACAATCAACAGGATGTTTACTGGCTGAGGGTAGTCTAAAACTGAAAGTACAGAAGCCTGCTACGGCTTTATAGACAGGTGTGGTCACTGCCGGTACTACAGTAAAAAAGCAGTTCTCTCTTAAAGGTACATACACAACAATTCCTCCCCTTTTAGATTAACAGTACCATAACATTCATTTAACAATTAACACTTTTAACATGCAACATTAACTGAAAATAGTCCATTTATAAATTCAGTCTTTGGGGCGGCTTCCTGACCCTTTCTGGGTAGCGCCTTTCCTGAGTGTCTTGCTCTTGGTGTGGAGGCGATTCTGGCCCCCGGTCGTCGGTTGGTTCATCAGCTTCCGATGCTACTGTTTCTAGGGTAGATGCTACCGGTATGTCGGGTTCATCACCGGAATGCCCTTCTTTGGATTAAAGATGGAGACAAGCGGTTGGTGGTCAGTTAGCAAGGTGAACTTCTGCCCATGCAGATAGTGGTTGAATTTTTTTACTCCCCATACTAGGCTGAGGGCCTCCCTGTCAATCTGGGCATAGTTGCGCTCAGCTGAGGTTAGTGACTGAGACGCAAAGGCTACTGGCCTCTCCAACCCGTCTGGGAATTTGTGCGACAGCACCGCTCCAATACCATAGGGTGATGCATCACATGCCAACCGAATTGGTAGTGCTGGGTTGAAATGGGCCAATACCTCTTTTGATGTGATCAATTCTTTGCTCGTTTACATTCGTCATTCCACTTCCATGGTACCCCGTCTGCAGTAGGGTGTTCAGTGGGTGTAATACTGTAGACAAATTTGGTAAGAACTTATGGTAATAGTTTACCAGTCCGAGGAACGACCTCAGTTGTGACACATTTTCCGGTGCCGGAGCCTTGACTACTGCCTCAATCTTTTCAGGGGACTTATGTAACCCCTCTTCATCAATAACGTGGCCACAATACGAGATCTGCTTCTGGAAAAACTCGCATTTGTGGCGATTAGCTCGTAGCCCATATCCCTTCAATCTAGTGAGCACCTGCTCCAGGTTGGCGAGGTGATCACTGTCATTTTCGCCCGTGACCAGGATGTCGTCCAAACAACACTGGGTCCCTGGAATCCCTTGCAGGACTTGATCCATTGCCCTTTGCCAAATAGCCGGAGCTGATGCTACCCCGAACACCAGCTGGTTATATTGGTAGGGACCTTTGTGAGTGTTGATCGTGAGGTATTGTTTTGAGGCTTCTTCTACCTCCATTTGTAGGTACGCCTGGGCCAGATCAATCTTCGTGAAGCATTTTCCTCCAGATAGCGAGGCGAAAATATCTTCTATCCGTGGAAGCGGATATTGTACCGTGTGAAGGACTGGGTTCACTGTCACCTTGAAGTACCCACAGATGCGAACCTTCTTTGGTTCCCCAGGCGTATTACTCAACGACCTCTTCATTACAGGAACGATGGGTGTAGCCCACTCACTCCAGTCCACTTTGGACAGTACTCCTGAACGTTCCAACCCTTCCAACCCTTCCAGCTCTGCTTCGACGGCTGGGCGGATCGCATAAGGCCTTAAAAAACTTTGGGCTTGCATTTTCCTCTATTTTAATCATCGTTGTTATGCCTTTTAGTGTTCCGAGTCCCTCCTGGAACACTTCTTGTGCGTCAGTTAGCATTTTTGACTGTCATCCAGGTGTGGCGTCGTCATCCTTTTTGGCCTCTACCGTCAGTGCCTGTATGGAATGCCAATCTAATTGTATCTTCCGGATCCATTCACGTCCTAGGTCCATTTTTGGTATTTCCTGGCCGTTGTATATCACGTTCACCCTTATTTTTCCTTTGGGGTGGACTTTTTCCCCCGTGTACGTCTTCAAGACAATTTCTGTAGCTCTCAAGGGTATATGTGAGAATAGCCACTTGTAGTCCCTTCGGGTTATGACTGTTAGGGTTGATCCTGTGTCCAATTCCATTTTCACTTGGACTCCGTCTATCTTGAGCGTGACCCAGATAGTCTGGTGATCCTCCATTTTGATTACATTATGTAGTTTCAGACAACCCAGCTCCTTGCTTCCGGAGTCTGTGTCACTTTTCTGTTCGTCTGAACTGTAAGATTCGCAATTTTCAGCAAAAATCACGCAAGAAAACTGGATAAAATTAAGACTGTTTATTGACCAAAGTAAGCTTGCACAGAAAAACCTTTGATAAAAGGGCATACAAAATGGCCGCCAGGCCCCGTGATCAGTTTATGAACCATTTTATTTCTGTTACTGCAAGCCAGACAGGCTTGTGGATTGAAGACAGTGAGCCCACGAAAGCCAATCTCTGGGAACCGAAACTCAGAGCAACAGCATACATATTCAATGGATTATAAGTACAGGATGGGGCCCATCAAGATATGGGCGGACAATGTAAAAACACTTATACCCATTTATCGTACAAAGGAAAAACCGTTTAGCAGCCATCAAGGAAAATGTCCGGACCGATCAATATGCGAACCGAGCCACGGTGACAATGCAAAAGACATTGAAAGACATTATCGGCCAGGAAGGCCAGTTTAAGTTATCACCGGCTCCGTTACAAGACAAAGCGCCCCTGCAGAGATTTCTGCCCGCCAAAATTAATACAAAGACAGGACTATGATTTGGCGGGAGATAAGACTGTCCCAAAAGAGTATAACTATGGATTGAAAGTCCATCCAAAAAAACTTCGGACTCCGGGTTACTTGAACAACTTCTTCTTCACTGCCACGGCTTTCTTGTTGGGCGACTTCAGGCTTCCATTTTCTTCAAGAACTTTCTTCTACGAGGAACGAACGAAGGGCGGACGGTGCCCGGATCGGCGCCTCTTCCACTTCGGCAGATCGATGAAAACGTTTTCGTCTTTTTAAAGACGGACGGTTTCGGTAAAAGGACAACGTGGTCGGTGTTCAGCCAAACAAGGCTCGGCCACGACGAGAAGACGACGAGGGTGGCCCGGGTACTGGGGTCGGGAGATCATCGACGACCCAGGCCAACGGAGAAGAAACCCTCTGGAGAACCGGCGATCGATGCCACAAGATTCTCCCAAGTGCATAGCCTGCATCTGGGTCTGCTCCATGAACCCAAATTGACTTGGTGGATCTCAACCTTAACGAGCGCTCATCGAGGCTGGGTCTACCCCACCGCCTCGAGGGAGGAGAGAATATCGACTGCGCCAGAAGTTTCCAAATCCACGTGACGACGGAAAGCGGTGCCAAAAAGGCTGCGAACCCCCCCTTTCTCGCGATTTCGAGAGTGGTGAGCATGATCCCAAGTTCCCCAGGTCGAAACTTAGTTTAGGTATAGGGGAGGGAGTTAAGGGAAATCGTAATGTGTTTCCCCTTTTTCGATGTGCCGTGTGTTCCCCATTTCCATAGAGTCAAGTTCATAAATTTGTGCATGATTGTAGTAACTTTAATCTGTGCCTATGATATGTATTTTGTAATGCTTCAAACTGTTTAAAAATAAAAGCATCCATTTCGTGCTATTCAACCTGGTCTATTGAGTTCTTTCTCTGCACTACTGTTCTCTGCACCTAAGTCCAAGGTCTAGAACCGTAGGGGGGAGTGGGTCGAACCACTCAAGGGTAATTATTGCACGAAGCCTGGCAGGAGACCAGAAAGAGCAAGAGAAACCCCCTACAGAAATGGCGACCACAGCAGGACCTTGGCAGCAGGAAAGTAGTGTGTTAGATCAAGATCTGAATAGACGAAATGTGATGGATGAAAGAATAGCAGATTATGTTTTCGGAAAAGTCAACCTCACAAAACAATGGATATCTGATCTACTAAGGGATAGGCGCCCGCTAGACGCAGCCATCAAGTGGACAGCGGGTAGAGAGCATAAGAAATCTGTAGAAAAGGCGGTCTGGCTGATGTGCTACAAGAAGCAAGTCCAGCTTTTGGACCAGGTAGTTGCAGCACAGACAGTCCAGATCAACGGCTTGCTTAAAGGCGTGGAGGAAAAGGTTGCGGGAGGTCAAAAACTGATTGAATCGCTTGACGCGCTGAACCAGGAACGCCGCTCTGTAATTCGCTGCCACGAAACCCGGGTAGAATATTTAAAATGTCAGGTCGTGGAGGCCAAGGCCAGTGAAGGTAGAATGAGAGAGAGGTGTTCCCGTCTAGCCAAACAAGTAGATGCCCAAGAGGAAAAGCTCCTGGGAGCCAGGGCAGCATATAAAATGGCCATGGAGGATAGATCTGAGAACACCGACCACAGCACTTGCCGCCGGGAGCTAGAGGACCTGAGAAAGGCCCTAGCGAAGGCAAACGGGTTGGTGTGTCTCATAAATCCACCAGCGAGTCAGCTGTTGCTAGCCAAGGAATCCAAAAGACCGATTCCACAAGAGGCAGTTGGGGTACCAACCCCCGAACCTTCTGCGCCTCCTGCCTATGAGGAGTCTTGGACTCCGGGACAGGAGACGGAGACGGTAGAGGAAAAGAGCCCTGAGGTAGAGCAACCCCAGACAGTAGAGTCGGGGTCGGCGCCAATGTGTCCAACGAGACACCGGAGGATCGGTCCAAATGAAGAAAATGGCGATGACGGACCCCTTGAGAGTCAGATCATAATGCCTCATAGCGCACGACAGCTAAGAGAGATGATAAGTCACATCCCAAAACTCTCCGAGTCAGGAGATCCCTCCGTGCATTTCAGGGACGTGGAGCAGACCGCAGCAGTCAATGACTGCGACGGGGTTGAACAGTCTAAAATGCTGCTGTTCTCCCTGGACAGTTCGCTCCTCCAGTGTCTCCCTGACGAGAGCAAGAGAGGGCACAGGGACTATGAGTTGCTACGGGATGAGATTCTGGAGATCATGGGAGAGGGGGACGGAACTCCGTTCCTCCGTTTAGAAAAGACAGTGCAGCTAGAGGGAGAACCCCCACGGGTTTTCGCCGACAGGTTGTGGCCAGTGTATCGGCGCAGCTGCCCGGGCGGGCCGGCCCGGGCCGGGCTGGATGGCGAACAAAGGGCTCACTGGCTTCGGTGCCTGGTAGCAGGTTGCCTGCCAGTAGTGAAGGAACAGGCCAAAGCATGGTTTGACCCCACTAACGCCCGCTCCACGGAGGAAGTAGTACTAGATCAGCTCACGATCAGTTATAGAAACAACAAGGGCAAGAAAACGCCTGTTGTGAAAGGAAAGGTGCATGAGGTGAGACCCGCAGCCTCTGCTAAAAAGGAATGGCGTCAGGAGGGAAATCGCCATCCCCAAGCAAATAGCAGTTGTTACGGGTGTGGGAAGGAGGGTCATTGGCGCAAGGACTGTAGGAATCCTTGGAAGGATAAGAGGGAGAGAGAGTTCGCCGCAGCCCAAGATCGAGCCCAAGCCCGAGTCGCCAATGGCCCGAGAGTTTCCCCAACACCAGCACAACCACAAGTGCAGGCCGCTGCCCCAACACCAGTCCAGAACCCAACCGTAGCTTTTGCCCCGAATGAAGGGGGTGGTGCGGTTGTGGACCCCGCTGCGATCGAGTCAGTCTTGGAGACTATGCGGTCTCTGATGACCTGGCAGGGGAAGGTAGCGGTTGCTAACAGCCCTATCGCCCCCGAGACCCCAGCCGAAACACCTAAATGACTGACGCCCGCGCAGCCCATCTACTTGTGTCCGCTCCGCTATGACGCTTGGAGAAGACCTGTGGTGGAGATGGAGGTGGAGAAACAAAGGGGTAGTTACCTGTTGGATACGGGAGCTTCGTGTACCTTGATCCACACGGACAAACCTTTTGCCTCACCTCTGTCCGCCCAGGCTCCATATTTAGTAGCGGGTTTCACGGGTAGAGCACAGGCTGGCGCGCACTCCCTCCCGCTCTCCATTCAGTTGGGAGCGCTCCACACCACATGGACGTGCATCCTATTGAAGTGGAAAGAGGGGGGGGGGAAAGGCATCCTCGGGGCTGATTTCTTGGTGGAACACGGGATCCTCGTGGACCTGAGAAATCACTGTCTCTGGGGAGCCGAGGGCGGTTTAGGTAAGGTAGTCGTAATCCCGGGGAAGGAAGAAAAGGGGGCCCTGTGCACTATGAAGCCATCAGGAGGTTACGATCTTGAGCTCATGATAACAAACGTCCCAACGGACTTGCAGGCGCGTGTGTCAGAAAATCTGACCACGTTCGCCACCCACAAGCACGACTGCGGGAGAGTCACTGGGTTCGAAGTCAGCGTAGACGGGGACCCCATGATCCGACCCCAAAAGCAGTATAATTTCCCCAAGGAGGCAGAACCCGACATGGAGACAGCAATATCTTCATTGGTACAGCAGGGCGTATTGAGGACGATAGCCACCCACGTGAACTCCCCATTATGGCCGGTAAAGAAACCGGACAATTCGTGGAGAGCCACGGTGGACTATAGAGTCCTCAATAGTAATATCCCAGCCTGCACGCCCACGGTAGCAGCAGTTGCAGACTTAATAGGGAGTATTCCAGCATCGGCGACCACATTCACGGTGCTGGACATCTCGAACGGTTTTTGGTCCATTCCGCTGCGGCGGGAGGACCAGTACAAGTTTGCCTTTACTTTCAAAGGGCAACAGTACACCTGGAACTGCTTACCACAGGGTTTTCACAACAGCCCCAGCATTTTCCATCAGTGTATGGCGGGGAGTTTGAAAGAGTTCAGCCAGCCCAACCAGATAGTGCAGTATGTGGACGACTTACTCCTGTTCACAGATACAAGGGAGCAGCACGGCCCACTGTTAGCCGAATTGTTGGAACTGTTAGAAAGGAAGGGTTTCAAAGTAAACCCAAAGAAAGCGCAGATCGGCCAGCAGGAAGTTAAATTCCTGGGTCTGGCCATCCGCGCTGGGGAAAGAGCCATAGATAAGGCCAGACGGGAATCTATACAAGATCTGCCGATTCCCAACACAGTAACGGGTGTAAGGTCCTTTTTGGGATTGACCGGGTACTGCAGAGATTTCATCGAGGACTATGCTGCCACAGCGGCCCCGCTACTTCGACTCTTACACAAGGGAGTCGAGTGGTCTTGGGACGAGGGGTGCCAGGCAGCATTCGAGAAGTTGAAAAGAGATCTGCAGACCGCGCCAGCCCTAGGGGCCATAGATGGGGGAGAGGAGTTCTTTCTGGAGGTAGCCGCTAGTGGGGACAGCCTGAGCGCAGTACTGCTCCAAGAGCGGCACGGCAAGCTAAGACCAGTAGTTTATTCCTCCAGGGTGCTCACGGATGTGGAGAGGAGTTTCTCCAATTGCGAACGGCATCTCCTGGCCACGCATTGGGCTGTGAACAGATCAGTGATCTTCACAGGGACCTCTCCCATTACGCTCCTCACCCATCACACCCCCACGAAGATGCTTCTGGACGGGAGGATTAAGGATGGGACCGTAAGCAGCGCTCGGATTGCGCGCTGGACCCTCCTCCTTTCCCAGATGGATCTCAAAGTTAAAGGCCTCTGCGCGCCAAGGCTCGCAGCCAATATGGCATATCCCGGGACAGCCCATCAATGTTCCGTAGAAGGGGTATGGGAAGTTAACATAGGTTTACGGGCCGGGATACATCCCACGGGCCGCGAGATCTACGTAGACGGTTCTAGCACTGTAGCTGACGGCAAGCGACTCACAGGGTGTGGAGTTTATGACCCTGCGGCAAACATTGCCCTGGCAATTAAGCTCCCCAGCACTATGAGCGCGCAGCAGGCTGAACTGTCCGCGGTGGCGTACGTGGTTACCCACCCCGAGATTTTCCCAACCCCATACACGATTTGCTCAGACAGCATGTTCACGTGCAATTCGTGTACGGAGTACCTCGCCATCTGGTCCCGACGCGGGTACACCTCCGCGGACGGGCGGCCTTTAACAGTTAAGCCCTTGCTGGAGAAGATCCTAGCAGCTGTGGGGGAGAAAGGAGAGGTGTTCATCCATAAGGTGAAGGCTCACTCCATTACAGAACCCCGCAGTCAGGGCAACCAGCAGGCGGATGCGCTAGCCAGGGAGGGTGCCCGCAGCGGCATTCTCTGGGACCCATACGAACCCGGACCCGTGGCGGCGATCCAAGGCAGGGAGGGAATTCCCGGGAACACAGGGGTGACACCGCCCCCAGACCTAAAGACCGTCCAAACCCTGGATCCCGCCCTAAAAGCAGTCCTAAAAGCCATCACAGAGGGCAAACAGGTAGAAGGTCCGTACAGTACGGCAGCCCTCACAGTCAAGGAAGGTATGCTGTTCCGAAAGGAGCAGTGGGTTGTGCCGCAGCAGCACCGAAGGGAATTCCTGCAATTTGCCCACGAGGGTCCAGGAGCGGGACACCCCGGACCTGAGGTCACCTGGCAACGGGTGGAACAGGCGGGATGGTGGCCGGGACTTCGGGACGATGTCCGCGAGTTCTGCGCAAGCTGTCTTGTGTGTGCTGCTAACAACCCAGACCCCCACAAAAGGAAGGTGCCCATGGGGCACATCAGGAGGGTAGAGGGACCATGGCAGTCGATTCAGGTCGACTACATAGGGCCCCTGCCCGCCGCCCAGGGAGGCTATAAGTACTGCCTTGTCCTGGTAGATGTGTTCACCAAATGGGTAGAAGCCTTCCCGTGCAGAACAGCTACGGCACTGGGTACTGCTAAGATCTTGATTCGGGAAGTGTTCTCACGGTGGGGACTCCCCCGTTTTGTAGAGTCCGACCAAGGGAGTCAGTTCACCGGTCAAGTAATGCAGAACGCCCTCAGGCTCTTGGGCATTGAGGGAAAGTGGCACGTAGCATACAATCCCCAGTCATCCGGGATTGTTGAGCGTATGAATCGGACCCTCAAGGAAAAGCTGAGGAAAGAGACAATGGGCTCGCCCCAGAAATGGGCGGAGGTCCTGCCTTTAGTCCTCATGGGGATCCGAGCCAGCCAGTCCAAAAGCACGGGGTATTCCCCGCACGAGTTAATGACTGGAAGGATCATGCGAACACCCACCCATGTGCTAGCCCCGGTGCTCACTGAGGGCCAGCTCCGAGAGGTGAAACGGGACAAATTCGCCCAAACCCTCTTGGAGCGCCTGAGACAGATTTATGGGCAGGCGGCTGGGAACATGGGAAGACAGCACCAGGGAAATAAACTGTTGTTGGAACCTCGGAAACAACAAGAGTGGGTAGTCGGGGACCAGGTCATGGTCCGAAACTACGCCAGGGTAGGGAGTTTTGAACCACTGTACATGGGGCCATACAGCATTGTAGACAAAGCCAGCCCCATGGTTTATGCAGTGAAGACGCCCCGACGTACCAAATGGTTTCACATCAACCAGTGTAAACTGTTTAAACCGGGTACACCAGGGCCACCAAAGGGGACCAGGTCTGAGAACAAAGATCCTCAGCCTGTAACAGAGTCACAGACCACACAGGCTGGAGCAGTAGCCTGCGTGAAGGGAGAGGCCATCCCATTGGAGTGGGAGGTCTCATCTTTTGAATGGGATTTAGGCAGGGGAGAGCCCGAACAGCTCAACCTCGCTTTAGACCCAATCACGGAGGAGGAAGAGTCAGAGGACGGCAGTCCCGCCCTCGACTCAAGCTTGGGGGAGGTAGGGAGTGGGGGTGAAGACTCGTTACCTGTAGGGACAGGTGAGGTGGAGTCGGAAGCCACAGATCCCGACCCCGGGGGGGCGGAGCCTGAGGAAGGGGAGCTGGAGCCGGCAGCTGTGGAGGAACCACAGGCTGTGACGGTAACAGTCACGACCCCAGGTCCATCGGCCCCGGGAGCCCAACCCAAAGCAGCCCCTCGTAGGTCAGCTCGAGCGCCCCAGCCCAGAAAATTTTGGCCAGATTCTCCCCATCCTCCCCAACCACGGTTTAAAGCAGCCCCAGGAAGACATGATCCCCGTTCAGCAGCGACAGGCTGCGGGGGATCAAGGCCAAAGATCAATGCAGCCCCACCGCAGGGTGTGGCACACGACAGACCTCACAGGGATTCGGAAAGCCGCCCCACGGAGGGCGGCGCTGTACATAAGTTAAGATAGGTAATTATGGTCATAGTTTAAGGAATGTAAAGTATATGGTGTTAAGAGTACAATTTTGAAGTCTGCCCGGTATGTGTGTTTGTTAGGGAGCGGGGTCCAGGAACCCGCGCGTCCAATTAATTTAGGCCAGCACCTATCGGGAGCCCGGCTACATCATTTTGTTGGTTACAGAAACCTGGGATACGATGGAAAGGATTGTCGTCGCGTTCATGGCGATCGGGTGCGGGTGGGCCTACCGAGGCCGCACCAAGGACGTCATCATTTTCGGGTGCTCCGGGGACACGGCCCCCATCGCAACGGATGGGACGGGGGAGCGAGAGGTAGAGGAAACCGCCACCTACTTCCACCAAGGGAGATGGCCAGGTTGGCTGGGAACGAATTCTACGGAATATTCCAGCAATTTCGGTTTTGCCTACCAAGAGACTTCATTAACGTGCCCTCGAGTGAGGATCCTAGCGCCCAGAGTCAGCGTCACCGTGGGAAAGAGGATTTGTCTGGTGTGCAATGGGAACGTACCACCAAGGCGATGGTGGTGGCTACGAAAGCTGGGAAAGGACATGAGAAACTCTACGGTCGAGTGGGAGCGACTGGGTAATAATACCCATCGGACTATTACGGGAACTCACGGACAATTACGTGTGTGTTGGGACAAATGGTGGGAACCGGATGAGGGAATATATGTCTGTATGTGGGGTTCGAGACGCGTCTGCCCCAAGGGCGTGTCCATCTTCTTCCAGAGGCAGTGGCAGGATGAAGGGAAGGGGATGAGATGGGATGTTAGCACTCGAGCGTGCGGAGCCCCATACTCCCCTATTCCGGTGAACGCCACTGAACTCATCACCCGCCCACGCAAGCCCCTGCCCACGCTTCCGGTAGCACTAGCCCAGAAAGGAGGGTGCCCAACCACCACCAGGGGACCCGGGAACGGTTTAGTATTGGTACCCACCGGTCAGGTGCTGTACCAAGGGGTACACTACGCGGTGGCCTCAGTGATTTTAAATCTCACTGAGGTAAGATTGCCGGAGTGGTGTCCCAAAGAAACGGAACAATTATACCAGGTCCTGTTAACCAGTATGTTTAGACAATTTTACGAATTTGATTTTGCCGACATCGACAGAGACAAATTATACACCACACCGCCAGAAGTTTTGGATCGAGTCGGGAGGCAAAGAAGGGGTACTGTAAATGACATATTCACTGCTTTTAATACCGGGACATCTGTTGTCAACGCTCTAGATAACGTGGAACTGCAGACACAGATCAACGGTTTAAAAGCCCAGTTAAGGAACATATTGACAGACGAAAACAAGGTCGTGGGTTCTGAGTTGCATGAGGACCAGGCCATGACACTACACTTTAAGGACATAATTGCTGAGCTGGAGAAACACGCGAGAACGGTAAATGCACTCATTAAGGAGGATCGGAATGCGTCCGATCAAGCTGCGCAAAACGAGGCCTGTGTGCTGTACGGGGCGTGGTTATTGGGCGAGGGCCGCAGTAATCTTGAGGATTTAAAACAGGGTTTGGTCCCGTCCTGGATCAGCAACAAGCACTTGCAAGCGCTCCACCCTTTTGAGAATGCATTAAGCCCGTGCCAGCTCAGACTAGCCGCAGAAGCATACCCAGTTCCAGTGGACTGCGGACATTCGAATCACACTATTATGGGAATAGTAGTAAGAATGCCGGTGTTGGGTCCCGCAGCAAAGCCCGCCCCGGTATACAGAGTAGAGAACATTGGAGTCATTCAGGGGGGCGCACACATTCGTTACGCAGTGGTCCCGCCTTACGTCATCAGATGGGAGCGTACGATGACAGGCACCGACCTCTCGGGATGTCGGAGCCGGGGAGCACACATCATCCTGTGTCCCCAGCACTTGAATGCCTTTTTGAAACCACAGTGCGGGTTCAGAACCGCTAGCGCGAAGCCGGTGAATTGCACCATGGAGGCAATGGCAGAGGACCATGTGCCCCCACAGGTAGCATATATCGGGGGTGGGACATACTGCGTCACCACTGCAGCGCCTCAGTACCGATATGGACAACACGAGTGGTGTTCGGTCGGTGATAGCAGTTTCTGTTTCAAACCCAGGGCCGAGGTTCAAGTGGCACAACAACGAATTGTTCCCATTCCTGCGCCCTCCACTGTACACATCACTATCAAAGAGAATTTCACAGACTTACAACGATTTGTCGCGCATTTTGGTTATGTCATTCCCCCTCTTCCCGAACACCTCACCAAGGTTTTAAAAGCCGTTATAGTTTCGCAGAAACATTTCTATACACTGGAGCAGAAGACTTTAGAGATAGGAAAAGACATATTGGATATAACCATCCCACCATGGTGGGACTTGTTCACCAACATAGAGGTCCCCGCCTGGATTAGAATAGCATCCCATATCCTAGTAGTATGTCAGGTTTTGATTGTGATATTTTTGCTCTTCGTGCATTGCAAAAGAGGCAAACGCCTCCAGAGGCACGAGAACACAGGAGAATGGAGAGAACGCTATGTGCAGATGGGGGAAGCAGATACCCCACTCTAAGCTGCTAGTATAAGATTAAGCGTCCCTCCATTTAAAACATTTTTTTTTTTTTTGATTGTTTTGGGTTATAAGGAAATAAGTATTGTCATGTTATTAGTTGTTCTTAAGTTTTTTTGGATTAATAAAAGATGCATGCAGATGGCGCAAAAGGGTATCAACCCCTGCCCATCTGACAGGTGAAGGTGTTATAGTTTAAGATTTGCTGTCTATGATTCCAAATGTGCATGAGGTAATTTTCATTTTTCTCCGGAAATGGGAACTGCATGTGTCGTGAGGGGCATAGATAGTTAAGTGCCAGGAATGTTTGGATGTGGGGAATCAGGGAAAATTTGCTCATCAAGGATTATTGATACTTTAAGCAAGCTATCAGTATCACAGGGGGGCCTGTAAGATTCGCAATTTTCAGCAAAAATCACGCAAGAAAACTGGATAAAATTAAGACTGTTTATTGACCAAAGTAAGCTTGCACAGAAAAACCTTTGATAAAAGGGCATACAAAATGGCCGCCAGGCCCCGTGATCAGTTTATGAACCATTTTATTTCTGTTACTGCAAGCCAGACAGGCTTGTGGATTGAAGACAGTGAGCCCACGAAAGCCAATCTCTGGGAACCGAAACTCAGAGCAACAGCATACATATTCAATGGATTATAAGTACAGGATGGGGCCCATCAAGATATGGGCGGACAATGTAAAAACACTTATACCCATTTATCGTACAAAGGAAAAACCGTTTAGCAGCCATCAAGGAAAATGTCCGGACCGATCAATATGCGAACCGAGCCACGGTGACAATGCAAAAGACATTGAAAGACATTATCGGCCAGGAAGGCCAGTTTAAGTTATCACCGGCTCCGTTACAAGACAAAGCGCCCCTGCAGAGATTTCTGCCCGCCAAAATTAATACAAAGACAGGACTATGATTTGGCGGGAGATAAGACTGTCCCAAAAGAGTATAACTATGGATTGAAAGTCCATCCAAAAAAACTTCGGACTCCGGGTTACTTGAACAACTTCTTCTTCACTGCCACGGCTTTCTTGTTGGGCGACTTCAGGCTTCCATTTTCTTCAAGAACTTTCTTCTACGAGGAACGAACGAAGGGCGGACGGTGCCCGGATCGGCGCCTCTTCCACTTCGGCAGATCGATGAAAACGTTTTTGTCTTTTTAAAGACGGACGGTTTCGGTAAAAGGACAACGTGGTCGGTGTTCAGCCAAACAAGGCTCGGCCACGACGAGAAGACGACGAGGGTGGCCCGGGTACTGGGGTCGGGAGATCATCGACGACCCAGGCCAACGGAGAAGAAACCCTCTGGAGAACCGGCGATCGATGCCACAAGATTCTCCCAAGTGCATAGCCTGCATCTGGGTCTGCTCCATGAACCCAAATTGACTTGGTGGATCTCAACCTTAACGAGCGCTCATCGAGGCTGGGTCTACCCCACCGCCTCGAGGGAGGAGAGAATATCGACTGCGCCAGAAGTTTCCAAATCCACGTGACGACGGAAAGCGGTGCCAAAAAGGCTGCGAACCCCCCCTTTCTCGCGATTTCGAGAGTGGTGAGCATGATCCCAAGTTCCCCAGGTCGAAACTTAGTTTAGGTATAGGGGAGGGAGTTAAGGGAAATCGTAATGTGTTTCCCCTTTTTCGATGTGCCGTGTGTTCCCCATTTCCATAGAGTCAAGTTCATAAATTTGTGCATGATTGTAGTAACTTTAATCTGTGCCTATGATATGTATTTTGTAATGCTTCAAACTGTTTAAAAATAAAAGCATCCATTTCGTGCTATTCAACCTGGTCTATTGAGTTCTTTCTCTGCACTACTGTTCTCTGCACCTAAGTCCAAGGTCTAGAACCGTAGGGGGGAGTGGGTCGAACCACTCAAGGGTAATTATTGCACGAAGCCTGGCAGGAGACCAGAAAGAGCAAGAGAAACCCCCTACAGAACTACTCTCCGTCACCTTATGTACCTTTTTGTACTTCTCCTGTGGAGATTTCTTGCTGCTGGTTTTCTTCCCTGACCTGCAGACTCTTGCTATGTGTCCTGCTTTTCCACACTGTCTGCACACTTGGTCCTTGAACCAGCAATTCTTCTGGTCATGTGTTGTTTTGCCGCAGCGATAACACTTCCCTGCTCCATATGACATTTCATTGGTGCCATATTCTTGCGGTCTCTGTTGTATCTCCGCAGCGCCTCGTGCGGCTGCTTCGTGTGATACTGCCATGCTGAAAGCCTTGTCCAGCGTAAGATCCTTTTCTGATAGAAGCCGTTTCTGGGTTCCTTCACTTTGAAGCCCACACACAAACTTGTCCCTTAACGTATCTGCTAGTCCCATTCCAAACTGGCAGTGTTTCGATAGCTTGCGCAGTTCCGTTAAATACTCAGCATTACTTTCGTCTTTATGCTGGTTCCTTTTGTGAAACTTAAATCTTTCTGCTATCAGCAGCGGTGTGGGGTTTAAGTGGTCCCGTAGGATTTCTACTATGCTTTCGAAATCCTTATCCACTGGCTTCTCTGGGGTTATTACTAGTAGGTGAGCACTTTGGTGATAGTGACCATAATATGGTAAGATTTAAGGTAGTCATGGAAAAGGACAGGGATGGGCCGGAAATAAAGGTTCTAAATTGGGGGAAGGCCGATTTTAATAGGATAAGGCAGGATCTGGCCAAAATGGACTGGGATCAGCTACTTGTAGGAAAATCCGCATCGGAGCAATGGGAGGCTTTCAGAAGGGAGATTGAGATCATACCATGGCAACATGTTCCCGTAAAGGTCAAGAGTGGTTCCAAAAACCACAGGGAACCGTGGATGTCAGGGGATATACGAGAATGGATTAGGAAAAAAAGGAGGGCTTTTGGTAGATACAAAAGGCTAAAGACGGAGGAAGCCCTAGAGGAGTACAAAAAGTGCAGGGGGATACTTAAAAAAGAAATTAGGAGATCAAGGAGGGGCCATGAAATAACACTGGCGAGCAAGATAAAGGAAAATCCGAAGATGTTTTATAAGTATATTAAGGGTAAGAGGATAACTAGGGAAAAAATAGGGCCCATTAGGGACAAAAGTGGCAATCTGTGTGTGGAGCCGGAAGATGTAGGAGGGGTTCTAAATGAATTTTTTGCATCTGTTTTCACTATGGAGAAGGACGATGTAGACATAGAAATAGGGCGGGGGGACTGTGATATGCTCGAACATATTAACATCGAGAGGGAGGAGGTATTGGCGGTTTTAGCTGGCCTAAAAATGGATAAATCCCCAGGCCCGGATGAAATGTATCCCAGGCTGCTGTGTGAGGCAAAGGAGGAGATTGCGGGGGCTCTAACACATATATTCAGGACCTCTCTGGCCACAGGGGATGTGCCAGAGGACTGGAGAACCGCTAATGTAGTACCATTATTCAAGAAGGGTAGTAGGGAAAAACCGGGGAACTACAGGCCAGTGAGCCTAACATCAGTGGTAGGAAAATTATTAGAAAAAATCCTGAGGGACAAAATTTGTCTCCACTTGGAGAGGCAAGGATTAATCAGGGATAGTCAACATGGCTTTGTCAAGGGAAGATCATGTCTGACTAATTTGATTGAATTTTTTGAGGGGGTGACTAGGTGTGTGGATGAGGGTAACACAGTGGATGTGGTATACATGGATTTCAGTAAGGCCTTCGATAAAGTCCCACACAGGAGACTGGTCAAGAAGGTAAGAGCCCATGGAATCCAGGGTGCCTTGGCACATTGGATACAAAACTGGCTTAGTGGCGGAAGGCAGAGGGTGATGGTCGAAGGTTGTTTTTGTGACTGGAAGCCTGTGGCCAGTGGGGTACCACAGGGATCGGTGCTGGGTCCCTTGCTGTTTGTGGTCTACATTAATGACTTGGATATGAATGTAAAGGGTATGATCAGTAAGTTCGCGGATGATACAAAAATTGGTAGGGTGGTAAATAGCGAGGAGGGTAGCCTCAGTCTGCAGGACGATATAGATGGGTTGGTCAGATGGGCGGAACAGTGGCAAATGGAATTTAACCCGGAAAAGTGCGAGGTGATGCACTTTGGGGGGACTAACAAGGCAAGGGAATACACAATGAATGGAAAGACCCTAGGCAAGACGGAGGGTCAGAGGGATCTGGGTGTGCAAGTACACAGATCCCTGAAGGCGGCGGAATAGGTGGATAAGGTGGTAAAAAAGGCGTATGGGATACTTGCCTTCATTAGCCGAGGCATTGAATATAAGAGCAAGGAGGTTATGATGGAGCTGTATAAAACGCTGGTTAGGCCACAGCTGGAATACTGTGTGCAGTTCTGGTCGCCACACTACAGGAAGGATGTGATCGCGTTAGAGAGGGTGCAGAGGAGGTTCACCAGGATGTTACCAGGGCTGGAGCGCTTCAGCTATGAAGAGAGACTGGGCAGATTGGGTTTGTTTTCCTTGGAGCAGAGGAGGCTGAGGGGGGGACATGATTGAGGTGTACAAAATTATGAGGGGCATAAATAGAATGGATGCTGAGGAGCTTTTTCCCTTAGTAGAGGGGTCAATAACGAGGGGGCATAGATTCAAGGTAAAGGGCGGGAGGTTTAGAGGGGATTTGAGAAAGAACTTTTTCACCCAGAGGGTGGTTGGAGTCTGGAACTCACTGCCTGAAAGGGTTGTGGAGGCAGAAACCCTCACAACATTTAAGAAGCATTTGGATGAGCACTTGAAATACCATAGCATACAAGGCTACGGGCCAAATGCTGGAATATGGGATTAGATTAGACAGGGCTTGATGGCCGGCGCGGACACAATGGGCCGAAGGGCCTCTATCCGTGCTGTGTTACTCTATGACTCTATGACTCTATTACGTTTCGCAGTAAGCCATACGTCTTTGCACCCATGGAATTCAACA
The DNA here is from genome assembly GCF_052327205.1 of Somniosus microcephalus. NCBI lineage: Eukaryota > Metazoa > Chordata > Chondrichthyes > Squaliformes > Somniosidae > Somniosus > Somniosus microcephalus. Next base: position 226,780,242 of record NC_140988.1, read on the forward strand.
AAACCAGTGCTTTCCTGGCATCTGGCACTTCATTCGCCTTGCAGTACACCTCAATGCATTCCACATATGTCGCCCAATCTTCAACTTCATTGTCGAACGCTGTGACACTGCGACTCTTCTGCATCCCGGGGTGTGGTTAGACTGGCTAAAATGGCGTCTCCCGCGCTTCCCTTTCTTCCCGCGCTCGCCCTTCTTCTCCGCTACGGCTTCTAAAATGGCGTCTCCCGCGGTCGCTGCTCAGCCCTTAAGCCCTGGCTGCGCTCTGCGCGTTTTACTGTACGCCTCTCCCGTTGCCGCCGCTCGGTGCTAAACCCCGGCTGTGCTTTACTCTCTCTTTTTTGTTTTCCCGTCGACGCCGCTCGGTCTTCAACCCCCGGCTGCGCCCTGTGCGCTTTACCCTCTCTCTTACCCCGTCGACACCGCTCGGCCTTTTCTGTGCCGTCGGTCGGCTCCAGCCGATGCCGTCCGGGAAGGGTCTGCGCTGTACCTGTTGCCAGCCTGTTGTTGGATCATCGTGGCTGGAGAACCAAGCCCGGCTCTCAACAGCCTCCCCTGCAATGCTCACTCTCTGCCGGATGACTGGGCGGTTGCTCATGGTCGACGCCCGTGCTTCTGGCCTCGACTTAATAAGAACATAAGAACATAAGAAATAGGAGCAGGAGTAGGCCAATCGGCCCCTCGAGCCTGCTCCGCCATTCAATAAGATCATGGCTGATCTGATCCTAAGCGCCAATCCACTATCACAGAACCATCTCCTGAATCTAACAGAATTAGACACACGAAATAGGAGCAGGATCAGGCTACACGACCCCTGGGCCCGCTCCGCTACCCACAGGGCCATGACCGATCTGAACCTAGACTCATGTCCAAATTCCTGCCCGCTCCCCGTAACCTTTAATTCCCTTTACTTCTAGGAAACTGTCTATTTCTGTTTTTAATTTATGTAATGATGTAGCTTCTACAGCTTTTTGGGGCAGCATATTCCATGGACCTACCACCCTCTGAGTGAAATAGTTCCTCCTCATCTCAGTTTTGAAAGAGCAGCCCCTTATTCTAAGACTATGCCCCCTAGTTCTAGTTTCACCCATCATCAGGAACATCTTCCCCGCATCCACCCGATCCAACCCCTTCACAATCTTATATGTTTCAATAAGATCGCCTCTCATTCTTCTGAACTCCAATGAGTAGAGTCCCAATCTACTCAACCTCTCCTCATATGTCCATCCCCTCATCCCCGGGATTAACCAAGTGAACCTTCTTTGTACTGACTCGAGAGCAAGTATGTCCTTTCTTAAGTATGGACACCAAAACTGTACACAGTATTCCAGGTGCGGTCTCACCAATACCTTGTACAACTGAAGCAATACCTCCCTATTTTTATATTCTATCCCCCTAGCAATGAAAGCCAACATTCCATTGGCCTTCTTAATCACTTGCTGCACCTGCATACTAACCTTTTGAGTTTCGTGCACCAGGACCCCCAGATCCCTTCGTACTTCAGTACTTTCCAGTTTCTTGCCATTAAGATAATAACTTGCTCTACGATTTTTCCTGCCAAAGTGCATAACCTCACACTTTCCAGTATTGTATTCCATCTGCCAAATCTCTGCCCACTTACTTAGCCTGTCGATGTCCCCTTGCAGGTTTTTTATGTCCTCCTCACTCACTACTTTCCCTCCCATCTTAGTATCATCTGCAAACTTTGATATGTTACACTCGGTCCCCTCCTCCAAATCGTTAATATAGATTGTAAAGAGTTGGGGACCCAGCACTGACCCCTGCAGAACACCACTAGTTACTGATTGCCAGTCTGAGAATGAACCATTTACCCAACTCTCTGCCTTCTGTTAGATAGCCAATCCTCTATCCATGCCAGGATATTACCCCCAATCCTGTGATTTTTTATCTTAAGCAATAATCTTTTGTGTGGCACCTTGTCAAATGCCTTTTGGAAGTCTAAATACACTACATCCACTGGTTCCCCTTTATCCACCCTATACGTTACTTCCTCAAAGAACTCCAGCAAATTTGTCAAACATGACTTCCCCTTCATAAAACCATGCTGACTTTGTCCTATTAAATTATGATTATCCAAATGTCCTGTTACTGTCTCCTTAATAATGGACTCCAAAATTTTACCTACCACAGATGTTAGGCTAACCGGTCTATAGTTTCCAGCCTTCTGTCTACTGCCCTTTTTAAATAAGGGTGTTACATTAGCAGTTTTCCAGTCTGCCGGGACCTTTGCCGAGTCCAGGGAGTTTTGGAAAATTATTACCAATGCATCCACAATCCCTACCGCCACTTCCCTCAAGACCCTAGGATGTAAGCCATCAGGTCCAGGTGATTTATCCGCCTTGAGTCCCATTATTTTACCGAGTACCACTTCCTTAGTGATTTTGATCGTGTTTAGCTCCTTCCCCCCTTTAGCCCCCTGTTTGTCCAGTGCTGGGATATTCTTAGTGCCTTCTACTGTAAAGACTGATGTAAAATATTCATTCAGTGTTTTTGCCATCTCCATATTTCCCACCATTAATTTCCCGGTCTCATCCTCTAAGGGACCAACATTTACTTTAGCCACCCTTTTTCTTTTTATATAACTATAAAAACTCTTACTATCTGTTTTTATATTTTTTGCTAATTTACTTTCACAATCTATCTTCCCTTTCTTAATCAATCTTTTTGTTATTTTTTGCTGTCTTTTAAAGTTTTCCCAATCCTCTATCCTCCCACTAGATTTGGCTACCTTATATGCCCTTGTTTTTAGTCGAATACTATCCTTAATTTCTTTACTTAGCCACGGATGGCTGTCTTTTCTTTTACACCCTTTTCTTCTCAGTGGAATATATTTTTTTTGGAAGTTGTAAAATAACTCCTTAAATGTACATCACTGATCATGTATCGTCTTACCCTTTAATCTATTTTCCCAATCCACTCTACTCAATTCCGCTCTCATACCTTCATAGTCTCCTTTATTCAAGCTTAGCACGCTTGTTTGAGATCCAACCTTCTCACCCTCTAATTGAATATGGAATTCAACCATGTTATGGTCACTCAGTCCAAGGGGATCCTTTACTAGGACATTTTTAATTAATCCCATCTCGTTACACAGGACCAGATCTAAGGTTGCTTGCCCCCTGGTCGGTTCAGTTACATACTGCTCAAGAAACCCATCCCTAATACACTCAATGAACTCATCCTCAAGGCAGCCCTGCCCAATTTGATTTGTCTAATTAATATGATAGTTAAAATCCCCCATAATTATAGGTGTTCCCTTATTACAAGCCTCAACTATTTCCTGATTGTTACTCCGTCCAACAGAGTTGCCACTGTTCGGAGGCCTATAGACTACGCCCACTAGTGTTTTTTTCCCCTTATTATTCCTTACCTCCACCCAAACTGTTTCATTATCCTGATCTTTTGACCCACTATCATTTCTCTGTATTACAGTGATTCCTTCCTTTATTAACATAGCCACCCCACCTCCCTTTCCTTCCTGCCTGTCCTTCCTGATCATTAAATAACCTGGTATGTTTAATTCGCAGGCATTGTCACCCTGCAGCCATGTTTCTGTAATGGCCACAAGATCATACCCATATGTAGTTATTTCACAGAATCACAGAATCACAGAAACCCCACAGTGCAGATAGAGGCCATTTCGGCCCATCGAGCCTGCACCGACACATATCCCACCCCATCCCCGTAACCCCTACACCAACACATATCCCACCCTATCCCCGTAACCCCACGTATTTAATTCCCCTAACACTAAGGGTCAATTTATCATAGCCAAACAACCTAACCCGCACATCTTTGGATTGTGGGAGGAAACCGGAGCACCCGGAGGAAACCCACGCAAATACGGGGAGAATGTGCAAACTCCACACAGACAGTTACCCGAGGCCAGATTCGAACCCGGGTCCCTGGCGCTGTGAGGCAACAGTGCCATTAACTCGTCTATTTTGTTACGAATGCTACGTGCATTCAGATAGAGAACTTTCAAAGATGTTTTGTGACACTTAGGCCTAGAAATTTAGTATAGCCACTTTTGGGGCAGTAAAGTCGGGCGGCCGCTAAAGTTTGCGCCCGGCGCAATGTCGCGCCACCTTCGCCGATATTCAGTCGCATCGCCTCAAGAGGTTGCTGCTGCGCTAAAACAGGCGATGCACGACTATCATTAGGCGCTAAGCCGGCGATCCGGGGCGCTAACACCGAGGACGGGTGCAGCGCAGGCGCGGCAACTTGCTCAATGAAGGCAGACACGCTGGTGCCGGTCAGCTCTTAAAGGGGAAGGGTCGACTTGTTTGGCTGCTATGCCCTGCACACTGCAGCCCTGAAGCAAGGCCTGACCATTGCTGGTTCATCTGTTCCACGCCCTCAACCATGGGGAAGCCCGCTATTCTTCCAAATCCCATTGCACGCTCTTGCTGCTTGTCCAGGGTCATGGGGAAGGAGATGTACTGACGTCTCCTTCTGAAAAGGGCATTGTTCACCTGGCGGATGCAGCAATGTTCCGCGAACTGGGAGATGTTGGCAATGTCCCCAGTAGCGGATTGGAAGGAGCCAGTGGCATCGAAGTTGAGAGCCACCGTCACCTTCACTGCCACTGACAGAGACGTCCTGCTCCTCAGCTGTGGCTGCAGATCTCTGCGAAGCAGGTGGCAGATCTCAGTGACCACCTCCCTTCTGAATCGCATCCTCCAAACACACTGCTCCTCAGACATGGTCAGATATGAGAACTGCTGGCGGTATACCCTGGGTGGGTAAGGCCTCCTGTGCCGACGCCTGTTGGCCAATCTTCGTCTGGCCATGACTGGCACTCTCTCACGGCGTCTCTGATCCCTTTGAATGCAATGCAGAAAGCCAACGTTTCCACCCATTGCAGCCCCCATTATATGTGGCGACTCAAGGCTATGGCACTGAAAGTGAAATCCAAGTGCAAAGCTCTGGCCTGAAGCCACAAGTACCTGTGCGAGCGCTGAGTCAAAGCAGAAAGCTCTCTGCCTTTGTCTCTCTCCAAATATCCGTCTCTCACACAGAGGGATTGGCACAAAATGTCTGCCACTTATACGGCAGGAGGAGTCCCCTTTAAATAGCGCCCCCCGCGCCCCGCATCGGCTGAGCACCATTCCACTCTAACAGTCGCTAGGGGCGCCAGGTGCACAATGGGGCGGCGCGACTGAAGTTCTGGTTGGGGGCGCACAAAGGGCGTTGCACGAGGAAATGACGTCATGATCTGCGCGCGCAGCTGAGCGCGCGCAAAGACTTTGCGCCGCCGCTAAATCTCTAGTGAAGTTGGGGCGAGGCGCAGATCACACTGCGCCCGGGCGCTAGCCGCCTAGCGCCCGACATCTACTCCTCCTAAGGCGCTAGCGGCTGGCGCAACCAACTGAATTTCTAGGCCTTAGTTCCTGCTTTTGCCCTTTTACTCCATACCTTCTGCCCCTTCCTGACACGCTCTGGTTTTTAATTTCCCCACTGCTACCTAAGTCTATGACCTTCTCTGTTGTCATTTTTATTATTTGCTCTCTCGGAACCTCCCCCCCCCCACTAGTTAGTTTAAAGCCCTCTCTACAACCCTAGTTATATGATCCGCCAGGACTCTAGTCCCAGCACTGGCCAAGTGAAGCCCGTCCCAACGGAACAGCTCCCTCCTGCCCCAGTACTGGTGCCAGTGTCCCAGGAAGCAAAACCCATTTCACCCACACCAGTCTTTGAGCCACGCATTTAACTCTCTAATTTTATTTGTCCTAGCCAAATTCGCTCGTGGCTCAGGTAATAATCCAGAGATTATTACCCTTGTGGTTCTGCTTTTTAATTTGGCCCCTAGCTGCTCAAACTCCCTCAGCAGAACCTCCTTCCTTGTCCTATCTATGTTGTTGGTACCAACATGGACCACGACAACTGGATCCTCCCCCTCCCACTCCAAGTTTCTCTCCAGTCCAGAGGAGATGTCCTTAACCCTGGCACCGGGCAGGCAACACAGCCTTCGGGACTCTCGCTCTCGGCTGCAAAGAACTCTATCTATCCCCCTAACGATGCTATCCCCTTCTTCCACTGTCCTCCAGGAGCGAATCCTTCAGAGGAAATGCAGAGTTGCAGGTAGGTTTGAATCGACCTCGTCGCCACTGTTAGATCCGTGAATCTTTAGGTATGGTTGTTCTTCAATAAAAAGACGGAGACTGCAGATCAACAATCAACAGGATGTTTACTGGCTGAGGGTAGTCTAAAACTGAAAGTACAGAAGCCTGCTACGGCTTTATAGACAGGTGTGGTCACTGCCGGTACTACAGTATAAAAGCAGTTCTCTCTTAAAGGTACATACACAACAGATATGATCTGGGTGCTGATCCAGTGTCGTAACTACTAGTCCACTATACTCAAATTGGTAAGTGTTTATCCAGTCCACTGTTAGGAAAGAAAGGAGAATTCCTGTGGTGGTGTGTGATGCATTCTAGTAGCTGTTGTACAGACTAAGAATTTGTAGTTACGTTCCCTGGGTCATGCTGTACTTTATCTAGATATTGGGCTGGAGAAAGTGCACTTTACCAGTCCTAACTGGTATTTTGAGCAAGGTTGCCAAAGTATGACTTGGAGTTATCAGATAACTGTAGATATCACAGTGCTTTTTTGAAATATTCATTCTCAGGATATGGGCATCGCTGGCAAGGCTGACATTTATTGTCCATCCTTAGTTGCCCTTAAGAAGGTGATGGTAAGCCTTCTTCTTGAACCTCTGCAGTCTTTGTGGTGAAGGTACTCCCAACAGTGCTGTTAGGTCGGGAGTTCCAGGATTTTGACCCAGCGACGATGAAGGAATGCCTATAACTATGTCCAAGTCAAGATGGTGTGTGACTTGGAGGGTACTTGGAGGTGATAGTGTTCCCAAGTACCTACTGCCCTTGTCCTTCTAGTTGATGGAGGTTGCAGATTTAGGAGGTGCTGCCTAAGAGGCCTTTGAGAGTTGCTGCAGTGCATCTTGTAGATGATACACACTGCAGCCACGGTACACTGGTGGTGGAGGGAGTGAATGTTTAAGGTGGTGGATGGGGTGCCGATCAAGTGGGCTGCTTTGTCCTGGATGGTGTTGAGCCTTGAGTGTTGTTGCAGCTGCACCCATCCAGACAAATGGAGAGGATTCCATCACACTCCTGACTTGTGTGTTAAATGTCATGGGGAGGTTGAATCATATTTCTGTTTTTTGTTGCAGCTGTGAAAGAGTTTTAAAGCATTTATTGCATCATTCCTTCAGAAACTGATTCCAAAACACTAACTGTTGTATTTTTTCCTTCTGTGCAAATGAAATTTTCCACATCTGCAAGCACAAAAATTCTGTTCACCGAAGGTCACATATGAATACTTTACAGCTTCATACTACGTTTCACTATGTGCTATTTTTATGCAGGTATTGACCTATTTATTTCAAACATGTATGCAATGTTCCCATAGTCATCAAGCATTCATAAGTATATTGAATAGGGACACAAATACGCTTATCACACACAGAATCACAGAAACCCCACAGTGCAGATAGAGGCCATTTTGGCCCATCGAGCCTGCACCGACACATATCCCACCCGATCCCCATAACCCCTACACCAACACATATCCCACCCTATCCTGTAACCCCACGTATTTAATCCCCCTAACACTAAGGGTCAATTTATCATAGCCAATCAACCTAACCTGCACATCTTTGGACTGTGGGAGGAAACCGGAGCACCCGGAGGAAACCCACGCAAACACGGGGAGAATGTGCAAACTCCACACAGACAGTCGCCCGAGGCCGGATTCGAACCCGGGTCCCTGGCGCTGTGAGGCAACAGTGCTAACCACTATGCCACCGTGCTTATCTCATTCAATTTTCTCCAACAATTATTGTTAAATAGTTTACATTAATAGAACTATTTCATAAGAGTTTTTCACAGCTGCTCCGATGATTCAGAGGGTAAATGGGCCATTTGGTATGGAACTGAACCATACAAACTAAGAAATCCCATGTTCAATCTCTAGTTTGTACTCAATTAGCTGTTCTCGGCTGGGCAGCAGTAAGGAGACTATAATTGACTGCAATATACCTCAACATAGAAAAACTCAGCTAGGGTGTCCTGATCGCTATCCAGTGCATCCTGCTGGAAACGTAGATGTGTGGACGTCAGGATCAGCTGTGATTTTCTATCCCTTCCCCCATGGCCTGCTGATACTTACTATTTAAGCTTATACATGACAGCTTAGTGAATTACTAGAAGGCTACCAGCAACTATAGAAAGGTACCCATCATAAATCAGCACCTTTCGGAAAGAAGAGAAAAGGGAGGAGCGGAAGTGTTTCCGTAGGTACATCGACATACTGAACACAGACAACATTGGAACAATGGCTTTACTTATTTAGTGAACTACAATGACAGGGAATAAATGTCAGAAGGAGGATAAAAGCAATACATGATATGTTTGCTTGAATTTTGTAACATGTTTTTCTACGTCTCTATCAAAAGCATATGACAAAAGCCTTTGAAATTGATTATTATTTAAATATTTTGTATTTATTTTTGAAAAACTCTATTCCTTTTTTTAAGTGATTGACCCCATTTTGTACCATTCATTTGGTGTGAAGTTAGCATTGGACAACTGCCACTGCTGCTTGAAATCTCATCTGGCTCTCCTGTGATTACCAGCAGAGCCAGATGGATCAAGATGCAGGCTAGATCACAGGTGTAAGCACGGGAGTGGATTACCGGTCATGTGACTCAGGGATTCAAATGATAACACAAAACCGTGAGAGCAAAGCTCAAGCAATTTGAATCTGAGATTGAATTACTGCCTGCGATCCTCTGCTATCCATTCAGTAGTTTTTATGTTACGTAGATTTTATAAATTAAATCTCTGCGGGGTTGATGTTTGACTTGGGTGAGGACATAATGCAGAAGGGCACAGAACATCTGATTCTATCAGGTGTTTAATTACAATGAAATTCAGTACTCTACTGTATTCCAATATACAGTGGTCTTGAGGAAAGCAATGCATGCGGATTTTTTTTTAAATGATGTAATGCAGCATATCTCACTCGTTGCCCTTTTTAATACATTTTCATAACGACTCTACATACAAACAGACAAAAGTGACGGGCAGGAAAAGGCCTACTGGTCCATCCAACCAATCCCACGCAGTTGTAATACATTATGTATCACATTACATACACTACCCACTGTTGTGTCTCCTTGTCATAGAGTCATAGAGTCTTACAGCACAGAAAGAGGCCCTTCGGCCCATCGTGTCTGCGCCGCCCATCCATCCCTGTCCAGTCTAATCCCATTTTCCAGCATTTGGTCCATAGCCTTGTATGCAATGGCATTTCAAGTGCTCATCCAAATGCTTCTTGAATGTTGTGAGGGTTCCTGCCTCTACCACCCTTTCAGGCAGTGAGTTCCAGATTCCAACCACCCTCTGGGTGAAAAAGTTCCTCCTCAAATCCCCTCTAAATCTCCTGCCCCTTACCCTGAATCTATGCCCCCTTGTTATTGACCGCCCTACTAAGGGGAAAAGTTCCTCTTTATCTACCCTACCTATGCCCCTCATCATTTTGTGCACCTCAATCAGGTCCCCCCTCAGCCTTCTTTGCTCCAAGGAAAACAACCCCAGCCTGTTTAGTCTTTCTTCATAGCTGAGGCGCTCCATCCCAGGTAACATCCTGGTGAATCTTCTCTGCACCCTCTCCAAAGCAATCACATCCTTCCTATAGTGAGGCGACCAGAACTGCACACAGTACTCCAGCTGTGGCCTCACCAGCGTTTTGTACAGCTCCATCATAACCTCCCTGCTCTTATATTCTATGCCTCGGCTAATGAAGGCAAGTATCCCATATGCCTTTTTAACCACCTTATCTACCTGTTCCGCTGCCTTCAGAGATCTATGTACATGTACACCAAGGTCCCTCTGACCCTCTGTACTTCCTAGGGTCCTACCACTCATTGTGTATTCCCTTGCCTTATTTGTCCGTCCAAAATGCATCACCTCGCACTTTTCAGGGTTAAATTCCATTTGCCACTTTTCCGCCCATCTGACCAACCCGTTTATATCGTCCTGTAGCCTGAGGCTTTCCTCCTCGCAATTTACCACCCCACCAATTTTCATGTCATCTGCGAACTTACTGATCATACCTTTTACATTCTCATCCAAATCATTTATGTAGATCACAAACAACAAGGGACCCAGCACCGATCCCTGAGGTACCCCACTGGACACAGGCTTCCAGTCACAAAAGCATCCTTCGATCATCACCCTCTGCCTCCTGCCACTCAGCCAGTTTAGGATCCAACGCGCCAAGGCACCCTGGATCCCATGGGCTCTTACCTTCTTGACCAGTCTCCTATGCGGGATTTTGTCAAAAGCTTTACTGAAGTCCATGTAAACCACATCCACAGCATTTCCCTCATCCACCCCCCTAGTCACCCCCTCAAAAAATTCAATCAGATTTGTCAGACATGATTTACCCTTGACAAAGCCACGCTGACTATCCCTGATTAATCCTTGCCTCTCCAAGTGGAGACTAATTTTGTCCCTCAGAATTTTTTCCAATAATTTCCCTACCACAGATGTTAGGCTCACTGGCCTGTAATTCCCTGGTTTATCCCTGCTACCCTTCTTGTATAATGGTACTACATTAGCTGTTCTCCAGTCCTCTGGTACATCCCCTGTGGCCAGAGAGGTTCTGAAAATTTGTGTCAGAGCCCCTGCAATCTCCTCCTTTGCCTCCCACAGCAGCCTGGGATACATCTCGTCCGGGCCTGGGGATTTATCCACTTTTTGGCCTGCTAAAACCGCTAGCACCTCCTCCCTCTCGATGCTAATATGTTCAAGTATGTCACAGTCCCCTTGCCCGATTTCTATGTCTGCATCGTCTCTCTCCATAGTGAACACAGATGCAAAAAATTCATTTAAAACCCCGCCTACATCATCTGGCTCTACACACAGATTGCCACTTTGGTCCCTAATGGGCCCTACCCTTTCCCTGGTTATCCTCTTGCCCTTAATATACTTATAAAACATCTTAGGATTTTCCTTTATTTTGCTTGCCAGTGTTATTTCATGGCCCCTCCTCGCCCTCCTAATTTCTTTTTTAAGTATGCCCCTGCACTTTTTATACTCCTCTAGGGCTTCTTCCGTCTTTAGTCTTTTGTAACTGCCAAAAGCCCCCCTTTTATTTCTAATGCATTTTTGTATATCCCTTGTCATCCAAGGTTCCCTTTGCTTGTTGGTCCCACCCTTGACCTTTACAGGAACATGTTGGCGTTGTACTCTCTCTATTTCCCTTCTGAAAGTCTCCCACTGTCTTGATGTGGATTTTCCTATAAGTAGCTGCTCCCAGTCCACTTTGGCCAGATCCTGCCTTATCATATTAAAATCGGCCTTCCCCCAATTTAGAACCCTTATTTCCGGGCCGTCTTTGTCTTTTTCCATGACTACCTTAAATCTCACCGAATTATGGTCACTGTCGCCAAAATGCTCTCCTACTGACACTTCCACCACTTGCCCGGCTACATTCCCCAGAATTAGGTCCAGTATCGCCCCCTCTCTTGTAGGACTTTCTACATGTTGGCTCAAAAAGCTCTCCTGGATGCACTTTAAGAATTCTGCACCCTCTATACCTTTCACACTCTGACTATCCCAATTAATATTGGGGAAGTTGAAATCCCCCACTATTATTACCCTATTATTTTCGCACTTTTCTGAGATTTGCCTACATATCTGTTCCTCTATCTCCCCCTGACTGTTTGGGGGCCTATAGTACACTCCCAACAAAGTGCTTACCCCCTTTTTGTTTTTAAGTTCTACCCATATGGCCTCATTAGAGGAACCCGCTAATATATCATCCCTCCTTACAGCAGTAATTGACTCCTTAATTAATATTGCAACACCCCCTCCCCTTTTACACCCCCCTCTGTCTCGCCTGAAGATTCTATACCCCGGAATATTGAGCTGCCAGTCCTGACCCTCCCTCAACCATGTCTCCGTGATAGCAACAATATCGTACTCCCATGTGTTCAACAACAACTTCAGTTCATCCACCTTATTTGCAAGACTCCTTGCATTAAAATAAATGCCTTCCAGCCCTGCCATATTCCCTTTTGCCTTCGCATATTTGCTCTGCCTTGTTTTTTTCTCTGTATTTGGCTGTAAATCACCCCCTGCTATCGCTCCACTCTGTACCCCATCCCCCTGCCAAGTTAGTTTAAACCCCCCCCAGCAGTGCTAGCAAACCTCCCCGCAAGGATATTGGTTCCCCTCTGGTTCAGGTGTAAACCGTCCGACTTGTACAAGTCCCACCTTTCCCAGAAGCAGACCCAGTGATCCAGGAAACTAAAGCCCTCCCCCCTGCACCATCCCTTTAGCCACGCATTCATCTGTTCTATCTTCCCATTCCTATACTCACTAGCACGTGGCACCGGGAGTAATCCAGAGATTACAACCTTTGAGGTCCTGCTCTTTAATCCTTCACCTAGCTCCCTAAATTCTTGCTGCAGGACCTCATCCCTCTTTTTACCTATGTCGTTGGTACCAATGTGGACCACGACCTCTGGCTGTTCACCCTCCCCCTCCAGAATGCCCTGCAGCCGCTCAGTGATATCCTTGGCCCTGGCACCAGGGAGGCAACAAACCATCCTGGATTCACGTCTACGGCCACAGAAACGCCTATCTGTTCCCCTTACTATAGAATCCCCTACCACTATTGCTCTCCCACTCTTTTTCCCCCCTTCCTGGGCAGCAGGGGCACCCCCAGTGCCAGGAAGTTGGCTGCTGCTGCCTTCCCCTGGTGAGTCATCCCCCTCAACAGTATCCAAAGCGGCATATCTGTTTGAGAGGGGAATGGTCACAGGGGTCTCCTGCACTACCTGCCTGCTTCTATTGCTCCTCCTGGTGGTCACCCATTTCCTATCTTCCTGTGCAGCCCTTCCCTGCGGTGTGACCAACTCACTAAACGTGTTATCCACGAACCTCTCAGCATCGTGAATGCTCAACAACCCATCCACCCGCAGCTCCAGCGCCTCAATGCGGTTTGCTAGTAGCTGCAGATGTGTTCTTATACTATATATATTACAGACACTTTTAGTTCATTTTAGTTAGTGCTTTTACTAATCTGTATTCTTGCTTTTGTTACAGTGCTGCCGCATGGTACGGAGTGATACAAGATGTCCGACGCTGCACTGTGCACTGCCTGTGCACAGTGTGCCACATAGCAATATAACTACACCATACCAGAGTAGTTCCATACCAAAGTATTTCCATTTAACGATGTGATACTATAACAATGTAACATCCCTCTTTCGCAAAAAAACTAAAACATGAAATTTAACAATTTAAATTAACAAATATTATATCTAAACTATTATCATCAACTACAAAGTATCGTGAGTTTTTTTTTATTCGCGATATCGCTCAGGTGGTTGGATGTTGTCCCTCCATCTTGTGGATTTGGTGGTGACCATTCCTCTCTGCGGTGTTTTGGTGTGTTCCGCTCTCGTTGTTGTTGTTGCTGTCGCCTTTGGAGTTGGAGTGTGCATGCTCGTGGTTGTTTGATTTGTAGCGCTTGTTTCTGGTGTTGTACTGCTTGTGGTAGCTGGTGTTGTCAATGTTGCTGATGTTGTCTGCTGCTTATCCAGTTCAGGTGAAGGTCTGATGTGGAGTCTGTTCCGTCTGTATTGGTTGCCAGGTTCAGTCTCTACGAAGTAGAATCTTGGAGTATCAGCTTTTCCAATGACCTTGGCTGGATTCCAGGTTTTCAACACTGGGTCTTGCACATGCACTGATTGTCCATTCAGCAATTCTGGTAGCGTCTTTGCATGTTTATCGTAATGTTTGCTTCCTACGATTTGTGCTTCTGCCAGCTTTTGTCTGAAATCCTCCTGGTCCTGGGGAGGATGTATTTTTGCTGGTAGGGTAGTCTTAAACTTCCTCCCACTCAGCAATTCCGCAGGCAATTTCATGTCTGCTTTCAGTGGTGTTGATCTGAGTGATAGGAGGGCAAGGTCTTAGTCTTCCCCTATCTCACTACTTTTGATGAGAGTTCTCTTGACAGTCTGGACCTGTCTTTCGATGAACCCGTGTCCCCTTGGGAAATGTGGGGATGAGGTTACTATTTTGAACCCATACTTTTCTGCCAGAGCTCTGAATTCACTCGATGTGAACTGGGTTCCATTGTCACAGATTACCTTTTCCGGGATTCCTTGTTCAGCAAACAAGCTCTTTGCAACTCTGGTGGTAGTTGTGGCTCTCAGATCTTTCATCCTTCTCACAAAAGGAAACTTGGAATAGTAATCTGCCACTATGAGATACCATTCTTGATTGCACATGAAGAGATCTGCCCCAACAGTGTGCCATGGTCTTGACGGTATTTCACTAGGTATCATCTCCTCTTTCTGTTGTGCATTTCTGTATTTCTGGCAGATACCACATGCAGAAACCATCTGTTCGATATTTTTGTATATGCCTATCCAGTATACAGCTGATCTGGCTCTCAGCTTGCATTTCTCCATTCCCATGTGGCCTTCATGTATTAGATGGAGAAGTTCTGTCTGCATCATCTTTGGCACGATGATCCTCAATCCAGCAAGGAGAATACCGTCTTCTACTGCAATATCGTCTCTAATCGTCCAGTATTGACGAATTGTCGCCTGTACCTGCTGGATTCTCTCCGGCCACTCCTGTATCACTTGTTGTGTGAGTAGTTGCAATTCCTCACCTTTGCTAGTCTCATCTCTGATTTGACTGAGCTTTGTAGGGGTAACACTCACTAGGTGGTGGATTTTTACTGTTAGACCCTCCACCTCCTGTTTCTCATATGGTGACAATCGAGACAACGCATCTGCTAGCACCATTTCCTTTCCTGGCTTATATTTGAGCATGAAGTCATAGCTTTGGGTCCTTAGAAGTAGTCTTTGCAGTCTTGCAGGCGCTTTGCACAGATTCTTCTTATAGATCTGTTCTAGTGGACGATGGTCACTCTCTATTGTAAATCGCCTGCCATATAGGTATGTATGGAATTTCTTGCATCCATACACTACTGCTAATAGTTCTCTTTCTATGTTGGCGTATCTCGTCTCGGCTGACATCAAGGCCTTTGATGCGAAAGCTATCGGCTTTCCTTCCTGCACCAGAGCTGCCCCTAGTCCTCTGGTAGAAGCGTCTACTTGCAGAGTGACTGGTTTTCTTCTGTCATAATATGACAGACTTGTTTCCTTGCACAACAGTTCTTGAAGTTGTTTGAAATTCCTTTCATGTGATTCAGACCATTGGTATTCGGCGTCTTCTTTCAATAGCTCTCTGAGATTTGTTGTATGTTCCAACATGTGTGGGATGAAAGAACTCATGTATTGGACCAAGCCGAGGTAACTCCTCAGCTCTTTCTTATCTTTGGGTGGTTTCATTTGAGCAATTGCCGCAATCTTCTCAAGATTTGGCTTGACTCCCTCTGGTGTGTAAATCATACCGAAGAATTGGCATTCCTTGACTTTAACTATGCACTTATTGGCATTTAACTTGATGCCAGCCTTCCTGGTACACTCCATGGCCTCATGTAGGTGCATATCATGGTCTCGTTCATCTGCTCCATAGATCTGAATATCATCAGCTATTCCTATAGCTCCTTCACAGCCTCTGTATGTCTCGTCTACTTCCTGTTGAAAGACATCTTGACTGACCTTTAACCCGAATGGTAGCCTCAGGAATTTGTAACGCCCAAATGGTGTGTTGAATGTTGTCAGTGTTGATTCCTCATCCAACTTCACGTTCCAATATCCATTTCTGGCATCTAGTTTTGAGAAAACCTTGGCTCCTGCCAGTGATGGCGTAATCTCCTCTAGCGTTGGGGTGGGATAGTGGTCCCTCTTTATCGCCTGGTTTAGATCTTTGGGGTCCAAACATATTCTGAGATGCCCGTTTGGCTTTTCTCGTACCACAATTGAGTTTACCCAGTCTGTGGGTTCAGTGACCTTTACAATCACTCCCTTTTCTTCCATCTCCTTTAGCTCTCTTTCAAGCTTTGTCTTCAGCTCAATGGGTACTTTTCGTGGAGCATGGATAATGGGCTTTACCTCTGGGTCGATGGTGATGTGGTATTGGAAATCTCCGAAACATCCCACTGTATCATCGAAACATTCCAGATACATGTCTATCAAATCTTTTTTACTCTTGATTTGTGGGCGGTTCTCCAGTGGGGTGTTGCTGTCTATCTTCAGTGACGTTTCCGTCAGCTCGTGATGCACTGAGATCAATCTCAACTTCTCACAGCTGTTTAATCCCAGGATCGCTGGCCCCTCAGTGTCGGTGACATAGAACATGCAGTTGATGTTCTTTCTTTTATGTGTCCCTTTGATAAAGGTTATTCTGAGTTGTTTAATCTCACTCCCCCCGTATGCTGTCAGCGTGACATTACTTGCCTTTAAACAACCGCTTTTCGGGTAGCCATCTTCTCTCAGGTTTTCGGGAAAGGTCTGCTGGTACAGTCTCAATGGGAGAATGTTGCTCTGAGCCCCTGTGTCCAGCTTCAACTTTAAGTTGATGGTTGTGGGCCAACCTTTGACCTTTTTTTTGATTTGGATGATGGTGTGCAATTCTCTCCTCGGAGTATTTTCCGCTCTGGACATCTCGTGAAGCTGTATCTTTATGGTTTTGATGTTTAGTGCATTGTCGTGATCATCATCATCATCCTGCTCATCCATGGCATGGATATTCTGTTTCTTTCTCTGGTTCTGCTGTCTGCCTTTGTTTTTGATGTATGTTCCTCCTTTCTTCATTCTACACCTCTTTCCCCAGTGGTTTAGTTTGCCACATGCATTGCAGCTTGTTCCATATGCTGGACATTTCCTCTTGTCTGTGTAATCATGCGGACTTCCACAATTTCTGCACATGTTTCCCCCGTTGTCATGTGCATGTCTTTGTGTGTTGTACTTTTCTCTCACTGCATCCACTCTGTTGTCCGTCTCAGAAGCCGTCCGCATGTCAGCCGTTTGAGAAATCAGCGTTTTCATTTGCTGCTTCATAGCTTCATGAGCTCTCACAGTATCTATAGTCTCTGTTATTCCGAACTTTTCTTTTCCTATCAGGGCTTTTTGTATCTCTACATGCGCTGACCCCCATATTAGCTGGTCCACAAGCCTTTCCTCCATTTCCTTAAATTTATACTTGCTGGCTTCATTTCTCAGCCTTGTCAGAAAATTGTTAACTGTTTCACTGGGTTCCTGTCTTAGACTCTGGAATTTGTATCTGTGTATACGACGATTGGATTTAGGCTCTAGATGGTTGCTGAATTTATCAAAAATTGTCACTGGGTTTTCCTTTTCCTCTTCAGTCAAACTCCAGCTCCCACGGGTGTCAGTGGGAGGCACGAGCGGGAAGCTTGAAAAAGCTTCAGAGACCCAGGTAAGGCCTCAGACCGCGGGTGTCAGCGGGAGGCGCGAGCGGGAAGCTTAAAAAGGCTTCAGAGACCCAGGTAAGGCCTCAGACCGCGGGTGTCGGCGGGAGGCGCGAGCGGGAACCTTAAAAAGGCTTCAGAGACCCAGGTAAGGCGTACCAGTCTCCAGTCTCCGAAGTCAGAGGGAAGGAGAGAGGTAAAAAGTAATCCAAGTGTGACATCACCAGAAAGCGGGTAAGTGATTGGTTGGTGAGTATTTCTCTCTTTTGAAGCTTAAACTCTGTGGTTTCTAGAATCGGGGCAGAGGGTATTTAAGAATAATATTAATAAATTTAATTAATTACACAGAATGGGAGAACAGGTGATGTGTTGCTGCTGCAATATGTGGGAGCTGGTGGACACCATTGATGCTCACGGTGATCACATTTGCAGTAAGTGTTGGCTGCTCGAGGAATTCCGGCTCCGTGTTGAAGAGCTGGAGCCCGAG
Organism: Somniosus microcephalus; assembly: GCF_052327205.1. Lineage (NCBI taxonomy): Eukaryota > Metazoa > Chordata > Chondrichthyes > Squaliformes > Somniosidae > Somniosus > Somniosus microcephalus. The sequence continues at coordinate 226,798,135 of NC_140988.1, forward strand.
CTTCAAACACTGAGACACATCAGGGAGGGGGAGAGTTACCTGGACTCTGTGTATCAGGAGGTAGTCACACCAATTAGATTAATTAATTCAGATATAGTCCGTGGCCAGGGTCAGGATGGTGTGACTAGAAGTGAGGCAGGTACGGGGATCCAGGAGGTAGTGTTGGAGGAGACACAGCCCTTGCTCTTGTCCAACAGGTTTGAGGCTCTTACTCCCTGTGAGGATGGGAACGGGGACTGCGGGGAGGATGAGCAACCCGGCCACAGCACCGTGGAGCGGGGGGCCATTCAAGTGGGGGGAGATAAAAGAAATGTTGTAGTGGTAGGGGATAGTATCGTTAGGGGGATAGATAGAGTTCTTTGCAGCTGAGAGCGAGAGTCCCGAAGGCTGTGTTGCCTGCCCGGTGCCAGGGTTAAGGACATCTCCTCTGGGCTGGAGAGAAACTTGGAGTGGGAGGGGGAGGATCCAGTTGTCATGGTCCATGTTGGTACCAATGACATAGATAGGACAAGGAAGGAGGTTCTGCTGAGGGAGTTTGAGCAGCTAGGGGTCAAATTAAAAAGCAGAACTGTTGTGTATGTACCTTTAAGAGAATAACTGGTCTCAGACTGCAGTACCGGCAGTGACCACCCCTGTATAAAAGGCGCTAGTAAGCCTCTGTAGTTTCAGTTTCCCAATTGACTTCATTCAGTAAAGACTTGTTTTGTTCAACTCCTGCTGTCCGTGTCTCAATCATTCACAGACATAATACTGGCGACGAGCAGATACGAACTTACCTACAGTCTGCACCACCTCCTGGGATCCATTCCTGAAGCGAAGTGAGCAGAGGTCGAGGCCAGAAGGAAGAAAGAAGCAGTAGAAACGGGCGTCGACCGTGGGCATCCACCCCTGAGTCAGCAGAGTTGAAGATTGCTGGAGAAGCTGTCGAAAGCGGGGCCTGGTTCCTGTCGACGGTGCTTCAGCTAATCAGGCTGGTGGCAGGTAGTACACTGATCCTTCCTGGGCTGCGGCGGCCGCGAACTCGAGCGGGTGACTTGCAACGGGGCCGAGCAGCGTTGTCGGGAAGAGGAGAGAGAGAGGGTGGAGCACACAGGGCGCGGCCGGTGCTACGAAGCCGGGCTGCGTACAGACCCGAGAAGAGGGAGGCAAGAGTCCCAGAGGGTTGCTCCACGACGGGAAAATAATTAAAAAAAGAAATATTAAACGCGCAGGAAACCGCGAGGAGCTGCAGGTTACAACGGAAGCCGCGGAAAGCAGCGCTAGCAACAGCGGGGAAGAAGGCAAAGCGCGGGAGGTGCCATTTTGTTAAATCGGGGAAGAAGGCAAAGCGCGGGAGGCGCCATTTTAGATTTTCAAGATGCCGAAGACTGGCTGTATAACTGCCTTTGATAATACAATAGAGGGCTGGACCACGTATGTGGAAAGAGTCGAGGTATATTGCGAGGCAAACGAAATAGCCGATGAGAAAAAGGCATAGGTATTGTTAAACTTAATGGGCGCTAGAACGTACGGCCTATTGCGGGACCTGATTACTCCAGCCAAACCGAAGGCGAAGAGTTTTAACGAAATTGTTGCTGTCCTACAGGAACACCTAAACCCTGCACCGCTGCTGATAGCAGAAAGATTTAAATTCCACAGGAGAACTCAGCATAAAGATGAGAGCAATGCTGAGTACCTTACGGAACTACGCAAGCTATCAAAGCACTGCCAGTTTGGAGCAGGACTGGCAGATACCCTACGGGACAGATTTGTCTGTGGACTCCTGAGTGAAGGAACACAGAAGAAGTTACTCTCAGAGAAAGAGCTGACGCTAGATAAGGCTTTCAGCATGGCAGTAGCGTACGAAGCAGCAGCCAGGGGAGCTGCGGAAATACAACAAAAGCCACAGGAATACGGCACCCACGCAATGACACGGGGATTTGCAAAATGTTATCGCTGCGGCAGAAATAACCATGACCAGAAGGACTGCTGGTCCAAGGACAAAATATGCAGGCAATGCGGAAAGATGGGACACATTGCACGAGTTTGCAGGTCTGGGAAGAAGACCAGCGACAACAAAAAGGCTACTAAGGAACCATACAAGAAAGTACAAAAGATGATGGACAGTAGTTCCGAACACCAGATGAGCGATAGTGAATCCGGGAACAAGAGACTAAGCTGTCTCAAACTTCACAATGTAATCGCAAAAGAGGATCACCGAACCATTTGGGTCACCCTCACGATAGCAGGGTCCCAAGTTAAAATGGAATTGGATACAGGATCAGCGCTAACCGTCATGAATCAACGAGACTACGAGCGGCTATTCTCACACATACCCTTGAGAGAGACATCCATCGTCTTGACGACGTATACAGGGCAAAAAGTATACCCCAGAGGAAAAATAAGGGTGCCTGTCGAATACAATGGCAAGAAAATACGGAAATTGTATCTCTACATACTGCCAAATGGTGGACCACCGTTATTGGGACGTGAATGGATCAGGAAGATAAACTTAGAGTGGCACTCCATTCATGCAATGACGATGGATGGTAAAAAAGATGAAGACGTCACTCCTGGACGATTGTCAACAATCTTAGCTAACGCCAAAGAGGTATTTCAACAAGAACTGGGCACTCTTAAAGGCGTAACCGCCTCAATAAAAATAGAGGAGAATGCAATTCCCAAGTTTTTCAAAGCAAGACCGGTACCATATGCAATTCGCCCAGCCGTCGAGGCAGAGCTGGAGAATCTGGAGAAGGCAGGCATGTTGTCTAAGGTCGACTGGAGCGAGTGGGCGACACCCATCGTTTATGTCATGAAGAAAACGTTAAGCAATAAGTCTGAGGAGCCAAGGAAGGTTCGCATCTGTGGGGACTTCAAGGTGACGGTGAACCCAGTCCTTCACACAGTACAATATCCTCTTCCAAGGATAGAAGACATCTTCGCCTCACTATCTGGAGGGAAGCGTTTTATGAAAATTGACCTAGCACAAGCATATTTGCAGATGGAGGTTGAAGAATCCTGTAGGAAGTATCTCACGATAAACACTCACAAAAGGTCTTTACCAGTATCATCGATTGGTATTCGGAGTAGCATCGGCTCCGGCGATATGGCAAAGAGCGATGGAACAGGCCCTGCAAGGGAATCCGGGGACTCAGTGTTACTTGGACGACATCCTTGTGACAGGTGAAGATGACAGTGAACACCTTAACAACCTAGAACAGGTGCTCACTAGACTACGGGAACATGGGCTAAGAGCCAACCGCCCCAAGTGCGAGTTTTTTAAGAAACAGATATCGTATTGTGGCCAAGTGATTGATGAAGAGGGATTACATAAGTCCCCTGACAAAATTGAAGCGGTTGTTAAGGCCCCAGCGCCTGAAAATGTGTCGCAACTGAGGTCATTCCTCGGATTGGTGAATTACTACCATAAGTTTTTACCGAATTTGTCCACAATTCTGCACCCACTGAACGCCCTACTACGAACGGGAGTAGCATGGAAGTGGAGCAATGACTGTAAGCGGGCCTTTCAGAAGAGTAAGGACTTAATCACTTCAAGAGAAGTATTGGCTCACTACAACCCAGCACTGCCGATCAGACTGGCGTGTGATGCATCTCCCTACGGCATTGGGGCGGTACTGTCGCATAAATTCCTTGATGGTTTAGAGAGGCCGATAGCTTTTGCGTCATGCTCGTTAACTTCTGCCGAGCGTAACTAAGCCCAGATTGATAGAGAGGCCCTCAGCCTAGTGTGGGGGGTGAAGAAGTTCAATCACTACCTGCACAGTCAAAAATTTACTCTGCTAACTGATCATCAACCTCTTGTCTCCATTTTCAACCCTCAGAAGGGCGTACCGATAATGACAGCGCAACGGCTGCAGAGGTGGTCCCTTTTCCTAGGAGCGCACCAATATGACATCGAGTACAAAGGAACTAAACAGCATGGGAATGCTGATGGATTGTCGCGCCTACCGTTGCCGACGGTGGAAGAAGACCTTGCAGTGGATCCAATGGAGATATTCCACTCGACCATAGTCGAATGTCTCCCTGTGACGAATGCAAACATAGAAAAGGAAACACGAAATGACCCAACACTATCCTGGGTCTATGATTTAACGGTGAAGGGATGGCCAGCACATGGCGAACCATTGCTGCCAGCATTCTCACCGAGAAGAGAACAGCTGTCAGTGTGCAGAGGAACCTTGATGTGTGGATCCAGAGTAGTAATTCCACCTAAGTTGACGGATAGAGTGCTCAATAAGCTTCATCAGGGTCATCTGGGTGGGGTAAAAATGAAGAACTTAGCCAGAGCGTTTGTGTGGTGGCCGGGAATCGATAGAGAAATCGAAGAGATGACCAAGAGCTGTGCAGGATGCCAGAAGGTCCAAAACGCCCCACCACAAGCTCCTCTACATCCATGGGAGTGGCCCTCATCTCCATGGCAAAGGGTGCACATTGATTTTGCTAGTCCCTTCATGGACTTGATGTTTTTAATTGCGGTGGATGCACATTCAATGTGGCCAGAAGTAATAAAAATGTCCTCAACCACCACAGAAAAAACTATCACAGTTTTACGAACCATATTCGCCAGGAATGGGCTGCCTGAACAGATTTGCTCTGACAATGGACCACAGTTTGTGTCTGAAGAGTTCTGGAGGTTCTTAAAGAACAATGGTGTTAAGCATTACACATCTGCCCCATATCATCCAGCCACTAATGGATTGGCCGAGAGGTTTGTTCAAACATTCAAGAAGGCTATCAAGGCAATGTGTAATGAAGATATACCCCTACAACACAAGGTGGACAACTTCTTGTTTGCCTACCGGAATGCGACACATGCGGTTACCAACCAAACTCCAGCCATGATGTTCTTCAATCGAAGACTACGATGCCACTTGGATTTGGTTAAGCCAAACGTCCGAAGAGATGTGGAGAACAGGCAGTTTCAGAATATGAATGAAAGGCCGACCAGGAGTTTTAAGATCGGTCAACCAGTTTTGGCCCTGGACTACCGCACTGAGAAATGGCAGCCAGGAACGATTTGTACACGACAAGGACCTCTCATGTATACCGTGGACGTTGGAGAGAGCATTGTAAGATGCCATGCTGACCAGATTCTAGAGTCACTGGAAAACGTCAACTCCACACCACGATCTGATACACCTGACAATGAAATCGATGTACCAATTGCAGCTACCGCAGAATCGGTGATATTGGAAGCAGATGAACCAAACAACGACATTGATCCCGACTCAACATTGCCAGAAGAACCTGATACCCCAAAGAGGCGTTATCCAGACAGAATCAGGAAGCCTCCTCAAAGACTGAACTTATAATTGCTTAAATTCAACCAATGTATCTAGCAACCGTAATTGTGATTGTAATTAGTTATCATTTAGTTGTTACATGAATGTTATGTACTGTTTATCTAAAAGGGGAGGAATTGTTGTGTATGTACCTTTAAGAGAATAACTGGTCTCAGACTGCAGTACCGGCAGTGACCACCCCTGTATAAAAGGCTCTAGTGAGCCTCTGTAGTTTCAGTTTCCCAATTGACTTCATTCAGTAAAGACTTGTTTTGTTCAACTCCTGCTGCCCGTGTCTCAATCATACACGGACATAATAAGAACCACAAGGGTAATAATCTCTGGATTACTACCTGAGCCACGTGCAAATTTGGCTAGGGTAAATAAAATTAAAGAGTTAAATACGTGGCTCAAAGCCTGGTGTGGGAGAAATGGGTTTTGCTTCCTGGGACACTGGCATCAGTACTGGGACAGGACTTCACTTGGCCAGTGCTGGGATTAGAGTCCTGGCGAATCGAATAACTAGGGCTGTAGAGAGGGCTTTAAACTAATTAATGGGGGGGAGGTTTTAAGAGAGCGAAAAATAAAAATGACAGCGGAGAAGGCAATAGAGCAAGGTAGCAGTGGGGGAATTAAAAACCAGAGCATGTCAGGAAGGGACAGAATGTAAAATGATAAAGGTAAAGTAGTAAAAGGGGTAAAAGCAGGAATAAATTGTCAGAAAACATATTTGAAAGTTCTTTATCTGAATGCACGCAGCATTCGTAACAAAATTGACGAGTTGACGGTACAAATAACTACACATGGGTATGATCTGGTGGCCATTACGGAAACATGGCTGCAAGATAATCATGACTGGGAACTAAACATACAAGGGTATTTGACAATTAGGAAGGACAGACAGGAAGGAAAGGGAGGTGGGGTTGCTATGTTAATCAAGGATGGAATCATTGCAATAGTCAGAAATTATATTGGGTCAAAGGATCAGGATAATGAAACAGTTTGGGTGGAGATAAGGAATAAGAAGGGGAAAAAGTCACTAGTGGGCATAGTCTATAGGCCTCCTAACAGTTGCAACTCTGTTGGTTGGAGTATAAATCAGGAAATAGTTGGGGCTTGTAATAAGGGAACAGCTATAATCATGGGGGATTTTAACTTTCATATTGACTGGACTAATCAAATTGGGCATGGCAGCCTTGAGGAAGAGTTCATAGAATGTATTAGGGATGGGTTCCTTGAGCAGTATGTAACTGAACCAACCAGGGGGCAGGCAATCTTAGATCTGGTCCTGTGTAATGAAACAGGATTAATAGAAAATGTCCTAGTAAAGGATCTCCTTGGAATGAGTGACCATAATATGGTTGAATTCCAAATTCAGTTTGAGGGTGAGAGAGTTGGATCTCAAACCAGCATACTGAGCTTAAATAAAGGATACTATGAAGGTATGAGAGTAGAATTGACTGAAGTGGACTGGGAATACAGATTAAAGTGTAAGACGGTACAAGAGCAGTGGTCTACATTCAAGGAGATATTTCACATCTTTCGAGATAAATATATTCCACTGAGGAAAAAGGGGAGTAAAAGAAAAGACAGCCATCCGTGGCTTAGTAAAGTAATAAAGGATAGTATCCGACTGAAAACAAGGGCATATAAAGTAGCCAAATCTAGTGGGAGGATAGAAGATTGGGAAGCATTTAAAAGCCAGCAAACAATGGGGCAGTAATTCCTCCCCAAACGCGTGAGTACGGAAGGGGTACTCACGCGTCTGGCCGGAGGAAATGCCGGTTTTCAGCATGTACAGCGCATGCACTGAAAACCAGCATTTCCTCTCCTCTAACCCAAGAGTTGAAGAGGCTAGCGCGTGCGCTGTAGGGGGCAGCGCGTGCGTCTTGGATTTCCTCTGTTTTGGGGGATTTGCGCATGTGTAAAGGCCTCCGGTCTTTACGCTTGTAAAAAGCACACGTAAGTATTTATTTTTACAGGTAAGTGGTGTTTTAGTGCAATTTAGAAAAAAAATTTCCACAGGTTTATTATTTTAAAGAATCTACAATAAGGTAAGTTTAGTTTTAGACCCTTTTTATTAAAAATTTATTTTTTTCAAAAAAAAAAATTATTGTTTAAAATATTTTTTTTAACTTATTTATACTTAATATAATGATTGGGATGTTTTTTAAATTTTTATTTAAAGTTTAAATAGCGTTTTGGGCCCCCGTAGTTTTCATGAGTTTGACAGTTCTTACTCTCAAACTCATGAATGAACCTTCCCCTCCCCTGATTGGTTGCACAGTGCTCACCTGATCCCAGCCGGCACATCGCACTAACTACGCCGCTGGATCAGGTAAGCACTGCGCGCTGACATCTGAACCGGGCCTGTGACAGGAAATGCAAGCAGGCCCGGGCTTCAGATGTCAGCGCGCAGGGTGAGTGCAGATCGGGGGCTTGCACGCGCGGCAAGCCCCCGACACCAAGTTCTGGGCCAATAACTAAAAGATTAATTAAGAAAGGGAAGATAGATTATGAAAGTAAACTAGCAAAAAGTATAAAATCAGATAGCAAGAATTTCTACAGCTATATAAAAAGAAAAAGGGTGGCTAAAGTGAACGTTGGTCCCCTAGAGGATGGGACCGGGAAACTAGTGGTGGGGAACATGGAGATGGCAAAGACGCTGAACAAATATTTTGTATCAGTCTTTACAGTAGAGGACACTAAAAATATCCCAACACTGGACAAACAGGGGGCAATGGGGGGGGGAGGAGCTAAAGACGATTAAAATCACTAAGGAGATGGTACTCAGTAAAATAATGGGATTTAAGGTGGATAAATCCCCCGGACCTGATGGCCTACATCCTAGGGTCTTGAGAGAAGTGGCGGTAGGGATTGTGGATGCATTGGTGATTATTTTCCAGAACTCCCTGGACTCAGGAAAGGTCCCGGCAGATTGGAAAACTGCTAATGTAACACCCTTATTTAAGAAGGGAAGTAGACAAAAAGCTGGAAACTATAGACCAGTTAGCCTAACATCTGTGGTTGGCAAAATGTTGGAGTCCATTATTAAGGAAACAGTAACAGAGCATTTGGATAAACATAATTTAATAGGACAGAGTCAGCATGGTTTTATGAAGGGGAAGTCATGTTTGACAAATTTGCTCGAATTCTATGAGGATGTAACATACAGGGTGGATAAAGGGGAACCAGTGGATGTAGTGGATTTGGACTTCCAAAAGGCATTTGACAAGGTTCCACACAAAAGATTACTGATCAAGATAAGAAATCACGGGATTGGGGGTAATATACTGGCATGGGTGGAAGATTGGCTATCTAACAGAAAACAAAGAGTTGGGATAAATGGTTCATTCTCGGACTGGCAATCAGTAACTAGTGGTGTTCCGCAGGGGTCAGTGCTGGGACCCCAACTCTTCACAATCTATATTAACAATTTGGAGGAAGGGACCGAGTGCAACATATCCAAGTTTGCCGACGATACAAAGATGGGAGGGAAAGCAATGAGTGAGGAGGACATAAAAAACCTGCTGTGATGAAATATTCCATTCACCATTGCCTGTGACTGAGATCGGTTTCAGTGTCATTTCCCTTCCCCCAGACCTCATTGTATTGTGTACTGGAATGTGCTGTATTGTATACTGGAATGTGCTGGAATGTGCTGTGTGTAGGGCTCCGCCCATACCTGGCCCCGTTTGTAAGCTAGCTTCAGTCTGGCCTCAGTCTCCAGAAGGAAGACATCTCTCTCTCTTACGTGTTACTTTCTAAGTTAATAAAAGCCTTGTTTTTGTTCTGCTAACTTCGAGTCTCGGAATTATTGAGGCACATCACCTGCAAAAGGACATAGACAGGCTAAGTGAGTGGGCAGAGATTTGGCAGATGCAATATAATGTTGGAAAGTGTGAGGTTATGCACTTTGGCAGAAAAAATCAAAGAGCAAGTTATTATCTAAATGGAGAGAAACTGCAAAGTGCTACAGTACAAAGGGATCTGGGGGTCCTGGTGCATGAAACACAAAAAGTTAGTATGCAGGTGCAGCAGGTGATCAGGAAGGCCAATGGAATCTTGGCTTTTATTGCAAGGGGGATGGAGTATAAAAACAGGGAGTCTTGCTGCAGTTATACAGGGTATTGGTGAGGCCACACCTGGAATACTGCGTGCAGTTTTGGTTTCCATATTTAAGAAAAGATATACTTGCTCTCGAGGCGGTTCAGAGAAGGTTCACTCGGTTGATTCCGGAGATGAGGGGGTTGACGTATGAGGAAAGGTTGAGTAGTTTGGGACTCCACTCATTGGAGTTCAGAAGAATGAGAGGCGATCTTATCGAAACATATAAGATTGTGAGGGGGCTTGATCGGGTGGATGCGGTGAGGATGTTTCCACTGATGGGTGAGACTAGAACTAGGGGGCATAATCTTAGAATAAGGGGCTGCCCTTTCAAAACTGAGATGAGGAGAAACTTCTTCACTCAGAGGGTAGTAAATCTATGGAATTTGCTACCCCAGAGAGCTGTGGAAGCTGCAACATTAAATAAATTTAAAATGGAGATAGACAGTTTCCTAGCAGATAAGGGAATTAGGGGTTACGGGGAGAGGGCAGGGAAGTGGACGTGAGTCTAGATTCGGATCAGCCATGATCCTATTGAATGGCGGAGCAGGCCTGAGGGGCCGTATGGCCTACTCCTGCTCCTACTTCTTATGTTCTTATGTTCTTATTATACAAATCTAAGCCTTTTTCCCTTGTCCACAACAGAATGTAACTAACCTTTTCCTCGTTGGTAGTACCCTTCAGGAAGCTTTTGAATGTAAGCTCAAATTTCTGTTTGAACTTGCGGAATGCTTCTACTATATCGTCGGCTTCCCAGTTCATGAGGGGTTGCATTTGCACAGTCAGTGCAGCGGCAGCCGTTATTTTAGTTTCCCGTATGATTCACTTTCAATCGCCGCAGACACCGGCACTCACAATCAGCTCATAAAATCACTTTTCGTCTTATTCGTAGTTCGTATAGCAGAATTTGTACTCACTTATACCGCTGCCACCATGTTGTGCCTCCTTGTGTTCTTATACTATATATATTACAGACACTTTTAGTTCATTTTAGTTAGTGCTTTTACTTTGCTGTATTCTTGCTTTTGTTACAGTGCTGCCGCATGGTGCGGAGTGATACAAGATGTCCGACGCTGCACTGTGCACTGCCTGTGCATAGTGTGCCACATAGCAATATAACTACACCATATCAAAGTAGTTCCATACCAAAGTAGTTCCATTTAACGATGTGATACTATAACAATGTAACACCCACCCACCCGACTCATGTAATATCCTGAGAGAGGGAAAAAAACAGATAAAAACCCAGGCCAATAAGGGCAAAAATATCTGGAAAATTCCTCTTCGATCCCTTTAGGTGATCAAAACTAGGCTAGGAGATCACATTGGCCCTGATTTACATGACAAGATAGCTACCTCTTGTACCAGATGATCTCCGCCCCAGTCAGAAACAGGTCCAGCTTTCACTTGAAGGAAAATCGTAAATCAGGATTCATTGCACGAGTCAGCAACCTGTTCCACAGGTCCACTATTCTCTGGGAAGAGAAGAACCACCTAACATCCCAACTAGCTCTGCCCTTACATAACTTGACCACTGGTCCTCCCTAACTTATCCAAATGAAATTATTGGTCTACATAAACACAATCTAGACTCTTCATTATTTTATCTCTATCAAATCTCCTCTCAACCTTCTCTGCTCTAGGGAGAACAACCCCAGCTTCTTCAGTCTATCCACGTAACTGAATCATTCTCGTAAATCTTTTCTGCACCCTCGCTAAGGCCTTCACATCCTTCCTAAAGTGCGGTGCCCAGAATTGGACATAATACTCCAGTTGAGGCCAAAGCAGAGCTTTATAAAGGTTCATCATAACTTCCTTGCTTTTGTACTCTATGGGCTGGATTTTAATTCAGGGTGGGCTGGGGTCGTCTGTAGGGGGTGGCGGGTGGCGCATGCGCCCAGTCAGTTATGCCCCTGACTGTCTGTGAGCGGTTCGAATCGCTCCCACGCCCCTGGGTTCTAGACACCGGACTTAGGTACAGGCGGCGATACAGAAAGACTCGAGTAGACAAGTGGTTTGGTGTAAGAAAACCAAGATTTTATAAAACAGAAATTAAAACAGTCTTATGAGAAGTCACTAGTATAAAATACAGGCAAATACAAAATAACTATATACTTATACAGGGAATGGGGAACACACGGCACATCGAGGGGAAAACAATTACTTTAACAATCCCCTTAATCCTTATCCCACCCCTATACCTAACTAGATTAAGCTATGAGGGGCCAGAATTCATGTTCACCAATCCAAAGCAAAGCCAGCTGTTTTAACGGATGAGGGTTTTGAGGTTTGGTCTTCTGTCCTTTTAGGTACCCCGTCGCCACGTGGTCTCAGGGTGCGGTGCTGGAGCTGCTGCTGCGACACACTTTTCTTCTCCTCAGCTGCCATCGTCGTCTCGTCACGATGGGTTCTCTTCATCTTCTCCCTCGGGCGGTCGTCGGCGGTAACGTTGCGTCAATGAGACGATTAGCAGTTTTTACTGCTTAGATTTTACTACCCAAGCTTAGAACGCCAACATATTCGTCATGGCGTGGACACCTGCGTTACAATGTTCAACAAGGGGCTTGCCAGCTTAATTGCGGGGTTCGCCCAACCCACTTAGTCCCACTGTCTTCAGATACTTCCTCCTCTGAGCGTCAGCTTATAACTCGGCGCTCGGGTTTTTTAATTAATACGTCTTCTGCTGCCCTTCTCTGCTCTTTGTCGGGTCTACCTTACTCTTCATCTTGACTCGTCTCGTCACGTATAGCTACTATACAAGTCCTGGGCTACCTGCTCAGTTTCGTCTCACCCCTTTCTGCTGCCTGGGTGTCCTGGATGACTATGGACTCGGGCCTCGTTCCCCTCCCCTGCTGTTGGTATGGATGTCCTTGACTGCTGGAATCTTACTGCGGGGAGCGAGGAGAGACCCGCCACGAGGCCAGGGCACGAGTGTGAGCGGCGGCAGCCCCAAGCCTGACGAGAGCAGAGCGACCAGTGAGAAGAGCCCACCACACCGATTGGTACTAAGGGCCTACAGTTATAGTCTTTTCGATGGCCCCTTATCTGCGCGCCAAATCAGGTTAGTCCATTGTTTCAATTTTGACGGGCTGTTTTAAATGATTATACCAATCTAAAAGAACTGTTTTTAGATGGCTGTTTATCGCACCTAATGGCCTGATGTCCAGGCTGTATTGTCATTAATGCATATTAATCGGCCTGTCCAGCCTTGATGGCTCCCATAAGCTGTTTCCGATTATTTATGCGGACAACCTAATGGCCTCCTGTATAGGCCTAACTGGTTTTGATCTGTCTACGATCTGACGTAATGCATATTCCATGTTTGCTGTCTGGCTTCCAAAACACAAAGTCCTTTTCACAGAAACTGCATTTTAAGTTTCGATTTCCCAAAGCTGCTTGTTCTGAGCTGCAGAGTCCAGGCTTTTAAAATCTTACAGGCTTTTGGACACGAGGTGCGGACGCCATCTTTGGGTACCCTCTTTAAATTGTCCATTGGGTCCCTTTTATTAATAACCTTGGGGAAATATGGAAATTTTGCGAATCCTACACGTGTAATCCGCATTTCATGCTATCCACCTGAATCTAAATCGATGTGGGAGATTGATGCGATTTTAACTTAATTGGCCAATTGAGTTCCAACGTATGGGAACCCATGGCAAATGAGTTTTTCCAGTCTGAAAGTCACCTCCGATGATGTCATCATTGCTGCTGCATTTAAGGTCTGCAACAAGCCTTGCTTCTTCTGCAGTCTGCCAACCTTTTGGCCTTTCATGCTACAGGGACCTGGAGGCAGAATGACCACCGAGAGACCTAGGTCTGCTCCCAGGTTTGATGATGTCGCCCTGCAAGCTTTAGTGGAGGGAGCAAGAGCTCATAAAGAGGTGCTCTTCCCTTCAGGGAGGAAGAAACCTCCCCAGCAGACCAAGGCTGTGTGGATCCAGGTGGCAGAAGAGGTCAACTCATTATCAGTAACCCGCAGAGCCTGGATTCAATGCAGAAAGAGATTTCATGACCTGCGCACTGGAAAAGTGAGTATGAATTTCCCATCACCCTCAATCTGATCCCCATTGTCTTTCCTCACCAGCACTCAGCTTTAGCAATCTCTTCCTCCACATCCCACTTGACACTGACATCCATGCACCCTTTACCATTCCCTCTCTCTCTATGGTCACATTCACCTAGCTATTCGACTATGCAGCCCTCACACTCCCTATCATTGTGATGCTATGAAAACAACTGACAACACACAGGGAGGGCCCTTGGTCTTGCCACCTCACTCCATCTTTGTCTCCTTCTAAGTATCTATTCTATGGAATCTCTACACTCACTCCTTCATTCTCACTCAACCTCCACTTCTCTCCCTCATTGCAGGAAAAGAGAGCTCAAAATAAGTGAGAAAGAGTGAGGACAGGAGGAGGGCCATCCTCAGTAGCCCACCTCACCCCCTGGGAGGAGGCGGTCCTGGAGATTGTAGGAGTGGAGGAAGATGCGCAAGTGGGGGACGGACAGATGGGTGCATCACAGCAAGCTGGTGACAGAATAGTTTTCCAGCTCTCTCATTGACATTGCATGAGTCGCTGATAATGATTCTGAAGCACTAATAGATGCACTAATGATCATCTGCAATATGCAATGTGCATGTAACCTTGGCATCACATCTCTGACTCTTTCCTTTACTCCCCCACAGGACCATCACAAGCACCCGTCCCCACTAGCCAGGAGGAACAGCATGAGCCTCAAGACTCCTCAGAGGAAGCTGCAACCTCTGAGGTCGCAGCATCAGCAGAATTCAGCACACCCAGCACCAGCGCAGACACTCACAACTCGGTGGGACCTTCGGGACATGGAGTAGTGTTGTCACCTGGTGTATCACAGCTAACAAGTGAGCATCAGCAGATTGTGGAGACAGGGAAAGCAGTGGAGAGTCCTAGTCGGAGGGCGCAGGACTCTGCCAGCTCGGCTCAGCTGCATGTCGACCCTCTGCCTCTGGGTCCATCCATAAAACCAGTAGTGCTGGAACTCCAGGAACAGATGCAGGAGTCTCTGGCAGGCTTTGTCTCCAGGGTCGCTGCGAGTGTGGAGTGAATGGAGGAGTCCATAGCGAACATGAGCAGAGCCTTTGTGGAGTCATTGGCGCATGAACGCATCACCATGGAAAGGATGGCAACCTCCATGGAGGTGAAAAGTCGCCAGAGTGCAGAAAACATGGTGAGTGTTCAGAATAGAATGACATCTCTGGAGGAGCGATGGGCATCTATTGAGCAGAGAAACTGGACCTTCATGGAAGTCCTTCTGAGTAGGACTGCCAGAGCAGATACGGGTCCCCATGGCCCCCCTGATGTGTAGCAAGGTGCTCTCAAGCCATTTGCAAGCGCTGAGGGGGACCTGACCCATGAGAGGGAAGTTGGTGGCAGACATCAAGGAAGTGGGGGCTCCTCTCCAAGCGCTCACACTTCCATGCCACTGCAGAGCCCTCGGTAAGAGCCCCACCAGAGTCCACAATCACCTGAGATCGGCATCTCAACCCCTGCACAGCCACAGGAGCAGCAGACTGTTGCCGAGCCCTCACAGGTTCGCAACCCCAGAGGACACCCGCCAAAGGTGTCGAGACAGGAGCAGCAGGAAAGTGAGCAAGTGGCCTCCACATCTGATGAAGCCACAGGGGAAGCACCACATAGGAGCACGCGTAAGAGAAAGATACTGCACAAATAGTCACAAGGGTCGCCACTTGGGTGAAATTTGATGTTTTCTGTGAAAAAGCCCTCAGATCAATAATGTTAATAAAAAATCTGATGGCTACTGCTGTAGTTGTGGCGTGTATCATTTCGCGAATGGGACTTTCACATTGAGGGCTTAGGATTACTTGCAATTGTCAGTATGGTGGTCAAATTGCTAGGAATCCGCTGGTCCTTGGCCATTGTTGATGCTCAGGTAAGAAGCTGCGAGGCAAAAGTGCTTGATTGGCTAGGCTAAGCAAATCTGGCCAAGATGAGTGCGTTCCTTGCATCCCGGGCAGCAATGTTCTCGCGTACAGCTGCCGCTGGTTGATGGGCCTCTGCAAGATGTTTGTTTTCACTCTCCTCCTTCTCCTCCTCCTCTGAGGAGGATATGTGACGAGCCACTTGGTCCTCAGGAATCTGCAAGCCACGACGCTGTGCCATGTTGTGAAGTGCACAGCAAACCACGAGGATTCTGGAGACCCTGGCTGCTGAGTACTGGAGGGCTCCACCTGATCTTTCCAGGCATCTGAAGCGCATCTTCAGCAAACCGATGGTTTGCTCAATTATGGCTCTGGTGGACATGTGGCTAGAGCTGTAGCTCGTCTCAGTTTCGTTGGATGGGCTCCGCACCGGCGTCATTAGACCCTTGTCTCCAAGTAGCCATCTGTTAAGTTGGTCTGGCGGACTGAATAGCAGAGGCACACTAGACTGGTGCAGTATGATGGAGTCATGGCAACTGCCAGGGTACTTGGCACAAACATGCAAAATTTCCTTCTTGTGGCCACACACCAGCTGAACGTTAAGGGAGTGGAAGCCCTTGCGGTGGACAAAAATACCTGGATTGCGATGGGGTGCCTTAAGGGCCACATGTGTGCAGTCAATGACGCCCTACACCCTTGGAAAGCCTGCCAGATTAACTAATCCAACCGCACGCGCCGTGACCCTTGCTTGATCCTTGGTGAAATGGATGTGATTGTGTGCGATGGCAAAGAGGGCATCGGTTACCTGCGTGATGCAAGTGTGTGCGGCCGCCTGGGAGATGCCGCTGATGTCTGCTGCTGATCCCTGAAATGAGCCTGAGGCAAAAAAGTTGAGTGCGGTGGTGACTTTGATGGCCACTGGTAAGGGTTGTCCACCTGGTCCTCTGGCCTGCAGGTCTTGTTGCAGCATTGCGCAGATGTCACCCACTACCTCTCGCGAAAGTCGGAGCCGCCTTTGGCATTGCTGCTCAGACATGTTGAGGTAGCTGACCCTGTGTCTGTAGACCCTGTTTGGGGGGTCTCTCCTGCGCCAACGGGCTTCCATGCGCTGGCCCCTTCTGGCCTGTGCAGCTTCAGGTGGGTGTGCAGCAGCTTGGCGCTCCTGGTTTTGCTGCTGCTGTTGGTGCTGCTGCTGTTGGTGCTGCTGCTGTTGGTGCTGCTGTTGTTACTGGTTCTGCTGGTGCCATGTCTGGTCTTCGTCCTCATCTAATGTCCAGAAGGGAAGGAAATAAATGGCTCCCATGCTTCTGGTAGATGCCTCAGTTGAGGAAGCGCTCAGTGAAGGTGGCAAGAGTGGTTTCCCAGGAAGTCACACTGGAGATGGGTGTCAGGCTCCAAACTTCCACAGCTGTGGTTATGCCTTCTATATGTTCCCCCAGACCTGAGACTACAAAGTCCTGCCACCTGCAAATGATGGCTGATCCAATCTCCTCTTTAATGGTTGACCTGCAGCTGATAGTCAGCAATCCAATTGTGCTCATGTCAGGTTTCACCGTCGTGTTTCAGAACAGGCATGTTTCATGTGGGAAAAGGGTTCAAATCACAAAGGCCTTTCAAAATGGCATTATAGAGGCAATTTAGTGCTTGTTAAGGGCCTTAACGGCCTATTCTGCCTCTTGGAGGTGGGACGGAGACGGAACCATTAGACACGAATGAATGAAAATTGCTTGGAGGCGGGATGGAGGCAGGGTTTGGCCCGCATGCCAGTTTTTGCAATTGTAACCCCCCACACGCCTCCAATCCCACCTCCACGGCCCAATGAAAATCCTGCCCTATGCCTCTATTTATGAAGTCCAGGATCCCGTAAGCTTTTTTAACCGCTTTGTCAACCTATCCTACCACCTTCAACGATTTGTGCACATATACCCCCAGGTCCCTCTGTTCATGCACCCACTTTAGGATTGTACCTTTAGTTTATATTGCCTCTCCTCGTTCTTTCTACCAAAATTTTCTCACTTTGCACTTTTCTGCGTTAAATTTCATATGCCACGTGTCCGCCCATTTCACCAGCCTGTCTATGTCTTCTTGAAGTCTATCACTATCCTCCTCACCGTTCACTATACCTCCAAGTTTAATGTCATCTGCAAATTTTGAAATTGTGCCCTGTACTCCCAAGTCCAAGTCATTAATATACATCAAGAAAAGCAGTGGTCCTAGTACCGACCCTTGGGGAACACCACTGTATACCTTCATCCAGTCCGAAAAACAACTGTTCACCACTACTCTCTGCTTCCTGTCACTTAGCCAATTTCGTATCCATGCTGCCACTGTCCCTTTTATTCCATGGGTGTCAACTTTGCTGGTAAGCCTATTATGTGGCACTTTATCAAACGCCTTTTAGAAATCCATGTACACCACGTCAACCGCATTGCCCTCATCAACCCTCTCTGTTACATCATCAAAAAACTCAATCAAGTTAGTTAAACGCGATTTCCCTTTAACAAATCAGTGTTGGCTTTCCTTAATTAATCCACACTTGTCCAAGTGACTGTTAACTTTGTCCCTGATTATCATATCCAAAAGCTTCCCCACTACCAAGGTTAAACCGACTGGCCTGTAGTGGCTGGGTTTATCCTTACACTCTTTTTGAACAACATTTGCAATTCTCCAGTCCTCTGGCACCATTCCCATATCTAAGGAGGGTTGGAAGATTATGGCCAGTACCTCCGCGATTTCCTCCTTAACCTCCCTCAGCATCCTAGGATGCATCCCATCCGGTGCTGGTGACTTATCAACTTTAAGTTCAGACAGCCTTTCTAGTACTTCCTCTTATCAATTGTTATCTCATGCAGTAACTACACTACCTCATCTTTCACTATGACTTTGGCAGCATCTTCTTCCTTGGTGAAGATAGATGCAAAGTATTCATTTAGTACCTGAGCCATGCCCTCTGCCTCCATGCGTAGGTCTCCTTTTTGGTCCCTAATCTGCCCCACACCTCCTCTTACTACCCATTTACTATTTATATGCCTATAGAAAACTTTTGATTTCCCTTTTATGTTAGCTGTCAATCTATTCTCAAACTCTCTCTTTGCCCCTCTTATTTTCTTTTTCACTTCCCCTCTGAACTTTCTATATTCAGCCTGATTCTCACTTGTATTCTCAACCTGACACCTGTCATACGCCCCCTTTTTCGGCTTCATCTTACTCTCTATCTCTTTTATCATCCAGGGAGCTCTGGTTTTAGTAGCCCTACCTTTCCCCCTCGTGAGAATGTACCTCGACTGTACCCAAACCATCTCCTCTTTAAAGGCAGCCCATTGTTCGATTACAATTTTGCCTGCCAGTCTTTGATTCCAATTTACCCGGGCCAGATCCGTTCTCAACCTACTGAAATTTGCCTTCCTCCAATTAAGTATTTTTACTCTAGATTGTTCCTTGTCCTTTTCCATAGCTAATCTAAACCTTTTGATACTATGATCACTGTTCCCTAAATGTTCCCCTACTGACACTTGCTCCACTTGACCTACTTCATTCTCCAGAACCAGATCCAGCAATGCCTCCTTCCTCATTGGGCCGGAAACGTACTGATCAAGAAAGTTCTCCTGAACAGACTTCATAAATTCTTCCTTATCTCTGCGCTTTACACTATTATTATCCCAGTCTATATTAGGATAATTGAAGTCCCCCATTATTACTACTCTGTAGTTCTTGCACCTCTCTGTAATCTCCCTGCAAATTTGCTCCTCTATATCTTTCCCACTAGTTGACGGCCTATAGAATGTACTTAGTAGTGTAATGGCACCTCTATTGTTAACCAAATAGATTCTGTCTTTGACCCCTCCAGGACATCCTCTCTTTCCAGCACTGTTATATTCTCCTTAACCAATACTGCCACCCTACCTCCTTTCTTTCCCTCCCTATCTTTCCTGAACACCTTGGGTGAAAAATTTGGTTGCTTTGCGCCTCCTGTTAGTGCCCTAAGAGGGCACTAATGGGGTGCAAAGCAAGTAGCACCCAGGTGCAGCGATGTTTGCGCCGCTCGTGAAATTGACCAGACATTTTGTGGCGGCGCTAAACACTATTGCCATGATCTCCTGTGCCTGCAGATCGTGACGTCAGTCGAGCATGCAACGCCCCAGTAGCGCCCCGGACCAGATATTGAGTGGCACCCCCTGCCTTACCACCTGCCGCTAGCAACGACAGGTTGAGGGGAGCGTTTTGCAGTCGGGAAGGGACTGGGGGAGCGCTATTTAAAGGCGACTGCTTCCTGCCTTTTTTTGTTGGTGACATTTTTGCACCACGCATTCTGAGAGAGAGAGAGAGAGAGAGAGAGAGACTTCTGGAGAGATTCAATGCTGTGTGAAGGAGTTTTGGGTACTGAGCAGCACTTTGCAGGTTCATTTTGATTTGACCTTCCTTGCATCGATTTAGAAGAGACTATGGGGGCTGCACTCTGAACTCTTTTCCTGGGTCTCTCCATTGTTCTTTCCAGCAGATTTGATGTACAGGTCTCTCCAAGCCGAGATTCAAGGCTGCAATGAGCAGGGTGTGGATGGAGAGCAAGATCAACCCTCCCCTTTAAGAACTGGCCGGCACCAGTGTGTCTGTGTTCCATTGCTGACCGACATCACATGAGCTTCGCCAGCATTCTGAGGTAGTGCCTCGCTCCTCGGTGTTAGCACCTTAAGAAAGGTGTGCAGCGCCTGATTTAGCGCTCCAATCACTTCCAGGGGCGATAGAAGCCAAGTTTGCATTCGGAGGCGATAATTAGCCCCAGGCGCTAAACTTTGTGCCCGGCCGATAATTGCGCCCTAAACGGGCCATACTGAATTTCTCCCCCCTTATATCCAGGAATATTTAAAACCCAATCCTGCCCTTTTTTGAGCCAGGTCTCCGTTATCGCCACAACATCAGGTTATTTGCTCCTGCAGCTCACCAACCTTATTTACTATGCTTCATGTGTTTACATACATACACTGTAAACCTTCTTATGTTCATTAATAAATAGACATTCTTATTATGAACACAGCTAGCTTTTGCTAGACACTTTTATTGAGCACATGTGGACTAGGTACAGTATCTGTAGAGGCTTCCATCTTGACTGTTGCCTTGTGGGTAGCCTAGTGCCTCATGGGTAATGTAGTCTTAAACACATACAGCTGGGTAGTGTAGTCTTATACATACAGCTATATACAGCTCTACACAGCTCTACGGCTCCACTTAGTGTCCACTATAGAATGACATGTTATTGATCATTACAAACCTATCTTAGATTTTCTTGTATTCTCTCTTAGTCTGACCCCACCTGATACCTTACTATTTCTTACTCTGGTACTATCTGTCTCTCCCCATCCTTTGTGCACTTTGTTTCTCCTTTCTAATGTTACATCCTGGCGCCCATCCCCCTTTCAAATTAGTTTAAACTCTCCCCAACAGCATCAGCAACCCCCCCACGAGGTTATTGGTTCCGGCCCTGTTGAGGTGCAACCCGTCCAGCCTGTACAGGTCCCACCTCCTCCAGAACCGACTCCAATGCCCCAACAACCTGAAGCCCTCCCTCCTGTACATCTCTCCAGCCACGCATTCATCTGCTATATCGTCCAATTTCTATACTCACTAGCTCGTAGCACAGGGAGTAATACAAAGATTACGACCGTTGAGGTCCTGCTTTTTAATCTCTTTCCTAACTCCCTAAAATCTGCCTGCAGGACCTCATCCCTTTTTCTATCTATGTCGTTGATACCGATATGGACCACGACCTCTGGCTGTTCACCCTCCCCCCTCAGAATGTTCTGCAGCCGCTCAGTGACATCTTTGACCCTGGCAGCAGGGAGGCAACATACCATTCTGGAATCATGTCTGCGACCACAGAAACACCTGTCTGTTCCCCTAACTATCGAATCCCCTATCACTATTGCTTTCCTGATCTCCCTCCTTTCCCCCTGTTCAGCTGAGCCACCCGTGGGGCCGTGGACTTCCCTCTGGCTGTAGTCCCCAGCGGAACCATTACCCTCACCAATATTCAGTAATGAACACTGGTTGGAGAGTGAGATGCACTCAGGGGACTCCTGCACTACCTGCCTGGTCCTCCTTGTCTGTCTGACGATCACGTTTTCACCCTACGCTGTAGGGTGACCACCTCCTGAAACGTGCTATCCACGTAGCTCTCAGCTTCACGGATGCACCGCAGTGATACCAGCTGCTGCTCTAGCTCTGAAACCCGGAGCTCGAGCTCCTCCAACCGACGACACTTCCTGCATATGTAGCTGTCCAAGACACGGGAAGCGTCCTGGATTTCCCACAAGGCACAGGATGTGCATTCCGCAGGACTGAGGTGCCCTGCCATGCCTATATTTATTCGACTATTAACTAACTTACAGAAATAAACTTAAGACTTAGGGGGCTAAATTCGGTTGATTTGCGCATCCCGTTAGTGCCATAATAGGGCATTAACAGGGCATAAATCAACTGGCGCCTGGGTGTGGCGCCGCTAATGCCTCCCGCGAAATTCAGCGGGAGGTTAGCGGCGGCGCACCGCACAGTGCTGCGCCACTGGCGATGATGTCATCGCCATGCGCAGCGTCCCGCTCGCGCCCCGGCTGTAATATTGGGTGGCGCCCCCCGACTTACCACCGGATGCTATGTCCGCCGGGGTCAGGGGGGCCTAACTGTGGCCGGGGCGGCACTAGTTAAAGAGAAGGTGGCAGGCGGCCATTTTTGTTGCTGGCCGCCTGCCAGCACCTGCCCCCCATTGCTGTCCCCGGCCCCCGTGAAGCCCCCTACCCCGGGGTGCTGGCTGCTCTCTGTGAGCCTGGCACTCCTCTTGAGTGCCGGGCTTGTTTGCCAGCACTCCCTTTAATAAGGGGAGGAAGGCCTGCAGTACCGCGGTGCGATGTGCCGCAATATTGGCTCACAGCGCCCCAAGAGGGACGCAGGGTGCTTCCAGTAGCGCCCCTCCTCCCGCTACCTGGGAAAATCGGCCGCGGGGGCGCAAACTCTAAAATTAGCGCCCCCGGCGAAGGTAGCGCCCCGGCAACCCAATTTTTATCCCTAAGAGTTTTAAAAGTCAGGCTCAACTTTGTCTCCGGCCGCTTCTCTCGCTCTCTTAGTTAAAGTCTTTATTCATGTGATTATTTATAGTTATGTTAATTAGTTTATCTAGTTAAGTTAGAGAGAATAAAATGCTAATACTCACCCACCAATCACCTACCTGCAGTCCTGTGACGTCACTCCTTGATTTTGCTGTTCTTTTGGAAGTCACTGGATTTGTACTGTTAAAGTACTGCCACCTCTGCTGCCGTCTCCTTCCAGGTCTGCCATTATATGTCTTGCATAGAATTTGGAGATTATTTCTGTAGATGATCTATGTAATGGACCAAAACTCTGTTTGCCCCATTTTTCTTTGCTTGTGACACAAATAACCTTGCTGATGTCTAAGCATGACAGCTTCAAGCATTAGGTGCACCACATGATTCTGTGCTTAATTTGGATTGGTTTGTCCTACGTGAAAATTATCCTTTTATTGCAACATAAATGGGTAAGTTAAATTTCAGTCTTTATGCAGATAAGGTTTCAGGTATCAAGAAACTGCCAGCAAGTTATTCCAGTGCTTTGTTTTCCATTTCTCTTCATCAAAGAGGAACAAAGTTCCAGAGGGAGTACTTTTTGTTTCAAGGATTCCTCCATTTTGTACTGAAAAATAATATGTTCACAATATTTGTTTTGACATTTTGGTAAAAGTGTTGATATTGTATTTCATGGGGAAATCCTTGTGTTTGGTCTCCCATCCTTCCAGGCTGCTCCAGTAAATTCACCGACAGTGAGTATACCCATGCAATAGGGAACAGCAGAGGCCACGACTCTGACCAGCCTGGGAACTGTTCTAGAGCCATGGGATTCTGGAAATCGCATTGGCACTATTTTCTATGAAATCGCTTGGGCTTGGCTGTGATGCCCTCCACAGTGAGTGGCCATTGACACCCATAACTGCTTGAGTGAGGTATCAGATAACTAAATTGGTGTCTGCGCCTTCAGAAGAGATGGGGAGAAAGCTGAAAAAAAGTTTGCTTCTTTAAGGAGCTTTATCAGGACTTTAAACTGCAGTCAGTTACTGATTTATGATATTCATATAATGGAGAACTCACTTATTGAGGCTCAAAGTGGAATATTAGGAAGAATTTTCTATTTTACTGTTTTTTTCAATTCGTTTATTAAATGTAAACTTTTATATGTTTATAGCATGGTTTCTCTCCCCTTCTTATTATAGTCAATGGGTTTATCCTTACGAGTGCTGAGTACAATTCAAAACATCGGTATTTCAGCCCTTTGTTCTGAGAGAATTGGAGTGAGCTACTCTACGTTGAAACCATTTTATTCTCTCCCAACTTGTCCTCTTTTTATATCTGGGCTAGCTCGGTGTTACCAAATAAGGCAATGTTCTTCTGTTTCTCCCGAGAGTCTTTCGGCCGTGGTTCAGTGGGTAGCACTCTTGCCTCTGCGTCAGAAGGTTGTGGGTTCAAGTCCCACTCCAGAGACTTGAGCACAAAAATCTAGGCTGACACTCCAGTGCAGTACTGAGGGAGTGCTGCACTGTCAGAGGTGCCGTCTTTCAGATGAGACGTTAAACCAAGGCCCCCTCTGCTCGCTCAGGTGGAAATAATAGATCCCATGGCACTGGGATATTTATTCCTCAATCAACATCACAAAACAGATTATCTGGTCATTATCACATTGCTGTTTGTGGGAGCTTGCTGTGTGCAAATTGGCTGCCACGGTTCCTACATTACAACAGTGACTACACTTCAAAAGTACTTAATTGGCTGTAAAGTGCTTTGGGATGTCCTGAGGTCGTGAAAGGCACTATATAAATGCTTTACTTCTCCTTTTTCTTTTTCTTTTTCTTTCTCCCTTCTCCTGAAGGCATTGCTTTCTGTTGGGTATTGTTCCACATGTGCCAGTTTCCCTTCAGTATGTCACCCAAGTAATTATTTTTCATGTATGAGCCTTGGTAGTGGCAAGCTAGTCAACTGTGGATGGCATATACATTCAAACTGATCCTGCTCCACGATAACAACCGCATGTGCACTTTCAAGTACATGCCACTAGATAGAGATCAGGAGCAGGAACCCTGGCTGATGTTCCTCTTAGTTCATTGGCATTAAAACTAATTATGGTGTCTCTATTCTACCGAGAGGAGAGGAGGGGAGGAAAGGGATGGGGTGAAAAAGGTGAAGGGCAGGGAAGAAGGGGAAAAAAAACCTTGACCTTTCCAAAGAAGTGACATCTCAAGAGGACTGTGGGAAGCCAATTTCTAAAAAGCCTTTAACAAAATTCTGCATGAAAGGCTGCTGCTTATGCTTAAAGCAATGAGGATTCAAGGTAAAGCCTAGAAATGGATAAGAAGTTGGCTGAAGTATTGGAAGCAGTGGATAGTTGTTGGAGGACTTAATCAGGGTGGAGATTGTGCTAAATTGAGTGCCTAGGTGACAGTGTTGGGACTCCTACTGTTTCTAATTTATATATTTATAATTTGGATTCAGAAGCTCAATGCATAGCACTCAAATTGGCAAACAAAGCAATTTTAAAAGAGGCAGTTGAATTGTGGGAACTACAAAATGAGTTAGACAAATATGTAAATGAGCAGAACAATGCAGATGAAATTTAATAAGGATAAGTATAAAATACAACACAGTGAAAAAAAATGGGTGACTTAGGTACTCGCAAAATAATTAAGAATGAAATTGAAAGACAGCTCAGGGATATTGGTGGACTTTGGTGTTCAAAATCTCTGCAGAGCAGCAGTCAACAAAGCAAATAAACTATTTAGACAAAAAATTATTCAATAACATACAAGTTGGAGGAAGTCATGCACAAACAGCAGTGATCTGATCAGACCACACCTTGAGTACTGTATCTAATTCTGGTCACAGAGACAAAAGGGAGACAATCAAGCCTGGAGGTGGTGTAAAGAAGAGCCACAAGGCGGAAACCCCAGTTTCAAAGAATCAATCAATAGAAAGACTGAAAAAAACTGGAGTTTTCTGCCTTGAAAGGAGGTGACTGAGTGAGGAGTGCAGCAGTAGAATACCAGAAAATTAAAAAATCCAGATCAATAAAAGACCATTCAGCCCACTTAGTCTGTTTCTTCCAGAGCCCATGTCTGATTATTCTATCATGGACTTCTGTCCCACACTGCCTATTGATCTCCTGTTGATAAACTAATTTCCTTCCGTATCCTTCCCTAAAAAACAAGCAATGTTGCTAAATATTTCTATTATCCTCAACTCCACCTCTCAATGAATATCGATCTAGCTCCTTTTTAAAGGTGAAAATTAATCGCACATCAATCTGTTCTACAGAGAAATATGTAAAGGTTCCAACATGGACACAAGCCATTCAGCCCAACTGTCCATGTTGGCATTTACCCTGCATGAGAGCAAATAGTCTTTATTAAAGTTTTATATAGGCTGATCATTGCCTCTTGGCTTTTATATTCAATACCTCTTGGGATAAAACCTAGAATATTATTAATTTTATGGACAATCTTATCAACCTGAGGTGCTGCCTTTCATGTCCTGTGATCTTGTAACCCCAAATCCCTCTGCTCTTTCATAGACCAAGCCTACTTCCATTTGGAGTATAATGACTGCTTTTTTTAACCAAAATATATTAACTCACACTTACAGACATTGAATTCCATCTGTAACTTTTTAGCACATTCCCCCATCTTATCAATAACCCTTTGCAGCTTCCTTTGGTCTTCTGAGGAATAAACTATACCTCCTTTTTTGGTATCCATGGATTGGAGGGTAGCTAATGTTACCCCACTATTCAAAAAAGGTGGTAGAGAGAAAATGGGGAATTACAGACCGGTAAGCCTTGTAGTGCCCGCATATCAATAACACACGGACTGCAGGAGAACGGTAATAAGAGGTGTTTACTGAACAGAGGGTATGCTGGAACTGAAAGTACAGAAGCCTGCTACTGCTTTATATACAGGTGTGGTCACTGCCAGTACTACAGTATAAAGCAGTTCTCTCTTAAAGGTACGTACACAACAATTCCTCCCCTTTTAGATAAACAGTACATAACATTCATTTAACAATTGAATAATAACTAATTACAATTACAATTTTCTTTGTACTATATACATCAGCTGAAGGTAATCATTTATAAATTCAGTCTTTGAGGAGGCTTCCTGATCCTGTCTGGATAGCGCCTTTCTCGAGTATCCTGTTCTTGCGGTGGAGTCGATTCTGGCTCATTGTCATTGGTTGGTTCATCAGCTTCCAATACCACTGATTCTGAGGTAGACGCAATCTGTACTTTGGGTTCATCACCAGGTGCGCATGCTCGTGGTATGGGTTTGACTTGTTCCTGTGACTCTAGAATCTGGTCAGCATGGCGTCTCACGATGCCCTCTCCAACGTCCACTGTGTACATTAGTGGTCCCTGCCGTGTGCATATCGTTCCTGGCTGCCATTTTTCTGTTCGGTAGTCGCGGGCCAAGACTGGTTGCCCTATCTTGAAGCTCCTGGTTGGCTTTTCATTGATGTGCTGGAATTGCTTATTCTCAACATCTTGTCTTATGTTTGGTTTGAGCAAGTCCAGGCGACATCTTAAAGAACATCATGGCTGGAGTTTGGTTGGTGACTGCATGTGTCGCATTTCGGTAAGCGAACAAGAAATTATCCACCTTGTATTGCAGTGGTATGTTGTCGTTATACATCGCCTTTATTGCTTTTTTAAAGGTTTGAACAAACCTCTCAGCCAATCCATTTGTGGCTGGATGATATGGGACGGATGTGCAATGCTTTACCCCATTATTCCTCAAAAACCTCCGGAAATCCTCGGACACAAACTGTGGTCCATTGTCGGAGCAAATCTGTTCTGGCAAGCCATTCCTGGCGAAGATGGTCCGTAGGACTGCAATAGTTTTCTCCGTGGTGGTGGAGGACATTTTGATGACCTCTGGCCATTTCGAATGTGCATCCACGGCGATTAAAAACATTGAGTCCATAAATGGACCAGCAAAATCAATGTGTACCCATTGCCATGGAGATGAGGGCCACTCCCATGGGTGTAGCGGAGCCTGTGGTGGAGCGTTTTGGACTTTCTGGCACCCTGTGCATCTCTTGGTCATTTCCTCGATTTCTTTATCGATTCCTGGCCACCACACAAATGCCCTGGCTAGGCTTTTCATTTTTACCCCTCCCAGATGACCCTCATGAAGCTCATTGAGCACTCTTTCTCTCAACTTGGGTGGAATTACCACTCGGGATCCACACATCAAGGTCCCCCGGCACACTGACAGCTGCTCTCTCCTTGACGAGAATGCTGGCAACAGTGAGTCACCATATGCTGGCCATCCCTTCACCGTCAAATCATAGACCCGAGACAGTGTCGGGTCATTTCGGGTTTCCTTCTCTATACTTGAGTTTGTAACAGGTAGACATTCGACTATGGTTGAATGGAATATCTCAACAGGGTCCACTGCTGGTGCTTCCCCCACCGTAGGCAGCGGCAGGCGCGACAGCCCATCAGCGTTTCCATGCTGTTTTGTGCCCTTATACTCTATGTCGTATTGATGTGCCCCTAGAAAAAGGGACCATCTTTGCAGCCGTTGTGCCGTCATCACCGGAACACCCTTCTTTGGGTTAAAAATGGAGACAAGAGGCTGGTGATCAGTCAGTAAGGTGAATTTCTGCCCGTGCAGATAGTGATTGAACTTCTTCACCCCCCACATCAGGCTGTGGGCCTCCCTGTCAATCTGGGCGTAGTTACGCTCGGCTGATGTTAACGAGCGTGACGCAAGGCTATTGGCCTCTCTGAACCGTCAAGGAATTTGTGCGACAGCACCGCTCCAATGCCGTAGGGAGACGCATCACATGCCAACCGAATCGGTAGTGATGGATTGTAGTGAGCCAATACTTCTTTTGAAGTGGTTAGGCATTTACATTTCTGAAAGGCACGCTTACACTCATCACTCCATTTCCATGCTACTCCAGTTTGCAGCAGGGCATTCAGCGGGTGCACAATTGTAGACAAATTTGGCAAGAACTTATGGTAGTAGTTCCCCAACCCGAGGAACGACCTCCGTTGTGATACATTTTCCGGTGCTGGAGCCTTAACTACTGCCTCAATCTGTAAGAATTCGCAATAATTTACAGTTCTGAAGATCCATTTTTTTGATTAAAGAATCCCTGGACATTGTGCTTTTAAGTTTCCAGGGATAAAAATGGCTGTCGCACCACATGGCCGAAGACAAAGGGGCTTGGAATGCAGCTTTCTGTGTCTGGAAGTAAGGTTCAATGGAGACAAAGGACAATGCTTTGTTTACAAAGCAATTGAATGCTATTAGCATTTGTTTGTATATCGAGTGGATACATCTAAACTGCAGAAGAGACTTCTGTATCTTGAATGGGATCGTTTAAGAATTGAATGGGTCTAAATCACTTAGCATTCTGGACAATAGAGCAACTGTATTTCCCTTTTGTTTCAGCCCAGGGAGCTCCGGAAGACACATTAACCCAGTCCAACCACTCTGAGTTAGCCAATCACAGCTTTCTCTTGTGTATTGGACCCTTTGGGTGGGGAATTTTGCACACAGCCCTTGCAAGGCAGAACAGCAGGGGCCTCACCAGGTATAAAGATAGCTGCTGAGAAGCTATCTCTCTCTTTACTTCCTGGGACCATAGGTGAGTCTCTCTCTCTCTTACTTCGCTGGACCACAGGTGAGCAGGGTGTTCTGACTCCTCAACAAGGCAACCTAGCAGGAGTTTGGGGTGGTGATTTGAGGGTAATTGCTAAGATTGTTTAAATAACATTGTAGCCATTGTATCCCCCGTTTTCGCCGTCTGCAACCCCCCCCGTCATATAGTTTTACTGTAATTACTGTGTTCGTGTGGGATAGTTTGATATTTTGATTATAGTTTCTTTTAGTTAATATAACTTGATTTTTTTCTCTCATCCAAACTACGGCCTAGAAATTCCCTTGGGTTTGCGCCCATTTAGGGGCGCAAGAGTGGGTTGCGCCGGAAGTTGCGTCGCCGCTGAAATTAGGTGGGCCTTTAAATCGGCGTAAGCCGGTAGCGCTGCATCGGCACCAATGACGTCATCGGTGTGCGCAGCGCCCCGGTACCGCCCGAAACCACGCCGATCCCCATCTTCAGTAGCGGCCGCCTCTTCCCTGGCGGCTGCTAACAGCGTTTTGAAAACCTGGCCGTGCTGCAGCCTCAGAGGCGCTATTTAAAGCGGAGGTGCGGCCGGCCGCTTTTTCGGCGGCCGCCTGCCCGCACCTCATTCCCCGGCCTCCTCCACCGCCCCCCCGCGGCATTGCCGGCTGGTTTCCGTGGAGCCTGGCACTTCGCCGTTGTGCTGGGCTCTTTTGCCGGCACTTTCAACGGGGCTCCGGCCATTGCAGGCACCTCCCCCTTAAGAGAAGGGGGAGGCCTGCAGTACAGCAGCCTGCCGCTCCGCATCGGGTGGCGCAGCGGGACCGGCAGCGCTGAAATTCACTTTCAGCGCCCCAAGCGGGGCGGGCACACCCTGTACCAGCGCCCGCTTCCGCTTTGGGGCGCTGAAAGTGAATTTGGGGCGGGCACAACTGGCTCGGCGGCGGGCGCTAAATTTCCGGCGCAAACGTGCTGGCGGGGCGTCACCGAATTTATAGGCCTACGTGTCTGTTTTAATATCAATAATTATAAGCCCTGCAGTCAGAACTGGAAGGTGGGTTAGCGATTCGAAACCGCTGTTTTAAATGCCAGGCGGAGGTAGAACGCCTCAGAGAGGTGTATGAGGCCAGAGCTAGTGGTATGAGGGTGCGGGAAGAGAATGCACGCCTCACACTAGAGGTCACGAAATGCCAGGCATTTATAGAGCGCCTTGTGCAGGAAGTCACAGAGGTGAGGGACAGAGAGATGAGGCTACAAGAGGAGAATGCACACCTCACCCAAGAAGCTAGCGAGGGAGAGAGCCATGCAAGAAATGAGATAGAGGCCTAGAAATTCAGTCGCGTTTGCGCCCACTTATTGGCTATAGAGTGGTTTGCGCTGGAAGTTTTTTAGCGCCCGAAATTCAGTTGGTCCCTAACATCGGCGTTAGCCAGTAGCGCTGCGCCGGCACCGATGACGTCATCGGTGTGCGCAGCGCCCCGGTTCCAATGCTATTCCGTGCCGATGGCCAAATTCAGTTGCGGCCACCTCGCCCGTAGCGGCCGCAAACAGCGTTTGAAAAACGGTGCCTTGCAGCTCCGAGAGGCCGGTGCATAAAGGTGGAGGGGCGGCCGGCCGCTTTCCCGGCGGCCGCCTGGCCGCACCTCCCTCCCCGGACTCCTGCACCACCCCCCCGCGGTATTGGTGTCTGACTCCCACGAGCCCGGCACTTCTCCGTGGTGCCGGGCTCATTTGCCGGGGGAATCCAGCGGCGATCTCACGGCTGCAGGCAGCTCCTCCTTAAGAGAAGGAGGAGGCCTGCAGTACCCCAGCCTGCCGCACCGCATCGGGTGCCGCAGCGGCAGCTGGACGCCTGAAACTGACTTTCATCGCCCCAAACGAGGCGGCCAAACCCTGCAATAGCGCCCGCCTCCGTCTTGGGGCGGCGCAACTGAATTTCAGGCGGGCGCTACGGGAATCCGGGCGAGCGCAAAATTTCAGGCACTAAAGACCTGGCGCGGCGATACCGAATTTTTAGCCCAGAATTCCTAAAGTACCAAATCACTGAGGCCAGGGAAAATGAGATGAGACTGCGGGAAGAGAATGCCAGGTTTGGTGAAGCAGATCATGGCCCCTCTAGGGCAGAGATAGAAAGCCTTAACATGGCTTTATAGATAGCAAGGGGAATGATTTGCGTGATCAGCCTGAAGGCAGGTCAGCCGGACTTTACTGGCAGCCCAAGTAGAACCATCCCACAGGCAGCACCCAGAACGGTGCTGGATTGGGAATTAGAGACCCCAAGACTGCAGCCCACAGCTCCGAGTCTTGAGGAGCTCTGGCAGCGAGGAGGGGTGGACAATGGGGTGGTAGGAGAACACCAGCAGGTCCCGCTAGGCAGGCGGGGACCAGGACCAGTGTACCCCCTCCAACAACGGAGGTACGGTCCGCCCGTGAGGAGTGAGCCTGAGAATAGGAATCCTCAGCCCACAGCAAGTTCGAGTTCACAGGCAAGCACTGTGGCTTGTGTGGGGGGAGGAGCCATTCATATTCAGAGTAAGCTGTTTAAGCCAGGGAACAGGAAAGGAGAGTTCTGGGACCCCTGTAGAGCAGGTCCAGTAGCAGAAATCCGGGACAAGGGAGGCACACAGGGGATAGTTTTGGCCCCAGGAAAAAGGCAGGTCCAAAATTCCCCAGTTAAAGCCACCTGGGTGAGGGAACATGAGTTTGCTGTCCATGGAGTTCTTTGAGGAAGTAACATATAGGGTGGATAAAGGGGAACCAGTGGACATAGTGTATTTAGACTTCCAGAAGGCATTTGACAAGGTGCCACACAAAAGATTATTGCTTAAGATGAAAAATCACGGGATTGGGGGTAATATTCTGGCATGGATAGAGGATTGGCTATCTAACAGAAGGCAGAGAGTTGGGATAAATGGTTCATTCTCAGACTGGCAATCAGTAACTAGTGGTGTTCCGCAGGGGTCAGTGCTGGGTCCCCAACTCTTTACAATCTATATTAACGATTTGGAAGAGGGGACCGAGTGTAACATATCAAAATTTGCAGATGATACTAAGATGGGAGGGAAAGTAGTGAGTGAGGAGGACATAAAAAACCTGCAAGGGGACATAGACAGGCTAAGTAAGTGGGCAGAGATTTGGCAGATGGAATACAATACTGGAAAGTGTGAGGTTATGCACTTTGGCAGGAAAAATCGTAGAGCAAGTTATTATTTTAATGGCAAGAAACTGGAAAGTACTGAAGTACAAAGGGATCTGGGGGTCCTGGTGCACAAAACTCAAAAGGTTAGTATGCAGGTGCAGCAAGTGATTAAGAAGGCCAATGGAATGTTGGCTTTCATTGCTAGGGGGATAGAATATAAAAATAGGGAGGTATTGCTTCAGTTGTACAAGGTATTGGTGAGACCGCACCTGGAATACTGCATACAGTTTTGGTGTCCATACTTAAGAAAAGACATACTTGCTCTCGAGTCAGTACAAAGAAGGTTCACTCGGTTAATCCCGGGGATGAGGGGATGGACATATGAGGAGAGGTTGAGTAGATTGGGACTCTACTCATTGGAGTTCAGAAGAATGAGAGGCGATCTTATTGAAACATATAAGATTGTGAAGGGGTTGGATCGGGTGGATGCGGGGAGGATGTTCCCGATGATGGGTGAAACTAGAACTAGGGGGCATAGTCTTAGAATAAGGGGCTGCTCTTTCAAAACTGAGATGAGGAGGAACTACTTCACTCAGAGGGTGGTAGGTCCATGGAATATGCTGCCCCAAAAAGCTGTAGAAGCTACATCATTACATAAATCTAAAACAGAAATAGACAGTTTCCTAGAAGTAAAGGGAATTAAGGGTTAAGGGGAGCGGGCAGGAATTTGGACATGAGTCTAGGTTCGGATCGGTCATGGCCCTGTGGGTAGCGGAGCGGGCCCAGGGGCTGTGTAGCCTGATCCTGCTCCTATTTCGTGTGTCTAATTCTGTTAGATTCAGGAGATGGTTCTGTGATAGTAGATTGGCGGTTAGGATCAGATCAGCCATGATCTTATTGCATGGCGGAGCAGGCTCGAGGGGCCGATTGGCTTACTCCTGCTCCTATTTCTTATGTTCTTATGTTCAGGAGTACTGTCCAAAGTGGACTGGAGCGAGTGAGCTACACCCATCGTTTCTGTAATGAAGAGGTCGTTGAGTAATACGCCTGGGGAACAAAAGAAGGTCCGCATCTGTGGGGATTTTAAGGTGACAGTGAAGCCAGTCCTTCACACGGTACAATATCCGCTTCCACGAATTGAGGATATTTTCGCCTCGCTATCTGGAGGTAAACGCTTCACCAAAATTGATCTAGCCCAGGCGTACTTGCAAATGGAGGTAGAAGAAGCTTCGAAACAATACCTTACGATCAACACTCATAAAGGTCTCTATCAATACAACCGGCTGGTGTTTGGAGTAGCATCAGCTCCAGCTAGTTGGCAAAGGGCAATGGATCAAGTTCTGCAAGGGATTCCAGGGACCCAGTGTTATTTGGACGACATCTTGTTCACGGGCGAAAATGATGGTGATCACCTCGCCAACTTGGAGAAGGTGCTCACCAGATTAAAGGCGTATGGGCTACGAGCTAATCGCCACAAGTGCGAGTTTTTCCAGAAACAGATCTCGTATTGTGGCCACGCCATCAATGAAGAGGGGTTACATAAGTCCCCTGACAAGATTGAGGCAGTAGTCAAGGCTCCAGCACCGGAAAATGTGTCACAACTGAGGTCGTTCCTCAGGCTAGTAAACTACTACCACAAGTTCTTACCAAATTTGCCTACGGTATTACACCCACTGAACACCCTACTGCAAACAGGGGTACCATGGAAGTGGGATGACGAACGTAGACGAGCTTTCCAGAAGTGTAAAGAATTGATCACATCAAAAGAGGTGTTGGCCCATTTCAACCCAGCACTTCCAATTCGTTTGGCATGTGATGCATCACCCTATGGTATTGGAGCGGTGCTGTCACACAAATTCCCAGACGGGTTGGAGAGGCCAGTAGCCTTTGCGTCTCGGTCACTAACCTCAGCCGAGCGCAACTACGCCCAGATTGACAGGGAGGCCCTCAGCCTAGCATGGGGAGTAAAAAAATTCAACCATTATCTGCATGGGCAGAAGTTCACCTTGCTGACTGACCACCAACCACTTGTCTCCATCTTTAATCCTAAGAAGGGCGTTCCAGTGATGACTGCACAACGATTACAAAGATGGTCCCTGTTTCTAGGGGCAAATCAATATGAAATAGAATATAAAGGCACGAAACAGCATGGGAACGCTGATGGGCTATCACGCCTGCCACTGCCTACTGTGGAGGAAGCACCAGCAGTGGACCCTATCGAGATATTTTATTCATCAATAATTGAACGATTGCCAGTAACAAACGCGGATATGGAGAAGGAGACCCGCAATGATCCGACGCTGTCGCGGGTATATGAATTGACGGTGAGGGGATGGCCAACACATGGTGACTCACTGTTGCCAGCATTCTCATCCAGAAGAGAACAGCTGTCAGTATGCCAGGGGATAGTGATGTGTGAATCCAGAGTGGTGATTCCACCCAAGTTAAGGGAGAGAGTGCTAAATGAGCTACATGAAGGTCATCTGGGGGGAGTGAAAATGAAAAGCCTTGCTAGGGCTTATGTGTGGTGGCCGGGAATCGATCAACAAATCGAAGACCTAACTAAGAGCTGCTTAGGATGCCAGAAGGTCCAAAATGCACCACCACATGCCCCTCTACACCCATGGGAGTGGCCCTCCTCTCCATGGCAACGGGCGCATATTGATTTCGCTGGTCCATTCATGGACTCAATGTTCTTAATAGCAGTGGATGCTCATTCAAAGTGGCCTGAGGTGATAAAAATGTCTTCAACCACTACAGAGAAAATGATTGCAGTCCTACGGACCATATTTGCCAGAAACGGTTTGCCAGAGCAGATTTGCTCTGATAATGGATCACAGTTTGTGTCCGACAAGTTCCAAAAATTTATGAAAAGGAATGGGGTAAGGCATTACACATCCGCCCCGTATCATCCAGCCACAAATGGATTGGCTGAGAGGTTCGTACAAACCTTTAAGAAGGCTTTAAAGGCCATGTGCGATGATGAAATTCCACTACAGCATAAGATGGACAATTTCTTATTAGCCTACCGAAACGCGCCACAAGCAGTTACCAACCAGACCCCGGCCATGATGTTCTTTAACCGAAGGTTGAGATCTCATCTGGATTTGCTCAGACCAAATGTGTGAAGAAATGTTGAGGACAAACAATTCCAGCACATCAATGAGAAGCCGACAAGGAGCTTCAATGTAGGGCAACCAGTCTTGGCCCGTGACTATCGAACAGAGAAATGGCAACCCGGAACGATATGTACAAGGCAGGGGCCATTAATGTATACAGTGGATGTCGGGGAGAATATTGTGAGACGCCACATCGATCAGATCTTAGCGTCACAGGAACACGTCAACCCCATGTCTCGAGTACCTGGGGATGAACCCGACATACCGGTAGCATCTACTTCAGACCCAGTAGCAGTGGAACCCGATGAACTACCCGATGAAAAGGGGTCAGAATCGCCTCTGCACCAAGAACAAGAACCTCCGGAAAGGCGCTATCCCGAAAGGGTCAGGAAGCCGGCCCAAAGACTGAATCTATAAATGGACTTTTGTTGTTTAATGTACATGTTGAAATGTTAATTGTTATTTGAATATTAGGGGTATTACTAATCTAAAAGGGGAGGAATTGTAGTGTATGTGCCTTTAAGTCAGAACTACTTTTACAGCTCCTGTAAGCCAGGGAACAGGAAAGGAGAGTTCTGGGACCCCTGTAGAGCAGGTCCAGTAGCAGAAATCCGGGACAAGGGAGGCACACAGGGGATAGTTTTGGCCCCAGGAAAAAGGCAGGTCCAAAATTCCCCAGTTAAAGCCACCTGGGTGAGGGAACATGAGTTTGCTGTACAAGGCAAGTTCAAGTTCACCGCCTGTAAAGACAGGCACTGTGGCCTGTTTAAAGGGACCAGCTTCTCAGCCAGCTTCTAGAGTGGTCCCCGCCATGATGTGGGACCCTGGGGGGGGCAGGGATAGCAATCCCTCTTGCAGGAGACATAGGGAGGGAGCTGACACCAGGTTTTAAACATGGGGAGGAAAATTTCCAGCCACCAGCAGCGGGTGGTGAGAGTATACCTGCCCCCAGCACAGGAGTGCTCAGGGAAGAGCAGACAAACCCAGAGAGAGATTTGCACCGGCAGGCTGCCAAGTACATTATACAGTGCGGGCTATTTGGACATGGGGGAGAAGGTTCCCAGCCAGCTGGGGCTGTGACCCAAGCTCAGGGTCCGCCAGCCAAAGTTTCCCCCATAGAGACACCCCTCAGAAGGTCTCAGCGGGTGCCCCAGCCTAAGAAAGCATGGTCACCCACTTTACAGTGGAGTAGGGCGGTCTCCCGAGCCAGGGAGAAGCCAGAGAACAGAGGCTCCCACTCAACAGCCATAAGCTGCGGGGGACCAGAGACAGGAGGCAGTCCAGCTTCGCTGCAGCCAGCAGCAATCTGCGACAGTGCCAGAGATTAGCCTGGCCGTCCGGAGACGGGCGG
The DNA here is from genome assembly GCF_052327205.1 of Somniosus microcephalus. Lineage (NCBI taxonomy): Eukaryota > Metazoa > Chordata > Chondrichthyes > Squaliformes > Somniosidae > Somniosus > Somniosus microcephalus. The sequence goes on from NC_140988.1 coordinate 226,834,732, forward strand.
CATTTGTATTATAGCTTTGGTGTGAAATAGCTTGCTTTAAGGTGCATTTTAAGTTTTGTTGATATAACTAGTTTTAAGTTTAAGTTTAAAGAGTTTGGCCCAGAAATTCAGTATAGCCACTTTTGGGGCGGAAAAGTCGGGCGGCCGCTAAAGTTTGCGCCCGGCGCAAAGTCGAGGCCACTTCACCGATATTCAGTAGCTTCGCCCTAAGAGTTTGCTCGAGCGCTAAAACTGGCGTTCCACAACTATCTTTAGGCGCAAAGCCGGCGGTGCTGAGCTAAACCGCCGAGGCCGGGCGCAGCGCAGGTGCGGTCATTTCTTGATTGACAGCAGACACCCTGGCGCCGGCCAGCTCTTAAAGGGGGAAGGGTCGAGTTAGTCTGCTGCCACGCCCTGGACACTGCAGCCCTCCAGCTAGGTCTAAACACTGCTGCTGAACAGAAATAGCGCCGGGAAAGATGCAGAAGGCCCGTGAACGAGCGCAGCGCTTCTCTGGCCATGATTTGAAGCTGCTGGTTGGGGCTTTGGAGAGGAGACGCAAAGTCCTGTTCCCGGACAGTGGGAAGAAGCCTGCGACCAGCATCTACAGGAAAGCCTGGAGGCAGGTCGCCATCAGGGTGACAGCCAACAGCGAGGTCCCCAGGAACTCTGTCCAATGCAGAAAAATGTTCAATGACCTCACCAGGATTGTCAGGGTGAGTACCCTTTCCAGTGTCCTCCTCATCCTTGCATGTGCACCTCACATTATGGGCAAAGGGACCTGAAAGCCCTAATGGCCAGCCCTCATCCAGCAGCTATGGGACTGGCATGAACATCAATTGCACATTCTGCACTTTCCACACTGGCCAAGCTATTCGACCATGGGAGGCAGTGCACACCAGATCAGGGCTCCACACTGGCCAAGTTATTCGACCATGGGAGGCAGTGCACACCAGATCAGGGCTACACACTGTACTTAGAGGCCGTCCTCTCTCTTGCAGGCCAAGCTGGCCCACAATCAGAAGAGCCGGACTGAGACCGGGGGAGGCGGTCCCCAGATCCAGCAGCTCACTGACCTGGAAGAGCGCGTGGGTCGCCTCATGGGAGCCCGGGTGATTGGGCCCGTTGCCAGTGGAGATGCCGACCCTGTTCTGGGCACCAATGGTAAGGACATCACCTTTTGGACCTCTCTCGTCCCACTTGCGCATCAGATCTACATCCAATGCCACTGTCCGACCAATGTGCTGAATGCCACCACTCATGCCTCCCTCGCTGACGCCCTCTCCTCAATCTAAAGCTACTCTTGTCCCTTCCTGCTTTCAGATGGTGAGGAGGAGGTCCCTGAAGCTGCCAGTGACAGCCCCTCGGAAGAGGAGGAGGAGGAGGAGGAGGAAGAGGAAGAGGAAGGCGGCCCATCAGGGGAACCCTCACCCGCGCCAGGGGATGCCAATGTAGGGGACACGTCTTCCCTGTAGGAGAGCCTGGGGGAAGTGTCGGAGGGGAGTGTCGCTCCTGGGACCAGTGGCGTGCAGCAACGCAGGGGGTGTGCGGTTGCTCAGCGGCCTTCTTCCCAGAGGGGTGTAGTTGCTGGGCCCAGTGGCATCCAGCAACGCGGGAAGGGTCGGCCAGCTCGGCGGCCTTCTCCCCAGAGGGAGAGTCCGGCCTCCAGTCCGGCGACGGTCAACTCCGAGGAGCTGCGCCTCCTCGATCAAATGTCCGTGGACTCGGAGCGCCGGCACACCGAGCTCATGGGGGTTGTGGCACGGATGCCTGAGGCCATCGAGTCCCTGGCTCATAGTGTGGCCGAGTTCGGGGCCTCACAGGCCAGGAGTTTGGAGCTATTCGGGGCAGCACAGGACGCGAGTCGTGCCGAATTCGTGGCAGCACAGGCAGCGAGTTGGGTGGAATTCGGGGCAGCTCACGCAGCGAGTGGGCAGGTGATCAGTGGTGCCGTGCAGCCACTGGCTGGTCAGATGCGGTCACAGACCAGGGCAGCACGGGCACTCACTGCTGCCACACTCGCTGCGTCAGCCAGGCATGGCCAGGACACCCGCCGCGCTGTAGCAGCACAGCGGTCTGTCGTTCGGCACATTGCAGCGCATGCTGCAGTGCGGGCCCGGGCGAGTGCCAGTGTGTCACTTGACCAGCGGCCGCCTGCCATACGCCAGCTTGCCCCCATTCCTCCAGCCGCCACTGTCACTCCCCCAGTGGAGCTGCCACGAGATGCTGGTCCGACTGATGCTGGCCAGCCACAGCTGCAGCATTCACCAGCCGGCCCCTCGAGGCCCAGACCTCGTCTAGGCCGACCCCCAAGGGCATCTGCCGTGACGACATGTGCCCCTCAGGAGCCTTCCCCCAGCCTTGCAGCAGCCACTGGGCACGGTTTGAGGAGGAGCAGCAGGGCGGCCAGGGGCCGCCAAAGGCTGGACAAGGAATCGCCCTCGCGGGCCACAAGTAGAGGGTGTGGACAAATGTTTGTTTATATTGGGATGGTTGTTTTGTTTCTGGGGATGGTTGTTTTGTTAAGGCCGAGGATGAAGGCCATTTTTGTTTAAATGTTTTGATATTCCTCCCCAGGTTGTGGGAGTGAGTCATGTGCGTGACTGTTTTTTGGGGGGTGTTGTCTGTTTTTGGGTTTCATGTGGGAAGGGCCCTGAGTGGGAATTACGAGGGTATGAGACGGGAATTGGGTAAGATTGATTGGGTGGTGTTTCTGGGGGGATTGACAGTGGATAGACAATGGCAAGCATTCAAAGATAGAATGGAAGAATTCCAGAACATGTTTATACCGGTTTGGCACAAAAATAAACCTAAAAAGGTGACTCAACCGTGGATAACGAGGGAAATTAGGGACAGCATAAAATAAAAAAAAAGGGCATATCAACTGGCAAAAAAAAGCACCAGACCGGAAGATTGGGGGCAGTACAAGATACAGCAAAAAAGGACAAAGGGATTAATCAGGAAGGGGAAAATAGAATACGAAAGTAAACTTGCAGCAAACATAAAGACAGACTGCAAAAGCTTTTATCGGTATATCAGGAGGAAAAGACTGGTAAAATCCCAAGTCAGTCCCTTGCAGTCCGATTCGGGAGAATATATAATGGAGAATAAGGAAATGGCAGACCAATTAAACTCATACTTTGGTTCTGTATTCACAAAGGAGGACACAAATAACCTCCCAGGAATATCGGCAAACATAGGGACGAATGAGAGGGAGGAGCTGACAGAAATTAGTATCTCTAGGGATATGGTGCTGGGTAAGTTGAGGGGACTGAAGGCCGACAAATCCCCGGGGCCTGATAAATTACATCCTAGGGTACTTAAGGAGGTGGCCCTGGAGATAGCAGATGCTCTAAGGATCATCTTCCGGAACTCCATTGACTCGGGAACAGTACCCGTGGATTGGAGGGTAGCTAATGTTACCCCAATATTTAAAAAGGGGGGTAGAGAGAAAGCAGGGAATTATAGACCAGTAAGCCTTACATCAGTTGTGGGCAGAATGCTAGAGTCCATTATTAAGGATAAAATAGCGGAGCACTTGACAAATGGGGAAAGGATCGGACAGAGTCAACATGGATTTACAAAGGGTAAATCGTGTTTGACTAATCTGCTGGAATTTTTTGAGGAAGTAACGGGTAAAATAGATGGGGGAGAGCCAGTGGATGTGGTGTACCTTGACTTCCAGAAAGCCTTCGATAAGGTTCCACACAAAAGATTATCATGCAAAATTAAGGCTCATGGGATTGGGGGCAAAGTATTAACGTGGATAGAGAACTGGCTGGCGGATAGAAAACAGAGAGTTGGAATAAACGGCTCGTTTTTGGAGTGGCAGGCAGTGACCAGCGGGGTGCCGCAAGGATCTGTCCTGGGACCCCAGCTGTTCACAATATATATAAATGATCTGGATCAGGGAATTGGATGCAATATTTCCAAATTCGCTGACGACACTAAACTAGGAGGAGGGGTGGGCTCTGATGAGGATGTCAGGAGGCTACAGTGCGATTTGGACAGGTTGGGGGAATGGGCGGATACGTGGCAGATGCACTATAATGTGGATAAATGCGAGGTTATCCACTTTGGGGGTAAAAACAGGAGGGTAGATTATTATCTAAATGGCAATAGATTGGGAGATGGGGAAGTGCAGAGGGACCTGGGTGTTCTTGTGCACCAGTCACTGAAGGAGAGCATGCAGGTGCAACAGGCGATTAAGAAGGCAAATGGTATGTTGGCCTTCATATCAAGGGGGTTCGAGTATAGGAATAGGGATACCTTACTACAGCTGTACAAGGTGCTGGTGAGACCGCATCTGGAGTATTGTGTACAGTTTTGGTCGCCCCATCTGCGGAAGGATGTTCTTGCCATGGAAAGAGTGCAACGGCGATTCACCAGGCTGATACCTGGAATGGCGGGAATGACCTACGAAGAGAGATTAAATAGTTTGGGCTTGTACTCACTGGAGTTTAGAAGATTGAGAGGGGATCTCATCGAAACATATAAAATTATGGCAGGCCTGGACAGGCTGAATTCAGAGAGAATGTTTCCAATGGCCGGGGAGCACAGAACCAGGGGCCACAGTCTAAAAATAGCGGGCAAATCATTTAAAACAGAGATGAGGAAGAATTTCTTCACTCAAAGAGTGGTGAGCCTGTGGAATTCCCTGCCACAGAGGGCTGCGAAGGCTAATTCAATAAATATTTTCAAGAGAGAATTGGATATATTTCTGAAGGCTAAGGGGATTAAGGGTTACGGAGAAAAGGCGGGGACGGGGTACTGAACTGGTAAGATCAGCTATGATCTCAGACGAAGATCAGCCATGATCTCATTGAATGGCGGAGCAGGCTCGAAGGGCCGAATGGCCTACTCCTGTTCCTATCTCTATGTTTCTATGTTTCAATGTTCAATAAAGCATTTTATTTATTCATATTGTCCATGTTTGATCTTTGAAGTGTTTGTTGCCTTAAGCGGCTGAGGGCTTGCGGAGCGGCTGCATTCATGTTCTTTCATTGGCACAAGCCATTCCCTGACAGGGGGCCTAGAAGTGACGTTCAATAAGCCGCCGACGGGCGGCCCTTGGACCTTGTGCCTCCCTCCTGGCCTGGTACTCCTCCTCCTCCTCCTCCTCCTCCTCCTTCTCATGCTCCTCCTGCTCCTCCTCCTGAGGTGGTGCTCCAGCGTGAGGTGGCAGTGCCTGAGTCCTGCGGATAGCCAGGTTGTGCAGCATGCAGCAAACGACCACGAACTGGGAGACTCGCTCCGGCGAATACTGCAGAGATCCGCCGGAACGATCCAGGCAGCGGAACCGTTGCTTGAGGACGCCAATTGTTTGTTCTATGATGTTCCTAGTCGCTTGATGGCTCTCGTTGTATGCCTCTTCAGCAGGGGTCCTGGGCGCGCGGAGCGGGGTCATGAGCCAGGTACACAAAGGATAGCCTTTGTCCCCGATAAGCCATCCTCTTGGGTGAGGCTGTGCCTGGAAGATGTCAGCCACAGTAGTCTGTCGCAGGATAAAGGCATCGTGGCTGCTGCCTGGAAAGCGGGCATTGACAGCTAGGATGCGCTGCCTGTGGTCACACACCAGCTGTACGTTGAGGGAATGGTAGCCCTTCCGGTTGCGGTAATCCTCGGGATGGTCCAGAGGTGCCCGCAAAGCCACGTGCGTGCAGTCAATGGCGCCCTGCACCATGGGGAAGTCCGCGATTCTTGCAAATCCCACTGCACGCTGCTGCTGCCTCTCCAGGGTCATGGGGAAGGAGATGAATTGGCGTCTCCTTCTGAAAAGGGCATTGGTGACCTGGTGGATGCAGCAATGCACGGCGAACTGGGATATGTTAGCAATGTCCCCAGCAGCTGATTGGAAGGAGCCGATGGCATAGAAGTTCAGAGCCACCGTCACCTTCACTTCCACCGACAGAGACGTCCTGCAACTCAGCTGTGGACGCAGATCTCTGTGAAGCAGATGGCAGATCTCTGCAACCACCTCCCTTCTGAATCGCAGCCTCCTAACACATTGCGCGCCAGTCATGTTGAGATACGAGACCTGCTGGCGGTATTGCCTGAGTGGGTAAGGCCCACGTTGCCGACGCCTGTTGCCCCCTCTGCGTCTAGCCGGGGCTGCCCCTCTAACACAGTGTCTGCGAGCCCTTCCGACATAATCCTGAAACTCAGCATTGGCACCCCATGCAGCCCCCATAATATGCTGGCAAACAATGAGATATCAGTGAAGGCGAATTGCCAAGCTCTGGCCTGAAGCCAAAAATACCTGTCCTAGTGTTGGCCCAAAGCAGTAAGCTCCCTTCCTTGGTTTGTTTCAAAAAATCCGTTGCACAAGAGTGATTGCTGCAAAATGTCTCCCTTTATAGAGCAGGGTAAGTGCCCTTTAATTTGCGCTCCCCGCGGCCCGCTTCGGCTGTGCACCGTTCCACTCCACAGTCGTTAGGGCCGCCCGACGCACAATGGGCCGGCGCGACTGAAGTTCCGGTTTGGGGCGCACAAAGGGCGTTGCACGAGGAAATGACGTCATAATCTGCGCGCGCAGCAGGGCGCGCGCAAAGACTTTGCGCCGGCGCTAAATGTCTACTGAAGTTGGGGCGAGGCGCACATCGCGCTGCACCCGGGCGCTAAGCGCCTAGCGCTCGAGATCTACTCCTCCTAAGGCGCTAACGGTTGGTGCACGCAACTGAATTCATGTTCAGAGTAAGCTGTCTAAGCCAGGGAACAGGGAAGGAGAGTTCTGGGACCCCTGTAGAGCAGGTCCAGTAGCAGAAATCCGGGACAAGGGAGGCACACAGGGGATAGTTTTGGCCCCAGAAAAAAGGCAGGTCCAAAATTCCCCAGTTAAAGCCACCTGGGTGAGGGAACATGAGTTTGCTGTCCATGGAGTTCTTTGAGGAAGTAACATATAGGGTGGATAAAGGGGAACCAGTGGACATAGTGTATTTAGACTTCCAGAAGGCATTTGACAAGGTGCCACACAAAAGATTATTGCTTAAGATGAAAAATCACGGGATTGGGGGTAATATTCTGGCATGGATAGAGGATTGGCTATCTAACAGAAGGCAGAGAGTTGGGATAAATGGTTCATTCTCAGACTGGCAATCAGTAACTAGTGGTGTTCCGCAGGGGTCAGTGCTGGGTCCCCAACTCTTTACAATCTATATTAACGATTTGGAAGAGGGGACCGAGTGTAACATATCAAAATTTGCAGATGATACTAAGATGGGAGGGAAAGTAGTGAGTGAGGAGGACATAAAAAACCTGCAAGGGGACATAGACAGGCTAAGTAAGTGGGCAGAGATTTGGCAGATGGAATACAATACTGGAAAGTGTGAGGTTATGCACTTTGGCAGGAAAAATCGTAGAGCAAGTTATTATTTTAATGGCAAGAAACTGGAAAGTACTGAAGTACAAAGGGATCTGGGGGTCCTGGTGCACAAAACTCAAAAGGTTAGTATGCAGGTGCAGCAAGTGATTAAGAAGGCCAATGGAATGTTGGCTTTCATTGCTAGGGGGATAGAATATAAAAATAGGGAGGTATTGCTTCAGTTGTACAAGGTATTGGTGAGACCGCACCTGGAATACTGCATACAGTTTTGGTGTCCATACTTAAGAAAAGACATACTTGCTCTCGAGTCAGTACAAAGAAGGTTCACTCGGTTAATCCCGGGGATGAGGGGATGGACATATGAGGAGAGGTTGAGTAGATTGGGACTCTACTCATTGGAGTTCAGAAGAATGAGAGGCGATCTTATTGAAACATATAAGATTGTGAAGGGGTTGGATCAGGTGGATGCGGGGAGGATGTTCCCGATGATGGGTGAAACTAGAACTAGGGGGCATAGTCTTAGAATAAGGGGCTGCTCTTTCAAAACTGAGATGAGGAGGAACTACTTCACTCAGAGGGTGGTAGGTCCATGGAATATGCTGCCCCAAAAAGCTGTAGAAGCTACATCATTACATAAATCTAAAACAGAAATAGACAGTTTCCTAGAAGTAAAGGGAATTAAGGGTTAAGGGGAGCGGGCAGGAATTTGGACATGAGTCTAGGTTCGGATCGGTCATGGCCCTGTGGGTAGCGGAGCGGGCCCAGGGGCTGTGTAGCCTGATCCTGCTCCTATTTCGTGTGTCTAATTCTGTTAGATTCAGGAGATGGTTCTGTGATAGTAGATTGGCGGTTAGGATCAGATCAGCCATGATCTTATTGCATGGCGGAGCAGGCTCGAGGGGCCGATTGGCTTACTCCTGCTCCTATTTCTTATGTTCTTATGTTCAGGAGTACTGTCCAAAGTGGACTGGAGCGAGTGAGCTACACCCATCGTTTCTGTAATGAAGAGGTCGTTGAGTAATACGCCTGGGGAACAAAAGAAGGTCCGCATCTGTGGGGATTTTAAGGTGACAGTGAAGCCAGTCCTTCACACGGTACAATATCCGCTTCCACGAATTGAGGATATTTTCGCCTCGCTATCTGGAGGTAAACGCTTCACCAAAATTGATCTAGCCCAGGCGTACTTGCAAATGGAGGTAGAAGAAGCTTCGAAACAATACCTTACGATCAACACTCATAAAGGTCTCTATCAATACAACCGGCTGGTGTTTGGAGTAGCATCAGCTCCAGCTAGTTGGCAAAGGGCAATGGATCAAGTTCTGCAAGGGATTCCAGGGACCCAGTGTTATTTGGACGACATCTTGTTCACGGGCGAAAATGATGGTGATCACCTCGCCAACTTGGAGAAGGTGCTCACCAGATTAAAGGCGTATGGGCTACGAGCTAATCGCCACAAGTGCGAGTTTTTCCAGAAACAGATCTCGTATTGTGGCCACGCCATCAATGAAGAGGGGTTACATAAGTCCCCTGACAAGATTGAGGCAGTAGTCAAGGCTCCAGCACCGGAAAATGTGTCACAACTGAGGTCGTTCCTCAGGCTAGTAAACTACTACCACAAGTTCTTACCAAATTTGCCTACGGTATTACACCCACTGAACACCCTACTGCAAACAGGGGTACCATGGAAGTGGGATGACGAACGTAGACGAGCTTTCCAGAAGTGTAAAGAATTGATCACATCAAAAGAGGTGTTGGCCCATTTCAACCCAGCACTTCCAATTCGTTTGGCATGTGATGCATCACCCTATGGTATTGGAGCGGTGCTGTCACACAAATTCCCAGACGGGTTGGAGAGGCCAGTAGCCTTTGCGTCTCGGTCACTAACCTCAGCCGAGCGCAACTACGCCCAGATTGACAGGGAGGCCCTCAGCCTAGCATGGGGAGTAAAAAAATTCAACCATTATCTGCATGGGCAGAAGTTCACCTTGCTGACTGACCACCAACCACTTGTCTCCATCTTTAATCCTAAGAAGGGCGTTCCAGTGATGACTGCACAACGATTACAAAGATGGTCCCTGTTTCTAGGGGCAAATCAATATGAAATAGAATATAAAGGCACGAAACAGCATGGGAACGCTGATGGGCTATCACGCCTGCCACTGCCTACTGTGGAGGAAGCACCAGCAGTGGACCCTATCGAGATATTTTATTCATCAATAATTGAACGATTGCCAGTAACAAACGCGGATATGGAGAAGGAGACCCGCAATGATCCGACGCTGTCGCGGGTATATGAATTGACGGTGAGGGGATGGCCAACACATGGTGACTCACTGTTGCCAGCATTCTCATCCAGAAGAGAACAGCTGTCAGTATGCCAGGGGATAGTGATGTGTGAATCCAGAGTGGTGATTCCACCCAAGTTAAGGGAGAGAGTGCTAAATGAGCTACATGAAGGTCATCTGGGGGGAGTGAAAATGAAAAGCCTTGCTAGGGCTTATGTGTGGTGGCCGGGAATCGATCAACAAATCGAAGACCTAACTAAGAGCTGCTTAGGATGCCAGAAGGTCCAAAATGCACCACCACATGCCCCTCTACACCCATGGGAGTGGCCCTCCTCTCCATGGCAACGGGCGCATATTGATTTCGCTGGTCCATTCATGGACTCAATGTTCTTAATAGCAGTGGATGCTCATTCAAAGTGGCCTGAGGTGATAAAAATGTCTTCAACCACTACAGAGAAAATGATTGCAGTCCTACGGACCATATTTGCCAGAAACGGTTTGCCAGAGCAGATTTGCTCTGATAATGGATCACAGTTTGTGTCCGACAAGTTCCAAAAATTTATGAAAAGGAATGGGGTAAGGCATTACACATCCGCCCCGTATCATCCAGCCACAAATGGATTGGCTGAGAGGTTCGTACAAACCTTTAAGAAGGCTTTAAAGGCCATGTGCGATGATGAAATTCCACTACAGCATAAGATGGACAATTTCTTATTAGCCTACCGAAACGCGCCACAAGCAGTTACCAACCAGACCCCGGCCATGATGTTCTTTAACCGAAGGTTGAGATCTCATCTGGATTTGCTCAGACCAAATGTGTGAAGAAATGTTGAGGACAAACAATTCCAGCACATCAATGAGAAGCCGACAAGGAGCTTCAATGTAGGGCAACCAGTCTTGGCCCGTGACTATCGAACAGAGAAATGGCAACCCGGAACGATATGTACAAGGCAGGGGCCATTAATGTATACAGTGGATGTCGGGGAGAATATTGTGAGACGCCACATCGATCAGATCTTAGCGTCACAGGAACACGTCAACCCCATGTCTCGAGTACCTGGGGATGAACCCGACATACCGGTAGCATCTACTTCAGACCCAGTAGCAGTGGAACCCGATGAACTACCCGATGAAAAGGGGTCAGAATCGCCTCTGCACCAAGAACAAGAACCTCCGGAAAGGCGCTATCCCGAAAGGGTCAGGAAGCCGGCCCAAAGACTGAATCTATAAATGGACTTTTGTTGTTTAATGTACATGTTGAAATGTTAATTGTTATTTGAATATTAGGGGTATTACTAATCTAAAAGGGGAGGAATTGTAGTGTATGTGCCTTTAAGTCAGAACTACTTTTACAGCTCCTGTATACTGTAGTACCGGCAGTGACCACACCGGTATATAAGCTTTGCGCATGCCTCTGTACCCCCAGTCTTGAGACTACCCTCCTCCAGTAAAGACCTGTTTATTGTTAATGTACAGCATCCGTGTGATTATTTAATAACAGCATATCCTCTGAATCACGGATCCAATAAGGGTGACCCAAATGGTTCGGTGATCCTCCTTTGCGATCATGTTGTGTAGCTTTAGGCAAGTTAGTCCCCTGCTCCCGGAGTCATTATCACTCTTCTGGTCTTCTGAACTACTGTCCGTCATCTTTTGTACTTTCTTGTACTTTTCCTTAGTAGTTCTTTTCGTGTTGGTTTTCTTTCCCGACCTGCAGACTCGTGCTATGTGTCCCATTTTTCCACATTGCCTGCATACTTTGTCCTTAGCTCAGCAATCCTTCTGGTCATGGGTTGTTCTGCCACAGCGATAGCACTTTTCTGCTCCATATGCCATTTCATTGGTGCTATATTCTTGCGTTTCTGTTGTATTTCCACAGCTCCCCATGCTGCTGCTTCGTAGGATACTGCAACGCTAAAAGCGTTTTCTAGCGTAAGGTCCTTTTCCGAAAGTAGTCGTTTCTGGGTTCCTTCACTCTGGAGCTCGCAGACAAACTTATCCCTTAAAGTATCTGCTGTAAAGTCCACACCTCAATCATACATGGACTTCGGGAGAACAGTTTAACAGGTACTTTACTGAACAAGAGGCAGCTTGAAACTGAAACTACAGAAGCCTGCTAGGGCCTTTTATACAGGGGTGGTCACTGCCGGTACTGCAGTCTAAGACCAGTTATTCCCTTAAAGGGACATACACAACAATTCCTCCCCTTTTAGATAAACAGTACATAACATTCATTTAACAACTAAATAATAACTAATTACAATTACAATTTTCTCAGTAATATATATATCAACTGGAATAGTCATTTATAAGTTCAGTCTTTGAGGAGGCTTCCTGATCCGGACTGGATAGCGCCTTTCTCGAGTATCCTGTTCTGGCAGTGGAGTCAATTCGGGCTCATTGTCATTGGTTGGTTCGTCAGCTTCCAATACCCCTGCTTCTGAGGTAGACGCAATCTGTACTTTGGGCTCATTACCAGGTGCACATGCTTGTGGTACAGGTTTGGCTTGTTCCTGTGACTCTAGAATCTGGTCAGCATGGCGTCTCACAATGCTCTCTCCAACGTCCACTGTGTACATTAGTGGTCCCTGCTGTGTGCATATCGTGCCTGGCTGCCATTTTTCAGTTCGGTAGTCGCGGGCCAAGACTGGTTGCCCTATCTTGAAGCTCCTGGTTGGCTTCTCATTTATGTGCTGGAACTGCTTATCCTCAACATCTCGTCTTATGTTTGGTTTGAGCAAATCCAAGCGACATCTTAGTCTCCGGTTGAAAAACAGTACGGCTGGAGTTTGGTTGGTTACTGCATGTGTCGCATTCCGGTAAGCAAACAGGAAGTTATCCACCTTGTGTTGCAGTGGTATGTCATCCTTATACATTGCCTTTATGGCCTTTTTAAAGGTCTGAACAAACCTCTCAGCCAATCCATTTGTGGCTGGATGATATGGGGCAGATGTGTAATGTTTCACCCCATTATTCTTCAGGAACCTCCGGAAATCCTCAGACACAAACTGTGGGCCATTGTCGGAACAGATCTGTTCTGGCAACCCATTCCTGGCGAAGATGGTCCGTAGGACTGCAATAGCTTTCTCCGTGGTGGTGGAGGACATTTTAATGACCTCTGGCCATTTCGAATGGGCGTCCACAGCAATTAGAAACATTGAGTCCATAAATGGACCAGCGAAATCAATGTATACCCGTTGCCATGGAGATGAGGGCCACTCCCATGGATGTAGCGGGGCCTGTGGTGGAGCATTTTGGACCTTCTGGCATCCTGTGCATCTCTTGGTCATATCCTCGATTTCTTTATCGATTCCCAGCCACCACACAAACGCCCTGGCTAGGCTCTTCATTTTTACCCCTCCCAGATGACCCTCGTGAAGCTCATTGAGTACTCTATCTCTCAACTTGGGTGGAATTACCACTCGGGATCCACACATCAAGGTTCCCCGGCACACTGACAGCTGTTCCCTCCTTGGTGAGAATGCTGGCAACAGTGAGTCGCCATATGCTGGCCATCCCTTCACTGTCAAATCATAGACCCGAGAGAGTGTCGGGTCATTTCGGGTTTCCTTCTCAATACTTGCGTTTGTAACAGGCAAACATTCAACTATGGTCGCATGGAATATCTCCACCGGGTCCACTGCAGGTGCTTCTTCCGCCGTAGGCAACGGTAGGCGCGACAGCCCATCAGCGTTTCCATGTTGTTTCGTACCTTTGTACTCTATGTCATACTGATGTGCCCCTAGAAAAAGTGACCATCTTTGCAGCCGTTGCACCGTCATCACTGGAACGCCCTTCTTTGGGTTAAAAATTGAGACCAGGGGTTGATGATCAGTCAGTAGGGTGAATTTCTGCCCGTGCAGATAGTGATTGAACTTCTTCACCCCCCACACCAGGCTGAGGGCCTCCCTGTCAATCTGGGCGTAGTTATGCTCGGCTGAGGTTAGCGAGCCCGATGCAAAGGCTATTGGCCTCTCTGAACCGTCACGGAATTTGTGTGACAGCACCGCTCCAATGCCGTAAGGTGACGCATCACATGCCAACCGAATCGGTAGTGTTGGGTTGTAGTGGGCCAATACTTCTTTTGAAGTGATTTGGCATTTACATTCCTGAAAGGCACGCTTACACTCATCACTCCATTTCCATGTTACACCAGTTTGAAGGAGGGCGTTCAGTGGGTGCAGAATTGTAGATAAATTCGGCAAGAACTTATGGTAGTAGTTCACCAACCCGAGGAACGACCTCAGTTGCGACACATCTTCTGGTGCTGGAGCCTTGACTACAGCCTCAATCTTGTCCGGCGACTTATGCAACCCTTCCTCATCAATCATGTGGCCACAATATGAGATTTGTCTCCTGAAGAACTCGCATTTGGGACGGTTGGCTCGTAGCCCATATTCCTGCAATCTCGTGAGCACCTGTTCCAGGTTGGCAAGGTGTTCGTTGTCATTTTTGCCCGTAACCAGGATGTCGTCCAAATAACACTGGGTCCCCGGGATCCCTTGCAGGACTTGTTCCATTGCCCTCTGCCACATAGCCGGGGCCGATGCTACCCCAAATACCAGTCGATTGTACTGGTAAAGGCCTTTGTGAGTGTTTATCGTGAGGTATTTCCTAGATGCTTCTTCCACCTCCATTTGTAGATACGCTTGAGCCAGGTCAATCTTTGTAAAACGTTTCCCTCCAGATAGTGAGGCGAAAATATCTTCTATCCGCGGAAGCGGATACTGTACTGTGTGCAGGACTGGGTTCACAGTCACCTTGAAGTCCCCACAGATGCGAACCTTCCTTGGCTCCCCAGGCGTGCTGCTCAATGCTTTCTTCATTACAGGAACGATGGGTGTGGCCCACTCGCTCCAGTCCACCTTAGACAGCACCCCCGAACGCTCCAGACTCTCCAGTTCAGCTTCCACAGCTGGGTGTATCGCGTATGGCATCGGTCTGGCCGTGAAAAATTTTGGGGTTGCGCGATCCTCAATCTTTATGGTTGCCTTTACTCCTTTTAGAGTCCCAAGTCCTTGTTGGAACACCGCTTCTGTGTCAGATAGAATTTGTGACAGACGTCCAGGTGCGACGTCATCATCTTTTTTGTCAGTCACAGTTAGTGCCAGAATGGAATGCCAATCCAATTGTAGTCTTTGGATCCATTCACGTCCCAATAATGGTGGTCCTCCATCTCGTAGTATATACATGTATAGTTTCTGTGTTTCCTTTCCGTTATATTCAACTGGCACACTTATTTTTCCTCTGGGGTAGACCTTTTGCCCCGTGTATGTCTTCAATACAATGGACGTGTCCCTTAAGGGTATGTGTGAGAATAGCCGCTCATCGTCTCATCGATTCATGACAGTTAGGGCTGATCCTGTGTCCAATTCCATCTTCACTGGGGACCCTGCTATCATGAGGGTGACCCAAATGGTTCGGTGATCCTCCTTTGCGATCACGTTGTGTAACTTTAAACAACTTAGTCGCCTGCTCCCGGATTCCATATCACTCTCCTGATCTTCTGAACTACTATCTGTCAGTTTCTTTACTTTCCTGTACTGTTCCTTAGTAGTTCTTGTCATGTTGGTCTTCTTTCCCGACCTGCAGACTCTTGCTATATGTCCCATTTTCCCGCATTGCCTGCATATTTTGTCTTTAAACCAACAGTCCTTCTGCTCATGGGTTGTTCTGCCGCAGCTATAGCACTTTTCGGCTCCATACGCCATTTCGTTAGCGCTGCATTCTTGTGGTTTCTGTTGTATTTCCGCAGCTCCCCGTGCTGCTGCTTCATAGGATACTGCCACGCTGAAAGCCTGTTTTGGCGTCAGGTCCTTTTTTGAAAGTAGTCGTTTCTGGGTTCCTTCACTCTGGAGCCCGCAGACAAACTTATCCCGTAAGGTGTCTGCCAGTCCTGCTCCGAACTGGCAGTGCTTCGATAACTTGCGTAGTTCCGTAAGATAGTCAGCATTGCTCTCATCTTTGTGCTGGTTTCTTTTATGGAACTTGAATCTTTCTGCTATCAGCAGTGGTGTAGGGCTTAGATGTTCCTGTAAGATATGAACAATCTCCTCAAAACTTTTCTCCATTGGTTTAGCTGGGGTAATTAAATTCCGCAATAGGCCGTACGTACTCGCACCCATCAGATTTAATAATACCGACGCCCTCTTTCCATCAACCACCTCATTTGCCTTGCAGTACACTTCAATTCTTTCCACATACGTGGTCCAGTCTTCTACCTCGTTGTCGAAAGCAGTGATACTGCCACTTTTCGGCATCTTGGGCGATTTAAAATGGCGCCTCCCGCGCTTTTGCTTCTTCCCCAATGGAATAAAATGGCGCCTCCCGCGCTTCTGCTTCTTCCCCAATGGGATAAAATGGCGCCTCCCGCGCTTTTGCTTCTTCCCCTTACTGCCACGCTGCTCCTAGCGGTCTACGGGGTAATGGCGGCGACCCGCAGCTTCGGCACGTCTCGTTTTCCTTCCCCCCCGTTTAGTTTCTCTCCGCTGTCCTGTTCTCGAGCACCGACCGCGCCCTGTGCGCTCCACCCTCTCTCTCTTGTTTTCTTTTCCCGGCGACGCTGCGCGGCCCAATTTGTAGAGCCGCTCGATCGAGCTTGAGCCCGCCGCAGTCCGGAAGGGTCAGCGCGCTACCTGCTACTAGCACGATTCGCTGGAACCACAGTCTCTCCCGCAATTCTCCAAACACCGATGGATTCTTTGGGCGGTTGCCCTCGGTCGACGCCTGTTGCTCAGACTACGACCTTCCAGGACCTTCCTTTCAGGCAAGATCCCCGTGAGATGATGCCACACTGCAGGTGAGTTCGAACTTACTCGTCGCCACTGTAAAGTCCGCACCTCAATCATACACGGAGTTCGGGAGAACAGTTTAACAGGTATTTACTGAACAAGAGGCAGCTTGAAACTGAAACTACAGAAGCCTGCTAGGGCCTTTTATACAGGGGTGGTCACTGCCGGTACTGCAGTCTAAGACCAGTTATTCCCTTAAAGGGACATACACAACATCTGCCAGTCCTGCTCCGAACTGGCAGTGTGTCGATAACATGCGTAGTTCCGTAAGATAGCATTATTCTCGTCTTTGTGCTGGTTTCGTTTATGGAACTTGAATCTTTCTGCTATCAGCAGCGGTGTAGGGTTTAGATGTTCCTGTAAGATATTGACAATCTCTTCAAAACTTTTTGCCATTGGTTTAGCTGGGGTAATTAAATTTCGCAATAGGCCGTATGTTCTCGCGCCCATCAAATTTAATAATACCGACGCCTTCTTTTCAGCGGCCACCTCAGTTGCCCTGCAGTACACTTCAATTCTTTCCACATACGTGGTCCAGTCTTCTATTTCGTTATCAAAAACAGTGATGCTGCCATCCTTCGGCATCTTGGGTGGTTTAAAATGGCGCCTCCCGCGCTTTTCCTTCTTCCCCAATGGATTAAAATGGCGCCTCCCGCGCTTTTCCTTCTTCCCCCTGCTGCCAATGCTGCTCCTCGCGTTCTAACAGGTAATGGCGGCGCCCCGCGGCTTTCTGCGCGTCTCTTTCCTTCCCCTTTTTTACGTTTTATTTTCAATGCTGCCCGACTCTTGAGCACCGGCCGCGCCCTGTGCGCTCCACTCTCTCTCTCTTTTTCTTCCCGATGATGCTGCTCGGCCCCCTTACAGAGCCGCTCGTTCGAGCTCTAGCCCGCCGCAGTCCGGGAAGGGTCAGCGCACTACCTGCTACCAGCCCGATTTGCTGGGACACCTTGACTGGAGAACCAGGCCCAGCTCTCCACAGCTTCCCCTGCGATTCTCTGGACTCCGATGGATCACTGGGCGGTTGCCCACGGCCGACGCCCATTGCTCTGGCTTCGACCTCCAAGAAGCTTCTTCCCAGGGATGGATCCCCGTGAGGTGATGCAGTACTGCAGGTGAGTTCGAACCTGCTCGTCGCCACTGTAGTGTCCGCGTATCAATAACACACGGACTGCAGGAGAACGGTAATAAGAGGTGTTTACTGAACAGAGGGTATGCTGGAACTGAAAGTACAGAAGCCTGCTACTGCTTTATATACAGGTGTGGTCACTGCCGGTACTACAGTATAAAAGCAGTTCTCTCTTAAAGGTACATACACAACAAGCCTGACATCGGTAGTGGGGTAAATGCTAGAGTCCATTATAAAAGATGTAATAGCAGATCACTTGGAAAACAGTGACAGGATCGGACAAAGTCAACATGGATTTACAAAAGGTAAATCATGCTTGACTAATCTACTGGAATTTTTTGAGGATGTAACTAGTAAAATAAATAAGGAAGAACCAGTGGATGTGGTGTATTTGGACTTTCAGAAGGCTTTCGATAAGGTCCCACATAAGAGATTAGCGTGTAAAGTTAAGGCACATGGGATTGGGGGCAAGGTATTGACTTGGATAGAGAACTGGTTGGCAGATAGAAAGCAAAGAGTTGGAATAAACGGGTCTTTTTCTGAGTGGCAGGCAGTGACTAGTGGGGTACCGCAGGGATCGGTCCTTGGACCCCAGCTATTCACAATATATATTAATGATCTAGACAAGGGAACTAGATGTAATATCTCCAAATTTGCAGATGACACAAAGCTGGATGGACGTGTGTGCTGTGAGGAGGATGCCAAAAAACTATAGGATGATTTGGACAGGTTGGGTGATTGGGCAGAAGCATGGCAAATGCAATATAACGTGAATAAATGTGAGGTTATCCACTTTGGTGTCAAAAACAGGAAGGCAGATTATTATCTGAATGGCAATAGATTGGGAGAAGGGGAAGTGCAATGAGACCTGGGTGTCCTTGTGCACCAGTCGCTGAAGGTAAGCATGCAGGTGCAGAAGGCGGTTAGGAAGGCAAATGGTATGTTGACCTTCATAGCGAGAGGGTTTGAGTACAGGAACAGGGATGTCTTGCTGCAGTTGTACAGGGCCTTGGTGAGACCACATCTTGAGTATTGTGTGCAATTTTGGTCGCCTTATCTGAGGAAGGATATTCTTGCCATGGAAGGAGTAATGCGAAGATTCACCAGGCTGATACCTGAGATGGCAGGAATGACGTATGAGGAGAGATTGGGTCGATTGGGCTTGTACTCGCTGGAGTTTAGAAGAATGAGGGGGGATCTCATTGAAACTTATAAAATTATAGCAGGACTGGACAGACTAGATGCAGGGAGGATGTTCCCGATGGTCGGGGAATCCAGAACCAGGGGTCACAGTCTAAGGATAAGGGGTAGGCCTTTTAGGACAGAAATGAGGAGGAATTTCTTCACCCAGAGAATGGTGAACCTGTGGAATTCTCTACCACAGAAGGCAGTAGAGGCCAATTCATTAAATATATTCAAGAAGGAGTTGGATATATTTCTTAAGGCTAAAGGGATCAAGGGGTATGGGGAGAAAGCAGGTACCGGGTACTGAACTTGGATGATCAGCCATGATCGCATTGAATGGCGGAGCAGGCTCGAGGGGCTGAATGGCCTACTCCTGCTCCTATCTTCTATGTTTCTATGTATCACCTGCAAATTTCAACATCACCCCCTCTAGGCCAATATTTAAATCTTATCTCCAGCAAAAATAAGTTTAATCGCTTCATTTTTTTGTAACTTATTCTGTTAAAGTCTGTAATTATCTTAGTCACTCTTCTCTGAACCATTTCTAATGCATCTATATCCTTCAGAGGTTGAGTGACCGAAGCTGCATGTTATATTCCCGATTTTCATCACCATTGATCTGTACAATGTTGGCATAGGATAAGGGGGCATACTTTTAAATTTAGGACTGATATCAGAAAGTTCTTCCTCACACAAAAAATAATCAGATGTGAAATGACCATCCAGGCAGAATAGTGCAGGCAAAAACTCAAGAATCATTTAAGAAATATGGTTAGATGCTGTGATGGGGTACCACATGTACTTTATCGATGGATAAGGTAAGATCCCTAAATGGCCTTCCTCATCTGTATCTATCGTGTAATTGTGCGAAAACTGATTGAAAAAGGAAAATTGAGAAATGTTGTAGGGGGTGGTGTGTGGGGTCAGCTTCACCTCTGACTTATGAGCGGTTCGAATCACTGCCACTCCCTTGGTTCTAGACCTTGGACTTATTTGGGGGTTGCGATAAAAGCGCAGCAGACAACTGGTTTTGGTGCAAGAACTTTGAATTTTATTTAAGAAAAGAAAATACAACACAATAATAACACTCTAATAAAATGGGGAAACACTTTGACATACACGAGGGAAAATTACAGTAGACAAATAGCTCACCCCCCCCCAATCCCACCTTACTAGCTAAGTTAGGCTCCAAAAGGACCAGGGATAATGCTCACCAAACGACTCCTTGACAGTAGAGCTGGTTCGCGATTTCGGGGTTCGCTAGATGTGTCGGTTGGGGCCTGCCGTACCCCGGACGCGGTCGAGGACTTCACCTGCATATCTGGTCAGTCTTCACGAGTCCGCAGATGCGGCAGGATGCGTATTGGATCTATCAGGTGAGTACCCAATTTTCTTTGGTTAGAAATAGGGCTTGAATGAAATCTTACCCAGGGGTAAGTCAGAATAGTTTGTAGAGTGGAAAAAAACTTGCGGATCTTCGGTTTCTTCCGAGTTGGTTTTCCGTTGGTCGCGGTGGCCCAATATTACCTGGTTGGCTGAGGGTAATATTTGGTTGGTTGTTTCGTGGGGCCCTTGGTGCCGTGAGGTGTCCGATGGTGTGTTACTTCTTCGAGAGAGAGAGAACTGCTTCGAGATGCTTGCTCCTTGATCTTGATGTTACTCGATGATGGCTCTTCTTGAACTCCTTTCTTCAACTTGTACTTGGAACTGTTTTTCACTTCTTGAACGGGCCTCCAATTATACTAATCAAGGCCTGCTAATCTGCGTGCCAAATCAGTCTCGGTTCATTGTTAGATTTTGGCAGGCTCGATTTAACATTGAGTTGTGTAATTTGTTTAAGTGGTTTTGGGATGGCTCCCTGAGCTGTTGAAGTTGTTTAAGAATGTGAGAAGTGGTTTCGGGATGGTTTCCTGAGCTGTTGAGCTCTTATTTAATTGTAGTGAAATGTCCTCAGTGTTTGAGTTTCCTGTGGGGTCTGAGATTCTTTGTAGGTTGGCGAAGCGATTTGTTTTATGCATGTTTTTGGATGGGTCCTGTAATTTGGGTGGAGACTGCTCTTCTGTGGGTCTATTGTTATAATGTAAATTGTCTGATAGGGGCTGAGTGACGTTTACAGTTCCCCCAGACAGTTTGATTAACTGATTAACTCCAATACTGAAACTGTCTATTATAGAGTTTGATCCCAAATCTTTGTTGCAGCCTTTTTTCCTTCCTTTGCAGGCCCAAACATGCCCCCTTTTAAAATGCCAAGTCTGTTTTTGACCTTGAATCTCCCTGTTAAGTCCAACATGCTTTTTATCCTCCTGAAGTTTTTAGCAAGGGTCCAAAGTCATTTTTAATAGGGTTTTCTTTCGTTTTGGGGGATCTGTTAATTTTGAGAATCCTACAATGTATTCACTTAACTGGTGTTTGCAGTGAAGATGTTTGAGTAGTGGATATCAACGTTTAAAAGCAGCTTCTTTTTGGATCAGTGCAGTTATCATATGGTACTGCTGTTACACATCTGGTCCACTAGGGGAGCTAGGATATTTATGTTGTGGTAACAACAGAAAATACTGGAAACACTCAGCAGGCCAGGCAGCATTGAGGAGAGAGAAACAGAGTTAACATTTCGAGTTGAGGACCCTTCGCCAGCTCTGGATTGGACGATAAGTCACCCGTAGTGCTTTTGCCATTGGCAAAGGATTATGAGCAGTTCAGAGGGTAATTTTCATTTTTGAAAAGAAGAGGATAATGCACCTCAATTCTGTCAGTGTTACCCACCTTTACCATGTTAGGTACAGTGTCAGATACAATTTTGAGCCTGTAAAGTGTGTCCTTGAACCATTTACTATCTTTGAACTGTAGCAACACAGCCATGATTCCTTCAGTCTGCCCACGATGAATGAGGACCATGGTATTATAATAGGAGCACTACTCTGCATTGCAAAAGATACAGCGACTTAGTTCCCCAGCTGGCCTGGTGGGTAAAGGTGTAATACCAAATAATACAGATCAGAAATGTACACATCTTGTGGTATATTAGTTAATCTCACCTCTGGCAGCAGCAGGGGCACTACAGTTGTCCTCAGTATCACGAGGCTAGGCAGGGGAAAAGTCAGTCGGAGTCCTCGCTTCTGACTGCTACCTAATGACTCTTGTTAGAAATTGTACATGGTGTGTGCATGGTGCATGAGAATGTGTTGGCTTTAGCAGTGATGCTCTCTATAAGAAATAGTTTTTTGGGCTCATACATGACAAACAGCCACTTGGGCAAGGTACTAGAGGACAGACAGAACCCATGGAACTATATCCCAGCAAGAGTTCGTATCTTAATGGGTTAATAAGTTTTTTAAAATACTGGTGCATCTCCCATGGGTTGCAGGTCTAAGGCTGAGGTCAATTGTTCTCTGCTGCTGTGCCATTTCTCACTTCCTCTCTGTCTGCCTGGGCCTTTTGGTGTGTCAATCCCAGCTCACCTGTTGTCTCTGGTGTTGCACATTGTCTTTCTTGCTCACCCTGAATGCACAGCACTCCAACTGCTTCTGTTTCCTGCCATGCCTGAATCTCAGGGGCACAGGGAGTTTCTGATCCTATCAGGCCAGTGCTCGCTTACAGCTGGATGATGTGCAGATTAACTGAGGCCTTGAGGAATGCTGGAATGGAGGGTTGGAAGGAGCAGTCGCCACTACTGTATAAACTGAAACCTGCTCAGGCTGCTTTTGCCGACATTGTTTCAGAGCCTTGTCAAATAAACACAAAACAATAAGAATGCTCACGTGACTATTACTAACTTGCCCAATGAAATTGATTTATAAAAAAGCAACACGCATAAGGAGTGTTGGCAGGCCGGTCAACTGTGCGGGAGCTTTCTAGATGAGCCTGATCCTGCCCTCCCCTGATGTTCACACACATGCACTTTTTATCATGGATCACTAAATGGCAATCAATGCCTAGAACCCTAGCCAAATTATTTTTCCCTGTAACTAAACTAGGAACACTGAGGCCAGTTGTAGTAGAAATTATAACACGGAAAGAAGCGATTTGGCCCAACCAGCCAGTGTCGGCGTTTACCCTCCATGTGGGCAAATGGTCCGAGTCACATTTCGGTCCAGAGCAGGCTCGAGGGGCCGAATGGCCTATTCCTGCTCCTATCTTCTATGTTACCCACCATGTTCCCTTATTCCTTCAACCTCGTTTCTTTCCTCCATCTATCCAATCTCACATTGAATGCTGACATTGTTTCTCCCTCAACCACTATGTCTGGAAATGAATTCCACAGCCTCACAACTCTCTGTATAAAGATGTTACCCTCGCTCTCCATTCTAAATCTCTTTCAGTTAATCTTGTATCTATGCCCCCTCTTTCTTCACCGCTCAACTACTGGTCATAGTCTCCTTCTACCTACCATGTCCTGAAGGGATAATTACTAGTCCTGGCCCTTTTCGGGCTACCCCAGATCAGGCGTATTCCCCAGACGTTCACCTTCAACTAAAGTTAAAGATAGCCGAATTCTGCAAGACGCTTAATTGGGTCTAAAGGTTCAGACTATCTCTCCCTAAAGGAAAGGAATGGCGTGAAGATGTTACAGTTCTCCGGATAGCACTTTTAATGAGTTTAACTAGACCGTAACCTTCCGGATATTATGAGGGTCTGGAATACCCCCAGAATTCTGCAACTCCTCACAAAAGAGTGTACAGAAATTGAGTTCGTGAGTTGGACAATTCTAAAAATATATAGATTTATTTAAGAGCTGACATACAGTTAACAGCTTGTGAGTCAATCGCAACTTTAACAGTTCAAAAACAAATAGCTTACATTTCTTATCCTCAGAGATCCTTATTCTCAAATCTTAACTTTGTACATTTTTACATTTCTTATTCTTAATTCTAATCCAGAATATCCACCAAAATCAAATTAAAAGTACCTTGATCCCGAGACTCAGAGTTAAAAACTTAGAGAGCATGCCTCTGAAGTTGAGAGAATTGCTTTGCCCCTTTCCAGCCACTTCTGATGTCATTCTTATCGAAAGTCTTCCATTCAATTCTAAAACCACCTTAGCTGGTTACAACCACAGACTCCTGTCTTCGTGGTGTTCCAAGTTCAATACAAAAACCATGTGATTGCTTGGTGCATCTATTGAAGTCATATATTCAAAGTGTTCTGTTGGTATCATATTTGCAACATGTAAATTAAAGACACTTCAACTAGGGTGTTTGTTTTCCTAGCCATCTTAGTTGGTTATATTATATCGTGTTTCCTATTTCATTTGATGTTACTTTTACAAAGGCACATGGGCCTAGAAATTCAGGCGCCAAGCTCGCCTGGGCGCCGGAAGTTCCGCCCCGGAAGGAGCCGATTGCGCCAGCGTGATATTCAGTTTCCGCACCCCAAATGGAAGTGGGGCGCTGCTCGAGGCGCCCCGCGTCCCTCTTGGGGCGCTGAAACTGAATATCGCAGCACAACGTGCCGCAGCGCCACACGCTGCGGCACGGCACACTGCGGTACTGCAGGCCTTCCTCCCCTTCTTAAAGGGGAGGGGCCTGCACCAGCGCGATCAGAGATCGTGAGTGCCGGCAAAAGAGCCCGGCACCAAGGAGAGGTGCCGGGCTCTTGGGACACAGCCAGCACTGCCCGGGGGGGGGTGCTGAGGAGGCCGGGGATGGTGGCACGAGGAGGTGCTGGCAGGCAGCCAGCAAAAAAAATGGCCGCCCCGCACCCCCCCTTTAATTAGCACCACTACCGCCGCAGGTTGGCCCCCCTGAACCGGTCGCAGATTGCGACCGGTGTTACAGCAGGGGGCGCGACCCAATATCGCGATTGGGGCGGTAGCGGGGCGCTGCTCACACCGATGACGTCATCGGTGGCGGTGCAGCACTATAGGCCAATGCCGCCATTAGCGCCCCGCTAAATTTTGCAGGGGGCGTGGCCAGTGGTGCTAAAGCCACTAAGTGCCCTCTTTCAGTGCTATCTGGTGGCGCAGCCCACCGAATTTCTAGGCCATGGTCTTTTAATATTCTGTGTTCCTGTTCGAAGTGTTAGTTTTTAACACTTTACTTGGGTCATTCCATTGTGTTTCTCCCAAACTCCAGACCTTCTGGAAGTGCCAAACTGCTATTTCAATAGGGCCATTGTTTTAGTATTTTTAACCAATTCCCATTTCAAAAGCTTGTGGTGTTTACAACTTTTGTGTTATCAAACCATCCCATCTCAGAAGCCTGTTTGCACAGCTTGTGTCATTGAGACTTTAGATTTTTAAACCCAGTATATCATGTATTAATAAAATGAGAATTCTGTTCATATGATGGTGTATTTTTCTGAACAGTCCCATCCCTTTTTATTATTCGTTTTATGGGATGTGGGCATCACTGGCAAGGCCAGCATTTAATGCCCATCCCTAATTGCCCTTGAGAAGGTGGTGGTGAGCCACCTTCTTGAACCGCTGCAGTCCATGTGGCGACGGTACTCCCACAGTGCTGTTAGGTAGGGAGTTCCAGTTTTTGACCCAGCGACGATGAAGGATCGGCGATATACTTCCAAGTCAGGATAGTGTGTGACTTGGAGGGAAATTTGGAGGTGGTGGTGTTCCCATGCATCTGCTGCCCTGTCCTTCTAGGTGGAAGAGGTTGCGGGTTTCGGAGGTGTTGCCGAAGAAGCCTTGGCGAGTTGCTGCAGTGCATCTAGTAGATGGTACACACTGCAGCCACGGTACGCCGGTGGTGGAGGGAGTGAATGTTTAAGGTGGTAGATGGAGTGCCAATCAAACGGGCTGCTTTGTCCTGGATGGTGTCGAGCTTCTTGATGCACTATCAACAACACCAAAGACTACGAGTTGAACTTATACGAAGTAGACTTTTATTGACTAAGAACTGGAGCATGCCTCTGCTAGTGGATCCATCCTAAGAGCTCCCGGGGGAAGGGTGGTGAGTCACCTTTATACCCAGGCTTAGGGGTGGAGCCAGGGGCGGAGACATGCCCAGACCTGTACAGAGTTAACAGTGGTTTACCACACAGACATGTACAGAGTTAGCAGTGGTTTACCACATTCACCCCTCATTTAAAAAAGAGTCCGGCGGGGTGAAGTGTTTCAAAAGTTCGTATACGAAAGTCTCTCCGGGGGTCTTGTCTGCCGTAACGATCTTCGTGGTGCCGGTTGCGGCGGTTCTTTGCCCGCGGCCGCTTCTCGCGTGGGACGGAGCACTGGCGTGTCGTCCTCTCGGGGTAGGGATGGCACCAGCATGTCGTCAGTTCGTGGTAGACACCCCGGTGGTGCGTCGTGGGTAGTGGTGGTGGGTGGAGGTAGTGGATGGTGATCGATGGTGTTTCGGGTGGTACCTGAGGGTGCGAGGTCTCGAATTGAGACTGTGTCCTCCCGCCCATCAGGATACGCCACGTAGGCGTACTGTGGGTTGGCGTGGAGGAGGTGAACCTTTTCGACCAGGGGGTCCGTCTTATGGCTCCTCACGTGTTTCCTGAGCAGGACGGGTCCCGGAGACGTCAGCCATGGCGGTAGTGATGTCCCCGAGGTGGATTTCCTGGGGAAGACGAACATCTTCTCGTGAGGGGTGGCGTTTGTGGCAGTACAGAGCAGTGATCGTATGGAGTGGAGCGCATCGGGGAGGACATCTTGCCAGCGGGAGATTGGGAGGCCCTTGGATTTTAGGGCGAGCATGGCGGTCTTCCACACCTTGCGTTCTCCCTCTCTACCTGTCCGTTACCCCGGGGGTTGTAGCTGGTAGTCCTGCTCGTGGCTATGCCCTTCTCGAGCAGGTACTGGCGCAGCTCGTCGCTCATGAACGACGAGCCCCTGTCGCTGTGGATGTAATTGGGGAAGCCAAATATGGCAAACAGGTCGTTGAGGCACCTAATGACTGTGGCGCTGGTCATGTCCGGGCAGGGGATGGCGAAGGGGAAACGGGAGTACTCGTCAATAATATTGAGGAAGTACGTGTTGTGGTCAGAGGAGGGAAGGGGCCCCTTGAAATCGACGCTGAGACGTTCGAAGGGGCGGGTGGCTTTAATCAGGTGTGCCCTGTCTGGCCTATAAAAATGCGGTTTGCATTCGGCGCAGACCTGGCAGTTCCTGGTCATGGTCCTGACCTCCTCGATGGAGTAAGGCAGGTTGCGAGCTTTAATAAAATGGAAGAACCTGGTGACCCCCGGGTGGCAGAGAGCATTGTGGAGGGTCCGTAGCCTATCGACTTGTGCGTTGGCACATGTCCCACGGGATAGGGCGTCTGGGGGCTCATTAAGTTTCCCGGGCCGGTATAAGATATCGTAGTTGTAGGTGGATAACTCGATCCTCCACCGCAATATCTTATCATTTTTGATTTTCCCCCTTTGTCTGTTGTTAAACATAAATGCTACTGACCGTTGGTCAGTGAGCAGGGTGAAACGTTTACCGGCCAGGTAATGCCTCCAGTGCCGTACAGCCTCCACTATCGCCTGGGCCTCCTTCTCGACTGAGGAGTGTCGAATTTCGGGGCCCTGGAGGGTCCATGAAAAGAAGGCCACGGGTCTCCCCGCCTGGTTAAGGGTTGCGGCTAGGGCGAAGTCGGATGCATCGCTCTCCACTTGGAAAGGGATGGACTCATCCACTGCGTGCATTGTGGCCTTCGCAATGTCCTCTTTTATGAGGGTGAAGGCCGCACGGGCCTCTGCCGTCAGGGGGAAGGAGGTTGACTTGATGTGGGGCCGGGCTTTGTCCGCATAGTTGGGCACCCACTGGGCGTAGTAAGAGAAGAACCCTAGGCATCTCTTCAGGGCTTTTAGGCAGTGGGGGAGGGGTAGTTCCAGGAGGGGGCGCATTCGGTCGGGGTCGGGGCCGATGACTCCGTTTTCCACCACGCAGCCAAGAATAGCGAGGTGCGTGGTGCGGAACATACATTTTTCTCTGTTGTATGTCAGATTCAGCCGTTGGGCCGTACGGAGGAATTTTTCTAGGTTGGCGTCGTGGTCATGCTGGTCATGGCCGCAGGTGGTGACGTTGTCTAGATAGGGGAAGGTGGCCTGCAGCGCGTTCTGGTCAACCATCCGGTCCATCTCCCTTTGGAAGACCGAGACCCCGTTGGTGACGCCGAAGGGGACTCAGAGGAAGTGGTAGAGGCGACCGTCAGCCTCGAAGGCCGTGTACTGGTGGTCCTCAGGCCTGATGGGGAGCTGGTGGTATGCCGACTTCAGATCAATCGTCGAGAATACCCGGTATTGTGCTATCTGGTTGACCATGTCAGATATGCGGGGAAGTGGGTATGCGTCTAATTGCGTGTATCGATTGATCGTCTGGCTGTAATCAATAACCAGGCGCTGTTTTTCGCCGGTCTTCACTACCACCACTTGGGCTCGCCATGGGCTGGTGCTGCCCTCGATAATCCCTTCCCTCAGGAGTCTTTCTACTTCTGATTTAATAAAGCTCCTATCCCCGGCACTGTACCGCCTGTTTTTAGTAGCAATTGGCTTGCAGTCTTTGGCGAGGTTAGCGAACAACGGGGGGGGGGGTTTGACCTTCAGGGTGGACAGGCTGCATACTTTGCGTGGCGCCGTGTTTAAATTCTGCCGGCTGCAGACTGTAAGTGGGGGCAGGGGCCCGCCATATGCCATCGTGACGCTCTCCAGATGGCACTGGAAGTCTAATCCTAGCAGTACGGGAGCGCAGAGCTGTGGCAGGACGAGGAATTTAAAATCTCTGTACTCCACGCCGTTCACTGTCAGAGTTGCTACACAGTAGCCGCTGACGTCCGCCGTATGGGACTTTGAGGCCATAAAGACCTGGTGGCGTGTGGGCATAACCGATAGGGAGTAGCGTCGCACCGTGTTGGGGTGGATGAAGCTCTCCGTGCTTCCGCAGTCGAAAAGGCAATTTGTGGCATGGCCATTTACCTTTACGTTCATCATGGACCTGGCTAGTTGATGGGGCCTAGATTGGTCCAGGGTGATGGAGGCCATCGTCGAGGTCGGTGGGTCGCTGTAGTATTCGCCCGCGCCGGGGGCCTGGTCCCGAAATGGTGTCCAAGATGGCGGCTTCCCCGCGGCTGGTGGTGCCCAAAATGGCGGCCCGCACGGCTCACACGTGGTTGGTGGGGTCCAAAATGGCGGCCTGTACGGTTCACACACGGCGCTGCTGGAATTGGGGGTCGATTTCGCCCTGCACACTCTCGCGTAGTGGCCTTTCTTGCCGCATTTGGAGCAGGTCGCGTCCTTTGCTGGGCATTGCTGTCTGGGGTGCTTGGCCTGGCCGCAGAAGTAGCATTTCTGGCCTCTGGTCATTGCAGCTGTAGTTGGGCTGCTGGCGGCTTGTGGCCTTACCGGGTCCCAAGATGGCTGCTCCCGTGACATCCACGGGGCCATCCGGTCAGGGGGGTAGGCGTCCATGTTCTGGAGGGCCACATCTAACGAGTTAGCGAGGGCCACCGTCTTCTGCAGGTCGAGCCCCCTCTGTTCCAGCAGCCTCTGCCGTGTATAGTTGGACCTGATGCCGGCTACGTAGGCGTCTCGGATCAGGTCTTCCGTGCATTCCTTGGCCGTCACCGCTTTGCAATTACAGGCCCGGCCGAGGACTCTCAGTGCCAGTAAATATTCGGCGCCCGATTCCCCGGGGCGCTGTTTTCGGGTAGCCAGGAGGTGTCTGGCGTAGGCCTCGTTAATAGGCCTCACGTATTGTTCCTTTAGCGTCGCGATGGCGGCCGCGTAAGTTGTGGCGTCTCGGATGATCGAGTAGACTCGGTGGCTCACCCGTGAGTTCAAGACAAGCCATTTCGCGTCATCTGTAGTGACGGTAGTGCTGGAGGCCTCCAGGAAGGCTTTGAAACAGCTCAGCCAGTGTTCAAAGTTATTGGCTGCATCTGCTGCTTGAGGATCCAGGTCTAAACGTTCCGGCTTCAAGATTTGCTCCATGTCGAAAATTTAGTCAATAAAATTGATGCACTAACAACAACACCAAAGACTACGAGTTGAACTTATACGAAGTAGGCTTTTATTGACTAAGAACTGGAGCATGCCTCTGCTAGTGGATCCATCCTAAGAGCTCCCGGGGGAAGGGTGGTGAGTCACCTTTATACCTGGGCTTAGGGGTGGAGCCAGGGGCGGAGACATGCCCGGACCTGTACAGAGTTAACAGTGGTTTACCACACAGACATGTACAGAGTTAGCAGTGGTTTACCACACTTCTTGAGTGTTGTTGGAGCTACACTCATCCAGGCAAGTGGAGAGTATTCCATCACACTCCTTACTTGTACCTTGTAGATGATAGAAAGGCTTTGGGGAGTCAGGAGGTGAGACACTCGCCACAGAATACCTAGCCTCTGACCTGCTCTTGTTGCCACAGTATTTATATGGCTGGTCCAGTTAAGTTTCAGGTCAATGGTCATCCCCAGGATGTTGATAGTGGGGGATTTGGCGATGGTAATGTCGTTGAATGTCAAGTGGAGGTGGTTAGACTCTCGCTTGTTGGAGATAGTCATTGCCTGGCACTTCTGTGGCACAAATGTTACCTGCCACTTATCAGCCCAAGCCTGAACGTCGTCCAGCTCTTGTTGCATGCGGGCATGGACTGCTTCATTAACTGAGGAGTTGTGAATGGCACCGAACACTGTGCAGTCATCAGCGAACATCCCCATTTCTGACCTCATGTTGGAGGGAAGGTCATTGATGAAGCAGCTGAAGATGGTTGGGCCTAGGACACTGCTCTGAAGAACTCCCGCAGCGATGTCCTGGGGCTGTGATGATTGACCTCCAACCACCACAACCATCTTCCTTTGTGCTAGGTATGACTCCAGCCAGTGGAGCATTTCCCCCCCAATTCCCATTGACTTCAGTTTTACTAGGGCTCCTTCATGCCACACTCGGTCAAATGGTGCCTTGATGTCAAGGGCAGTCACTCTCACTTCTCCTCTGGAATTCAGCTCCTTTCTCCATTTTTGGACCAAGGCTGCAATGAGGTCGGGAGCCGAGTGGTCTTGGCGGAACCCAAACTGGGCATCAGTGAGCAGGTTATTGGTGAGTAAGTGCCGCTTGATAGCACTGTCAATGACACCTTCCATCACTTTGCTGATGATTGAGAGTAGACTGATAGGGCGGTAATTGGCCCAATTGGATTTGTCCTGCTTTTTGTGGACAGGGCATACCTGGGCAGTTTTCCACATTGTCGGATAGATGCCAGTGTTGTACTAGAATAGATTGGCTAGAGGCGTGGCTAGTTCTGGAGCACAAGTCTTCAGCAGGATAACCGGGAGTTTGTCAGGGCCCATAACCTTTGCTGTATCCAGTGCGCTCAGCCGTTTCTTGATATCATGTGGAGTGAATCAAATTGGCTGAAGACTGGCTTCTGTTATGGTGGGGACCTCAGGAGGAGGCCAATATGGATCATCCGCTCGACATTTCTGGCTGAAGATAGTTGCAAACGCTTCAGCCTTGTCTTTTGAACTCACGTGCTGGGCTCCACCATCATTGAGGGTGGGGATATTCATGGAGCCTCCTCCTTTCGTTGGTTGTTTAATGGTCCACCACCATTCACGACTGGATGTGGCAGGACTGCAGAGCTTTGATCTGATCCATTGTTTGTGTGATCGCTTAGCCCTGTCTCTAGCATGCTGCTTCCGCTTTTTAACATGCATGTAGTCCTGTGTTGCAGCTTCCCCAGGTTGGCACCTCATTTTTAGGTATGCCTGGTGCTGCTGCTGACATGCTCTTCTACACTCCTTATTGAACCAGGGTTGATCCCCTGGCTTGATGGTAATGTTAGAGTGAGGGATATGCTGGGCCGTGAGGTTACAGATTGTGGTGGAATAGAATTCTGCTGCTGATGGCCCACAGTGCCTCATGGATACCCAGTTTTGAGCTGCTAGATCTGTTCTGAATCTATCCCATTTAGCACGGTGGTAGTGCCACGCAACACGATGGAGGGTGTCCTCAGTGTGAAGACTGGACTTCGTCTCCACAATGACTGTGCGGTGGTCACTGCTACCAATGCTGTCATGGTCAGATGCATCTGTGACAGGTAGATTGGTGAGGACGAGGTCAAGTAGATTTTTCCCTCGTGTTGTTTTTCTCACCACTTGTCGCAGGCCCAGACTGGCAGCTATGTCCTTCAGGACTCAGCCAGCTCAGTCAGTAGTGGTGCTAACGAGTCACTGTTGGTGATGGACATTGAAGTCCCCCACCCAGAGTACATTCTGTGCCCTTGCTACTCTCAGTGCTTCTTCCAAGTGGTGTTCAACATGGCAGCATACTGATTCGTCAGCTGAGGGAGGGCAGTAGGTGGTAATTTTTCCATAATTTTAAACACTTTAGTCATATCCTCCTGAAATCGGCATTGTTCTAATAAAAAAAGACCCAATTTTTCAAGATTTTCTTCATATTTCTATTTCCTCATCTCACGATCAGCAAACTCAGTACAGACTGGAGGGATTTTCCAGATCTGTGATGTTCAGTATCACAAGTTGTGCATTCACCCACTGATCTATGTTTCTATCACTCTCATTGGAAAAAAAAATACAGTTCCTTTAGCAAAACTAACAGAAGGTATAGAACAATGGCCCGGCATATCCCTCACTCTACCATTACCATCAAGCCAGGGACCAACCCTGGTTCAATGTGGAGTGTAGAAGAGTATACCAGGAGCAGCAC
This sequence comes from Somniosus microcephalus, assembly GCF_052327205.1. Lineage (NCBI taxonomy): Eukaryota > Metazoa > Chordata > Chondrichthyes > Squaliformes > Somniosidae > Somniosus > Somniosus microcephalus. The sequence goes on from NC_140988.1 coordinate 226,867,018, forward strand.
CAGGCATCTTTAAAAATTAGGCGCCAACCTGGTGAAGCTACAACACAAGACTACATGCATGCTAAACAGCGGAAGCAGCATGCTATAGACAGAGCTAAGTGATCCCACAACCAACGGATCAGATCAAAGCTCTGCAGCACTGCCACATCCAGTCGTGAATGGCGGTGGACAATTAAACAAGAGGAGGAGGCTCCATGAACATCCCCATCCTGAGTGATGGCGGAACCCAGCAAGCGAGTGCAAAAGACAAGGTTGAAGCATTCGCAACCATCTTCAGCCAGAAGTGCTGAGTGGATGACCCATCTCGGCCTGCTCCTCAGGTCCCCACCATCACAGAAGCCAGTAATGATTGCCACCGGCTTTTTTCACTGCTTAAAGGGGATGTTCATTGATACTGCATCATTCTCAGCATTGTTAGGTGTGCAGCTGCCTCAACAACCATAAGAAGAAGGACAAAGAGAAGGAGCACTTATTTACAAGTCCTGATGGCAGATCGCTGCCCCAGGGAGAGACCCTCGAGGTTTTTGGATGTAGATTTGGAGGCATTGGCTTTAGCGGTGGAGAGAAGGAGTGCGGTCCTATACCCGCCACAAGTCTACCAGACTATGTGGAGGGAGGTGGCACACCATGTCACGGGAAGCACTGTGGAAGCACACAGGTCCCCAGGACCTACACCCAGTGTAGCAAGAAGTTTAATGACCTCACATGGGTGGTCAGGGTGAGTGAAGGCTTCAACAAGTGCTACATACCACAATCTGTACCACAAGCTTCACACACTGGTTAATGCACCGCACCCCCAGCACTCACCCACCAACAATTGCTACCTAGCAACACGCACACCCACATCTCACAGCTATTCATTTATGGCAGGCACAATGGTCATAAGTTATTAGTTTTCATGTCATATGTGTGATATGTTCATAGATAAATTTATTAAGTGTGTTTGGAACATTTTGTGGTCTCTCTCGTTTCACCTTTTTACCCAGGAGGATACTGTGATACGCCATGATACAGGGATTGTATGATGGGGATATGGTGAGCTACGGGGATCTGGGGTATCATTCATGTGAATCGGAGTCTGATGAGCCGGTCACAGATGCCCATCCAGAAGGCCAATTGTCTTGCTACCTCCGACCTCCCTCCTCATCCTCTTCCTCCTCGTCCTCCTCCTCCTCGTCTTCTTCCTCCTCTGCCTTGTTGTCTTCCTGAGGTAATCCTACAGTCCCTCAGCCCCCATGACTGTGAGGAAATGTTGTGTGCTGAAGCCTTTAACAAATAATGAGTGACTTCTGCACTTGAATCAACACTCCCTGTCACCAAAAAAACTTGAAGTAACTAAGTAGAGCTGTTTCAGTTGCAGGAAGTAGCAAACAGGCACTGAAACTGCAAAACCCTGTCAGGTACAGCTGACTGGGGATGGTGCCTTTAAATATCGCTGCTGCAGCCTGTTTCCTGCTGGTAGATGCCAGCTCTTCCTGTTGTTGTTCTGTGCTGCCATTAAGGTAAGTGGCTATAATGAAGTGAGGAGATTGGATGTCCAGTGAGCATTGTACACTCACTGACGTCACAATCTCCATGATGGCAAGGTCCCTGGCGATCGAGTTTACTGGCAGCGCTACCGGAAACACCGATATGGCATGCGGCGCTGGAACTGGCATTAGCTTTCGTTACAGCTGTCAATGGTGTTTTAGCACCATCTTGTGGCGCTAACATGTGGCGCAAATCACGTGAATAGCTCGCCCTATGCATCTGGTTGGGTGAGCACAAGATCAGCTGCCCTTGTTGCCGATGGTCTATATGAAGGATGGCCTGTCGGGTAAGACATTCATGGGCTACTACATACTGGCACTTGTAGAACTACATTGTCCCATATTCAGGTGAGGAAGAGATAAGTTGGGTGGGGAATCAAAGCTATTAAGTAGTTTAATTATAAGACTAAGATTCTGAGAATATTTTGACAAGAAAGGAGAGTGCGTTCATGAAATATTGTTCTGCAAAACTATTTTGGGTGAAGGGAGAATAGCCATGCATTGTGTCTGTGCAAGAACAGCCTTGATGGGCCACGTGACTTTATCCTATTTCAATCTTTCTTATGTTCTTTGTCATTATGTGGATGATATATTTGAAGATGATTTATGTTGTCACATTATGCATTATGTAAACAAATGAAAAAGGTTTGCTAAACATTCTTCATGTAGATGGTGATGCTCAAAATGGGGTTGTTGACAGTTGACTATTTAATATGGTATTGAGATTCTACCACCAACAATCAGCCAAAGTACATATATAAATGATTAAAAACAAATATAGAAGCAGTCCTGTCATCCCATTTTGACATCCACTTTAAATGTGTGTGGGATGAACAGAGTGGTTAAGTGTTTCAGCCAAATTGCAACCTGACACTATCTCCTCGACAGTGCGTGGAATATTAACAGATACAATAAGCTTGTAATATATGTACCTTTAAGGGGAGAACTACTTTTTACAGCTCCTGTATACTGTAGTACCGGCAGTGACCACACCTGTATATAAACCCTGAGTAGTGATCTGTACATTTAGTTCTAGAGTAACCCTCATTCAGTAAACACCTATTGAATCATTCCCTGCAGCCTGTTGTCTGGTTATTGAAGGACACAACATTAAGATACACGGACATAACATTGGCGACGAACAGATTCGAACCTACCTGCAACTCTGCATCACCTCCCAGGGATTCGCTCCTGGAGAACAGTGGAAGAAGGTCGAGTCCAGAAGCACGGGCGTCGACCACGGGCAACCGCCCAGTCATCCAGCGGAGATTTGAGCATCGCAGGGGAGGCTGTCGAGAGCCAGGCTTGGCTTTCCAGTCACGGTGGTCCAGCGAAACGGGCTGGCAACAGGTACTGCGCAGACCCTTCCCGGACAGCGACGGGCTAGAGCCCGACCGAGCGGCACAGAAAAAGGCCGAGCAACGTCGACGGGGGAGAGAGAGAGGGCAGAGCGCACAGGGCGCAGCCGGTGTTCAGGACAGAGCGGCGTCAACGGGGGAAAGAGGCGCGCAGGAAAATGCGCAGAGCACAGCCGGTGTTCAAGGGCCGAGCAGCGTCAACGGGGGAGAGAGGCGTGCAGGAAAATGCGAGGTGCTGCCATTGCCACGAGGACCGCAGAGAGCGGCGTTGGCAGCAGCGCAGGAGCAGCACACGAAACCCACAGGGCGTCGCCATTTGCCACGAGGACCGCCGAGAGCGGCGTTGGCAGCAGCGCGGGAGACGCCATTTTAAGCCGCAGCGGGGGAGAAAGGAAAGCGCGGGAGACGCCATTTTAAGCCGCAACGGGGAAGAAAGGAAAGCGCGGGAGATGCCATTTTAAGCCAGTCTAACCACACCCAAAAATGCTGAAGAGTGGCAGTATCACAGCGTTCGACAATGAAGTCGAAGATTGGACGACATATGTCGAACGCATAGAAGTATACTGCAAGGCGAATGAAGTGCCAGATGACAAGAAAGCGCTGTTATTGTTGAATTCAATGGGTGCCAAAACGTATGGCTTACTATGAAACCTAGTAACCCCAGAGAAGCCAGTAGAAAAGGATTTTGAAAACATAGTGTCAATCCTACAGGACCACTTAAACCCCACACCGCTGCTGATAGCAGAAAGATTTAAGTTTCACAAAAGGAACCAGCATAAAGATGAAAGTAATGCTGAGTATTTAACAGAACTGCGCAAGCTATCGAAACACTGCCAGTTTGGAACGGGACTAGCAGATACTTTAAGGGACAAGTTTGTGTGTGGGCTTCAAAGTGAAGGAACCCAAAAATGGCTTCTATCAGAAAAGGATCTTACGCTGGACAAGGCTTTCAGCATTGCAGTATCACACGAAGCAGCAGCACAGGGCGCTGCAGAGATACAACGGAGACCGCAAGAATATGGCACAAATGAAATGTCATACGGAACAGTGAAGTGCTATCGCTGCGGCAGAACAACACACGACCATAATGATTGCTGGTTCAAGGACAAAGTGTGCAGACAGTGTGGAAAAGTAGGACACATAGCAAGAGTCTGCAGGTCGGGAAAGAAAACCAGCAGCAAGAAATCTCCACAGGAGAAGTACAAGAAGGTACATAAGGTGACGGAGAGTAGTTCAGACGAACAGAAGAGTGATACAGACTCCGGAAGCAAGGAGCTGGGTTGTCTGAAACTACATAATGTGATCAAAACGGAGGATCACCAAACTCACGCTCAAGCGGCTATTCTCACATATACCCTTGAGTGATACAAAGATTGTCTTGAAGACGTACACGGGGCAAAAATTCTACCCCAAAGGAAAAATAAGGGTGAACGTTATATATAACGGCAAGGAAACACCAAAAATGGACCTATATGTATTGCCAGATGGAGGACCACCACTACTAGGACGTGAATGGATCCGGAAGATACAGCTAGATTGGCATTCCATACAGGCACTGACTGTGGCTGACAAAAAGGATGATGACGTCACACCTGGGCGACTGTCAAAGATCCTAACTGACGCGAAAGAAGTGTTCCAGCAAGGACTTGGAACACTAAAAGGCATGACAGCGATGATTAAAATTGAAGAAAACGCAAGCCCAAAATTTTTTAAGGCCAGACCGGTACCTTATGCGATCCGCCCAGCCGTCGAAGCAGAGCTGGAGAGTCTGGAACGTTCAGGTGTACTGTCCAAGGTAGACTGGAGCGAGTGGGCTACACCCATCGTCCCTGTGATGAAAAAGTCATTGAGCAGCACGCCTGGGGAACCAAGGAAGGTTCACATCTGTGGGGACTTCAAGGTAATAGTGAACCCGGTCCTTCACACCGTACAATATCCACTTCCGCGGATTGAAGATATTTTCGCCTCGCTATCTGGATGGAAAGGCTTCACTAAGATTGATCTGGCCCAGGCATATCTGCAAATGGAGGTAGAAGAAGCATCAAAAAAATACCTCACAATCAACACCCATAAAGATCTCTACCAATACAATCGGCTGGTATTCGGGGTAGCATCAGCTCCGGCTATTTGGCAGAGGGCAATGGAACAAGTCCTGCAAGGGATCCCAGGGACCCAGTGTTATTTGGACGACATCCTGGTCACGGGCGAAAATGACAGTGATCACCTTGCCAACCTGGAGCAGGTGCTCACTAGATTGCAGGAATATGGGCTCCGAGCTAACCGCCCCAAATGCGAGTTTTTTGGAAAACAGATCTCGTATTGTGGCCACGTTATCGATAAAGAGGGGTTGCATAAGTCCCCAGAGAAGATTGAGGCAGTAGTCAAGGCTCCAGCACTGGAAAATGTGTCACAACTGAGGTCGTTCCTCGGGCTGGAAAACTACTACCATAAGTTCTTGCCAAATTTGTCTACAATACTACACCCACTGAACACCCTACTGCAAACTGGGGTGCCATGGAAGTGGAGTGACAAATGTAGATGAGCTTTCCAGAAGAGCAAAACACTAATCACATCGAAAGAGGTATTGGCCCATTACAACCCGGCATTACCAATTCGGTTGGCATGTGATGCGTCACCCTACGGCATTGGAGCGGTGCTGTCGCACAAATTCTCGGACGGCTCAGAGAGGCCAATAGCCTTTGCGTCACGATCACTAACCTCAGCCGAGCGTAACTACGCCCAGATTGACAGGGAGGCCCTCAGCCTAGTGTGGGGAGTGAAAAAGTTCAATCACTATCTGCACGGGCAGAAGTTCACCTTGCTGACTGACCACCAACCACTTGTCTCCATCTTTAATCCAAAGAAGGGCGTTCCGGTGATGACTGCGCAACGGCTACAAAGATGGTCCCTTTTTCTCGGGGCGCACCAATATGAAATCGAGTATAAGGGCACGAAACAGCATGGAAACGCTGATGGGCTATCACGCCTGTCACTGCCTACTGCGGAGGAAGAACCAGCAGTGGATCCTGTCGAAATATTTTATTCGACTATAATTGAATGCTTGCCAGTAACTAACGCTGGTACAGAGAAGGAGACCCGAAATGACCCGACACTGTCTCGGGTATATGATTTGACGGTGAAGGGATGGCCAGCACATGGCGACTCACTGTTGCCAGCATTCTCATCCAGAAGAGAACAGCTGTCAGTATGCGAGGGGACCTTGATTGTGGATCCCGAGTGGTAATTCCACCCAAGTTAAGGGAGAGAGTGCTCAATGAGCTTCACGAAGGTCATCTGGGAGGGGTAAAAATGAAAAGCCTTGCTAGGGCATATGTGTGGTGGCCGGGGATCGATCAGCAAATCGAGGACCTGACAAAGAGCTGCTCAGGATGCCAGAAGGTCCAAAATGCACCACCACAAACCCCTCTACACCCATGGGAGTGGCCCTCATCTCCATGGCAATGAGTGCATATTGATTTTGCTGGTCCATTCATGGACTCAATGTTTTTAATAGCCGTGGATGCGCACTCGAAATGGCCTGAGGTGATCAAAATATCCTCCACCACCACGGAGAAAACTATTGCAGTCCTACGGACCATTTTTGCCAGGAACGGCTTGCCAGAGCAGATTTGCTCTGATAACGGACCACAGCTTGTGTCCGAAGAGTTTCGAAGATTTATGAAAAGGAATGGGGTAAGGCATTACACACCCGCCCCGTATTATCCAGCCACAAATGGATTGGCTGAGAGGTTCGTACAAACCTTTAAGAAGGCAATAAAGGCTATGTACAATGACAACATTCCGCTGTAGCACACGGTGGACAATTTCCTGTTCGCCTACTGGAATGCGACACATGCTGTAGTGGCGCTTCTTAGTTTCCAAACAGGCAGCCACTGAGCTGTGGGGCTGTTAACAACGAGTAGACGCGTGTTGAAATAAAACGTTCCCAAACGTAGCTTTGTCTTTTAAACTGTTTACTATAACACTTCACAAACGGAATTACAAAGCAAACACGTATAAACGAACACGGTCAAAAACTGTATTGCTCCAAACCTCACAACTTCTGCCTCCTTCAGCCACGTGGAGTTTAAACTGTAAAATGGCTGCATACCATGTGTGGCTTAGGGACTGTACCATTGTGGCAAGAATGAAGGGGGTGTCTCGGACTATACTACTGGAGCAAGAAAATAGGGGGTTTCTTAATACAATAAGTCAATCAGGTAAATTAACTGTATTATGCTATTTAACCAATATTTTAAAGTATTTTCTTAAGCTTTTATGGCTCTTACATTCCGGCCCCTAATTGACTAGGCACATGAAGCGTATCAATTACTCAAACATTAAGAGTCATAAACTAATGAGTTCAACATATTTACAATATAAGTGTCCACTTTTTTCGTTCAGGAACTTTTCACGCTGCTTCTTGTAGCAGGCAGAGCTTTGTGATCGGTCTTTCCAGGGTACTGGTCTTGGTTTGCAAACAAACGCGACCAACGACGCCTCTGGAGTCTGGAGTGTTCTTAATTATTTTTCCCATCAACCAAGAATTTCTGGGGGCTGAATCATCCACGATTAAGACAATGTCTCCGGCAATGAAGTTCCTCTTTATTTTGGACCATTTTTGACGCTCCTGTAGCAGAGGTAAGTATTCTCTTGTCCATCTGGTCCAGAAAAGGTCTGACATATACTGAACTTGCCTCCACTTCCGACGGGCATACAGATCTTCCTTTTTGAAGACTCCCGGGGGCATGGCTGGCTGTGTTTTCAACAACAACAGGTGGTTCGGAGTCAGGGCTTCGAGGTCATTGGGATCATCTGATGTCTTAGTTATCGGTCGGTCATTAATGATGGCTTCGACCTCGCACAGAACGGTTTGGAGTCCCTCGTCGTTGAGCGCTTGCTGCTTCAGTACAGAACTGAGTAGTTTTCTTACGGTGCGTATCTGTCTTTCCCAGACACCTCCATGGTGGGATGCAGCCGGAGGATTGAAGATCCACTTAATTCCTGTTTGCATCATGGCTTCCTGTATTTTAAGCCGATTCCAACCTTCAATAGCTTCCCGTAGTTCTCTCTCCGCTCCGACGAAATTAGTGCCATTATCAGAACGCATAATGGACACCTGACCTCTTCTACAGACAAAGCGCCGCAAGGCGTTAATACAGGAATCAGTGTCAAGCGTGTGTGCCACCTCAATATGAACTGCTCTGATGGTCAAACAAGTGAAAAGCACACCATATCTCTTGACAAGGCTCCGTCCTCGCTTTACCTCGAAAGGCCCGAAATAGTCCACCCCTACGTTTGTAAATGGGGGCTTGTCTGGTAACAAACGGTCTTCAGGCAGGTCTGCCATTTTCTGCTCCCCAGCTCTAGCGTGTAACCGTCTGCAAACAATGCATTCAGAGAGTATTTTTCTTATTACAGAATTAGCTCCTGGAATCCAGTATCTTTGTCTTAGCTTCGCAAGCACGTGATTCCTCCCACTGTGTCCAATACTCTGGTGTATATGCTGAAGAATGAGAGTAGCAACCCGGAGGTCCTTAGAAAGGATAGCAGGATGCTTGGCCTCCTCTGGCATAGCAGATTTGTTTAGTCTCCCTCCCACCCTCAGTACTCCATCTTGCAGTGTAGGGTCCAGCTTGTAGATATGACTACCTTTCTTGATTGGAGTATTTCGCTGTAAAGCTTCGATTTCTTCTGGGTATCTTTGTCTTTGACTGAAGCAAACTATCTCCATCTCAGCCTTGGCCAAATCCTCCATGGTCAATGAATTCTTACCCAATGTGGTCTTGTGCTGATGCATATACTGCTGTAGAAGCATTCTCTGCTTATCGGGGTTACTTTCAGACTGACTGATAGTGGCTCGGTACTCTTTTCTCTTACCGCTCAGGTGTAGCAGCGACTCTTTCAACCTTAGAAACCATGCAACTGCTTTCCTCAACTGGTGCCATCCTGAGAAATGGTTAACAAGCTTGTTCACTGTGTCAAAGTTCTCTTTCGTAGTTATGAGATTTACTGTGACTGATCTCTTGACTTCGACGTCGTCTTCAGCAATCTGACTTGGCATATCTGGTCTTTCTGGCCATGATCTCTCTGTTTCCAGCAGATAACTTGGGCCTTGTATCCAAGTTTCACTCCTCATGAAATTTTCAGCCTTCAATCCCCGTGAGGCTTGATCTGCTGGGTTTAATGAGGTGTTTACATACCTCCATTGAGATGGTTGTGTAGCTTCTCTAATGGATGAGATTCTGTTTGCTACGAAGGTCTTGAAGCGTATCTTCTCATTCTCTATATACTTCAGCACCGTCGTGCTATCCGTCCAGAAGACAGATTCTCCTAGTGGGAGTTGTAACTCTTTCCGCATCGCCTGGTCAACTTTAACTGCAACAACCGCTGCCGTCAACTCCAGTCTCGGGATGGTGACCTGCTTCAGCGGAGCCACCCTGGATTTCCCCATGAGGAAGGCACAATGTTTCTGGCCCTGTTGATTTGTCAGCAAGAGGTAAGTAGCCGTGCCATAGCCGTCCTCACTGGCGTCCGAGAAATGATGTAGTTGAGCCGTCTTTGTAACTCCAAAACTCACGGGCTTGATGCATCTACTGACGTTGAAGCTAGAAAGTTGTTGCAAATCTGTCAACCATCTGTGCCATCTCTGAGCTTGACCTTCTGGGATATCTTCATCCCATCCTCTCTTGTCTCTACACAGCTCTCGTAGCATCAGCTTCACCAGCAGAATGAGTGGTGCCAGGAATCCAAGAGGGTCGTAGATGGAACTGACCACGGAGAGAATCCCTCGTCTTGTGGATGGTCTTTCGTTCACCATTATCCTGAAGTTGAACGTGTCTGACTCAATGCACCATTGTACACCAAGAGCTCTCTCGATAGGAAGGACATCGTGGCTCAGGTCCAGATCTTTGACTTCAGTGGCTCTTTCCTTTTCTGGGATAGAAGCTAGAACTGCTCTGCTGTTGCTTATCCACTTAGTCAGATGGAATCCTCCATTCGAACACAGAGTTCTAAGGTCTCTTGACAGTGCGATGGCATCGTCTTCTGTTGACACGGACTTCAGACAGTCATCGACATAAAAGTTTCTGAAGATTGTCTCCACAGCCTCTGATGGTGCTTTGCCTTTGCCATCTTCTGCAGTTTTTCTGAGAGCGTAGCTTGCACAGCTGGGAGATGATGTGGCTCCGAACAAGTGTACGGCCATTCTACATTCCACCATCGCTTGACTAACGTCGCCATCTGGCCACCAAAGGAAACGCAGAAGATCAGCATCTTCATCAGGGATTCTGACTTGGTAGAACATTGATTCTATGTCTGCCATCATGGCAACGAGCTCTTGTCTAAACCTAGTCAAGACGCCAATGAGGGTATTAGTAAGATCAGGACCTTGAAGCAGCTGGTCATTCAGTGAAGTTCCTCTGAATGAGGCGGCGCAGTCAAACACTACACGGATCTTTTTCTTCTTTGGGTGATACACACCGTGATGAGGAATGTACCAGACCCTTCCATCGTCTCTGTTCAACTGTTCCTCGGGCACTTTTACAGCATAGCCTTTCGCTATGATGTTTCTCATGAAGCCTTTGTAGTCTTCGTGAAAGTCGGGGTTCTTGTTCAGCTTTCTCTTTAGACTGATGGCATGTTGCTCTGCTATGCTGCGATTGTTCGGCATCTTCGTGGTCTGTCTTCTCAGTGGCAAACCAATGTGATAGTGGCCATCAATGAACTGTGTAGACCTTGTCATCAAATCCATGAACTGATGGTCTTCTTGTGACATCTCTGTCTTTTCCTCACAGCTGCGTTCTGAAAAGTCTGCGTTGAACTGCTGTATCAACAGCTCTTCAATGCTTGCGATAGAGATGCGATTAACTGTGACATTTTGTCGTTCCTCCTTGTTCGACTTGTTGCCACCATCTCTCCTTACCGGTCCATTGACTACCCATCCAAGGGCTGTCCTGACGGCGTAGGGTCCGTCATCCTTGCTGTTTATCACCTGCCATGGCTCCATAGTTTTGTAGGCATTGGTTCCAATTAATAGGCCAATTTCTGCTTCAATGTATGGGAGACGCACCTTTTCTAGGTAAGGCCATCTATCCACATCCTTCTGCAGGGCTAAGTTCCCTATTCTAACAGGAATCTCCCTCTGTGTGAAAACATTAGGCAGGTCTATGAAGTCCTTCTCTTCAAGTCCACACACTTCTAAGTCTGACAGGATATAACTTTGCATTGACTTCTCATGACCCATGGTGCGTAATAGGATTTCTGTTCTTCTGCCTCTAACGTTCAGCTGTCGCATGAGTGATTCTGTGCAGAACGTTGCTGAACTACCTGGATCCATGAAGGCATAAGTCTCCACAAGCTTCTCGCTCCTCTTAGACTTGATCTTTACTGGTACGATGGCAAGAATACAATCGCTGTCACCGGCCCCAGTGAGTCCACAAGTCTCTGGTTCTAGCGACACCAGAGCACTTGAAACAACCTTCTCGTCGGTATTGTTTTCTTCACTCTTCTTAGAGACTTGTTCTTCTTTATGGATATGCAGCAGACTGGGATGTTTCCGAGTGCACTCTCTGCATGTTGTTCTTTGCTTACAGTTTCTACTCAGGTGCCCGAGAGAGACATCCAAAACACAGGCCGTTGTACTTCAGGAATTCGATTCTGTCCTTATGTGGCTGTGCTTTGATGTCGCTGCAGAAATCCAATGTATGATTCTTCTGGCAGAATAAGCATGGCTTCTGAAAGGCATTAGCAGGCGTCACTGTGCTGCTCTTTTTGGGAGATGAGTTCTGGGGCCTTTCTTCCTCAGCCTGAGTGATGATAGTTGCAAAGCTGCTTCCCCTGGAACCACCTTTCCTGAGAGTCTTTGATTCAACAGGCTTGGCTTTCACTCTTCCATCGGTGGTCGGGCTGGCGTCCTGGATGTTTCCAAACAATGGGTCTCTAGCAATTTTAGCCTGTTTGTCTATGAAATTCACTAAGTCTGCAAACCTGGCTCTACTTTTCCGTCTCTCCATTATCTCAAAGGCTGTTCTTCTCCATTGTTCTCTCATCCTGTAAGGAAGCTTAGAGATGATGATTCTCATAGTCATAGGATTGTCCATCTCTTCCATGAATTCAACATCCTCCATGGTGTTGCGACATCCTATGAGGAAAAGAACATATGCGTTCAATGCCTCTCCGTCCTCCGATCTGATCTGTGGCCACTTGGTAGCCTTTTCAATATATGCAGTGGCTATCTTCAGCTCGTTACCATAGTGCTCCTGCAGCAACTTCCTGGCTTCTATGTATCCCCGGTCCGGTCTCATGTGTTCACAGCTTCTGACCAGGTCTTGTGGTTTACCACTGGTGTACTGTCCCAGGTAGTACAACTTATCACTGCTGCTCTCTGTTTTGGAGTCAATGGCTTGTTCAAAGGATCTGATGAAGGGCATATACTTGAGTGGGTCACCTTGGAACACTGGTATGTCTCTTTGAGGGAGTCGAAACAGATTCTGTTGTTTTACAAGCATCTCTGTAATTTCGTTCTGACGTTGCATCACTCGGTATAGGCTTCTCCCTGTGTCTTCAGGCCTCTGGTGGTCATCAGCAGGGTCTAGTCTAGACCGTCTGACGTCTGGGGTAGCATCACGTGCTCCTGTTAGTGGAGAGGCCACTCTTCCACGCTGTAATGCCAGGGGATTGCCTTCGGACTCTCTTGTAACTCTTGAAGGTGCCCTGGATCCAACTCTATGTGACAGCATTGACTGGCAGTATTCGCTCCCGCCGTCCCGTGAGCCTTCATAATCTTCATACGCACTCAACCTGACGTCTGAGACCGCAATAGCTGTTTTTATCTCCAGCTGTTCTTTCTTTGCCTGCACCTGGGCCTGTTGGGCCTGCAGTTGGGCCTGCACTTGGGCCTGCAGTTGGGCCTGTTGGGCCTGCAGTTGGGCCTCTTGGACCTGCAGTTGGGCCTCTTCCCGTTCAAGAGCTTGCTTCTCCGCTAAAGATGCTGCGCGCGCCATCAACGCCGCCCGTTCAACCTCCTCTCTCATGCGTCGCGACGAGCTTGTGGTAGAAGCGACTGACCTGCGTCCAGAAACAGAGCTACCTTCTTTTCGATTTTTGCTCGGTCTGGCGGAAGTCTCTGAAATGCTATCGTCTGGTCCGACTTCATCGTCAACTTTATCTTTCTCTGCTGCATCAGCATCTTGACGAATCTTTAACATCCACTGTTCTGTGGCGGTGATATAGTCCTTAATGCTGGTTGATTTAAGATCAAACCAGTTGTGCTGATCAGCGTTTCCCTCTTCTTCAGACAGAAGTGCTAATACATCTTCATTGAGTACATTAAATTCTTCATGCAGCTTGGAGAAATCGTAATACATTATGTCTTCAGCTTTCTTAATATTAACATTATCTTCCATGAGACGATCAATTATCTTCATTTTTCCAGTTATCTGAGCTAATTTAGCCTTCCTTGCACCTATGCTTCTATGTAACTTCTCTTCCATTGCCTTTGGGGGGAGCTTTATTTCCCTCTTTTGGCCAGCAATCCTTCTGGCTGGGGGAAGCTCCTGGCTCCGTAAGGCCTCGGCCATTTTACCCGCAGCTCTTATTTAGCTTCTCAATAGAATGAACAAAGCAAGTAACAGTCACTGTACCTTCGCTTTCTTATATTGTCGTCTGGCTCCGTGACCATTCATGTATACGTTCGGCGACAATGCCGTCCTTTCCTTCTTAGGGAGCAAGTTTTTGACTAATGTAGTGGCGCTTCTTAGTTTCCAAACAGGCAGCCACTGAGCTGTGGGGCTGTTAACAACGAGTAGACGCGTGTTGAAATAAAACGTTCCCAAACGTAGCTTTGTCTTTTAAACTGTTTACTATAACACTTCACAAACGGAATTACAAAGCAAACACGTATAAACGAACACGGTCAAAAACTGTATTGCTCCAAACCTCACAACTTCTGCCTCCTTCAGCCACGTGGAGTTTAAACTGTAAAATGGCTGCATACCATGTGTGGCTTAGGGACTGTACCATTGTGGCAAGAATGAAGGGGGTGTCTCGGACTATACTACTGGAGCAAGAAAATAGGGGGTTTCTTAATACAATAAGTCAATCAGGTAAATTAACTGTATTATGCTATTTAACCAATATTTTAAAGTATTTTCTTAAGCTTTTATGGCTCTTACACATGCAGTCACCAACCAGGCCCCAGCCATGATGTTCTTTAACCGAAGGTTAAGATCTCGCCTGGATTTGCTCAGACCAAATGTACGAAGAGATGTTGAGAGTAAGCAATTCCAGCACATCCATGAGAAGCCAACAAGGAGCTTCAATGTAGGGCAACCAGTCTTGGCCCGCGACTACCGAACAGAAAAATGGCAGCCAGGAACGATATGCACACAGCAGGACCCACTAATGTACACAGTGGACGTTGGGGAGAGCATCGTGAGACGCCATGCTGATCAGATCCTAGAGTCACAGGAACAAGTCAACCCCATGCCTCGCCCATACGTACCTGGTGATGAACCCGACATACAGGTAGCATCTACCCCAGAAACAGTGGCATCGGAAGCTGATGAACCAACCGACGACAGGGGGCCAGAATCGCCTCCGCACCAAGAGCAAGACACTCGGGGAGGCGCTATCCAGAAAGGATCAGGAAGCCTCCCCAAAGACTGAATTTATAAATAGACTATTTGCAGCTAATGTTGCATGTTAAAAGTGTTAATTGTAATTAGTTTGATATTTAATTGTTAAATGAGTGTTATGGTACTGTTAATCTAAAAGGGGAGGAATTGTAATGGATGTACCGTTAAGGGGAGAACTACTTTTTACAGCTCCTGTATACTGTAGTACCGGCAGTGACCACACCTGTAGATAAACCCTGAGTAGTGATCTGTACAATTAGTTCTAGAGTAACCCTCATTCAGTAAACACCTGTTGAATCGTTCCCTGCAGCCTGTTGTCTGATTATTGAAGGACACAACATTAAGATACACGGACATAACAAAGCTCATTTTACCTGAAATGGGAAGAGGGAAGATGAGACAGGGGCCTTAGGGGCACGGCAGCCCAATATTAAAATATTTACTATTATCCTGAGTCCGTTATATTTTTATTTCAAAAATAATAGAAATTATATTTAGTTTTGATATTTTTCAAACTATTATTTTTAAGTCAGAAATATGCTGCTGTTTGTAATAATCAGTATGTAGCTGAATAGAAAACCGCTCTTATATCCTTCCTGCTTTCTGTGCACGTCTTACAGAATTTTTGTGGCTCAGCTCTAGTCATCACGTTTTCTGTGTGCGATTTCTGGTCCTTCCCCACAAAGTGCTGCCTGAATTGATTGAGTTGGTCTCATTGGAACTTTGGTTTCACCGTGACATGTGTGTCTGTAATGAAAGTATTTGGGGGAAGAAGTTGAAGGCTTTTTCTGATGAATTATCAAGCTGGATGAGCCAGGAACTGAAATGTTTGGTGCCTGATTAATACAAAAAAAAAGGATTACTGCTGAAAAGACGTTATCCTGTGCTGCACAGTTCCACGGTTATGGACACAAGCAGCTGGTAAGTCTGTGTCCCTTTGTTAATTCTGCTTTGGAATTAGTAACTAAAGTATGAAAGAACAATCCTTTCTATCCTGTAAGAAATCAGCAATCATTTGATTTGATCTCGGCTGGTCATGGTTTAAGAATTCGAGCCTAGCTTGTATCTCATTTAAAGGAAAAAATCTTTTGTCTCTTTTGGTTAAAATACACAAAAATAAAATAAACTACGTTGGAATTACTCTCAAGTCACGTATACCTGGTACAGCCATAATTAAAATAATATTTAGGTCTGTTGTTCTTCTCTCTTGCCTCCCCCCAAATAATAACGCTTGTCAATCACTTTTTCATAAGGAGACGGTATTCACTCAGCATCGTGCTGACTCTTTCAAATCCTGTACCAGAAGCAAAGGGCATAACTTGATTGTGATTGTCATACGGTTTTTGGTTGCTTAAGATATCTCTGTGGAGCTTTTGGCTATGTATTTACTGCAAAGACTTAAGTGAGCGGAAATAGGAACCAGTATGAAGTTTTGGGGGAGGGGGAGGAGCTCAGTTTCGCAACACTGAGCATATGCTGTTCTTTTTGGGGTTTTCCAGCAACATTTCCCAAAAGCCTTTTAAGTTATCAATCCAGAAACTAGTGCACTGTATCTGTGGGTTGGAAATTTCCACTAATTATTTAAATGTACAGCAGTTTAAATCCTGATGACTATTCAGACACTGAATGGATTGCTGTCTTTTCCACAGTGAGCACACATTTTTTAAAATTTCCAATGTTCTCTCCAGAAGGCAGTGCCACGCTAAGTTATGGTTCAAGGGGTGGCAGGAACCCTCTGGTACCTTGCCGATTTATTAGTCTTGATGCGTAATCCTAGACATGAATGTCAGTGGGCTTTTCGACTGTGGGAGGGGTGACATCACAGCCAAACCTGATCCTGAAGTATCAACACATTGTCAAAAGTAATGAGTAGTAGGACCCAAGAACGGCGAGGCTAGATTGCCACCATCCTGCCTGAATTAACGAACTTAGCACTGATCAGGAATTTGTGTAACTCAGTACAGTGCCACACTGTGTACTTCAAGAAAGAAAAACTTGCATTTATGTGGTGCCTTTCATGACCTCCGGACATCCCAAAGTGCTTCGCAGCCAGTTAAGTACTTTTGAAGTGTAGCCACTGTTGTAATGTAGGAAACGAGATAGCCAATTGGCACACAGCAAGATCCCATAAGCAGCAATGAGATAAATGACCAGATAATCTGTTTTTAGTGCTGTTGGTTGAGGGATAAATGTTGACCAGAACACCAGGGATAATTCCCCTGCTCTTCTTCGAATAGTGCCACCTGAGAGAACAGACGGGATATTCGGATGACTTACTGCACATTATGGGGTGGGATGGGCAAGCTCTCTACACATGGTGGACTTATCATGGGTGGACTTATCATGGGGGATGGTCACTAACTAACTATATACTTTTCTTCTTTCTCCTCCATGGCCAGTGGCCCATCCCAAGCTTCACTCTGTATCCGACTAGCCTATCCCTGGCTAGGGAGTGCTTGATGGCGACACTTGTTGGTGTCCAAAGGGGTCAAGGGGGAACATTTTGCTTTCTCCTTGCTTGTCAACTACTTGCAAATTCCCTTGAGAAAGTGCAAGACATGCTGTGATTTTCAATGTTTGTGTTTTTCATCTATATAATTACAGTGGCTTTTTGTTGCTGTTTTTCTTGTGTACGGTGGATCTGAGGGGGGAAAAAAAAATTGCTCTTTGAGCCTCCCGATGTTTCGGTGGGTAAAATTGTCACTGAAGCGAACAGACCAAGGGTTGGGTCGACTCGTATCTCACCCTCACTGTAGCCAAAACCCTAAACCACGCTTCTTCCATCTGTAGACTCAGATTAGCCAATGTCCTCCTTGCCATCCTCCCACCCTTCACAAACTCTGACTTGTTCAGAGCTCAGATGCCTGTATACTGTCTTGCATTAAGTTCCACTCATTCATCTCCCCATCCTCGCCCATTTACACTGGCTCCCTGTTCCCCATTACACTGAATTTAAAATCTTTATCTTTGATTCCCAGCGCGGCCTTGCCCCACACCACCATTGCATTCTTCTGCAGCCTTAGGTTACCTGTCACAGACATCGGTCCTGAAACTCTGACCTTCCGTGAACCCTCCCCTTCCTTCGCCCCACCTTTAGCGGCAGAGCTGTCAGCTGCTTCGGCCCACTCTGGAGTGCTCTGGCTAAACCTATCTGCCTCTCTTCATCTTTAAAAGACTTCTTAAAATGCATTTTTCTGTCCAAACTCTCGGGTCACCTCTCCTAACTCTTCCACCATGGCTCAGTGTTCTTTTTGATGTGCCCCTCTATAAAGTGCCTTGGGATGTTTTCTACAATAAAGGCAATATTTGCCAGCTGCTTTTGTTTGATCCTGTGCCTGTGCTGAGTTAGCTGACCTCAGTCATTCTCTGCACCCCCAGGCTAGGGAGGGGAAAATAAAGCCATTGATCTTGTTCCTCTTATCTATGGATAGGCCCTGCTGGATAGTGCATGGAGGTGGCTACAGGGTGGGGGGCCAGGTGTACATTCGGCTGCAATGGTCCCAAGGGTCAGATAGGCTGTCAACATTGGCTGTCTAGGCTCACATTTGAAGAAAGGCCACATGGGCGAGTTGCCAGAGGCTACTGGCACCTTAGACCCATATCCCATGAAGAAATGCCACTGTTCGGAGAGAAGGGTCAAATTGGAAAAAAAATTCAAGGCGAGACCATATGCGTTTTGAAATAGTTGATACCCCTCCCCCAAATCCTTGATACCTTAGGGACAGCTAACCATCATGTGTGCAGATGGGTGAGTGTAGTATTTTACTGCTGAACTCCAGTGCCAGCAATGTTTTGGACATTATCGTTGCTTCAAGCACCTCTGCTTTCTATGAGATCAGGAAATTGAGCTTTGCGGGTAAATCATTTCTTTGAGGCGCTCAGTTTAATTTGTTTCAATGTAGTGAGATTTTACCGAACTTGGCTGTATGCTTCCGAGAGACAGAAGTTGTACTATCATTTGTGCAGACAGCAGGAAACTAAAGCTCTTGCAAGATACTTCCTTCTCCACCCTCCCCCAACTTTTTCTAGGGAAACTTTCACTTTAGTAACTCTTGAGATTATAAATCGGACACTGCCCTAAGCCCCTCTCACTGCGTAGTGATGTCACTCCCTTCTTGTATATGTTTATAAACAGAATCATTATGCAACAGTGGTAAATGTTATATATTTTGTATGTGGATTGGGATTGCAATACCGCAATACTTTTGCACATCTCCACAAAGAAACGTTGGTTGGGTTTGTACTTCATTCAGGAGGGAGCCTGGGCGGCAGGGTCCTAACTGTGGGATGGGGCCCAGGCGGCAGGGCCCTAACTGTGGGATGGGGCCTTGGCGGCAGGGCCCTAACTGTGGGATGGGGCCTTGGCGGCAGGGCCCTAACTGTGGGATGGGGCCCAGGCGGCAGGGCCCTAACTGTGGGATGGGGCCTTGGCGGCAGGGTCCTAACTGTGGGATGGGGCCTTGGCGGCAGGGCCCTAACTGTGGGATGGAGCCTTGGCGGCAGGGCACTAACTGTGGGATGGGGCCTTGGCGGCAGGGTCCTAACTGTGGGATGGGGCCCAGGCGGCAGGGTCCTAACTGTGGGATGGGGCCCAGGCGGCAGGGCCCTAACTGTGGGATGGGGCCCAGGCGGCAGGGCCCTAACTGTGGGATGGGGCCTTGGCGGCAGGGTCCTAACTGTGGGATGGGGCCTGGGCGGCAGGGTCCTAACTGTGGGATGGGGCCCAGGCGGCAGGGTCCTAACTGTGGGATGGAGCCTGGGCGGCAGGGTCCTAACTGTGGGATGGGGCCCAGGCGGCAGGGTCCTAACTGTGGGATGGGGCCCAGGCGGCAGGGCCCTAACTGTGGGATGGAGCCTGGGCGGCAGGGTCCTAACTGTGGGATGGGGCCCAGGCGGCAGGGTCCTAACTGTGGGATGGGGCCCAGGCGGCAGGGTCCTAACTGTGGGATGGGGCCCAGGCGGCAGGGCCCTAACTGTGGGATGGGGCCCAGACGGCAGGGTCCTAACTGTGGGATGGGGCCCAGGCGGCAGGGCCCTAACTGTGGGATGGGGCCCAGGCGGCAGGGCCCTAACTGTGGGATGGGGCCCAGGCGGCAGGGTCCTAACTGTGGGATGGGGCCTAGGCGGCAGGGCCCTAACTGTGGGATGGAGCCTAGGCGGCAGGGCCCTAACTGTGGGATGGGGCCCAGGCGGCAGGGTCCTAACTGTGGGATGGGGCCCAGGCGGCAGGGCCCTAACTGTGGGATGGGGCCCAGGCGGCAGGGTCCTAACTGTGGGATGGGGCCCAGGCGGCAGGGTCCTAACTGTGGGATGGGGCCCAGGCGGCAGGGTCCTAACTGTGGGATGGGGCCCAGGCGGCAGGGTCCTAACTATGGGATGGGGCCTGGGCGGCAGGGTCCTAACTGTGGGATGGGGCCCAGGCGGCAGGGTCCTAACTGTGGGATGGGGCCCAGGCGGCAGGGTCCTAACTGTGGGATGGGGCCCAGGCGGCAGGGCCCTAACTGTGGGATGGGGCCTGGGCGGCAGGGTCCTAACTGTGGGATGGGGCCCAGGCGGCAGGGTCCTAACTGTGGGATGGGGCCCAGGCGGCAGGGTCCTAACTATGGGATGGAGCCTAGGCGGCAGGGCCCTAACTGTGGGATGAGGCCTAAGTGGCAAGGCCCTAACTGTGGGATGGGGTCTTGGCGGCAGGGCCCTAACTGTGAGATGGGGCCTAGGCGACGGGTTGCTACCTTTGGAATAGGACCTAATTGGCATACCTGAATTTCCTCTGTCGTTCTGCAGGACCTGTTGAAGCTCCTGGCCACTCCCATAATATCCTGGTGGGTAAAGACATAGTCAGGTGTAACACGAAGCCATACAGTCCAGAAAGTCCCAGATTTGATTACCTGTCTTGCCTGAGTTAGCTGATCTCAGCTGGGACAGCATTTGGGGTGCTACAATTGGCTTAAGTGTCCCTGAGCCACAGAGGAGAAAAATCAGGCATGGTTCCTGGCGCTGCAAAGTGGGTTGTGTGACTACTGACTGAGCTGTGATGCACTCCTTAGTTGAACAGCCTCCCGAGACTCACTGTCTAGGCTTGTGCATAAAGAAAAAAGACTTGCAACATGATGACTATCTTCCATGAGTCGGTGCTTTCTAAAGAGAAGGGGAATCTATTGACTATTATATAACGCCATTCCTTCATTGTCGCTGGGTCAAAATCCTGGAACTCCCTCCTTAACAGCACTGTGGGAGTACCCTCACCACACGGACTGCAGCGGTTCAAGAAGGCAGCTCACCACCACCTTCTTGAAGGCAATTAGGGATGGGCAATAAATGCTGGCATTGCCAGCGACGCCCACATCCTGTGAATGAATTTTAAAAAATCTGTGGCATTTGTCCTCCTTATGCTGAGGCCTAAGGCCATTTAAAATGGGTAACAATTCAACAACAACTTCACAGGAGCAAAAATTGACATCGAGCCACTTGAGGAGCTATTAGGGCAGATGACCAAAAGCTTTTCTTAAATTTAATTTTAATTGGAACATGCCGAACCTTTTTTATTTTATAGTATTGGGTTAGTTTGCCTAAACTGACAGAGAAGAACAATAGGAACATTAGTAGGCCATTCAACTCTTTGAGCCCGTTCCACCATTCAATCAGATTTGTACCTCAAATCCATTTACCTGCCATTGATCCAAATCCCTTGAAACGCTTACCTAACAAAAACAAAGAAATGAAATTGTGTGTTACATTTAGCGAGTATCTCTACTCAGAATTTGATTTTGTGTGACCAGGTTCACGCTGAAATGTCAAGTTATCTCCGAGAAACCTCTGCTGTGCTCTGAGTACACGTGAAAAGTACAATTTCCATTCACACTTTTGGAGCGAATGTCGGGGTCAGATGAAGTGCTGGGTTGTAAAATGGAATTGGTATTCTATCATTGGGAGATGTAATGATGATTATAATTAAGTCCCTTTTTTTAATTCACAGGTACATGTTGAGTCAATTTGTAATTTATGCTGTAAACTTGTGAAGATCATAAGGTGTAAAAGCTCATTATAACATTTTACGTCAGACATAAACACTAATTTTTTTTATTCACTCATGGGATGTAGGCGTCGCTGGCAAGGCCAGCATTTATTGACGATCCCTAATTGCCCTTGAGAAGGTGGTGGTGAATCGCTGCCTTGAACCGCTGCAGTCTGTCTGGTGAAGCTACTCCCACAGTGCTGTTAGGGAGGGAGTTCCAGGATTTTGACCCAGCGACGATGGAGGAATGGCGATATATTTCCAAGTCAGGATGGTGTGTGACTTGGAGGGGAACTTGGAGGTGGTGATGTTCCCATGCGCCTGCTGCCCTTGTCCTTCTAGGTGGTAGAGGCCGCGGGTTTGGGAGGTGCTGCCAAAGAAGCCTTGGTGAGTTGCTGCAGTGCATCTTGTAGATGGTACACACTGCAACTTAATTGAGGAATAAAAGCCTTGTTAGTCTAATAGCTAAAGTAAACTCATCACAGTTCATGGTGATGCTATCTAACTCGGGCAGAGAAACAAGTTGCCATTAACTGAGATGAATTTGCCATTATTCTGCAATTGCACTAATGGACTCCTACATAATTGTCCAGTCCGCACCTGGTAACCGTATTCCTGTCAGGTGGGTCTCTCGCCCCTTCTCCCTGATCTGAGCTCTTCTTCTACAACATCTGGACTCTCTCTCTCTCTCTCTCTCTCTCTCTCTCTCTCGAGCAAATTCTCAAAGTGAGCTCTCTCCTCCATGTTGAGTTTGGGGCAAGAAGGCTAAAATGCACAGAAATTTAAACTGGAATTATGATTGTACATTTTGCCTTGCATGTCTCATCTACATGTTGCCCCTTGGCGACATCATCTGAAAACACAGCATCAGTTTCCACATCTGTGCTGACGACACCCAGCTCTACCTCATTACCTCTTCTCTTGACCCCTCCACGGTGTTTAAATTGTCAGACTGTTTGTCCGACATACAGTTCTGGATGAGCAAACATTTTTACTAATTAAATATTGGGAAGACCGAAGCCATTGTTTTTGGTCCCCGCCACAAACTCTGTTTCCTAGCCACTGACTCCAGCCCTCTCCCTAACATCTGTCTGAGGCTGAACCACACTGTTCGCAACCTTGGTGTCATATTTGACCCTGAAATGAGCTTCTGACCACATATCCGCAGCATAACAAAGACCTCCTTCTTCCACCTCCTGTAACATTGCCCGTCTCAGCCCTTGCCTCAGCTCATCTGCTGCTGAAACCCTCATCCAGGCCTTTGTTACCTCTAGACTTGACTGTTCCAACGCACTCCTGGCTGGCCGCCCACATTCTACCTACGTAAACTTGAGGTCATCCAAAACTCAGCTGCCCATGTCCTAACTCGCACCAAGTCCCGTTCGCCCATCACCCCTGTGCTCGCTGATCTACATTAGCTCCCGGTTAAGCAGCGCCTCGATTTCAAAATTCTCATCCTTGTTTTCAAATCCCTCCATGGCCTTGCCCTTTACTATCTCTGTAATCTCCTTCAGCCCTACAACCCCTCGAGATATCTGCGCTCCTCTAATTCTGCCCTCTTGAGCATCCCTGATTATAATTGCTCAACCTTTGGTGGCCGTGCTTTCTGTTGCATAGGCCCCAAGCTCTGGAATTCCCTGCCTAAACCTGTCCACCTCACTACCTCTCTTTCCTCCTTTAAGACGCTCCTTAAAACCTACCTCTTTAACCAAGCTTTTGGTCACCTGCCCTAATTTATCCTTATGTGGATCGGTGTCAAAAATTTTTGTCTTAAAATACTCCTGTGAAGCGCCATGGGACATTTTGCTACGTTAAAGGCACTACATAAATACAAGTTGTTGCATTGCAAAGTGCGCATGCAGGGCATACTTACTGACAGACATACATATGTGAAGACATGTTTGCCAGTGCAAAAGTTATTTTAATGGTTCAGGCTTCCTCAAAATGCTTTTAACTCGTGTACGCAGTAAAAAGGCAGCTTCCATAAGCAGAATGAAGCTCCTATGAACTGAAATCTGCACCCATACATACCTTTCCTGAGATAACGTGTCCATGATTGACTCTATTCTGAAATTGGCTATTGGAGATCACATAGGGTGTCCCCTCCCCCACACGCTCTCCTTGCAAAAGGTAGAAAACACTACATTGTCGAACAAAAGCGTGTTGGCTAAAACTAATACAAATGTATTTGAAAATAGAATAATAGAGAAGCAGTGAGACAGAAATTACTGAAAGCGTGACACTTTTTAAAAAAAAAATTAAAATATGCTTTACTGCCAGTAATACACTCCAGCCTATCATTGTGTAAACCTAAGGTGGCATTACTGTATTGAAACACGTCATTTCCTGTATGATAACGTCTACAGATGGATTATGCAACTTTTTTCATTTTTGGCAGGCACTGTTTTCCTTGGTGTCCAGTTGGCCAGTTTTATCTTATTGTGAGGAGCTGATGCGTTTGTCTGAACTGTCCTTCGTTTGCTTCAGCTATCAAACTACTTGCACTGATTGTGAAATCTTGTTTTGTATTATAACTTCATATATCTGTGAATCATAAATATCTGTGAACACCTAAAATTTCTTCCCCCAGCCACCCCGTCTAGTCTTACAGGGGATTTGTGGCTCTTTTAAAATTTATTGATTTTCCAATATTAGTTCTGGGAGTTCCTCCAGTGACTCATGGAAACATGTATTCCTTGCACTGTAATATTATAGGATTGGCTGAGTTTTCTCTAAGTTTATAGGACTTTACAAAACAGCCTGGAAAAAAGATGTTTGTAGAGTAAGTATTCACATTGTGACTGTTCAATGATCTTATGATAAGCATAAGACTCAGGAGGGGAACACAAGTACTGCCATATTCCAGTGCAGACCTGGTCAGAGCAGAATCGATCAAAAATGTTACTTTGAACCAACCTTGCATATTGTTTGTTACAAGCCAGAAACCAGTTCATTTTTTTAAAGAAAAGCTTACCTCAGGAATCAGGAAGGAGAGGTTGTTTCTGTTTGAATATGTGGCTTTCATTCAATCTGGTAGTGCAGATAGGGACAGCTTTTTTTCCGAGTTTAGGGAAACTTCTCTTTGGACATGTACTTGTAGGATAAGAGTCTAGTGTTTTTCGAGACAGTAAGCCACCGTGGTTTAAGATTTATGTAAAAAAAACACAAGTGAAACTTATGTGGTTTATCACTGTCAATGCCGGCTTCTGTGTTTTTTTTTCAACTGCTGCTTCTCTTCCCCCTGGGGTACAGTCTGTACTTGCCAGCTGCCCTCCAAGTGGCCAATTTTAATGTGTAGTCAGAGTGTATGCTAGATGTTTAAAATAACATTTAGTGGATTCATTTTTTTTAAAGTATCTGCTACAAGTATGAACTTTCACAAAGGTGTTGAACATGTCCAAAAAATTACCACTGAGATGACCAGTAATATTATAAGTTAAGTCTGTATTTTGATATTATTGTGCGCAGAGGTCCAGTTGTCTGACAGGAATCCTTTTCTTCTTACCTGCATTTCATGCAAATATCTCAACAAAATTAATGAGTGAAGGTGCTGACAGCCTTGGGTCGTGCAAAATATTCTATGTGCTAAATTTTCTAATCTGGTCAATACATTGTGAGGCAATTAGATTTTGACTTCAGTGCAATATTCTGTTGTTTAGCCTACCCTGTGACTATAGTTGTTACAGCTCAGAATCCCAAGAGCCTATTTGCACCGTCTCACCATTTGACTCACGTGGACAATGAAAGGCATCTTGGATGTGAACGCCAGGCTGAAGAGGTTTTTGGCTGGAGGGATTATATTTGATGTGCCTTTTTTCGTGTCCACTAACTGCCAATTGTACCTATTTAAAAAAAAAAAAAAAAAAATGTTCCCCTGATGGCTC
The DNA here is from genome assembly GCF_052327205.1 of Somniosus microcephalus. NCBI lineage: Eukaryota > Metazoa > Chordata > Chondrichthyes > Squaliformes > Somniosidae > Somniosus > Somniosus microcephalus. The sequence continues at coordinate 226,892,440 of NC_140988.1, forward strand.
AGTAAAGCCATTCTATGATTAATTTACACAGACCAGAAGGCCCCCCGCGGGGGTCAAAGTTGATTACAGCTGGAGTGGCAGTACAACAAAAACTTGCATAGCCCTTTTTTATGTAAAAATAAATCCCAAAGCACTTTGTAGCAGATTAGAGGACACGGAACAGGAAATAGGGAAGGTTATAGAGGATGAGCAAAGATGCAGTCAAAGACGTCAGTTTTGAGGAGTTTTGTGAAGATGTGGAGAGAGGTAATGAGGCAAAGGGATATAGAAAAGGATGCCTAAAGATTCCGCCATTGACGATGGAGCAGAGGGAGGGTGGAGTCGGAGATGTGGAGAGTGTGGGCTGGGAAATAGGGCTGAAGAACAAGTAAATGAAGTGAGGCCACAGAAAGATTTGAAAATGAGGGCAGGGATGTGTTGGGGAAAAGGGGAGTCAAGCTGTCAGCCTTGGCTCCGTGTTGGCCTTCTCGCCTGAGTCAGAAGGTTGTGGGTTCAAGCCCTACTCCAGAGTCTTGAGCACATAATCTACTGACAATTCTGTGCAGTACTGAGGGAGTGCTGCACTGTCGGAGGTGCCGTCATTCAGATGAGAAGTTAATTGAGGCCCTGTCTGCCCTATCGGGTGGATGTAAAATATCCCATGGCATTATTCAAAGAGCAGGAGAGTCCCCACTTATGCACACTCCACCTACCCAAGTCTAGAGAGCTTCAGTACAGATTGGCAACAGCCATTGGTTAGGCTGATTTCTTGATATAATGCCCATCTTGTCTTCTTCCCTCTAAGGAACAGATCACATGATGTGAAAGGACTCTTCATCTATATTATAAACTTTATAAATGAGTCTGAGTGGAGCTAAAAAGTATTTGCAATTTATTGTTTCTCTTTATCAAAGTTTGTGTGCCATTTTGAGGCTACAAACCTGTGAAAGACTTTTTACGTCAATTACTGGTGGTAAGTGCACAATTGTTTGGTTTCCTGCAGGGCTGGAGCTGCAGTTGCAGAGCACTGCCTTTCAATTCTTTCTTCTAAACAGTTAACTTCCATGCTTCAGGCCAAGTCTCTGGAATAATATGATAGTTTGATTCAATTGTATTAAGTTCTGTGGCCCATTTATATAGTAGTAACGCCTCCAGAGGCAGCAGTATAAATGTGCCTCTCTCCAAAGGCTGGGAACCTCCCCTCGTGAAGTACAATTCGACAGCAAACACTGAGCTCTAGCTAGCCTGTGTTCCATAAGTAATGCGATTCTTCATGCTGTTGGCCCCCTGCCATTTAAAATGGTTTGAGGCCAGAATGGGAAACATGAACATGACTTTTTTCACCCATTCCTCCCTCCCACTGATGATGTTGACTTCTTGCTGTGCTATGCTTTCGTGGTTGCTGGTTCCCTTCTAATACCTTGTCTACATGACCTTCGATTCATGTGTGAGCCTTGATGATGACTATCGACAGGCTGATCTCCCACAGCCAAAGCCAGTTTTGTCCTTTTCCAATAACGACACATACACACTTTCAATAGACGTCACTGGGTAGCAGAAAGGGATCTCTTTCCCCCAACCCCCGCCACCCAACTTGGTGTACTGACACCAGATATTGTGCTCCTACCACTGTCTGGAGATAAGTTAATTCAACAGAAACTGAAGATTGAACCTGGAACGTAGTGGTCTGTCTGACTGTCGGATGAACTTGCCGAGCTGTCCAGGAACAGGACTTTGTGCCTCTGGTTCAGGTGTTGCTGAATCTGGTTTGCAGTATAAGTGGGCCGAATTTGACACAACAAATTGAAATGGAGTACGAGATGAAATGCTAGGATGCAGGTTTGTTACGATATTCCTCTGGTAAATTCAGTCACATCCTGATAATTGATGGGCTTCCTTTGAGGGAATAAAGTCTCCTAAATAGGTGATTGTAGCAGCACCTCAGGAGGAAGTGCCACTCCATCAGTGATATAAATATTGAGGCCTGAGGTTTTCTGGTTGCTGGTTGGCTGAACATTTAATTCTGCTGCTACGGACCAGTAAAACCCAGCCAATCACAAAGATATGGCAGCGAGAACCTGTCTTGAATCATGGCTTTAAACAGCTGCGCATGTTTGAGCTCACAATATCTGCTGTTGCTCTGTTGTTGAATTCACCCCACAATATAAATGCCACAGTTTGCACAGCAATTGCTCCTTTATTGCAGAATGACCTCTTGTCATATAACTAGGCCATATCATGGCACGGAACCCACTCTCGCAGAGCATTTGCCTTGAATCGTAGTTTTGTAGGAACAGATGCATTCCTGCCCTTTTGGCTGGGAGGGTAACTTTATAAAAAGCCTTTTCAAAAAAATCTTTAAATATATATATTTAAAAAAAGTCAGAAATGTAAGTTTGGGTCACTTAAAGGAGTTACTGGCTATAATTAGAATAATTAAACCTCTTATAGTGTTTTGATGTCTAGTCGCTGCCAGAAATAACATTCCAGCAATTCCTTCAGTTGGGCTGCATTCATGGCCTAGAGCTCCTGTAAAATCAGACTCTGCCCTTTTAATCAGCATTGTGTTATTGGAGGGCTATCCTTCAAATTGTTTTAAAACGATTCAAATGGAAACACTGTCTTGACCTGCAGTTAACAGAGAAGCAGCTTTTGCAAATCGATAGAAATATTCGTGTCCCATTCCAGAACACAATTATAATGTCCTCTGCATGTTACTGAAAACCATTTCATTTATATAAGATTGCATGGCCTCCTTAGATGAATAAGTCCATTGATGAGAAGGACACTGTGTGTCTGCCCACATCTGGACCAGAACTGATCAAAGTGGCCAATTGAGTTTAATCCTTCTATCCAGCTTTGCCCAGTTTGCAGTATCATGGAAACTAGCTAATTCCTAATGAATAGAATAACATAGAAAAACCTGAAAGAACACTGCAATTTCCCTCTCATCCCCAAAGTTAAAGTCTAGGATATTGTGGTGGCTCTATTGGGGTAGTAGAAATGCTGGAATACAGAGGGGAGGAAGTGATGCTTCAGTTTATAGAGCCTTGGTCAGATGCCATCTGGAGCACTGCATTTAGTTTCGGGAACGCACCTGAGGAAAGCTATATTGGCCTTGGATGAGTTACAGCGCAGACTCACCAGAATTCTATCCGGGCTTAACGGGTTAAATTATGAGGATAGGTTGCATAAACTTGGCTTGTATTCGTTTGAGTTTAGAAGGTTGAGGGGTGATCTAATCAAGGTCTTTAAAATGATAAACTGATTCGATAGGGTAGATATGGAAAAACTAACTCCTCTGGTGGGGGAATCAAGAACGAGGGTGCACAATTAGAGCTGGGCCATTTAGGAGTGAAATCAGGAAGCAGTTTTTCACACAAAGGGCATTGAAAATCTGGAATTCTCACCCCCCAAAAGGCTGTGGATGCTGGGTTCTTTGAAATTTTCAACACTGTGATCGATAGATTTTTATTAGGTAAGGTTATCAAGAGATATGGCTCAAAGACGGGTAAACGGAGGTACAGATCAGCTATGACCTAATTAAATGGTGGAACAGGCTCATTGGCCTACTTCTGTTCCTATGTTCCTACTGCTACTGTGCTGGAAATTTAAAATATTTGGCCTGGAATTTCCTGAAACACTAACCGGCAGGTTAAGCATAAATTCACGCCGATCTTTCTGTTAGCAAGTTATGCGAAATGTTCTGAGAATCTCATTAGTATACACTGGCATGTAAAAACCAGCATAAAACAAGTGGAAATCAGCATAAACAATCGAGGCACGAGGAAAGCACCGAAGTTCCAGCATATTGGCCTGGATTTTGCGGTAGGAATAACGGCGAGGCTATTGGTGCTCACCGTTATTGAGGAGTAAATCGGTCAGCAACCTCTGGCGTTCGTACATGCTCACATAAATGTGTAAATCGGGAAGTTGCTGTCCAAGTTTCCCTGCTCCTCCAGAAGCTTTGCTCTAACAGTATCTCGCCAAGAGACCTGGCATTCACATACATGAAGGGTGCGAAATTGGGGTACTTATCCACTAGATACCCACTAAACATGCCAGAAAAAGTTAGGACTTGTCCATTCAAGTGTAAGTGAATTTTTAACTGTATGGTAAGTCTTTTAATTACTGCCGAACAACCTCTCTGGCACTGAAAATTTACTTTTAAAAGTGTGGAGTCTCATTCCTTCAGATTTTAATTAATATTGGAGATTAAAAAAAAAAAAAAAAAATCCTTTCCGTCTCATTTACCTCTCTCTCTTAATCCCATCTTTCTTTCCCTCTATTTCACTTTCTGTACATGATTTGGCATTGAATTAACAATTCTAATTTACACTTCCTGGTTCAGGCTCTGTGTGCCTCAGTAAGGATTCTTCAATCTGATTGGTTAAGGAGACACACTGTTGCTTGTCCTGTTCACACAGATCCCAGATCCCCGGTAGAGGGCGCCACGCTGTTTTGATTCTAATTACCGCAAATCGCAGTGCAAAAACCCACAGAAGACTGGGCAAGTGTAAACGTAATGAACGGCTGGCACCATTTGTCCGCCACTGACCGCAAAATCCGGGCAGTTACTTCTTTAAGTCCCTCTTTACACATGAAGATTAAAGTTTGAAGCCATCAAACTACAGTATTATTTATGCACATTAAGCTCAGCATGTTTAAGAAAATGCAATTGTGGAAGTTTTTCAACTTTTAATGCAAATTATTCTGATAGCATAAAGATGCTCTCAAAGATAGAGAAAATACATTTTAGACCTCGGTGAAGAGAATTTTTTTTTTAATTTGCAATTAAGCACCGGAAGAAATATGACTTTGGGTCCTGTTGTGCCTAAAATTTTAGGTGTAAATTTACATCAAATTTAGAGCTGGTGTAAATTCAAGAAATTCATGTGAGCTGCATTTTTGCTTGGGGAGGGATGGAGCTATGTTAGAGTGCCAGCAGGTTTCAGCCGAGGGGTTTTGTTGAATCGGTGTAAAAGATAAGGAAATTGGGGGATAGTGTAAAAATGAGTATGTAATTTACACCCAAATTTCCTCGAGCTTTTGCGGCATTACCCTGTACTTATGACGTTGTTTCAGAAAATTCTGGGCCATTTCCTTCTACTTATGCTTCATCTCCAGAAAATGGTGACTCACATTAGGATATGATTCCCCAACACTGGCAGCCTCTGGTACCTTCACCAAGTGTCCATCCTTCATGTGTAAGCCTGGACACTGAATCGTGGTGCACTATTTAACCTTGGGGTCATCACAAGGTTAGGACTGGGTGCCCCTCTTTTCCTCACTCCCTACCAGGGTACCTGAAACCACCTGTAATGCACCTAGTGTTACCCCAGATGAGATTTGCTAGTTTAACATTAACCAGGCAGTCAGTGGCGGATCATGTGATATTTATGTTAAATTCTACGTATCTTTATTTCTCAATTTTCTTCCCACCCATCCCTCCTGAAGGTGTTTGGGTACTTGCTTGGATACAATACCATGGGCACTAGTTACCCTCTGATACCTTGTCCAAGTAACCATTCTTCATCTGTGAACCTTGAAGGATGAGTGTCAGCAGTTGTTTTGACCACGTGGAGCAGAATAATGAAGTTAGATCATGTCCTCACCTGATGCCCACTTGTGCAGTTCCAGTAGGGGTTGCTGGATAGCAATCAGGAGCTGAAACCCTGGCATTTTTCCCCTCCCTAACCCAGTGGCTATTTGTATTTTTTACATCAAATTTACAGCACAGAAACAGGCCATTCATTCAGCCCAACTGGTCTGTGCTGGTGTTTATGCTCCACATTAGGCTCCTCCCACTCTACTTTAACTAACCCTATCTGCATATCCTTCTATTCCTTTCTCTCTCTTGTGTTTATCTAGTTTCCCCTTAAAGGCATCTATGCTATTTGCCACAACTACTCCTTGTGGTAGCAAGTTCCACATTCTCACCACTCTCTCTCTGGGTAAAGAAGTTTCTCCTGAATTCTTTATTGAATTTATTAGTGACTATCTTGTGTATTATATATGTGAGATCAAAAAACAGCTGAGCGCACTAGATACAGCGAAGGCTATGGGCCCCGACAACATCCGGCTGTCGTGCTGAAGACTTGTGCTCCAGAAGTAGCCAGGCCTCTAGCCAAGCTGTTCCAGTACAGCTACAACACTGGCATCTACCCGACAATGTGGAAAACTGCCCAGGTATGTCTTGTCCACAAAAAGCAGGACAAATCCAATCTGGCCAATTACTGCTCCCATCACTCTACTCTCAATCATCAGCAAAGTGATGGAAGGTGTCATCGACAGTGCTATCAAGCGGTAGTTAGTCAGGACATTGCTGCAGGAGTTCCTCAGGGCAGTGTCCTAGGCCCAACCATCTTCAGTTGTTTCATCACTGACCTTCCCTCCATCATAAGAACATAAGACGTAGGAGCAGGAGTAGGTCCTTTGGCCCATAGAGCCTGCTCCTCCATTCAATAAGATCATGGCTGATCTGATCTTGGCCTCAACTCCACTTAAATAAGGAGACCAAAACTGTACGCAGTACTCCAGCTGTGGTCTCACCAACGTCCTGTACAGTTGTAACAGGACTTCCCTACTTTTATACTCCATTCCCTTTGCAATAAAGGCCAACATTCCATTTGCCTTCCTAATTACTTGCTGTACCTGCATGCTAACGTTTTGTGATTCATGTACAAGGACCCCAGAGCCCTCTATACCTCGCTCCCCATTTAAATAATTTGCTTTTTTATTTTTCCTACCAAAGTGGTTAACTTGCATTTTCCCACATTAAACTCCATCTGCCAGATTTTTGCCCACTTACTTAGCCTATCTATATCCCTTTGGAGATTCTTTGCGTCCTCCACACAATTTACTTTCCCACCTATCTATGTATCATCAGCAAATTTGGCTACATTACACTCAGTCCCTTCATCCAAGCCATTAATATAGATTGTAAATACAGGAAACTCTCTCTTAACCGGCGCCTAAATATCTGGAAATCTCTCTTAACCGGCAAAATTCAGGAGTAGGTTAAGGTAAGTTATTATATATTAGTGGCCGTGTAACCGGCGGTTGCTGGATCTGTGGCCGTGTAACCGGGGATTCCTGGATCTGTGGCCGTGTAACCGGGGTTCCTGCACCTGTGGCCGTGCAACAGGAACTCCTGGATCTGTGGCTGTGTAACCGAGACTCCTGCACAACTGCCGTGTAACCGGGGCTCCTGCACCTGTGGCCGTTGTAGGGGGTGGCGCGTGAGCCCAGTCAGTTATGCCTCTGACTGCCCGTGAGCGGTTCGAATCGCTCCCACGCCCCTGAGATTCTCGACACCGGACTTAGGTACAGGTAGCGATACAGAAAAGACTCGAGTAGACGTGGTTTGGATGTAAGCAAAACTCAGGATTTTATTAAACAGGAAAAATTAATACAGTCTTAAGAGAAATTACCAGTATATAACATTACAGGCAAATACAAATAACTATACTTATACAGGGAATGGGGAACACACGGCACATTGAGGGAAAACAACTATCTTAACAATCCCCTTATCCTTATCCCACCCCCTATACCTAACGAGATTAAGCTATGAGGGGCCAGAATTTATGCTCACCAATCAAAAGGGTTTGTTGGACTCAAAACAGCGGTGGGGTTCGAGGTTCGCTCTTGGTGCTCTCTGGAGCCTGCCGCCATCACGTGGTCTCCAGGCGCTGCAAGGGCGTTGTCCAGGTTCGAGTACCCCAAAGTTAAAGTCTCTGTTTAGGTACTTTACCTTGCAGGGATGATTCCTCTTCTTCGGCCGACAGTTTGAGTTTGCATGAAGATAGTCGCAGGTTGGCTGAGACTGAAGGCCCGATGATTCGAAGCCTACCCTCAGTTCGTCTCCTCCTCAGGTCGTCTCCTCAGTTGGTCTTCCTCAGTTGGTCTTCCATCCTCCCCTCGTCGCGTCCCGCCTCGCCTGAATTGTCCGTGTCCGCCCGATGCAGTGCCTGGGCGATTTCCAGATGAAGTGGCAAAAGGCATGGGCAAAGGCCAGGGGGTAAGCGCGGGACGGGGAAAGAGCGATAGCCACGAGGGCGAGGGGCAGAAGAGCCGAGCAGAGCAGAGAGAGAAGAGAGAGATTGCTACCTGGGGCCTTCAATTATACTCTTTTCGAAAACCCTTATCTGCGCGCCAAATCAGGTTAGTTCTTTGTCTTAATCTTGGCGGGCTATTTTAAATAATGGTAGCAATCTATGCTAACTTTTTAGATGGCCGGTAATCGCATCTACTGGCCCGATAATTGACTTGTTTTGTCATGAATGTTCCTTGATGGGCCTGTCCAGCCTCGATGGCTTTCTTAATCTGTTTCCAATTATATATGTAAACTGCTTGATGGCCTTAACTATAGGCCTAACTGAATTTAGATTTGTCTCCGATTCGGTCTAATACATAATTCAAAGTCATGTCTGGTTTCAAAATACAAAGTCTCTCTTCACAGAAACTGCAGCTTTGGTTTTGATCCACAAGCTGTCTGCGTTGCAGAGTCCATTTTAAAACCTCACAGGCTTTCTGCCACGAGGCACGGACACCATCTTGGGTACCCTTTTTGATTTAAAATGTCCACGCAGGGTCCCGTTTATTAATAACAACCTTCGGGGAAATGTAGAAATTTTGCAAATCTTACACTGTGTACGGGGCTCTCGTACCTTGGTAAGTATACCTCTCTGTAATCCGGACTTTTTGATCAACCGGCACCATGCCGGTCCCGTCGGTGTCGGATAAAAAAGAGTTTCCTGTAGTTGAGGCCCCAGTACTGATCCCTGCAGCAACCCACTAGTTACAGTTTGCCAACCTGAAAATGACCCATTTATCCCGACTCTCTGTTTTCTGTTAGTTAGCCAATCCTCTATCCATGCTAATATATTACCCCCAACCCCGTGAGCTCTTAGCTTGTGTAGTAACCTTTTATGTGGCACCATATCGAATGCCTTCTGGAAATCCAAATACAAGAAACTTTGTGTTATCCGGAGGCTAACTGTCCGGAATGCTCGAGCCACCGGCAAAAATCAGGAGCCGTTTTAGTTAGGTTTTTTTTCTTCTCCTTGCTTTTTTTCTCAACAGTCAAGCTCTGCAAGGTCTGCTGAAGCTGTTGCTAAGCTACAGAGACGCTTGGACTGTTTAGAAGCTGTTGCAACAGGGTTTGTTGACAGATACGGAGCTCAAAAGCTTCCGTATCTTTCAACATTAGCGCTGGAGTGTCCGGCATTTTTGAGGGAACGGCAACAGCTAGGTCCCGTCGGTGCCGGATAGCACAAAGTTTCCTGTACACGACATCTACTGGTTCCCCTTTATCCACCCTGCTCCATACACCCTCGAAGAATTCCAGCAAATTTGTCAAACATGATTTCCCTTTCATAAAACCATGCTGACTCTGCTTGACTATATTATGATTTTCTTAATGTCCTGCTACCACTCCCTTAATGATGGACTCCAGCATTTTCTCAGTGACAGATGTTAGGCTAACTGGTCGATAGTTGCCTGATTTCTGTCTCCTTCCTTTCTTGAATAGTGGTATTACATTTGCGGTTTTCCAGTCCGCTGGGACCTCTCCAGAATCCAGGGAATTTTGGTAGATTACAACCAATGCATCCACTATCTCTGCAGCCACCTCTTTTAAGACGCTAGGATGCAGGTCATTGGGCCCAGGGGACTTGTCCACCTTTAGTCCCATTAGTTTGCCTAGTACTTTCTCTCTAGTGATAGTGATTGTTTTAAGTTCCCCACCGCACCCCCAATAGCCCCTTGATTATCCATTATTGGGATGCTTTTAGTGTCTTCTACCGTGAAGACCAATACAAAATATTTGTTCAAAGTCTCTGCCATTTCCCTGTTTCCCATTATTAATTCCCCAGACTCACCCTCCAGGAGACCAACACTTACTTTAGCTACTCTCTTCCTTTTTATATACCTGTAGAAGGTCTTGTCTGTTATATTTCTTGCTAGCTTACTCTCATAAGCTATCTTCTCTCACTTTATCATTTTTTTAGTCATCCTTTGCTGGTTTTTAAAAATTTCCCAATCCTCTGGCCTTTCACTATTCTTCACAACATTGTATGCATTTGTTTTCAATTTGATACCATCCTTTACTTCCTTAGTTAGCCACAGATGGTTCATCCTTCTCTTAGAGTCTTTCTTTCTCACTGGAATATATCTTTGCTGAGAGTTATGAAATATCTGCTTGAATGTTTGCCATTGCTTTTCCACAGTCTTGCCTTGTAATATGTTTTCCCAGTCCACTTTAACCAACTCTGCCTTCATACCTTTGTAATTACCTTTGTTTAAGTTCAGGACACTAGTTTGAGACCTAGCTTTCTCACCCTCAAACTGAATTTGAAATTCTACCATGCTATGATCACTCTTCCCAAGAGGATCCTTCACTTCGAGAACATTAATTAATCCAGCCTTGTTACACATTACCAGATCTAAAATAGTCTTCTCCCTGGTTGGTTGCACAACATATTGTTCTAAGAAACCATCCCGTATACACTCTAAGAACTCTTCCTCAAGTCTACCTTTGCCAATTTGCTTTGTCCAATCAATATGAAGATTAAAATCACCCATGATTATAGTTGTACCTTTCTCCTTTCTTACAGCCTCTATTATTTCTTGATTTATACTCTGTCCTACAGTGTGGCTACTGTTTGGGGGCCTGTAGACCACTCCCACCAGTGACCTCTTAACCTTATTATTTCTTATCTCCACCCAAACTGATTCTACATCTTGATCTGCTTGGCCAATATAATTTCTCATTACTACACTGATCTCATCCCTTATTAACAGAGCTACACCCACCTCCTTTTCCTTTCTGCCTATCCTTACGAAATGGCAAATACCCTGAATATTCAGTTCCCAGCCTTGGTCACCTTGCAACCACGTCTCTGTAATGGTCAGAAATAGGGATATTCGCTGATAACTGCACAGTGTTCAGTTCCATTTGCAACTCCTCAGATAATGAAGCAATCCATGCCCGCAAGCAGCAAGACCTGGCTTGGGCTGATAAGTGGCAAGTAGCACTCACGCCACACGAGTACCAGGCAATGACTATCTCCAACAAGGGTGTCTAACCACCGCCCCTTACATTCAGTGGTATTACCATCGCCAAATCCCCCACCATCAACATCCTGGGGTCAGCATTGACCAGAAACTTAACTGGGCTAGCCACATAAATACTGTGGCAACAAGAGCAGGTCAGAGGCTGGGTATTCTACAGCGAGTGTCTCACCACCTGACTACCCAAAGCCTTTCCACCATCTACAAGGCACAAGTAAGGAATGTGATGGAATACTCTCCACTTGCCTGGATGAGTGAAGCTCTAACAACACTCAAGAAGCTCGGCACCATCAAGGACAAAGCAGCCCACTTGATTGGCACCCCATCCACCACCTTCACTCCATCCACCAGCGGCGTACCGTGGCTGCAGTGTGTACAATTTACAAGATGCACTGCAGCAACTCGCCAAGGTTTCTTCGACGACACCTCCCAAACCCGCAACCTCTATCACCTAGAAGGACAAGGGCAACAGACGCATAGGACCACAACCACCTGCAAGTTCCCCTCCAAGTCACACACCATCCTGACTTGGAAATATAACCTTCATCGTCGCTGAGTTAAAATCCTGGAACTCCCTAACAGCTCTATGGGAGTACCTTCACCTCACGGACTGCAGTGGTTCAAGAAGGTGGCTCATCACCACCTTCTCGAGGGCAGTTAAGGATGGTCAATAAATGCTGGCCTTGCCAGTGATGCCCACATCCCAGGAACAGATTTTTTTTTAAATTATAGCTTCTAGTTTTGGACACCTCCACAAGTGGAAACATCTTCTCTATGTCGTATTGCCCCAGATGCCACCCTGTCTGAGATCAGCTAACAGAATGGGCATTGAATCCGGGACCCTTCTGTCTTGTATGCCTCAGGCACTCGCTGGATAAACCTGCTGAGCCTTCAGAAGCAACTGCTGATGATTTTTTTAAATTAGTTGTCAAGTTGCAGCATCAGCAGATTTACTACAGTGTCAATTAAGGCAGTCCTTTTAAAGCACACATCCACTAAATGATCAATATTGTGCCTCAATACAATACCAGTGCCTGATTCTCGCTGTAATACTTTGAGCTGTTTAAATAGGCACATTCTAATTCCACATTCAATTGAAGTTTAATAAGGACCCTTGAGTGGGCCAGTTTCACAGAAAAATTGCTTAGCAGTGTAAAAGTGGACAGCTTACTATCTGCCATGATGCAGTGGAGTAGGAGAAACTTCTTTGTGGCTTTGTTTTATCTGTTCTTGGGATGTGGGCAACATTGGGTGGCAGCATTTATTGCCCATCCCTTAGGGCATTAGGCTGTGGTGAGCCTAGCAGAGTGGCTACGGACTGGAATCTTTAATGAAAGTGGAGAAGGTGAAAGGTACTGTTCAAAATTATGAGGGGCTTTGTTGAAGTAAATAGGAAAAGAAACTCCTTCTGCTGGTCAGTGAGTCAATAACCAGAAGGCATAAACTTAAGATTATCACAAAAAGAACCAAGGGAAAACTTGGGAGGTTTTTTTTACACAGTATTTTTACCAAAAACAGTGGTGGAGCAGAATCTATAATAACCTTTTAAGGGGAAGTACATCAATATTTGAAAAATAAAAACTTTAAAAGGCAGGGGAATGGGACTAAGTGGCTAACTCTCGAGAGTTGCTGCGAGCAGTTCTGGGCACCGCACCGTAGGAAGGATATATTGGCCTTGGAGGGAGTGCAGCGTAGGTTTACCAGAATGATACCCGGACCTCAAGGGTTAAGTTATGAGGAGAGATCATTCAAACTAGGGTTGTGTTCCCTGGAATTTAGAAGGTTAAGGGGTGATCTGACCAAAGTTTTCAAGATATTAAGGGGAACAGGTGGGGTAGATAGTAGGGTTGCGAAGGGGTGGAAAGTTTCCGGAAATTTTCCATGGGAAGTTTAGCTTGGGAATTTTGCCCAAAAAAGCACATGCTAGCATAATATTGTTTTTTATTTTTTTTGTATTTCTTTCATTTTTTTTCACGGGTCCTCTCTTAAAATTACTAACAGAGATGGAATCTTAATTATTAAGGAATTTCTTAATCAATATATGTTTATCTTCTTACTTGGCTTGTTTTAATAATTACTAGTTTTGTGTGTGACTGTGAACAAATGTGTCCTGATTGAGTGGATGAGCGATTAGCTCCCTTTATTGGTGATGTAGCGTCGTGTGTGCACAGGTCATGCTTCCATCACATGGAGCATCAGGAAAAATTTACTCACTGTGTTGCAGTCGTGCTGATCGACCACAGTTCAACACAGAGACGCATGCCCTTTATTTCTCTGCATAGAACAATGCCACGTTTACCATCGGATGTGTGGAAGTATTTTACCCCAGGCATTAAAGATGGAAAGACTGTGTACATGTGCAAACACTGTACAAAGCCATATGTAAAGAATGCCACAAAGATGCAGCAGCATTTATCCAAATGCAACAGCTTCACTCAAAGCTCACAGCAGTCAGCCCAGAGTTCCTCTGCTTCCATTCAAGAAGATGATGGTTCGCATTCAGCATCAGGCTCCTTATCATCAGCACCTCCTGGCCCACTTGGAAGGTTCTTTGATACAATGGATAACCATAGCCAGAAGAATGCAGATGAGTGCCTTGCTCGAGCTGTATATGCGACAGGCTCACCCCTCATGCTCACAGCCAATGTGTACTGGAAGAGATTTTTCAATGTTATTTGCCCTGCATACTGTCCTCCCACCAGACATGCTTTGTCTACTTATTTGCTGGAGGCTGAGTATAACAAGAGTCCAAGGAAAGCTCAAAGAAATGATAGAGATGGCAGACTGTGTTGCAGTTACCTCAGATGGGTGGTCAAATGTACGAGGGGAGGGCATCATAAACTACATCGTCTCCACTCCTCTCCCAGTGTTCTTCAAGAGCACAGACACGAAGGACAACAGACACACAGGCACATACATTGCTGATGAGCTGAAAGCGGTCATCAACGATCTTGGATCACAAAAGGTCTTTGCAGTAGTTACTGACAATGCTGCGAATATGAAGGCTGCTTGGGTTCAAGTGGAGGAGGCCTACCCTCATATTACGTCTATTGGGTGCGCAGCTCATGGGCTCAACCTGCTCCTCAAGGACATCATGGGTTTGAGAACCATGGAAACACTATACAAGAGAGCCAAGCAAGTTGTTAAGTATGTCAGGGGGAACAGGTAGTTGCAGCATCCTACAACTCCAAGCAAACGACAAAGAACAAGAACACCACACTGAAGCTGCCATTGCATCGGTGATACTCCAAATCCCACCTTCATCAGCGGCCTCTGAACGAAACTGGTCACTTTTTGGGAATATGCATACAAAGGTGCACAACAGGCTGACTAACAAGAGAGTGGAGAAACTGGTGGCTATCCGGGTGAACCTACAACCTATTGAGCCAGATACAGAAGTGTCCACCACACAGCTAGACAGTGACACAGAGGAGGAAATGGACACATCCGAGCCAGAGTCAGAGAATCAGGAGGAGCAATGATGAGTAGAAGACTCAAAGGGACAAAATAAGGACAAATTACAGGCTACATAAGCTGACGCTCTTTTTATTTTATTTAAATTGGGTCTTTTTTGTGGGTTCAAAGTTCAAAATTATAACCTAAATAAAGTTTTGAAAGCCTGTTTTTATTTGTATGGAACAGTATGTCTATTTTGATGACAAAGGTAATATAAGGGTCAGAGACAAAAACCATCAGTGTGCAAAAAAACTCTAAATTCCCATGGAAAGTTTCCTCTTTTAAAAATTCCTGGAATTTTGTAACCCTAGTAGATAGAGAGAAACTATTTCTACTGGTTGGGGATTCTAGGATTAGGGGGCATAGTCAAAAATTAGAGCCAGACCTTTCAGGAATGAAATTAGGAAACACTTCTACACCCAAAGGGTAGAAGTTTGGAACTCTCTTCTGCAAATGTCAATTGATGCTAGATCAATTGTTAATTTTAAATGTGAGATTGATAGATTTTTGTTAATCAAAGGTATTAAGGGATATGGGGCTAAGGTGGGTATATGGAGTTCGGTCGCAGATCAGCCATGATCTCATTGAATGGCGGAACAGGCTCGAGGGGCTAAATGGCCTATTCCTGTTCCCATGTCCGCACCCTCCTTTCTCCTATAAGCCTGATGCTGGCGCTTCTACTGGTTGGAGCACCAGGCCCATGTGATCCCAGGTATGCAGCGCCCCTGTGATCCATGGGCCATTATGCTGCCCTCGAGTACACCGCATCAAAGAGCAAGCATCAGGTAAGTTCGTATTCAATTCAGATGCTGGCGTCATACCCCGTAGGTACGCCGCTGACCGCAAAATCTGGCTCAGAATTTGCCGGGAAAATAATGACAAGTTTAATGCACGTGCCGTTATTAATGTGTAAATCATCCAGCAATTTGTGGCGAGGAAGAGATACCTCGAGTTGCGAATCTCCACGAATTGCTGGTCGATTTTTACCACTGTGCCGTTAGCCTTGCTAAAATGGCAGCTCACCCTCAACCTCCCCATGAGTTTCAAGAAATTGCTGTATTTGCACAGTACCTATGAATTCACCTCGCCACAGTAAGTTAGCGGCTGGTACTTAACCACGTAACGATCCTTTTAATGATGAGATTTGTGTTCCTGCAATGCCATTTAACCTCTCCAGCCCAGAAAGGAAGCTGTGGAGTCTCATTCCAGCAGGTAGCAAATTGTTCTTTGGAGATTTTTAAAAAATTTTAAATTTTATAAAAAGATTTCTTATCTTTCCTTTTCTCTTTATTCCCTCTTAATCCAGTCTTTCTTTCCCTCTATTTCTCTTTCTGTACCTGATTTAACTCTAATTCGCCCTATTTCCTTCTCCGCTGTTCCTCTGTTTCTTTCACAATCCTTATATCTCATTGGTTAAGGAGATAGACTGTTGGTCCCATCGTGCAGCAAGGTGACAGAAGCTCCATTGCCCTTGCTTATCAGCTTGAACTTCCAGCAATATGCGACACATGCAAATTTTGAGCTGAAGGGTGAGGCAAAAAGTCTAACTAACGGGGCATGCCGTAAGATGCCCTGCTCCAGCAAACCCTGGGCCATTGTTTGTTTCTGACCTGTCAGAGTCTGTATCACATTTACCCACTGAGTTACTGGAGGAACCCAACACTAAAGCATTGTTCACTCAGGAGCTTGAACACTGAATTCCCCGAGTCCTACATATATCCCAACTAATCCCCTCTTTCATAGAAACATAGAAGATAGGAGCAGGAGTAGGCCATTCGGCCCCTCGAGCCGGCTCTGCCATTCAATGCGATCATGGCTGATCATCCAAATTCAGTACCCTGTCCCTGCCTTCTCCCCATATCCCTTGATCCCTTTAGCCTTAAGAAATATATCTAACTCCTTCTTGAATATATTTTAATGAATTGGCCTCAACTGCCTTCTGTGGTAGAGAATTCCACAGGTTCACCACTCTCTGGGTGAAGAAATTCCTCCTCATCTCTGTCCTAAATGGCGTACCCCTTTTTTTTGCATGAAAGAGGAGTTGGGGTGAGGGGGGTTTGGAGAGTAGGGGGTGAAAGAGGAGTTGGGGTGAGGAGGGTTGGAGAGTAGGGGAGAAAAAGGAGTTGGGGTGAGGAGGGTTGGAGAGTAGGGGAGAAAAAGGAGTTGGGGTGAGGGTTTTTTCTTATTCGTTCATGGGATGTGGGCGTCACTGGCAAAGCCAGCATTTATTGTCCATCCCTGGTTGCCCTTGAGAAGGTGGTGGTGAGCTGCCTTCTTGAACCGCTGCAGTCCGTGTGGTGAATGTACTCCCACAGTGCTGTTAGAGAGGGAGTTCCAGGATTTTGACCCAACAACGATGAAGGACCGGCGATATACTTCCAAATCAGGATGGTGTGACTTGGAGCTGAACTTGGAAGTGGTGGTGTTCCCATGTGCCTACTGCCCTTGTCCTTCTCGGTGGTAGAGGTCACTGGTTTGGGAGGTGCTGCTGAAGAAGCCTTGGCAAGTTGCTGCAGTGCATCTTGTAGATGGTACACACTGCAGCCACGGTACGTCTGTGGTGGAGGGAGTGAATGTTTAAGGTGGTGGATGGGGTGCCAATCAAGTGGGACGTTTAATCATTTCTCATCTGATCTGTAGATGGATGTATTACATATTACCTAATTATTCCTGGGATCTTTCTCCTGGCTGGGGAAGAAAACTGGGAAAGACTGATAATGTGATTCATCAAGCTGGCCAGTGGCAATGCAAGGTCTGTTTGTGTCAGTACAATTCCATGATCAGTTAGCCATATTTTTCATAGTCAGTGGGAAGTATAACATTGATAGGTTCACCTCTATTGTATTTTATGTTCTCACTGCCTTCCCTTAAGTGAATTTGCTGACTAATGCACAGGAAGCTTGTTGTTTATGAAATGCTGTGTGCCCTTGTGCATCTTTCATTTCTCCTTAATCTGCAACTTGTTCTTAATACAGACACTTGCATTGTTGCAGATGTAGACACTTTATCACGGAGAGAACATGTAGATCTGTAACCGCATTACTAATCTGCCTTACAAGCTAATTAGAAGTTGCTGTTAACTGAGGAAGTGCGACAGCATTTCTTGTGGCTCTCAGCTTCTTGATGGGTTTACTTGTGGTACTCATGTTATTTAGGGAATTCATATCTGTTATACAATCTTCAATTAAAAATCCTTGGGCTAAACTTCACTGATAAAATTTCAGAATTTCAGTCATGCAGAAGGCTAAGCCTTTAATTGATTTCAGCAGCATTTTCCCAGAGATATATTTTGAATATTTGAAGTCAGTGGGCTGGATTTTGCTACGGGGGCGGGTTGGAGGTGGGAAACCCACATTCGGGCTTGTTGTCCCGCCTCCATGGAGATGTGGCCAACCCACTGGATTTTCCTCTGATTGACCTTGTTGAGCCCGCCCTGTGGGGCTTAGGAAAATCCAGCCCAAAGACATTGAAACCGACCACAAATGGCCCAGAATTTGCTGGAGTGGGGCATCTTGTGGTATGCCTCATTATTTAGACTTTTTCCCTCTCCCTACAACTCATCAGCAATTTTTGTGCAAATTTTTTTTAACAGCTTGGCGAGATCAGCAGAGCATCTGGGACTTTGGTGAACAATGGGACCAATGGTGTATCTTCTTAACCAATGAGATTTAAGGATTGAGAACGAAACAGAGGAACGACCGAGAAGGCAATAGGGTGAATTAGTCAAATCAGGTACAGAAAGAGAAACCGAGAGATGGAAAGAAAGATTGGATTAGGAGAGAGAAAATAGAGGAAAAAGAAAAATCCCCAAGAACAATTTGCAACCTGTAGGAATGACTCCACGTTTTCAATGGTTCCCTTTCTGAGCTGAAGGGATTAAGTGGCATTGCAGGGACATAAATATTGTCATTAACAGAGTCCTTACGCTGTTAAGTACCAGCCCTAATTTTCTACGGCGAGTTTACTTGGAAATTAATGCACAAATGCAGCAATTTCTTGAAACTGACGGGAAGTTTGACAGCGAGCTGCCATTTTCCAGTAATTTGTGGCGATTCACAGCCCATGAGGTATCACTTCCTCGCCACAAATAGCTGGATGATTTACACAGTAACAGCGTGCGCATTAAACTTGCTGATATTTTTCCAGCAATTTCTGGCCCATTGTCCCATCACTGATTGTTGCAGTGCAGTTGATGAGCGTGGAAGTTCCCTTTGAACAGTAAAAATAACCCAACAGTAAAGTAGAGTGCACTTTGCTCATCAACTACAAACTGATAATCCATGCCTGAAACTACAGGCCGCATCCATGCCTTGAGTTATTCTCGAGGTTTATTGATTTTGTTTCCTTGAAAGTTATTTTGTTTGTAAGAAGTAGAAATTTTTAAAAGAAATTAATTTTAATCTCACGATCACTGAGTTTAAAAAGTGCTTTTTTCAAAGCAGTATTTTACATTGGAGTAGTTAAAAAACTGGGCATAAGGTGGTGTGTGTTAATGGTACAATACCAAAACTGTACATAGATAGAAAGGTTTAAGTTCAAGATCCATGCCATTGGAATTCACAGAGGCTTCTCCTCCCTATTCACTCAGATATTGGGCCAGAAATTAGGTTCGGGGGCTTGCCGCACGTGCAAGCCCCCGATGTGCACTTACCCGGCGCGCTGACATTTCAATCCTGGCCCGCATTGCATTTCCTGTCACTGGCCCGCTTCAGGTCCTGCCGCGCTGTGCGTGCGTGACCCAGCGGCGTACTTAGTGCGATGAGCCGGCTGGGATCACGTGAGCACTGGGCAACCAATGGGAGGTTGCAAAAGTTCATTCATGAGTTTGATAGTAAGAACTGTCAAACTCATGAAAACTCCTGGCCTCAAAACACTACTTAAACTTGAAAGAAAATTTAAAAAAAACATCGCACTACTTAAATAAATGATAAATAACTGTAAAAAAACTATTTTAAACAATAATTTTAAATTTTGAAAAAAATTATTATATAAAAAATCGGGGCTAAAAATACACTTACCTTACTGTAAAGTCTTCAAAAAAAAAAGAACCTGTGGAAAAATTTTCTAATTTAACTTAATAGACCACTTACCTGTTAAAAGTAAGCACTTACGGCTGCTTTTTCCACGCGTAAAAACCGGAGTCTTTTCCCCACGGGCAACTCTAATAAAAAAAGGGAAGTTCAGCGCGCACGCGCTGCCTGATACGTCGTACACGTTCCGCCTCTTAACCCCTTGGGTCAGAGGAGAGGAAATGCCGGTTTTCCCCGCATGCGTTGTGCATGCTGAAAACCGGCAATTCCTCCGGGCCCACGCGTGAGTACCCCGTCCGTACTCACGCGTTGGGACAGGAATTACTGGCCCAATAAGCTGCTGATTTTGATTGGGTTCAAGTGGAGGATGAAAGTGGCAGGTAAACTGTAATGGAGAGAATTGGTTCATGTTGCTACAGTATCTTTGAGCTAGACATAGCACGCAGGATATTCCTTAAGGTGGATCTGATTACCTGTTTCTCTATCAGACAGGGTCAACAGAGTGCAGGGTACATTTTTGAAAAGGAACATAACTTTAAAGTGAGAAATATTCAAAAAGTTAAAAAATTTAATCATGAACAACTTGATGACACAACAGGCTGCTGGACTTGTGGATATGTAATGGTAGAATAGTAGGTATCTCTAACCGACCATCATTCACCACGTTGGGAGTTCCTGATCTTAGCTGTTTGGGAGAATAGGAGGCAAAGATAAAATGGCAATTAAGTTGCAGTGCCATTTGATCCATTGTTGCAGCCTGGCCCTAGAGGCTTAAGAACCGGTTGTCTGCTCCCTCTTAACGGTGGAATGTTGTGAGAGGAAGGGAAACCAAAAGTATATTGCTTAAAAAGAGGCAGTTGTCTGACTACATTGGATCATTGATCGGATATGTTAACGTGTGTCTGTTTGTTTGATTTTCTTCAAAGTCTCTCTTCCCAGTGACCAGTGTTGTCACAGGTTATTTTATTCTTTCAAACTAAGTTTGAGTTGTCTCAATCCATTCCTAGTGGGTGTGGGCCCACGGCACAAATTGTATTAAATAGGCAATCTGAGTTAGAATGAGATTGGGTTTTTTTTCTTCCTCTTTCTCCTGTTGCTGTTTTATTGCTATTTTTGATCTTCCTCTTAGCTTGTAAAACCTTTGTTTTTGAAAGAAATGAACTTCACAGTTGAGAGTTTTGGGGAAGTGTTTAAGTTCTGTTAAGTCCTTTATTTTATTTCCCTCTTTTTTTTTCATTATATTTTCATTGGTCAGCAGAAATGGAGATAAACAGATCTGTGGCATATGTGGCAAACAAGTTGATGAGAAATGTCTGGAAACACACAGTAGCAGCAGGACCTGAGGGTGAAAGTACACAAGTTCTTGAAGGTCGAAAGTTGAGAAGACTAATTAAAAAGTCACGCAGGATCCTGGGCTTTATAAAAAGAGGCATTGAGTACAAGAGCAAGGAAGTTATGGTAAACCTTTATAAAACACTGGTTAGGCCCCAGCTGGAGCATTGTGGCCAATTCTGGGCACCGCACTTTTTAGGAAGGGTGCCAAGGCCTTGGAGGGTGCAGAGGAGATTTACTAGAATGGTACCAGAGATGAAAGAGTTCAGTTATGTGGAGAGACTAGAGAAACTGAGATTATGTTTCTTGGAACACAGAAGGTTAAGGGGAGATTTGATCGAGGTGTTCAAAATCATGAATGGTTTTGATAGAGTAAATAAGGAAAAACTGTTTCCAGTGGCAGAAGGGTCAGTAACCCGAGGACACAGATTTAGGGTAATTGGTAAGATAACCAGAGGCGACACGAAGAAAAAATGTTTTACGCAGCGAGTTGTTATGATCTGGAATGCACTGCCCGAAAGGGTGTGGGAAGCAGATTCAATAATAACTTTCAAAAGGGAATTTGATAAATACTTCAAAAGGAAAAATTTATAGGGCTATGGGGATAGAGCAGGGGAGTGGGACAAATTGAATAGCACTACCAAAGAGCCGGCATAGGCACAATGGGCCGAATGACTTTTTTCTGTGCTGTATCATTCTATGATTTTATGTTCAGAATGGGTCTGATTGCCTTTGCTTTGGGTTCCTTGTCTGAATAAAGTATTGACCAGTGACTTTTTATTCCGAGTTACTTGCCAATTCTCTCTAAAAGCGCTGTTGATTATTAGGAACAAATAATGTCTTGGATGCCTTAATCTACTCTTGGCACATATACAGTTGAAATGTGGAGCCATTACCTCCATGATAGTATTAAAAAGGCATGGTATTCATGAAAGTGTGTGTGGCAGACTTTTGTTTACATACAACACAATTGGTTCTACAATGTGCTCTCCTCCATTATCAGATTTTAAAAAGTAAAGGTTTATCAAATATTTTTTCATGAAATGAATCCTTCTTTATAGTCAAGGTCATTATTTACTGCTTCAGCAAATTATAGGTGAGAAATGTGGTACCAATGTATAATAATCAGAGCCCGAAGGCAGATAGAGGAGCGTAAATGACTGATTTTGATGCATTATGCAGTGGTCAGGAACAGTTATGATGCAGTCACATAGTGTTTGCCATGTTCATTGTATAAAATGAATGATACCTATGTAATGCTCTGCTGTATAACAACAACTTGCATTTATATAACGCCTCTAACGTAAAATGCCCCAAGGCGCTTTATGGGAGCATTATCAAACAAAATTTGACACCGAGCCACGTGAGATACTAGGACAGATGGTCAAATAGGTAGCTTTTAAGGAGTGTCTTAAAGGAGGAGAGAGAGGTAGAGAGGCGGAGAGGTTTAGGAAGGGAATTCCAGAGCTTAGGGTCGAGGTAGCTGAAGGCATTGTTGCCAATGGTGGAGCGATTAAAATCAGGGATGCGTAAGAGGTCAGAATTGGAGAAACTCAGATATCTGAGGGTTGTTGGGCTGGAGGAGGTTAGAGAGATGAGGAAGGGCGACGCATGGAGGGATTTGAAAACTACAATGAGCACAGGAGTGATGGGTCAACGGGACTTGGAGCGAGTTAGGAGAGGCAGCAGAGTTTTGGATGAACTCCAGTTTACGGAGGGTGCAAGGTGGGAGGCAGGCCTGGAAAGCATTGAAATAGTCGAGTCTAGAGGTAACGAAGGCATGGATGAGGATCTCAACAGCAGATGAGCTGAGGCAGGGGTGGAGTCGGATGACGTTACGGAGGTGGAAGTAGGCGTTCTTGGTGATGGAGAGCATGCTTGTCAAAAGCTCAGCTTGGGGTCAAATGGGATGCCAAGGTTGCGAACAGTGTGGTTCAGCCTCAGACAGTTGCCAGAGAGCACGATGGAGTCGGTGGCTAGGGAACGGAGTTTGTGGTGAGAACTGAAGAAAATGACTTCAGTCTTCCCAATATTTAATTGGAGAAAATTTCTGCTTATCCAATACTGGATGTCAGATGAGCAGTGTGACTAATCAGAGGCCGTGGAGGGGTCGAGAGAGGTGGTGGTCAGGTAGAGCTGGGTGTCACCAGCATACATGTGGAACTTGACGTTGTGTTTTCGGATGATGTCACCAAGGAGCAGCATGTAGATGAGAAATAGGAGAGGACCAAGGAGACCTCTTGGGGGACTCCAGAGTTAACGGTGCGGAAGCAGGAAGAGAAGCCATTACAGGTGATTCTCTGGCTTCAACTGGATAGATAGGAATGGAACCAGGCAAAGGCAGTCCCAACAAGCTGGACGTCTGAGGAGAATCATTGGAGGAGGTAAGTGTGGTCAAAGGCTGCAGAAGGATGATGAGAAGGATGAGGAAGGATAGTTTACCATGGTCACAATCACACACAATGTAATTTGTGACTTGGATAAGGGCCGTTTCAGTGCTGTGGCGGGGCGGATATCTGATGAAACCTAAGAGCAATAACAAACAAAAAAAAAATACTTGCCAGCAAGACACCTAAATGTCATGTTATGCAGCATCGAAGAGTGCAAGTGACTGGGAATGATTTTCTGTAGAAGCACAGTAAATATGGGCAGGATTACAATGTTCTAGATCACACATATAGAAGTAATGAAACTGTGCTTCTATGAAATATTTACAGCAACCTAGGAATACTTAAAATTGTAGACAAGAAGAGTTGAAGGTTAAATGAGCTGTCTTTTATATATAATTTTAAATAACATTGCACTCTCTTGTGTAGCTTGTTCTGAACACCTGGGTCATGCTGCTCTCCAAGGTCTGCTGGGATTAATTATAGTGATAATAATCTGTAGGATACGCGGGGAAAGGGAAAGCAGCGGAAATCCACAGCTGCAGCTACCCATGAATTAAACTTGGGCCTGTTGAGGAGCAATAACATTGGCTAACTTTTTTTTTTAATTTCTAGGATATCAGTATTTATGTGATTCTTAATCATGATTCTAGCACTTGTCTGTGGCCTCTTGAGGTGACAAATGCCTGTAGGGCAAAAACAAATCACGATTCAAATCCCACTTATCTGTTACATTACCAATCAAATAGCCGAGTACCTTTATTAGAACAAATCAAAAGTAACAAAGAAAGTACCAACGAGGAACAAGTAACCAGCAGAATATCAAGCAATCAAATCCCTCTTTTTTTTCCCCCAAAGCTACCATTTGTAAGCCAGTAACTACCACAAAATTAGTCAGTCACATTGTTCAGATAATTTCTTCTCAAAGATTTTGATTGCCATTTTTCTTTTCTACTCTGCCAAGTGCAACAGCTAGAAATAATACTAGCAACATACACAAATAAAAAGCAAATTCTGGAGTAAGAAAATCACTAAACTTCCTTCTTAAATCGAATACGTAGAATTAGAAATGGCTGCAAGTAGGTTCCCCTGTCAGGAACCAGAAGCTGGAGTTCGAGATTTCACCTGGACTTGGGCACTGTGGATAGCCAGCTGCTGTAAACAATCATCTGTGTTTGAGAGAAATGCATTATGGGAGTTGTAGTTTTCACCCCTTTCTCACTCCTATCCAGTTACAATACCAAAGTGTGCTGTGATATGCGGGGAAAGGGAAAAGAGCAAAAATCCACAGCTGCAGCTACCAGGGTATGCTGATGAGAGTTAGATGAAGTAGAGTGGGAGGAGACTTGTGTGGAGCATAAACACTGGCACAGACCAGTTGGGCTGAAGGGCCTATTTCTGTGCTGCAAATTCTATATTACCATATTTAGAAATAGTAACTGTGAGAGATAAGTGGCAGTAAAAGCATCAAAAATGAAAGTATTTTAAGCCATTAAATAAAGTGAGCTAATGGTGCTTAGAATGATTGTTTTGGGGTAACTGAGAGCGACTGCTATATTTGCAGGGCTCACAGTTTTAAGGTGCTTTGATGATGCCCTTACATATTTCTGCTAGACCTAGTCGATCAGCCAGGCCCAGACTGTGGTGACTGACCACTTGTTCAGACTCAATAATGGGGGTTGGGGCAGCTCACTGGGCAGTATTAGAACTTCAGCAAGAGCTGCAAATCCATTTTGGGGGAAAAAGCCTCTTATTTGATCCTGCCAGTCACACTTTAAAAAGAGACAAAGCCAGGGCTCTGACTTTCAGCCTGGATAGCAATTATATTTTGAATGAATTTATGCGATGTTTACTTAACAGCAAGTAGGTTTTGTGACCTTAAAGGGAGACATGTCACCTTAGCAATAGAATAATGTCACTGTGCATTACATTACATGGTATAACTCTCCTGCCTTTAAACAACCATACAGGAAGTTAGGATTTTTTTCACTAAGGGATGTAGGTCTTCATTATAAACTGTATAGTGATAAATTGTTTCCACTGTTTGGCAAGAAGGTAATGAGGACACAATTTAAGCTAATCAAAAGAATTAGAGGGCAATGTCACATTTTGTATTTTTTAAAGCTATTTTTCCACAGTTCTGTAATGAGAATTACCTTTTAAATGTTGGGTTTTTAAAGCAAAGTGTTTTCATATACATTTGGAAAAAACCACACCAAGATCAATCATGGTTAATATGGTGATCGAAAACTCTACTGCCAGTATCTTGTACCAAGTCCCGCTCACCTGTCACTCTTGCCCTTAGTGGTCTACATTAGTGCCTGATACCCCAATGTCTCCAATTTAAAATTATCATCCTCGTGTTTAAATCTCTTTGGCCTCAGACCTCCCTATCTCTGTAAACTCCTCCAGCCCTACAAACCCCCCCCCCCCCCCCCAAACTCTCCATTACTTGCTTTTTGGGCCTCCACCTCTCCTGTTGGCCCACCATTGGCAGCCATACCTTCAGCCGCATAGACTATACACTATGGAATTCTCTCCCTAAACCTCTCTTTTAGGACCTGCCTTAAAACCTACCTCTTTGAACAAGCTTTAGGTCGCCCCTCCCAATAGCTCCTTCTTTGGCTCAGTGTCCATTTTTGTCTGATTATGCTTTTATGAAGTGCCTTGGGACATTTTACTACCTTAAAGGCGCTATATAAATGCAAGTTGTCACCTTTCCTTACCTAATAGAGATGAACATTTGTATTAATACTGATTTTAGCTTAATGACTTGGTATCTTTTTGTGGGTTATCTGTCTGACTGCAAGCACTGAACTGAGCATGTGAGACTATATGACCTTGAGGGTCCATTTAACTGTGAAGAATTTCAACCATAATAACAACAGAATTTCAGCCAATCAGCTTAACACTACCTTTTTCTCAAACCTCCCCTTTATCCAGATTTGAACCTTTTTCCTTTCTACTTGCTGGCTCCCAAAGAAGTTCTTTGTTTTCAGTAACTGACCAATTGTGCCAAACAGCAATACAGCAACAGGTAGGAAAGTTGAAAAAATTCCCATTTAAAAAAAAAAAAAGTCCTCCTGAGTGTCAAGCAGAACCAGCTCAATGGATTTAGTGAGGGAGGAGCAGAGGATTCGACGACAGATTGCTGGACCACAAAAATATGAGTGTTGGCTGCTGTCGAACACCTGAGATCAGATCATTTATATATTAATATAAGTATGGTCAGTGATGGGACTACCACATATTTGTTGTCTGACACTTTATCTAAGTAAACATGTCTTATTTTGCCTATTCTCGCATACATCCTGCACCATATGCCAGTTGAAAAAGCGATCTATGAACAAAATATGTAGTGTCTCGGAGTGATGCACTTGGCTTCCACACACGCCCGTGTAAACTCTGGAAATGTTTCTTTGAGTTGGGAAGTGTGGGGGAGCCAGTCCACTAACAAATCTCCTTGGATTGGTGCCACTTGATCTGGAGACTGCATTCCAATTAGCCCACAATGGCTCAGTGTTCCTAAATGTAAATCAGGCTTCTGTCACTTTCCAGTCTGAGGCATGTACAAAGCATATCAACAAAAGAGGGACAACTGTACTATGAAAGAAAGGTGGAGGAGGTAAAAAACAGAAGCTTCTTTTGTCTTCCCCACCCGGCAGTTGTGTACATATGTCTTCTAGAATTTAAAGCTGAAGACTCAGAAAATTTAGATGCAAACAGAAAATGCTGAAAATACTCAGCAAATCAGGCAGCATCTGTAGAGAGAGAAACAGAGTTAACGTTTCAGGTCAATGACCCTTCGTCAAGTCATTGACCTGAGACGTTAACTCTCTTTCTCTCTCCACAGATGCTGCCTGACCTGCTGAGTATTTCCAGCATTTTCTGTTTTCAATTCAGATTTCCAGCATCTGCAGTATTTTGCTTTTGTATCAGAAAATTTATATCTTGCATTACGTAGTATTTGCAACCTGTAATATTTACTTTTTGAAATGATTACAATGCTGGATGCTGCTATCCTATAATTTATAATCTTCATGATTTTGAGAAACCTGCTAAAAATTTACAGTGCAAAATGAAAGAAATTGGTTATCTGGCCTGGGATCTGCTTTTGTTGCAGCTTTCATGTTTTTTGATGATGGTGAATGTCAGGCTATTTGAACATGGAGGGCACCACAGCTGTGGCCAACCCTTTCTTCACTTCAAAGTCTATGCGTGAAGCCCATTGGCGAACTTGCCAGCAGAGATCATTGGGTAGTGCTCAGGAGCGGGATCCCTGTGGCAGTTCAGCTGAACAGCGGGAGTCTGTTATTACACCCACTTTCGAGTGCAGTATGGTATTGAGATTTAGCGCTGCTGTTGTTTTTCTTCTGTGGTCTCCAATGATGTTGAACAGACAGGATGGTTGATTTGCATGTATGTTCAAGTTAATAGAGAAAAGTAAACACTACAGCAAGAACCCAACAGCTGTGAACAAGCACTAAAGTGTTTAAGCTTCAGACAAATATTGAGGACTACAAACTTTGAAACATAACAAAGATAAAATTGTAACATTTTTCATGCCCATCTTTAGTTTTGAGGGACTGACAGAAGTAAATTGTTAAGTGGCAGCAACAAGCTTAAATCAGAGTTTAATGAGAGCTTTGAATCATCATCTTCAGATCAAACTTAAAAATGATTAAAGGAACTTTTGTTGACATCCAGGCGATCACAAAGATTGAGTCCAGATGAGGAGGCCATTGGCCCGTCTAGTTCTTTCTTCCAAAGCAACTTCTGGCCCCTGTCATAACCTGTTGAATCATTCCAGTGTTTGCACAGATCATTCCAGATATACAGTAAATCACTTCTTTTGTGTTACAAATGCTTCCTGGTGTCAGTCCTGAACTGGCCATTTACCAGTTTGTCCCTTTGCTTCCTCATCCTTCAGTTGTGGTTTGACTTGAAATCGTGCTTTGGATTTTCCTTTACTATTCCACTTAGTATCTTATATAAAGTTCCTTCTCATCTATTGCACTTACAATTAGAGTATATCTTTATAAAGCCAGCCATTTCTGGTGACTGATTTGGTTGAACTAATGCAATTTATTACAGTTAACGGTTACATGTTTGATAAAGTGCCAATAAAGTTGAAGCCCATGAAATAAAAAGGACAGTGGCAACATGGATACGAAATTGGCTAAGTGACAGGAAACAGAGAGTAGTGGTGTATGGTTGTTTATCGGACTGGAGGATGGTACACAGTGGTGTTCTCCAGGGGTCAGTACTAGGACCACTGCTTTTTTTGATATATATTAATGATGTGGACTTGGGTGTACAGGACACAATTTCAAAATTTGCAGATGACACAAAACTTGGAAGCATAGTGAATAGTGAGCAGGATAGTGATAGACTTCAGGAGGTCACAGACAGGCTGGTGGCATGAGCGGACACGTGACAGATGAAATTTAATGCAGAAAAGTGCGAAGTGATACATTTTGGTAGAAAGAATGAGGAGAGAGAATATAAACTGAAGGGTACAATTCTAAAGGGGGCGCATGAACAGAGAGACCTGAGTGTATATGTGCACAAATCGTTGAAGGTGGCAGGGCAGGTTGAGAAAGTGGTTATAAAAAGCATACAGGATCCTAAATAGAGGCAGAGTACAAAAGCAAGGAAGTTATGATGAATCTTTATAAAACACTGGTTCGGCCTCAACTGGAGTATTGTGTCCAATTCTGGACATCGCACTTTAGGAAGGATGTGAAGGCCTTAGAGTGGGTGCAGAAAAGATTTACAAGAATGGTTTCAGGGATGAGGGACTTCAGTTACATGGATAGACTGGAGAAGCTGGGGTTGTTCTCCTTAGAGCAGCGAAGGCTGAGAGGAGATTTGATCGAGGTGTTCAAATCACGAGGGGGTCTAGACAGAGTAGATAGAGAGAAACTGTTCCCATTGGCAGAAGGGTTGAGAACCAGAGGACACAGATTTAAGGTGAGGCAGAAGAACCAAAGGTGACATGAGGAAAAACTTTTTTACGAAGCGAGTGGTTGGGATCTGGAATTCACTGCCTGAAAGGGTGGTGGAGGCAGATTCAATCACGGCTTTCAAAAGGGAATTGGATAAGTACCTGAAGGGAAAAAATTTGCAGGGCTACGGGGAAAGTGTGGGGGAGTGGGACTGGCTGAAGTGCTCTTGCAGAGAGCTGGGATGGGCCGAATGGCCTCCTTCTGTGCTGTAACCATTCTATGATTCTATGAGTTAGATCATGGATATCATCTTTCTATTCCATTATTCCATTGCAGTTTAATTTCCATTATCTACTAGGGGACAAATGCGTTTCTGTTGCACCTTTTATTTTGCTCTATGTATATAGCCACAACAACAACTTGTATTTATATAGTGAGAGCTGACAGCTTCATCTCTTCATTTTGTGTTCTTTCCTTGCTAGAATCCAGCGGACAGCCAAACTGGACTCCAACTGATTGACTGTAGGACATTAGATCAGGGAGAATAAATTGTTTTTTTAATTAAAACTGACCATTTCAAAACCTGAGCTGTACATGTACAGGATATCATATGTTCTCCAACTCTGGTTGTAAGCTGCAGATTTTTTTTATTGGAATCTCTAAACACTGATAGCAGCCATTAACTTGCATGCCAAGTTTTTAATAATGCACAAATTGAACACACAGCAACAGACCTGACTTGGTTTTTCAGTAAGTTCATTGAAACTGATCCAATTTGAGCTACATCAGGTTTAGAACACAGCTTGGCACTTATCCCTGTAACAGCTGGCAAATGCCACTGTTAGTTGTTTGGTTTGAAGCCCAAACTGTTGCCATGGCAATGATGATTTTTAAAAAAAGACTGAAAACAATTCTGTTCATTGGATTTACAACCTGTGTCAGAGTTTTTCTCAATTTCCAGTGGCCTGACATTGGCAATACGAGGAATGGAGAAATGCAGTCAAACGTAGGACTGAGGGATCAAACACCTCCTTTACAAAAACAGCTTTATTATGAAGGCTCTGGTGAACTTCTTACACCTCCATTTTGTTTGGTATAACATTGCTTTCTCTCCTTGTCTTCGTACTCCAGCACCACTCTCGAGCAAAGAATGCAGCTAACCTGCTTGTAGGGCTCTGCTAATAATCTTCCATAACTGGCATCTTTGAGTGACTTCCTCTGGCAATGTTCCACTCCTTTGGGGAAGTTACTAATTTTCGGTTTGATGAACAACATGAATGGGATTAATAATTCCCAGTGTATGGAATTACAGGTATGAAACCAGTGTACTCCCACTCAGTTATCATCTTCAGTATTTCCAGTTATTTGTCTTTCTGGAATTCTTTGTGACCTGAACTTCAGGGAGAAAAAAACTCTACCCTTAATTAATGAACTTTTTAGGCACATTAGAAACTGAGTTTTGGGATGTGAGACTAATCTAATACCACTATATTGTTAAAAGGTTCCAGTAAATTTCAGCCTTAACTTTATAAATTAAATTGTTGGGGCAACGTGGCTATGTTGATTGTACACTGAATTTCATTCTTAGCTGTGTCACCATGGAGATGAACTGAGCAGAAGCCAGGTGCTCCCCTACATGGGAAAATCCTGCATGTTTCTTAGGGCTAGGTTATCTGCTGCTCTCCAGCGTGGCATGAGCAGACCAAGAAAAAGAGAAGTACC
Organism: Somniosus microcephalus; assembly: GCF_052327205.1. Lineage (NCBI taxonomy): Eukaryota > Metazoa > Chordata > Chondrichthyes > Squaliformes > Somniosidae > Somniosus > Somniosus microcephalus. The sequence goes on from NC_140988.1 coordinate 226,923,370, forward strand.
TACTTTCATTTTGAGTGACGTTTGTTCCTCCTTTATTTTCTCCCTGCCTCTGTTGAAAGGCACTAACCCTTGACGAGCAAAGCCCACCCAGGCACTGGCGGTTCTCTAGTTCCTTGCATAGATGGGCGTTCTTCACGTATGAGCCTGGAGAGTGGGTGCGATCATGCTATTCAACCATAGGGAGCATCAGAACTGAGCACAATCTTCTCTTCACGCAGACATGCTTACTAGCAGGATCCTGATCAGGTACAGGAACCGTGGCTGATTTTTTATTTCCTTAGATTATAATGTGGTCCTGACTGAGTTTAGATAATTTGGTATAGAACCCAGGATCCTCTTGTCCTGTATGGCTCAGTGTCACACCATGCTGAGGGTACAGTAGTGTAGTGGTTATGTTACTGGACTAGAATTCCAGAGTTCTGCATTAATAGCCCAGAGAATGTAAGTTCAAATCCCACCATGGCAGTTTGAGAATTTGAGTTAAGTTTAAAAAGGAATTGGGAAATAAAAAGCTAGTATCAGTAAAAAGTGACCATGAGGCTGTCAGAGTGTCGGAAAAATCCAATTGGTTCACTAATATGCTTTAGGGAAAGAACTCTGCAGTCCTTACCCGGTCTGTCCTATATGTGACTACAGTCCCACACCAACGTGGTTGATGCGTAACTGCCCTCTGAAGTGGCTTAGCAACCTACTCAAATAACATTGTGGGAGAACCATTGCCACACCAATTGCAATGGTTCAAGACCTTCTCCAACACCTTCTCAGCATCTAGGCATGGGTAATATGTCTGACCTTGTCAGCGATGCCCACATTTAAAGAATGAATTTAATAAATGCAGTATATTTACCCACTATTGGATGAGAAAAGGCCTGCCAGTCTATCTAAATGCACCCCTCCAGTGCCGTAGATCTCCCAATTGCATTTTGAATGCCGCTTGCTTTTACATCTCTGCTACCTTCCTGGTAAATATTGATCAGTCCTTAATAATAAAAATAATTATTTTAAATTTGATTTTCAATAATTAAATGTGATGTCTTCCAGTCCTATGTTCTAGCTTATCTTTGGAGCAATATTCTGGGTCTACTTTATGTACTGTATCAATTTGCATACAAAGTGAACCATGTATAAATCAGCCAGCCACTAACTTCCAGCATAATAAAATGGATCAAATCTACACTCCCCAGAAAGTGGTAAATTTGACATTTAGACGTACTGCCACTGCTGCACACAGACAGGGGGTGGGAGACTGGAGTCTCCGAGAGATGAATGGCAATGGAAAGTCCCTGAGAGTCCCCAAGGCTAGGAGTAGGTGAGTAGGATTGTCAACCCTCCAGGATTGTCTGGGAGTCTCCAGGAATTAAAGATTAATCCCTTGTCACTGCTGTGAACAGCCCAGGAGAAAAATAAAACGGGCATTAAAAAAATAGTGTTTTATTTATTAGTTACAAAATGATTGATTGAAGATGGGGAACAAAGGTAGTTTGACTGGATGGGGCAGTTGGAGGTGAGATGTCATTTTGAAAAAGTCCAACCAGACTTGGCAACCCTATATGTGAGTGTGCGCTCCAGAGCAAGTTAAGGTACTGTTTGCCACAATGACTTGCATGTAAGACAACTGCCAAACAGTGTCTTAAATGTACAGTACTGTCTATTATGTGAGTTCTATATAGTACTGGAATCCTGCTTTAACTGCCTTCTCTCTAAACAATAGAGAATAAGCTTCTCTAATCTTTCCTCATAGCTCTTTGGCTTTACATTTGGGAATCATCCTTGTTGCTCTTCTCTGTATGCTGTCCAATGCATTGTTCTGTTAAACATTCACTCCCTGCACCACCGGCTCACCGTGGCTGCAGTGTGTACCATCGACAAAATGCACTGCAGCAATTCGACAACACCTTCAAAACCGGCGACCTCTACCTCCCAGAAGGACAAGGGCAGCAGTATTCCATTAGTTGCTTTGTCACATGATGTAGGCATTCAAAGTGACATGCCTACTAATACTCACAAGTGGCTTTTCTACATGTGATAAGCATACAAATAATGGAATTGAATTATGAGGTACATTCTTTTTGACTTGTGCATTTATCAGTGTTAAATTTCATTTGTCAAGTGCTTGCATAATTGTGTAACCGATCTAAATCTTTCTACAAATCTCCTGTTGCATCCTCTGCTTCTACTACTCTTCCCTGATTAATGTGTATGCGACTTTCTTGCATTAGGCTATGACAGCTCAGTTACTTTATATTTGTATTGCATGATTGCTATCTTAACTTTCTGAATATGGGACTAGGTTTGCAGTGCTACAATTATCTAAATATCCTGGAGAATTTACATTGAAAATTGTCCCAAGTATATTTTTTTTGGCAAGGAAATAGTTCTGTATTTACACTAGAGACTTAACAATGCAATTTATTATGAGGGGATGGGGTAATTAGTAGTTGTCTCTTTACTTTGGATGAATGTTACTCACATTCCTGTGTAAACCTGATTCTTCTTCTTCTTCTTAGGCAGTCCCTCGGGAACCGAGGATGACTTGCTTCTACATTAAAAATGAGTTCGCAGGTGACTGATGAGTCCAATGCGGGACCTACAGTCTCTGTCACAGGTGGGGCAGACGGTGGTTGAAGGGGCGGGTGGGTGGGGTGCTTGGGTTGACGTGCACTCCTTCCGCTGTTTGCGCTTGGCTTCCGCTTGCTCCCGGCGAAGGGACTCAAGGTGTTCGGCGCCTTCCCGGATGCTTCTCCTCCACTTTGTACAGTCTTGGGCCAGGGATTCCCAGGTGTCGGTGGGGATGTTACACTTTTTCTAGGAGGCTTTGAGGGTGTCCTTGAAGCGTTTTCTCTTGCCGTGTCGGAGCTCCGAGTAGAGCGCTTGTTTTGGAAGTCTCATATCGGGCATGCGGACGATGTGACCCGTCCATCAGAGCTGATCGAGCGTGGTCAAAGCTTCGATGCTGGGGATGTTGGCCTGAGTGAGAACACTGATGTTGGTGTGCCTATCCTGCCAATGGATTTGCAGGATCTTGCGGAGGCAGCATTGGCGGTACCTCTCCAGTGCTTTGAGGTGCCTGCTGTACATGGTCCATGTCTCTGAGGCATACAGCAGGGCAGGTATCCCTGCTGCTCTGTGGAGCTTAGTGCCGGGTTTGAGGTCCTGGTCTTCAAACACTCTCTTCCTCAGGCGACCGAAGGCTGCACTGGCACACTGAAGGCGGTGTTGAACTTCGTCATCGACATATGCCCTTGTTGACAGTAGGCCCCGAGGTATGGAAAGTGGTCCACGTTGTCCAAGGCCTTGTCGTGGATTTTGATAATCGGGGGGCAGTACTGTGTGGCGGGGGCAGGTTGGTAGAGGACCTTTTGTATTACGGATGTTTAGTGTAAGGCCCATGCTCTCATACACTTCGGTGAAGGTGTTGACAATGGTTCGGAGTTCGACCTCCGAGTGAGCGCAGACGCAAGCGTCGTCTGCATACTGTAATTCGACGACAGAGGATGGGATGACTTTGGATCTGGACTGGAGGCGACGGAGGTTGAACAGTTTCCCGTTTGTTCTGTAAATTAGCTCCACTCCAGTGGGGAGCTTACTGAGGGTGAGATGGAGCATTGCAGCAAGGAAGATTGAGAAGAGCGTTGGTGCGATGACACAGCCTTGCTTGACCCCGGTTCGTACGTGAATTGGGTCTGTGGTGGAACCGTTGGTCAGGATCACGGCTTGCATGTCGTCGTGAAGCAGGCGGAGGATGGTGACAAACTTTTGAGGGCAGCCGAATTTGAGGAGGACACTCCATAATCCCTCATGGTTGACAGTGTTGAAGGCCTTTGTGAGATCAAAGAAGGCTATGTTCAGTGGTTGGTGCTGTTCCCTGCATTTCTCTTGTAATTGATGTGCGGTGAAGATCATGTCCATATTCAGCACCTGTGAAGAGACGCTCGGTCACTCGACCAGGAAACACCAAGACTGGTTCGATGAGAACGACCAGGAGATCCAGGAGCTAATAAGCCGCAAGCGCAAGGAATTCCCGATCTGGAAACAGCAACAGAACTGGAGAGCAAGGAAGCAGCTCTACAGAAGCCTGAAGGCCGAGGTCCAACAAAAAACTCGCGACCTAAAGAACAGATGGTGGGTGGAGAAAGCACAAGTGATCCAGCAGCTAGCCGACAACCACGACGTGCGTGGATTCTTTAGTGCAGTCAAGACCATCTACGGCCCAAGCACCCAAGTTGCTACCCCACTGCGGGCCAAGAACGGAGAGGTACCCATCAAGGACAGAGAGGCAGTCAGTGCCCGCTGGAAGGAGCACTTCGAAGATCTCCTTAACCGAGACTCTGTCTTTGACGCGAGTGTCCTCAACTCCATCCCGCAGAATGCTACCCGCCACCATCTCAGCACAACCCCAGCCCGGCATGAGGTTGAAAAGGCCATCCGATAACTGAAGAACAACAAGACCTCAGGAGCAGATGGAATCCCTGCCGAGGCACTAAAGCATGGCGGAGAGGCACTACTGGTGCAAATTCATGAACTAATTTCTCTTATCTGGAAGGAGGAGAGCATGCCAGGGGATCTCGGAGACGCCATAATTGTGACCATCTTCAAGAAAGGTGACAAGTCCGATTGCGGTAATTACAGAGGAGTTTCCCTGCTGTCTGCCACAGGGAGAGTCATCGCAAGAATCCTCCTCAATCGCGTTCTCCCAGTGGCCGAAGAGCTCCTCCCAGAGTCACAATGCGGATTCCGCCCACTAAGGGTGAACCTGATAATGGATTTATGTCACTGGAATCAGTTTTTGACAGTTATCTAAGGCACAACCAGGTAGAAAAACGTCTCCAAAATTGCTGCATATTCCTTATGAGATATGTAAGAATGTACTTATTTGTCTTGATCAATGAACCTAGAGCTTTCAAATGGAGTGGTCGCCTTTGCAAATGAAAGCTCTTCAAACATTGGGTCTCCTCGCACCTTCTTCCTCCCCTACCCCTTAAAATAACTGAATTTTCTTCCTTGATGTGATTTTAGTTTATAGCAGTCATTTAGACATCAGTCATGATGGACTGCTGTTCACAGGGGCAGAAATGTTTTAATTGGAGGCGTACTACGATCACTTGTAGTTTGAAAGAAAGATTCCTGCTACCATGGGTGATGTGGAGGAAGGCAATAGAAGTGATTTGAATACTAAATGTAAGGGTCATCCACAATTTGCAGGAAACTAGGAAAGTGCACTGTAGTGTATTTCAGAAAGCATTAGTAATCTGGTGGTTTGGATGAGTAAATCATTTTTTTTAACAAGCATTTGTGACCTGGTGATTGTGACCTTGGTTGTGTGCCTCTAACTATTGATGTAAATTGCTGGATTGAATACCCTGAGAATTGTTGACGTTATTCTTTAAAATGCTGCTCAGCCACACTTTAATCCCCCCTTCTCTTTTCTCCCTCCATCAAAAAAAATTCCAAACATCTGTTTAATAAAAAAAAGTAAAGTTCATCTTATCCTGCTTTTAAGATGCAGTACATAATTCATATTTCTGCTAGTATTTTTATTATTATCTGCACGATGTGAATGCACAAAGAATTAAAATGGTGACGCTAAATCAATAAGGGCTGTTTCATTTTAGTCTCTTTAACTTTTTTGTCTTGTGTTCATGATTTAAAAAAGTGGTTTTCTTATACGCATTGTGTCTAGGTTAGCATGCCCAGGCTTAACAGTTAGGTCTAGATTTCCCTGGCTGGCCTGGTCCCATCGTCAACATATCTTTAATAAAAACAGAAAATGCTGGAAACACTTAGCAGGTCAGGCAGCATCTGTGGAGAAAGAAACCAAGTTAATATTTCAGTTTGATGACCAGAGCAGGCCTACGTGGGAACACTGAACATCGGCGGCAGTTAAAACCGGCAGCAGTGAGTCAGGAGCAGCCCGACCAGAGCGGGCCTGCGTGGGAACACCGAGCATCGGCGGCAGTTAAAACCGGCGGCAGTGAGTCAGGAGCAGCCCGACCAGAGCGGGCCTGCGTGGGAACACTGAGCATCGGCGGCAGTTAAAACCGGCAGCAGTGAGTCAGGAGCAGCCCGACCAGTTCAACAGCAGGGGAGAGAGGTAAAAAGTAATCAAAGTGTGACGTCACCAGGAAGCAGGTAAGTGATTGGTTGGTGAGTATTTCTCTCTTTTTTTAAACTTTAACTCTGGTTTATAGTTTCTAAGGTCTCTCTAGTGTAGCAGGGACTGTTGGTAAACCAGTTAACTGTAATGTAATTAGTGGGATTGATTTCATTTAAATTCAGTTAATTAAAGGGTAAGTCATGGCAGGACAGCCGGGCCCCGTGATCTTCTCCTGCGATATGTGGGAACTCAGGGACACTTCCTGTGTCCCTGACAACTACATGTGCAGGAAGTGCATCCAGCTGCAGCTACTGACAGACCGCATTGCGGCGCTGAAGCTGCGATTGGATACATACTGGAGCGTTCACGGTGCTCAGGACATCGTGAATAGCACATTTACGGAGTTGGACACACCGCAGGTAGAGTTTGGACAGGAAGAAAGGGAACGGGTGACCAACAGGCAGAGTACTAGGCGCAGGCAGGTAGCGCAGGGGTCCCCTGTGGCCATCCCCCTCTCCAACAGATACACCACTTTGAGTACTGTTGGGGGGGATGGCTTATCAGAGGAAGGCAGCAGCAGCCAACTTCCTGGCACCAGGGGTGGCTCTGCTGCACAGAATGGGAGGAAAAAGAGGGGTAGAGCTATAGTAATAGGGGATTCAATTGTAAGGGGAATAGATAGGCGTTTCTGCGGCCGCAAACGAGACTCCAGGATGGTGTGTTGCCTCCCTGGTGCAAGGGTCAAGGATGTCTCCGAGCGGCTGCAGAACATTTTGGAAGGGGAGGGTGAACAGCCAGTTGTCGTGGTGCATATAGGCACCAACGATATAGGTAAAAAGCGGGATGAGGTCCTAAAAGCGGAATATAGGGAGTTAGGAGATAAATTAAAAAACAGGACCTCAAAGGTAGTAATCTCAGGATTGCTACCAGTGCCACGTGCTAGTCAGAGTAGAAATAGAAGGATACTTCAGCTGAATACGTGGCTAGAGGAATGGTGCCAGGGGGAGGGATTAAAGTTCCTGGGACATTGGAACCGGTTCTGGGGGAGGTGGGACCAGTTCAAACCGGACGGTTTGCACCTGGGCAGGGCTGGAACCAATGTCCTAGGGGGAGTGTTTGCTAGTGCTGTGGGGGAGGGTTTAAACTAAAATGGCAGGGGGTTGGGAACCCGAGCAGGGAGACAGAGGAAAGGGAAACAAGGATAAAAGCAAAAGATAGGAAGGAGAAAAACAAAAGTGGCAGTCAGAGAAATCAATGGTTTAAATCAAACATGGCCACAGTAAATAATAATTCTAATAGGTCTAAGAGCATTACAAAAACAAGCCTGAAGGCTTTGTGTCTTAATGCGAGGAGCATTTGTAATAAGGTGGATGAATTGGCTGCGCAAATAGAAGTAAACAACTACGATTTGGTTGGGATTACGGAAACGTGGCTCAAGGAAGGCCAGGACTGGGAACTCAACATCCAGGGGTATTCGATATTCAGGAAAGATAGGCAAAAAGGAAAGGGAGGTGGGGTAGCATTACTGGTTAAAGAAGGGATTAACACAATTGTAATGAAGGATATTAGCTCTGATGAGGTGGAATCTGTATGGGTAGAATTGAGAAATACTAAGGGGAAAAAAACATTAGTGGGAGTGGTTTATAGACCTCCAAACAGTAAGGCGGAGGTTGGGGATGGCATTAAAAGAGAAATTAAAGAAGCGTGCAATAAGGGCACAGTAGTCATCATGGGTGACTTTAATCTACATATAGATTGGGCCAACCAAATGAGTAACAATACTGTGGAGGAGGAATTCCTGCAGTGTTTACGGGATGGTTTCCTGGACCAATATGTCGAGGAACCAACCAGATATCAGGCCATCTTAGACTGGGTATTATGTAACGAGAAAGGATTAATTAGCAATCTTGTTGTACGAGGGCCCTTGGGTCGGAGCGATAATAATATGATCGAATTCTTCATTAAGATGGAGAATGAAGTAGTTGACTCGGAGACTAGGGTCCTCAATTTAAATAAAGGAAACTACGATGGTCTGAGGAGCGAGTTGGGTAGGATTGATTGGGGAATGTCACTCAAAGGGTTGACGGTGGATAGGCAATGGCAAACATTCAAAGACCGAATGGATGAACTACAGAATTTGTTCATCCCAGTTTGGCATAAAAATAAAACAAAAAAGGTGACCCAACCGTGGCTAACAAGGGAAATTAGGGACAGCATAAGGTCCAAGGAGAGGGCATATAAATTGGCCAGAAAAAGCAATAATCCTGAGGATTGGGAGAAGTTTAGGAGTCAACAAAGGAGGACAAAGGGATTAATTCAGAAAGGGAAAATAGAATATGAGAGTAAGCTTGCAGGGAACAGAAAAACTGACTGTAAAAGCTTTTATAGATATGTGGAGAGAAAAAGATTGGTGAAGTCAAGCGTAGGTCCCTTGCAGTCAGAATCAGGGGACTTTATAATGGGGAACAAAGAAATGGCAGACCAACTAAATACATATTTTGGTCTGTCTTCACAAAGGAGGACACAAATAACCTCCCAGAGATGCCGGGGCACATAGGGTCTGATGAAAGGGTGGAACTGAAAGAAATCAGTATTTGTAGGGAAATGGTGTTAGGAAAATTGATGGGACTGAAGGCCGATAAATCCCCAGGGCCTGATAATCTACATCCCAGGGTACTTAAGGAAGTGGCCCTAGAAATAGCAGATGCATTGCTGTTCATCTTCCAGAACTCAATAGGCTCTGGAACGGTACCCATGGATTGGCGGGTAGCTAATGTTACCCCACTATTCAAAAAAGGTGGTAGAGAAAAGGTGGGGAATTATAGACCGGTAAGCTTGACATCGGTAGTGGGGAAAATGCTAGAGTCATTATAAAAGATGTATTGGCAGGGCACTTGGAAAGCAGTGACTGGATCGGACAAAGTCAACATGGATTTACAAAAGGTAAATCATGCTTGACTAATCTACTGGAATTTTTTGAGGATGTAACTGGTAAAATAGATAAGGGAGAACCAGTGGATGTGGTGTATTTGGACTTTCAGAAGGCTTTCGATAAGGTCCCGCATAAGAGATTAGCGTGCAAAATTAAGGCACATGGGATTGGGGGCAAGGTATTGACTTGGATAGAGAAATGGTTGACAGACAGAAAGGAAAGAGTTGGAATAAACGGGTCGTTTTCCGAGTGGCAGGCAGTGACTAGTGGGGTACCGCAAGGATCGGTCCTAGGACCCCAGCTGTTCACAATATATATTAATGATCTGGACGAGGGAATTGGATGTAATATCTCCAAATTTGCAGACGACACAAAGCTGGGTGGGAGGGTATGCTGTGAGGAGGATGTCGTGAAACTCCAGCACGATTTGGACAGGTTGGGTGATTGGGCAGAAACATGGCAAATGCACTATAATGTGGATAAATGTGAGGTTATCCACTTTGGTGGCAAAAACAGGAAGGCAGATTATTATTTGAATGGCAATAGATTGGGAGAAGGGGAAGTGCAAAGAGACCTGGGTGTTCTTGTACACCAGTCGCTGAAGGTAAGCATGCAGGTGCAGCAGGCGGTTAAGAAGGCAAATGGTATGTTGGCCTTCGTAGCAAGAGGGTTCGAGTACAAGAACAGGGATGTCTTGCTGCAGTTGTACAGGGCCTTGGTGAGACCACACCTTGAGTATTGTGCGCAGTTTTGGTCGCCTTACCTGAGGAAGGGCGTTCTTGCCATGGAAGGAGTGCAGCAAAGATTCACCAGGCTGATGCCTAGGATGGCAGGAATGACGTATGAGGAGAGATTGTGTCGATTGGCCTTATACTCACTGGAGTTTAGAAGATTGAGAGGGGATCTCATTGAAACCTATAAAGTTCTGTCAGGCCTGGACAGACTAGATGCAGGAAGGATGTTTCTGATGGCCGGGGAGTCCAGAACCAGGGGTCATAGTCTAAGGATAAGGGGTAAGCCATTTAGGACTGAAATGAGGAGGAATTTCTTCACCCAGAGAGTGGTGAACCTGTGGAATTCTCTGCCACAGAGGGCGGTGGAGGCCAGTTCATTAAGTATATTCAAGAAAGAGTTGGATATATTTCTTAAGGCTAAAGGGATCAAGGGATATGGGGAGAAGGCAGGGACAGGGTACTGAATTTGGATGATCAGCCATGATCTCATTGAATGGCGGAGCAGGCTCGAAGGGCCGAATGGCCTACTCCTGCTCCTATCTTCTGTGTTTCATCAGAACTTGAAGTTAGAGATAACCATTTATAACCAAGTACAAAGCCAGGGGAGGGGGGAGAGGAAAGAACAAAGGGCAGGTCCGTGATAGGGTAGAAGGCAGGAGTGATTAAATGACAAAAGGGATGATGGTGCAAGGCGATAAGGGATGGTAATGGGACAAGTACAGAAACAAAAGCTGGGTCCAGAGGTGATGTAAATGGCACCAGCAGAACCATTACCAGCACCTGCTGTCTGAGAAAATGGGAACAGTGGTTATGATCTGAAATTGTTGAACTCGGTGTTGAGTCTGGAAGATTGTAAGATGATGTTCTTCGAGCTTTTGTTGAGCTTCATTAGAACAGTGTTGGAGATCGAGGACAGAGAGGTCAGAGTGGGAGTGGGACAGAGAATTAAAATGGCAAGTGAGCAGAAGCTCAGTCACACTTGCGGACTAAATGGAGGTGTTCAGCAAAGCGATCACCCAATCTGCATTTGGTCTCCCCAGTATGGAGGAGACCTCCTCGTGAGCAGCGAATACAATGTACTAAATTGAAAAAAGTACAAGTAAATTGCTGTTTCACCTGGAAGGAGTGTTTAGGACCCTGGAGGGTCTTCACTTTGTCTTTTTGGTAAGGAAAGACAGCTTTCATCTTAACTAGCTATTTCAAAACTTATTAAATGAATACCGGCGCGGACACGATGGGCTGAAGGGCCTCTTTCTGTGCTGTAAAACTCTATGACTCTATGACTCTAATACAGAAATCTCTCTATTTTGTCACAGGGCATTCTTCCCTATGTTTGTGAGAAACTGCCTTGAGCAAGAAAAGATGTTAATATGCAAATTAGTTGATGTGCAACTATGAATCTCTTCATTTTTAAAGCTGGTTCATTAAGAATTATATAGGTGCTCATGCTGCAGTATACCATGAATCAATGAGGTGTGATATAGGTTTGACACAGATCCTCCCCTCAAATTTAACTCTGTACAAAGTGTAAGTTGTGCACCAAATGTAGAAGCTCAAAAACAAAGGTCTATTTGCCTTTGTAATTATTCCCAGACCAACTGTAATTTTGTAAAAGAAATTCAAAAATGCAATGAAACTTCATCGTGTCTGGATTTGATGTTACAGGTGCAACAAGAAGTTATTATTTAAGCTGGAAGTCTAAAACTCTGCAGGAGAAATCATTAATGCAGTGTGGCTTTTTGAGTGGTTTTAAGGGGAAGAAGCTCTGCCTCCCGTTCTCTGCATGTTGGCGACTGTGACCAGGCTTGAAATTTCACTGGTGGAAAAAAATAAAACGCCTGATCAGAATTTACCCATAAGTCGACTGGAAGTGAACCATTTAGCATTTTTGCAAATTAATTCTGCAGTGTTCTGAAAGTTGCCTGTCCATAATAAAGTAACCAATTTCCACTTACCAAGTGTTCTCATTGCATCAGAAATTAATGTCACTCTGCTTCCAGCACCAGAACCCTGATGATTTCAACAATCTGTCAGTAGTTATTCCATAAAGTTTAATTTCCATCATTGACGATGGATATATCATCCATGTTATATGCATTTCATGTTTCCTGTTCATAGCTGCATCTGTAACTCCATTATTTAAGAAAGCTGAGAGAGAGAGGAACCAGGAAATTATAGACCTAGTCTAACATCTGTTGTGGGGAAGTTATTGGAATCTATAATTAAGGACAGGGTGACTGAGCATTTAGACAAATTTGAGCTGAAGAGCCAACATGGATTTGTAAAGGGTAGGTCATGCCTAATGAACCGAATTGAATTTTTGGAGGAAGTTACTAAAGTAGTAGACAGGGTGATGTCGATGGATGTAGTTTATATGGACTTTTAGAAGGCATTCAATAAGGTTCCACATAAGAGAATGTTAGCTAAAATTAAAGCTCATGAACTGAAGGCATATTATTGACCTGGTTAGGCAGCAGAAGACAGCATAGGAATTCTGGGATTTGTACTCGAATTGGAAGGAGGTGACTAGTGGTGTCCCACAAGGATCTGTGCTGGGGCCTTAACTATTCACTATATGTATTAATGACTTGGATAACACAATAGAGAGCTGTATATCCAAGTTTGCCGCTGACACAAAGATTGGTGGAATAGTAAGTAGTGTAGACGGGAACATAAAATTACAAAGAGACATTGATCGATTAAGTGAGTGGGCAAAACTGCGGCAGATGGATTTCACTGTAGGTAGGTGTGAGGTCATCCATTTTGGACCAAAAAAGGATAGATCACAGTATTTTTTAAGTGGTGAAAAGCTAGGAACAGTGGCAGTCCAAAGAGATTTAGGACTCTATGTATACAAATCTCTAAAATGTAGTAGTCACGTACAAAAATACTCAAAAAAGCTAATGGAATGTTAGCCTTTATAACTAGAGGGCTAGAATTAAAGGGAGGAAGTTATGCTACAGCTATACAAAGCCCAGGTTAGATCACATCTGGAGTACTCTGTACAGTTCTGGGCACCACACCATAGAAAAGACATATTGGCCTTGGAAATAATTTTTTTTATTCGTTTATGGGATGTGGTCGTCGCTGGCAAGGCCAACATTTATTGCCCATCCCTAATTGCCCTTGAGAAGGTGGTGGTGAGTCACCTTCTTGAACTGTTGCAGTCCGTGTGGTGAAGGTTCTCCCATGGTGCTGTTAGGGAGGGAGTTCCAGGATTTTGACTCGGCAACGATGAAGGATCGGCGATATACTTCTAAGTCAGGATGGTGTGTGACTTGGAGGGGAACTTGGAGGTGGTGGTGTTCCCATGCACCTGCTGCCCTTGTCCTTCTAGCTGGAAGAGGTCGCGGGTTTGGGAGGTGCTGCCGAAAAAGCCTTGGCGTGTTGCTGCAGTGCATCTTGTAGATGGTACACACTGCAGCCACGGTACGCCAGTGGTGGAGGGAGTGAATGTTTAAGGTGGTGGATGGGGTGCCACTCAAACGGGTTGCTTTGTCCTGGATGGAGTCGAGCTTCTTGAGTGTTGTTGGAGCTGCACTCATTCAGGCAAGTGGAGAGTATTCCATCACACTCCCGACTTGTGCCTTGTAGATGGTGGAAAGGCTTTGGGGAGCCAGGAGGTGAGACACTCGCCACAGAATACCTAGCCTCTGACCTGCTCTAGTTGCCACAGTATTTATGTGGCTGGTCCAGTTGAGTTTCTAGTCAATGATGACCCCCCCAGGATGTTGATGGTGGGGCATTCGGCGATGGTAATACTGTTAAATGTCAAGGGGAGGTGGTTAGACTCTCGCTTGTTGGAGATAGTCATTGTTTGGCACGAATATTACCTGCCACTTATCAGCCCAAGCCTGAACGTCATCCAGGTCTTGTTGCATGCGGGCATGGACTGCTTCATTATCTGAGGAGTTGTGATTGGTGCTGAACACAGTGCAGTCATCAGTGAACATCCCCATTTCTGAACTTATGTTGGAGGGAATGTCATTGATGAAGCAGTTGAAGATGGTTGGGCCTAGGACACTGCCCTGAGGAACTCCTGCAGCGATGTCCTGGGGCTGTGATGATTGACCTTCAACCACCACAGCCATCTTCCTTTGTAAGAAGTCACACAACACCAGGTTATAGTCCAACAGTTTTATTTGAAATCACAAGCTTTCGGAGCGCTGCTCCTTCATCAGGTGAAGTGGAGAGATGCATAAAGACACAACTTATATAGTCAGAGAATAATGGCAGATGATTACAGGTAATCTTTCTAACTGCCATTTATCACACCTCGGCAGAGAGATAATCACACCAATCAAAGGTGTGAATGGTGTCCAAACAGGTCAGTCAGGAAAACATGTTCTTTGATGTAATGTTTTCCTGACTGACCTGTTTGGACACCATTCACACCTTTGATTGCTGTGATTATCTCTCTGCCGAGGTGTGATAAATGGCAGTTAGAAAGATTACCTGTAATCATCTGGCATTATTCTCTGACTATATAAGCTGTGTCTTTATGCATCTCTCCACTTCACCTGACGAAGGAGCAGCGCTCCGAAAGTTTGTGATTTCAAATAAAACTGTTGGACTATAACTTGGTGTTGTGTGACTTCTTACATTTGTCCACCCCAGTCCAACACCGGCATCTCCACACCATCTTCCTTTTGTGTTGGGTGCCAGTGGAGCGTTTTCCCCCCGATTCCCATTGACTTCAGTTTTGCTAGGGCTCCTTGATGCCACACTCGGTCAAATGCTGCCTTGATGTCAAGGGCAGTTACTCTCACCTCACCTCTGGAATTCAGCTCCTTTGTTCATGTTTGGACCAAGGCTGTAATGAGGTCGGGAGCCGAGTGGTCTTGGCGGAACCCAAACTGGGCATCTGTGAGCAGGTTATTGGTGAGTAAGTGCCGCTTGATAGCACTGTCGATGACACCTTCCATCCCTGTGCTGATGATTGAGAGTAGACTGACGGGGTGGTAATTGGCCGGGTTGGATTTGTCCTGCTTTTTGTGGACAGGACATACCTGGGCAGGTTTCCACATTGTCGGATAGATGCCAATGTTGTAGCTGTAGTCGGGAGCCTACTGCCTGTCAACAAGGGCAGACGTCGACGACAAAGTCCAACACCATCTTCAGTGTGCCAGTGCAGCCTTCGGTCGCCTGAGGAAGAGAGTGTTTGAAGAGCAGGAGCTCAAACCCGGCACTAAGCTCATGGTCTACAGGGCAGCAGTGATACCTGCCCTGCTGTATGCCTCAGAGACATGGACCATGTAGAGCAGGCACCTCAAAGCACTGGAGAGGTACCACCAACGCTGCCTCCGCAAGATCCTGCAAATCCATTGGCAGGATAGGCGCACCAACGTCAGTGTTCTTGCTCAGGCCAACATCCCCAGCATCGAAGCTCTGACCACGCTCAATCAGCTCCGATGGACAGGTCACATTGTCCGCATGCCCGATACGAGACTCCCAAAACAAGCGCTCTACTCGGAGCTCCGGCACGGCAAGAGAGCCCCAGGTGGGCAGAGGAAACGCTTCAAGGACACCCTCAAAGCCTCCTTGGAAAAAGTGTAACATCCTCACCGACACCTGGGAATCCCTGGCCCAAGACCGCACAAAGTGGAGGAGAAGCATCCGGGAAGGCGCCGAACACCTCGAGTCTCTTCGCTGGGAGCAAGCGGAAGCCAAGCACAGGCAGTGCAAGGAGCGCACGTCAACCCAAGCACCCCACCCACCTGCCCCTTCAACCACCGTCTGCCCCACCTGTGACAGAGACTGTAGGTCCCGCATTGGACTCATCAGTCACCTGCGAACTCATTTTTAATGTGGAAGCAAGTCCTCCTCGGTTCCGAGGGACTGCCTAAGAAGAAGAAGCAGCTGTACTGGAGCAGCTTGGCTAGAGGCGCGGCTAGTTCTGGAGCACAAGTCTTCAGCACGATAGCTGGGATGTTGTCGGGGCCCATAGCCTTTGCTGTATCCAGTGCGCTCAGCCGTTTCTTGATATCACGTGGAGTGACTCAAATTGGCTGAAGACTGGCTTCTGTTATGGTGGGAACTTCGGGAGTAGGCTGATATGGATCATCCAGCCGGCACTTCTGGCTGAAGATGTTTGCAAATGCTTCAGCCTTGTCTATTGCACTCACGTGCTGGGCTCCACCATCATTGAAGATGGGGATATTCATGGAGCCGCCTCCTCCCGTTAGTTGTAGAATGGTCCACCACCATTCACGACTGGATGTGGCAGGACGGCAGAGCTTTGATCTGATCCGTTGATTGTGGGATCACTTAGCCCTGTTTAAAGCTTGCTGCTTCTGCTTTTTAGCATGCATGTAGTCCTGTGTTGCAGCTTCCCCAGGTTGGCCCCTCATTTTTAGGTACGCCTGGTGCTGCTGCTGGCATGCTCTTCTACACTCCTTATTGAACCAGGGTTGGTTCCCTGGCTTGATGGTAATGGTAGAGCGAGGGATATGCCAGGCCATGAGGTGCAGCGCAGATTCACCAGGGCTCCCAGGGTTAGATTATGAGGAGAAATTACATAAACTAGGCTTGTATTCCATGTGATATAGAAGGCTAAGGGGTGACTTGATTGAGGTTTTTAGGATTTTGAAAGGAATTGATAGGGTAGATAAAGAGAAACATTTCCACTGGTGGGGGAGTGTAGGATAAGGCGGCACACCCTTAAAATCAGAGCCAAGACATTTGGGAGAGAAGTTAGGAAACGCTTCTTCACACAAAGGGTGGAAGAAGTGTGGAGCTCTCTTCCACAAAAAGCAGTAGATACGAGCTCAATTAATAATTTTAAATCTGAGACCGATAGACTTTTGCTTGCCAAGGGTGTTGAGGGATATGGAGTCATGGTCGATGCATGGAGTTAGGATACAGATCAGCCATGATCACATAGAATGGCGGAACAGGATTAAGGGGCTGAATGGCCTACTCCTGTTCCTTTGTTCCTTACATTTACCCTCATTGAAATCCATCTGCTTTCCTTAGTCCATTTACTTAATTTGTCCAGTTCCCTTCGAATGATGTCTTTCTCCACTACCTCACCATCTGGCCACATCAGCAAAATTGATTGCATTAATTGAAGTGAACAGTCCCCTTTGGAACTCTGCTAGTTATTGCCTCCCAGAGAGAGCCTTATCTATTAATCATCATCATCTTCTGCATCCTATTTCCAAGTCAGTCTTTAATGCAGTTAGCTAATTTGCCATTCCATATGTCTGCATCTTCTTTAAAAGTCCTCATCAAATGCCTTTGGAAAATTCAGGTTATTCACTGGATAGTCTTCATCCACTAACTTGGATACCTCCTGATGGAGAGTAAATGAGGCACGGCCCATTGCTTGTAAAACAATATTGTCGATATTTTGTGCTCTTTAAGTAGTCAGTGACCAAATGCTTTAAATTAACCATGAGCATTTTCCTCAGTACTGATAGTAGCTTAACTTAAGTCTCTAATTCCCTGAATTATACCATATTCCTTTTTGAATGCTAGGATAACATTTGCTGTGCTTTCGTCCTCAGGTAGAGCTCTTGTATTTTGAGTGATCGTGGAAAAATAAATAAGTATTTCCTCATTCATTTCCTTCAAGCTTCTAGAGAGAATGCAAATGCCCTGTGCTCATTTTGTTCTTTGAATTTCTGTATGATATGCGCTTTATTTTGTTGTATATGTTACATTCCCAATCCAGTTTGACTCGATCTGAAATTTGTTCACAGCCTTCATGTGCGTAGACTGATGTGACCAATGTAACACCTCTGTCATTTCATGATCTTTTGTAATATTTCTAGGAAGAAAAAAAGTTACATTTATATAGCGCCTTTCACAGACATCCCAAAGCACTTTGCAGTTAATGGAGTACTTTTGAAGCATGATCTCTGTTGTATGTAGACAAATGCAGTAGCCAATTTGCACACCGCAAAGACCCACAAACAACAATGAGATAAATCACCAGATAATCTGCTTTAGTGATGTTGGCTCAGGGTTAAATGTTGGGCAGAACTCAGGGAAACTAGCCTAAGGGATTGCCTGCAACAAAGAAGGTGAGTAATTTACCTGAATGTAAGCACTCCTGCTCTTCCTGAGCCCACATTTAATCACCACCGCCCCCCGCCCCCCCCCCCCCCCCCCCACCGCCGATCAGCACTGCTCCTGACCAACCGGCCACCCAGGCCTCCTCTCTCAACCCCCAATCGGCCCCCGACCTGACCCCCCCGGAAAATCCAGCCAGAGTATCACTCCTGATTGCTACCAATGATAGCTGCTGGAAAATATATGTGTACAGATGCCGGCTGAGGGTGAGATTGGGTTTTTACTGACATGCCTTGCAGTCACACAGCATGGTAACACTTGTTTCTCTGGCTCACGTGTAAAAATGGGCGAGGTACCGGCGGGCAGGCAGTGACATTTTAACCATACTACATGGGAAGTCGGCACAAGAAAAAAATATTTATTGAAGGAACTCCTGGTGGTGTCCTTGATTTTGGGGTAAAAACATTGCTGGAAGCTGCCAGAAGGTTAGTGAGTTACTCCTTTTAATACATATAATTTTATTCATTATTGGCAGCTTTGTCTTCTGGTTTCCCCACAGCCATTGTGATGACACATTCTACGCTGCAGAGCTGTATTGTTGATTCTATCTGTGTATTCCTGGTTCTAGAAGATGTGAGAACAACTCCAAATTGGTAATCTTGAAATTTAAAATAATAAATAATGAGCTTTTATCTCTCCAATTTTTTTGTGAAATTGAGTTCTTATTTGTGCATGTTTAGGGCTTTTAAATTTGGACCCAGCTTCGTGGAATCCGTGGTTTCAGTTTATTATATCCATATTAAATGCTCTTTAGGGAAAACAGTTCCAATACAAAATGTGATTTCTGTTTAAGTCAACTATTTCAATTAGCTTTGAAAGTGCATAGTTAATTTGTTGGGCATTTTATAGCTTTAAGCATTGTTCAGAGGGATGCTGGGTGATCAGTGCGCTTATCATGCATGACATGAGCGACAGGCAGGAAATGAGAATGGCTTTTGAAATGACAGCCTTAAACTTTAAATGGACACTTGCACCAGTGAATATCAGCAGGAATCTTCAATTGCAGGTGTAAATGTCACAGGGTGAGATTGCTGTCAGAGGGCCTTCTCTGATGTATTGTTTGAATCACCTGCTGGTGGCTTTGATAGTGTGCAGTGCCTTTGATCTCAATAACAGCATGCAGGAGAGTAATTTATTCAGAGATAACTGGCTTTAGTTTGGAGTCCTGGAAAAGCATGATATTTCTGTTGTTAAAATAAGAATACTTGTCTTATGTTAGTACAGATCTGGCTCAATAACTATGTATGATGGGATGTGCGTTTTTACCCTACTGAAATGTTTGCTGCAGTGAATTGAACTAGAATAAATGGCTTCACAAAAGAGAGGTTCTGAGATTATTGTGCGATTTAAAAAAAAAAAAAAAAAAAAATGTTGTTGTTGTTGCCTGTTCCCATTTGTTAAATATTAATGTGAAGTGACTGCAGTAGTAATCAGTGGGGTGGTAGCTGCACAGCCTTTAACAATAGTGTCTCGGGAAACTCCTTGTCTGTTTCTGGTCTGCTAGGTCCATTCAGATGAAACTAGCCGGTCGGCTCTGTACTCATTCTGGTTCTAGCAATGTCAGGAATCACATGTTGGTGCTGTATAAAAGTCAAATAATTGCAGAGGGAAAAAAACATGCTTACCAAGCTGCATTCCATATAGATTACAGTTTAAGTCTAGAAAAGTCCCAAGGCATAAAATAAATGTTGGCTATACCTTCTTTCTCCTTGAATGAAACATCAGTGCATAGCATTTACAGATATTTCTAGCAGTAGTCTTCATTCTAATTGACAACAGTCATGCCTAAACACTTTAAAAATTGAGAAACCAAGGTGAAGGCCCAAGGCCCATTGGCAGGATACCACCTAAGTGGAAATGACTAAGAGGTGACAGTCTCCACTTTGGGTTTTGAAAATCTGATGATGGTAGGAGAAAGCAAAGGCTGAGGAGGGTCAGTAGTTCCACAGCTTTGAGATTCTGGGAAAGAACAAGCTGTGAATGCATGAAAGTTTCCTCTAACGGTTGGCTCCATCACCAACTCTGCTTCCTTTCCACTGATCCCATTCCCCTCCCCAGCCACTTGCTCAGGCTGAATCGGTCAGTGTGTAACCTTGGCACCGTGTTTGATCCAGAGTTCAGTTTCACACCTCACATCCTATTCATCACCAAGACCTGTTACAACATCATCCACCTCCGCCTCTACTTCACCCGCAAAGCTGCTGAAACCCTTATTCATGCTTTTGTCACCTCTGGACTTTATTTCTTCAACATTCTCCTCCCTCCATAAACTCCTGTGTGTTGCATATATCCTGTCCTGCTCTAAATCTCATTCACCTCTAATCTGTACTTGCTCCCTGTTCCCCAACATGTTGAATTTAAAATCCTCATGCTCATCTTTAAATCCCTCCATGGACTTACCTCAACTCTGTGCAACCTCCCCATGTCACCCCTTCAGCCCTGTTGGCTCTGGCTGTGTCCTCTGCCACATTCTCTGAAACTTCTTCCCCAAGTGTGTCCAACCCTTCGCTCTTCACCCTTAAAGGATTTCTTAAAACTCATCTTTTTGACCAAGTTGGACATCTTTCCTAACTCTTCACCGTGGTTCCTTTTTCATCTATAAAGCAGATTGGAATATTTTACTAAATTCAAAATGTTGCATAAGTACAAATTATTATTGTTGAGTTTAAGTAGAAGACCCATGCAATGAATCTTGATTTCAATATAGTGGGGGTGTAGGGAAAAGGAACAATGTAGGTTGGCATACTTGGAGCTTAGAAGGAATAAGAGAAGAAAGTTCAGATGATGATTGAGATATATATTTTAAAAATATTTGCAGTGGAGGGGTGAAGATTGAAGGCTAGCAGCGAGAGAGGGTTCACCTATTCAGATTTGATTGCAGCCAGGTACATAGTTGTCAGTCATTCACACCTGGAGCAGACATTTTTTTTCAACCCCCGTCTGCTCCATTCACATAGTGGCTCCTCAAACAGCCCTTCTAGCTCTAACTGACTCCCACTCCATAAAGTTTGGAAATTGCTGCTTCTGAGCATATGCGATACCTGTGAAGTGGATGGTAGTTGACAGATATGCTTTAGAATTGATCCACTTGGCTGCCAGTGACTGTGTTGCTGCCTTGGTGACACATTAGCCTTCCCATCACACTGAATGAAACTGTTGAAAGGCTGATTTTCATTGGTGGGGTTTACTAATCTATGTTCAGATTGGCCGACCAGGCATGATGCTTCCTGAATAATAATCTCCCAAACACAGAACACTTGTTCTGGAATTTGGAAGTCAACATTCTGCCCCTCATAATATAATCTAGTAAAAGAAGTTGTTTGATTACAATGGCATTTATGTAATACAAGTCTTTGGGTAGATTTGAATGGTTATCAAAATTAAATCTGGCCAAGGACAGAATCCAAATGTTCTCTTACAGAGTAATCAATCAGATCATGCAGCAGAAGGCTCTAGTTTTCAAAGCTGAACCATCCAGCCTTGCTGGCAGAATTTGGTTCTCTCATTGTCAGTTGCCCTATAGTTGGTGTGAATACTAAGTTTAAACCCCATGATCCCAATGTCTGAAATCCTCTGATCCAGCCTCCAATGACGGTGTGATTTCAACCCAAATGCCTCTGGATCTCTGGTAATTCTTTCTTGGCAATCTGCAAAATATTTTTATACTTTGAAGTGCAGCCAGCAGCAGATGTGCCATTCTCTCTCGCGTCAGCTGTGCTGTTAAGGGCAGCATTGTAGAATTATGAAACTGTGAGTCTACAAATCTGCCGTTGGTAAGTGCCGACTGTAACAGCAGGGGAACCAATCCTATACCAACTAAATAGCATCTCTGTTTTTGCAATCTGTATTTTTGTTCTAGTGGTTAACCCACCATGTAAAATTGTGAAATTGATTTCAATAAATTTGTTAACTTGTGGGCTTATTTTTATATATTTGCTCTTCGGATATGGCGACACTGGCAAGGCTACATTTATTGTTCATGCCTAATCGCACTAAGAAAGTGGCAGTGGGACTTCTCCTTGAACTGCTGCAGTCCTTGTGGTGCTCCCACAGTGGTGTTACATAGGGAATTCTAGGATATTGTCCCAGTGACAACGGAGGAACGGCGATGTATGTCCAAGTCAAGATGATGTGTGTCTTTGAAGGAATCTTGAAGATAATGGTATTCCTACGGCATTGCTCCTATTGTCCTTAGTGGTAGAGATCGCAGGGGAGGGAGGTGAACATAATAAGAACATAAGAAATAGGAGCAGGAGTAGGCTATACGGCCCTTCGAGCCTTCTCTGCCATTCAGTAAGATCATGGCTGATCTTTTACCTCAACTCCACTTTCCTGCACTATCCCCATATCCCTTGATTCCCATAATATCCAAAAATCTATCAATCTCTGTCTTGAATATACTCAATGACTGAGCATCCACAGCCCTCTGGGGTACAGAATTCCAAAGATTCACCACCCTCTGAGTGAAGAAATTTCTCCTTATCTTAGTCCTAAATGGCCGACCCCTTATTCTGAGACTGTGACCCCTGGTTCAAGACTCCCCAGCCAGGGGAAACAAGCACTCAGCATCTACCCTGTCAAGTCCTCCTAAGAATTTTATATGTTTCAATTAGATCACCTCTCACTCTTCTAAATTCTAGGGAATATAGGCATAGTTGACTCAATCTCTCCTCATAGGACAATCCTCCCATCCCAGGAATCAGTCTGGTGAACCTTCGTTGCACTCCCTCTATGACAACTATATCCTTCCTTAGGTAAGAAGACCAAAACTGTACACACAACTCCAGGTGTGGTCTCACCAGGGCCCTATATAATTGCAATAAGACTTTTTTACTCTTGTACGCCAATCCTTTTTGTAATAAAAGCTAACATACAATTTGCTTTCCTAATTGCTTGCTGTACCTGCATGTTAACTTTCAGTGATTCGTGTACAAGGATACCCAGGTCCCTCTGAATACCAACATTTCCCAATTTCTCACCATTTAAAAAAAAAAAAAAAATCTGCTTTTCTATTTTTCCTACTAAAGTGGTAACCTCACATTTCTCCACATCATAGTCCATCTGCCATATTCTTGCCTACTCATTTAACCTGTCTATATCCCTTTGCAGCCTCTTTGCATCCTCCTCACAACTTACTTTCCCACCTAACTTTGTGTTGACAGCAAACTTGGGTACATTACACTCAGTCCCCTCATTAAGTAATTGATGTAGATTGTAAATAGCTGAGGCCCAAGCACTGATCCTTGCGATACCCCACTAGTTACAGCCTGCCAATCCAAAAATGACCCGTTTATTCCTACTCTCTGTTTTCTGTCCGTTAACCAATCCTCAATCCATGCTAGTATATTACCCCAATCCCATGAGCCATAATTTTGTGTAATAACCTCTTTGAAAGCTTTCTGAAAATCCAAATACAGTAAACCTACTGGTTCCCCCTAATTTACTCTGCTAGTTACAGCCTCAAAAAACTCTTAACAGATTTGTCAAATACGATTTCCCTTTCATACATTTGCTTGCTGTACCTGCATGGCTGAAGATTGGCTTCTGTGATGGCGGGGACTGCAGGAGGAGGCCGATATGGATCATCCACTCGGCACTTCTGGTTGAAGATGGTTGCAAACACTTCAGCCTTGTCTTTTGCACGTGCTGGGCTCCACCATCATTGAGGATGGGGATATTCATGGAGCCTCCTCCCGTTAGTTGCTTAATGGCCCACCACCATTCCCTATGGCAGGATTGCAGAGCTTTGATCTGATCCGTTCATTGTGGGATCGCTTAGCCCTGTCTATAGCATGCTGCTTCCGCTTTTTAGCATGCATGTAGTCCTGTGTTGCAGCTTCCCCAGGTTGGCACCTCATTTTTAGGTACGCCTGGTGCTGCTCCTGGCATGCTCTTCTACGCTCCTATTGAACCAGGGTTGGTCCCCTGGCTTGATGGTAATGGTAGAGTGAGGGATATGCCGGGCCATAAGGTTACAGATTGTGGTGGAATACAATTCTGCTGCTGATGGCCCACAGCGCCTCATGGATGCCCAGTTTTGAGCTGCTAGATCTGTTCTGAATCTATCCCACTTAGCATGGTGATAGTGCCACATAACACAATGGTGAGTGTCCTAGAAACATAGAAAAATAGGAGCAGGAGTATGCCATTCGGCCCTTCGAGCCTGCTCCACCATTCAGTATGATCATGGCTGATCCCCTATCTCAATACCATATTCCTGCGCTCTCCCCATACCCATTGATGCCTATAGTGTGCCTCAGTGTGAAGACGGGACTTCGTCTCCACAAGGACTGTGCAGTGGTCACTGCTACAAATACTGTCATGGACAGATGCATCTGCGACAGGTAGATTGGTGGGGACGAGGTCAAGTAGGTTTTTCCCTCGTGTTGGTTCTCTCACCACCTGTCGCAGGCCCAGACTGGCAGCTATGTCCGTCAGGGCTCGGTCAGTAGTGGTGCTACCGAGCCACTCTTGGTGATGGACATTGAATCCCCCACCCAGAGTACATTCTGTGCCCTTGCTACTCTCAGTGCTTCTTCCAAGTGGTGTTCAACATGGTGGAGTACTGATTCATCAGCTGAGGGAGGGCGGTAGGTGGTAATCAGCAGGAGGTTTCCTTGCCCATGCTTGACCTGAAGCCATGAGACTTCATGGGGTCTGGAGTCAATGTTGAGGACTCCCAGGCCACTCCTTCATGACTGTATACCACTGTGCCGCCACTCCTGGTGGGTCTGTCCTGCCGGTGGGACAGGATTTACCCAGGGATGGTGATGGAGGATTTTGGGACATTGGCTGAAAGGTATGATTCTGTGAGTATGACTATGTCAGGCTGTTGCTTGACTAGTCTGTGGACAGCTCTCCCAATTTTGGCACAAGTCCCCAGATGTTGGTGAGGTGGACTTTGCAGGGTTGACTGGGCTGGGTGTGCCGTTGCCGTGTCCGTAGCTGGTGCCGAGGTCGATGCCGGGCGGTCCGTCTGGTTTCATTTTTATTATTGTGTTTCGTAGCAGTTTGTTACAACTGAGTGACTTGCTGGGCCATTTCAGAGGGTAGTTAAGAGTCAATCACATTGCTGTGGGTCTGGAGTCACATATAGGCCAGACCAGGTAAGGACAGCAGATTTCCTTCCCTAAAGGACATTAGTGAACCAGATGGGTTTTTAACGACAATCCGATAGTTTCATGGTCACCATTACTGATACAAGTAATTATTCCAGATTTATTTAATTAACTGACTTTAAATTCCTGGCTGAGCCAAAGCCTATCTATCAACTACAAGGCACAAGTAAGGAGTGTGATGGAATACTCTCCACTTGCCTGGATGAGTGCAGCTCCAACAACACTCAAGAAGCTCGACATCATCCAGGACAAAGCAGCCCACTTGATTGGCATCACATTTACCACCTTAAACATCCACTTCCTCCACCACTGGCGTACCGTGGTTGCAGTGTGTACCATCTACAAGATGCACTGCAGCAACTCACCAAGGCTTATTCGCAGCACCTCCCAAACCCGCGACCTCTTCCACTTAGAAGGACAAGGGCAACAGACGCATGGGAACACCACCACCTCCAAGTTCCCCTCCAAGTCACAAACCATCCTGACTTAGAAGTATATCGCCGATCCTTCATCGTCGCTGGGTCAAAATCCTGGAACTCCCTACCTAACAGCACTGTGGGAGTACTTTCACCAAACAGCACTGTGGGAGTTCTTTCACCACACGGACTGCAGCGGTTCAAGAAGACGGCTCACCACCACCTTCTCGAGGACAATTAGGGATGGTCAATAAATGCTGGCCTTGTCAGCGACGCCCACATCCCATAAAAAAGAATTTAAAAAAAAATAAATGAAAAAAATCCATGTTGACTGCCCAATCATATTGGCCCGCAATTTTCGATCCCAGGCCTCCCGCAGGTGGAGGCCTGCGATCTGGCAAAAGCTACGCTCTTACCTGAGGGCTCCCAGGACGCACATGCTTCCGATCCTGGGCCTCTCCAAACTCCAAGTGCGCAGGGCTCACGTATCCTAGAGGCACAGGTAGTTCGCAGCATCCCTGGGATCATGTGGGCCATGGGGAGCCAATCAAAGAAGGAAATCTCCCTTCATACACTTGACAGGACCTGTCAAATATACGAATGGAGATCACCTCAAAAACATAGTAAAACTTTAAATACATTTTTTTTTAAATCACGTTTTTAAAATGACTTGAAATTACAATAAATTTGAAAAAAATAATTAAAGTTTTTTATGAGGCTAAAAATAAACACCTTTTTTAAAAGTATTTTTAAATGATAAATCAGTGAATTTTTTTTTTTTTTTTCAACTCTTATTCTGGTAAAAGCAGGCCTTACGCCTGCTTTTACCAGGCGTAAGGATTGTAAGGGTTTTCTGCGGACGGAGGGTCTCCAAAAAGCGAAACTATCTGCCCGCAGAGGCCCTTCTCCAGGGCAGCTGGAGGATCTGCCAAGACCATTCTTGACAGATCGGAAATGCCTGTTTTCAGCGCATGCGCTGTGCATGCCTGAAACCGGCATTTCCGATGTCCCTACGGGTGGGTACACAGCACGTACTCGCCCGTAGGAATCAGAATATCTGGGCCATTATGATTTTCTAAGTGCCCTGCTACCACGTCCCTAATAATAGATTGCAGAATTCTCCCGACAACTGATATCGGGTAACTGGCCTGTAGTTCCCTGTTTTCTCTCTCCCTCCTTTCTTGAATAGCGGGGTTACATTTTCTACCTTCCAATCTGCGGGAACTGTTCTACAATCTAGGGAATTCTGGAAGATTAAAACCAATGCATCCTCTATATCTGTAGCCACCTCTTTTAAAACTCTAGGATGTAGGCCATCAGGTCCAGGGGATTTGTTGGCTTTTAGTCCCATTAATTTCTCCAGCACTATTCCTTTACTAATACTATTTTTTTTAAGTTCCTCATTCTCACTTGACCCTTGGTTCCCCACTATTTCTGGAATGTTTTTTGCGTCTTCTTCCGTGAAGACAGAAACAAAGTATTTGTTTAATGTCTCTGTCGTTTCCTTATTCCCCATTATAATTTTTCCTGTCTCTGCCTGTAAGGGACCCATGCTTACTTTCACTAATCTCTTCCTTTTTACATATCTATCGAAGCTTTTACAATCTGTTTTTATGCTAGTTTACTCTTATTTATTTTTTCTTACTACTGTATTAGTTTCTTGGTCCTCATTTGCTGAATTCTAAAATCCTCCCAATCCTCAGACTTACTACTCTTTTTGGCAACATTATAAGCCTCTTCCTTTAATCTAATACTATCTTTAACATCTCTTGTTGGTCACGGTTAGACCATTTTCCCCGTGAGGTTTTTTTATTCCTTAAGGGAATGTATATTCGTTGTGAATTACAAATTATTTCTTTAAATGCTTGTCATTGATTATCTTGCATCATATCTTTTAATCTAGTTTTCCAACCTATCTTAGCCAACTCACCTCTCATACCTACGTACTTTGCTTTGTTCAGATTTAAGACCCTAGTTTTGAAATTAACTAAATCACTCTCAAACTCAGCATAAAATTCTATTGGATTATGATCATTGCTCCCCAGAGGCTCCTTTACTACAAGATTATTAATTAACCCTGTCTCATTGCACAATACTAGATCTAAAATAGCCTGTTCCCTAGTTGGTTCCTCAACATACTGATCTAGAAAACGATCATGAATGCATTCCATGCATTTGTCCTCTGCACTATTACCGCAAATTTGGTCTGTCCAGTTTTTTTGAAGATTAAAGTCCCCCATGATTACTGTATTACCCTTGTTCCATGCACCTCTAATTTCCTGATTTATCCAGACACTACAACTACTGTTAGGGAGCCTATAAACTATTCTCATGAGTGTTTTCTGCCCCTTGTTGTTTCTTCGCTCCACCCAAAGTGATTTTGCATCTTATTTTTTTGAGCTAAGATCCCTTCTCTCTACTGTCTTTATCCCATCTTTTATTATCAGGGCTACCCCATCCTTTTCCATTCTGCCTATCTCTTCTAAAAGTCAATTATCCTGGAATATTTAGTTCCCAATTTTAGGGACTATTGAAGTAACCTTGGAGCGTTGCCTCAGTCCAAACTGTAGATTGTACAAACTGCGGACACAATGCTCTGGTAGTGATGGGGGCATATATTGAGTCCAGTAGCAGGGACATCAATCGCGTCCAGAGGCTACACCCATCCCAGGCTGATGGTATTTCATCACACTCCTGATTTGAGCCCTGTTGTTGGAGAGGTTTTGAGGGATCAGGAGGTGAGCCGCTCGTCGCAGAGTACTCTGACTCTGTCCTGCTGTTGTTGTCATGATGTTGATTTGGCTGACCCAGTGCAGCTTCTGATAAGTGGTGACCCCCTAGATACCGTTGGTGGGGCCTCAGTAATGGTGTTGCCGTTGAAAGTGAAGGGGAAGTGCCTGGGCTTTCTCTTCTTAAAGAACGTTGCTACTTGGCACTTCTGTGATATGAATGTCACCTGCCACATGTCAGCCCAAGTCTAGATGTTATCCAGGTTTTGCTGCAGTTGGCATTGGCTGCTTCATTATTAGAGGAGCTGTGAATGGAGCTGAACACTATGGAATCGTCAACAAATAGCCCCACTCCTGACCTTTATGACCGAGGAAGGTCACTTATGAAGCAGCTAAAGCTAGTTAGGCCAAGAACACTTCGCTAAGCAACTCCTACAGTGATGTCCTGGGGCTGCAATAATTGGCCTCCTGACAGAAGATTACTAATTTAAATGGGGGTGGAAGGAGATTGTCAGTTTGAACAAAAGGAAAGAGAAGAGTGCCAACAAAATGGGAGGGGGTTGAGGGAGGGGAGTGGTGCCATATTGAGTTGAGGAAAAGCTATGACATGGGTTGGTAATTGGTTGGGAGGTATGAGGAAAAAAAAGTAGGGAAAATGGGAATGTACTCTGTACTGGGACCTCTGCTTTTCAATATCTCAGTGACTTGGATGAAGGAATAGAGAGTTGTATATCCAAGTTTGCAAATGATACTGTTTGGAGGTACAGTAAGTTGTGTGGAATGGTAGTAGGAAGTTACAAAGGAACATAGACAAACTAAGTGAGTGGATAAAACTATGGAAGGATGGCATTCAATATAGGGAAGTTAAATACAAATCTTTTTTTAATAGCGAGTGACTAGAAGCTGGAGGAGCAGAGAGATTTAGGTGTCCTTGTACACAAATCACTAAAAGCTAGTGCACAGGTACAAAAAGTAACCAAAAAGGCTAATGGAATGTTGGCCTTTATCTCGAGGGATTTGGAGTATAAAGGGAGGAAGTGATGCTTCAGTTGTACAGAGCCTTGGTCAGATCCCATCTGGAGTACTGGATTTTGTTTTGGGCACCACGTCGCAGGAAAGATCTATTGGCTCTTGGAGGAGGTACAGCGCAGATTCACCAGAATGATACCAGGATTTAGCGAGTTAACTTATGATTATAGGTTGCATAAACTTGGCTTGACTATAGAAGGTTGAGGATTGATCTAATTGAGGTGTTTAAAATGTTAAAAGGATTCAATACAGTAGGTATAGAAAAGCTATTTCCTCTGCTGGGGGGAATCCAGAACAGGGGGGCACAATCGTAAAATTAGAGCTAGCACATTCAGGAGTAAAATCAGGAAGATTATCTTGTTGCTGTTAGGAGAAAAGAGTTTTAAAATATAAAGAAAAATAATGAATTCACAAAAGGCAAACTGAGACTACTTTTCAATAAAATTAAGCCAATGTCCTATTTTAGAATTGCAATGCCCATATTCATTGTTGATTCCAAAATACTGGAAAATTAACCGAATGAGGTATCAGAATTAAATTTTTCCGGAGAGGGTTGAAAACCTCACTAGAAATCAGATTTTCTGCCCTCAACATTTGTATCTTTCAGGTTTTTCATCCTCCAACGTGAGCAATAGATTGTTTGATATACCTGCAGATTAAGTTACAAGCTCATGTCCCACTTCACTATCAGTGTAATTACTTATTTTCACTGTTTTTGTGTTGTCAGGTTTTTTTTGAAGTTGTTAATCAGCTTTTGCTGGTTTACTGGGTTGTTATGTATACATCTATCACCTCATACTGTCAGGAAAGATTTGAACAGTAAGTTGCCATAAACTAAGTGCACTTGCGAAAATAACATGTATTTGGGTGGAGAAGAATGACTTACAACAACTTGCATTTATATAGTGCCTTTTAATGTAGTAAAACATCCCAAGGCACTTCACAGGAGTGATTATCAAACAAAATTTGACATCGAGCCACATAAGGAGATATTAAGACAGATGGCCAAATAGGTAGTTTTTAAGGAGCATCTTAAAGGAGGAGAGAAGGTAGAGATTGGCGGAGCGGTTTAGGGAGGGAATTCCAGAATTTAGGCTCTTCGATAGCTGAAGGCACAGCTGCGAATGGTGGAGCGATTAAAATCGGGGATGTGCAGAAGGCCAGAATTGGAGGAGCGCAGATATCTCGGAGGGTTGTAGAGCTGGAGGAGGTCACAGAGATAGGGAGGGACGAGGTTATGGAGGGTATTTGAAAACAAGGATGCAGATTTTTTGAATCGAGGCGTTGCCAGTGTTGGTCAGCGAGCAAAGGGGTGATGGGTGAATGAGACTTGGTGCGAGTTAGGAAACGGGCAGCAGGTTTTTGGGATGAGCTCAAGTTTATGGGGGGTGGAAGATGGGAGTCCGGTCAGTAGGGCATTGGAATAGTCGAGTCTAAAGGTACCAAAGGCATGGGGTGAGGGTTTCAGCAGCTGATGAGCTGACACAGCGGTGGAGACAGAGGTAGAAGTAGCTGGTTTTGGTGATGGAGAGGATATGTGGTCAGAACCTCATCTCTGGGTCAAATACAACACCAAGGTTGCTCATAGAGTCATAGTTATACAGCACAGAAAGAGGCCCTTCGGCCCATCGCGTCTGCACCGGCCATCAGGCCCTGTCTAATCTAATCCCATTTTCCAGCATTTGGTCCGTAGCCTTGTATGCTATGGCATTTCAAGTGCTCATCCAAATGCTTCTTGAATGTTGTGAGGGTTCCTGCCTCTACCACCCTTTCAGGCAGTGAGTTCCAGATTCCAACCACCCTCTGGGTGAAAAGGTTCTTCCTCAAATCCCCCCTGAACCTCCTGCCCCTTACCTTAAATCTATGCCCCCTTGTTATTGACCCCTCTACTAAGGGAAAAAGTTCCTTTCTATCTACCCTATCTATGCCCCTCATAATTTTGTACACCTCAATCAGGTCCCCCCTCAGCCTTCTCTGCTCCAAGGAAAACAACCCCAGCCTGTCCAGTCTTTCTTCATAGCTGAAGCGCTCCAGCCCAGGTAACATCCTGGTTAATCTCCTCTGCACCCTCTCCAAAGCAATCACATCCTTCCTATAGTGTGGCGACCAGAACTGCACACCGTATTCCAGCTGTGACCTAACCAGCGTTTTGTACAGCTCCATCATAACCTCCCTGCTCTTCTACTCTATGCCTCGGCTAATAAAGGCAAGTATCCCATATGCCTTTTTAACCACCTTATCCACCTGTTCTGCTGCCTTCAGGGACCTATGTACATGCACACCAAGGTGCCTCTGATCCTCTGTCTTTCCTAGGGTCTTACCATTCATTGTGTATTCCCTTGCCTTGTTAGTCCCTCCAAAATGCATCACCTCACACTTTCAGGGTTAAATTCCATTTGCCACTGTTCCGCCCATCTGACCAACCCATCTATATCGTCTTGCAGACTGAGGCTACCCTCCTCGCTATTTACCACCCCACCAATTTTCGTGTCATCTGCGAACTTACTGATCATACCTTTTACATTCACATCCAAATCATTAATGTAGACCACAAACAGCAAGGGACCCAGCACCGATCCCTGCGGTACCCCACTGGACACAGGCTTCCAGTCACAAAAACAACCTTTGACCATCACCCTCTGCCTTCTGCCACTAAGCCAGTTTTGGATCCAATGTGCCAAGGCACCCTGGATCCCATGGGCTCTTACCTTCTTGACCAGTCTCCTATGCAGGACTTTATCGAAAGCCTTACTGAAATCCATGTATAACACATCCACTGCACTACCCTCATCCACACACCTAGTCACCCCCTCGAAAAATTCAATCAAATTAGTCAGACATGATCTTCCCTTGACAAAGCCATGCTGACTATCCCTGATTAATCCTTGCCTCTCCAAGTGGAGACTAATTCTGTCCCTCAGAATTTTTTCCAATAATTTCCCTACCACTGATGTTAGGCTCACTGGCCTGTAATTCCCTGGTTTATCCCTACTACCCTTCTTGAATAATGGTACTACGTTCGCTGTTCTCCAGTCCTCTGGCACATCCCCTGTGGCCAGAGAGATTCTGAAAATTTGTGTCCGAGCCCCTGCAATCTCCTCCTTTGCCTCACACAGCAGCCTGGGATACATCTCGTCCGGGCCTGGGGATTTATCCACTTTTAAGCCTGCTAAAACCGCCAGTACCACCTCCTTCTCGATGCTAATATGATTTGGTTCAGCCTCAGACAGTTGCCAAGGAGCAGGGTGGAGTCAGTGGCTAGGGAACGGTGTTTGTGGCGGGGACCAAAGACATTTTATATATTACTGTATAGAGAATGCTGCACTTTGAGGGTTAACTGAACTAAACAGGGAAAGAGGAAAGCTAAATCAGATCTTTACAGGAATGAATAGACCTTAATATGCTGCCTTCAGCTGCTTTGAAATGACTTTCCCTTTTAGTATCCTCTAGCTTTCTTTTACTCTGCTATCTAATTACTGATAATGAAAGAAGGAAATATGAGTTCATTAAATTAACAGAAAATAGTAACTTTGTGCTGAAATGCCTCATTATAGTTTTGTAGGACTGATTGCCAAACTGAACTGAAAACCTGAAATGGTGTGAATTTGACCATTTCATGTTTACCTGGAATTCCCAGATCAGGACTATTCAGGTTCAGAAGCATTTAGAATTTTCAAAAAGGATGTGCACAATATCTAGATACTAGAGGCACATATCCTGCAATAAATGTCTGGTTGAAACCACCATGAGAACAATGGGAGATGTTTTTTGGTGGATTGTTACGTATGTCTGTGGTCCGAACTGGTGACGAGGGTGGTTGATTTTCTGTCTGTCTCATGGTGGGGTGTGGATATGCTTTTTGGAAGTATTCGTGCTTTGCGAGAGAGGGAGGAACCAATTACCAAATCACTAAAGGCCTTTCAGTGTTCTCTATAACTATCTTTTCAATTTCAATGAAAATCAGTGGCATCAGTTTGTATTGTTCTTTCTCCCTTTAATATTTTTCCATTGTTTCTGGAATTGAAGCCATTGATTAAGGCTGGGTTACAGTTATAGGTACCCTCTGTAACCGCATTGAAATGGTGATTCTTCATCTATAAGGCTGAATGGTGAATATAATTGTTACTGGATCATGCGAACGCAGTTTGACCCTGTTCTCACCCTCTACCCTTGCACGCGCATTTTCAACAGTGCTCACTGGATTGTAGTCAGTGACTCTGAGTCCCATTGTAACTCTATCTTTTCTCACCCCCTCTCCTCTCCTCCAAAGCATCTCTGATCAGTACAGATCAGGGATTAGATTTGGGGTTTTCCAAATCTATCAGGTATCATGTTTTAATCAGTATTTATGTTAAATACCCAGTTGATAAACTAATTGAAAGTTTCTTTCTAGATTTTTTTTTTTTTTTTTTTTAGCAGCAATGGCCTTTAAGTCACAAGATCTGAATGATTAAATGTATGAAGTGCAGCAGTGTACCTTCAAATGGGAATTGGATGGATATATAATTGAAAAATAAAAATCTGCAGGGCTATGGGGAAAGAGTGGGGGAGTGGATTCCTAATTGGACAGCTCTTTCAAAGAGCTGGTACAGGCACGATGGGCCAAATGGCCACCTTCTGTACTGTAAGATTGTGTGCCATGGTGTGCAGCCTTCGGTCGCCTGAGGAAGAGAGTGTTTGAAGACCAGGACCTCAAACCCAGCACCAAGCTCATGGTCTACAGAGCAGTAGTGATACCCACCCTCCTGTATGCTTCAGAGACATGGACCATGTACAGCAGGCACCTCAAAGCACTGGAGAGGTACCACCAACGCTGCCTCCGCAAGATCCTGCAAATTCATTGGCAGGATAGGTGCACCAATGTCAGTGTTCTTGCTCAGGCCAACATCCCCAGCATCGAAGATTGACCACGCTCGATCAACTCCGATTGATGGGTCACATTGTCCGCATGCCCGATACGAGACTCCCAAAACAAGTGCTCTACTTGGAGCTCCAATACGGCAAGAGAGCCCAGGTGGGCAGAGGAAACGCTTCAAGGACACCCTCAAAGCCTCCTTGAAAAAGTGCAACATCCCCACCGACACCTGGGAATCCCTGGCCCAAGACCGCACAAAGTGGAGGAGAAGCATCTGGGAAGGCGCCGAACAGCTCGAGTCTCTTTGCCGGGAGCAAGCGGAAGCCAAGCGCAAACAGCGGAAGGAGCGCGCGTCAACCCAAGCACCCCACCCACCCGCCCCTTCAACCACCGTCTGCCCCACCTGTGACAGAGACTAGGTCCCGCATTGGACTCATCAGTCACCTGAGAACTCATTTTTAGTGTGGAAGCAAGTCATCCTCGGTTCTGAAGGACTGCCTAAGAAGAGAAGAAGATTCTACTGGGGGCATTTTAACCCCTAAAAATGGGTGGATTTTAGTCGGGTGGGAAGTAAAAATGTAATAAAGTCCTCAAACCCGAACCCCCACACTTCTGGTTTTAATGGAGGTGGGACTGGGGGCGAGTGACCAATCCTCTCCCAGGAGGCGGGTCACAGAATCACAGAATCACAGAAACCCCACAGTGCAGATAGAGGCCATTTCGTCCCATCGAGCCTGCACTGACACATATCCCACCCGATCCCTGTAACCCCTACACCAACACATATCCCACCCTATCCCCGTAACCCCACGTATTTAATCCCCCTAACACTAAGGGTCAATTTTATCATAGCCAATCAACCTAACCTGCACATCTTTGGACTGTGGGAGGAAACCGGAGCACCCGGAGGAAACCCACGCAAACACGGGGAGAATGTGCAAACTCCACACAGACAGTCACCCGAGGCCGGATTCGAACCCGGGTCCCTGGCGCTGTGAGGCAACAGTGCTAACCACTATGCCACCGTGCTGCCCTTCGCTCAATTAAATATTTTAATGAAGCTGCGTGCCTCAGATTTTTTCTTTGTTCCAGCTTTAACGCTGGCCGATTGGGTTTCCCGGGCCACGGGGAACCCAGCAGCTAAAGGGAGACCAGGATTGCTGCGTGGAACAAATAAGTGCTTTTCCAGCACCCCCACGCAAACCTCCCCAGCGATATTCCCCTGTCCCCTCCACTCCCGATTACTCCTGGCCCTCCATCGATGTTCAACCCCCCACCCCCCTCGATCACTCCCTCCCTCCTCCCCACTCTCCGGCTGCGGCCTGGTGCCGAAGGCCTACCCACCCAACAGCCAGCCAGCCTCAATCTGGCTGGCTGCGGCCGGGAAACAGGGTTCAAAAATGGTAATCGGGTCTTGCCATTAAATTCGGCAGAAGCTGAGGGAAACCTGTTCTTCCAGGTTTCCCGACCGCTAAACTGACCTTTAATGTCCACCACAAATACTGGAACAGACGGGACTTAATGAGCTAGAAATTTATTGTAGCCAAGAAATGGGCAGTCTAAAAATGGTTAGCATCACCTGAAAATCGTCTAGAATGCACATAAAATTCGTGCTCACTCCTCATTAAAATGATTGCAGTCATGATTCAAGTCTAAAAACCTAAGCTCATTGGCATTACACTGGACCAATATCACGGGCAGTCTAATTGCAAGTCATGATTGCCACAGGCTTTTTTTCACTACTTAAAGGGGAGGTTCATTGATGCTGCAGCACCTCATTCTCAGGATTGTTGGGTGTGCAGTTGCCTCAATAACCATAAGAAAAAGAATCAGTTACTAACAAATCGTACTGGCAGATCGCCACCCCTGGGAGAGAGCCCGGAGGTTCTCCAATGAAGCTTTGGAGGCTTTGATATTTGCAGTCGTGAGAAGGCGGGTGGTCCTGTAACCCCCCCAGATGGCAGGAGGCCCTCGCCACAAGTGTCCCACACTATGTGGAGGGAGGTGGCACAGCACTGTGCTCCCCAGGACCCCCACACAGTGCAGGAGAAAGTTTAACGACCTCATACGGGTGGTGAGGGTGAGTAAGGCTTCAACAAATGCTACATACCACCATCTGAACCACAGTCTTCACACATTGCTCAATGCACCACACCCCTAGCATTCACCCACCAACAATCTCTGCCTAGCAACACTCACACCCACATCTCACACCTTGCACATAATGACAGCTATTCAACTATGGCAAGCACAATAAATACATTGCTCCACACTCACACACACTTTCCTTTCTCTTGCAGGCCAAGGTGGCTCACAACCAGAGGGAGCAGGAGTGGCCAGGCGGAGGCCAAGCCCACATTGAACAGCTGAGCCAGCTGCAGAGTAGAGTGCTGGAGATCATTGGGCGCCAGGTTGTGGGCACCGTGACTACTGGTGACGTTAACCCCCTTGGGGACAACAACGGTATATTCATTCCAAATCCTCCTTCTCGCATCCCACTTCCCCCTCAGCCCACAATCTTTTCTCACTTTCAAGCTACTCATGCTGTATGCCTCCCTGTCCCCCTCCCCTCACCATAACCCGACTCTTGTGCCTTTCTGCTTTCAGATAATCAGCAAGCACCTGAGCAGCTAATCAGAGAGCGTTGCAGCACAGGCGGAAGCGACCCAACGTCTTAGTGCTGCAGCGGAAGCTCAGACTGCTCTCATGCAGTCTCAGCATGATGCCCCTCAAGCTCTGCTGCTGCCATCATAGCTTGGTCTACCACCGTCGACCAGGGCTTTCACGGTATTGCAGCAGGCCAGCAATCTGTGCTCCAACAGATTGCTAGGAATGCTGGTGTGTAGCCCCGGGGAGTGGCATGGGTCAGTGGAGCAGGAACCTGCTGTCCTCTCTCAGGATGACAGCATTCCACCACTGCCACTCCGTCATTGCCCTTGTCTCTGCCTGTCAGCCAGCCAGCCCAGACTGCTGCCATGCCAAGGTGGTGCAGTCTACAACTGGGCCTTCTAGGCCCAGAGCTGCTCGAGGTCGTCCTGCAAGACCATCTGAAGTCTCCCACATGGAAATTCAGCAGCCTTCCACCAACCTAGAGTAGGTAACGGCATACGAACAACATGCACTAAGGGATTGTACAAGGGTGATTAGTTAATAGTGTTGATGTAATATGTGTGATATGTGTATAGATAAATTTATTAATTGTGTTTGGAATCTTTTGTGGTGTCTCTCATTTCAGCTGTGCGCCCAGGAGGACGCTGTGATATGGCCTATGATGGGGATGTGGTGAGCAACCAGGATCTGGGGTTTCATTCATTCAAATCGGAGTCTGATGAGTAGGTCACGGACTGCCCGTCCAAAAGGCCAATTGTCTAGCTGCCTCTTCCCTCCCTCCTCGTCATCCTCCTGTCCCTTATCCTCCTCCTGAGGTGGTCCCACAATCCCTGGTGACAAGGGCTGGGCCCTTATGATGGCCAAGTTGTGAAGCATGCAGCAGACCACCACAAAATGGGACACCTGCTCTGCCAAGCACTGGAGGGCTCCTCCCAAGCAGTCAACGTTGCTTCAGCAGGCCGATGGTCTGCTCGATGATGTTCCTGGTGGCTGTATGACTCTTGTTATATGAGTGCTGGGCACGAGTGGTGGGGTTGCGGAGGGGAGTCATGAGCCAGGTGGAGAGCGAATAGCCCTTGTCTCCGAGCAGCCGCCCTCATGCTTGATGTGGTGGCTGGAAGAGTGCTGGCACACCGGTCTGGCGCAGGATGAAGGCATTGTGGCTGCTACCAGTATAGCGGGCATTCACATTGAGGATTCGCTGTGTGTGGTCGCACACCAACTGCCCATTAATTGAGTGGTAGCCTTTGCAGTTACGGAATACCTCAGGATTGTTATGTGGTGCCCGCAAAGCCACGTGTGTGCAGTTGATGGCGCCCTGCACCATGGGGAAGCCTGCTATCCTGGCAAAGCCACATGCACGCTCATCCTGCTTCTCTTTGGTGATCGGGAAGCCAATGTAATCCCTTCTCCTGGTGTAGAGAGCCTCGGTAACCTCCCGGATGTAGCGATGGTCGGCGAACTGTGAGATATTAGCTATGTCTCCTGTTGCAGTTTGGATAAATCTGCTGGCAGAGAAATTGAGGGGCACAGTGACCTTGAGAGCCTTGGTTGCCCTGGTCTGAGGCTGGAGGTCTGGTTGCAGGAGGTGGCAGAGTTCTGTGACCACCTCCTTAGTGAAGCAAAGCCTCCTAAAACCTCTCTTCCCTTAATTGAAGGTAGGAGAAGTGCTGTCGGAAGACCATCGGAGGGTAAGGCCTCCTGTTGAGAGCCTTGATGGCCCTCCTCCTCCCTCTGTGCACATGTTCCCGTCTTTCTTGCTGCCTTTGCTCCCTCCACCGTAGATCCTGGAGGGCCAGGTTGACTTCCAGTACAGCCCCCATAACTTTTAGCAAGTGTTGTAGTTTGAAGCGTTTCAAAAATAATGAGGGAGTTTTGTACTTGGCAGAACACTCCCTGATATCAAATAACCTTGAAATGACTAAAAAAAACTCTTGCAGTAGCAGGAATTAGCACACAGCCACTCAAACTTCAAAACCCTGTCAGGTGCGAATGATTGGTGAGGATCCCTTTAAATAGCATCGCTGGAGCCGCCTTCCTGCTGCTGCACACCACCTCAACCTGTCGCAACTTTCTCCAGCTGGTAAGTTTAATGACCAAAACGAAGTTGGGAGATCAGGCGTCAAGTGAGCATTGCATATTCATTGAGGTCATGATCTCTGTGATTGTGATGTCCCCGGCGATCGAGTTTACCGGCAGCACTACCGGCAAGACGGATATGGCATGCGGCGCAGGAGCCGCCATCAGCTGGCGGCAGAACTCTGAACTGTTTTAGCGCCATCTCGTGGCACTAACGTGTAGCGCAGAACATATGAATTTCTCCCCCCAATGTCTCATCTGATGGACAACACCTTCAGCAATGCATCACTCCCTTATTACTGCACTGGAGTATCAACCTCGATTATGTGCTCAAGTACTGTTGAGAGATTCAAGCTCACAACTTTATGATGTGGAGATGAGACTGCTACTCTTATTAGGCAAAGTCTGACACATTTGTAACTTAGAATAGAGGTCAGGTGTAACTTTTCCACTCAAAGTTAGAGAATTGTGGAATAGGCTACCAAGGAAGGCCGTTGAAGTGATCACTATGAATGTGTGCAAGAGGTAATTGTATATATTTTTAGAGGGAGGAGGAATTGAGGGGTACGCTCAGAAAGGCCAGAGGCGAGGCTGGGACAGAGCTAGATATATTTCTTAAGGCTAAAGGGATCAAGGGATATGGGGAGAAAGCAGGGACCGGGTACTGAGTTTGGATGATCAGCCATGATCTCATTGAATGGTGCAGCAGGTTCGAGGGGCCGAATGGCCTACTCCTGCTCCTATCTTCTACGTTTCTATGATCTCTGAAAATAGTTTTTTGGGGGGTTTGATGCTCTTTTGCTGTTCCTAAATTTATTTTGTTGTTCTTCTAGTGATTTAGTCTATAGTTTGCAAATCGACTATTTAATGAGGGTGAAAAGTACTCAGTTTCTAACCTGTCTTGGTACAATATAGTGTGCCTACTATCTTGCTCCTTAGTGAAGCTGAAAATAGCTGCTATATTTAAATGAATGTGTTTCAAATGCATAAAATGATTTGTTTTGGAGTTCACATCAAATGTTTTTGTTAATTGGGAAACCTAGTTAAAGGACCAAGCCTACAGTACAGAACACTATCAATGCTGGGAAAAATAGGAGCAATGACT
The DNA here is from genome assembly GCF_052327205.1 of Somniosus microcephalus. Lineage (NCBI taxonomy): Eukaryota > Metazoa > Chordata > Chondrichthyes > Squaliformes > Somniosidae > Somniosus > Somniosus microcephalus. The sequence goes on from NC_140988.1 coordinate 226,963,147, forward strand.
GAATAAATCAAATAGTGGTGACGAGGTGATGCCATGTTTTAGAAGCCTGTAGACTGTAGAAAGAAAGGAAGGAAGAGGAATGTTGAAGTTCTGGGACAGAATGAGTCATAGTCAATAACTTCAGTGTAGGGTTAAAAAGGAAAAAAAACTGGAAACACACATTAGGTCTGCCAGTATCTGCAAAGAAAAAAGATCAATTAGCATAGTGAGAGAGACTCCTTGTCAGAATGAGACTGTGTGCCTTGATTTCAAATCAGTGAAGAAACAACGAGGAAAAGCAGGTAGGATGGCATATTGCGAGGCAAGGCCGGACCAGAGCATCGGACCTGTGAGGGAGCAGTGACCGGCGGCAGAGCTTAAATACCGGCAGTTGCGAGGCGAGGCCCGACAAGAGCATCGGACCTGTGAGGGAGCAGTGACCGGCGGCAGAGCTTAAATACCGGCAGTTGCGAGGCGAGGCCCGACAAGAGCATCGGACCTGTGAGGGAGCAGTGACCGGTGGCAGAGCTTAAATACCGGCAGTTGCGAGGCGAGGCCCGACCAGAGCATCGGACCTGTGAGGGAGCAGTGACCGGCGGCAGAGCTTAAATACCGGCAGTTGTGAGGTGAGGCCCGACCAACTCAGCAGCAGAGGAGAGAGGTAAAAAGTAATCCAAGTGTGACGTCACCAGGAAGCAGGTAAGTGATTGGTTGGTGAGTATTTCTTTCTCCTTTTCGTTACAAGCTTAAATTCTGCGGGGTTTTTTTCTAGGGTCTCTGTGGTATAGTGGGGACAGTTGGAAAATAAGCGCCCTAGAGTATATCTTTAACTGGTTGTACTTAATAAGGCCTTTCTGGTGCAGAGTGACTGTTGGTAAACCATTTAACTGGTGTAATTAGAGGGATTGATTTAATTTAAATCCAATTAATTAAAGGGGATACTAGCATCTAAAATCGGGTAGAGGGTGTCCATAACTAACAATAAAAAGTTTAATTAATTACATAGAATGGAGCAGGTGATGTGTTACTGTTGCGAGATGTGGGAGCCGGTAGACCCCATTGAGGCTCACGGTGATTACATCTGTGACAAGTGTCTGCTGCTACAGGATCTCCAGCTCCGTGTTGATGAGCTGGAGTCTGAGCTTCAGACACTGCGACACATCAGGGAGGGGGAGAAGTACCTGGACTCAGTGTACCAGAAGGTGGTCACACCTATGAAGTTAATTAATTCAGATGTAGCCCATGGCCAGGGTCAGGACGGTGTGATTACGAGCGAGGCAGGTACGGGGATCCAGGAGGTAGTGTTGGAGGAGCCGCAGCCCTTGCTCTTGGCCAACAGGTTCGAGGTTCTTACTCCCTGTGTGGACAGGAGCAGGGACTGCAGGGAGGATGAGCAACCTGGCCACAGCACCGTGGAACGGGGGGCCATTCAAGAGGGGGGAGTAAAAATAGAAATGTTGTAGTGGTAGGGGGTAGTATTATTAGAGGGATAGATAGAGTTCTCTGCAGCCAAGAGCGAGAGTCCCGTAGGCTGTGTTGCCTACCCGGTGCCAGGGTTAAGGACATCTCCTCTGGGCTGGAAAGAAACTTGCAGTGGGAGGGGGTGGATCCAGTCGTCGTGGTCCATGTTGGTACAAACGACGTAGATAGGACTAGGAAGCCAGTTCTGTTAAAGGAGTATGAGCAGCTAGGGGTCAAATTAAAAAACAGAACCTCAAGGGTAATTATCTGAGCCACGAGCGAATTTGGCTAGGACAAATAAAATTAGAGAGTTAAATGTGTGGCTCAAAGACTGGTGTGGGAGAAATGGGTTTTGCTTCCTGGGACACTGGCACTAGTACTGGGGCAGGAGGGAGCTGTTCCATTGGGACGGGCTTCACTTGGCCAGTGCTGGGACTAGAGTCCTGGCGGATCATATAACTAGGGCTGTAGAGAGGGCTTTAAACTAACTAGTGGGGGGGAGGTTCCTAGAGAGCAAATAATAAAAATGACAACAGAGAAGGTCATAGATTTAGGTAGCAGTGGGGAAATTAAAAACCAGAGCATGTCAGGAAGGGGCAGAAGGTATGGAGTAAAAGGTAAAGTAATAAAAAGGGCAAAAGCAGGAACTAAGTGTCACAAAACATATTTGAAAGTTCTCTATCTGAATGCACGTAGCATTCGTAACAAAATAGACGAGTTAATGGCACAAATAACTACATATGGGTATGATCTTGTGGCCATTACAGAAACATGGCTGCAAGGTGACAATGCCTGGGAATTAAACATACCAGGTTATTTAACGATCAGGAAGGACAGGCAGGAAGGAAGGGGAGGTGGGGTGGCTATGTTAATAAAGGAAGGAATCACTGTAATACAGAGAAATGATATTGGGTCAAAAGATCAGGATAATGAAACAGTTTGGGTGGAGATAAGGAATAATAAGGGGAAAAAAACACTAGTGGGCGTAGTCTATAGGCCTCCGAACAGTTGCAACTCGGTTGGACGGAGTATCAATCAGAAAATAGTTGAGGCTTGTAATAAGGGAACATCTATAATTATGGGGGATTTTAACTATCATATTAATTGGACAAATCAAATTGGGCAGGGCTGCCTTGAGGATGAGTTCATTGAGTGTATTAGGGATGGGTTTCTTGAGCAGTATGTAACTGAACCAACCAGGGGGCAAGCAACCTTAGATCTGGTCCTGTGTAACGAGACAGGATTAATTAAAAATGTCCTAGTAAAGGATCCCCTTGGAATGAGTGACCATAACATGGTTGAATTCCATATTCAATTAGAGGGTGAGAAGGTTGGATCTCAAACAAGCGTGCTAAGCTTGAATAAAGGAGACTATGGGGCAGCACAGTGGCATAGTGGTTAGCACTGTTGCCTCACAGCGCCAGGGACCCGGGTTCAAATCCGGCCTCGGGTGACTGTCTGTGTGGAGTTTGCACATTCTCCCCGTGTTTGCGTGGGTTTTCTCCGGGTGCTCCGGTTTCCTCCCACAGTCCAAAGATGTGCGGGTTAGGTTGATTGGCCATGATAAAAAAAATTGACCCTTAGTGTTAGGGGGGGATTAAATACGTGGGGTTATGGGGATAGGGCTTGGGTGGGATGGCTGTCGGTGTAGGGACCGGGTGCTAGGGTTTGGATGATCAGCCATGATCTCGTTGAATGGCGGAGCAGGCTCGAAGGGCCGAATGGCCTACTCCTGCTCCTATCTTCTATGTTTCTATGTATGAGAGCGGAATTGAGTAGAGTGGATTGGGAAAATAGATTAAAGGGTAAGACGATACATGATCAGTGGTGTACATTTAAGGAGTTATTTTACAACTTCCAAAAAAAATATATTCCACCGAGAAGAAAAGGGTGTAAAAGAAAAGACAGCCATCCGTGGCTAAGTAAAGAAATTAAGGATAGTATTCGACTAAAAACAAGGGCATATAAGGTAGCCAAATCTAGTGGGAGGATAGAGGATTGGGAAAACTTTAAAAGACAGCAAAAAATAACAAAAAGATTGATTAAGAAAGGGAAGATAGATTATGAAAGTAAATTAGCAAAAAATATAAAAACAGATAGTAAGAGTTTTTATAGTTATATAAAAAGAAAAAGGGTGGCTAAAGTAAATGTTGGTCCCTTAGAGGATGAGACCGGGAAATTAATGGTGGGAAATATGGAGATGGCAGAAACACTGAATGAATATTTTGTATCAGTCTTTACAGTAGAGGACACTAAGAATATCCCAACACTGGACAAACAGGGGGCTATAGGGGGGGAGGAGCTAAACACGATCAAAATCACTAAGGAAGTGGTACTCGGTAAAATAATGGGACTCAAGGCGGATAAATCACCTGGACCTGATGGCTTGCATCCTAGGGTCTTGAGGGAAGTGCCGGTAGGGATTGTGGATGCATTGGTAATAATTTTCCAAAACTCCCTGGACTCAGCATAGGTCCCGGCAGACTGGAAAACTGCTAATGTAACACCATTATTTAAAAAGGGCAGTAGACAGAAGGCTGGAAACTATAGACCGGTTAGCCTAACATCTGTGGTGGGTAAAATGTTGGAGTCCATTATTAAGGAGATAGTAACAGGACATTTGGATAATCATAATTTAATAGGACAAAGTCAGCATGGTTTTATGAAGGGGAAGTCATGTTTGACAAATTTGCTGGAGTTCTTTGAGGAAGTAACGTATAGGGTGGATAAAGGGGAACCAATGGACGTAGTGTATTTAGACTTTCAAAAGGCATTTGACAAGGTGCCACACAAAAGATTATTGCTTAAGATAAAAAATCACGGGATTGGGGGTAATATTCTGGCATGGATAGAGGATTGGCTATCTAACAGAAGGCAGAGAGTTGGGATAAATGGTTCATTCTCAGACTGGCAGTCAGTAACTAGTGATGTTCCGCAGGGGTCAGTGCTGGGTCCCCAACTCTTTACAATCTATATTAACGATTTGGAGGAGGGGACCGAGTGTAACATATCAAAGTTTGCAGATGATACTAAGATGGGAGGGAAAGTAGTGAGTGAGGAGGACATAAAAAACCTGCAAGGGGACATAGACAGGCTAAGTAAGTGGGCAGAGATTTGGCAGATGGAATACAATACTGGAAAGTGTGAGGTTATGCACTTTGGCAGGAAAAATCGTAGAGCAAGTTATTATCTTAATGGCAAGAAACTGGAAAGTATTGAAGTACGAAGGGATCTGGGGGTCCTGGTGCACGAAACTCAAAAGGTTAGTATGCAGGTGCAGCAAGCAATTAAGAAGGCCAATGGAATGTTGGCTTTCATTGCTAGGGGGATAGAATATAAAAATAGGGAGGTATTGCTTCAGTTGTACAAGGTATTGGTGAGACCGCACCTGGAATACTGCATACAGTTTTGGTGTCCATACTTAAGAAAAGACATACTTGCTCTCGAGTCAGTACAAAGAAGGTTCACTCGGTTAATCCCGGGGATGAGGGGATGGACATATGAGGAGAGGTTGAGTAGGCAACAAGGTCAAACTTGAAAGCTCGCAAGAACAAACCCAAAACAAAAAACTATGAAAAATGGTTTGACCCAGATTGCCATAACATGAGGAAAAAACTTAGAAAAATATCAAACCAAAAACACAGACATCCAGAAAACGAGGAATTACGCCTTATTTATTGTCAGACACTAACACAATACAGAAACACACTCAGAACCAAAAAAGAGCAGTATATTAAGAATACACTCAGCTCCATTGAGGAATCCATTGATTCCAATTGTTTCTGGGACAACTGGAATACATTACGCAAAGAACAACACGACGAATTGGCCATTCAAAATGGAGACACATGGGAAAACCACTTTGAAAAATTATACCAGAAAAACACACTAAGGCCAGAGCAACACCAAATATGCAAAAAATTGGAAAAGCTCGAAATGGCCATAAAAGATAACCAAAACCCGCTAGACTCCATAATAACAGAAAAAGAACTATTTGAAAAACTCAAGGACCTGCGACCAGGAAAAGTTTGCGGGGCAGACGGCATACTAAGCGAGATGATTAAACACACAGACGACAAAATGAAACTGGCTATCCTAAAACTCTTCAACTTGGTTCTGAGTGTCGGTTACTTCCCTGATATCTGGAACAAAGGACTCATAACGCCCATATACAAAAGTGGGGACAAAGTCGACCCAAATAACTATCGAGGCATCTGTGTAAACAGTAACCTGGGGAAGGTATTCTGTAGTATCATAAACAAAAGACTTATAAACTTCCTTGAGGAGCACAATGTCTTGAGTAAAAGCCAAATTGGATTCCTGCCAAACTATAGAACATCAGATCATATCTTCACCCTACAGACCCTAATTGACAAACACGTTCATCAAAACAAAAGCAAAATCTACGCATGCTTTATAGATTTCCAGAAGGCTTTCGATTCCATCTGGCACGCCGGTTTATTCCTGAAACTTAGCGAAAGCGGGGTAGGGGGAAAAACATATGATGTAATTAAATCAATGTATACAAACAACAAATGTGCAGTTAAAATTGGAGACAAACAAAATACTTCCCACAGGGGCGGGGGGGTGACGCAGGGCTCGCCAATCTCACCGACACTCTTTTTAATATTTACATAAATGAATTGGCAAAACTACTTGAACAATCTACAGCACCCGGCCTCACCCTATATGAATCCAAGGTTAAATTCCTCCTCTATGCAGATGACCTGGTTCTGCTGTCACCAACTAAGGAGGGTCTACAGCAGAACCTGGATCTGCTGGAGTCGTACTGCCAGACTTGGGCCCTGACAATAAATCCCCAAAAAACCAAAGTCCTTGTGTTCCAGCAAAGATCCAGACATCAGGGACCCAAAATAAATTTCACACTAGGAACAACCAAAATTGAACAAACCACTAACTACACATACTTGGGCTTAAAAATCAGTTCTACGGGAAATTTCCATCTGGCTGTGAATGAACTGAAAGAGAAAGGAAGAAGGGCTTTCTATGCCATTAAAAAATCAATCCAAATAGCAATCCCAATTAGCATGTGGCTCAAAATTTTCAAATCAGTCATTGAACCAATTGCACTCTATGGCAGTGAGGTGTGGGGACCGCTAACACAACAAGAATTTGCAAAATGGGACAAACACCGAATTGAGATCCTACATGCAGAATTCTGTAAAAGTATCCTCCGGACTCAAAGGAAAACCGTAAACAATGCATGCAGGGCAGAACTAGGCCAATATCCATTAATAATCACTATCCAAAAAAGAGCCACCAAATTTTGGAAACACCTAGAAATGAGCAACCCCCAATGCTATCATTACGAAGCCCTGAAATGCCAAGAGAGGACCATAAAGAAGAATACCCTCAGTCAACTAATCCTGGGACTCAGTGAAGTAACTACTAACAATAACCAGCCCCAGGACAGTGACAGCGTAACACAAAGAATTCGACCCAACACAATCGTCGCTAAGCAAAAGGAAAAATATCTGTCATATTGGGCAGAAACAACAAAAACCCAAAGCAAACTCAATTGCTACTTGGCCCTAAACAGACAATACAACATGGCTGATTACCTGACCATGGTAAAGGATAGCAAACTGAGAAAAACCTTGACAATGTGCAGACTTAGTGAACATAGCCTGGCGATCGAAAAAGGTAGACACAGGCAGACCCGGCTACCAAGAGAGGACAGGATATGCTCTCACTGCAGTCAGGGAGTGGTGGAGACAGAGATGCACTTCCTCACAGCTTGTAGAAAATATCAGGGCATAAGGGAGAATTTCTACCCAAAATTCACAAAAATATGCCCGGAATTCAGAAATTTGAATGACGGCCAAAAACTCCCATACCTACTAGGGGAAGAGAGAAATTGTGTAACACTAGCGGCACACTATGTTACAGCTTGCCATAAACAGAGGGACAACCACTAAATATAAGAAAAGAGTATATATAAATTATATGAATGTATATTTATACACTCAGGGATATATCTGTTTATACACTGTATGGATAGATCTGTATTTTTGGGAACAAACATGAATGTTTTTCGATGCTTTGGCAACATAAGATGTAACTTGTCATGCCAATAAAGCGATTTGAATTGAATTGAAATTGAGTAGATTGGGACTCTACTCATTGGAGTTCAGAAGAATGAGAGGCGATCTTACTGAAACATATAAGATTGTGAAGGGTTTGGATGTGGGGAGGATGTTCCCGATGATGGGTGAAACTAGAACTAGGGGGCATAGTCTTAGAATAAGGGGCTGCTCTTTCAAAACTGAGATGAGGAGGAACTACTTCACTCAGGGTGGTAGGTCCATGGAATATGCTGCCCCAAAAAGCTGTAGAAGCTACATCATTACATAAATTTAAAACAGAAATAGACAGTTTCCTAGAAGTAAAGGGAATTAAGGGTTACGGGGAGCGGGCAGGAATTTGGACATGAGTCTAGGTTCGGATCGGTCATGGCCCTGTGGGTAGCGGAGCGGGCCCAGGGGCCATGTAGCCTGATCCTGCTCCTATTTCATGTGTCTAATTCTGTTAGATTCAGGAGATAGTTCTGTGATAGTAGATTGGCGGTTAGGATCAGATCAGCCATGATCTTATTGAATGGCGGGGCCGACTGGCCTACTCCTGCTCCTATTTCTTATGTTCTTATGTTCTTATATTTGAAGATTAGGAAGAACAAGAGGAAAGTTCTCTGGATATTGACCATGGTAGTCTTATAGAGAAAGACAGAATAGTTGTGATGGTAAGAGAGGATCATTTATCGGATGACATACTTTTACTTGTATCCGATCCAGAGGTGTTGCTGTTCCTGACAGTCTTAAATTACTACTGGGGATTGTTTTTCGACTGCCTTTTTAAAATGGTATTTAACTTTCTATCACAACTTTTCCTAGATCACGTGGACTAGTTGTGTGTTTTTTTTTATAAGTACTGGACCTACGTGCAATGAATCACCTTCTTTCTTACATATCCAGCTCACAAATCCATTGCCATTACTACAGGTAGACTATCCTTTATCCGAACTTCCGAAAACCTCTAAAAACCGAAAGTTTTTTCGTTCAGCGTAAGTCGTGCGCACGACATGACCAGAGTGGCGCACGACTTGCGCTGAGCAGGGCAGAGGGTCACAGAGTTCCCTCCTGGATAGGAGATTGCAGGCCGAGCCGGGCAGTGTGAAGGAGGTACCGGGAGAGTGAACCCAACAATACAGCGTCCGGTCCGATAGCTGCAGCAACCCGTCCGATATTCTTTTCTCCCCCCGACCCGACCCGACCCGCGGCCCATCCGATATTCTTTTCTCTCCCCCCCCGCCCCCCCCCCCCACCCCAGCGACCCGACCCGACCTGACCCCCGACCCGTCCGATATTCTTTTCTCCCGACCCGACCTGAACCACAGCCCGTCCGATATTCTTTTCTCCCCCCGGACCGGAACCACCCCGACCCCCCCCCCCCGGACCCCCCCGACCCCGACCTGAACCGCGGCCGGTCCGATATTCTTTTCTCCCCCCCCCACCCCCCCCCCCCCCACCCGACCTGATTTGCGGGCCAGCTTAGTAGGAGTCAGCCGATCTCCGGCTTTCCAGAGAAGCAGGAAGGGGAATGAGACACGGAACAGTCGCAAGAGGTAGCCTGAACTTTTAAAATTTATATTAAATACAAGTTTCCCAGTCTTATAATAATACCTTCTGAAATCCGAAAAATTCCGAAAACCGAAACTCAGCTGGTCCCAAGGCTTTCGGATAAGGGATAGTGTACCTGTACTTGCTTACTGTGCAGCTACTCGGCACTTTCTTGGTTGATTTCCAGCCACAAACTCCAAATCAAATCAAGCCGTGTAGCTGTTGTTAACTAATGGATGATTGTTGCTTACAGATGGCCTACTTTAAGAGTTCTGTCGTTTGGTTTCAAGATGTCTGGATTATGGAGCAAATGTAATAGATTTAAGACAAATGGAGGTTGGTGTAAAAATGTTCTGAAATGTTAAGAGTCAGGTCTTCCCAAAATAAAGTCCGTTCCATAAATGGTGCATCCATTCGTTCAGCAAGTGCCGACACTGAATTTATCACTGTAGGTTTGATAAATGCTAATGATACCTACTGAACCAAAGGCCTTTTGATCCACAATTGTAATTCATCATAATTGGGTGTCAATCAGTAAGTAATATGAGTTTTAAAGTGTCGCCCTTTTGATATTGCAGTAGGATTCTTCAATCACAAGGGATCTGTACATGTAATCTCGATCTACCAATTAACAAGATATGGCTTCTGATGAAGAGTCTCCCTCAAAACATAAACTTCAAATGCTGACTGGCCTGACATACATTTCTAGCATTTTCTGTTATTTCATATGTTTTCTTTTCATGTTAAAATGTATGATCTGTTCACTCTACTGTTTGTACAGAATACTTGAAGGTGATACTTCTATATTGGACTTTTGTTGCTCTTAAACTTATCCAGTGTTCTAACTATTCTTAATGTTTCACTGGGGTGATGTTTGTGAAGCTGTATTAAGTGTAAAATTGCGTTGACTTGAATCCCCTACAGCAAAGGAAGGCAATATTACAGAAGAACCTTATCTCTGCAGGGTGCCAGATGGGAGCTTTTGTGAATTAAAATTTTAAATTCCTACTTTGAATAATTTAGCTGAATAATATTTTCCCATTGGTCCAAAATTAAGAGGCGCATAGCAGCCTGAAATCATCTGAAATCTGCCTACAGAGCAGGCACTGAAGTACCTGTCAGGGGATTAATGAACAGCTGCAGTAATTCCTAATTCACTTTGTGATAGATCCTATGGGGGAAAAATTCAGTAATGCCCATTTTGGGGCACTAATATCGGCCGGGCGCAAAGTTTAGCACCCGGCGCTAATTATAGCCTCCAACTGCAAAATTTGCCTCTATCGCCCCTAGAGGTGATTTGAGCGTTAAATCAGGCGCTACACACCTCTCAAGGCACATACGTCAGGGAGCGAGGCGCTACCTCAGAACGCTACCGAAGCTCAGACGATGCCAATTACCATGGAAGCCAGACAGACTGGCGCTGTCCAGTTCTTAAAGCGGGGGGGGGGCCATCTTGCTGGCCAGCCACTCCCTGCTCATTGCAGCCTTGAATCTCGGCTTGGAGAGACTTCAAATGCAGTTGTGTTGGAAGCACTAATGGATAGGCCCACCAAAAGAGCTCAGCACTTAGGAACCTCAAATGTGGTGCTGAGGGCCAAAACTCCTTAGGACAGCGTTAAAACCAAAAATTTTGCCAACAAGAAAAGGCAGGAAGCGCCGGCCTTTAAATAGCGCTCCCCCAGGCCCTTCCCGACTTGAAAACGTTCCCCTCTACCTGTCGTTCCTAGTGGTAGGTGCTAAGGCAGGGGGCGCGACTCAATATCCGTGCTGGGGCGCTACCGGGGCGTTGCCCGCTTGACTGACGTCACGATCTGCGGGTGCAGGAGATCGTGGCGGTAGTGTTTAGCGCCGCCACAAAACGACTGGTCAATTTTGCGAGCGGTGCTAACGGGAGGTGCAAAGTAACCGAATTTTTCCCCCTACGAATCTACTATAGTGCTGCTTGTACAATGCCCGGATTTTGTGCTCGCCATTCACCTTGCTGACCGCTGCCCACAAAGTTTTTGCGAGCTTTAGAGCGCAGACTTGCTCAAATCCGGCATCTGAGGTAGCACGGTGCCCTCTACAGGGTGTCTGTGAGCAGGACAAGAAACAGCGAGGCTCTTGAACTAATCGGTTATGAAGAATCCTCACTGAGACGCAGTCTAAACCAGGAAGTATAAAGCAGGAAATATAAATTAGATTTAAATTATATACAGAAAGTAAAACAAAGATTGGGAATGACATTCAATGGCATTACCATCGCTGAATCCCCCACTATCAACATCCTGGGGGTTACCATTGATCAGAAACTGAACTGGACCAGCCATATAAATACTGTGGCTACAAGAGCAGGCCAGAGGCTGGGAATTGTGCGGCGAGTGTCTCACTTCCTGACTCCCCAAAGCCTTTCCACCAACTACAAGGCACAAGTCAGGAGTGTGATGGAATACTCTTCACTTGCTTGGATGAGTGCAGCTCCAACAACACTCAAGAAGCTCGACACCATTCAGGATAAAGCAGCCTGCTTGATTGGCACTCCATCCACCACCTTCAACATTCACTCCCTCCACCGCCGGCGCACTGTGGCTGCAGTGTGTACCATCTACAAGATGCACTGCAGCAACTCGCCAAAGCTCCTTCAACAGCACCTTCCAAACCCGCGACCTCTACCACTTAGAAGGACAAGGGCAGCAGACGCATGGGAACATCACCACCTACAAGTTCCCCTCCAAGCCACACACCATCCTGACAGGACCTGTATCGCCGTTCCTTCACTGTTGCTGGGCCAAAATCCTGGAACTCCCTTCCTAACAGCATTGTGGGTGTACCTGCACCATATGGACTGCAGCGGTTCAAGAAGGCGGCTCACCACCATCTTCTCAAGGGCAATTAGGGATGGGCACTAAGTGCAGGCCTAGCCAGCGACGCCCACATCCCATCAATGAATAAAAAAAAAGATGGGATTATGAGAGAGAGATTAAAGAGGCAAAGTTTAAAAAAAAAAAAAAAAAATTTTTTTTCAAATCTCCAACGCTAATTATCTTCTGAGACTCCACACTTGTAAAATTGGCCCAGAAATTCGGGTCGGGGGCTTCCCGCGGGTGCAAGCCCCCGATCTGCACTTACCTTGCGCGCCGGCCATTGAGCTGTGCACTCCCGTGGAATTCCGATCCAGGGCCTGCTCCAGCTGCCGACGCGCAGTGCTTGCGTATCCCAGGGGCGCAGTTAGTTCGATGCGTCCCCTGGGATCATGTGGGCCATGGGCAGCCAATCGGAGCAGGGAATGCTCCATTTATAAGTCTGACAGGAAGTGCTGTCAAGACTTACAAATACTACGGCCCCAAAATAGCACTAAATCTTCAAATAATTTTTTTTTTTTAAATCACATTTTTTAAATAAACTATAAATTACATGAAATAACTATTTTAAACTAATTTAAATTATAGAAAAAAATAATTTTATTTTCTAACGGGGCTAAAAATCAACTTACCTTGCTTTAAAGTATTTAAAAATAATAAACCTGTGGAAAAAATGTTTTAATTTTAATTAATTCACCACTTACCTTGTAAAAAGCAGGCCTTACGCCTGCTTTTTATATTTCTAAATTCTGCAGGCTTACATTCCTGGGAAAACCTGTATTTAAAAAAAAAAAAAAAAAAAAAAAAAATTTTTTTAAACGAAGTTCGATGCGCACGCGCAGCCTCCCCCGCGCACGCGTTCGACCTCTGAACCTCTTCGTTCAGAGGAACGGAAGTGCCGGTTTCCCGCGCATGCGCAGTGCATGCAGGAAACCGGCACTTCCATCGGGCCTACGGGCCATTAAATTTTCAGGGCCAGAGCTGGATTAGGAATCATGACCAGAAGTGTGTAGCAGTGTGCTGTAGCCTCTCTGGTGTTCTATTGTCTGGTAATGGTGAAAGCTGTAGCGTTAACATGAAATATTTTGAGGTGATGCTCTCACATTCTACTGCATGTAAAAGCACTTCTATTGCACCAGTGCTACTTTTCATGTCCCACACCAGCTACCCTTGAGTTTCATTTATTGGTCAATTTGGCAGTGGACCAACAACCACTAAGAGTTAGTTAGGTTATGGCCACTCAAATTGAATGCACTTAACTTATGTCTCCCGCAGACAGCAGAAAGAAGCTTTCATCCCATTGGCTCTAAGAGGATTCAAACTGAGGCTTCAGAGGTGAAAGAGCATAACTGACCAATAAAATACCTGGTGCCTCTTCCACTCCCCCCCCCCCCCCCCCCCCCAAACAAAAGTGTAATAATTTGGAAATTATCCAGCCAGTAATTGCGGTCTTTGGTCACTGACTAGAAGGCTGTAATACACGATAGCACATTTAGGAGTGCATAGGTTGACAGTTCTCTGAGGGAGATGGAATTTCCTTTGTTGCTGCTAATTAATGAAGCAGATGGCTGGAAGAAGTGAAGCTGCAGCTGTGAATTGGAATGAACTCACTGGTGTGCTGAGATGTTTCACATTCTTCTACTACCCATTTACTACTGGGGTTAAGGTGCATGCTTTCATCATAGAATTTGCTTGTTTTAGTAAAAAACTTTTTACAACTGAATATGATTAATTTGGCAGTGAATTAAATCCACAATTATTGTGACTTCAAATATGATTCTTTTATGCAAGTGTTTTCATTAGTCTCCCATCATATTGTGAAAAGATTTAATATTCTGGGCCCTTGCACTGTTCAGTGTCTGCTGTATTTTCACCTAGATTACAAGTAGAGAATATAGCTTTTCACAAATATTGTCAAATGTAGCTGATTAGCATAGAAATATCATTCCGATGTCTGAGGGTGATGATTGCACATATGCAAGAGCATTTCAGTTTTTAAAAAATGATGGTAGACTGCGATCAGTGAGATATTAGCACACTCTGCTGGCCACTCACTGATCTGCATGTAGCTTTTGCTAATTGTGAAACACTTATTAAGTGTTTCTCTTCACTGCAGGAGGATGTGTAGTAATAAAGTAGGCTTATTTTTATTAGATCTTTCATATGACACGGGATCCATTGCTACTGTTTCTCATTATATCCTGCCATGTAATGGCTGATTAGAGCAACTGATGTAACACTTACAAAGGGATGCTTCTGCTCAAGCTGTGTAATTTCTTGCAGAAGAAAACTATTTATTAAAACTATCACTAACTTTGGGACTTTTCAGACGACGGTACATAACGCAGGATTGGAGCGTCTACCTGTAGAAATCTACATATGAACCATGATTTTTTTTGGCATCTCGGATGGACATAAATTGCAGGGACTTTAGGTTTGTAAGTGAGGATATAAAGTGCATTTCCACTGATAAGGTCAATAACTGACCACCCGTGATTTTTATTTTAATCGTAGTTGTGCTAGACTAGTACTCCAGTGGGTTGGACTAATAATCCAAAGAATTCAAGTTTAAATCCCACCATGGCAGTTTGCGAATTCAGTTATTTAAAAAAAAACTCTGTCAATAAAAAGCTGGCTTCTGTAAAAGTGACCTTGAAGCTGCTGGATTATCATAAAAACCAAACTGGTTCAATTATGTCCTTTAGGGAAAGAAGCCTGAAGTCTTCACCCAGTCACTCAGTTGTATCAAAAAACACTGTGGTTCAAGAAGAAGGCCCACCAGAACCACCTCAAGGCAACTCTGGATTGGCAATAAATGCCAGCCTTGCCAGTGACGTCTACATCCTGAGAATTAATATACTATATTTAAAAACATTTTTGAAAGTAAAATCTTGTATTTATATAACACTTTATCAGATCCATGGGTCATCACAAAACACTTAAGGGTAGAATTTCCGTGGAGTTCTGTCGGCGTAACTTTGGTGGAAGATCGGCAGAAGCCCTGGAGAAACGGCATAAACAGCTATTTACGCCATTTCTATAGGGTTTCTCCCGATCTCCCAACAAAGTTACGGCAGGAGATCGGGAGAATCACTGTGGAAACTCCAGGCATTCACATCTAATGAATTACCTTTGAAGCGTAGTCATTGTTGTAAGCTGGGTAAATACAGCAGCCAATATGCAAGATCTTTCAAATACGTTGAATAATTGTGTTTTTTTTAGTGGTGTTGCTTGAGGTAGTAATATTGCCCTCATGCAATACCACCATGAGTACTGCTGTTCTTCGAATAGTGCCATGGCATCTTTTATGTTCACCTGAACAGGTAGACGGGGGCCTAGGTTTAACGTCTTATCCAAGATGGCACCTCTGATAATGCAGTACTCCCTCAGTACTGCAATAAACTGTCAGTCTGAATTACAAACTCAAGTACTGAAGTGGGTTGAGCTTCTGACTCGATAGCAGAGGATAGTACCAACTGAACCAAGCTGACACTTAAAATTTACAAGTAACTGGTATTACAAGGAATATATAATAAGTTAGACGAGCTCATTAGACACCTGATTCTAAAATGGAGGCCCCAAGATTATCAAAGAGATCATGTGGGAGTTCAAATCCCACCCCGGTGGCTGGGGAATTTAAATTCAATTAAATAAATCTGGAATAAAAAGTAATGGTAACCATGAAACTATCGGATTGTCGTAAAAATCCCTCTGGTTCACTAATGTCCTTTAGGGTAGGAAATCTGGCCTGGCCTATATGTGACTCCAGACCCACAGCAATGTGGTTGACTCTTAACTGGCCTCTGAGATTTTTGGACTCGGGAAGTCAAGGGATATGGAGATTGGGCGGGAAAGTAGAGTTGAGGTCGATGATCAGCCATGGAATGGTGGAGCAGGCTCGAGGGGCCGTATGGCCTACTCCTGCTCTTACTTCTTATGTTCTTATGACCTCAGCACCTGCTATGGACACGGCAATAGCACGCCTGGCCCAGTCGACCCTGCAAAGAACTCCTCACCAACATCTGGGGACTTGTGCCAAAATTGGGAGAGCTGGAAGGGCCGAGTGGATGATCCATATCGGCCGACTCCTGAGGATCCCACCATCACAGAAGCCAGTCTTCAGCCAATTTGATTCACTCCACGTGATATCAAGAAATGGCTGAGCGCACTGGATACAGCAAAGGCTATGGGCCCCGACAACATCCCGGCTGTCGTGCTGAAGATTTGTGCTCCAGAACTAGCCGTGCCTCTAGCCAAGCTGTTCCAGTACAACTACAACACTGGCATCTATCCGACAATGTGGAAAACTGCCCAGGTATGTCCTGTCCACAAAAAGCAGGACAAATCCAATCCGGCTAATTACCGCCCCATCAGTCTACTCTCAATCATCAGCAAAGTGATGGAAGGTGTCATCGACAGTGCTATCAAGCGGCACTTACTCACCAATAACCTGCTCACTGATGCCCAGTTTGGGTTCCGCCAAGACCACTCGGTTCCCGACCTCATTACAGCCTTGGTCCAAACATGGACAAAGGAGCTGAATTCCAGAGGTGAGGTGAGAGTGACTGCCCATGAAATCAAGGCAGCATTTGACTGAGTGTGGCATCAAGGAGCCCTAGTAAAATTGAAGTCAATGGGAATCGGGGAAAACTATCAACTGGCTGGAGTCATACCTAGCACAAAGGAAGATGGTTGTGATTATAGGAGGTAAATCGTCTCAGCCCCAGGACATCGCTGCAGGAGTTCCTCAGGGCAGTGCCCTAGGCCCAACCATCTTCAGCTGCTTAATCAATGACCTTCCCTCCATCATAAGGTCAGAAGTGGGGATGTTCGCTGATGATTGTACAGTGTTCATTTCCATTCGAAACACCTCAGATAATGAAGCAGTCCATGCCCACATGCAGCAAGACCTGGACGACATTCAGGCTTGGGCTGATAAGTGGCAAGTAACATTCACGCCACAGAAATGCCAGGCAATGACTATCTCCAACAAGTGAGAGTCTAACCACTGCCCCTTGACATTCATTGGTATTACCATCACCGAAACCCCCACCATCAACATCCTGGGGGTCACCATTGACCAGAAACTTAACTGGAACAGCCACATAAATACAGTGGCAACAAGAGCAGGTCAGAGGCTAGGTATTCTGCGGCGAGTGTCTCACCTCATGACTTCCCAAAGCCTTTCCACCATCTACAAGGCACAAGTAAGGAGTGTGATGGAATACTCTCCACTTGCCTGGATGAGTGCAGCTCCAATAACACTCAAGAAGCTGGACACCATCCAGGACAAAGCAGCTCGCTTGATTGTCACCCCATCCACCGCTTTAAACATTTACTCCCTCCAATACCAGCGCACCGTGGCTGCAGTGTGTACCATCTATAAGATGCACTGCAGCAACTCGCCAAGGCTTCTTTGGCAGCACCTCCCAAGCCTGCGACCTCTTCCACCTAGAAGGACAAGGGCAGCAGACGCATGGGAACACCATCACCTCCAAGTTCCCCTCTAAGTCACACACCATCCTGACTTGGAAATCTATCGCCGTTCCTCCATCATCGCTAGATCAAAATCCTGGGACTCCCTCCCTAACAGCACTGTGGTAGTACCTTCACCACTTGGACTGCAGCGGTTCAAGGAGGTGGCTCACCACCACGTTCTCGAGGGCAACTAGCGATGGGCAATAAATGCTGGCCTTGCCAGTGATGCCCACATCCCATAAACGAATAAAGAAAAATGTCAGAACCTTTTTAAGAAGCAACTATGAAAGTTTACAAAAAAGGCACATTGTTCCAGTAGGATCTGGATATCAATTAAGTGAAGCTGTAGTGATTTTTAACGTGCATCTGTGCAAAATTGGCATGCATCCTCAACAAGGGACAAAGAATGTGCCAGGTACTTTCACACTTGTGTGCATAATGGTTCAAAAAATAGATTTTATGTCCATTCTGTAATTGCCCCCTTCCACTGAGGCCAGCTTGTTGATAAATATACTATATTTATACACATTGTGAAATGAGTCTGTTTGATGGACTTTTATTCACCTGAAATTTAAAAATAGAATTTCTTTTCCCATTCATATTTCACATTGGATTATGTTGACCAATCAATTTGATTGATCAGTTTGTATATACTGGTTATTTAATGCTTAGGGCACGATCTTGCCAGCCCTGGGGAGGCGGGACTGCCGGGAAAATGACAGAACCTGGGGGCGGGTGCTCAACCCGCCCCCAACCCGCCTCCGCGTCATTTTGCCAGGAGGCGGGTAACTGAGCCGCGCCGTGTACCGTCTCCTTGGATGTGGGAAGGGAATTAGTGCCACTTACCTGCCTGTTAACAGGCAGATTAGAGGATTATCCCTATTTTACCCACACAAGTGCAGGCTTCCCGAAGGCTCAGAACCCCACCAGGGTCACCGAGGTGAGCAGTGGGTCTGTGGGGGTCGGAGGGGTGCAAAAGTGCGCTGTGAAGGTAAGTGATGGGTGCAAGTGTGGAGAGGTGAGTATGTGAGGTAAGTGGAAAGTGTTAGTAAAAGTTTACTTACCTTTGTTTCTTCCTGCAGGCTTCAAGAGTTGGGGATGCGGAGAGTCTCGCATCTCACCGGCAGAGATGACATCGCCGTTGCATTCTCCAATGCAGCAACCATCTCATTTCTGCTAAAGAAAGAGGTTTGATGAGTCTTGAATTCAAGAACTCATCAAACTACAGAGAATGTTACTGTTTGACAGCTTCATGGAGCTGTCAAACGATGACAATGACAGATGAAACGTCATACGTTGACATTCTCTGTAACCGGCTTTCCATTAATTGACCTGCTAAGCCCGCTGGGCGGGATTAACAAGGTCAATCGAGGGAAAATTGCGTGGGTTGGCCAGAAGTTGATGGAGGCGGGACTGAAACTCGACAAGTGGGAGTCCCGCCTCCAAAAGCTCCCCATTGGCAAAACCCAGCCCTTAAAGATCAGATGATCAGGTTTTCCAATTTTCTTGTTTAAAAATGGATTCCTACACACATTCCCAATTGCACTTTTCGTGATTGCGATGGAATTTTGATTGGTTTTGCACATAACTTATTAATGAAGGCTCAGTATTCATATTTCATTGTTGCCTGATATGGTTCTGTCTTAAAGGAGCAGTATACCTTTTAATTTCCAAATGTATATTTGTGTATGAGGGTACATAATGCCCTACATTGAACGTGGTGAGGATGGTTTTTGTTCTTGTTTTATTGCACCAAGTGCTGGAGTACGTAGGTTACATCTGCTCACCTATTCATTTTCAAAATGGCAGGCTGTGAGGTATTACGCTGTTGGATTTTGAAAGTTAAAAAAAAGTTTTTGTCACTTGGCATTTCAATAAAATGTTTACATTGTAGGTAAATTTTTCAATGCAAATAGAGAAGCGTTTTTAGAAACAATCATGTTGGCATTGCAGTGGGTGTGAGTTATGGTTACTTCCCTCGAAGGAAGGGTTCGCTCTTACACCAGTGTTTAAAGTGACAGCAGTCTGGGACCTCTCTTCCTTTGAGGTGATGTGGGTGGTGGCATTCCCACATCAGTAGGGTTTATGGACAAATTCAACTATCGTAACATTTTATCTGGTCCAATTAATCCTCCCTCGCAGTTCTCCAGAATGGGAAGCAGGTTGTAAGGAGCCTACATTGGTACAGATGTCGAGAAAATACCATCTTATCCGCGTTTCAAGCAGCTGCACCCAGTCTGTATTCCGAGCGGGGGGGTGGGGGGGAATGTACCACCCTCTTCCGGGACAAGAAGGACACCCATATGGCCCCGTACACTGGTCTCAGCTCCTCCTTGGTTGGACAATTTTGCTAATTTCCTTTAAGATCCTGTTGCAGTTCTTGGTGAATAAATGTGGTGTAGGATTGAGAAGTACAAATCAGGTTCAGTTTCTGATCTGTAACTAGTTAGGATTTCTGTATATGTGTATGGATCTCAATTGAAAACCTGATGGGGTTCGGCTCTGATAGTTCCCATGGTTAAATAGTTCACTGCTACTGATTTAAGTGTAGAAAATACAACTATCCCAAGCCCGAATTTTTTGAGAGGGGTTTACTTATTTTCTATCTCTACAGTTCCTTTCATCTGAGTGTCCCTGTCCATGGTTAAGAAGGCACCTTGATTATAGAGTTTGTCAAACCCAGTATACAACGAGCTGCTAAATGGGGGCAAGGATCCTAGCCGGGTTACTGGTTCTGATCGCTCTTTGAGATCAAAATATCAAACTACTGAGCTTCACGGGAGTGAAGACACATCTTGCCACCACAGCAAACAGTGTCAATGACCCTTGGATTATAGCTGCAGTTCACTCAACAAGTCTTTTTGCATGGAATCTCGCACTTCCAAAATTGGTTCTTGCCAATGTGGAACTAATGCAAACTTGCCCACTGTGTGTAGAGAAAGTACCTTTCAATTAGTCTCTGTGCTCAGTGTCCAGGTGCAAATGTGAAGTATTTGCCAGACTGCAGAATTTGTGGCTGCTGTTCTAATGTCATCGTGAACTTAAGATCTTTGATCTTGTTCTTTCCACTGTGAAGCCAACTCTCAACATTCTTTGGATCTGTACTCTGTGCATTACCGGTTCTAGGATGTGTAATACCACTTGCTCTAATTATAGATATTCAAATGGCTGCCTCATTCCTTATTTTATGTGTATGTTAAATTGACTCAGGAGCAATAATTCTCCTGGATTGTTGAGAATTTAGATAAATGGGGCAGTTGCTCATTTAAAGGTTACAAAGCTAGCTCATTCTGTAAAAACGGGAAGGCTATTAAATCTACAGTCCTTCATATATTCCTAATTTTAAATAGTTTGAAAGGTACAGTTTCCTTCAAACCTATTTCATAAATGATCATAAGTGGCTTCCCCTTCCACATATTGTACAGTTCTTGTATTGCACGGTCTTTTGCTAAACATTTTATTTGTTGTTTTCTTAATGCTGTGATTCAGTTTTAAGTCGTGTATGTTGGTAAATTTAAAACTGTGACTGCAGCTTCAGAAGTCAGTGGGCAGTCAGCCAGTGCAATCAATTGACCTGGTCTCCTCTGGATTATTTTGTACAGTTTGTTGGATTTTCTTTTTTTGTTCTATAGCCTTAGGGGGATTGAATGCAATCACAATGTACTAGCTTCTAAAATGAAATATCTAGCTGCTGCATTGGTATTAGATTCCCTCCCCGAGGGTCTGGCTGAAGTTTGTGAAAAATCGATGGTACCTTCAGACATTTAAATGAAACATAAACTTGGATCTAGTGGGATTCTGCAGCGTTCATAAAATGTTTCAAGAGTGATGGATCTTGGTGTTGTCTCCACTGCAGGAGCTTCGATTCATCAAATGGGCTTTGGGATACCTGATTCTTTTTTGAGTCTGTAATTTTAATGTCCCTTAGTTTTCTGTTCTCTCCACCCATCCCCCCCCCCCCCTATCTCATATGAGTTCTGTCAGTTCTCCACATATGTGTTGTAACTGTTTCCCTTTATATAGCAATACTAGCTGAAGTGCCCGGCGGTGCCGAGGCTTTTTCGAGGGCATGTTGTTGTTGGAAGAGAGAGAGAGAGAGAGCGACTGGGAGAGGGAGGGGGGGAAGGGGAGGGGGGGAAGGGGGGGGAGAGGAAGGGGAGGGGGGGAAGGGGGGGGAGAGGAAGGAGGGGAGGGAGGAGGGGGGAGGAGGGGGGGGAGAGGAGGGGGGGAGAGGAAGAGGAGGGGAGGGAGGAGGGGGAGGAGGAGGGGGGGAGGAGGAGGGGGGAGAGGAAGGGAATGGAGGGGGGGAAGGGGAGGGAGGGAAGAGGGAGGGGGAGGGAGGGGAGGGGGAGGGAAGGGAAGAGGGAGGGGGAGGGAAGAGGGAGGGGGAAGGGAAGGAGGGGGAGGGAAGGGAAGAGGGAGGGGGGGGAAGGGAAGGGGGGGAATAGGGAAGGGGAGGGAGGGGAAGGGGGAGGGGGGAAGGGGGAGGGAGGGAGGGGGGAAGGGAAGGGGGGAGGGGGGAAGGGGGAGGGGGGAAGGGGAAGGGGGAGGGGGGAAGGGGGAAGGGAAGGGAGGGGGGAAGGGGGAAGGGAAGGGAGAGGGAGGGGGAAGGGAAGGGGGGAGGGGGAGAGGGGAAGGGAGGGGCGGGGAAGAGGGGGAAGGGAAGGGGAGAGGGGGAAGGAGGGGGAGAGGAGGAGGGGGAGGAGGAGGAGGGGGGAGGGAGAGGGGGGAGGTGGCGGGGGGAGGGAGGGGGAGGTGGCCGGGGGAGGAGGAGGGGGAGGGGGGAGGTGGCCGGGGGAGGAGGAGGGGGGAGGGGGGAGGTGGCCGGGGGAGGAGGAGGGGGAGGGGGGAGGTGGCCGGGGGAGGAGGAGGGGGAGGGGGGAGGTGGCCGGGGGAGGAGGAGGGGGAGGGGGGAGGTGGCGGGGGGGAGGGAGGAGGAGGGGGGAGGTGGCGGGGGGAGGAGGAGGGGGGAGGTGGCGGGGGGAGGAGGAGGGGGGAGGTGGCGGGGGGGAGGAGGAGGAGGGGGGAGGGAGGGGGGAGGTGGCGGGGGAGGAGGAGGGGGAGGGAGGGGGGAGGTGGCGGGGGGAGGAGGGGGGAGGGGAGGGAGGGGGCGGGGAAGGAAGGGGGGAGGGGGGGAAGAGGGGAGGGAGGGGAGGGAAGGGAGGGGGGGAAGAAGGGAGGGGGGGAAGAAGGGAGGGGGGGGAAGAAGGGAGGGGAAGGGAGGAAGGAGGGGAAGGGAGGGGGGGAAGAAGGAAGGAGGGGGGGGAAGAGGGGAGGGGGAAGGGAGGGGGGGAGGGGGGGGAAGGGAAAAGGGGGGAGGGGGGGAAGGGGGGGCGCGCGGGGGCCCCCCCCCCCGAGGTGAAGACCGGCGATTGCGGCTGTGCGAGACGGCCGGCGGGGCCGGTTGCCAGGGTAACCGTCGACGCTCAGCAAGCCCCGCCCCCCGGCCGAGCCAGAGAGAGACGCCGCGTCTCAGCTCCTGCTGCGCGCGCACCCTAGCGGCGCTGGGCTGAGGCTCGGCCCTCCAGTCTTCGAGTGGGGCCGGGAGGTGCCTAGCTCGGGCGTGGGTGCGGAGGAGACGCCGAGGCTTCTAGGCCTACCTGGAAAAACGGGGAAAGGTAGGAAAATTAATGAGATTAGATAAGTTAATTACTTTCTACATTTTTTAAAAAAACAATATGTGTTTTAAACGCAACGTTTTTTTTTAAGACGCAGAAAGCGGGAAAAAGAAAGGAAAAGTTTGGAATCAAGATGGCGGCGACTCACCTCGGTTCAGAATGATAAGGCCCGGCACACACGCACCGATTGGCCCGGCGGCACACGCCAGCAACCCGGCGTATGATTGGTCGAGCTCGAGGTCACTCCGTCGCTAATGAGCGGATAATGAGATGCTAATGAGCGGAACGTTGAAGGTTTTTGGGATACCGCGGGCGGGATTTTAGCCCGGCCGAAACGTAAATACGCTTAAAACCGTCTCGGAAGCGTAAGCTTTCTTTGGAGGTAACGCGCGCGTAGGTACGCCCTGTAACTTTCGAGCGCATAGCCCGACAGACGCACAGGCGATGACAGACAGAATGACAGACAGACAGACAGACAGATGTACCGATTTATATATATAGATAGCAGCTACTCTCCTCCTGACACAGGGCCCTATCTGTGCGCCAAGCAAGGCCACTTAGGAAAAAAAAATTCTGCACAGATCAAATGTGCTGGCTTCCAGACCCCATACCAAGCAATCCCACATCCCAGCCACCAGAGAGTCACCCAATATCCCTCCAGTTGTTTCTAGATTCCTCCTTCCTCAAGTATTCTTTAACCCCCCCAGTACGCGCAGATCCTACACCACAGCCTCTTCTATTGAATGGTCCCAGGGCCCATTGCCTCACAAGTGTTATTAAGCCATAGTCACCAGATCTCATTCACCTTCCACATTCACGTGTATTCCTAGGCCGAGCAGTGTCCCACCGTCCGCTGCCTCCCACGCGTCAACCCCTGGCCCCTTCTCTCACCCACCTGTGTACCAGCAACTCCTCGACAGCCTTTGCCTGCCTGATCCTAGTACCCATCCCAACATGTGCATGTTGGCTACCCTTATTGTATACCCGAGGCTTTAATGAAGATTAGGAATAGAAATTGATTGCACTGATAAATGAAAGCGTGAAAGCCATTGGGAGAGATTGGGGAAACTTGCAGTAGAGAGATGAGACACCGTGACAAGAAATTTCCATAGAGTGAGGAAAAAAAGCCAAAGACGTTGAGAAAAGAATGTGAAGAGAGAGAGAGAGAGAAAGAAATTGAACGACAAAGAAAGCAACAGAGAAAGTACGAGTAGGAAGGCATGAGAATCACTGTTGCAGCAAGAAGGAGACAATATTGTTTATTTTTCTCCAGGAGCATCATCACAGGAGAGATCAGTTACTTGATTTTTAAATTATGGATCCAAGCAAACTTTCATTTTTTAATTCTTTCTGGGTAAGTTTTAGCCGCTTGCAGAAATTGGCTGAGCCCCTAATTCTGAACAGTATTTTAATCACTGCATTTCTGCTCATTCTACTGTGGTGTCACTGGACACCTTGCCATTATTGTGAATTGGACAACTTGCTTTGCATAAACGTTTGTAAGATTGTGATTGATGAGGCAAATCAACTGATACTAGTTTTATTTAGCTCTCCAAATGTAAGCACTCAGTCTGTGAATAGGGCTAGCATTGTTTCAATTATAAAGTGCTTTAAGATTTAAGGAATGGGAAATGACACAGAAATACACAAAATACCTGTCCTAACAAAGGGGTTTTGTGTATTTTTTTGCTACACAAGAAACGAGAGAAACTTTTAAAAAATGTAATTGTTACAAAGCTGACATGCTGAACAAAATCTTTCCAGCTGCTCTAGTCTATGGTATGTGAATACCTTTTTCTAAAGATTTTGTTCTCCTTGCCTCCTTTATTGATGTACACTGTTTTCTAGCTCAGAACTCAGGTAGGTAACTGGTTTCCCCCCAGCCCTCTGTTACTGGGATGTTATATGTATCCTCTAGGAGGTGTCTGAGAACAGGCTCTTTCTCTCTCTCTTCCTGATCTCACCTTGTGTAACTCTAACACACTCTGGTTTGTCTGTCTCTGACATGCTGCAAAAATAAAGAAGCCCACCACAATTTGGAGTCATAGCCTGGCAGCCAATTTTGAGCATGGAATGTCAGAATAGGTTTTATGGTTGTGTTCTAAAGTTTAGAAGCAGGCTGTACTATCTGGAGAGTGCTAGCCATGTTGCTGTTGATCATTTGGGATCGTCTCTGCACATTGGTGGGTGAGATATTTTGATTAGCGCAGTTGATATTCTAAATGTCCTTAGATCTGTATATTCCCTTTTACAGTATATGAATTGGTTTTACAGTGTTACGGTTTGACACAGTACTACATTTGTTGCCATCAGCATTGCTGAGTATTCATTACTCAATCTGTTCTCAATTTTTTCCTTTCTTCAGGATGTTGGCTCCTTGCTGAATTATGGTTCCAGACATCATCTGTCCCTCCCCTTCCATCCCTCCTTCCAAGTGGTCATCATTGTGTGAGCCAAGACAGTGTCAGCAGGCTTTTTGACTGCAGAGCGCATGACAGCTGAGTTCACCTGATGTTCACACACATGGACTTTCAGCAGGGGTCATCAGATCGCAATCAGCAGCAGAAACCACTGGCTGGATTTTCTCATTGGGGGCGGGACTGCTGGTTTTCGGGTTTCAATCCCGCCCCCAATGACGCCCAGCCAACCCACGCTATTTTCCCTTGATTGACCTTGTTAAGCCCGCCCTGTGGGCTTAGCCGGCCAATTAAGGGAAAGCCGGTGATGGAGGACGTCAGCGTATGACGTTTCATCTGTCGAGAATTTTTGACAGATGAATTGTCAGCGTTTGACAGCTTTGAGAAGCTGTCAAACACTAACAATCTCTGTTCTAAGGTGAGCCCTTGCGTAAAGATTCACCAAAACCTCTCTCCTCAGCAGAAATCAGATGGCTGCTGCATCTGAGAATGCAGCAGCCATTCTGTCATCTCTGCCATTGAGATGAGGCACCTCCAGATCCTCAAGGGTTGAAGCCTGCAGAAAGAAGCAAAGGTAAGTAAACTTTTTCTAACACTTTACACTCACCTCTCATACTTACCTCTCCACACTTGCATTACCTCTCCACACTTGCACCCATCACTCACCTTCACAGCGGACTTTTCGATCCCTCTCACCCCCGCAGACCCACTGCTCGCCTCGCTGACCCTGGCGAGGTGCGCAGCTGTTGGGAAGCCCACACTTGCAGGGGTAAAATGGGGATAAGCCTCTTAACTGCCTGTTAACTACCTGTTAACAGGCAGTTAATTGGCTCTAATCCGCTTCCCACCTCAAGGAGATGGGTCCCTGCGCAAGTCGGGGACCTGCCTCCCGGGAAGATGGCACGGAGGTGGGTTGGGAGTGGGTTCGGTACCCGCTCCCAGTTTTTGCCATTTTCCCAGCAGTCCCGCCTCCCCAGGGCTGGGAAAATTCCCCCCCCACGACTCTCTTTCCCTCCTCTCCTAAACCGAGGAGAGCTGAAGCCAATTGTAGCTCACCTCCCACCACCCAATGGAGAATAGATAACGCAACACAGAGCAAGGATCACATTTGGGATCTTCTGAGTTGATTGGCTCAGCTGAGCCATCAGGGGCACTAATAAGAAAATTCTTAATTAAGCAAATAGGGTAGACGTAGAGATATTTCCACCTGTGGGGGAATCCAAAACTAGGGACCATAAATATAAGGCAGCCACTAATAAATCCAATAGCGTATTCAGGAGAAACTTCTTTACTCAGAGAGTGGTGAAAATATGGAACTCGCTACCTCATGGAATGGTTGAAGCGAATAGTATAGATGCATTTAAGGGGAAGCTAGATAAACACATGAGGGAGAAAGGAATCGAACGATATGTTGATGGGGTGAGACGAGGTCGCTCAAATGGAGCATAAACACCGACATAGACCTGTTGGGCCGAATGGTCTGCTTCTGTGCTGTAAAATTCTGCATAATTCTTTTGAGACGAACTCTTAATGATTTTGTATTTCCTGTGTCAGGGTGTCCAAATGAACTGTAAATCCTCACAGACTCACTAGGGGGCACCATGCTCTTACTAATTAGTTTGACTACTCCAACAACCGAAACATGTTTGTTTTTAAAAAGGGGAACAAAATCTGAATTTACTGTATGTTGCATATAGTTATCTATGTACAGGAAACTTTGGCTTTTCCAGAGGTTGTATGTCCGGAAACCTCGCTCTAACGGCAGAAATCAGCAGCCATTTTGGTCCAAAGCCAACAAGAACAATTTTTTGATTTTATTGTATTCTTTGTGCTTTTTCTAGCTGAGCCCTGGTTGATCCAGTGCGCCCAAATATACCTGCTGGTCAGGATTTATGAAGATGGCAAACCCCATCCAATGGGCACGTTACAGATGGCAGAGATTGCTGTCTACAGATGGGAGCAGTAATAGATACACTTTATCATCATCCCCCGGATGGTTCAAAACTTCACGACCGCAGAAATCTGGATGCAAACATCGTTTAGTAATTCCCTGCCTTGGTGGATTCACTGAAGAATATGAAAAGGTCGTCAGAAATTACATGACCAATAGGATTCAAACGACCAAGTATACTCTGCTAAACTTCATTCCAAGGAATTTGTTTGAACAGTTTCACAGGTAAAGTCTGTTAACTGGAAGATTACTTGTACAATCTAACCTCTTCATGTCGATATAAATGTAAAATCACTACTTCATTGTTAATCCCTTACCCTCTTTTTCTTTGAAATTGTAACATTTTGGTGGCTTGTATAGACTGGTGCTCCTAAAAGTAAATGTTGTCACTTAAGAAGCATTAAAAAAGAAGCCATTGCATAGAGGTTTCTCAGCATGCCTCTGCTTGCACCGGAAGCAGTGTGAATCAAGGGATCGAGGCAGATTGTATGCTCTTGGTACTGTATCTAGGGATTAGTTACGCCAGAGACTGGCAGGAAGGCCCTGCCTACTAGTGGTCATGTCGGTTAGGGACATTGCCTTTCATGGTATCTGTGTGTGTAGAAGGTGCAAGTTTGTGCTAAGAACAGACTTTAGACTGTGTGGTATTTTCCCAGTTCCACGTGGAAGCTGAACATCACTCACTCTGATTTGCACATGTCCCACATTGTTGTGGGAAAGGCTGCACTTTGCCACAGGGATGAGGAATGCACCTTCTTGGAGCTAGTAGTGATGGTTGTGCTAGCCTGCTCATCCCAAGGGGCTCTCGCTCTCCAGTGGTCAGGCCCAGCAACCACTGAGCTGGATCCTTTAGGATTAAAAGATCAATTAATGTTCTATTGCTCTCTGGAATGCTAACCAGGATGACTGGATGTAGGGAATGACCAGAATATGTGTCAGTGATGCCTTTATAGCCACAGTCCCTCCAGAAGTTCAAGGAGCTTGTGGGTGGTGCATTAGATGCGATAGATGATCTTGAATGGGCCTTTGTGCATTTTGCTGCAGGTATTAGTGTTGAGGATCTGTGTCCATATCTCTTGTCAGTCCTCCTCCCTTAATGGACAACCTGTGTCGCCTTCTCAGTCTTCACTCCGGCTTTCAACAACTTGTCTTTTCTGTCCTACCTTTGGCCATAGAGGTGACCATGGTGCACAGGGTGGAGGTGTATATTTTATATCTCTTGTGATAAAATCTAGAATTCCATTAACTTTTTTTGCAGCCTCACCAACTTGAAGTACTGCTTTTTAATGTCCTGTAAACCTCTACCCACAAGTCCCTCTGCTCTTCCACAGCACTGAGCCTACTTCCATTAAGAGTATAATTACTAATATTATTTCTTCTGCGCTAAATATATCACCTCCCTGACACTGGCTTACAATTGCCACTTCTTAGACCATTCCCGCATCAATATCCCTATGCAGCTTCCTTTGATCGTCTAAAGAATTAACTATGTCCCCTATTTTGGTACAATTTTCAAATCTAGAGCTATATCCAAATCATTGATGTACACAGTGAACAGAAGTGGTCCACGGAAACCCAGGGTAAGCTCGAGGAACAGCACCTAATCTTCCGATTAGGCACTTTACAGCCTTCCGGACTCGATATCGAGTTCAACAATTTCAGATCATAACCTCGGCCCCATTACATTTTTATATATATTTTTTATCCACACCTTTGTTTTGTGCCCTTCCCCATTTTTTTTCTCTCCTACATGGCAGCTGTCTCTCATTCTGCCAGCATATTGCACACCTTATCTAGAGCCGCCTTTTGTCTCTCCACTAGTCCTATCACCATCTCGTCTCATTTTGAATACCTCTTAATGTCTCTTCACTTCTCTTTTGTTCTTTCATCCCCATTTCCCAGCCCCCAAACTGGCCTTTTAATCTGTTTCATTTCCTGTGCTTTTTCAGTCCTGACGAAGGGTTTCGACCTGAAACGTTGACTCTATTTCTCTCTCCACGGATGTTGCCTGGCCTGCTGAGTTTTTCCAGCATTTTCTGTGGCCCAAATAGTTGGTGTTTCAATTGAAAATTATGAACAGTTGATATGTGACCAGTAACTTTCCTTGGGTCCCATGGCTCTGGATCAGGCCAATTTAAAGTTGTGGATTTTAATGTTTCCAATGTTTTAGGGACACACTCCATGCTTGTTATCACCGGTGCAGCTTAGCAATCTAAAGAGTATCCATGCCAGCAACAAATTTGACAATTTAAAAAAAGTTATCTATGGTGACGTTTTTTACTTCTATGAAAAGGTAAAGTACACGTGAACAGGAAAAATACGCCTCTTAGCCATTTAACTTTTCCTTCTGCCTTTAACCAGTGTTTTAGACAACAGCTACTGGGTCATGATACAATCATGAAATGGAAACCATTTGCTGTGCTGCCGCATCACTTGAAAATAAAATCAGTTCGGGAAATGTAGGGGAAAAAATGATCCTAATCTCATCAGACAACCACATTCCTTCATTCCCCTCCCTCCTCCCCCCCCCTTTCCAGTTGGATCACTGATTTGTGTCCGATCCCACCCTTACTGTGTCCCGAGAGCCTGTCTGGTATTGCCACCACTGACATTTCTTTTTTTTTTTTATCTCGCTGCCTGAGTTTGCCACCAGGGATCTCTTGTCGAGTAGCTGATTATTTTTGACACCAATGCATAGCATTGAACATTAGTACATTTTTATTATATGCATTGATTAATATTTTAATAGTAAATGGTTTTTCACAGACATTTCAGTTCTTCTCTAAATTCTAATCTGCTGTATTTGCATCGTGTACGCGTCTGGTACATTGGAAGAAGAATTTACTTTCATTGGTTTTGTTAGTACATCGCAGCATGAGCCACTTTTGTAGTAATGCTTCTTAACAGTTGTTGTTGGCCTGAGTGATTTTTTTAACATTGAAGTCTGTACTTAATGCTGCAACCAATGCTTTAAGTACTGATGTGGCATTTTTCTCATTCATTCATTTATGTATGCTGACATTAAATCTTTTAAAAGTTTCCCACCAAGCCAATTCATCACTGTTAATTTTTTTTTCTCTGCCAATTTTCTTCTCTTCCCACCACCCTCACCAGAGTATAGTTCTGCATCTCCTGGGTGCCCTCTGGTACTCCATCGAACTAGCTGTTGTTCATATGTGCATTTTGACACTAAATATTGTCATGCTAATCTACCATAGGGGTATCAAAGCCAGTTCAATCCTTTTCTCACCCAAAACGCACACATGGACATTACCTTCTGGCAGGCGGCCAAGATGAACCCATAGAAACAAGGGCATCTGCTGCTGGTATTTAAATCAAGTGATCCTCTGTAACCCAGGATACTCTGTTGCGGTCATAAGCTGGAACACTTCCACCGGTGGAGCAGGGTTAAGAATATTTGGCCTCAAGTGTCTCTTCAAGGATAGGAAGGGGCTACAGTGTGGTTGCTGAAATAACTTTTGGAAAATTAGACTGTTGCAAATCTAAATATCACTTTTTTGGATTAAGATGTCAACTGTAAAGTATAAACATGCTTGAAATTAATCAGAATGTACCATTTTTAATGTATAAAATGAAAATCTTTCTTGGGGATCATGCCCCCATAACACTCTAAAAGCACCATCAATTTTGTGCCTTTAACATTTCTACTTTCCCTCTTTCAGGCTTCCACACACTTAGACTTTTTGCCCTCTAAAACATGTAAAGGGAACATTTGTGTATCATAGAACCATAGATGTTTACAGCACAGAAGGAGGCCACTTGGCTCATCATGTCTATGTTGGCTCTTTGCTAGAGCAATCCAAATTAATCCTACTGCTTCAACTCTCTCAATAGCCTTGTATCTTCTTCTGCTTCATATTTTTATCCAATTATCCCTGAAAAAAAGATGCAATGGTCTCTGGCACACCTATTCCCCATGGCAAAGCATTCCATGCTCTAACAACCCTCGGTAAATAAATTTCTTCTAACCTCTCCACACTCTCTCAGTGGCAGTTTTCAATTGATCATCACTGACTCACTAAGTAGTGGAAATAGTCTTTGGTATCAGCAGTTCAAGATACTTCAGTGTAATACTGAGGGAATGCTGCATTGTCTGGAGGTGCCGTCTTTCAGATGAGACGTTAAACCGAGGCCCCTCGGACCCTCGCCTTGTCTGCCCTGTTGGCTGTCCTGGCTAATATTTATCCCTCAACCAATAGAACAGATTATCGGGTCATTATTTCATTGCTGTTTTTGGGAGTTTGCTGTATGCAAATTGGCTGTCGCGTTTCCCACATTACAACAGTGACCACACTTCAAAAGTACTTCATTGGTTGTAAAGCGCTTTGGAACGTCCTGTGGTCGCGAACGTTCTTTTGTTCCCTCCTATTTACTCTATCAAAACCTTTCATCATTTTAGTAACCTCTATTAAATTTGCTCTTGGCTTTCCCTGATCCAGTGGAAGTAGTCCCAATCCCTCAAGTCTCTCCTTATAACTATAGTTTTCCATCTGTGCCATTATCCTGGTGAATCTATGCAATGTACTCTCTATGGCTTTGATGTCCTTTCTATAGTAGCCGCCCAAAACTGAACATAGTTCTTTTGCCGTGGTCCATGTAAATTTATTATTACTTCTTTACGCTTATACTTTATGCTCCTACTTCTAAACCAAAAATGTTGTTTTATGGCTTTATCTACTGGTGCTCACACTTTTAGACAATTATGTGTTTGAACCCATAAGTCTTGCTGTTCATTCATGCCTTTCAGCATCTTTCCATTGAATGTATACACTCATTTCTTGTTTTTTCCCTCAAAATGAATTGCCTCACATTTATTTCCACATGAAATTGCATCTCTGCCATTCTATCTAGCTGTCTGTTTTTCTGAAGCCTTTTACATTCCCCCTTGCTGTTTGCAAAACCCCCTACTTCTTTGTCATTAACAAGCTGTGTGTCAGCTTTTGCTAGCTTTCTAGGTTGGCATGCATATATATTACTGTTGTATCCGTGTGTTAATAGAGACACTGAAGACAGGAGTTGGTTTCACAGGTGTTTACTGAACAAAGTCTGGAGGGGAACTAACTGATACAACACAATATACAGGCTTATATAGCCCGAGTGGCCATTACCGGCATTACAGTACACAGGGGGCTCTTAAAGGCACATACACTACAATTACGATCAGTAAGATAGTCCTGGTTTTGTGCCAGTCTGAGTAAATAATTTAATACGTTAATATAAGCTGTCCAACAATAAATCTTAAGAGCTTAAGAAGGCATGGAATAAAAGAAAGTTATTTGGCCTATTAAGCTCTCTCTTTCCACAATCCACCTTTCATGTTCTTACTCCACCCATGATATGTTGATACATTGGAGAGAATTCAAGAAGAGCAAAGCAGATGATTTCAGGGATTAAGGCTTTAGCTTTTAGGAGACACTCACAGAGCTAAACTTGTTTTCATTGGAGGAACCATCATCTGGATCTTTAAACATACTAATTTTAAGATGCCTGGAATCATCTTTGTTGCTCTTCTTTGAATCCTTTCAATTGTCAGTGACTTTGTACCCTAGTGCCCTGACGCAGTGATGTGTGCCCAACGTGTCTCATACACAGTTGTTCAGGATGTCATTCAAACTGTCTTTAAATGGGTTTTCACATGCACGTCATATAGCCGGCCACAAAAGTTACCAGTTCAGGAAGTTTAACCTACTTAATTTGTATTCTCCAAAACAGCCTGGTAAGCAGCTGCATAATTCACTAGGTCGATCTCTCTATTTTCTCGTAGTTTTGAGGCTGTCTGGCATTGGCCAGTTGCATAAATTACAACAAAATGGCTATTCAGCTAAACCATCAGCTTTTGCTTGCTGGATTTGTGCACCTTTATGGGATGGGTGTATCCAGTGTAGCATGTT
The DNA here is from genome assembly GCF_052327205.1 of Somniosus microcephalus. NCBI lineage: Eukaryota > Metazoa > Chordata > Chondrichthyes > Squaliformes > Somniosidae > Somniosus > Somniosus microcephalus. Next base: position 226,996,440 of record NC_140988.1, read on the forward strand.
AGCTTTAGGAATTGCTTTGCCATTTGTGATGTGCTGGATAGTAAAATTTGCATCTTAGGGCTCTGACTTTTTTCCAAAGGTGTATTTGTTGCACCACAAATATCAACCCAGTCTCGTCTCCCACTGCAACCCAGTCTCATCTCCCACTGCAACCCAGCCTCGTCTCCCACTGCAACCCGGTCTCGTCTCCCACTGCAACCCGGTCTCGTCTCCCACTGCAACCCGGTCTCGTCTCCCACTGCAACCCGGTCTCGTCTCCCACTGCAACCCGGTCTCGTCTCCCACTGCAACCCGGTCTCGTCTCCCACTGCAACCCGGTCTCGTCTCCCACTGCAACCCGGTCTCGTCTCCCACTGCAACCCGGTCTCGTCTCCCACTGCAACCCGGTCTCGTCTCCCACTGCAACCCGGTCTCGTCTCCCACTGCAACCAGGTCTCGTCTCCCACTGCAACCCGGTCTCGTCTCCCACTGCAACCCAGTCTCGTCTCAGTGCAACCCAGTCTCGTCTCAGTGCAACCCAGTCTCGTCTCAGTGCAACCCAGTCTCGTCTCAGTGCAACCCAGTCTCGTCTCAGTGCAACCCAGTCTCGTCTCCCACTGCAACCCAGTCTCGTCTCCCACTGCAACCCAGTCTCGTCTCCCACTGCAACCCAGTCTCGTCTCCCACTGCAACCCGGTCTCGTCTCCCACTGCAACCCGGTCTCGTCTCCCACTGCAACCCGGTCTCGTCTCCCACTGCAACCCGGTCTCGTCTCCCACTGCAACCCGGTCTCGTCTCCCACTGCAACCCGGTCTCGTCTCCCACTGCAACCCGGTCTCGTCTCCCACTGCAACCCGGTCTCGTCTCCCACTGCAACCCGGTCTCGCCTCCCACTGCAACCCAGTCTCGTCTCCCACTGCATTTGCCTGGCAATAGTTGAAGACAACATTAACTTTTTTTAATTGATGCAATTTTTCACAGAACAGTTTCTGTTTCCTGTTTCCAACAGTCTTTATATGGTCTTGTCTTTTAACAAGATCTGTGAAGTGGGCTCTCTTCTCCAGGACTTTGCTGTAAGTGGTGCACAATAAGTGCTTTCCAGTTACACGTAGTACAGGAAACTCTCGATTTACCGGCACCTAAATAACCAGAAATCTCTGTTAACCGGCAAAATTCGGGAGTAGGTTCAGGTAAGTTTTACTTCATATTAGTGGCCGTTCCTGGATCTGTGGCTGTGTAACCGGGGTTCCTGCACCTATTGCTAAGCACCAGGGATGCCTGGATCTTGTGGCCGGGGTTCCTGCACCTGTTGCTAAGCAACAGGGAAGCCTGGATTTGTTGCGGTGTACGGAGCTCTCGTACCTTTTACTATACCTCTCTGTAATCCGGACTTTTTGATAAACCGGCACCACGCCGGTCCCGTCGGTGCCGGATAAAAAAGAGTTTCCTGCAGTACACTGCCAAACTATTTTCATGTAGTTTTCAAGTTTTACTGTTGCCAGATCTGCAAGTGTGCTTCTGACAGCCTGTTGCAACTATGTTCACTGATGCATGACTTAAGTGTGAACATTTTTACTGAAGCAATGAATGGGAGTAGGCCATTCAATCCCTCAATCATGTTCCGCCATGCTATGAAATTATGGCTGCTCTGTACCTAAACTCCATTTACCCACCTTTGCTCCATATCCCAGTTAAACCGAGGCCCCGTCTGCCCTCTCGGGTGGACGAAAAAGATGCTGTGGCACTATTCGAAGAAGAGCAGGGGAGTTCTCCCAGGTGCCCTGGCTAATATTTATCCACCCAACATCAAAAACTGACTCCCACAGCCACCTGGACTACACTTCCTCCCACCCCACTTCCTGTAAGGACTCTATTCCATTCTCCCAGTTTCTCCGTCTCCGCCGCATCTGCTCTGACGATGCCACCTTCCATACCAGTGCTTCCGACATGTCTTCCTTTTTCCTCAACTGAGGATTCCCCTCTACTGTGGTTGACATGGCCCTCGACCGTGTCCGTTTTATCTCCTGCACTTCTGCCCTCACCCCTGCACCCCCCTCCCGGAACCACGATAGAGTTGCCCTTGTCCTCACCTTTCACCCCACCAGCCTCCACATTCAACGGGTCATCCTCCGCCATTTCCGCCACCTCCAGCGTGATCCCACCACCAAACACATCTTCCCCTCACCTCCCCTTTCAGCATTCCGAAGGGACCGCTCCCTCCGTGACACCCTGGTTCACTCCTCTATCACCCCCAACACACCTTCCCCTTCGCCCGGCACCTTCCTGTGCAAGCGCAGGAGATGCAACAGCTGCCCTTTTACCTCCTCCCTTCCCACTGTCCAGGGCCCCAAACACATCTTCCGGGTGAAACAGCGATTTACTTGTACGTCTTGCAATTTATTATACTGTATTCGCTGCTCACGATGCGGTCTCCTCTACTTTGGGGAGACCAAATGCAGATTGGGTGACCGCTTTGCGTAACACCTCCGTTCAGTCCGTAAGGGTGCCCCCGAGCTTCCGGTCACCTGTCACTTTAATTCTCCGCTCCATTCCCACTCAGACCTCACCGTCCTCGGCCTCTTGCATTGTTCCACGGAAGCTCAGCGGAAGCTCGAGGAACAGCACCTCATCTTTCGATTAGGCACTTTACAGCCTTCTGGACTCAACATAGAGTTCAACAATTTCAGATCATAACCTCGGCCCCGATCATATATATATTTTTTATCCACACTTTTTGTCTATGTCTTTTTCTCTTCTCTCCCACATGGCAGCTGTCTTTCATTCTGCCAGCGCAATTTAAACTTCATCTAGAGCCATCCTTTGTTTCTTAACCTGTCCCATTACCATCTCCTTTTTCCTTGAATATCTCTCACTGTCTCTTAACCTCTCCTGCCTTCTATCCTATCACAGACCTTCCCTTTTGTTCTTTCATCCCCTCCCCCATTTCCCAGCCCCTACACTTGCTTAAAAATCTGTTCCATTTCCTGCTTTTTTGCAGTTCTGATGAAAGGTCATCGACCTGAAACGTTAACTCTGTTTCTCTCTTCACAGATGCTGCCTGACCTGCTGAGTATCTCCAGCATTTTCTGTGTTTATTTCAAATTTCCAGCATCTGCAGTATTTTCTTTTTGTATCACAAAAATATTGTTCTATATGTGGGAGCTTGCTGTGCACAAATTGGCTGCTGCGTTTCCCTACATTACATAGTGACTGTGCTTCAAAAGTACTTCATTGACTGTAAAGCATTTTGGGACACCCTGAGGCTGTGAAAGGCGCTGTATAAATGCCAGTTCTTTTTTTTCTTCTGATAGTAATTCATGCTATGTACAGTTCCACAGCAATGGGAGCTTTCTGGGTTCTTGTTTCAGTGGCCATTCTTCATGTGTAAACCCAGACACTGAATGTTGCAGACTGCTTGCCCATTGTGGATGATGTCCATATACATGCACTTTCCAGCAGAGGGCACTGACTGATGTTGAGGGTGAGGATTTGCTAATGGACATTGAAGCAAATTGTAGCATCCCCCTTATTGCCTTGGTGATGATTGGCTACCTCAGAGACCAGGAGTTGAAACTGAGACCTGCTTAGTACCATCCACATAATATATTTATTCACTGAGCCATTGGGTCAGTCCAGAAATTCGGATGTACGATTAAATCACCAATCCTATCTAATAACCAATCCTCCCAGCCAATGTCCCAAACTCCTCCATCACCATCCCTGGGTATGTCCTGTCCCACCGGCAGGACAGGCCCATCAGAGGTGGCGGCACAGTGGTATACAGTCGGGAGAGAGTGGCCCTGGGAGTCCTCAACATTGACTCCAGACCCCTAAAGTCTCATGGCTTCAGGTCAAGCTTGGCCAGGAAACCTCCTGCTGATTACCACCTACCGCCCTCCCTCAGCTGATGAATCAGTATTCTTCCATGTTGAACACCACTTGGAAGAAGCACTGAGGGTAGCAAGGGCACAGAATGTACTCTGGGTGGCGGACTTCAATGCCCATCACCAAGAGTGGCTCTACTGACCGAGCTGGCCGAGACCTGAAGAACATAGCTGTCAAACTGGGCCTGTGGCAGGTGGTGAGAGAACCAACACGAGGGAAAAACCTACTTGACCTCGTCCTCACCAATCTACCTGTCGCAGATGCATCTGTCCATGACAGTATTGGTAGCAGTGACCACCGCATAGTCATTGTGGACACGAAGTCCCATCTTCACACTGAGGACACCCTCCATCGTGTTTTGTGGGATAGATTCAGAACAGATCTAGCAGCTCAAAACTGGGCATCCATGAAGAGTTGTGGGCCATCAGCAGTAGCAGAATTGTATTCCACCACAATCTAACCTCATGGCCCGGCATATCTCTCACTCTACCATTACCATCAAGCCAGGGGACCAACCCTGGTTCAATAAGGAGTGTAGAAGAGCATGCCAGGAGCAGCACCAGGCGTACCTAAAAATGAGGTGCCAACCTGGGGAAACTGCAACACAGGACTACATGCATGCTAAAAAGCAGAAGCAGCATGCTATAGACAGGGCTAAGCGATCCCACAATCAACAGCTCAGATTAAAACTCTGCAGTCCTGACGCATCCAGTCGTAAATGGTGGTGGACCATTAAACAACTAACAGGAGGAGGAGGCTCCATGAATATCCCCATCCTCAATGATGGTGGAGCCCAGCATGTGCGTGCAAAAGGCAAGGCTGAAGCGTTTGCAACCATCTTCAGCCAGAAGTCCCGAGTAGATGATCCATATCGGCCTACTCCTGAGGTCCCCACCATCACAGAAGCCAGTCTTCAGCCAATTCGATTCACTCCATGTAATATCAAGAAATGGCTGAGCGCACTGGATACAGCAAAGGCTATGGGCCCCAACAACATCCCGGCTATCGTGCTGAAGACTTGTGCTCCAGAACTAGCCGCGCCTCTAGCCAAGCTGTTCCAGTACAGCTACAACACTGGCATCTATTCGACAATGTGGAAAACTGCCCAGGTATGTTCTCTCCACAAAAAGCAGGACAAATCCAATCCAGCCAATTATCGCCCCATCAGTCTACTCTCAATTTTCAGCAAAGTGATGGAAGGTGTCATCGACAGTGCTATCAAGCGGCACTTACTCACCAATAACCTGCTCACTGATGCCCAGTTTGGGTTCCGCCAACACCACTCGGCTCTTGACCTCATTACAGCCTTGGTCCAAACATGGACAAAAGAGGTGAATTCCAGAGGTGAGGTAAGGGTGACTGCCCTTGACATCAAGGCAGCATTTGACCGAGTGTGGCATCAAGGAGCCCTAGTAAAACTGAAGTCAATGGGAATCGGGGGGAAATCCCTCCACTGGCTGGAGTCGTACCTAGCACAAAGGAAGATGGTTGTGGTGGTTGAATGTCATTCATCACAACCCCAAGATATCGCTGCAGGAGTTCCTCAGGGCAGTGTCCTACGCCCAACCATCTTCAGCTGCTTCATCAATGACCTTCCCTCCAACATAAGGTCAGAAATGGGGATGTTCGCTGATGACTGCACAGTATTCAGCGCCATTCACAACTCCTCAGATAATGAAGCAGTCCATGCCCGCATGCAACAAGACCTGGACAACATTCAGGCTTGGGCTGATATGTGACAGGTAACATTCGCGCCACACAAGTGCCAGGCAATGACCATCTTCAACAAGCGAGAGTCTAACCACCTGCCCTTTGACATTCAACGGCATTACCATCGCCGAATCCCGCACCATCAACATCCTGGGGGTCACCATTGACCAGAAACTTAACTGGAACAGTCACATAAATACTGTGGCAACAAGAGCAGGTCAGAGAGTAGGTATTCTTCGGGGAGTGTCTCTCCTCCTGACTCCCCAAAGTCTTTCCACCATCTACAAGGCACAAGTAAGGAGTGTGATGGAATACTCTTTACTTGCCTGGATGAGTGCAGCTCCAACAACACTCAAGAAGCTCGACACTATCCAGGACAAAGCAGCCCGCTTGATTGGCACCCCATCCACCACCTTAAACATTCACTCCCTCCATCACCGGCGTACCGTGGCTGCAGTGTGTACCATCTACAAGATGCACTGCAGCACCTCCCAAACCAGCAACCTCTACCCCCTAGGAGGACAAGGGCAGCAGGCGCATGGGAACACCACCACCTCCAAGTTTCCCTCCAAGTCACACACCATCCTGACTTAGAAGAATATCGCTGATCCTTCATCGTTGATGAGTCAAAATCCCGGAACTCCCTCCCTAACAACACTGTGGGAGTACCAGCACCACACGGACTACAGCAGTTCAAGAATGCAGCTCACCACCACCTTCTCAAGGATGATTAGGGATGGGCAATAAATACTGGCCTTGTCAGCGATGCCCACATCCCATAAACGAAATAAAAAGTTGAATTTTAGATTTTTTTTCATGCATTATCTTGATTATAAAACTTGAAAGATTATTATACATACTACATGTGTTTATTGCTTTAATTGTAACTCACTCTGAAAACACCAGATTTCTGAACTGAATTATTTACATTAATTTAGTGGATTATTGTAACAAACAGAATTCATATTGCCTTACAGCACAATGAAAATGTTTGAATTCCTTTTTCTCCAAATCCAATGAAATGTTACAAACCAGAGTTTGACCACATTTACTCACTCATTCTTGCACAGCGATTTTACAAACTAACATAGTAACCGTTTCAGTCAGGAAAAGACCTTTGGCCCATCTAGCCCAGATGTCTCAAATGGGGGTCCGCATGAAGATTTCAAGGGGTCCACCAAATCAGCAACTTTCAGGAACATAAGAATATAAGAAGTAGGAGCAGGAGTAGGCCATACGGCCCCTCGAGCCTGCTCCGCCATTCAATACGATTATGGCTGATCTTCGACCTCAACTCCACTTTCCCACCTGATTCCCATATCCCTTGATTCCCCTAGAGTCCAAAAATCTATCTATCTCAGCCTTGAATATACTCAAAGACTCAGCATCCACAGCCCTTTGGGGTAGAGAATTCCAAAGATTCACAATTCTCTGAGTGAAGAAATTCCTCCTCATCTCAGTCTTAAATGGCTGACCCCTTATTCTGAGACTATGCCCCCTAGTTCTAGACTCTCCAGCCAGGGGAAGCCTTTCAGCATCTACCCTGTCAATCCCCCTCAGAATCTTATATGTTTCAATGAGATCACCTCTCATTTGTCTAAACTCCAGAGAGTATAGGCCCAATCTACTCAATCTCTCCTCATAGGACAACCCTCTTATCCCAGGAATCAATCTAGTGAACCTTTGTTGCACTGCCTCCAAGGCAAGTATATCCTTCCTCAGATAAGGAGACCAAAACTGTGCACAGTAGTCCAGGTGTGGTCTCACCAAAGGCCTGTGCAATTGTAGTAAGACTTCCTTACTCTTGTATGCCAACCCCCCTAGTAATAAAGGCCAACATGCCATTTGCCTTCCTAATTGCTTGCTGGACCTGCATGCTAACTTTCTGTGTTTCCTGTACGAGGACACCTAAATCTCTCTGAACACCAACATTTATAGTTTCTCACCATTTAAAAAAAATTCTGTTTTTCTATTCTTCCTACCAAAGTGAATAACCTCACATTTCGCCACATTATACTCCATCTGCCACCTTATTGCCCACTCACTTAACCTGTCTATATCACTTTGCAGGCTCTTTGTGTCCTCCTCACAGCTTACTTTCCCACCCAGCTTTGTATCGTCCGTAAACCTGGATACATTGCACTTGATCCCTTCATCTAAGTTATTAATATAGACTGTAAATAGCTGAGGCCCAAGCACTGATCCTTGCGGCACCCCATTAGTTACAGCCTGCCAACCGGAAAGTGGACCCGTTTATCCCTACTCTCTGTTTTCTATCCGTTAACCAATCCTCTATCCATGCTAATCTATTAGCCCCAACCCTATGAGCCCTTATCTGGCAAAGCAACCTTTTACGTGGCACCTTATCAAATGCCTTTTGGAAATCCAAATATACTACATCCTCTGGTTCCCCTTTATCTACCCTGCTAGTTACATCTTCAAAAAATTCTAATAAATTTGTTAAACACGATTTCCCTTTCATAAAACCATGTTGACTCTGCCTAGTCATATTATGATTTTCTAAGTGACCTGTTACCACTTCCTTCGCAATGGATTCCAGCATTTTCCTGACGACCGATGTCAGGCTAACTGACCTGTAGTTCCCTGTTTTTTCTTCCCCTCCTTTCTTGAATAGCAGGGTTACATTTGCTACCTTCCAATCTGCTGGGACAGTTCTAGAATCTAGGGAATGTTGGAAGATCACAACCAATGCATCCCCTATCTCTGCAGCCAAGAATAAAATCTTTTTAAAAATCCCATTCTGCGATCAGGGTCAACAAAAAAAAGAGCAAGACTGATCACTACCGATGTCAGTGGTTCCCCATTTATTACTAAGAATGAGACCTCGATATAAGCTATACATTTTTTTTATTTACTCACCTCCAAAAAGAGAGTTTCATTCAGTGCACCAATGCGAGGTTGGGCCGATGTGCCGCTGATGTTGGAGGAGAAGAGACCCTGCCCCCTCTCCTCCCCCAGATCCGTTAGTGACCATTGGCAGCGGGTTCTTTTCCCGAAAGGCCGTGCAGGGCGCGCTCTCCTACCTGCCATGTTTAAATCGGGTAAGCAGAGCGTCTGGTCGGTTGGGTTTGACATCCATTTTGTGGGGTAATGGGCCAAGAATTAACTAAAAGGGTGGCGGTGAATGTTCAGCTGACTTCGCCTTTCGCTCATTATGTGGCTGAACGCTACTTGACCATGCCAGCTATTTACGGAGCTGAGCACGGAACGAGTGGCTGATCAAACTGCCCGCCGCTGGGAGTTCGCGGTCTCGGCTCCGATCCCAGGGCATCACTCAAGCAAGGTGCGAACGGCCATGAAAGTTGACCTTGTGTGTGTGTATATCTATCTCTAAAACCGGTATATGTCTCTCTCTGTCTGTCTCCGCGGGGGAGCTCAGCTCGGGTCCGTCTCAGCCCTGAAGCGCTAGGCCCCGCACGGCCGGTATCACAACGGCACTGGGCCTCAGGCGCTAGGCAGGGAGAGGGGAGAGAGGGGAGGGAGAGAGGGGAGGGAGCAGGACAGGGAGAGGTGCAGAGGCAGAGAGAGGGGGGGGACACACAGGGGCAGGGAGACCGCGCGGGCCAAAATTGCCCTGGCAACGCCGGGCACCCCCTGCCAGCATATTATATGTGTAATAATATTTAATATATAAATATAAAATACACTACCATTTTGCATTGCGAAGTGAGCCTGGAGCTTAGGTGCACATTGTATATGGTGAACCATCTGATTTTCTGTTGTGGGATCTTGCTATGTGCAAGTTTGCTGCTGGTTTTTAACCATGTGACAGGAGTCACTGTTTAAAAAGAAGTTGTTGTTACAGTGGGTCCATGGAATTTTTATAACACGGGAGGTGGGGCCTCAGAAGTAAAAAGATGAGAATCCCTGATCTAGCCCACCAGCCACAGTAATCCCTTGTTGCATTTCTAATAACCCTGAATCCCGCTTGTTTACAAGAACCTGGCTACTTCCTTCTTGAAACCTGTTAAGGTTTCTTGTTCCACCACTCATGCCGGTAATCTGTTTCACATACCACAGTTTTAGTTAAAAAATATTCATCCTGCCTTTGCTATTTTCTTTTGTTGTCCTTAATTTGTAAACAGGACCGCTTGAGCTCAAAATCTTTACACAACAGAAATGCTTACTTGGACCCAAATTGTCCACACCTTTCATTATTTGAAACACTTCTATCATATCCCCTCTCCTTTGAATAGAGAGAAGACCCAGGGTAGTCTTTATTCGTGTTAGCTGGTTTGGCACACTTTGATAACAATCTAATTCTGTTGTGTTCTGGTGTCCCCTCAGCCACTCGGCACTGTTCACTTGGGGAGAGTAATATATGTACTGCCCCGATATTGGTGTTAGCTGTGCTGGACCATAATGCCTTGATGAAGATTACATTGTACAGTTCTTGAAAAGAATCATTGACGGTGATGTGGTAGTCTTCCAGTCTTCTGCTGTCTTGGATTATGCTGAGCAAATGCAGTACTGGGGTGCCCACGAGGGAGGAAAGGAAGAGCAACTCCTCCATGAGCTCTTGAGGGCCAATTATTTTGTTTGATTTACATAATTTACTTGAGAACGAGCAAGTGAATTAGGAAAGGGAGGGGCAAAAGTAGATCCGAGAAAGGGGGACTTTTCCAAGATATGGGGGGTGATGGGCACCACGCAACCAGTTTGGGCTTTGCTGCCATCGCTCATCCTAATCTTACTATCAACATAGTCCAGTCTACTCCTCATAATTCAAACTTGTTTGTGCAAAAAATTAAATTATCCACAGTTTAAATTATGAAATGTAAATACCACAGCAAAGTGGGAATTTCAGATATGAATCAGTGACTTTGAATTTAAATGTAGACTATAGTCTCTTTAATAGTTAGCGAACAATTACAAAAAATCACTGTTTGATTGTAATGAAGTATTTTTGTGGAGACATTTTCTTGACCCCCTTATTTTATAATTTAATTTTCTTTCCTCTGTTTTCTTTCAGGGCTGCAAACCTATACTTCCTGTTTATAGTTGTTCTAAACTGGGTCCCATTAGTGGAAGCATTTCAAAAGGAGATAACCATGCTGCCATTGGTAGTGGTTCTTGCAATTATTGCAATTAAAGATGGGATTGAAGATTATCGGCGCTACAAATTTGACAAACAAATAAACAACCGAATAACTAAAGTATATGACAAGTAAGTCTACAACTTTTCCCTTTCTTCAATTTGACAGAAGTGTTGTGGCCAAAGTGTTGTTATTATTAGTTCAAGTAATGTTCAGATGTGGTTGTTAAGGCTATACATATTATTTATCAAATGCTTTGGAACTGGAAATGTGTATAGAAAGCATTATAATAGAGCACCACCCAGACAACTGGTTTCTGAAGCTACTGCATTAAATGAAATATTTGTATGAATTCCAAAATGAATTAAGTGTCTAATTCTCTACAGCTAGTTTTTGAAAAGAATGTATAAAATACACAAGCTGATAAAGATGAAGTTTCAAATGCACAAATGATGCAGCCTTTCATATAGTCATTTATGCAGTTGAAACCTTTCAAATGAAAGCAAAATCCAGCAAAAATCAGTCTGTCGGCAAGAGTCAGCTTCCCTAATATCTCGTATCTTATTGGTTTAGAAAAGAATTCATACCTGGTAACCAATATTTTAAAAGAATCCTGTGTGCAGTCCACTATCCCCTGCAAATGTTTCACTCAGGAAATAATCAGTTTACTCTTTCCTTCAACTTTGTGAGCCTTCTGCTATAACCAGAGGCTTTTTCTACTCCGAAGGTCTTGTGGTTTCCTCAGATCAGTGCTGGGCACTAGTGGTGATTTGTAATTTCAGCACTGTTGATCATTTTTGAGAATTAACTTAGATGTTTAATGATAAATCTTTTGTTTATACTTGTCACCTGGTAAATGACCATTTTCCCTTAATGTGCTGGAAAAATATTTCTTAAATAAAGAATCTACAGTTTCTTCTTTTATTAATTCTGATGTTCAGTAGGCCTACCAACTTTAATGCATTTGACAATGGTTTCAAGTGTGAAATCACACCAGTGAAGGGCCTAACTACACAATGGCAGAGAACAGCCATATATATATAAAATAATAATATGGATGCTCTAATGTGAGAAACCTGTTCATGCAAGGACCCTGCCAACGAAGTTGTGTGTTCATAGACAAAACTTTCTGAAAGCGGGCAGTGCAGTAACACAACTGGCTCATCACTGAAAGTCTCACACCTGGGATTTGCCCAGCTTTCTCCAGTGAATTCTAGTTCTTGCTGAAACTCAGTCGTTGCTACAGATACCTGTAATGTCTTTTGTGCATCCTCCCTTCCCTGGGAGGAAATGAAAGAGGTTTGCTGTCTGGCTACTTAGTTGTATTTCCAGTAACTATACTTTAATAAAACCTCATTTTTGATTTCAAAATAAAAGTTGCAGCTAGACATGAGAACATGGTACTAGTACTTTGGGTGCACTGGGTCTTTGTTGCTGGCAAATGTTCATCAAAACACTTCTCAGAATGGGTCATCTTAGGACTTTTATGGTTCACTTTGTGCTAAAATTCACAAATATGTACATTTGAGTTTCTTATTGCTTACGTTAAAAAATGTTGAGATTTAAATTTCAGAAATCTGCAAACATTCCTCATTGGTAAAGAAGGAGCTGGTGCTAAATTTGCAATAAAATTCTTGTACCATTGCTACTCACTTTGATTATTTTAGAACAGTGCACGTCTGGGAACAGTAGGAAATGGAATTGACGATTATGTTCAATAAACATTAATCCTGGATAGCCTAATATTCACTGGTGTGGAATGATCTTGTTGGGATTTATTGAAAATGAGTGCCAGTAAACTATGAGGCAGAAATTCCGTTCCCTACGGGTGGGTATGCGCTGTGTACTCACCCGTAGGGCCAACGGAAATGCCGGTTTTAGGCATGAATTGCGCATGCGCTGGAAACTGGCAATTCCGATCTGTCAAGAAAGCTCTGTCAAGATCCTCCGGCTGCCCGGGAGCAGGGACTCTGCGGGCGGAGAGTTCCGCTTTTTGGAGACCCTCCGCCCGCAGAAAACACTTACAATCCTTGCGCCTGGTAAAAGCAGGCGCAAGGCCTGCTTTTACCAGGATAAGAGTTGAAAAAAGTAAAAAAAAAAAAAATTTCCACTGATTTAATTTAAAAAATACTTTAAAGAAAGGTAAGTTTATTTTTGCCCTGTTAAATACTTGAATTATTTTTTTCAAAAAATAAAATTTTTGTTTAAAATACTTAATTTATGTAATTTAAAGTCATTTTAAAAATGTGATGATTTTTTAAAAATTATTTAAAGTTTTACTATGTTTTGGGGGTCTTCCTGTCAAATGTATGAAGGGAGATTCCCTTCTCTGATTGGCTCCCCATGGCCCACGCGATCCCAGGGACGCTGCGAACCGCCTGCGCCTCTGGGATACATGGGCCCTGCACACCAGCAGTTTGGAGAGGCCCAGCATCGGAACGCTGCGCCTCCTGGGAGCCCTCAGGTCTAGTCGCAGATTTTTCCAGCTCGCAGCCCCCCGCCCGCGGGAGGCCTGCGAACGGAATTTCTGGGCCAATGTGTAATTTTACTGTAATAATCTTGTAACGAGCCCAATCAATTGTTCAAAATGTCAATCTTATAATGTCTATGAAAGAGCAAATAAATACCTGGAGAAGTGAAGAAAGTTCTGGTTTTGTGATAGCTATTCAGTTTGACTTCCTCACCCCCCAGAACCTTCCATCACTTTGGCTGAATCTTAACTCCCAAAAACGGGTGAGTTGGGGTCGGGTCAGAGATTAAAATGCAAAAAATCTGAAAGAAACCCAACCCGCCTTGGTCTAAATATTATAATGAGGCGGTGTGCCTTCATTTTAACAGTCATTCTATTTTTAACTCATGTCGGCCAGGTTTCCCAGCCTCGGGAAACTCGGTAGGTGAAAGGAGGTGACAGGGCTGAATCCATACAGCACTGCTTGTGGGACAGGAGGAGCAGGAGTGCTTCTGCCAGGCCCAACAAGCTACCCAGTAAACTCCCCCAGATGACCATCTGCTCCCTGCGCTCCCTGTACCCACCCCCCCCACCACCACTGGACCCCCCTGCCCGATCAACATCAGAACTGCCCATACGCCCGCGATTGGAACCCCTCCCCTCCCCCTCAACGATCGGAATCGCCCCTCTCCCGCAATCGGGACCGCCCCCGTGATCTCTCCCCCTCACTCACTGGACATGCCTGCTCTCCTTGGCTGCGGCCTTGTGCAGATGGCTTCCCCAGCCTGTGGGCAGGAACCCGACAGAAATTTTTAAAAAGTAGTCCTGCAGCTAAAAGCTGCAGGAGGTTCGGGAAACCCGGTTTCCAAGTTTCCCAACCTCAAAACAGCGCCCCTCCCCGGCACAGAACGCAGCTCCGGGATAAAATCCATGCCTTTGTGTCCAAGCTGTTGCTACTGAAGAGATGAATTGTGTCTCATCAAAAATGCATTTTAAATTCAGAAGTCTGCAGTCAAATGGAACTCAGCGGGGCTGTAGCACTGGTCTTTACCCCATGACAGAATTTTTTTTTTCGTTTATGGGATGTGGGCGTCGCTGGCAATGCCAACATTTATTGCCTATCCCTAATTGCCCTCGAGAAGGTGGTGGTGAGCCGCCTTCTTGAACCACTGCAGTCCATGTGGTGAAGGTACTCCCACAGTGCTGTTAGGTAGGGAGTTCTAGGATTTTGACCCAGCGACGATGAAGGATCGGCGATATACTTCTAAGTCAGGATGGTGTGTGACTTGGAGGGGAACTTGGAGGTGATGGTGTTCCCATGCGCCTGCTGCCCTTGTCCTTCTAGGTGGAAGAGGTTGCGGATTTCGGATGTGCTGCCGAAGAAGCCTTGGCAAGTTGCTGCAGTGCATCTTGTAGATGGTACAAACTGCAGCCACGGTACGCTGGTGGTGGAGGGAGTGAATGTTTAATGTGGTGGATGGGGTGCCAATCAAACGGGCTGCTTTGTCCTGGATGGTGTCGAGTTTCTTGAGTGTTGTTGGAGCTGCACTCATCCAGGTAAGTGGAGAGTATTCCATCACACTCCTTACTTGTGCCTTTGTAGATGGTGGAAAGGCTTCGGGGAGTCAGGAGGTGAGACACTCGCTGCAGAATACCCAGCCTCTGACCTGCTGTTGTTGCCACAGTATTTATGTGGCTGGTCCAGTTAAATTTCAGGTCAATGGTGACCCCCAAAATGTTGATGTTGGGGGATTCGGCAATGGTAATGCCGTTGAATGTCAAAGGGAGGTGGGTAGACTCTCGCTTGTTGGAGATTGTCATTGCCTGGCACTTGTGTGGCGTGAATGTTATCTGCCACTTATCAGCCCAAGCCCGAACGTCGTCCAGCTCTTGCTGCATGCGGGCATGGACTGCTTCATTATCTGAGGAGTTGTGAATGACGCTGAACACTATGCAGTCATCAGTGAACATCCCCATTTCTGACCTTATGTTGGAGAGAAGGTCATTGATGAAGCAGCTGAAGATGGTTGCACATAGGACACTGCCCTGAGGAACTCCTGCAGCGATGTCCTGGGGCTGTGATGATTGACCTTCAACCATCACAACCATCTCCCTTTGTGCTTGGTATGACTCCAGCCAGTGGAGCGTTTTCCCCCCAATTCCCATTGACTTCAGTTTTACTCGGACTCCTTGATGCCACACTCGGTCAAATGCTGCCTTGATGTCAAGGGCAGTCACTCTCACCTCACCTCTGGAATTCAGCTCCTTTGTCCATGTTTGGACCAAGGCTGTAATGAGGCCGGGAGCTGAGCGGTCTTGGCGGAATCCAAACTGGGCCTCAGTGAGCAGGTTATTGGTGAGTAAGTGCTGCTTGATACCACTGTCGATGACACCTTCCATCATTTTGCTGATGATTGAGAGTAGACTGATGGGGCGGTAATTGGCCAGGTTGGATTTGTCCTGCTTTTTGTGGACAGGACATACCTGGGCAGCTTTCCACATTGTCGGATAGATGCCAGTGTTGTAGCTGTACTGGAACAGCGTGGCTATAGCTGTGGCTAGTTCTGGAGCCCAAGTCTTCAGCACGATAGCCGGGATTTTGTTGGGGCCCATAGCCTTTGCTGTATCCAGTGCGCTCAGCCATTTCTTGATATCACGTGGAGTGAATCGAATTGGCTGAAGACTGGCTTCTGTGATGGTGGGGTCCTCGGGAGTAGGCCGATATGGATCATCCACTCGGCACTTCTGGCTGAAGATGGTTGCAAACCTTTCAGCCTTGCCTTTTGCACTCACGTGCTGGGCTCCACCATCATTGAGGATGGGGATATTCATGGAGCCTCCTCCTCCCGTTAGTTGTTTAATGGTCCACCACATTCAAGACTGGATGTGACAGGACTGCAGTGCTTTGATCTGATCCATTGATTGTGGGATCGCTTAGCCATGTCTATAGCATGCTGCTTCCGTTTTTTAGCATGCATGTATGTAGTCCTGTGTTGCTGCTTCCCCAGGTTGGCACCTCATTTTTAGGTACGCCTGGTACTGCTCCTGGCATGCTCTTCTACACTTCTTATTGAACCAGGGTTGGTCCCCTGGCTTGGTGGTAATGGTAGAGTGAGGAATATGCCGGGCCATGAGGTAACAGATTGTGGTGGAATACAATTCTGCTGCTGCTGGTGGCCCACAGCACCTCATAGATACCCAGTTTTGAGCTGCTAGATCTGTTCTGAATTTATCCCATTTAGCACGGTGTTAGTGCCACACAACACGATGAGGGTGTCCTCAGTGTGAAGACTGGACTTCGTCTCCAAAATGACTGTGCGGTGGTCACTACTACCAATACTGTCACGGACAGATGCATCTGTGACAGGTAAGTTGGCGAGGACGAGGTCAAGTAGGTTTTTCCCTCGTGTTGGTTCTCTCACAACCTGTCGCAGGCCCAGACTGGCAGTTATGTCCTTCAGGACTCGGCCAGCTCGGTCAGAAGTGGTGCTACTGTTCTGGACCGATGGACATTATGTGACATTCTGGACATTTTTACATGCGATAGCACCCTCTGGTGGCGGTTATTGTGTTAACAGTTTGTATGCTGGAAAGGTCATCTGATCTTTCTTCCTGTGTGAGGTCATTTGACCTTTGTTCCTTTCTTCCTGTGAGAGGTCATTTGACCTTCCTACCTTTCTTCCTGTGAGAGGTCATTTGACCTTCCTACCTTTCTTCCTGTTGACGGTCATTTGACCTTCCTACCTTTCTTCCTGTTGACCCCAGGAAGCAGTTTTGCCAGGAAGAACCTGACTTGAGTAATGGAGAATCTGCCATGAGAGGTTCCATTTACAATCCAGTGTAATCTGATTTCATATGTTAGGCCAAGCGCAATATCTGTGAGTATCTTTGGTTCTTAGCATAATAGCAATGTTGTCAGAGTAATATTTTGATAATACTATGTTTATAAAAGGTTAATATTTAATAGTTACAGAAGTTAGTTCAAATGTATGTTAGTTATACAATTAGTCTATTCTACTGTTGTAAATATGTTTATATCTTATGTAATATCGAATGTATAGTACTCAGTTTATGTACAAAACATACTTTGTCTTTGTTTACAGTTTCACAAATTTGTTCAAGTAAAAGCTTCAAAACAGCAACCGCTTCAGAAGAATTATTTTTGAATGAGTGTTTAACTTGCTGGATAGCTAGATAGGAGCACGTCTAGCGCAGCCAGTACAGCTACCGAGCCACTCTTGGTGATGGTCATTGAAGTCCCCCACCCAGAGTACATTCTGTGCCTTTGCTACTCTCAGTGCTTCTCCCAAATGGTGTTCAACATGGAGGATTACTGATTCATCAGCTGAGGGAGGGCGGTAGGTGGTAATCAGCAGGAGGTTTTCTTGCCCATGCTTGACCTGAAGCCATGAGGCTTCATGGGTTCCGGAGTCGATGTTGAGGACCCCCAGGGCCACTCCTTCTGACTGTATACCACTGTGCCGCCACTCCTGGTGGGTCTGTCCTGCCTGTGGGACAGGACATACCCAGGGATGGTGATGGAGGAATCTGGGACATTGGCTGAAAGGTATGATTCTGTGAGTATGACTATGTCAGGCTGTTGCTTGACTAGTCTGTGGGACAGCTCTCCCAATTTTGGCACAAGTCCCCAGATGTTGATGAGGAGGACTTTGCAGGGTCGACTGGGCTGGGTGTGCCATTGCCGTGTCCGTAGCTGGTGCCGACGTCGATGCCGGGTGGTCTGTCTGGTTTCATTCTTATTGTTTTTTGTAGTGGTTTGTTACAACTGAGTGGCTTGCTAGGCCATTTCAGAGGGCAGTTAGAGTCATCCACATTGCTGTGGGTCTGGAGTCACATATAGGCCAGACCAGGTAAGGACAGCAGTTTTCCTTCCCTAAAGGACATTAGTGAGCCAGATGGGTTTTTACGACAATCCGATAGTTTTATGGTCACCATTACTGATGCTAGCTTTTTAATCCAGATTTTATTTAATTAAATTTAAGTTCCCCAGCTGCTGTGGTGGGATTTGAATTCTGTCTCTGGATTATTAGTCCAGGCCTCTGGATTACTAGCCCAGTGACATTACCACTACGCTACCAGAATCAAATCTGATACACTGAGAGACTGTAACAAACGTGCACATTCTCTCTCATAATTATTCAACTTCACTTCCACAAACATTTTAAACCAAGAAGTAGAAAATACAAATGGGGACAGTCACCAGAGGATATTCCATGACCAAATTAATGTCCAAGTCCCTGAGGTAGAGTTTCTGCTTTGGGAGCAATTGGCGATTGTGCCCAAAATTGTGCCCATTTTGAAAAGTGTTCTCCCTCCACCCGCCCCCCCGAATTTCCGCTCAAACTCATTTGCATATCGCCGAGCGCAAAATCTGCCCTGTGAACCAGCACACCTGGGCAGTGTTTTAAAATGCAATTAAAATAATATCACTTGATGTATTTAAGAGTGCTAACTTGGTAAAGTTTCATTAATACAACTGAAAATGGGTTTAATACAACTGAAAATGGGTTTAACACAAAAAATAAGCATTTTAAATTGGAGTGTCAAACTACTACCTGTGAGTAAATGACTGAAAATGACTTTAAAAGATATACAAAACTATTTTCCAGTTAGATTGGGGTATAGTAGTCAGTTCCTTAGTAATTAAAAAATCATTCAATTCCTTTCAAAACATACCATCCTTGTGCCTAAAAGATCCAGAATAATTTTTGGAGCCTCCTCGAAGTCCTGCAAACAAGCACAATTAGCAGAAACTCCCAAAGGTGATTAATTCACTCGGGGGTGTGGCCAGTTTTGGGAGTGCGGCCTGCTTCTCGCGTGTTGTTTTTAGAACTAGCGTAAAACATAGACATAGATAGACATAGAAGATAGGAGCAGGAGTAGGCCATTTGGCCCCTCGAGCCTGCTCTGCCATTCAATGAGATCATGGCTGATCATCCAAACTCAGTACCCTGTCCCTGCCTTCTCCCCATATCCCTTGATCCCTTTAGCCTTAAGAAATATATCCAACTCCTTCTTGAATATATTTAATTAATTAGCCTCCACTGCCTTCTGTGGTAGAGAATTCCACAGGTTCACCACTCTCTGGGTGAAGAAATTCCTTCTCATCTCTGTCCTAAATAGCTTACCCCTTATCCTTAGACTGTGACCCCTGGTTCTGGACTCTCCGGCCATCGGGAACATCCTTCCTGCATCCAGTCTGTCTAGTCCTGTTAGAATTTTATAAGTTTCAATGAGATCCCCTCATTCTTCTAAACTTCAGCGAGTACAAGCCCAATCGACCCAATCTCTCCTCATACGTCATTCCTGCCATCCCAGGTATCAGCTTGGTGAATCTTCGCTGCACTCCCTCCATGGCAAGAACATCCTTCCTCAGATAAAAGATTGTGGAAACTTGAGTTGTGCTGAATGCAATTTCCCCAATCATTTGCGCCCATTATGCTGATATCGGGCGAATTGTGCCGAAAGAAACCTGCGCATTTGAGTGGAAACTCCAGGCCCCTGTATTTAAGAGAAGGCCGAGGTGTATATTGTTGTCAGCTCGACCTTGTGATAACTATTAAGTTAGCAGAAAATTAAATTTTGTGCCTTCAACTGTAATTTGCAGAACAAGATCCATGTTGGAATCTGAGGACTGCTATAAAGAGCATGTTGATGACATTCAGCTCAGCCAGCAATCTAACAGTTGTATTCTTTAGAGAAATGCTTTAAAATTGCTGGTTAGTGAGACAAAGATATAAGAAAAAGAGACTGAAATGCATTTCGATCCTGGCAGCTAAAATAAATAAGCTTAAGTAGATCTCAAATCAAAATTAGGCTTAAATTGTCTCTGCAGATGGAGCTGTTGGTACTTGGTTCTTAAAGGAGTTCTTCAAGGATGTCTCACAAACGTTCATTTGGAAGTCTTTGCTTAATATTTGGTAGTTCAAAGAACCAAATATAAATTAGGTAAAGCAAGTTTAATGTTTTTTTTTGTTCTAACTCTAGTTGCCATCCAATGAATTTGAATGATTGTAGCCATTAGCCTTAAATTTTCAGAATGGTGTTGTACCTCAAAACGACGAAGAAAGAACAACTTGCATTTATATAATGCCTTTCATGCCTTCAGGATGTCCCAAGTATTCAGTTGATGAATCACTTTTGAAGTGCAGGCAAACACGAGAGCCAATTTGCACACCGCAAGTTCCCACAAACAGCAGTGAGATAAATGACTAATTTTTGGTGGTGTTGGTTGAGGAACAAACATTAGCCAGGACACCAAGAGAACTCTTTTCCGAATTGTGCCATGAGATCTATCTGAACATGCAGATGGGGCCTTGGTTTAATGTCTCATCTGAAAGACGGCACCTCCAACCATGCAGCAATCCTTCAGTACTGCATTGATGTATCAGCCTAGATCACGTGCTTGTCGGGTAGTGGGGCTTGAATCCTCAGAGGTTAACGTGCTGTCACTGAATCAAACTGATATACAGGAGTGATGGATGTCAAGTACAACTCTCTTGACCTAAGTGCTGAACTGAGTACTGATTGTAAATCAAATGATATTACAGTAGTGCACTTGACTGTCCAGTGGTCAGTGCTTCTAACTTTTTTCAAAAGGACACCTGTGACTGACTAAATTAAATTTGACTCACTGACACCATCTACAGCAGTAAGGGCTAGACACCATCTAGTAAGGACTAGACACAAGTTAGTTACGGATGGGAAAGGGCATTTAGTCCATGTTACTTCAATCATTAAAAAATAATTTAGGTTGCCCTATCACAGCATTTAACTTTCTTAAATACGTCCAAGATTTTTGGCCTCCGCTACCCTATCCTGAAGTCCACTTCATGTGTTGATCACCTTTTGTGTGAAGAGGAACTATTTGTTCAGTTTGAACTTTGTCCTGAAGCCAGAGTCAAACTTCTGCCTCCTTATGTTGCTATGGCATTTTAAATTGAAGTTGTGTTTCTGATTTACCTTCTCTATATACCATTTACCATCTTCTGTGCCTCAGAGGGTCCCACACAGTCGCTTCTTTTCATGTTGGAAGATTTCATTGGATTACACTCCTTAAGCACATGCACTGCATTAATTGTCTGCTGAAATGAATGAATGTAGCGTTTCATGAAGGAGCCCAATACTTTCCAGTTTGTTTTAATAATATCCTCTTCATGCAGAGAGAACAATGTGGATTTTAGAACAAATGCTACTCATGATACACACTCCAAGGTATACTTTTCTCTTTAGAAGGGGATTGGTACCTATTTAGGAAGAGAAATTACAGTAAATTGCTTTGGTTTTCATTGTTTATAAATTGCACTGTAGGCTTGGCCCGGCCGCTTTACAGGGTAATGATGTTCATTTTAAATCAAGTGATCACAATGGCCCAAATCTTGCTGGAGCGGGGCATTGTGTGCCATGTGCTGTTAGTTAGATCTTCAGCTCAAATTTTTTGCCCTGTAAGTTGCTGGAAGTGCGAGCTGATAACGGGGCAATGGGGCATTTGGGACCTTAGTGAACGATGGGACCAACAGTGTATCTCCCTAACCAGAGATTTAAGGATTGAGAAAATACAGAGGAATGACTGAGAAGGAGGGTAAGTTAGAGTGGGTGAATTAGAGTCAAATCAAATACAGGAAGAGAAATAAAAAGAAGAAAAGAAAGATTATATTAAGAGAGAGAGGAAAAAAGAGACAGAAAGAAAAGTATGAAAAAATATAATTTTATTTTTAAATTTCTAAGAACAATTCGCTACCTGAAGAAATGAGACTCCACAGTTTCAGTTGTTTCCTTTCTGGATCTGAGCAGTTGATTGGCATTGCATTAACAATTATAACATCATTAAAAGGATATTTGCACTCTTAATTACCAGACTTAACTTTCTGCTGTGAGTTTAATGTGAAAATCCAGCAAGTTCTTAAAAATAACAGGGAGGCAAGATGCCGTTTGTGCAAAGCAAATGGCGGAGCAGCGCAAATCGACCAACAAGTTCTGAGATTCGCATCTCGCGGTGTATCTGTTAATCCTCATAACTTGCGCATTAATACACAGTTATTTTTCCAGCAAGATTTGGCCCATTCTCTTGTGCAAACAGTGAATATCCACCTTATTCTACAAATGAATGTGACCCTTGTGTGATTTGCCACTGGTGAGTTCATGGATTTTCATGACCAGTGAAATAAAGTACCACTCTACTGTATGCGCTCTGTGTCTATTGTAGCAACGTTTGCTGGTAACAAGGAAATTAAGGCATTAAGCATCACAAATGAAATTGGATTACAGTTACCAAAGAATCTGGCATGTGTGCGTCCAGGTAGTTTATAAGTGGGTGGTGCAGGAAACAAGCTGAGCCAAATGCAAGTTTATGATTAACAAGTGAAGGACCGGAGTGATAACTGTGTCAGGGATTGCCAGTCACAAAACAACAGACTTTCCAAACCAGTCGAGAGGACCATGCGGAGATTGGGGCAGCAGGATTTACTGTGCTGTGGCCACTTAGATAGAAGGAAACAACTTTGAAACTATGGCAATGCTAGCAGGCTGCATAATTGTAAATAAGGAAAGTCAATGAAAAATGAAGGAGGGCACCAAGAGGATTGTGGTTTCGAATTTGTTGTATGGAGGGAGCACAAAAGCTACAAACCAAAAATATTTGGGAAATGGGATCAAGACAACCAAGTACACGGTGTGGTCCTTTGTGCCCAAGAATCTCTTTGAGCAGCTGCACCGGCTGGCCAATGTATATTTTATCTTCATTGCCGCGCTCAACTTTGTGCCCATCGTCAATGCCTTCCAACCAGTGATCAGCCTCATCCCCATCCTGATCGTCCTCCTCCCGAATGCTCTCAAAGATATGTGGGAGGATCACAGACGTCACCGCTCAGACCAAAAAATCAATCGGAACATATGTCTTCTCTACAACAGGTAAAGACATCTTCAAATAAACAGGCCACACTCCCCTGATAATTCTTTGTACTTTAAGGCACAAATGGGGAGAACTTTTGGTGGCTAATAGGTAGAAAGCTGAACTTTATTCATTGGCTTATAGAATATAGCAGAAAATAAAGTGACTTTAGAAGTTATTGAATCAAACATAAAATGAACAAATTAAACCTATGCAGATGAGTTGAATTTTTTCATAAAGTTACATTTTAGCCAATTTGTTGGAGTTTTTAATCTCTCCTTCAAGTAAATTATGTCTGTTTCACAAATAGGGGAGATAATTTTAACGTATAATATTTTCCATAATCATGGAAGAACATCCTTAGTGCAATCCTTTGTGCAACACACCCTGTCACCTAGGTGTTTGTTTCCCAATAAAATCTTTAAACTGCCTTAACGGAATTCTCAAGCTAATGCTGTTTCACACAGATTTGACTGTAGCGGGAAGGAGTTAGACACCTGGACGTAGGGAGCTGGAGGCATGTCTCTGATGCAGCAATGTAGCAAAAACTGGAAGAAATATAATAGGAAAAAATATAAAAAGTAGAGCCAGAAAACAATAACATGGAGATGCACAGACATTAAGCAGCGAAACGCAACATGAGAATAAAGAACAAATTATAAATATTAGTTGATTACCCATGGTGTTGCTCAGGAGCAAAAATAAAATTGTGTCCGTCTCATGTCTCACACTTTTTTTTGTCTCTCCCTCCTATCTCTTCTTTCTTTTCTATTTCTGACATTTTTTCTAACACTCCCTTTCTGTAAATCAGAGCTGAAAATGACCATTGCAATCCATCTGAACCCAAAGCTCAATAAGTCCCATATTTCTCGCGTGCCTCGATCACTTTTGTTTGTCCTCACATCTGTCTCCTCCCTGTCCTGTACCCCTCCCATTCTCTCTATGCCATGCATATTGCCTTTATTTCTCACTCTATCTTTGCCTCTATTTCTCTCTCTATCTTTCTCTTTCTCCTCTCACTGTATCTTATTCTCACTCTCTGTCTGTTCCTCTCATACTTTATCTTCCTTTCTCCTTGTCTAATGTGTTTCTCTTTCTTTCTGTACTCATACACTCTCTTCATTCTATATGTCTCAAATCCTTTTGCTTTCACCTCCCATGGAGACGTGGAATCAGATATACGACTGACCCTCTAATAGTCGCTTCCTGGAGATGGGGGCACAGATCCAGAATTATCTTGCCACGTTTGCATAAAGAAGGGGAAATGGAGCTTATGATGGAGACAGCGCAGATGGCTGGGGCCTGTCGGGGAGCAACTGAGGAGGCCTATCGAGGTTTGGAAGGGAGTATGCAAATAGGGAGACCGTACCTAGAAAACGGCAGTAAAATCCATCTGAGCCTGTGGCTGGTACCAGGGAAGCAAGGGACAAAGTTTGCAGCTAATCTGTGAGGTTAGCTGCAGTATGAGAATCAAGCTGGGAGTGCAGAAATTGGTACATTACTGGTAATATATTAATAACTGTGTGGTTAGCACAGATCAATAATTTACTGGGCTGGAAAACAAACAGACATACGCCTAGAAAGTCAGTGGGCTGCGCCACCCGTTAGCACCCTAAGAGGGCACTTAGTGGGTTTTGCGCCACTGGCCACGCCTCCCGCTAAATTTAGCGGGACGCTAATGGCGGCGCTAGCCGTTAGCGCTGCGCTGCTACCGATGACGTCATCGGTGTGCATAGCACCCCGCTACCACCCCGAATGCAAAATTTAGTAGCGCCCCCTGCTTTAACGCCGGTCGCAAATGGCCTACCTGCGGCGGTACAGGCGCTGAGGTGCGGGGGCGGCCTTTTTTTTGCTGGCCGCCTGCCAGCACCTCCCCGCACCGCCGTCCCCGGCCTCCTGAGCGCCCCCCCCCCCCCCCCCCCGTGGAGTGCCGGCTGTGTCCCAAGAGCCCGGCACTTCTCCTTGGTGCCGGGCTCTTTTGCCAGCACTCACGCTCTTCGAGCGCGCTGCAGCAGGCCCCTCCTCTTTAAGAAGGGGAGGAAGGCCTGCAGTACCGCAGCGCGCCGTGCCGCAGTGTGTGGCGCTGCAGCACGTTGCGCTGCGATTTTCGGTTGCAGCGCCCCAAGAGGGATGCGGGGCGCCTCGAGTGAATTTGCGGTGGGCGGCCGCGACTCCTTCCGGGGCGGTACTCCTGGCGAGACTGGTGCCAGTGAATTTCTAGGCCATAATCTTTAAATTGAGATATATATTAGCCTGTACCTTAGATTATTTTTTTTTAATCCTGCATGCATGAGTACAATGTCATGAAGGAAAAAGTATGGAAACCATTTCATTGTTTGGTTCATTTTGGTAGTGTTTTTGAACATATCTATGCAGGAAAATCGAAATACAGGGAAAAAGTATCATCGACAGGAAAAGTCTGATAGCGATGGACCTACACTGGTGTTCATTAAGAGTTACTGTTCAAGTTACTGTAATGAACAGGAAAGCACAATATACTCAAATAATGTCATAGCTATTTTTCTATTTCTTGTGCTTAAGTTTTTTTTCTGTTCAAATCTTTTCACTGTGTTTTTCTCTTGCCCTTTTCTTTATCCTTCACTTCACATTTCTTTAGATCAACCTGTGCTCATTTTGGTCACAAATGTATGATTTTTAAATAAACTGAACTAACAAGCAGTTTCATCTTTTCCTTAGAGTTTCATCTCTCTTTCTTTTAATGGGTGGGTTCAGTTCCTTAAATCAGTCACCTGACGTGCTCTCAAAACTCAGTCATAAAATCGCCATGTTGACTGTTGGTAAAAGTGTGCGCTGCAGTTCATAATTCACAATGACATTTTGGGTCACTTTCTTTAGTTTTTGATTTATAATTTTCTATTCATTATTTGATAGTGACATAGCTGATCAGTAAGAGTGGTGTAACGTTGTGACCAAGTGGATCATTGTGCTTCTCTCGATTTACTGTGCTGTAAATTGGCATGGATGGTAATTACCAGAAAATGGTCCTTTAATATCAGTTTCTACATCAAGTGGTAAATCAGAGCAGGAAGAAGTGGTTTCTGCTGGCCCTAATCTAAGAATAGCTGGTTCTGGACCATTGACTGGTGACATTTTTGATTGCTGAGCATAGGGAACTGAAGTAATCAATTCCTACCATACTGTCTCAGTGCAGTTTGTACAAAGAAAGCACTTGGCCATGAAGCAAACTTTCCTAGGTAACAGCTAACGTGCCAGCAATCTTCTGTTTGAATACACTTGGCTAATGAGGTGCTATTTTGTGAAATGAGGCACAGGTATCTAAAGTGATGGGTAATCTGAGACTTCTAAAAATTTCGATTGCAGTGATGCAGCTACACGTCAACAGATCAAATGACGTGATTTTACTGTGTTTCTTTTTGTCAAGCCTCTTACCAAAAAGGTTAGGCGTGTATCTACTTGCATTTTCTTTTAGGAATAGTATGTTATTTTATATTTACAATGTTATTAATCTTTGAGCATTATTGGCAGAAATGCACAATAATTCAGAGAAAACAAACACATTCATGTTCTAATGCATAAACATATAGATGTATAAATCATATTAAAAAGCAAAAGTAGTTAAATCCATATATTTTACTAAGATGATCTTGCCGATACATTACATCGATCGAGTGTACAGCACAGAAACAGGCCATTTGGCCCAACTGGTCCATGCCAGTGTTTATGCTCCCCAAGAGCCTCCTCCCACCTACTTTATCTAACCCTATCAGCATAACCTTTATTCATAGAAACATAGAAACATAGAAGATAGGAGCAGGAGTAGGCCATTCGGCCCTTCGAGCCTGCTCCGCCATTCAATGAGATCATGGCTGATCATCCAAATTCAGTACCCTGTCCCTGCCTTCTCCCCATATCCCTTGATCCCTTTAGCCTTAAGAAATATATCCAACTCTTTCTTGAATATATTTAATGAACTGGCCTCCACCGCCCTCTGTGGCAGAGAATTTCACAGGTTCACCACTCTCTGGGTGAAGAAATTTCTCCTCATTTCAGTCCTAAATGGCTTACCCCTTATCCTTAGACTATAACCCCTGGTTCTGGACTCCCCGGCCATCAGAAACATCCTTTCTGCATCTAGTCTGTCCAGACCTGACAGAATTTTATAGGTTTCGATGAGATCCCCTCTCAATCTTCTAAACTCGCCCAATTGACACAATCTCTCCTCGTACGTCATTCCTGCCATCCCAGGTATCAGCCTGGTGAATCTTCGCTGCACTCCCTCCATGGCAAGAACGTCCTTCCTCAGGTAAGGTGACCAAAACTGCACACAATACACAAGGTGCGGTCTCACCAAGGCCCTGTACAACTGCAGCAAGACATCCTTGTTCTTGTACTCGAACCCTCTTGCTACGAAGGCCAACATACCATTTGCCTTCTTAACTGCCTGCTGCACCTGCATGCTTACCTTCAGCGACTGGTGCACAAGAACACCCAGGTCTCTTTGCACTTCCCCTTCTCCCAATCTATTGCCATTTAAATAATAATCTGCCTTCCTGTTTTTGCCACCAAAGTGGATAACCTCACATTTATCCACATTATAGTGCATTTGCCATGTTTCTGCCCAATCACCCAACCTGTCCAAATCGTACTGGAGTTTCTTGACATCCTCCTCACAGCTTACCCTCCCAAAGAGTTTCCTTTCTCCCTCATGTGTTTATCTAGCTTCCCCTTAAATACATTAAGTACAGAAATACTGTTTAAACGGCACCTAAATAGCCAGAATTCTCTATTAACCGGCAAAGTTCTCACTCCGAAAACAACACCTCAATAACCGGCAATGTGTCCGAGTCTCCCACGGTGGCCGAGTTAGTCAGTGGGGGTAGTTCTCCAAACTGCCACTACGCGGCTTTTTGGTGCTGTCGGAAGTCAGAACACCTCAATACCCCTGTAACAGGAATCTGACTCTCCCGCGCTGCCGGTAGTCGCTTCTGATCCGCCATTTTACAGGGGCACTGTGTGTCTCCCATGCTGCTGGTAGTCATTGCATTGCATTACCCTCAACTGGCAGTACTGTACTTAATCAAGCATCTTCCACCATCCATTTAACACAACATTCTGTTGGTGAGTACCCAATTACTGTATACTGCACATTTCTTGATTTTTTAATTTTTCTTTGTTAAAAATAGCCTCGGTAGATAACCCTCTCCGTCATCCGGAACTTTTGATCAACCGGCAACACGCCGGTCCCGTCGGTGCCGGATACCAAAGAGTTTCCTGTACTACAAAAGGCATTCCCATAAGAGGCTTATTTTCAGACATTCATTCTGACACTGTGAACACAGGAAGATACAGAGCCAGAAAAGTCTCTACAGTTGTCCTACTAACCCCAAAAGTAATACCTTTCAGGTGCCCATATTCGCAAATATTTATGTGTACTGCCAGCCTCGACTGCCTCCCTGGGCAGTCCATTCCACACGTTCACCATCCTTTGTGTAAAAGAGTTAAATTCAAACAATCTGCACTTTCCCTCTTCTAAGCTTGAGCCTGTGTCCCCAGTTCCAGACTTTGGTAGGAATTTTAACAGCCAGACGCGAAAGCGGCCTATCAAGCAACCGACCCGCCTAGGAGCAGCAATGGGAGACCTAGCTGATTTTAACGGCTGTGCCTCATTAACATGTCGCTGGCCAACTTCCTATCCAAAATGAGAGGGAAGTTGGGCGACCTCCCAGGCCCAAGGTCAGTGCGGGGACAAGGGTTCCAGGGCGGTCAGCGGTTCATGAACGGAGAGGAGTTCGGGGCAGGGGAAGCCAACGAGTTGCTTGGGGGGCTCCTCCTGGCCCCACAAAGGAAAAGTTTAAATTTACTTGGAAAAGCCTTTTTGGTCTTCAGACTAGGTTCTTGCTGTCGGTGCGACCGCTGACTCAGGTGGGCGGCTCATACACCTGAAACATCAGGCATCTTAAAATTAGAATGGAGTATTTTTACCACACACCCGTCTGCCCGGTTTTCGCTGGGCAGGGCTTTGTCTTAACCTGTAATGTTATCGAAGTTCAAGTTTTCTATTCTCAAGGATTTTGTTTGTTTGAGGGAATGGTTTATGAAATAAATCTTGTACTTTTTTGTTATTAACAAGACACTGACAGAAAAACCCTTAGAATTGTTCTGTTCAGCATAAACAGGAACGCCTTGCTGCTAAATTCAATGTATTCTCGTGTATCTACCAAAAAATGTGACCAGTTGTTTAGCTGCCCCCAGGACAAAATAGAGTGTGCTAATTTTTTTTTGTAAGTTTCTTCCTTTAATCCTTTCTGATCTTTACACTTGCATCAGAACTAGCTTATGCTTTGCACGAACTGATGGGACAGGACCTGAGGGTCTATCTTGTGCACAAGGCCACAATAAAAATAAGACGCAGAAGGTGCTGGGTCAGTGGAATTGTGTCTTTCAGGCAGGATTTTATATGTCTCCTGGACCACTGGAGATAATTGTGCGCATTGTATGATTGTTATACAGTTCATTTGTAGAAGTATAAGTAAGGTTCTTGCCCGTCCCGTGTAGGAGTAACACTAGCGAGTGCTGTCTTTCTGAGGGCAAAGTTTAGATAGACCCAAGAAGCATCTTGTTTCAGATTGTAAGAATCTCTTTATTATACAGTTATATGAAATATTGTGGTTATGCCAGTATTGTAACAATTTTTTTAATTGGCTGTGTAATGGCTTTCCAGAAGAAAAGTCTTTTGTCTTGGTGTCTTTGGTGGGGGGTGGGAGGGGGTTGCTTGATCAAATCCACGCCTACCTGCTGATTCCAGTTGTAGCACTCTCACTTCTAAATCAGAAGGGTGTGAGTTCAAGCCCTGCTGCAGGACTTGAGCACGTGATCTAGGCTGATACTTCAGTGCACTACAGTAAACTCCTTCTTATCCGGCACCTATGGGGCCAGGATGGTGCCGGTTGATGAAAAATTCTGGATAACAGAGAGGTATACCTACCAAGGCAATTTTTAACACAAACAAAAATAAAAAATCAAGAAATGTACTGTATAATTGGGTACTCTCCTACAGAATGTTCAGTTAAATGTATGGTAGAATCGGCAAGATTACCGGTTGTTGAGGCGTTGTTTTGTATTGAGATACAGGAAACTCTTTTTTATCCAGCACTGATGGGACCGGTGTGGTGCCGGTTGATCAAAAAGTCCGGATTACAGAGAGGTATACTTACTAAGGTACGAGAGCCCCGTACACGGCCACAGATCCAGGAGTCCCGGTTACACGGCCACAGGTGCAGGAACCCCAGTTACACGGCCACTAATATATCGTAAAACTTACCTGAACCTACTCCTGAATTGTGCCGGTTAAAAGAGAGTTTTCTGTACTGAAGGAGTGGTGCAATGTCAGAGATGCTGTATTTTGGATAAGATGTTAAACTGAGGCCTCATCTGCATGTTCAGGTGAATTGTTTTCAAATCCCTCCATGGCCTCGCTCCTCCCTATCTCTGTAACCTCCTCCAACCCTCCGAGATCTCTGCACCTCTCCAGTTCTGGCCTCTTGTGCATCCCCGATTTTAATCATTCCACCATTGGCGGCCATGCCTTCAGCTGCCTGGGCCCTAAGCTCTGGAATTCACTCCCTAAGCCTCTCTACCTCTTTCTCCCTTAAGATGCTCCTTAACATAGGAACAGGAGTAGGCCATTTAGCCCCTCAAACCTGTTCAGCCTTTCAGTGAGATCGTGGCTGATCTGTGACCTAACTCCATATACTCGCCTTCGCCCCATATCCCTTAATACTACTGGTTAACAGAAATCTATCAATCTCAGATTTAAAATTAACAATTGATCCAGTATCAACTGCTGTTTGCAGAAGAGCGTTCCAAACTTCTACCGTCCTTTGCATGTAGAAGTGTTTCCTAACTTCACTCCTGAAAAGCCTGGCTCTAATTTTTAGGCTATGTCCCCTAATCCTAGTTTCCTAAACCAGCAGAAGAAGTTTCTATCTACCCTATCAGTTCCCTTAATATCTTGAAAATTTTGATCAAATCACCCTTTAATCTTCTAAATTCCAGGGAATCCCTCTTTCTGTCCTAATATCTCTTTATGTGGCTTGGTGTCAAATTTTGTCTAATAACATTCCTATGGAAGCGCCTTGGATATTTTATTACATTAAACGCGCTATATAAATGCAAGTTATTGTTGTTGAGTTAGCTCTTTGGATTGGCTCTTTGCAATGCATGTACACGGCACGGGAGTGGCGAATACATACAGGCTAGAAAACCTCAGACTTTACCCACCGCACCCCTCTTCCCCGGTGTGGCGGACAGTGCAAAGGGAGCTGAACAGCTGATTGTTCATGTTAAACGTGGACTATAAATTGAGATACACACACAAAGCCAGCAGAAATTGAATAAAATTACCGCCCACATCTGCATTGCATGCAGACACCAGTTTGGATAGGATC
Source organism: Somniosus microcephalus (assembly GCF_052327205.1). Lineage (NCBI taxonomy): Eukaryota > Metazoa > Chordata > Chondrichthyes > Squaliformes > Somniosidae > Somniosus > Somniosus microcephalus. The sequence continues at coordinate 227,027,859 of NC_140988.1, forward strand.
AAATGAAGTTGTCAACAACTACATGACTGCTATAATTCTTTAAGAATCCACTGTTTTTGTTGGACCTAGCTATAGTCAGCAGCCACAACAGAGGAAAGATACTTATAGCACAAAAGATAGTGTACAAGGGTTCTGGAGCTAGCATTTTTTTTCCAAAGTATTTAATCAGCATTCCAATATGGTTCAGACTGGCCAAGATTGCTATTCTGAATTTGACGCCAATCTGTGTATAATAAAAACAGAAAATGCTGGAAATACTCAGCAGGTCAGACAGCATCTGTGGAGAGAGAAACAGAGTTAACGTTTCAAGTTGATGACCTTTCATCAGAACTGTCTGTTGTTTAATGAGTCCATTGTGTATATATAGCTGGATTTCTCTTATCTCTCTGTATGTGAAGCCCATAAAAAATGCATCTATCCTTTGTTTGAAGCATAACTGCAACTCATGGATTAGCACCTTTAAATCTGATTGTTTTGGTTGGTTCCACTAAGTGGACATCCCCAGTGTTCGCACGGGGCACAAGGGATTGATGGACTTGCACAGAAGAGCTGGTGTGCAGTGGATTGTGGGAGGGATGTGCAGCACAAATATGCAAACATTTGGGGCACTTTGTGAGTAGCACAAATGAAGGGCAGAATCTCTGACGATCACTAAAAAAGTGAGCGGGTTGGCAACTATGGATAATAGGTCATTTTTTGAGTAGAGTGTTTACTTGCAATGCAGCTTCATCGCAGTCCTGCTAATCTTGACCTGCAAACAGTTTGCTTTAATCTCCACTTCCAATTGAACTTGACTAGAATCACAGGGAAAATAATGACAGCTGTCGTTTGCCGCTTGAATTGCCTTTTATTGCAGTAAAACTGGCTGCCTCCAGATAGAGCTTAAGATTCAGTTTAATTTTGTGCACCATTAGTTACCAACCGGTGTTATTGGAAGAGTGATTCACCCCTTCATTTTCACTGGTATGATGTATCCCCTTCTGGCACTGTCAAAATATGATTCATACTGACAGAATAAAATGGAATATCACTAATGGCAATTGTAATTTTAATTCAATCCCTGCAGCCCCTCTTTGTTGCTGAGATGCTGTTATATTTGTCATTCCAGACATGAGAAAAGGTACCTTGCAAAATGGTGGAAGGAAGTTCACGTGGGGGATTTCATCCGTTTATCTTGCAATGAGATCATCCCTGCCGATATGGTGCTGCTGTACTCCACTGATATTGATGGGATCTGCCACATTGAAACCTCCAATCTGGATGGAGAGACCAACCTGAAGCAGAGGCAGGTGGTGAAGGGATTCTCAGAGCTGGTGAGACACTTCTTTACAGACTAATGGCCAGCAGTACAAAAAACTACAACTATTCCATCACTCCTGTACGTGCTGATAGTTCTGTATTTGTTCAGGCAGAATTACCCAGTATTTTTGTGTTTATCTCTAAAGTATTTAGCATAGAAATATGCATTTGAGTTTCAGTACATGGGCTTATGATTGAGGTTAGAAGGGCCTGATGGTAAATTACTACTAATCAACTAGCAAGGTTTTAAAAATATCTCCCTATTAATTGCTTGTCTATTTATAAGGGTTAATTCCATGATCCTAAACTCCTAGAAGGGAGCTGCATGTGCAGGGAGCAGAGCTCGCTGTGTAGCCCTGTCTCCAACGTATGATCCCTTTGAGCACAGCTTTCCCAAGGGATCATGGAACTAACCATATCATTATACTTTTTGAGTTTTTATCCTCTTGCTACATTCCCAGTACTCATGAGAGGAAGTCGACATTAAAGGAGAATGATTAGACCCACCCCTCAACTGAAGCTGTTGAATTAATTGAGAAACAATCTGTTGTGTTGTAATTACTATAGCTGTATACTTTTTAGTGACCATTTCTTGATGACTAAGCAACAAGGGAGAGATCAGAGGTTTTCTGATGTTCTACAGATAACATTTGGGAATGATGTAAATTACATAAATTGGCTTGTCCCTTACACATTGATTTTCTGTACAGGACTCTGAAGCTGACCCTGAAAGGTTCACCAGTAGAATAGAATGTGAAAATCCGAACAATGATCTAAACAAGTTCAAAGGCTATATGTAAGTGTTCAGTGTTTCACAGCTAACCATGTAAAGGTTTAAGATGCAGGCTTTAAGTGTTGGGAACCCTGTATCAAAATAGGTTGTTGCGCAACCTTGGTATCTTGCTTGACTGAGCTTCAAACCCCACATCCACCAAGACCACCTACTTCCACCTACAAAATATCACCAATCTCCCTCCCTATCTCACTTCCAATGCACTGAGATCCTCATTCATGCCTTTGTCACTTTGAGCCTCAATTTTTCCAGTACTTCCTCACTGGTCTCCTAAACTGCGTCCTCCATAACCTCTAACTCCTCCAACAACTTTGCCATCTGTATCCTGCCCCATACTAATTCCGTTTACCAATAACATCCTCCTTCCACACCTTCAATGGCTTCCCAATACATGGGGCTAGAAATTCAGTAGGCTTTGCGCCCAGTTTTCGCCCAAAGAGGGCTTTTGCGCCACTTGCTGAGCTTTCGCCGATATTCAGCGCTGCGGTAATGGCGGCGTTAGCCAGTAGCGCTGCGCCGCCACCGATGACGTCATCGGTGTGCGCAGTGCCCCGCTACCGCCCCGCTACCGGCCCGACCGCCATATTTAGTTGCGGCCGCCTCTTCCGCAGCGGCCGCAAACAGCGATCAGAAAACGGGGCCGTCCTGTAGCCTTAGTGGGGCGCTTTAAGGTGGAGGTGCGGCCAGCCGCTTTTTCGGCGGCCGCCTGCCCGCACCTCCTTCCCCGGCCTCCTCCACCCCCCACCCCCCCGCGGCATTGCCGGCTGCTTTCCGCGAACCCGGCACTTTTCCGTGGTGCCGGGTTCATTTGCCGGCACTATCCAGCGGCGATCTCCCCGTTGCAGGCACCTCCCCCTTAAGAGAAGGAGGAGGCCTGCAGTACCGCAGCCTGCCGCTCCGCAGCGGGTGGCGCAGCGGTGCCTAGAGCGCTGAAATTCAGTTTCAGCGCCCCAAGCGGGGGCGAGCACACCCTGGAATAGCGCCCGGTTCCGACTTGGGGCGCAAAAACTGAATATCTGACGGGCGCAACTGGCTCCGCGCTCAGCGCTAACTTTTGGGCGCACGCCAGCTGGCGGGCCCAAAGTGAATTTCTAGGCCTTGGTGTTTTGACTTTAAAATCCTTATCATTGTCAACAATCCCTCCACTGCCTTGCTGCACTCTACCTCTCTCCTCTATTCTTCTGACTCGGGTCTACCATTGGTGATAGAGCCCTTGCACTATGAAATTCTCTGCCTCGCTATATCTCTCCCACCTTTCAACTTAAAAGCTACTTTCACCACCCTATAGCCACTTCCCGTAACTTCTGTCCTGCTCCCTCTTGGCTCTGCTGAAAGGATTGTTACTAGTCCTAGCCTCTGTCGGGCTACCCCAGATCAGGCGTATTCCCCAGACGTTCACCTTCAACTAAAGTTAGAGGTAGCCGAATCCTAAAGATGCTTAATTGGGTCTAAAGGTTCAGACTATCTCTCCCTAAAGGAAAGGAACGACCTGAAGTTGTTAGCGTCCTCCAGCTAGCACTTTTAATAAGTTTAGCTAGACTGTAACCTTCCAGATATTATGAGGGTCCGGAAAACTCCTCCAGAATTCTGCAACTCCTCACCAAAGAGTGTACAGAGATTGAGTTCGCGAGTTTGATACAGAAGTACTATGTGAGACAATTCTAAAAAAATATAGATTTATTAAAGAACCGACATGTAACTTACAGCTGGTGATTCAATCGCAACACTAACAGTTCCAAATACAAAAAACTTACAATTCTTATCAGAGATCCTTATTCTCAAATCTTAACTTCATTACATTTTTACATTTTTTAGTCTTATTCAGGATATCCACAAAAATCAAATACCTTTGATTCCCGAGACTCAAAAAGTTAAAAACTTAGAGCCTGCCTCTGAAGCGTGAGAATCGCTTTGCCCCTTTCAGCGAATTCTATCTTCCCATTTGAAAGTTCTATATTTATACCCTTTCTGCGGTGGTATATCCTTTGAAGTTTTCTGCTAATGTAAGGTATCTCTAGTCATTCTTCTGTTGACTTTCTATTCTTACTGTCAGTTCAACTATAGCTTGCAGAATTATGTCTCCTCCTTTAGGTATCCCAAGCTTATCATAAAAACAATGTGACAGCAGTGGTTCTATTTGATTTCATTTTTTATCAAAGTCTCCTGTTTGTATCTTTTGCATTTAGAACACCTCAGCTGGTTGTAACACAGACTTCGTGTCTCCTAGATGTTCCAAGTTCAACACAAAAGCAATGTGATGGCTAGTGCCTCCCGTGTTTCATTTGATGTTATTTTTACAAAGGCATTCTGTGCAATTCTTCTTACAACGTGTAAATTAAAAACACCTCAACTAGGGTGATCTATGCAATTCTTATTTACCTCAGTTGGTTGTAACATATAATCGTGTCTCCTGTTTTATTTGATGTCATTTTTACAAAGGCACATGTTTCTTTAATCTTCCTGTGTTTCTTTCCGATGTGTTGGTTTATAACACTTAACTTGGGTATAGCTATTGTGTTCTTTCCAAACTGCAGACTTCCTGGAACCTCCAACCTGCTGCTTCAATAGGGCTATTGTTTCAGTGTCAACAACCTATCTTATCTCAAAAGCCTGTATGCTGTTTACATCTTTTGATTGTTAAGGCTTCCAGACCCAGTGGGGGAGAAATTCAGTAGGTTGCGCCACCCGTTAGCACCTTAAAAGGGCGCTAAGTGGGTCGCAAACCAACTGGCGCCCGGGCACGGCACTGCCCACGCCTCCTGCTAAATTCCGCGGGACGTTAGTGGTGGCGCTAACCGTTTGCGCTGTGCCGCTGCCGATGACGTCATCGGTGTGCGCAGCGCCCCGCTGATGCCCCGGCCGCGATATTTGGCAGTGCCCCCTGATTTACCGCCGGACGCTATGTCCGACCGGTTCAGGGGGGCCTACCTGCGGCCGGGGAGGCGCAAATTAAAGGTGAGGTGCGGGGAGGCCATTTTTGTTGTTGGCCGCCTGCCAGCACCTGCCTGCGATCCCGTCCCCGGCCTCCTGAAACCCCCCCCCCCTCCGGCGGTGTGCCGGCTGCATTTCAAGAGCCCGGCACTTCTCGTCGGTGCCGAGCTCTTTTGCCTGCGCTCCCGATCCTCGGGGGCCCAGCTGGGCCCCAGATCACGCTGCACAAGGCCCCTCCCCTTTTAAGAAGGGGAAGAAGGCCTGCAATACCGCAGCGCGACATGCCGCAGCGTGTGGCGCTGCGGCACGTTGCGCCACGATATTCAGTCGCAGCGCCCCAAGAGGGATGCGGGGTGCCTCCAGTAGCGCCGCGCTTCCCTTTGGGGCGCAACCACTCAATTTCCGGTGGGCGGGCGCGAATGTTTCCGGGGCACTACTTTTAGCGCCCTGGTGAGGCTGGCACCCCAAACGGGGCTATACTCAATTTCTCCCCCTTAGTAAGTCAAAATTCTGTTCATAGGATGGTGTATTTTTCTGAATATGGCTATTCCTTCACACTGCCCCCACTGTGAGGTCACTGTGATGTTCTGCCATGTTAATGGCTCTATCAAGATGCAAGTTGTTGTTTTTGACTTTGTAATTGTTCTAGTTCTTCTCCCAATACAACAACAAAGACATTTTACCCTTAATAAATTGTAAAAAAAAAGTTTCACTCATTGAAAATGGTAATGAGCCAATCATTCACCAAGGGAAATCAAGACTTGCAATCTCCAAAAGTTGATTTTAAGTTAAGGTGCATCCTGTAGATTTATGTGACACACCCATTTGTTTCTAAAGGCTAGGAAATGTTAATGGTGAGAGAAAATGAATAGGTAATTTAACCAGTCCCATCACACCACATCGCCGTCTTGTTGAATAACTCAAGTATGTAAATATGCTTTCTCAATCTGTTTCTTTGAAATTTGTCTTAATAAATATTTAGAAGAATAATAAATACGCCTGTTGTTTTTCCTTCATTAATAATCATCTGTCCTGAAAATTGCTATTCTGTCTGCAGGGAACACCAGAATAAAGAGCGGGTTGGTCTCAGTAAGGAGAACCTTTTGCTCCGAGGTTGTGCCATTAGGAACACTGAGGCTGTTGTGGGAATCGTTGTTTATGCAGGTTAGTGTTAGAACTGAGCCTTCACTTGGTATAAAATAGTATGGTAAGTCTACACCTTTGTGATAAATTTTCTTGACCACAAGTTTTTCACATTGAGATTCCATAAAAAATAGGAGGAGCTGCATTCTTTAATAGGTATTGCTGACAGTAAAAAACTTAAGGTGACTGCCATGTGAAAACAAAATGTGAGCCAGTGACAGATGTATTGGGATCGCTATTATGTCCGCCCTTCCAGTCACTCTGGTTTAGGAATGTGATGGTGTTCATTTTTGTTTGTTTGGGAAAAATGGAATTGAAGCATTTTTTATAGGTTTGTTCTCATGGTTCCCTTTTGAAATCCAAATGATGCTTAATTTTACACTTCTTGTGATATTTTTGTCTCTCTTATTTTGAACAATGCGTCTTGATGACAGACTCTCAGGTTCACCGACTGGGAGGATTTAATGGTTCTGACCAATTTGGAGGAGCTAAAATTAACATCAGTCAGCACGCAGAGTTCTTATGTTAATGATGATTACTGATGTCAATTCAGTTTCCACATTCCATTAGTCTCAGTAACCCCAAGTAATACCTCCCTAAATCTACAGCACTCGTATTCAGATGGAAGTTCAAAATCCAAAAGTGAAATCAAAATGATGTCCGAGACCATAACCATGGTGTGAAAGGTGTTATGAGCTGGTAACAATGTAAGCATGTGTCTACTAGTGCTGCTCTGGGAATTAAGGAGTTGACTAAAGGAGCCCACTAGGAAGTTTTATCTTTCAGCCATTCATTCTCAGTTTCCTATTTGTATACCTGTTTTATGTTGTTTAATTACAGTATTTAAAGAAAATGCTCACTTTCTTTCCAGTTTTATTTAGCAATAACATTGGATTTTCAGTTTATTTTTCATTGGTTTTTTCTGAATCAGGGCATGAAACCAAAGCGATGATGAATAACAGTGGCCCTCGTTACAAGCGCAGCAAACTAGAAAGGCAGCTTAATACAGATGTTCTTTGGTGTGTGGTCCTACTATTGGTGATGTGCCTGATTGGAGCACTTGGTAAGTGGACAAAATGTGAATGAAAGAATAGCAAAATAGCAAAATACTGTTGATGCTGGAAATCTGAAATAACAACAGAAAACGCTGGAAATACTCAGCAGGCCAGGCAGCATCCGCGGAGAGAGAAACAGGTCCCTTGCAGTCAGAATCAGGGGAATTTATAATGAGGTACAAAGAAATGGCAGACCAATTAAATACATACTTTGGTTCTGTCTTCACAAAGGAGGACACAAATAACCTCCCAAAGATGTCGGGGAACATAGGGTCTAATGAAAGGGAGGAACTGATAGAAATCAGTATTTGTAGGGAAATGGTGTTAGGGAAATTGATGGGATTGAGGGCCGATAAACCCCCAGGGCCTGATAATCTACATCCTAGGGTACTTAAGGAAGTGGCCCTAGAAATAGTACATGCATTGCTGGTCATCTTCCAAAATTTGATAGACTCTGGAACAGTACCCATGGATTGGCAGGTAGCTAATGATACCCCACTGTTCAAAAAGGGTGGTAGAGAGAAAACGGGGAATTACAGACCGGTAAGCCTGACATCGGTAGTGGGGAAAATGCTAGAGTCCATTATAAAGTTTGTAATAGCCGAGCACTTGGAAAAAAGTGACCGGATCAGACAAAGTCAACATGGCTTTACAAAAGGTAAATCGTGCTTGACTAATCTACTGGAATTTTTTGAGGATGTAACTGGTAAAATAGATAAGGGAGAACCAGTGGATGTGGTGTATTTGGATTTTCAAAAGGCTTTCGATAAGGTCCCGCACAAGAGATTAGCGTGTAAAATTAAGGCACGTGGGATTGGGGGCAGGGTATTGACTTGGATAGAGAACTGGTTGGCAGACAGAAAGCAAAGAGTTGGAATAAACGGCTCTTTTTCCGAGTGGCAGGCAGTGACAAGTGGGGTACCGCAGGGATCGGTCCTTAGACCCCAGCTATTCACAATATATATTAATGATCTGGACGAGGGAACTAGATGTAATATCTCCAAGTTTGCAGACGACACAAAGCTGGGTGGGCGTGTGTGCTGTGAGGAGGATGCCGAGAAACTCTAGTATGATTTGGACAGGTTGTGTGATTGGGCAGAAGCATGGCAGATGCAATATAACGTGGATAAATGCGAGGTTATCCACTTTGGTGTCAAAAACAGGAAGGCAGATTATTACCTGAATGGCAATAGATTGGGAGAAGGGGAAGTGCAACGAGACCTGGGCGTCCTTGTGCACCAGTCGCTGAAAGTAAGCATGCAGGTGCAGCAGGCGGTTAAGAAGGCAAATGGTATGTTGGCCTTCGTAGCGAGAGGGTTTGAGTACAGGAACAAGGATGTCTTGCTGCAGTTGTACAGGGCCTTGGTGAGGCCACATCTTTTGTGTGCAGTTTTGGTCGCCTTATCTGAGGAAGGATGTTCTTGCCATGGAAGGAGTGCAGCGAAGATTCACCAGGCTGATACCTGGGATGGCAGGAATGACGTATGAGGAGAGATTGGGTCGATTGGGCTTGTACTCGCTGGAGTTTAGAAGAATAAGAGGGGATCTCATCGAAACTTATAAAATTCTAACAGGAGTAGACAGACTGGATGCTGGAAGGATGTTCCCGATGGTCGGGGAGTCCAGAACCAGGGATCACAGTCTAAGGATAAGGGGTAAGCCATTTAGGACTGAGATGAGGAGGAATTTCTTCACCCAGAGAGTGGTGAACCTGTGGAATTCTCTGCCAAAGAAGGCAGTAGAGGCCAATTCATTAAATATATTCAAGAAGGAGTTGGATATATTTCTTAAGGCTAAAGGGATCAAGGGATATGGAGAGAAAGCAGGAACAGTGTACTGAATTTGGATGATCAGCCATGATCTCATTGAATGGTGGAGCAGGCTCGAGGGGCCGAATGGCCTACTCCTACCCCTATCTTCTATGTTTTAACGTTTCAGGTCCAGTTCTGATGAAGGGTCCCAGGCCTGAAACGTTAACTCTGTTTCTCTCTCCACGGGCCTGGCCTGCTGAGTATTTCCAGCATTTTCTGTTGTTATTTGTGAATGAAAGAAGCCTCGCTTGACTGTACACGATGAATTAAGTATATCTTTCTGTGTGATAAATTGCACAACACTCCCTTATCAATACGGAAAAACATATCCTTGTTGAAGTGTGAAGTGCTAATTAGTCTTAAACGTTAAATTAGTCTGTGGTGTAATTTGAACAGTACAACTCAGGATGCCATCTTATATTCTAGAAACATAAAGCAGCCATTTTGAAATGAGTCAGAAATCTGAAGTTATAATGGCCACTGCTTTAGTGTTTTCACTAATTTACTTCCTGTGTTCAATTGGGATATCTGTTCCTGTGGAATACAAGAATCCCTGTAGATAGGGGAATGTTCTATAGCATCTCACAAGAAGGACATGCTCACTCACTGTATACAGTCAACTAATGCCAGTAGTCTGGAGCCAGCTTGATAAATGCTCAAACACTCCATTTTAAAAATAAAGAACTTTTCATTGCTACGTAGTGCTAATGCATTTTACTGGAGCTTAGCTCAGCTTCCTCTTCTCTCAGGGCTGTGACGGTATCCATACACACAGATATACTGTCGAGTCTGCTTCCTGTCTCTTGGACGAATGCCTTCTTATTAAAGCAGAATGTTTTTTGCTAGGGTTTTGCACTAGGGTTTATTTCTAGAGGGATAGAATTGAAAAGTAGTGAAGTTATGCTAAACCTGTATTGAACCGTGGTTAGACCACACTTGGAGTACTGCGTACAGTTCTGGTCACCATATTATAAAAAGTGTATAGAGGCACTGGAGAGGGTGCAGAGAAGATTTGCAAGGATGATACCAGCAATGCGAGGGTATACATATCAGGAAAGGATGAACAGGCTGGGTCTCTTTTGGAAAAAAGAAGGCTGAGGGGTGACCTAATAGAGGTCTTTAAAATATGAAAGGTTTTGATAAAGTGGATGCAGAGAGAATGGCCGTGATTTTGCCGGTGCTCAGAGTTGGGGTTCGGAGGCGGGTCTGCTGCAAAATCAAAATGATTGACAGCGGGTTGAGAACCCGCTCCAAAGTGTCAGGTCTACGATTTCAGAATAGACCCGACACCAAGCGGCGGGGGAGGCATTTAAGATAGTTAAAAGCTTGTTAAATGCTTGTTAACTACTATTTAGCCAGCCTATTTTTAACGGGGTTCACGTTGTTCGGAGATAATGTCAGGTAAGTAGGTCGGGTTCTCTATGTCTCCCCATTGCTATGAATAGGTGACAGCTACAAAAGTGGTATAAAAGCTACCATTTCACAGCTGTTCACTTTCCAATGTCAGAAGCTTGAGCCTTCAGGACTTGGAAGACACTTTTGAGCTGTGTGCAGTTTGGAAGTGTTTGGAGTAAACTCTCTATCCACTGTAACCTCCTTAGAGCAAACTCTCACCATTGACAGATCGCCTCTGTCATCTCAACTTCAGCTGCCATCTATTCCAGCAACATCAGTGCCCTTGAAAAAATCTCACCTTGGTCCTCAGAATCCCTCCACAATCAGCCCCAGCACCAACATCACGAGGCACACCAGCAGCACCAACAACAACACCAGCCTTCTCTGCAATCACCTGATGCTGCACAGTAAACAGGGCATCAGCACCCGACCACATTGCTGCCCAGGAGGCCAGCAATGGCATCACCATGGCCAGATTTACTTCAGTTGACGCTGTACACCCTGGCTGTCACATGATGCACCAGGTTGGCACCACCCCACACCGGCACCATAAAGCATCCCTGCAATGCCCAAGCTATTCCTTTCACGCTCATCACAATTGCGGGGGGTTGGGGGGAAGTTATGTCTCAACATTCACTGAAACTCTAAGACATTTACAAAGGTGAGCACAGATCTGTCTGATAAGGTAAAGTGTTGAAAATATAGATTTCAATGTTTGACAACACATTAACAGAAACTTCACATGAACATTGGCTAAACCACCCAGGTGGCTACCCTTATGTGTTGTTAGTTCGTATGCTTGCAGTAGGTTGAGGGTGAGTGTGAGGGGTGGCTAGTGAGACGGGGAAGTGATAGTGTAGATAGAGAGGGATGGGTGGAGGTGCAAGGTAAGTTGGTGTGAGTAAAGATGTGCAGTAGTAGGGTAGGGAAGGCAGAGTGATGGGGATGTGATGAGTGGCACAGCAGGATGAGGTTGAGTGTGGCTTGGCAGTAACATTTTGTGATTTGCTCAGATCATTGAAAGGTTTGCGCCATAGCAGCCGGGTCCTCCTGACGACATCCCTGCTTCTGCCCTCCTGTACAATGTGAAACCAGGCTGCGTTGATCTCCTGGGGAGGTCTCTTCCGCCCATTGGAAAGGAAGAGAAACCTTCCTGTGTGCTGTGACTCCCTCCATAAGCATATGGAGGGAGTCATGGGAGAGCCTGGGTGCAGCCCGCACCTTTGTGCAGTGCTTGTCAGTGTTTGCAGCACCTCAATGCCGCAGAACACTTGACAGCAGAACTGTCGAGATCAAGTTGGACATGGCCCCTTTAAGGAAACAGGCTGATGACGCGTCATCATATGACGCCATCAGACCCACTTCCTATTAATTGTCCGGGACCCTCGCTTACCAAGCCCAATCAACGGAAAATCGCTTGGAGAGTGCGGGTTGCAGTAGGCAGCGGGCTGGGACCGCGACACCAACCCCGGCCGCCCTGGACCCACCTCGGTCGGCGAAATTGCGGCCAATGTTTCCACTTGCGGGGAAGAGCATAACTAGAGGCCATCAATATAAGATAGTCACCAAGAAATCCAATAGGGAATTCAGAAGAAAATTCTTTACCCAAAGAGTGGCGAGAATGTGGAACTCGCTACCACAGGGAGTGGTTGAAGCGAATAGTATAGATGCATTTAAGGGGAGTCTAGACAAGCATATGAGGGAGAAGGGAATAGAGGGTTACGCTGATAGAGTTAGATGAGGAAAGACTGGAGGAGGCTTAAGTGGAGCATAAACACCGGCATGGACTGGTTGGGCCGAATGGCCTGTTTCCCGTATATCCTGTGTAATCCTATGTTTTCACGCTAATCAAGTATCCTAGATTTAAGCTTGGAAATCTTTGAGAAGAGGAAGGTTGAACTAATGCCATGGATGGATTTGAAACTGAAGACCAGGATTTTAAAGTTGATGTGTTGGGGAATGGGGAGCCAGTGAAGTTCTGAGATGATGGGGCTAATAAGAGTGCAGGACTTATTGTGGGAGAGGCAGAGTTCTAGATGAGTTGGGGGTCATGTAAAGCAGCACTTGGAAAGCCAGTGAGGAAAGCATTTCAGAAATCAAGCTTAGGTGTAGCAAAAGGCATGAATGAGAATTTTGGCAGTGATGGGCGTGAGTTAGGAATGTGGGTGGATAATGTTGCAAAGGTGGAAGTAGGCAGTCCTGGTAATGGACTTGCTGTGGTTTTGAAGCTTAGCTCAGGATTAAGCAAGACACAAAGAATGCATAGCAGTACTTTTTGTACTAGGTTTCTGTTATATAGATTAGCAGCTTTAAGTGCCAGCAAGTTTGCAGACTCATAACCTCCATCTTCACAGAATCACAGAAACCCCACAGTGCAGATAGAGGCCATTTCGGCCCATCGAGCCTGCACCGACACATATCCCACCCGATCCCCGTAACCCCTACACCAACACATATCCCACCCTATCCCCGTAACCCCACGTATTTAATCCCCCTAACACTAAGGGTCAATTTTTATCATAGCCAATCAACCTAACCCGCACATCTTTGGACTGTGGGAGGAAACCGGAGCACCCGGAGGAAACCCACGCAAACACGGGGAGAATGTGCAAACTCCACACAGACAGTCGCCCGAGGCCGGATTCGAACCCGGGTCCCTGGCGCTGTGAGGCAACAGTGCTAACCACTATGCCACCGTGCTAACCACTATGCCATCTTCTCTGTCTTTATTCTAGCACAAAAAACTTTTTCACATCCACCACTCTAATTCTCTTAATTATGTTAAAATGTTGCCTTTGTTTCTTTCTTTCTTCATTCCCCCTCTTGTCAGAACAGATTTAGGTTCCATAGCTTTACTTAATATTAGTTTAAAATGTGGTGCTCTTCTTACTGCTCTACTGTTAACCTTCTCACACTTGCATCTACTAGTACATTCTACTTACTGTGGCAATTGCTGCCGCACAACATTCAATGTCTAGTCAGCTAGCATACTCAAATCTGCTTTCCTGTTAAACCTTATTTAATAATATACCCTTTAGCCAGTTTTAGCATAAATGTCATCTTATATTTCTCAACATTAAATCATTTGTAAATTTGCGAAGTTGCTGCCGATCTTTGATGTATCCTTCAAATATCCTGCTTTCCCAGACAACTAGATGTTGTTTGAAAGCCTGGATATGCTACTTTTAGTATCTTAATGTTGTCATAAATATTGTGAACAGCAAAAGCCTGTGGACCAGTCACCGAGAGAGTCTTCTGATCACTGTTACCCAATTAGAATTGCTACCACTGGAAACTGGTCTGCATCTCATTTATGTAATTGACTTTGTCTTGGCTCTCAATAGCATTTTCTGTCTTACTCCATGATATGCTAGCCTGTTTCAAAATACACAGGGGTAAAAATTGGGTAATGCCCCTTTTGGGGCGCTACCTTCGAAATTAGCACCCCGAAAAAGTTAGCACCTCCACAGCCGATTTTCCCAGGTAGCGCCCCGAGGGGGAGGAGGGGCGCTACTGGAAGCGCCTCGCGTCCCTCTTGGGGCGCTGCGAGCCAATATCGCGGTGCTACGAGGCACTGCGGCATGTCACGCCGCGGTACTGCAAGCCTTCCTCCCCTTATTAAAGGGGAGGGGCCTGGCGCAGTGCGTCCCGGCGCCCAGCTGGGACACCAGGGATTGGGAGTGCCGGCAAACTCAAGAGGAGTGCTGGGCTCACGGAGAGCAGCCGGCACCCCCGCAGGGGGGGCTTCACGGGGGCCAGGGACAGCAACGGGGGCAGGTGCTGGCAGGTGGCCAGCAACAAAAATGGCCACCCGGCACCTTCCCTTTAATTAGCGCCACCCTGGCCGCAGGTAGGCCCCCCTGACCCCGGCGGACATGGCGTCCGGCGGCAAGTCGGGGGGCGCCACCCAATATTACAGCCGAGGCGCAAGCGGGGGCACTGCGCACTGCGATGACGTCATCACTGACGGCGCAGCACTGACGGTTAGCGCCGCCGCTAACCTCCCGCTGAATTTCGCGGGAGGCGTTGGCGGTGCCGCGCCCAGTCGCTAGTTGGTTTGCGCCCCGTTAGCACCGAGGGCAATGTCTACATCTTATTGATCAGTCTTGTGCAGAGAGAGCATTGCAATTTTATATCTTATGGAGCCGACAAAAATTTTGTGACTCCTATTTTTTTTTCTTGTATGTGACTCTCAAAAGAAGTATTGTGAATATAGTAGTCGCTTTATAAATGGCTTCAAGTAACTTTTTGTTTTCTGTAATGTTTGAAAATAATGCCGTTTCATTTCATAGATGTCTAATCTTAATGCTTTTTTTTTATGATAAGGTCATGGGATTTGGTTAAGTGGCTATTTGCAGATCCCTATTTTTAATGTCCCACAGCCAGATGGCGAACATATTCCTCTAGCTTTGGCAGCGTTCTACATGTTCTGGACCATGATCATATTACTACAGGTAAGGAGACTGTACAAATGACTTAGTTTATATTGATTACTATTGTTTTGAAACTGAGATCCAGGTCACTAAAATCTAACTTCACTGAACATTTGATCCCTTCGTAAACAGAAAAGAAGAAAATCCAAACAAGGCAATTCTTAAATTTATACTTCTATGGTAAATCTTTGTGCTTATCAAGATGAGTAATGTCCTTGTTGAGGAACTGAACACTTTCTACTTTTCTCCCAGAGTATATTTGGGTGTAATATGGGCAAATTCAGAGTAAGGATCAAAGTAGTGCTGAACCCAGGCCAATTTTCCACTTTAATTGTAGTGCTCCTGATACTGCCTTGACTGAGATCAACTAACTCAATGCAGACCCAGGGTTAAAACTGGGATCTTCCTGGTTCTGTATGGGACAACCACTCACTGCTGTTAACCAACTGAGTCACTGAGAGAGATACACGAGCTCTTTTAACCAATAATTGTGCCATAATGTTATTCTAATGTTGGCCAAACTTTCTAAAAACCAGCAAGTCTGTGATGAATGCCTAGTCTGATACTTAAAGAGAAACGGAGTCACAGAGCACTTCAGCATCTGGTACAAATTGAGTGGAGGAGAAGGCACATCCCCACAGAGAGGTTACAATGAGTTTACAGAAATTGCATTAATTGAACTCTGGGAGCTGGCTAACCAGCCTTTAACTTGAAATTGATGCCCAACACAGAGGTTCTAAAAGGGCGATTTAAAAAAAATAAGGTGCTTAATTTTCCATAAAATGTTTATTTTCAGTATTGCAGTTTCATAAACATTTCAAAGGTATCGGGAGCTGGATAACCATATTTTACATTCCGTGAAAGTACAGTGATAACATCAGAAATGCATCTGTTCAAACTGAAACTTATCTTAAGCAATTTGGTTCAGTGCAAATCCTGTTTTTGTTCACACCAGGCTGGCTATTTATTTCTCAGGTGCTGATCCCAATTTCCTTGTATGTGTCTATTGAAGTTGTCAAGCTGGGCCAAATACTCCTCCTCCAGAGTGACACTGACTTGTACAATGAAAACACAGATTCAACCATACAGTGCCGGGCCTTGAACATCACTGAAGACCTGGGGCAGATTGAGTACATCTTCTCAGATAAGACTGGAACGCTAACTGAGAACAAAATGGTCTTCTGCAGGTGCAACATTGCTGGGGTTGAGTATTTTCATGAAGAAAATGGTATGTTCCTATCTTGTCTATAGCTTCTGACTTTCATTTGCAGATTTCAGTGACATCTACTGATATTATTACCATTTGCTAGATTTTAAGGGCACTTAAATCTGCACATGGACTACCCCACTGTCTGAGGTTGTCCAGTGAGTCGTGAGTATACAGACCAAAAAGATTCTTGGTTCAATCTCAAGTCTGTGGTGACTTAACTCGTCATGGAATCTGTAAGAGTGCTACACTTGGCTTCAAAAACCCCAGGGTTAGGAAGGAGAAAATCAGTCGGGCTTTCCTGAATGCTATCCAGTGACTTTTGCTGGAACTGCACGTGTGGACAGGATCAGACTCCTCATGGTTTGAATGGCCTCCCAATACTCCCAATCAATGCTCACACATGGCTAGTTGACAGGACGCCAGAGAGCAGCTAGTCACGGTGGAACTGGACCGCACCTAAAAGAAAGGAAGACTTGCATTTATATAGCACCTTTCACAACCTCAGGCTGTCCAAAGCGCTTGACAGCCAATGAAGCATCGTCACTGTTGTAATGCTGAGGTATAAGGGGAAAAACCTTCCTCAGGCATTCGCAAGCAGTTTCAATGTTGTCACCTTGTGATTTCAAAACGAAATGCACTAAAAACCCTCAACAAAAACACTTCTTAAAAACCAAACAAACAAATTCTTCCTCCTTCTACTTGAACTCCACCTAGCCAAACTAGCTGAATTCACTGGGAACGGGTGTGGTAGCATAGTGGTAATGTTACTGGGCTAGTAATCCAGTAACGGCAGCTGGGGAATTTAAATTCAGTCTGGAATAAAAAAGCTAGTATCAGTAATGGTGACCATGAAACTATCGGATTGTTGGAAAAACCCATCTGGTTCACTAATGTCATTTAGGGAAGGAAATCTGCCATCCTTACCCGGTCTGGACTATATGTGGTTGACTCTTAACTGCCCTCTTAAATGGCCTAACAAACCGCTACAAGAAACAATAATGAGAATAAAACCGGACGGACCACCCAGCACCAGCTACGGACACGACAATGGCACATCGACCCTGCCAAGTCCTTCTCACCAATATCTGACTTGTGCCAAATTTGGGAGAGCTATCCCACAGACTAGTCAAGCAACAGCCTGACATAGTCATACTCACAGAATCATACCTTTCAGGCAATGTCCCAAACTCCTCCATCATCATCCCTGGGTATGTCCTGTCCCAGCTAAATGGATAGATTCGGAACAGAACTAGCAGCTCAAAGCTGGGCATCCATGAGGCGCTGTGGGCCATCAGCAGCAGCAGAATTATATTCCACCACAATTTGTAACCTCATAGCCTGGCATATCCCTCACTCTGCCATTACCAGCCCTGGTTCAATAAGGAGTGTAGAAGAGCATGCCAGGAGCAGCACCAGACGTACCTAAAAATGAGGTGCCAACCTGGGCAAGCTGCAACACAGGATGACATGCATGCTAAAAAGTGGAAGCAGCATGCTATAGACAGGGCTAAGCGATCCCACAATCAACGGATCAGATAAAAGCTCTGCAGTCCTGCCACATCCAGTCGTGAATGGTGGTGGACCATTAAACAACTAACGGGAGGAGGAGGCACCATGAATATCCCCATCCTCAATGATGGTGGAGCCCAGCACCTGAGTGCTAAAGACAAGCCTGAAGCGTTTGCAACCATCTTCAGCCAGAAGTGCTGAATGGATGATCCATATCGGCCTCCTCCTGAGGTTTCCACCATCACAGAAGCCAGTCTTCAGCCAATTTGATTCACTCCACGTGATATCAAGAAACAGTTGAGCGCACTGGATATCACAAAGGCTATGGGCCCCGACAACATCCCGGCTGTCGTGCTGAAGACTTGTGCTCCAGAACTGTTCGAGTACAGCTACAACACTGGCATCTATCCGACAATGTGGAGAACTGCCCAGGTATGTCCTGTCCACAAAAAGCAGGACAAATCCAATCCAGCCAATTACCGCCCCATCAGTCTACTCTCAATCATCAGCAAAGTGATGGAAGGTGTCATTGACAGTGCTATCAAGCGGCACTTACTTACCAATAACCTGCTCACTGATGCCCAGTTTGGGTTCCACCAGGACCACTTGTCTCCTGACCTCATTACAGCTTGGTCCAAACATGGACAAAGGAGCTGAATTCCAGAGGTGTGGGGAGAGTGACTGCACTTGACATCAAGGCAGCATTTGACCGAGTGTGGCATCAAGGAGCCCTAGTAAAACTGAGGTCAATGGGAATTGGGGGGGAAACTCTCCACTGGCTGGAGTCATACCTAGCACAAAGGAAGATGGTTGTGGTGGTTGGAGGTCAATCATCACAGCCCCAGGACATCATTGCAGGCAGTCCTCAGGGCAGTGTCCTAGGCCCAACCATCTTCAGCTGCTTCATCAATGACCTTCCCTCCAACATAAGGTTAGAAATGAGGATGTTTGCTGATGACTGCACAGTGTTCAGTGCCATTCACAACTCCTCAGATAATGAAGCAGTCCATCCCTGCATGCAACCAGACCTGGACAACATTCAGGCTTGGGCTGATAAGTGGCAGGTAACTTTTGTGCCATACAAGTACCAGGCAATGACTATCTCCAACAAGCAAGAGACTAACCACCGCTCTTTGACATTCAATGCCATTACCATCGCCGAATCCCCCACCATCAACATCCTGGGGGTCACCTTTGACCAGAAACCTAACTGGACCAGCCACATAAATACTGTGGCAACAAGAGCAGGTCAGAGGCTGGGTATTCTGTGGCGTGTGTCTCACCTCCTGACTCCCCAAAGCCTTTCCACTATCTACAAGGCACAAATCAGAAGTGTGATGGAATACTCTCCACTTGCTTGGATGAGTGCAGCTCCAACAACACTCAAGAAGCTCAACACCATCCAGGACAAAGCAGCCTGCTTGATTGGCACCCCATCCACCACCTTAAACATTCATTCCCTCCACCACCGGCGTACCGTGGCTGCAGTGTGTACCATCTACAAGATGCACTGCAGCAACTTGCCAAGGCTTCTTCTGTAGTGTATGTACCTTGAAGAAGGAACTATATTCTGCAGCCCCTGTATACTGCAGTACCAGTAGTGACCACCCCTGTATATAAGCCTGTAAAGTAACTTTGTATAGTAGTTCCAGTTTTGTCTCCATTCAGTAAACACCTGTTATAACCAACGTCTGCAGTCCGTGTCTCAATTACACACGGACGTTACATTGGCGACGAACAGATCCGAACTTACCTACAGTTTTGCACCACCTCACGGGGATCCATCCCCGAAGCAAAGTTGTTAGAGGTCGAGGCCAGAAGGAAGAAATCCAAAAAGAAAAGAAAAAAACAGAAGAAACGGGCGTCGACCGTGGGCAACCGCCCTCTGATTCATCGAATTCGAAGATTTGCAGGAGAGGCTGTCGAGAGCGGGGCTTGGTTATCCAGTCTCTGGTGTTCCAGCTAATCGGGCTGGTGGCAGGTAGTACACTGATCCTTCCTGGGCTGCGGCGGGCTAGAGCTCGATTGGGTGGCTTTTCAACGGGGCCGAGCAGCGTTGTCGGGAAGAGGAGAGAGAGGGTGGAGCACACAGCGCGCGGCCGGTGCTATGAAGCCGGGCAGCATACAGACCCGAGAAGAGGGAGGAAAGTGTCCCATAGGGTCTGCTCTGACGACGGGAACAGTAATTAAAATAAAATAAATTAGAAGCGCAGAAAGCCGTGAGGAGCTGCAGTTTGCCACGGGGACCGCGGAGAGCGGCGTTGGCAGCAGCGCGGGGGGAAGTGCGCGAAGACCATAGGGCATCGCCATCAAGGCATAAAAACGCCAGCAACAGCGCTGGCAGCAGCGAAAAAGGCAGAAAGCGCGGGAGGCGCCATCTTAATCCAGCGGGGATGAAGGCAAAGCGTGGGAGGCGCCATTTTGTTCAATCGGCGCCATCTTAGATCTCCAAGATGCCGAAGACTGGCAATATCACTGCCTTCGATAATGCAATAGAAGACTGGACCAGGCATCGGTACTACTAAACTTAATGGGCGCAAGAACGTACGGCCTATTGCGGAACCTGATCACTCCAGTCAAACCGATGGAGAAGAGTTTTAACAAAATTGTTGATATCCTACAGGAACACCTAAATCCTACACCGCTGCTGATAGCAGAAAGATTTAAATTCCACAAGAGAAATCAGCATAAAGATGAGAGCAGTGCTGATTACCTTACGGAACTACGCAAGCTATCAAAGCACTGCCAGTTCGGAGCAGGACTGGCAGATACCCTATGCGACAAATTTGTCTGTGGACTCCTGAGTGAAGGAACCCAGAAGAGGTTACTCTCAGAGAAAGAGCTGACGCTACATAAGGCTTTCAGCGTAGCAGCATCGTACGAAGCAGCAGCAAGGGGAGCTGCGGAAATACAGCAAAAGCCACAGGAATACGGCACCCATGAAATGACATGGGGATTTGAAAAATGTTATCGCTGCGGCAGAACAACCCATGACCAGAAGGACTGCTGGTCCAAGGACAAAACATGCAGGCAATGCGGAAAGATGGGACACATTGCACGAGTTTGCAGGTCCGGGAAAAAGACTAACGACAACAAAAAGACTACTAAGGAAAAGTACAGGAAAGTACAAAAGATGACGGACAGTAGTTCCGAAGACCAGAAGAGCGATAGTGAATCCGGGAACAAGAGACTAAGCTGTCTCAAACTACACAACGTAATCACAAAAGAGGATCACCGAACCATTTAGGTCACCCTCACGATAGCAGGGTCCCAAGTCAAAATGGAATTGGATACAGGATCAGCCCTGACCGTCATGAATCGACGAGACTACGAGCGGCTATTCTCACACATACCCTTGAAAGACACATCCATTGTCTTGAAGACATATACAGGGCAGAAAGTATACCCCAGAGGGAAACTAAGGGTGCCTGTCGAATACAACGGCAAGGAAATACAGAAATTGTATCTGTACATACTGCAAGATGGTGGACCACCGTTATTGGGACGTGAATGGATCAGAAAGATAAGTTTAGACTGGCACTCCATTCAGGCACTGACTGGCTGGTAAAAAGGCTGACGACGTCACACCTGGACGATTGTCAAAAATCTTGGCTAACGCTAAAGAGGTATTTCAACAAGAACTGGGAACTCTTAAAGGCGTAACCGCCTCGATAAAAATAAAAGAGAATGCAATTCCCAAGTTTTTCAAAGCAAGACCGGTACCGTATGCAATTCGCCCAGCCGTCGAGGAAGAGCTGGAGAATCCGGAGAATGCAGGCGTGTTAACTAAGGTAGACTGGAGCGAGTGGGCGACACCCATCATTCCTGTCATGAAGAAAACGTTAAACAATAAGTCTGAGGAACCAAGGAAGGTTCGCATCTGTGGGGACTTCAAGGTGACGGTGAACCCAGTCCTTCACACAGTACAGTATCCTCTTCCGAGGATAGAAGATATTTTCGCCTCACTATCTGGAGGGAAACGTTTTACAAAAATTGACCTAGCGCAAGCATATTTGCAGATGGAGGTTGAAGAATCCTCTAGGAAATATCTCACAATAAACACTCACAAAGGTCTTTACCAGTATAATCGACTGGTATTCGGAGTTGCATCAGCTCCGGCTATATGGCAAAGAGCGATGGAACAAGTCCTGCAAGGGATTCCGGGGACTCAGTGTTACTTGGACGACATCCTAGTGACAGGTGAAAATGACAGTGAACACCTTGCCAACCTAGAGCAGGTGCTCACTAGACTAAGAGAACACGGGCTACGAGCCAATCGCCCCAAGTGCGAGTTTTTTAAGAAACAAATATCGTATTGTGGCCACGTGATTGATGAAGAGGGGTTACATAAGTCCCCTGACAAAATTGAAGCGGTAGTTAAGGCTCCAGCGCCTGAAAATGTGTCGCAATTGAGGTCATTCCTCGGATTGGTGAATTACTACCATAAGTTTTTGCCGAATTTGTCCACAATTCTGCACCCACTGAACGCCCTGCTACAAACTGGAGTAGCATGGAAATGGAGCGATGAATGTAAGCGGGCCTTTCAGAAGTGTAAAGGCCTGATCACTTCAAGAGAAGTATTGGCTCACTACAACCCATCACTACCGATAAGACTGGCGTGTGATGCGTCTCCCTACGGCGTTGGAGCGGTACTGTCACACAAATCCCTTGATGGTTCAGAGAGGCCGATAGCTTTTGCGTCACGCTCGTTAACTGCAGCCGAGCGTAACTACGCCCAGATTGACAGAGAGGCCCTCAGCCTGGTGCGGGGGGTGAAGAAGTTCAATCACTACCTGCACGGACAGAAATTTACTCTACTAACTGATCATCAACCTCTTGTCTCCATTTTCAACCCTAAGAAGGGCGTCCCGATAATGACAGCACAACGGCTACAGAGGTGGTCCCTTTTCCTAGGGGCACACCAATATGACATCGAGTATAAAGGAACTAAACAGCATGGGAATGCTGATGGATTGTCGCGCCTACCGTTGCCGACGGTGGAAGAAGCACCTGCAGTGGATCCAGTGGAGATATTCCACTTGACCAGAGTCGAATGTCTACCTGTGACGAATGCAAACATAGAAAAGGAAACACGAAATGACCCGACACTCTCCAGGGTCTATGATTTAACGGTGAATGGATGGCCAGCACATGGCGAACCACTGTTGCCAGCATTCTCGCCGAGAAGAGAACAGCTGTCAGTGTGCAGAGGAACCTTGATGTGTGGATCCAGAGTAGTAATTCCACCCAAATTGAAGGATAGAGTGCTCAATGAGCTTCATGAGGGTCATCTGGGAGGGGTAATAATGAAGAACTTAGCCAGAGCGTTTGTGTGGTGGCCGGGAATCGATAGAGAAATCGAAGAGATGACCAAGAGCTGTACAGGATGCCAGAAGGTCCAAAACGCCCCACCACAAGCCCCTCTACATCCATGGGAGTGGCCCTCATCCCCATGGCAAAGGGTACACATTGATTTTGCTGGTCCATTTATGGACTCGATGTTTTTAATTGCGGTGGATGCACATTCAAAGTGGCCAGAGGTAATAAAAATGTCCTCAACCACCACAGAAAAAACTATCACAGTCTTACGAAACATATTCGCCAGAAATGGGCTGCCTGAACAGATTTGCTCCGACAATGGACCACAGTTTGAGTCTGAAGAGTTCCGGAGGTTCTTAAAGAACAATGGTGTTAAGCATTACACATCCGCCCCATATCATCCAGCCACCAATGGATTGGCTGAGAGGTTCGTTGAAACATTCAAGAAGGCTATCAAGGCAATGTGTAATGAAGACATACCCCTACAACACAAGGTGGATAACTTCTTGTTTGCCTACCGGAATGCGACACATGCGGTTACCAACCAAACTCCAGTCATGATGTTCTTCAATCGAAGACTAAGATGCCGCTTGGATTTGGTTAAGCCAAACATCAGAAGAGATGTGGAGAACAGGCAGTTTCAGAATATGAATGAAAGGCCAACCAGGAGTTTCAAGATAGGTCAACCAGTTTTGGCCCGGGACTACCGCACAGAGAAATGGCAGCCAGGAACGATCTGCACACGGCAAGGACCTCTAATGTATACTGTGGACGTTGGAGAGAGCATTGTAAGACGCCATGCTGACCAGATTCTAGAGTCACTGGAAAACGTCAAATCTACACCACGATCCTATACACCTGGTGATAAAACCGAAGTACCAATTGCATGTACCTCAGAATCGGTGATATTGGAAGCAGACGAACCAAACAACGACGTTGATCCCGAATCAACTTTGCCAGAAGAACCTGATACCCCAAAGAGGCGTTATCCGGACAGAATCAGGAAGCCTCCTCAAGGACTGAATTTATAATTGATTAACTTCAGCTAATGTATATAGCAACTGTAATTGTAAATATGTTATTTAATTATTAATCGAATGTTATGTACTGTTTAGCTAAAAGGGGAGGAATTGTACTGTATGTACCTTGATGAAGGAACTATATTCTGCAGCCCCTGTATACTGCAGTACCAGTAGTGACCACCCCTGTATATAAGCCTGTGCAGTAACTTTGTATAGTAGTTCCAGTTTTGTCTCCATTCAGTAAACACCTGTTATAACCAACTTCTGCAGTCCGTGTCTCAATTACACACAGACGTTACATCTTCGGCAGTATCTCCCAAACCCGCGACCTCTACCACCTAGAAGGACAAGGATAGTAGGTGCATGGGAACACCACCACCTCCAAGTTCCCCTCCAAGTCACACACAATTCTGACTTGGAAGTATATTGCCGTTCCTTCATCGTCACTGGGTCAAAATCCTGGAACTCCCTCCCTAACAGCACTGTAGGACTACATTCACTACACGGACTGCAGCGGTTCAAGAAGGTGGCTCACTACCACCTTCTCAAGGGCAATTAGGGATGGGCAATAAATGCTGGCCTTGCCAGCAACACCCACATCCCATGAACTAATAAAAAAAAGTTTTGTAAGATGATCACAAAATTATAATACCTATTCTGATAAACACTGTTGTACTTATTACATTGTAACACCATATATAATTGTGATCTGATGACTGGGTAGTATTTTTCATACATCCACATATGTATTTATTTTCAAAAACTTCTTTCCTATTGGCCCGGAATTTGCGGTCAGCGGCAGAGCAAAGGCGTCCTTCGCTGGCCCCGAATTAAGCTTCCCACAAAGATCTCGCGAGCTCTGTGGCGAGAAGTTCAGCTTTTCCGACGTGCAATTGAAATCAGCGTAAGTTAGTGGGGCACCAGAATGATCCCCGGACTACCAGAATGATAGCCGGACTTCAAGGTTTAAGTTACGAGGAGAGATTCCACAAATTAAGGTTGTATTCCCTGGAATTTAGAAGAGTAAGGGGTGATCTGGTCGAAGTTTTCAAGATATTAAGGGGAACAGATAGGGTAGATAGAGAGAAACTATTTCCGCTGGTTGGGGATTCTAGGACTCGGGGACATAGTCTAAAAATTAGAGCCAGACCTTTCAGGAGTGAAATTAGGAAACACTTCTACACACAAAGGGTGGTAGAAGTTTGAAACTCTCTTCCGCAAACAGCAATTGTTAATTTTAAATCGGAGGTTGATAGCTTTTTGTTAACCAAAGGTATTAAGGGATACAGGCCAAAGACAGGTATATGGAGTTAGGTCGCAGATCAGCCATGATCTCATTGAATGGTGGGACAGGCTCGAGGGGCTGATTGGCCTACTCCTGTTCCTATGAATCCCTAACGCAAGCTGCTGTGATGTGAACAATCTGTCTAAGCAGCCAATCACAAAGCAAAATTCTCACAGACCGAGAACCAGGAAGTTAGTAAGGTCCTTTGATTCTAACTTTTTAAAAATGTTATAGTGAGCAAAACAAAGATTGGAGCCCTCACATGGGGAAAGGTAAACCTGAAATAAAGATGCACAAACTTTTTAAAAATATATAGGCCTAGAAATTCATGGGGCGCCAGCCTCGCCAGGGCGCCGAAAGTACCGCCCCGGAAGGAGTCGCGGCCGCCCGCCGCAAATTCAGTTTCAGCACCCCAGACAGAAGCGCGGCGCTACTCGAGGCGCCCCGCATCCCTCTTGGGGCGCTGCAACTGAAAATCGCAGCGCAACGTGCCGAAGCGCCACACGCTGCAGCACGGCACGCTGCGGTACTGCAGGCCTTCCTCTTCCCCTTCTTAACGGGGAGGGGCCTGCTGCAGCGCGCTCGAAGAGCGCGAGTGCCAGCAAAAGAGCCCGGCACCGAGGAGAAGTGCCGGGCTTTTGGGACACAGCCGGCACTCCACGGCGGGGGGGGGCTCAGGAGGCCGGGGACGGCGGCGCGGAGAGGTGCTGGCAGGCGGCCAGCAAAAAAAATGGCTGCCCCGCACCTCAGCGCCTCTACCGCCACAGGTAGGTCCCCCTGAACCGGTCGCAAATTACAACTGGCGTTAAAGCAGGGGGCGCTACTAAATTTCGTGATCGGGGCAGTAGCGAGGCGCTGCGTACACCGATGACGTCATCGGTAGCGGCGCAGCGCTAACGGCTAGCGCTGCCATTAGCGTCCCGCTAAATTTAGCGGGAGGCGTGGCCAGTGGAGCAAAACCCACTAAGTGCCTTCTTTGGGCGCTAACGGGTGGCGCAGCCCACTGAATTTCTAGGCCATATTTTTTTAAATTTCTTAAAAATTTAAATTTTTATTAAAATGGATAAATTTGATACTCCACAAAATTAAAATTAGTTTTGCACGATCATAACGTTTGTTTAGCAGTCAATCCGCTGTTAAAACCTCAGTTACACCTAATCCAAAAGTGTCTAACTTTTAATGGGGTATTTAACAGCAATATTACCACAGAAGAGCCGAGATTTTCGTCAGTTTCCCTGATTTGACAGATTACACTGATTGCCGGCTGTGGGGGAGGGTGGTTGTGGGGAGGGGGTGGAAGGGATGGCCACAGTGCAGCCAGCATCAGATCAGAGCAGTGAATGACTGACCACAACTTCAGGATTTCTGCGTTCGGATGCAAATGCGCTTCATCCTGAAGTTGCGGTCAGTTTCAAAGGGGTAATAAGAGCGACTGCCGTTATTACTCACCGCAAATTCCGGGCCATTATGTATATATTGTCTCCCTGCACAAATTGGCTCTTGCGTTTGCCTATATTTCAAAACTACTTCATTGGTTGTAAAGCATCCTGAGGACATCATCAAAGGTGCTATATAAGTGCAAGTTCTTTCGTTTTTACCTGCAATGCACTATTTTCTGGCTGAAACAGCACATGACTTGGTGCTTGGCCTTTGGCAGTACTTTTTTTTAAACTGACATCAATGTGAGTCCTCAATTTTTTGGTTTCCTTTCCTCGCTCCCTCCCCATGGAAAGTGTCTGCCATTTGCTTGGTATTAAGCCTCATGCCCTGATTTGGAATGCAGAATATAAGAATTGCAGGCACAGCTTCATATTTTAACACTTAGCGGCATTGTGCAGCTACCCAAAAGGCCTGTTTTAAGCATAAAATCTCCTATATAGAAGTGAGGTGCCATTAGTTTCGTAGACGTTTTACCTTGTTCCTGGCTCTGACATAGCTCCAGGTTAGCAATGCAAAACTTCTATTAAAAAAACTACCTCTTTCTGTAATACTGTTGTGATTCAATATCCTGTGACATGTAATTTTAAAAATTGCTTGAAAAGCACATCCACTCAGATTAAAGCAGATAAAGCAGATCCATCGTAGTGTCCAAGTAGCGGCAAAAATATCTGAAAAAAGAACATAAAATAATGAAAGTGCACAGCAGGTCACTGAGCATAGGTTAATGTCCTGGGTGTTACCTTTAATCAGAACTGGCATTATCAGGATAAAGAGTCCATCTTATGGAACAAGTCAGGACATATCCAGGAGAATAAAGAAGGGAAAATGACAGGAAGAAGTTACCTATCTTTCTCTTTCGGGTACTGATCAACCTGTCGTCTATTTCCAATATTTTTTATTTTTTTGGTCAAATCTGGTTGGTGCACAAACAAAGTAAAAGAAAACATATTAGTGCCAATAGAACTCCCATTTACTTTGAGCTTTTGTACAATTCTACTTAATGGAATGGGATTTGGAATACAAAAACAAATTGTTTAAATTATTTGAAAATATTAATTTTTGGTGCTGCTTCCCCTGTAAAAACTAAAATCTTGTCTTTAATTTCTGTTGCATTATTTTTGTCAGTGAATGCAGCAGGAAAGTGGAGTTGAAGTGGAAGATCAGCCATGGTCTCATTGAATGGTGGAGCAGGCTCGAAAGGCCGAGTGGCCTACTGCTGTTCCTAGTTCTTGTGTTCTCTTCTGTATGGACCATTTAAGACTGTTATTTGAACCTGGGCAGCCTGTGCCATGTTCTCAAATTAAAAAGAAAAAATGCTTCTAAAACAAGAAGCTACTAGTAGAAAATAAATTATTAATTAAACTTTTAAAAGCAAAGGACAAGGTAAAGAAGAGGGGACTACATCATGTCAGCTGTTTAACCTCCTGCACATTTTGCACAGTTGGCCTATAACAGTCCTTTTTAAACGTCATTGGAAAATGGCCTAGAAGGCTAATCTACTCAAGTGGAAGTGAGGCAGACATGTTTTAAGGAAGGGGCATGTCCACTGTCTGGCAATCATCACTATGCATTTGGTCTTTTTACACACAGATTAGGAACCATCTTTGTCTTTTTTACACAGTATTTGTTGAGTTCTGTTGTGGACACAGTATCTGATGGAGACTGTTAAAAAGATAGTTCCCAATCTATCTGTAATCTGACCAGTTATAGCAAGCTCCGTACCAGCCAGCAGACAGGCTCTATGAGCATTCCAGTGTACCTATTGTACACTAGTGTTGCCCAATACATCAGCCACTAGTCACATGTGACTAATTGAGAATCCACATGTGGTTAATTGTACTTCTGGTTGGTAAATAAAGATGAGTAATAGACACCGTCATTGGGCATTTGATCTCCATACTCCTATTGGCACGGCGTATGCATGTGCACTTTAACCTTTTTGTATGTTTGTTGCTAAAATGGTCAGATGAAGAGCAGAGTTTGTGTTTTTTGATCATTTGTGAGTGCTTTATTTCCTTGATTACTGAATGGTGGTAGATATTTGTTCAGTAAATATACACATGGGTAGTATATTTACCTGTATTGTGTGAATGTATGCAAGGCATTTTCTACAAAAATTAGTGCATATGGCTAAAACAATATTGCCCTAGCCACACTTGTGTCCAGTTAGCAATATCTGTTGGACAACACTGTAATTTTGTGCACACGTGGACTGAAGCTGTGCATAGTGCCCCTTTAAGATCTTCAAACAAGGTACGTCGAAAGGAACAGAATTTCTGTTCAGCATTGGATGGTGAAAGGATTCAATTCAATGAGGAAATGCCATCTATGTCATTTGTGTGAAAAGAGAAAGCTGGAACACTTGAACCATTCCAGTATAACACTTCACTTTCATCTTGGTTTTGTCTTTTCCCTGCCCCTCAGCAAAAAGACTGGAGTTGTATCAGGATTTTAACACTGAAGATGTATCGAACATTTCTCTGGGATCCGTTTGTAAATTTGGGCACCGTTC
Organism: Somniosus microcephalus; assembly: GCF_052327205.1. Lineage (NCBI taxonomy): Eukaryota > Metazoa > Chordata > Chondrichthyes > Squaliformes > Somniosidae > Somniosus > Somniosus microcephalus. Next base: position 227,057,016 of record NC_140988.1, read on the forward strand.
AGACAGCTGCAGATCTTTACCTGTGCTGCGGAGCCATAGCTCATTGAATTGCCTAACTGCTCATTGCTCAACACTGAGGGAGGGAGATGCATGTGAAGATGAACATGAAAATGTTACACACCCATGTCATGTGGCATTCAGCAGCTCAATTGTGAGTATGCCCACTCTGCTGTTTCTTTTGATTATAAAGTCTTCTAATTCATATCTCCATTGTACCGTGTTCTAAGTTTGAATACATAGCAATGCCACAATAAATACACAGTAGACTTCCTCTCACTCACCCTTTCTCACTCTGTCACTCTCGCTCTTGCTTTCTCAGCTTAATATACTTTCTAAAGTTTATAGGACACAAACAAAAGCTTCAACAGGTGTGCGATCAAATCACATGCCACTCCTTTTTTTGGATGAAAAAGTACGAGAAATGTGACAGCTTTAACATTTAACCAGAGATAAAAACCTGATCCTAAGGCTCAGCTTTTTCTTGTTTGCAAATACTCTGGACAATTTTACTTTAGTTATTTATGAAACTTGAAAAGTACATTAGGCTTCTGTATCAGAGAATAGTGCAGCATGGGTTCCAACTTGCTTACTTCCACATGGTGAGTTCCCAGGTTCGGCCGTAAACAGGTTATTCCTGTAAACAGAAAATGGAAAATCCCAGGGAGATTTATTGTAAATGCACGAATAAACTTGGGTTATATCTCCCAGAGACAAGGAGGCAAAGGGATGATTTTACTGAGATCCTTAAAGTATTAAAGAATAGTAAAATAATGGAAGGAAGTATTTCCTATAGTAGGGGAATGCAGAACAACAGAACATACTCTTAAAATTAGAACGTGCTCCATTTAAAATGAACAAAGATAAAAATTCTTCATACAAAGGGTTCTGAGAATGTGGAATGCACTGTCCCAGAAAGCTATAGAGATACTGAATCAATTGAGGTGTTTAACAGTAATGGTATTAAGTAATAGCGTGAAAGAGCAGGAACTTGGAATTAACAAAAAAAGCTGTTGTGACTAACTTAGTCTTTATGGATGAATGTTCCTGTAACTTTTGTTTTAAAAGTTCTTTCCCTCAGAAATGAAAAAAAACTTAAATGCTTATGGAAAGTGAAGCCATTAGAATTATAACAAAACAAGTTAACAACATTCCTCTCTCCCTTCCCGCCCCTCCACTTCTGCCTCCTCTACACTGCAGATTTTAACAGATCCCTCAGCCTAATAATAATGTTATAATTTGCAGGAGAGGGATGTTGCACCAGATTCTCAACTCCTAAGGAAATTAGAACACATCACATCTCGGCCACTGGACTTGTTGGATGAGGCAGATAAAGGGCTCTCCCTGGAATTCACATACATTGTTGACTTTTTCCTTGCCTTAGCCATCTGTAACACTGTCGTGGTGTCATCTCTTAACCAGCAAAGACAGCGGGTAAGGCCAACATTTATTCAATATTTGATTTGTTTAAATAAGGTTTTCTTGGAACTCTGTAATCTGATTTTAAATCGAGTACTGACTGATGGTGTGAAACTCTCCTGTTTGATAACTGTAGGGTTCTATGTGAAATTAGATGGGATAGTTTCAACCCAGTTACAAGTGAGTGTGGGCTCACAGTACAAAACTGCCACTAATATGAACTAAGTGCTAAAATGGTTCATATTGTGCTATAACCCATGCACTACTTTGAGGTAATTATTGTTTTAACAGCAGAACCAGCATAGGAATTTATAATAAATTTTGTGTATAATTATGTGTATAGCTTGTTCCAAAAAATGTGTTTCTGTGCACTGAAGGAGCTGTATTGTTTTAAAGGGCATCCTTCAGCTGAAATGTTAAATGAGGCACTGTCTGCCTGTTCAGTGGATGTTAAAGATCCTATGGCACTATTTGAAAAAGAATAGAATTCTGCTAGTGTCTTGGTCAACTTGCCTCCTTTTACCAATGCCACCAAAAACAGATCAACTGGTCATTCCGCTCATTGCTGTTTGTGGGATCTTGCTGTGCACAATATGGCTGCTGGGTTTCTCCACATAATAGTAACTGCATAATGTAATTCATTTATTGTGAAGCACTTTGGAAAGTTTGAGAGATGTGATAAGTCCTTTAAAATTAAAAATGGTTTGAAAAGGTGTAACTGGATTACTTTTCTCCATGTTAGAATTATATTTCCAGGTTTGAAGTTCCTATATGGATAGATTGTTGAATGCTTTTCAGATTTCTTGACTTTTGTGCAGTGACATAGTTCAGGCTATTTATGAAAAGGGTGCAACAAATACAATGAACTTTAATTAACCTAATTTTTCCATCTTCACCAGTTCTTGATGTAATATTCCATGAGATTACCATTAATTTGCATTAATATTTTCATTTCATATTCCTGTCTTCTAAGACTGATGGACAAAATGAGATGTGATACTTGATCTGCACGTCAAGAAAACTTTGAAATGGGTGTAACAAATTTCAAACCATATTTTTAAAGAAAAATAACTTCACTGTATTTTACCTGTTACAATGTTTGATTTTGGAAGAATTGCAGATGCAAAAATTAGAGATTGTGTAATGTTAAATTTCTTCCCAATTACTGCTTATGACACCTTCTGATTGAGGAGAAACTCTGATGTAAAGCAATAAAGAGTTCTGAGGCTGTTAGACGGTGCACCTATCAAATCCCTCCTTTGAGTCTTCTGCTGTAGAAGTACAATGAACTAAAGCCAGGAGATTTCTGTTTTATATGAATGGTGTTATATGGATGTGTTCAGTGATCACAGAATGCTGCCTCCTAAAATAAGCATGGCAAGTTGAAGAGGGATTTATATTTTGTCAGCTGGGTGTCCATTTCAAGTTCACATGTGCATAAGTTGGAGAAGTTTCATAATGAGTGGAGTGAAATTGGTATAAGTTAGAGAAGATGAGCTAAGGCTGACAATTGAACTGAAGAGAAATATAACTTTAAGTATTATCACTGGCTTTTCTGAATTATTGTTTCTGTTAATAACTTTTTTTAAGAAGGCTTCTTTTGAGCCGTAATTACCTCAAGAGCTCTTGACCCCAAAAGATGTGTTTGATGAAAGCCCACAGCCTGATTTTATTACATACTGGTTTGCCACCTGTGATGTTGGTCATGGACAAAGTGAATGGATTTATAATAACAGATCTGAAGTAATACATTCAGGCAAATTTCATTATTATTGGAAGCAATGAACCCTGACTTATTAAATGTATTCCAACATGATTTTTAAGTTATTTAAAAACAAGTAATCTTTTCCTATTGGAGTGAAGTAACAGTTATTTTTTATTCATGTGAAAATGGTGAAGCTTGTCTGACTAATTTTAATTTATTTTTGTCAATAAAGGTAAGAGTACCTTCAGTCAGCAATACTCCATTGAAGTCCCTGGAAGAGATAAAGCAGATGTTTCAAAGATTCTCGGTGTCTCGTATGAGCCCATCCTCTCTTTCAAGTGGAAAAGATTCATCTGCAGAAAGTCCAAGTACTTTTGCGAACAGACTATTAAATAGAGTGAAGCCGGCTTCACCCTGTGCACTCAAGGAACAAAATGAAGCAGCTGCTGGATCAGCCAAGGGAATCAAAGCCACTGGTGGCCAAAGTCCAGCTGAGGAAAGTGTTCAGAATGTGTCAGAAGAGCATGATGAAGCTGCAGGCAGTTCATCCACAGGTCCGGACACAGTCGCAGAGAAATGCAGTAATTCTAAATTGCGTTATGAAGCTGAGAGCCCAGATGAAGCTGCGCTGGTACATGCGGCTCGGGCCTACAAGTGTATTTTATTATCTAAGACTTCTGATCAAGTCACTGTGGAGCTCAGCAAAGTAGGACAATTACATTTTCAACTCTTGCACATCTTACCATTTGACTCAATTAGAAAGAGGATGTCTGTAGTAGTCCGACATCCACTGACTAATAAAGTAGTTGTTTATACAAAAGGTGCCGATTCAGTCATGATGGATCTTCTGGACACTTCTGCTAAAGGTACGTGGATGGTTACAGTATTTGCATTTGCCTGTCCGTTAACTCTTTGAATTCTGGGTACCTTTTTTCAGTTTCAAAATGCTCACAATATCTGTTGTAAAACCGCAGCAAAATTGATTTTTTTTAAAAAAACAATTCCTCTTTTCTTGTCTCTTGTATACCATAACCCAGCCAAGAAGAATCTAGCAACTAACAAGTCTGAGCCCTGACTCTCAGGATCACATTTCCCAGGTTAGACTGTTAACAATTGGCTGCTCATGACAGGCACACCTCCTGTATTACAAACCAGTCTCAAACCAAGCTTTTAAATTTAATTAAGGCAAACTTCAGAGGATCGTGAAGTGAATTGACCAGAGTAAGCTGTTGATGAGTAAATCTACAGACAAATAGTGAGAAGTAGTCAAAGAAGTATTTAGTACCATACAAAACCAGTACATTTGCGGGGCTCTGTACCACAATGAGGCAAAGGCTCCATTTGTGTAAATAAGTAACTGTGATCAAGAAATGAGGTAGGAGACAGTATCAAGCTAAAAGTAATGGTTTACACAAATGTAAGGAAAGTGGAAATCCATCAGACTGGGAGAGCTATAAAATGCAACAAAGGGATAAAAATAAAGTAATAAGAGGTGCAAAAAGGGAATATAAAAAGAACTTGCAAGTGATATATTAAGAGAAAGAGAATGGTAAAGGGAAATGTGGGCCCATTAAAGACAGATGCAGGCGAGACTATAATGGACAATAAGGAAATAGCAGCCTTGTCAAATGAGTACTTTGTATCCGTTTGCACAGTAGAGGAAGAGAAAAAAATACCAGCTGTACAAAGGAACCTAAAAATAAGTCAAGGGGAGGAAAATAGTGGATTTAATATAAGCTTTTTAAAAAAATAGAAATGGAGAAAATAACGAGACTTAAGTTAGACAAATCTCCAGAACCTGGTGATTTCCACTTCAGAGTATTAAAAGAAATAGGAGAGGAAATTGCAGATGTGTTAATCAAATTTTTCCAAAGCTCTTTATATTCAGGAATTGTAACTTTGGATTGGAAAATTACAGATGTCACTCCATTATTTAAGAAGGGAGGGAGGGAGAAACCAGCAAACTATAGACCTGTCAGTTTAACATCAGTTGAGGGGAAGTTCCTGGAATCTATTATCAGAGAGAGAGTGACTGAGCTGATCAAAGAGAGTCAGCATGGATTTGTGAAAAGTGGGTCATGTATGACTAATCTAGTTCAATATTTTGAGGAGGCCAGTAGCCTAGTGGATAGGGGAGTGTCTACGGATATTGTCTATATGGACTTCCGGAAGCATTGAATCATAGAAGTTTACAGCACAGAAGGAGGCCATTCGGCCCATCGTGCCTGTGCCGGCAAAAAAAGAGCTATCCAGCCTAATCCCACTTTCCAGCTCTTGGTCCGTAGCCGTGTAGGTTACGGCACTTCAAGTGCATATCCAAGTACTTTTTAAATGTGATTAGGGTTTCTGCCTCTACTACCCTTTCAGGCAGTGAGTTCCAGACCCCCCACCCTCTGGCATTTAGTCAGGTTCCGTACAGTAGATTATTAGCAAAAATAAGAGCACATGGAATTGGAGGTAACCTTATGACATGGGTTGATAATTGGTTGGGAGGTAGGAGACAGAGAGTAGGGATAAAGGGTTTGTTTCATAATTGACAGGATTTGACAAGTGGTGTTCCCCAGGCATCTGTACTGGGGCCTCAACTTTTCACCATTTATACCAATTGCTTGGATGAAAGGAATATAGGCCCAGTAATTCCGGTCCCAACGCGTGAGTACGGACGGGGTACTCATGCGTGGGCCCGTTGGAAGTGCCGGATTTCAACATGCGCGGAAAACCGGCATTTCCTCTCCTCTGAACCAAGGGGTTAAGAGGCAGTTCCCTTGTGACATTTGAGGCAGCGCGTACGCGTTGAACTTCGGTTTTTTTGACAGGTTTCTCCGTACGTGAAGGCCTCCACTTTTTACGAATGTAAAAAGGAGACGTAAGGACTTCGTTTTACAAGGTAAGTGGTCTAATAATTAAAGTTAGAATTTTTTTTCCACAGGTTTATTATTTTTAAAGAATTTACAGTAAGGTAAGTGTATTTTTGGACCCGATTTCTTGAAAAAAAAATTTTGGCAGAAATTTGAATAATTGTTTAAAATAGTTTTTTAAAGTTATTAATAGTTAATTTAATTATTGGAATGTTTTTTTAACTTTTATTTAAAGTTTAAGTAGTGTTTTGGGCGCCCAGACTTTTCATGAGTTTGACAGGTCTTATGTCTAACTCATGAATGGACTTTTGTAAACTCCCATTGGTTGCCCATGTGCTCACGTGATCCCAGCCGGCTCATCGCACTAAGTACGCCGCTGGATCACGCATGCACAGCGCGCCGGGAGCTGAACCGGGCCACAGACCGGAAATCCACGCAGGCCCAGTCTTCAAATGTCAGTGCGATATGTAAGTGTAGGTCGGGGGCTTGCACCCGCGGGAAGCCCCCGACCCGAATTTCTGGGCCATAGATTTGTATATCCAAGTTTTCAGATAACGCTAAGTTAGGAGGTACAGTAATTTGTGTAGATGGGAGCAGAAAGTTACAAAAAGACATAGACATACTAAGTGACTGAGTAAAACTGTGGCAGTTGGAGTTCAATGTGCAAAAGTGTGAGATCATCCACTTTGGATCCAAGAAAGACAAATGTAATAATTTCCTAATGGTTAGAGACTAGGAGCTGTGGAGGAACAAAGAGATTTTCGGTGTCCATGTGCAAAGATCATTAAAGCTAGTGCACAGGATCGTGAGCGGGAGAAGCAGGCCACCACACGTGGAGCCGGCAACAGTGAGGAGGAGGCCGCAGTGACGAGGAGGACGGAGCGGCTGAGGGACATCGTGCTTCCACTGCCACTGGATGCCATTGAATTGACTTTCTGAACACGGCACTGTAAGAATAGCTGACGTGTCCCTACGGGGAGTAAGCATTCCATTGTACTTGTACTAGTACTAGTTACATATGGCAAATAAAATTGAATTGAATTGAATTGAACAGGTACAACAAGGCTAATGGAATGTTGGCCTTTATTTTAAGGAGGTTGGAATACAAAAGTGAGGAAATTATGTTTCAGTTGTACAGAGCCTTGGTCAGACCCCCATCCGGAGTACTGCATTCAGTTTTGGGCACCAAACCTCAGGAATGATATATTGCTTTGGCGGGGGTACAGCACAGATTCACCAAAATTATACCATGGCTTAAAGAGTTAATTTATGAAGACAGGTTCCATAAACTTGGTTTGCATTCCCTTGAATTTAGACGGTTGAGGGGTGACCTAATCAAAGTCTTTATTAAAAAGATAAAGGGATTCAGTAGGGTAGATACAGAGAAATTATTTCCTCTGGTTAGGAAATCCAGAATGAGAAGTCATAATATTAAAATTCGAGCTGGGCCATTTGGGAGTCAAATCAGGAAGCACTTTTTCACTCTAATGGTAGTGAAAATCTGGTACACTCTTCCCCAAAATCCATTTGAATTGAGCTCATTGAAATGTTAAAGATTATGATGAAGGAAACAGGCTAATTGTTCACTGTGGTGAAAGGTTGAAACACTAGGCGGCGCAGGTTAAAAATGACAAAGTTAAGAGTAAGAACGAAAATCAAGTGGAACTTTTTCAACCAATGTGTAATAGAGTTGTAGCATAAGCAAGGGAAAGCCATTGTAGCAAGAACAATAAGCGGGTTAAAAAGATAATTGGATTTGGAGAGAGAAGGATTGAGAGATATGGTGAAAGGACAGGCAAGTGGAATTGATATATGAAAGAGGGATTGCTTATTTGAGTCCAGTGTTCCTATTCTTAAAAATTCTTATGATTATGACTTGATACAAAGATCTTAATCTCTGTTCTGCAGAGTTGGCTTACCACTATAGTTAATCGTCCATTTTAATTACCCAAGTTTGATTTTCAGATACACTATCTAAACTTCTAGACCACTCCACCCGTGGAAGTACGGTAGAGAAGGCCAAAGCCCACCATTGATCCCCAAAGACATTGACCCCCCAACCCATATCACAGGGATTGAGCTGTTAGCATAGTCGGGGCAACCCATGGACTGTTGGAGCTTGCCCTCATCCACCCTTGAAAGGCAGAGTGAGTCATAACCACTCTGCTATAGGTTCCCACCTAGAGGCCAGGCCCTTCACAGGCTGAAGAAACAGAAGTGATATAAATTTTCTGCTGCAAAGAAAGCCATTTGCAGGCTAAGCAAAGGTAATTAATCCCCTCTGAGATTGATTGTCCTTGTCATTGGAGGTGATGGGCACCTTTCCGAAGGCCTCAATTAAACTTTTAGGTCTCAGCTGGAGAGAGTTCCATTCAGACCTTATAAGGGCAGAGGGGTAGAATTCCTAGGGTAGTCCAGAAACTCCCCAGACACAACCTCTTGATGTAGGAGAAGTAGCTGGAAGATCCAAACACCCGACTCCCCCCCCCCCGCTCCATCCACTCCCCGACACCCGCCCCCCCCCCCCCCCCGCCCCGCCCGCCCTGCCCCCCCGCCCCCCCGCCCCGCCCCCCCCCCCGCGCCCGCCCCCCCGCCCCGCCCCCCCCCCCCCGCGCCCCCCCCCCCCCCCCCAGCCCCGAGCGGAAAATGGAAGGACCTAAGAAGCGGCGTGGAACCAAGATCTAGAGAGCTGCCAGGTTTCTGCCTTCACCACACAAATAGATTTTTTGGCTTACTCTTTTTGTAGGTGAAATGTATTTTCAATTTCACATTAATTATAATAATCTTTTTGTATGTGCTGCTAGATGCTCCCAATATATTCAGTAATTACTGACATGAAGTGAAAATTATTTCTCTTTGAAACTGTCTGTAGCTGAGGTTCTCGGCCTCGCCAACATCAGTGAAAGAAATCTTGAAAGCTGATCATATTTCAAATGGTGTGTGATGTAAGAAAAGGAGACTGACCATCAAGTAACTTTAAAGTAAGCTTTAAGTAACTTATAAACACACTATATACAAGAGAGGTCTTTACCATGCCTCTGGGAGAAGCCTCTTACAATACTGAACAGACCAGTATTTATACCAGTCCAACAGGAAGTGACATTTACAGGAAGTGAGGTATGTACACAGTTCATAGTTCATAGTTCATAGTTCACAGGAAGTGATGACATAACTTCCCGGAAGTTAGCATTTTTATCACATTCTTCCCTCCTGCTGGATTAGGAGGCTGTGGTCTACCTTTTGGTCCGCAGCCGCCGAACAAGGAAGAGTCGTACCCGTTTGGATTCCCGTCGTAGAGGGTCGCTGGTCCGCTTACATGCGGTTGGCCATTGGTCAGAGTCTGTGTGGCCTGGATTGCCCTGTGAAGGGTCGGGGAGATCATGGCTTCGAGTGCGAGCCCCAATAGGTTCAAAGTCGGACTGCCTCTGTTCAGAGGGAGGTGCAGAGCTGGTCTGTGGCGGATCAGTACTTTCATGCACGGTACTGGGAGGGTCGCAACCTTGAGCACGGGGTTCTGCCGGCACCAAGCTAGTTGGTGTCCGATCAGGATCCTGGAGAGGGGTACCCGATAGGTCCCAAGAGTTTCCTGGTGAAATGCCATCACCCGATGTCCCACTAGGTCCTGGTGGGCAGGGAGCCAGATCCCGTAATGATACGGTAGATTCTCGGCCGTCGGAATATCGTATGTTTGCATAGGTGGGGTTGGCATCGGTTAGTTCGACCTCGTCTACAAGAGGGTCATTTTTAGACGTCCGAACGTATCTTCGGAGTAATACAGGTCCAGGAGTAGTTAGCCATGACGGGAGTGATGTTCCATGAGATGAGCGACGCTGGAATCCAAAGAACCGCTCATGAGGTGTAGTATTTGTGGCTGTAGAAAGCAGGGACCGTATAGAGTGCAATGCATCCGGAAGCACTGTTTCCCATTGCTGGTCTGGTAGGCCCCGAGATCTTAAAGCGAGACGTACGGAATTCCAGATGATACCGTTATACCTCTCTACCTGCCCATTTCCGATGGGATGGTATGGTGTTGTTTTGCTTGCAGCAATTCCCCGTTCTGAGAGGTAGTCCTTGAGTTCCCTTGACATAAAGGATGGACCCCGGTCTGAGTGAATATAAGCCGGCATGCCACAGAGAGAAAATACCTGCTCAAGGCAGCAGATTACTGTGGACGCCAGCATATTGGAGCAGGGGAAGGCAAACGGAAAACGTGAATATTCGTCGATCATGGTGAGCAAATATGTGTTCCGAGTTGAAGAGGGCACTGGGCCCTTAAAATCGATGCTAAGTCGTTGCATCGGTTGGGTTGCATGTATGAGTATACCATCTGAGGGGCGGAAGAACTGAGGTTTTAATTCCGCACAAAGCCGGCATTCTGAGCATATTTTCTTTACATCTCCAGTGGAAAAAGGGAGATTCCGTGATCGTACGAAATGTAGCATGCGCGTAACGCCAGGATGACACAAACCATTGTGGACATCCATGAGAGTGGAGGATGACATAGTGGAGCAGAATGCCCGTGTGAGGGTGTCCGGGGCCACATTCTCCTTGCCAGGCCGATAGAGAATGGTATAACCAAAAGAGGCCAGTTCCATCCTCCAAAGTTGTATTTTATTATTCTTAATTTTGGTTCGTTTTCGATTATCGAGCATGAAGGCGACTGATCGTTGGTCCGTGATCAATGTAAAGTGCTGGCGAGCTAGAAAATGGTTCCACTTCCGTACTGCCTCTATGATGGCTGTGGCTTCTTTCTCAACCGGAGGATAATGTAGCTCGGCACCTTGTAAGGTCCTGGACATAAATGCTACAGGACGACCTTCCTGATTCAGAGTAGCCGAGACCGCCACCTCCGAGGCATCACATTCAACCACGAAAGGGAGATTCTCATCGATGGAGTGAAGAGCCGCTTTCTCCAACTGTTTTTTGAGAAGGTTAAAGGCTGCAACAGCCGCTGTTCCCAGTGGAAATGATCTAGCATGCAGCAAGGGTTGGATTTTGTCCGAAAAATGAGGAATCCATTTAGCGTAGTATGCAAACAGACCGAGAGCCCGACGTAAAGAAGCCGGATTCTTAGGTGACGGGAGCTCTTGGAGCGGGCGAAGTCTTTCTGGGTCTGGCTTAATGATACTATTGCCTACGCAGTAGCCAAGGATGTTGATGGTCGGTTGCGACTCAACAGATTTGGATTCATTCAGGGTCAAATTACGGCGATGGAGGGCATCCCGAAATTTTTGGAGGTTGGAGTCGTGTTCCTGTTGATCGTGACCTGCAATGGTAATGTTATCAAGATAGGGAAAAGTGTCCCTTAGGTTTTCCTGCTTAACCAGGCCATCCATTGCCCGTTGAAAGACAGCCACTCCATTAGTAACCCCGAATGGGAGGCGACGAAATTGGTACAGCCGTCCATTAGCCTCAAAGGCTGTGTACTGCTTTTCTGAGACCTTCAAGGGTAACTGATGATAGGCACTTTTTAAATCGTAAGTTGAGAACACTTTGTATTCGGCCAGTTTATTAACCATATCATCAATGCGTGGCAATGGGTAGGCGTCCAAGTCGGTATATTGATTGATGGTTTGCGAATAATCGATGCATAGTCGCTGTTTGTGAGGTTTTAGAGGGTTCTTGACAATGACGACTTGAGCCCGCCAGGGCGACGAACATGGTTCAATGATATCCTCTGCTAGAAGTCGAGAGATTTCAGCCGCAATAAAAGATTGGTCTCCCTGATTAAAGCGCCGCGATTTCGTTATTATCGGTTGGCATTGAGGCGGAATACTGGCAAATAATGAGGGTTCATCAAGTGAAGCTGCTGATAATGCACAAAATGGTAATTTAGATGGTATATTAGAAATAGTAAGTCCGGGTTTGGATCCACCAAACTCAATGGTGAGTTTCTTATGCTGTTTTTGGAAGTCCAGCCCTAAGAGGAGATCACTACATAAGTCTTTGAGCACTGAAAGTCGGGTGGAGGGATACATACGACCATGAAGTGTCATATCAACAACACAAAAGCCGGAGATTCTGGTATTAAGTGATGACTGGGCCATCGCAATTGCCTGGTCCGATGGGAAGACATGTAGTTTCAATTTCGCAACAATCTGTTCCTTAATGAAACTATCAGTACTTCCTGAGTCAATTAAGGCATCTAAGGTATGCCCTTTAATTGAAATTTTTGTGGCTGCCTGAGACAGGTTCTGTGGGCAAGCAGCTGTAATTGGTGTCGTTGCACAGAGAGTGGCTAAAACTCTCGGTGTGCTTCTTCGGGAGAGAGCTCGAGAGGAAGCTTGATAGGTCCTAGCTGGAGCATCTTGATAGGCCCTAATTGGGGCAGCTCGGTAGGCCTTAGCTGGATTGGCCCTCGTAGAGGCCCTTGATAGGCAAACTTTAGCAAAGTGTCCTTTTTTCCCGCAATAACTGCAGATTGCATTGCGAGCAGGGCAGGTTTTCCTAGGGTGAAAAGCATCTCCACAAAAGAAGCATTCCTTCCTAGATTGCCAAGAGGCTGCTAAAGTGGGGTCGTCCTCCTCTTCTTCATCAGAATTATCAGAATTAGATTCCCCCATGATAGGGTTCACCTGAGACCGCTTGAATTGTCTGGTTGCAGCTACAGCAGCAGATCGAGATCTGGGCAGCTGATAGAGGTCTGCATTTCTCTTTGCCAAATCCAGTGAACAAGCTAGGTCAAAAGCTTTTTGTAGCTCAAGTGTTTTACTTTCTAGTAGACGCTGGCGTATAAATGGAGAGGCAATCCCGCAGATGAAAGCATCACGAATCATTTCTTGGCGGTACAGCTCAGCTGAGGCTGCCTGAAAGTTACAATCTACGCTGAGCCTGCGAAGTTCTTGCAGGAATTCGTCAATTGATTCCCCTGGCCCTTGTCGGGCTGTGGCCAGTAGATGTCTAGCATAGACCTCATTTGGGGTCTTCGCATACAGTTTCTTAAGTGCCCGAATCACCTCTTCGTAATTATCCCATTCATCAACATATTCGAACACTTTTGGGGTCACATAATTGACAAGTATCTTCAATTTAGCAGGAGCATCCACTTTACATTCATCCAGAAAATTCTCAAAAGTACGATACCAATGCTTCCATACCCTGCCAGCTGCTGGTGTATTCGGGTCCAAGTCCAGACGAATAGGTCTAAGGATTTTATCCATGATGGGTGGTTCCCTGGATCCTTAACTTCCGAGTTTGTCTGAAGGTCTAGTATTTGTCAGTGTAAATACTAAGTTACTTAAATTGATGTAAGAAAAGGAGACTGACCATCAAGTAACTTTAAAGTAAGCTTTAAGTAACTTATAAACACACTATATACAAGAGAGGTCTTTACCATGCCTCTGGTAGAAGCCTCTTACAATACTGAACAGACCAGTATTTATACCAGTCCAACAGGAAGTGACATTTACAGGAAGTGAGGTATGTACACAGTTCATAGTTCATAGTTCATAGTTCACAGGAAGTGATGACATAACTTCCCGGAAGTTAGCATTTTTATCACAGTGTGTTTGATTAATAAGATATGTCAATTAAGTTTAAAACAATTGTGTTTATTTGTGGGATATCACAGCCTTTATTTTTCATGGTACAAATAAATGAGGTAGAGGGAATCATTTATAGTGTCAGCTATCATGGAAGCCAGGAAGGAAAGTTGGTGGTCAGGGGTTGAGTGAGAATAGGGCCAAGGGAACCTGAATGTAACAGTCCAACAGAATGGTACTTATTACCTCCGTGGACAGGAGAGAGTGGTGGGTTTAGTACATAGCCTGCAATGCACAGGATCATTTTAAAGGGTAACTGTTAGTCCTGTGGTACACTGTCTCATTCATGGCACACATAAGATTGCAAGTTTCACTGCATGGGAGCCTTGGCCTGTTTATAGAAACTGGCAATTTGATGTGAGCACAGTTAAAAGTGTTGGGAGAAAGCTTGAATTGTAACGTTTATGGAGGATACCTGATCAGATGTTTGTATCACACAAATTTACTGGCAATTTACTAGGCCATGAGTGCATCATGGTCAAACCATGAGTGGGAATATAGGTTGTATCCCACAGTCCTTTGTTACTGAAATAATAAATATTTGATGTAAAATTGTAATTGCAAACTATATTGACTCACAGATTGCAGAGTGGTTCTGTGATTTCACTGTGCCTTTCTTTTACCAACAGACCACCTGTTTTCAATGGTAACATGGGTCATGGTTAATTGTATGTGAAATGGAATCAGATATGGTTTCTGTCATACAGTGTATGTGCAGTTTGCAGGGTTTTGAGCTGGTTCTTCGTTGACTCGTGTTTATCTTGCAGGCCACAGGCAACAGAGGGCCATTCAGGAAAGGACACAGAATTACTTAGACTATTATGCCAAAGAGGGTCTCCGTACTCTATGCATTGCTAAGAAGGTATGAAAGTAAGAACACGCATGATGAATATTGTAGATATAATATCACACAATGTTGTGTGTTAAAAAGCAGTAACACATCAGGGAATGGAGATGAAATAGCATGCAAGGCAATGCTCACGGTTTATCAACATTGTCTCAATTTATTACTGATTTGAATGCATCTGTTTTATGGTATAGTCTTTATAGACATATAGGATGATTTATTACCTCTTCCTGTGTTTTGATTTACTGTTTTTGGTTTACTTGGCAACGGGGTAACGTGATAGCCAATAGGGGAGAGTGAGCTCCTGCTTATATGTAGCCAAGTGGCCAGGCTACATATATATCACTTGATTACTGCAGAAGAAAATGAGCTAGAATACTATATAGAATTCTAAATTACATGCACATTTCAATGATTGGAGTTAATAGTAGTAGTAGTAACCACACACCAGTAGCGGAAGAAAAGAAACTGCTTCCAGGCTACTCCATTCCACTCTGAGGCAGCTGCTCAAAGGTACTTGAAAGTGGCTCCTGCAGTCCTCCTGAGCACAGTGGGAACGTGCAAACAATCAGGCAGCTGAAATATGGGCCTTAAGGGAGCTTGTGTAGGAATCTGTGTTCTATTGCAACTTGGCCCCCAGTACTCTTCGTGTTTGCATGCAATCAATTTTATGCAAGTTGCTTAGTGTTATATAAATCTTGTCACATACTTCAGCTGTAACAAAACAAAAGCTTATGCTCTGAGTTGCCAACTGCGTTGATGCCCAGATTCACTGCAACAGCATGGAATGTTATTTTCACTGTCCTTTCCTATACACCAGGATGACCATATTTTCTAAACCGAATCCAGGGAGACATAGGGTGGGAGCCCAGCAAAGTCGTCAGGATGGAAAATGTAGGTTGCGCAGCGTAGCGAGGCAAATTTTTTAGCAGCCTATATTTCAACAGTTGCACACATACACTACAAATGCGAAACAAATGTGCATAAAATTACCGCAGATGTGATGTCCCACTATTGAAGCACATTCAGACACCAGACCCCCCCCCCCCCAGTGACTGAGGTCACATCTGACCCCTCCACAGTGTCTAGGATTAGCCTGCCCCTGGTGACTGTGACCGGGCCCTCCCCCGCAGCCTCTCCCTCACCCACTCCTGTTGCCATTCTCCCAGGCACTTCCGGCGGCGACTATCCAGCAGCACGAGCCCGGCCGGAAACTCCCCGGCACATGCCCAGAAAGATCACCTAGTCGTGCATACGCAATGGGGCAGAAATTCCTCCCCAAACGCGTGAGTACGGAAGGGGTACTCACGCGTCTGGCCGGAGGAAATGCCGGTTTTCAGCATGCACAGTGCATGCGCTGAAAACCGGCATTTCCTCTCCTCTAACCCAAGAGGTGAAGAGGCTAGCGCGTGCGCTGTAGGGGGCAGCGCGTGCGTCTTGGATTTCCTCTGTTTTGGGGGATTTGCGCATGTGTAAAGGCCTCCGGTCTTTACGCTTGTAAAAAGCACACGTAAGTATTTATTTTTACAGGTAAGTGGTGTTTGTGTAATTTAGAAAAAAAATTTCCACAGGTTTATTATTTTAAAGAATCTACAATAAGGTAAGTTTAGTTTTAGACCCTTTTTATTAAAAATTTATTTTTTTCAAAAAAAAAAATTATTGTTTAAATTATTTTTTTAAACTTATTTATACTTAATTTAATGATTGGGATGTTTTTTAAATTTGTATTTAAAGTTTAAATAGTGTTTTGGGCCCCCGTAGTTTTCATGAGTTTGACGGTTCTTACTCTCAAACTCATGAATGAACCTTCCCCTCCCCTGATTGGTTGTACAGTGCTCACCTGATCCCAGCCGGCACATCGCACTAACTACGCCACTGGATCAGGTAAGCACTGCGCGCTGACATCTGAACCGAGCCTGTGACAGGAAATGCAAGCAGGCCCGGGCTTCAGATGTCAGCGCGCAGGGTGAGTGCAGATCGGCGGCTTGCACGCGCAGCAAGCCCCCGACACCAAGTTCTGGGCCAATAAGTCACTCTGGCCATTATACAAGTTATTGTTTAATTTAGCCTTAGAGCAACAAACTGACAACTCGGAGGTACATTCACTGCTCAGGGATACACTTCGGGGACGAGTTTTGTGAACCAGGGACTCTTCCGGGGACATTATTTGCCCGGGGATACAGTACCTCATCCGGAACTGTCCCCAGAATATGGGGACGTATGGTCATCCTACTATACACCATGAATGCTGTGGTAACCCTTTATTCTTGTGTGGGAGAGTAAAATGGGCGGCCAATTCGCTACTGGCATAGACCAATTTCACCACCAATTTGTTTGTTAGGCCTAATGACTATAAACAGGTTTAAACATTATGGGGGAGAAATTGGGTGAGTAGCGCCACCTGTTAGCACCTAAAGAGGCAGTCAGTGGCTGTAGCGCCACTGGCTGCGTCTCCGGCGATTTTCAGTAGGGGCGCTAATGGTGGCGTTAGGCATTTGCGCTGCGCCGCCACCGATGACGTAATCGGTGTGCGCAGCGCCCCATTCGTGCCCCGGTCGCGATATTTGGTAGCGAACGCTGCAGTTGCGCCACTCGCTATCCGCGCCCGGTTCACGGGGCCTTACTGTGCCAGCAGCGGCGCAAGTTAAGGTGGAGGTGCAGGGCGGCTGCTTTTTCGGCGGCCGCCTGCCAGCACCTCCGTCCCCGGCCTCCTAACCCCCCGCCCCCCCCCCCCCCCGCGGCATTGCCGGCTGTTTCCCGAGAGCCCGGCACTTCTCCTTGGTGCCGGGCTCGTTTGCCGGCACTCGCGATCAGGGATCGCGCTGTTGCAGGCACCTCCCCCTTAACAGTGGGAGGAAGGCCTGCAGTACCGCAGCGTGCCGTGCCGCAGCATGTGGCGCTGCGGCACGTTGCGCTGCGATAATCAGTTTCAGCGCCCTAAGAGGGACGTGGAGCGCCTCGAGCCTCACCCCATCTCCCTCGAGGGGCACTGAAACTGAATTTCTGGCGATCGGTATCACTCCGATCGCTGCGCTAAATCCTGCGCTCAGGCGACTTTTGCGCCACTTTGGCGCCCCAACCCAATTTCTAGGCCTATATTACCAAAGCACCTGGGGGCTGACAGCTAATCAGATATTCTAGCATTTATTGCAAAATTGAAATACCAACTGTACCAATTTTTGATTTATCCAATACAAGGCACCTGGAATAAGGGGAAGGTCCTCTATCTATGACCAGGACCTGTCTCTTCTAATCTCTGTCACCATACAACCCGAATTCCCTGTGTCTAATCACGAGTGCCTTTTGGCTGTCACTCCAGACCCAAGTCCATTACTTTTATCTCCCCTTTTTTTCTCCTCACCCCTCACGGGCCTTTCTACCCTGTCTCCTCCCCTTCCTGCCAGCCAGTTTTGGTTTCCTCATCCCCCCCCCCCCCCCCCCACCAATCCCTACCCATACCGATCATTACTCCTCTGCCTTCCTATTCTCTTGCTGCTGTTCCAGGCTTGAATGCCCCATGAATAAGCCTACAGATACACTCTATGCCTTTCTTGTAATCTCCAAAGGGTTTATCGAGGCACCCATTGCTGCCTTCCTACTAGCAGCAACCCAAACTGCCCCATCCTTCTCTCTTGCCAACTTTCCTGCCCAGCATGCCTACTGGGGGCTAACCTCGCCAACTTCTTTCCTATCCTAATCACCCACCCACCGCTAACTCTTTGGACTCCATTCCTCTCCACATTACCCTCCGAAATGCCCGTTCACTAATAAACAAGGCCCTTGCCATCCATAATTGCATTGATATCCTAGCTTTGATTGAAACTTTGTTCACAGGTGATGTCCTAATCAAAGTGACAAATGACATCCTCTGTGACTGACCATGCTTTATTATCACTCCTTGTCCTCCTCAACCACACTGAGGTCACAATCTACCACACCATCTTCTTCGAATGCTTCTCCTCTGGTGTCGAGTTCAATGGGTCTTGTCTCGCTTGGTTCCATTTTATATTTATCTGATTGTAGCCAGAGCATCTCCGGCAATGGTTTCTCTTCCCACCCCCACACTGTTACCTCCAGAGTCCATCAAAAATCTATCCTTGGGCCCCTCCTCTTCCTCATCTACATGTTGGCCTGTCCCTTGTCGGCATCATCTGGAAACATGGGGTCAGCTTCCACATGTATGCTGCCGATGCCCAGGTCGACCTGTCGACCACCTCTCTCAGCCCTTCCATTGCCTCTGTGTTGTCCAAACGTCCAGTGCTGAATGCTCGGCAAGTTCCTCCAGCTAAATATTGGGAAGACTGAAGTTATCTTTTTCGGCCTCCGCCATAAACTCCATAACCTTGTCACTGATTCCATCTCCCTCTGGCCACTGTCTCAGGCTGAATCAGACTGTTCACAATCGGGGTGTACTATTTGAACCCAAGCTTAGTTTCCGACCCCATATCCTCTCCATCACAAAGACTGCCTACTCCCACCTCCATAACATTTCCTGACTCCATCCCTACCTGCTGAAACCTTCATCCATGCCTTTGTAATTTCTAGACTCTACTATGCCAATGCTCCCATGGCTGCTCTCATGCTCCTCCTTCCATAATCTAAGGCTCATCTAAAGCTCTGCTACCTGTATTGTGGCCCCACCAACTTAC
Organism: Somniosus microcephalus; assembly: GCF_052327205.1. NCBI lineage: Eukaryota > Metazoa > Chordata > Chondrichthyes > Squaliformes > Somniosidae > Somniosus > Somniosus microcephalus. The sequence goes on from NC_140988.1 coordinate 227,076,032, forward strand.
TCTGACCTTCATTGACTCCCAGTGCCCCGCTGCTTCAAATTGGAAGTTATAATTCTTGTGTTTAAATCCTTCTGTGGCCTCGTCCCTCCCTAACTCTGTAATCTCCTCAAGCCCTACGACCCCCTCCAGCCTCTCCGTTCCTCTGACTCTGGTCTCTGGTGCTTAACCCCCTCCCCTCATGCTACCATTGGCTGTCGTGCCTTCAGCCACCTAGGCCCCATGCTCTGGAATTCTCTGGAGCACACCACCTCTCCCCCTTCCTCTCCTCTTTTAAGACCCTCCCTAAAACTCATCTCTGACCAAGCTTTTGGTCACCCCTCCTAATATCTCCTACCTCAAGATTTGCGTCCATTTTTTTCCTTACACCTTCGTGAAGTGCTTTGAGACGTTTTATCTACACTAGCGGATGTTATATAAATGTAGATTCTTGTTATTAAGACAAAGTTTCATAGTATTTAGGTTTTTTTTTTTGCTTTCACCAGTTTTCTCTCCTTGCTGATGTATAGTCTCCGGTACCTTGTCCAAGTGGCCCTTATTCATCTGGAAACCTTCATGGTGACTGTCAGCAGGCAATTTGACCTTTGGGGGCACGATAGTCAAGTCTTGATGTCATCAGACTTCCACACTTCCAACAGGGGTTGCTGAATAGTGATCGGGATTAGCAACCCTCACCAACTATCTGCTTTTAACCCAGAAGGCTGATTGTAGCACTCAACTGCCATCCCAGCTAGGGTCACCAACTTTGTTGGACATATTCCTGGAGGTTTTATCACATGGACTTTGAGTGACATTTCCTGTAATATACAAACAAAAGATAAGCGTCATGTCCTTTGAAATGGTTTTTGTCTCTTGAGTACTTTTATAGAATCATAGAATGATATAACACAGATGGAGGCTATTTGGCCCAGTCTGCCTGTGCCAGCTCTTTGGTAGAGCTATCCCACTCCGCTGCTCTTTCCCCGTAGCCCTGCAACTTTTTTCCCTTCAAGTATTTATCCAATTCCCTTTTGAAAGTTACTATTGAATCTGCATCCACCACCACTTCAGGCAGTGCATTCCAGATCACAACAACTCGCTGTGTAAAAAAATATTTCCTCACATCGCCTCCGGTCCTTTTCCCAATTACCTTAAATTTGTGTCTTCTGGTTACCGACCCTTCTGTCACTGGAAACAGTTTCTCCTTATTCACTCTATCAAGACCATTCATGATATTTGAACATCTCTATCAAATCTCCTCTTAATCTCCTCTGCTCTAAGGAGAATAACCCCAGCTTCTCCAGTCTCTCCACATAACTAAAGTCCCTCATCCCTGGTACCATTCTAGTAAATCTCTTCTGCACCCTCTCCAAGGCCTTGACATCCTTTCTAAAGTGTAGTGCCCAGAGTTGAACACAATATTCCGGCTGAGGCCTAACCAATGTTTATAAAGGTTTAACATAACTTCTTTGCTTTTGTACTCTATTCCTCTATTAATAAAGCCAAGGATCCCGTATGCTTGTTAATACCCTTCTCAATGTGTCCTGCCACCTTCAAAGGTATGTGTACATACACCCCCAGGTCTCTCTGTTCCTTCACCCCCTTTAAAATTGTACCCTTTAGTTTATATTACCTTTCCTCATTCTTCCTACCAAAATGTATCACTTCACACTTCTCTGCAATAAATTTCATCTGCCATGTGTCTGCCCATTTCACCAGTATGTCTATGACCTCATGAAGTCTACTAACTCCTCCTTTACTGTGACATTGGCATCATTTTCTTCTCCAGTGAAGACAGTTGGTACTAAGATGCACTCTAGGACTATGAGATGTCAACTGAAGCAGTTTTGGCACACAGGAAGAATATGAAGTAATGTGCTCATAAGGTGGATGCAAATACCTCTGAGTACTCTTTTAACATCATCCAATCCCAGAAGCTAATGAGTTACCTTGGAAACTGAATGCCATCTGCTTGATTGCGTGCATTCCTGTTTGCTTATTGTTGTCTTAGTTTGGAAGCTGATGCTGCCGTTGGATTGGAAGGACAATGGTGTCTTATGTAAAATGTTAACCTCTTGTGTGTAGAGACTTCACAGCTTTATGCATTGGACAGGTACAAACTGATCATTCTGGGCCTTTCTAAAGATGGTCATATTGCAAATTGAGAAATGTGAAAGAAAACCAGATATTCATCATAACTTTGGAATAAACTATATATTATATATATATTATATCTTGCTGCAGCAATATAAATTTACAAGTAGAATGCTACAGCAGTTATCAAATACTTTTGTAATGATAGATTTTACAGAGTTGGTCAGTGTCCATATTTAGAGATAGTTGGGCTCGAGACAGTTCAAGCTAAACCTCACATTTTCTTTTCTGCAGGTGATGAATGATGCTGAGTACACAGAGTGGCTAAAATTCCATCTCTTGGCACAGACAAGTATAGATAACCAAGAGGAGCTCCTGCTCGAATCAGCTCTGAAACTAGAAACTAACCTAACGCTGCTAGGTAAATAACCACAATACAAACCGTGGAGCGTTCCACATTCTTACAGCAGCTTAACTTGATGTATTTATTTTAGTATTGTGTTAAGGATGTGTTCAGAATTTCTAAATGCTTTCCTCGTGGGTGGTGACTAACTCTGGGGGAGCTGCTGAATACGGTTCTAACAGAGTCTTGTGCAGGTTGCCTTGTCTGTTTACATCCCTATCCAAACAGATTAGATTGTGGGGGACTGTGGTTTTAATTTTTTTTAATGAAGCTGGACTTATTTATGCACCTGCTGTAAAATACACCATTTTTTTCCACATTCCCTTGAAAAACTGCTGGTGAAATCTTTTTTTTTAAGAAGAACTATGTCTGTGGAATTGCACAAAGGGACCAGGATTTTCCGCCAGCCTGCAATCTTTCACACATTCACTTTAATTAGTGAAAAACCGCGGACTAACAAACACAGTAGCAGAAAACTTCACCAAAGGAGTCGTCTCGGGTGAAGCAGGGTTAGAGGGTGGGGAGTAATTGGATCAGCGCACAGGTTTTGTAGGCAGGAAATGCATGCAGACATAAGACTTGTAATATATCATATTCAACCACTGAACCTACCAGCAAACTTGACCCCATCTTCACCTGGCTTCCACATATCCACTTGAAACTGGGATCATTAGAAAGGCAGCAGGAGCAGTTTTCCACAGGCCTGCACCCTGATCCCAGGAGCTACTGCCCTACTTTGGAGGCAATAACTAAAAGCTGATCATTTGGAGCCATTTTCATGATGTTTCAATAGGCCTGTGAACTTAAGCTCAAATCCATAATTTTAGATGCATTAGAAAACGTAATAATGCTTAAAACACAATCATGTAGCTAATTCCTTGATTTGTTCCACTTGATTCTGTGTGTGGAAATAATGAACAATTTGTAATCCCATGTTTAGGTGCTACGGGCATTGTAGATCGCTTACAGGAGGGTGTCCCAGATACTATTATGGCACTTCGAAAGGCAAGGATAAAGACCTGGGTCCTAACAGGAGACAAACAGGAAACTGCTGTTAACATTGCCTACGCCTGTAAACTCCTAGATCAAAAAGACAGCATTTTCACTCTTAACACACAGAACAAGGTAAATCGAAACCTATGTGTGCTGCATGGTGGTGTTAGGAATATTAGAAATTATACACAGTATTTAAAAATGTGAACAGAATGAAAGTTCTCATTGAAGATATTCTTTATATTTAAGCAAGTATCGAGAGTAACTGGAGTTTAGTGATGGGGACAGCACTTTTCCCACCATTTATTTCAGAATTCTTTTGCTTTTTGGCTTGATCACCTCAAGATCTTCTGTTGCTCCCTTTTCATGCCCAAGTCCTCTAACTAATCTAAGATAATTCTGGAGAGTAAGAACAGCTCCAAATTCCTGTTCACAATAAATGATCTCCTCTGACCATCCACTGAAATTTTTATGCTCAGTTCAGACAGCAAATGTGAGGAGGTTATGGATGTTTTAGTGTCCCAAATCAAAGGCATCTGCCCTGCTGCCTCTAATCAAACCCTCACCCAGCCCTCCTCTTTGATCAATCCCCTCCCTCAGGGCTCTTTCCCTCCACCCAGCTCCACAGTATCTCCTCCATCTCTTCCACCCCCACAAACATATAGAAATATAGGGCACAGAAGGAGTCCATTCAGCCCATCGTGTCTGTGCCGGCAGAAAAAGAGCTATCCAGCCTAATCTCACTTTCCAGCTCGTAGCCAAGTACTTTTTAAATGTGATGAGGGTTTCTGACTCTACCACCCTTTCAGGCAGTGAGTTCCAGACCTGCACCATCCTCTGGGTGAAAAAAGTTCTCCTCAACTCCCCTCTAATCCTTCTACCAATTACTTTAAATCTATGCCTCTGGTTATTGACCTCTCGACTAAGGGAAATAGGTCCTTCCTTTCCACTCTATCAGGGCCCCTCATAATTTTATACACCTCAATCAAGCCTCCCCTCAGCCTCCTCTGTTCCAAAGCAAACAATCCCAGCCGATCCAATCTTTTCTTACAGCTAGAATTCTCCAGTCCTGGCAAACTCTTCATAAATCTCCTCTGTACCCTCTCTAGTGCGATCACATCTTTCCTGTAATGCGATGACCAGAACTGTACGCAGTACTCTAGCTGTGGCCTAACTAGTGTTTTATACAGTTCAAGCAAAACCTCCCTGCTCTTCCATTCTATGCCTCAGCTAATAAAGGCAAGTATCCCGTATAAAAACAGAAAATGCTGGAAATACTCAGCAGGCCAGGCAGCATCTGTGGAGAGAGAAACAGAGTTAACGTTTCAGGTCTGGGACCCTTCATCAGAACTGGAAAAAGTTGGAGATGTTAAAGGTTTTTAAGGAAGTGTAGGAGCAAGGAGAGGGGGGGGGTGGAGAGGAAAGAACGAAAGGGAAGGCTTGTGATAGGATGGAAGGCAGGAGAGATTAAGAGACAAAAGGGATGATGGTGCAAGGCAGAAGAAGATGGCAATGGAACAAGTTAAGAAACAAAAGATGAGTCTAGATTAAATGAAAATGGCAATGGCGGAATCATCAACAGCTGCCATGTGGAAAGAAATAGGAACAGAGGTTATGGTCTGAAATTGTTGAACTCGATGTTGAGTCCAGAAGGCTGTAAAGTGCCCAATCGAAAGAGATGTTGTTCCTCGAGCTTACGTTAAGCTTCATTGGAACCATGTAGGAGGCTGAGGACGGAGAGGTCAGAGTGGAAGTGGAGCGGAGAATTAAAGTGACAGGCAACCGGAAGCTCGGGGTCACGCTTACAGACTGAACGGAGGTGTTCTGCAAAGCGGTCACCCAATCTGTGTTTGGTCCCCCAATGTAAAGTATCCTGTATGCATTCTTAACCACCTTATCTACCTGTTCTGCTATCTTCAGGGAAGTGTGGACATGCACTCCAAGGTCCCTCTGTTCCTCTACACTTCTCGGTATCCTACCGTTTATTGTGTATTCCTTTGCCTTGTTAGGCCCCCCCAAATGCATTACCTCACACTCCTCTGGATTGAATTCCATTTGCCATTTTTCTGTCCACCAGACCAGTCCATTGATATCTTCCTGCAGTCTACAGATTTCTTCCTCACTATCAACCTCACAGCCAAATTTTGTAGCATCTGCAAATGTCTTAATCATGCCCCCTACATTGAAGTCTAAATCACTGATGCATACCAGAAAAAGCAAGGGACCTAGTACTGAGCCCTGCGGAACCCTACTGGAAACAGCCTTCCAGTGACAAAAACACCCATCGACCATTACCCTTGGCTTCCTGCCACTGAGCCAATTTTGGATCCAACTTGCCACTTTCCCTTGGATCCCATGGGCTTTTACTTTTCTGACCAGTCTGACATGTGAGACCTTGTCAAAAGCCTTGCTAAAATCCATATAGACTACATCAAATGCACTACCCTCATCGACCCTCCTTGTTACCTCCTCAAAAAATTCATTCAAGTTAGTCAGACCTGACCTTCCTTTAACAATTCCATGGTGACTGTCCTTGATTAATCTGTGCCTTTCTAAATGACGATTAATACTGTCCCTCAGAAGTTTTTCCAATCATTTGCCCAACACCGAGGTTAGGCTGACTGGCCTGTAATTACTCGGTCTATCTCTTTCTCCCTTTTTAAACAACAGTACAACGTTCACAGTCCTCCACTCTTCCGGCACCACACCTGTAGCCAGAGAGGATTGGAAAATGATGGTCAGAGCCTCCGCTATTTCCTCCCTTGCTTCTCTTAACAACCTGGGATACATTGCATCCGGGCCTTGCAATTTATCTATATTTAAAGATGCTTACCCCATTAATTTTTCCCCTCTCATTATGTTTATCGCATCTAATATTTCACACTCCTCCTCCTACAATGTCTGCATCGTCCCTCTCTTATGAAGACAGACGCAAAGTATTAATTAAGGACCATACCCATGTCTTCCGCCTCAACAAAAAAGTGACCTTTTGGTCTCTAATAGGCCCTACTCTTTCTTTAGTTATCCTCTCGCTCGTGATGTATTTATAAAACATCTTTGGGTTTTCCTTGATTTTACTTGCCAATATTTTTCATGCCCTCTCTTTGCTTTCCTAATTTCCTTTTTAATTTCATCCTGTACTTTCTATACTCCTCTAGGCTTTCTGTAGTATTGAGCTCTCGGTATCTGACATAAGCTTCCCTTTTTTGCCTTATCCTACCCTGTATGCCCCTTGACATCCATGGGGCTCTAGATTTGGGAGTCGCACCCTTTTCCTTTGTGGAAACGTTTTTGCTCTGTACCCTCACCATCTCCTCCTTGAATGCCTCCCACTGCTCTGACACTGATTTACCTTCAAGTAGTTGTTTCCCGTACACTTTGCTAAATCACATCTCAGCTTGGTAAAATTGGCCTTTTCCCAATTAAGAACTTTTACGTCTGGTCTGTCTTTGTCCTTTTCAATAACTATGCTGAATCTAACTGAATTATGATCACTGCCACCAAAATGCTCTCCCACTGATACCCTTTCCACCTGCCCAGCTTCATTCCCTAAAACTCAACCCAGAACTGCCCTCTCTCTTGTTGGGCTTGCTACATACTGGCTAAAAAAGTTTTCCTGAATGTATTTTAAAAATTCTGTACCCTCTGTACCTTTTGCACTGATTCTATCCCAGTTAATATTAGGTTTTAGAAACAATAATCAGGGACAAAATTAACAGTTACTTGAACAAGTGTGGATTAATTAAGGGAAGCCCGCATGGATTTGTTAAAGGCAAATCATGTTTAACCAACTTGATTGAGTTTTTTGATGAGGTAACAGAGAGGATTGATGAGGGCAATGTGGGTGACGTGGTGTACATGGATTTCCAAAAGGCGTTCGACAAAGTGCCACATAATAGGCTTGCCAGCAAAGTTGAAGCCCATGGAATAAAATGTACAGTGGCAACATGGATGCGAAATTGGCTAAGTGACAGGAAACAGAGAGTAGTGGTGAACGGTTGTTTTTCGGACTGGAGGAAGGTATACAGTGGTGTTCCCCAGGGGTTGGTTCTAGGACCACTGCTTTTCTTGATATATATTAATGACTTGGACTTGGGAGTACAGAGCGCAATTTCAAAATTTGCAGATGACACAAAACTTGGAAGTATAGTGAACAATGAGGAGGATAGTGATAGACTTTAAGAGGACATAGACAGGTTGGTGGAATGGGCAAATTAGTGGCACATGAAATTTAACGTAGAAAAGTGTGAAGTGATACATTTTGGTTGAAAGAATGAAGAGAGGAAATATAAACTAAAGGGTACAGTCCTAAAGGGGATGCACGAACAGAGAGACCTGGGGTATATGTGCACAAATCGTTGAAGGTGGCAGGGCAGCTTGAGAAAGCAGTTAAAAAAGCTTATGGGATTCTGGGCTTCATGAATAGAGGAGTATAGAGTACAAAAGCGTGGAAGTTATGATGAACCTGTATAAAACACTGGTTTGGCCTCAACTGGAGTATTGTGTCCAATTCTGGGCACCGCCCTTTAGGAAGGATTTGGCAGAAGAACCAAAGGCAACATGGGGGAAACCTTTTTACTCAGCGAGTGGTTAGGATCTGGAATGCAATGCCTGAAAGGGTGGTGGAGGCAGACTCAATCGTGGCTTTCAAATGGGAGTTGGATAAGTACCTGAAGGAAAACAATTTGCAGAGCTACGGGGAAAGGACGGGGCTCAACGGGCTGAATGGCCTTCATCCATGCTGTAACCATTCTATGATTCTAGGTTAGTTGAAAGCCCCCTACTCATTCTGCCCTATTGTTTTTGCAATTCTCAGAAATTTGCCTACATATTTTCTCTTCTATCGCCCTCTGACTATTTGGGGGTCTATAACACACTCCCAGCAGTGTGATTGCCCCTTTTTTGTTCTTCAATTCAACCCATATGACCTCATTTGATGATCCTTCTAACATATCATCCCTCCTCATGGCTGTAATTGTTTCTTTAACCAATATTGCGACCCCCCCTCCTTTTTTATCCCCTTCTATATGTCGTCTGAAAACCGTGTAACCGGGAATGTTGAACTGCCATTCCTGCCCTTCTTTCAGCCATGTTTCAATAATAGCTATGATATCATACTTCCACATGTCTATCTGTGCCCTCAGCTCATCTACCTTATTCCCTAGACTCCTTGTATTGAAGTATATACTATTAAGCACTTTCAAAGTCCTTTGTCTATTTTCTAGCCTTTGTTTCCTCTGCCTTCCAAACTCACTTACTAATTTTCTGCCTTCCATTTCCGCTTTGCTTCTCTCCCTTCTGAATCTATGCTCAGTTTCCCATCCCTCTGCCAAGCTACTAGTTTAAACCCTCCTCAACAGCACTAGCAAACCCCCCCCCCCCCCCGTGAGGATATTGGTCCTGGCCCTGTTGAGGTGCAACTCGTCCAGCTTGTACAGATCCCACCCCTCCAGAACCAGCCCAATGCCTCAGGAACCTAAAACCCTCCTTCCTGCACCATCTCTCCAGCCGTGTATTCTTCTGCTCTGTCCTCCTATTTCTGTACTCACTAGCTCATGGCACCGGGAGTAATCCGGAGATTACTACCTTTTAGGTCCTACTTACTAATCTCTTTCCTAGCTCCCTAAAATCTACCTGCAGGACGTCGTCCCTCTTTCTATCTATGTCATTGGTACTGATATAAACCATGACCTCTGACTCTTCCCTTCCCCCTCACAATGTCCTGCAGTCACTAAGTGACATCTTTGACCCTGGCACCAGGGAGGCATCATACCATCCTGGAGTCACTTCTGCAGCTGCAGACATGCTTGTCTGTTCCCCTAACTATTGAATCCCCTATCTCTATTGCTTTCCTAACATTCCTCCTTTCCCCAACCCCTGTACAGGTGAACTACCCATGGTGCCTTGGCTTTGGTTGTACTCCCCAGAGGAACCATCGCCCTCACCAGTATTCAGAACAATATTGGTTAGTGAGCGAGATGCACTCGGGGGATCCTGAACTACCTGCATAGTCCTTGTCTTTCTGACGGTCATCCTTTCCCTCTCTGCCTGCAAACTCGTAAGCTGCAGGGTGACCACCTGCTGAAACGTGCTATCCACGTAACTCTCAGCCTCGCAGATACACTACAGTGATGCCAGCTACTGCTCAAGCTCTGCAACCCGGAGCTCAAGCTCCTCCAGCTAACGACACTTCCTGCAAATGTGGTTGTCCAGGACCCAAGAAGAATCCTGGATTTCCCACGTGGCACTGGGACTGAGGTGCCCTGCCATGCCCCTATTTATTAGACTACTAACTAAACTTCTTCGTTTAACCCACTGCCCTAACTTAAGAGAGAAAAAAAAGAAAATTATTTACTGAAGTTTAACAAGAACCACTGAGATACTAAAAACAAAGGCCTAGAAATTCGAGATCGCTAAAAATCTGCCGGTGGCACCGTGGGCTGGAGTTAACAACCGCTGAAATTAATGGCGCTGGCAGGACCCAGATATTGGCAGTGGTTGCTAATTAACATTAGCCCAGCGCTAAACTCCGTGCAATGGCCGTTTTCTACTGTACATGGTGGTAGTCCCAGCAGGAGGCTCAGTGTAGTGTGGCCGTAGTGTCGTTGCAGCAAGAACAGCCTTCACTTAAAGCAACGCTCTCATTTTAGAAAACAGTCCGGTCCCTTAAAGGGGAACTGCATTCTAAAATGAAAAAAAATAAAATTAATTTAAAAGTAGGCAGTTTTTACACCTTACAGCTCAACTGCCTTCTGGAAAAAAATTAACGTTAAAAAGAATTCCCAAATGGGAGTCTTCTGCTCGTAAAGCGGAATTCCCTTCTGCACCTAGAAAAATGGGCTAATTGCTTCAGCACTAACACAAATGGCTCAGCAAGCCAGGGAAGGGGCACCCAGGGTCGTCTCGCACACAGTCCTCCAGTTTTCTGCAGGGGTTCAACACTGCAAGAGAGGTCCTGTACCCACAGGGGCCAGGAGGCCCTCCAGAAAGAACAATGTGGGACCAGATCACCGAGACCGGCCCCCACAACCTGGCCTCAGTGTCCCCCTTCCAACCCTACTGCTCCTCTAATGTGGCCCCAGTGGCTGCAGCAAGGCTGGTGAAAAGCTGCTGAATCTCTGATCCAGAGACTGCAGATGGCCTTGAAGGACACCCTCGACCAGCTCTGGGCCTGGAGGGCCCAGCTGCAGACTGCACCAACTCTGCATGGCCGGCAGCAGTCTGGGTTGGCTGGGTTACAGGCTGTGGCAAGTGCAATGGCAGAGTGGCAGTGGTGGGAGCAGGAATACTGTCATCCTGAGAGAGGACAGCACCTTCCTGCTCAACCAACACACTGCCACTCCCCCGGGGGCAGAACCACAGCATCCAGAGCAATCTGCTCGAGCACAGATTGCTGGCCTGCTGCGGCACCGTGAGATCCTCGGTGGACAGTGGGCAACTTAGCGAGGATGGCAGCAGTCAGCACTTGCGTGACATCAATCTGAGACTACATCAGAGCAGTCTGAGACTGGACGGCACCAACCAATGACTCGATTCCAGCACTAAGCCGTTGCATTGGCTCGGCCTGTGCTGCAATAGATGCTGCCACCTCACCCATTACACACAGCATGGGCTCTGGGTCCCCATGGTCTTTCTGCAAGTCAACCATCCTCTGCAACGAGGCAAGGATGGGATCGAGGGTTTACGCACAGATGACAGCTGTGCTGGCGGCGGACTCCTCCACGCTCCTAGCCAGTGCAACCATGCTGTCGGGCACCCTTGCCATTGCACCCATGAGCTCAGTATGCATGCTCATCGCCTGAGTATTCATCGCCGCGATATCGAGGTCTTCATCCGAGTCCTGTGCAGCAGAACTCATGCGCGCACTCACCTTCCGGGGAGATGGCCCCCGACTTTCCCTTCCCCCATGGCATTGCTGCAGCCCGCTGGGTCCCAGAGTTACACCCACATCAGAGCCATTTCCTTTGCTGCCCTCCAGTGACTGCGTGGCCCCAGTATCGGATGTCTCGCCCTCGGGAGACGCAGGCAGTGAGGCTCCGGCTTGGTATTCATCCTCTTCTGCGTCGCTGCCACTGGGAGGCTGAGGGACAGGCTGGCCAGATGGTGGCTCGCTATCTGAAAGCAGGAAGGCACAAGAGTGGCTTTAACGTGAGGGCAGGGGGGCAGGAAGGGAGCAAGGAGTGTAGACAGTATGGTTAGATGGAAAGTGTTGTGAGGGGGAAGTGGTATGAGAGAGGCGAGGGAGATGATGAACATACCATTGCTGTCCCCAAGGGGGTCGACCTCTCCAACTGCCACAGCGCCCATGACATGGCTCGCGATTAGTCTGCGCACTCGCTCCTCCAGCTGTGTGAGGGGGTGCAGCTCCGCCTGTCCTCCTCCTGTGCGTTATTGCTCCCCCCTGTTATGAGAAAGCTTGACCTGCAACAAAAAGGACAGCGTGTGAGTGAGTGTGCAGCCATGTGTTTGGCAGATGTGCCTATCATAGTTGAATAACCGTTAATGTCTGCAAGGTGTGAGATGCAGATGTGACTTTTAGTAGATTGGCATAGTTGTTGGGTGAATGTTGGGGATTTGGCACTTTATACCATCTGTGCACAGAGTGAGGTTGAGATGGTGGGATGTAGAGGTATTTCAAGTATCTACTCACCCTGACCATCCGAGTGAGGTCGTTGAACTTCTTGCGGCACTGGGTGTGAGTCCTTTGGAGAAGGCTTCTGGATAATATGTAATGGGCCACCTCCCTCCACACCTGTTGGTGTTCCAGAGCCACCAGTGCCTGGTCACTGAACCGCCGAGCTCTCTCCCTGGGCCTCTGAGCAGCCATGATAATCGTTGTTGAAGATTTGCACCTCCTTACAGGCTCAGGTCAAAAGCAGCAATGATCAGGGTGAGACTGTGCAGCATGACGGACCTCCCCTTTAAGAACTGGAAGGTGGCTGTATGTCTGAGTACAAGGTAATTAACAGCGCCTGAGCTTGAGTAGCGCTCTGAGATAGCGCCCCATTCCCTGATGTTAGCGCCCTAAGGGAAGTGTGTAGTGATTGATTTAATGCTCCAATCACCTCCACCTGGAGACGAATTTCCCGGTTGCCAGCGATAATTTGCGCCGGGCGCTAAATTTTGCGCCTGGCCAATATTAGCGGACCAAAATGGTCGATACCACATTTTTCCCCCTAGATATCTAGATCCATAGCTTAGAGTCCTCGGGTTCTGTGGCTCCACTCCTCCTTTTGAATTGGATGTGAGAAACCAAGTTCCTACTATCACCAAATTCATCCACTCTGTTTGCAATCCACTCTGATTGAGATTCACCCAGCTCTTGTCTCCAAGCTCTGTGCTCAAACATGTCTCTTCTATTATGCCCATCACCTGCACCTTGAACTGAACCCCTGCCCCCCAGCTCGTGAACTTCCCCATCTCATTCCTATGATCACTGACATCAACCTGTCTCAGTCCTCTGGCTTGGCCCCTACATCTTAAAAAAAACCTCTGTCATTACTCCCCTCCTCAGAAAATCTACTCTCAACCCCTCCATCATTACCAACTTACTGCTTCCTCTCCAACGTTCTTCCTAGAATCCTGGAACATACGCCTTGCAATTACACTCCATTTGAAGCCTTCCAATCAGGCTTCCATCCCACCCACACTGATCAAAGTCACCGAAAACATCTTATGTAACGGTGCCTCCTTGACTTCTCTGCTGCCTTTGACACTGTTGATCACTCCATTCGCCTTGAACATCTCTTTTCCACAGTTCGGGCTGGATTTTCTCAATGGGAGGCTTTTGGAGGCGGGACTGCTGCTTACCGGCTTTCAATCCTGCCTCCATCAGCTTCTGGCCAACCAGCGGGATTTTCCCCTGATTGACCCGCCCAGCGGACTCAGCAGGCCAATTAGGGTGAAGTCAGTGACAGAGCACGTCAACGTATGACGTGCCATCTGTCAAGAACTTTTGAAAGAAGAAATGTCATCGTTTGACAGTTCTGTGAAGCTATCAAACACTTGACATTCTGTATAGTTTGATGAGTCCTTGTGTTCAGGACTCATCAAACCTTTCAACTTTGCAGAAATCACCTGGCTGTTGGTTCGGAGGATCCAACAGGCAGTCTGTGATATCTACAATGGAGATGTCGGGACTCCGGCTCCACAGTGGCTGAAGGCTGTAGGCAGAAACAAAGGTAAGTGAACATTTTCTAACACTTTACACTCACCTTATATACTTACCACTCCACACTTGCACCCATCACTCACCTCTACATCGCACTTTCAGACCCCTCCGACCCCCGCAGACCTTCTACTCGTCTCCTACACCCTGGCGGGGTTCCCCGAGGTCGGGAAGCCTTCACTTTGGAATGAAAAATGGGGATAATCCTATTTTCTGCCCGTTAACTACCTGTTAATAGGCAGTTAATAGGCTTTAATCCCTTTCTCGCCTCGAGGAGACGGGACCCAGGGCAGGACGGCTTCCCACCTCCTGGCAAGAGGGCACAAAGGCGGGTTGGCGGCGGGTTTGCCACCCGCCCCCAAATTCTGCAACTTTACTGGCAGTCCCGCCTCCTCGGGGCTGACAAAATCCATCCCTTCATCTCTATAGCACTGCTTCCTCCTGATTCCATTTCTGTTTCTTGCACTGTAGACATTATATCGCCTCACATAATTTTTCCTCTGCGTCTGCACAGTCAGCTTTAATGTGTGGCAGTGTTCCATCCCTTGTCATCATTTACCTGCTATCCTTTGGTGATCTCTGGCACCGATATTTACGGGGAGAGTGCTGGGAGATGGAAATGGCTAAGGAAACCGGCAAGGCCCGGGATGTGAAAATTCTGCTGAATTTAATGGCAGGACCTCATTTTCATTTTTTTCTTCTGTATCCTGCCCGGCAACCGGCCAAATTGACAGCCTGGCCAACTACCAGGCGGGAAAACCAACAGCAGGAGGCCGCAGCCGGGAATTCTTGGGGATGGTCCCTGGTAATTGAGGGGGTGGGGGCGGACGCAGTCATGGCATGGAGAGAGTAACATCGGGGCTGGTGGAGGGGGAGGCCGGGGAACGGGGTGGTGGGGGTGGGGGGAAATGTCGGCTTTTGGCAGAGGGGAGATTGAAGGTTTCCTTGATGGTGGTGGGGTGGAGCACACCTGCTCCTCCTGGCCCATTAGGAGTACTGAGAGATCCACCTTGTGGAGCTGACAGCTCCCACCTCCCTTTCACTGCCAGGTTTCCCGACCCCTGGGAAACCTGCACAGCAACTGTAAAATTTAATTCGGGCTCCCAATTGCGCTGTGGGAGCCCAGTGTAAATATGTTAATGAAGTGTCCCGCATCTCCATGGCAGGACACTCGCAAGCCACAAAACCCGCCACTGTAAAAATGGCAATGCGCATGCATGCGGCGGGTTGAGGTCACGTTACCTTTTTTTCCATTTTTGTCCACCCCACCCCTGACGGATTCCCACCCATCATGACGGAGGGGGGATTAATATTGAGACCTCTGTCTCACATTGACCTTTTCTAACTCACAACAATGCACGGATAAGATAATTAGTTGACTTCAATATTCAACTTTCTTTTGAAAATTGAAGTAATGTGAACTGAAGAAAAACTTTCACTATTCTTTCCATCACTGAACCCAATTTCTCGCTCTCTTCCTCACTCACACAAACAACCTCCATTATTTTAAATATTAGAAAATCAGTTACTGATGAAATAAATGGCAGTTGAAGACAAAACATTCAGAAAGCATTTTGAATGACTAGTGGTGGCCAGATTGTGGCAGTCAGAGTGAAAGGTTTCTTTAGGCAAAACCATTTATAAATGTGGACATAGGAATTTATAATTAGGGAGAAAAAAGCTGACACAGAATGTGTGACATAAATGTAATAACAGAAAGCCAAGTTGCATGGACAGGAAGTGTATGCTTTTTAAGTGTATGCAGAAAGCCTAGAGGAGGATAGAAAGTGCAAGGGTGAAATTAAAATGGAAATTAGGAAATCAAAGAGAGGACACGAAACGATATTAGCAAGGAAAACCCAAAGATGTTTTATAAACACATAAAATATATAAAGATCAAGAGGATAACTAAGGAAAGAGTAGGGCCTATTAGAGACCAAAAAGGTAACTTGTGTGGAGGCGGAAGACGTGGGTATGGTTCTTAATGAATGCTTAGTGCCTCTCTTCACAAAAGAGAGGGACGATGCAGACACTGTAGTTGAGGAGGAGGAGTGTAAAATACTGGCTGCGATAAACAGTGAGAGAGGAAATTAAGGGGATTAGCATTTTTGAAAGTAGAGAAATTGCCAGGCCAGAATGAAATGTATCCCAGGCTGTTAAGAAAAGCAAGGGAGGAAATATCGGAGGCTCTAACCATCGTTTTCCAATCCTCTCTGGCAACAGGCGTGGTATTGGAGGACTGAAGGACTGCTAATATTGTACCGTTTTTTAAAAAGGGAATAAGGGATAGACCAAGTAATTACAGGACAGTCAGCCTAACCTCGGTGTTGGGCAAATTATTGGAAAAACTTCTGAGGGACAGTATTGATCATCATTTAGAAAGGCACGGATTAATCAAGATTTGTTAAGGGAAGGTCAGGTCTGACTAACCTGATTTTTTAAGGAGGGTCAATGAATGTAGCTCATTTGATGTAGTCTGCATGGATTTTCACAAGGCTTTTGACGAGGTCCCATATGACAGGCTGGTCAGGAAAGTAAAAGCCCATGGGATCCAAGGGAAAGTGGCAAGTTGGATCCAAAATTGGCTCAGTAGCAGGAAGCAAAGGGTAATGGTCGTTTTTGTGACTGGAAGGCTGTTTTAAGTGGAGTTCTGCAGGGCTCAGTACTGGGTCCCTTGCTTTTTGTGCTATATATCAATGATTTAGACTTCAATGTAGGGGGCATGATTAAGAAGTTTGCAGATGATACAAAAATTGTCCGTGTGGTTGATAGTGAGGAAGAAAGCTGTAGACTGCAGGAAGACATCAATGGACTGGCCAGGTGGGCAGAAATGTGGCAAATGGAATTCAATCCGGAGAAATGTGAGGTAGTGCATTTGGGGAGGGCTAACATAGAAACATAGAAGATAGGAGCAGGAGTAGACCATTTGGCCCCTTGAGCCTGTTCCGCCATTTAATGAGATTATGGCTGATCATCCAAATTCAGTACCCTGTCCCTGCTTTCTCCCCATATCCCTTGATCCCTTTAGCCTTAAGAAATATATCTAACTCCTTCTTGAATAATGAATTGGCCTCAACTGCCTTGTGTGGTAGAGAATTCCACAAGTTCACCACTCTGGGTGAAGAAATTCCTCCTCATCTCTGTTCTAAATGGCCTACCCCTTATCCTTAGACTGTGACCCCTGGTCTGGACTCCCCCGCCATCGGGAACATCCTTCCTGCATCTAGTCTGTCCAGTCCTGTTAGAATTTTATAAGTTTCAATGAGATCCCCAACCCAAAAGTTCCTTGGGGCGGGCAGCAGTTACAGTTAAGCAGGCCTCCCTCCTTCCAGGATCCCTAATTCTGCTTAGCTTGGTCGGGGCGGAGGAGGATCAAGACAAGCCTTCCTTCTAACCAGAACCCGAAATTGTTTACAGTAGGGAAGGTGAGCGTTTTGGTGTGTGATAACAACAACAACTTTTATTTATATAGCACCTTTAACATAGTAAAACGTCCCAAGGCGCTGCACAAGAGTATTTTAAGACAAAGAATTTGACACCAATCCACATAAGGATAAATTAGGGTAGGTGACCAAAAGCTTGGTCAAAGAGGTAGGTTTTAAGGATCATCTTAAAGGAGGAAAGAGAAGTAGTGAGGCGGACAGGTTTAGGCAGGGAATTCCAGAGCTTAGGGCCTAGGCAACAGAAGGCACGGCCACCAAAGGTTGAGCGATTATAATCAGGGATCCTTAAGAGGGCAGAATTAGAGGAGCGTAGATATCTCAGGGGGGTTGTGGGGCTGAAGGAGATTACAGGGATAGGAAGGGACGAGGCCATGGAGGGATTTGAAAACAAGGATGACAATTTTGAAATTGAGGCGCTGCTTAATTGGGAGCCAATGTAGTTCAACGAGCACAGGGGTGATGGGCGAACAGGACTTGGTGTGAGTTAGGACACGGGCAGCCGAGTTTTGGATGACCTCAAGTTTACGTAGGGTAGAATGTGGGAGGCCAGCCAGGAGTGCGTTGGAATAGTCAAGAATGGCACCAAGACAGCAGCGGTATGTCGAGGCATAACCTCTGAGGAGAATTGGTATTTTTATATTCGAGAGTGTTCCTAGGGAGCGACTTGGCTGAGGTGAGATGTCTAGTGAGTGACAGAGGTGAGAAGTTGCAGTAAAGAAAGTTGTCAATTTCTATGCTGGGGTAAAAGGATATTAGGGTGCACACAGGTTACTGCTACCTGAAGGTGAAGAATTCCCAAATATTGGAACTTAACTTTGCCTTTTATAGAAGGACTTAGAATTTGAATTTGAAAGACCACCTACACAGTTACACGTACTGCGTGGCTATCAGGCTGGGTGAAACTGTGACAGGCAGGGTGTGACACCATTGACCTAGAAAACTTCGACCGCAGTGTCACCTACAGGCATAACTGGCACTACAAACAGTAGAATGGGTTTTCCCATAAGGATGAAGTTCCCATGAAAGATTTTGATGAAACTCGTGCCCTTTGTTGCAAATTTTATGTATCGTATGACATTTTTACAGTTTGTAACAGGAGCTCTGTTCCTGAATTAGGTAGCGAATACTACTTTGGTTGAAGAAGTAAATAATTGTATTCGCATAATTCTTCAACACAGATGATCTATGTACAGTCTTTTGATAGGAACGGTCTTGTCTGTTGTATGTAGACTGGGGGAGGAGAAGGAAATGGAAATAAATGGCAAGTGATTTCTCAGTGTGTTCAAACAAAGGTTAGGGTCGAGTTCTTTCACTCTAAATCTCCAGGGCCCAAAACAAAATATCTCTAGGAACTAAAAGAACATCTGTGCATTCTCAATTGCAATATGTTGTTGACTCATTTAGATTTTGTTTTTAAGCTTTCCAATTTGGGATCCTTTTCATATTTTTTCTATATAATCACCTTTTTCAGACTGTTATCATGTACCTTGCTCTACTATTTATTTTTGTACAGATGGGGTGGTTAGCAAGTTGGATGGATGGAATATTTGCTTTTCCTTCTCAGCATTGATCTGTGCTGTGCCCCTTTGAGCTGTATAGCTGAGGGTTAAACTTAGTGACGACAGCTGGTTTGAGTGACAGTAGTCCTGGGATTTGAGTTTGCAATCTGTTTTGGAGTCAAATAATCAACTCTGAGTTGCTGGGCTGTTACAGCAGTTACGTTTTTCTATAAAATGTGGGCAGCATTTCATTTACTGATCCGTTCACTGGTTATCTGAATAGAATAGAAACCAAGACTTGAAGGCATTCATATTTGCTCCCAATTCAGTCATTTTAAAAACTTAAAACATTCCGATCAATTTGGACTAAAGGTGCAGTTTTGTGCTCGTGTTGATGGGGTGCATGTTTCAGCTATATTTGAAATGAAGCACTTTTTAATTTTGTTTTTGTGCTGCATATATATAGTCAAATAAATGAAAGTACAGCATCACTAAGTTAGACAAAATTAACCAAATACAATAGTTATAAATGGGAATTAAAATCTATTACACCAGGTGCACCATGATGAACTCCTCCACTGCTTTTTGTTTTGCTTGTTGTACTTGCCTTTGGTTAGAGTGATTGAACGAAGCGAAGGAAAAATGATTAAATGTAGCTGACAGTCCAATATGTTTAGCTCCTGTACACTGGGCATGTGGTGATCCTGTTTTTCCAAAGCAGCTTAATTACCAAGGTTAAGAGTCAAAAATCAGATAAATCACAAATGTCATTCTGTCTTTAAGCAAAATAGTGACAAAGTGTACCTAAGCCACACTCATTGACATGATTACTTGCTTTGAGCCTTTCCTGATTTGGCGCAATATATGCTGCTAATAACCTTTCTGATTTGCAGCAAGTTCTGAATTTTCTTCCAGGAAACGAAGAATGGAATTTTACTTCATTCAGAAGATGAGAAAGAGCCTCAAGTCTCCGGCAGTTTTAATGATTGATATATGGTACTTTTTTAACACTGTACTTGCATTTTTAACTCCTGATCCTCGCTCTTGATGAGCACAAAATCTTTAGGAAATAACTTATTCAATATATAATATTAATTGGGAAGGTCAGAGGTTTGGCTCTGCTGCTTAATAGTCTGTTATTGCTCGTGGAAAAGGTGGGCTGTGCAATATACTGTTTTTCCTGATCAGATGGGTGTTTCGGGCTGGCATATTACTGGGGGTGACTGAGCTGTAAGGATGATTTCCAAGTGCAGTGTAGGGCAACCTCTGGTGGTCAGGACTGAGATGTACTGTGATGCTGCCTTCTAGCTGCGCTCTTGTGGCTGATTTAATTCCTCAAAGCATAATTGTGCTTATAAAATATCATTTCTGCCATATAACCATCTCCTGTTTTCCACTCAAGCACTTTACAGATCATTCTAGTTCTTCTATGTGTGCGTCTGTTTTTTGTGCTTTATTCCCCTCCCCCTCCTTTTATTATGTTCCTTTATAAATGCTGTTCATCTGTAATATCATCCAATTCTGATGAAGAGTCCACACCTGAAACATCGACTTATCTGTTCTCTCCACAGTTGCTGCCTGACACGCTGAGTGTTACCAGCATATTCTGTTTTTGTTTCAGTTTTCCAGCTACTGCAGTTTTTTTGTCTTATTTATATTGCCTACTTTCTGTTTTTCCTGTTTCTGTATATTTTAATGTATTTTATAGTGTTGTGAAGACATATAGAAAAACAAGAAAATGGTTACTTATCGGTAAATAGAATTTATTTAATGTATAATAATTAGAATTTTGTACATCTTACTGAATTTTCCTAAAATCCTAAATGTGATTGAGAGACATATATCTACACTTATGTCATTTAGCCATGTCTAGTGGTGATTTCCAACAAGTTATTAATAAATAGAATAGAGATAATGGCAGCATTAATACATTTACCATCACGCATCATAGGTTCCAACACCACTGTGTGATATATTGTTGTACAGAATTGTCCTTATTTTGCTGTGTGTAACATTCAGCCAGAGGTTAACTATTCAGGTGCCAACAGTCAGTGTAAGGAAATGTTTGCTAAGTATATAAAACAAGTAATTTCTGCAGTTCTCTTGGCAGTTTGCCCACCACCCGAAATCCTCTGTAGGGTGTCTGCCTACACAGCCAATGTCGATGCTTGGTTATCAGCTGGCAATCAGTGGACTTCAGATGATCTTGGAACTCCTCACATATCAAAGCCCTTCCTCCTGCTTCTCCCCCCCACCCAAGACAGAATGCCTTGATTTCACATAGCATTCCTGTCTAATGTCCTGCTGAGATCTCTTGTTCCAGAATCTCTAGGACTCTGATGCTCATCTGTTCTTCTCATTACAGGAAGCATGTGAAGAGTTGATTAGTAAAATTATGGCAGATATCACAGAACAGACCAGTGCTGAAATGAACACTCGTGGTGTCAGCCTACTTCCAACCTCTTCATCTGGTGGGGCTGAGCCTCATATTGGTCTAGTAATTGATGGAAAGACTTTAGAATTTGCGCTGCATGAAAGTCTGCAAGATGCATTTCTGGAACTTACTAAACAATGCCGTGCTGTTATATGCTGCAGATCGACACCATTGCAGAAGAGCAAGGTGGTCCATCTAGTGCGGGATAAGCTGAAAGTCATGACTCTAGCAATAGGTAAATAAGTGTATTGGAGATTCCCTGAGTTGTCTGTGTTGAGTAACTATCGTTTGTTTTAGTAACTGTTCTAAAACACATTTAAAAGACAACAGTGTGTTGGTGGATGTACTGTAGCATGGAGCAAGAGGGGTGCAGGGTCAAATGCAAAATTTCCACACTGTGTAATAGCTCGGATAAATCATGGGACCAGGCACTTCCCCAAAGGGAGTGAGGAAAAAGTCACCTCCACCCCCTCCCCCCACCATATAGTAACATTTAAAATCAATTCTACATAATATATTAATTGAGGATTCTACAACCATCACTATAGTTACATGTAGTTACATAATATTTACAGCACAAACAGTCCATTTGGCCCAACAGGTCCATGCCGGTGCTCCTCCCACCCTTCTTCACCTAACCCCATCAACATGGCCTTGTATTCCTTTCTCCCTCATGTGTGTATCTAGCTTCCCCATAAATGCAACTATGCTGGTCGCCTCAAGTGCTCCTTGGTAGCAAGTTCGACATCTCCACATAGATACATCATGTGTGACTAAACGTACAGCACTCTGCTCACTATTCTATTTGAGATATTTGTGAGGTTCATTTTCAAGCATTCCAGCTGGTGGAAATGGGGCGGCAGCTCACCCAAAAATAGTGGGCAATGACCTAGTACCCGATTGCCCTAAGGGGCTCGATCTCTGGATGCAGCCCGGCATCCTGATACTAATGAGGCCCGGCCCTCAAAATGGAACAGGCCTCCGGCCGGCCACCCCACTCGGCAGGAAATCAATAACCATATTGGGAAAATTAATTTGGTGTTCTAGCCCCAGTCGGTCGGTCGAAGCTGCTCCATGATATTCTACCTATGATTTTTATTATTGCAACACAAGTTGGGTAAAATTAACATTGCTTTAAAAATTTGTGTTAGATTTTGACTGAAACGTTAATAAAATCAAGAATTTCTTTCAAAGCCAGCCTTGACCAAGTATTACGAATGTTGACTACCCCTGGAACACTCCTATGCCTTTAGAGATTTTCCTTCAAAATATATTTGGACTTGTACAGGATTCCATCAAGAAGCCCTTTATAATTTATTTTGTTACGCAGACATTAAGGAGATGCTTAATGAGATACTCCAAATTTGATTGGCTTGGCTTAGATCTGTTCCTTGGCATTGATGTCACTACAATTAGTCTATTTGGACATTGATTTTCTTTCTTTTTCTCATCTCCCATTATTAGTTAATCATTTAAGCAAAACTGTTGCCCAGTAAAGATTACTTTATTTTCCTCGTGTGTGTGTGTGTGTGTACATGTTTTTATTATATATCAAATGAAATGGGAGGAAATTAGTAGCTTTGTTTACAGTTTTATTTATGCATCTAATTTCAATATTGCCTCCAGAATTTTTACTTTTTTATTAATGAGCATGTCCATTATTAAATTATTCTCCCTTAAATCTAGGCACTATTCCAAGACAGAAAACGGTACTCAGGCAATTTGCTCTCTGGTCACTACCAATTAAAAAAAAAAAAAAAATTCATTCCTGGGATGTGGGCATTGCTGGCAAGGCCCGCATTTATTGCCCATCCCTAATTGTCCTTGAGAAGGTGCAGTCTGTGTGGTGAAGGTGCTCCCACAGTGCTAATAGGGAGGGAATTCCAGGATTTTGACCCAGCGACGATGAAGGAACGGTGATATATTTCCAAGTCAGGATGGTGTGTGACTTGGATGGGAACTTAGAGGTGGTGGTGTTCCCATGCGCCTGCTGCCCTTGTCCATCTAGGTAGTAGAGGTCGCAGGTTTGGGAGGTGCTGTTGAAGAAGCCTTGGCGAGTTGCTGCAGTGCATCTTGTAGATGGTGCACACTGCAGCCACGGTACGATGGTGGTGGAGGGAGTGAATGTTTAAGGTGGTGGATGGGGTGCCAATCAAGAGGGCTGCTTTGTCCTGTATGGTGTCGAGCTTCTTGAGTGTTGTTGGAGCTGCACTCATCCAGGCAAGTGGAAAGTATTCCATCACAATCCTGACTTGTGCCTTGTAGATGGTGGAAAGGCTTTGGGGAGTCAGGAGGTGAGACACTCGCCGCAGAATACCCAGCCTCTGACTGCTCTTATAGCCACAGTATTTATGTGGCTGGATCAGTTAAGTTTCTGGTCAATGGTGACCCTCAGGATGTTGATGGTGGGGAATTCGGTGTTGGTAATCCCATTGAATGTCAAGGGGAGGTGACTGGACTCTCTCTTGTTGGAGATGGTTTTGCCGGGCACTAGTTTGGCATGAATGTTACTTGCCACTTATCAGCCCAAGCCTGACTGTTGTCCAGATCTTGTTGCATGCGGGCATGGATGCTTCGTTATCTGAGGAGTTGCGAATGGAACTGAACACTATGCAAACATCAGCGAACATGCCCACTTCTGACCTTATGATGGAGAGAAGGCCATTGTGAAGATGGTTGGGCCTAGCATACTGCCCTGAGGTTGGCCTCCAACAAATACAACCATTTTCCTTTGTGCTAGGTATGGCTCCAGCCAGTGGAGAGTTTTCCTCCTGGTTCCCACTGACTTCAGTTTTACTAGGGCATAGTGGTTAGCACTGTTGCCTCACAGCGCCAGGGACCCGGGTTCGAATCCGGCCTCGGGTGACTGTCTGTGTGGAGTTTGCACATTCTCCCCGTGTGTGCGTGGGTTTTCTCCGGGTGCTCCGGTTTCCTCCCACAGTCCAAAGATGTGCGGGTTAGGTTGATTGGCTATGATAAATTGACCCTTAGTGTTTGGGGGATTAAATACGTGGGGTTACGGGGATAGGGTGGGATATGTGTTGGTGTAGGGGTTACGGGGATTGGGTGGGATATGTGGTCGGTGCAGGCTCGATGGGCCGAAATGGCCTCTATCTGCACTGTGGGGTTTCTGTGATTTCTGTGATAGGGCTTGATGCTACACTCGGTCAAATGTTGCCTTCATGTCAAGGGCAGTCACTCTCTCCTCACCTCTGGAATGCAACTCTTTTGTCCATGTTTGGACCTAGGCTATAATGAGATCCCAATTTGAGCATTGGTGAGTAGTTTATCGGTGCGTAAGTGCCGCTTAATAGCACTGTAGATTACACTTTCCATCACTTTGCTGATGATTGATGTTGTGTCTGTGTATAATAAGACACAGACTGCAGGAGAACGGTACAACAGGTATTTACTCAACGTGGCTCACACTGAACTGATCTGTACAGATTACTACTCAGTGCTATATACAGGTGTGGTCACTGCCGGTACTGCAGTATACATGAGCTGTAAAAGATAGTTCCCCCCTTAAAGGTATATACATTACAATTCCTCCCCTTTTAGATTAACAGTACCATAACACTCATTTAACAATTAAATATCAAACTAATTACAATTAACACTTTTAACATGCAACATTAGCTGAAAATAGTCTATTTATATATTCAGTCTTTGGGGAGGCTTCCTGATCCTTTCTGGGTAACGCCTTTCCCGAGTGTCTTGCTCTTGGTGCAGTGGCGATTCTGGCCCCCTGTCGTCGGTTGGTTCATCAGCTTCCGATGCTACTGTTTCTGGGGTAGATGCGACTCTGTACATCGGGTTCATCACCAGGTACGTATGGGCAAGGCATGGGGTTGACTTGTTCCTGTGACTCTAGGATCTGGTCAGCATGGCGTCTCACGATGCTCTCCCCAATGTCCACTGTGTACATTAGTGGGCCCTGCCGTGTGCATATCGTTCCTGGCTGCCATTTTTCTGTCCGGTAGTCGCAGGCCAAGACTGGTTGCCCTACATTGAAGCTCCTTGTTGGCTTCTCATGGATGTGCTGGAATTGCTTACTCTCAACATCTCTTCGTACGTTTCGTCTGAGCAAATCCAGGCGAGATCTTAACCTTTGGTTAAAGAACATCATGGCTGGGGCCTGGTTGGTGACTGCATGTGTCACATTCCGGTAGGCGAACAGGAAATTGTCCACCTTGTGCTGCAGCGGAATGTTGTCATTGTACATAGCCTTTATTGCCATCTTAAAGGTTTGTACGAACCTCTGAGCCAATCCATTTGTGGCTGGATGATACAGGGCTGATGTGTAATGCCTTACCCCATTCTTTTTCAAGAACCTCCGGAACTCTTCGGACACAAACTGTGGTCTGTTGTCGGAGCAAATCTGTTCTGGCAAGCCATTCCTGGCAAAAATGGTCCGTAGGACTGCAATAGTTTTCTCCGTGGTGGTGGAGGACATTTTGATGACCTCAGGCCATTTCGAGTGCGCATCCACGGCTATTAAAAACATTGAGTCCATGAATGGACCAGCAAAATCAATATGCACCCGTTGCCAGGGAGATGAGGGCCACTCTCATGGGTGTAGAGGGGCCTGTGGTGGTGCATTTTGGACTTTCTGGCATCCTGAGCAGCTCTTGGTCAGGTCCTCGATTTGTTTATCGATTCCCGGCCACCACACATAAGCCCTGGCTAGGCTTTTCATTTTTACCCCTCCCAGATGACCCTCATGGAGCTCATTGAGCACTCTATCCCTTAACTTGGGTGGAATTACCACTCGGGATCCACACATCAAGGTTCCCCGGCACACTGACAGCTGTTCTCTCCTTGTCGAGAATGCTGGCAACAGTGAGTCGCCATGTGCTGGCCATCCCTTCACCGTCAAATCATATACCCGAGACAGTGTCGGGTCATTTCGGGTTTCCTTTTCGATACAAGCGTTAGCTACCGGTAGGTGTTCAACTATAGTCGAATGGAATATTTCGACAGGATCCACTGCTGGTGCTTCCTCCGCAGTAGGCAGTGGCAGGCGTGATAGCCC
The DNA here is from genome assembly GCF_052327205.1 of Somniosus microcephalus. NCBI lineage: Eukaryota > Metazoa > Chordata > Chondrichthyes > Squaliformes > Somniosidae > Somniosus > Somniosus microcephalus. Next base: position 227,102,077 of record NC_140988.1, read on the forward strand.
ATCAGCATTTCCAGGCTGTTTCGTGCCCTTATATTCAATCTCATAGTGGTGCGCCCCTAGAAAAAGTGACCATCTTTGTAGTCGTTGCGCAGTCATCACCGGAACGCCCTTCTTCGGATTAAAAATGGAGACAAGAGGCTGGTGATCAGTCAGCAAGGTGAATTTCTGCCCGTGCAGATAGTGATTGAACTTTTTCACTCCCCACACTAGGCTGAGGGCCTCCCTGCTCCCTGTCAATCTGGGCGTAGTTACGCTCGGCTGAGGTTAGTGATCGTGACGCAAAGGCTATAGGCCTGGCTGAGCCGTCCAAGAATTTGTGCGACAGCACCGCTCCAATGCCGTAGGGTGACGCATCACATGCCAACCGAATTGGTAATGCCGGGTTGTAATGGGCCAATAACTCTTTCGATGTGATTAGTGTTTTGCTCTTCTGGAAAGCTCGTCTACATTCGTCACTCCACTTCCATGGCACCCCAGTTTGCAGTAGGGTGTTCAGTGGGTGTAGTATTGTAGACAAATTTGGCAAGAACTTATGGTAGTAGTTTTCCAGCCCGAGGAACGACCTCAGTTGTGACACATTTTCCGGTGCTGGAGCCTTGACTACTGCCTCAATCTTCTCTGGAGACTTATGTAACCCCTCTTTATCGATAACGTGGCCACAATACGAGATCTGTTTCCTAAAAAACTCGCATTTGGGGCGGTTAGCTCGGAGCCCATATTCCTGCAATCTAGTGAGCACCTGCTCCAGGTTGGCAAGGTGATCACTGTCATTTTCGCTCGTGACCAGGATGTCGTCCAAATAACACTGGGTCCCTGGGATCCCTTGCAGGACTTGCTCCATTGCTCTCTGCCAAATAGCCGGAGCTGATGCTACCCCAAATACCAGCCGGTTGTATTGGTAGAGACCTTTATGGGTGTTGATTGTGAGGTATTTTTTTGATGCTTCTTCTACCTCCATTTGCAGATATGCCTGGGCCAGATCAATCTTAGTGAAGCGTTTCCCTCCAGATAGCGAGGTGAAAATATCTTCAATCCGCGGAAGTGGATATTGTACGATGTGAAGGACTGGGTTCACTGTTACCTTAAAGTCCCCACAGATGCGAACCTTCCTTGGTTCCCCAGGCGTGCTGCTCAACGACTTTTTCATCACAGGGACGATGGGTGTAGCCCACTCGCTCCAGTCTACCTTGGACAGTACACCTGAACGTTCTAGACTCTCCAGCTCTGCTTCGACGGCTGGGCGGATCGCCTAAGGTACCGTTCTGGCCTTAAAAAATGTTGGGCTTGCGTTTTCTTCAATTTTAATCATCGCTGTCATGCCTTTTAGTGTTCCGAGTCCTTGCTGGAACACTTCTTTCGCGTCAGTTAGGATCTTTGACAGTCGCCCAGGTGCGACGTCGTCATCCTTTTTGTCAGCCACAGTCAGTGCCTGTATGGAATGCCAATCCAGTTGTATTTTCTGGATCCATTCACGTCCCAGTAATGGTGGTCCTCCATCTTGCAATACATACAGGTCTAGTTTTGGTGTTTCCTTACCGTTATATATAACAGTCACCCTATTTTTCCTTTGGGGTAGACTTTTTGCCCTGTGTACGTCTTCAAAATAATTTTTGTGTCTCAAGGGTATGTGTGAGAATAGCCGCTCGTAGTCCCGTCGGTTTATGACTGTTAGGGCTGATCCTGTGTCCAATTCCATCTTTACCTGGACTCCTGCTATCTTGAGAGTGACCCAAATGGTTCAGTGATCCTCCGTTGTGATCACATTATGTAGTTTCAGACAACTCAGTTCCCTGCTTTCGGAGTCGTTATCACTCTTTTGTTCGCCTGAACTATTCTCCGTCATCTTATGTACCTTCTTGTACTTTTCTTTGGTAGGTTTCTTATTGCTGGTTTTCTTTCCCGACCTGCAGACTCGTGCTATGTGTCCTACTTTTCCACACTGCACACTTTGTCCTTGAACCAGCAATCATTCTGATCGTGTGTTCTGCCGCAGCGATAGCACTTCTCTGTTCTATATGACATTTCGTTTGTGCCATATTCTTGCGGTCTCTGTTGTATCTCTGCAGCGCCCCGTGCTGCTGCTTCATATGATACCGCAATGCTGAAAGCCTTTTCCAGCGTAAGGTCCTTTTCAGATAAAAGCCGTTTCTGGGTTCCTTCACTTTGAAGCCCACACACAAACTTGTCCCTTAAGGTATCTGCCAGTCCCGCTCCAAACTGGCAGTGTTTCGATAGTTTGCGCAGTTCTGTTAAATAATCAGCATTGCTTTCATCCTTATGCTGGTTCCGTTTGTGAAACTTGAATCTTTCTGCTATCAGCAGTGGTGTGGGGTTTAAATGTTCCTGTAGTATCATTACTATGTCTTCAAAACTCTTTTTTCCATTGGCTTCGTTGGGGTTACTAGATTTCGCAATAAACCATACGTCTTTACACCCATTAAATTTAACAATACCGACGCTTTCTTGTCATCTGACACCTCATTTGCCTTGCAGTATACCTCTATTCGTTCGACATATGTAGTCCAATCTTCGACTTCATTGTCAAATGCGGTGATACTGCCACTCTTCGGCATTTTGGGTGTGGTTTAAAATGGCGTCTCCCAATGGCTTAAAATGGCGTCTCCCGCGCTTTCCTTCCTCCCCCGCTGCTGCCAATGCCGCTCCCGGCGGTTCTCGTGGCAATGGCGGCGCCCTGTAGGTTTCGTGTGCTTCTCCTGCGCTGCTGCCAATGCCGCTCCCGGCGGTCCTCGTGGCAATGGCGGCGCCTCGCGGGTTTCTGCGCGTCTCTCCCTCTCTCCGACGCTGCTCGGCCCCTGAACACCGGCTGCGCCCTGTGCGCTCTGCCCTCTCTCTCTCTCCCCCATCGACGCTGCTCGGCCCTTTGCTGTGCCGCTCGGTCGGGCTCTAGCCCGCCGCTGTCCGGGAAGGGTCCTGCGCACTACCTGTTGCCAGCCCGTTTCGCTTGACCACCTCGACTGGAAAGCCAAGCCCTGGCTCTCGACAGCTTCCCCCACAATTCTCGAGTCTCTGCTGGATGTCTGGGCGGTTGCCCGTGGTCGACGCCCGAGTCTCTGGCCTTGACCTCCAATCCACTGATCTCCAGGAACGAATTCCCGGGAGGTGATGCAGAGTTGCAGGTAGGTTCGAACTTGCCTTGTCGCCAATGTTGTGTCTGTGTATAAGACACAGACTGCAGGAGAACGGTACAACAGGTATTTACTCAACGTGGCTCATACTGAACTGATCTGTACAGATTACTGCTCAGTGCTATATACAGGTGTGGTCACTGCCGGTACTGCAGTATACATGAGCTGTAAAAGATAGTTCCCCCCTTAAAGGTATATACATTACAATTGAGAATATGCTGATTGGGTGGTAATTGGCCGGATTAGATTTGTCCAGCTTTTTGTGGACAGGACATACCTGGGCAATTTTCCACTTTGTCGGGTAGATGCCAGTGTTGTAGCTGTACGGGAACAGCTTGGCTAGAGGCGCGGCTAGTTCTGGAGCACAAGACTTCAGCACAGCAGCCGGGATGTTGTTGGGGCCCATAGCCTTTGCTGGATCCAGTGTGCTCTGCCGGTTTTTTTTATTCGTTTGTGGGATGCGGGCACCGCTGGCAAGGCTAGCATTTATTGTCCATCCCTAATTGCCCTTGAGAAGGTGGTGGTGAGCCGCCTTCCTGAACCACTGCAGTCCATGCAGCGAAGGTACTCCCACAGTGCTGTTAGGGAGGGAGTTCCAAGATTTTGACCCAGCGACAATGAAGGGTCGGCGATATACTTCTAAGTCAGGATGGTGTGTGACTTGGAGGGGAACTTGCAGGTGGTGGTGTTCCCATGCACCTGCTGTCCTTGTCCTTCTAGGTGGTAGAGGTCGCGGATTTGAGAGGTGCTGCCGAAGAAGCCTTGGCGAGTTGCTGCAGTGCACCTTGTAGATGGTACACACTGCAGCCACGGTACGCCGGTTGCGGATAGAGTGAATGTTTAAGGCGGTGGATGGGGTGCCAATCAAGAGGGCTGCTTTGTCCTGTATGGTGTTGAGCTTCTTGAGTGTTGTTGGAGCTGCACTCATCCAGGCAAGTGGAAGGTATTCCATCACACTCCTTACTTGTGCCTTGTAGATGGTAGAAAGGCTTTGGGGAGTCAGGAGGTGAGACACTCATAGCAGAATACCCAGCCTCTGACCTGCTCTTGTTGCCACAATATTTATGTGGCTGTCCAGTTAAGTTTCTGGTCAATGGTGACCCCCAGGATGTTGATGGTGGGGGATTCGGCGATGGTAATGCCATTGAATGTCAAGGGGCAGTGGTTAGACTCTCGCTTGTTGGAGATAGTCATTGCCTGGCACTTCTGTGGCGCGAATGATACTTGCCACTTATTGGCCCAAGACTGAACGTCATCCAGGTCTTGTTGCATGCGGGCATGGACTGCTTCATTATCTGAGGAGTTGTGATTGGCACTGAACACTGTGCAGTCATCAGCAAACATCCCCATTTCTGACATTATGTTGGAGGGAAGGTCATTGATGAAGCAGCTGAAGATGGTTGGGCCTAGGACACTGCCCTGTCCATTGATATCATGTGGAGTAAATCAAATTGGCTGAAGACTGGCTTCTGTGATGGTGGGGACCTCAGGAGGAGGCCGAGATGAATCATCCACTCAGCACTTCAGGCTGAAGATGGTTGCAAACGCTTCAGCCTTGTCTTTTGCACTCACGTGCTGGGCTCATTCATTATTGAGGATGGGGCTATTCACGGAGCCTCCTCTTCCCGTTAGTTGTTTAATTGTCCACCACCATTCACCACTGGAGGCAGGACTGCAGAGCTTTGATCTGATCCGCTGACTATGGGATCACTTAGCCTGCAGGGAGGTGTGCAAGAGCAATTTAACACTCTCTTCTTCTAACCTGTTACGTGGGGCAGCAGCTGGCTTCTTCTCACCACCTCACAGTCAGCCTTGTGGTAACAGAGCAAAGCACTCAAGTGTCACAGTTGTTTGTTCCATGAAATATGTATTGTCCATTCTGGAAAATAAGGAGTTCTGTGCTGACAAGACTGTGCAGTTGCTCCTTCAATTTTTTATATTTTTCATAAACGTCTACTTAGAATTCTCCTGAGACCCAGTCCACAGAGCTTTGCTGTGTAATACAGGACTGTCCAGTGTTGTAACAGTCGATCCCTGGAATGGCTGAGAGATGAAGGAACAGAAAGGTGATAGACCGGCTTCTTTTGAAATGCTGACGTTTGTACTGGAGTAGTAAATGAATGCACGTATAACTTACAGACTTCTATAATGACCAATAATAATTACTTCCTGTTCAACAAAATAATTCAGCAAAGTAGTTGTCACTTTATTTGTTTGAAATGGTAGAAAGTCTGGAGGTCTCAATCTCCCATTGGGTTATCACAGTTGTGTTCTTGGAAGGCTTTAGATTTACTTTGTGTAAAAATGTTCCTACTCTCCTACACTTGAGCTTAACCCTATTTGTGTCCTCCACATTTTCCCTCCTTTACTCCTCAGGGCAGGGACTTATGCTGGAGTCTGGTTCCATCTGGCTAATTTTTCCTCTCCCAATACCCAGTGACCCCCCTGCCCATAGACCACTTCTAACTGACCCGCTTGGGATAGCATTGTGCCACACCATGCAGTGCATTTGCTCACTGAGCATCTTCCTACACTTTAATATTCTGAAACTAAAATAAAAGTAGCTTCTTAAATAGGAATCTTCTAAATGAGAAATGATCTTCAAAATAACAACAGTTTTGTAAAAACAAAAGCAAAATGCTGCGGATGCTGGAAATCTGAAATAAAAACAAAAAATGCTGGAAATACTCAGCACGTCAGGCAGCATCTGTAGAGAGAGAAAGAGTTACCGTTTCAGGTCATGACCCTTCGTCAAAACAGTTTTCTCTCTCCACGGATGCTGCCTGGCCTGCTGAGTATTTCCAGCATTTTCTGTTATTTGTAAATATGAGATGTAGTGATGTAAATTGTGTGAAAGCGCATCTTTGTTTCGGACTGTTCTTCTTAGGCAGTCCCTCGGAACCGAGGATGACTTGCTTCCACATTAAAAATGAGTTCGCAGGTGACTGATTAGTCCAATGCGGGACCTACAGTCTCTGTCACAGGTGGGGCAGACGGTGGTTGAAGGGGCGGGTGGGTTGGGTGCTAGGGTTGACGTGCGCTCCTTGTGCTGCCTGCGCTTGGCTTCCGCTTGCTCCCGGCGAAGAGACTCGAGGTGTTCGGCGACTTCTCGGATGCTTCTCCTCCTCTTTGTGCGGTCTTGGGCCAGGGATTCCCAGGTATCGGTGGGGATGTTACATTTTTTCAAGGAGGCTTTGAGGGTGTACTTGAAGCGTTTCCTCTGCCCACCTGGGGCGCTCTTGCTGTGTCGGAGCTCCGAGTAGAGCGCTTGTAACATTGTAATGACAAGCGCTACCTTTTTTTCGCCTCTCCAAACAAATATGCCTGTTTGTCGGAATAGCGCTCTTTAAACTAACTGGATTTTCTTTTCATCCTTGTTTTAATTTAAATTTGCTTTGATTTGTGATGTAGGTGATGGTGCCAATGATGTCAGTATGATTCAGGTGGCTGATGTTGGAATAGGAATCTCTGGTCAGGAAGGGATGCAGGTAAAGCTACAACAATACTTGTCTATATATGGATGAACTAGCTGGGGGGAGCCCGGCGTTGCCAGGGCTGTTTTGGGGCGGGCGGTTTAAATCGAGTGCCAGGCTTTGGGGCCCTGTCTGTGTCCCTTTGTGAATCTGGTGCCGGGCAACATTTTAAATCGAGTCCCAGGCTTTAGGGCCCTGTCTGTGTCCCTTTGTGAATGTGCTGGCGGGCAACATTTCTACCTTTTTAATACCTTGAAAGATGAAAGTGAAAGTACTTATAAAACGTTTTTGGTAAATCTTATGTTATTTTTAAAAGAGAAACTAACTTTTTCAAAGCTGGATAAGGAGAGTAGTTTAAGCTGCAAGCAGTGAAAGAATGGCTGGCAGATCCCTGAGATGAAAACGATTAGTCCCACCCACACACACACTTAATACCTTGAAAGTGAAAGTACTTATAAAACGTTTTTGGTAAATCTTATGTTATTTTTAAAAGAGATACTAACTTTCAAAGTAGTTTTCGCTGGAAGCTGCAAGCACTGAAACAATGGCTGCCAGATCCCCGAGATGAAAACGATTAGTCCCGCCCACACACACACACACCGATTGGCCAACCATCAGGGGACCGTACTGTAGGATTGGTCAATCGTGACGGCACAGGATTGGTCGAACCTTGACGTCAGTCAATCAATGCTAGCAGATAATGAGTTTCATTTTGAAGGTTTTTCGCATAAGGCGCGAACAATTTTCGTCCGACCGAAAAGTAAATATGCTTACCAGCGTCCCGGAAGCGTAAGCTTTCTTCGGAGGTAACGCGCGCGTAGGTACGCGGTATAACTTTCGAGCGCATAGCCGGACAGACGCACACCCGAGGACAGAAGGACAGACAGACAGACAGATCGATTCGTTTATATATATAGATATAGATGTAACTATACAAATACAATGTGTGCACCATGGATACTTAACAGTTTTAGTTTGATGCTTGTTTTAAAGATGCAGTAAATATATAAATATGTGCTCTAATAGTGTAACTATGGCACATTGATATGATTATGATATAATTGGAATTACGGAGACATGGCTCCAGGGTGACCAAGACTGGGAATTCAACATCCAGGGGTATTCAATATTCAGGAAGGACAGGAAAAAAGGAAAAGGTGGTGGGGTAGCATTGCTGGTTAAAGAGGAGATTAACACAATAGTAAGGAAGGATATTAGCTCTGATGATGTGGAATCTGTACGGGCAGAGCTGAGAAATACCATGGGGCAGAAAACGTTACTGGGAGTTCTATACAGACCCCCCCCCCCAAACAGTAATGCTGAGGTTGGGGATGGCATTAAACGGAAAATTAGAGACACGTGCAATAAGGGCACAGCAGTTATCATGGGTGACTTTAATCTATATATAGGTTGGGCTAACCAAATTAGTAACAATACTGTGGAGGAGGAATTCCTAGAGTGTATACAGGATGGTTTCCTGGACCAATATGTCAAGAAACCAACTAGAGATCAGGCCATCTTAAACTGGGTATTATGTAATGAGAAAGGATTAACTAGCAATCTTGTTGTGTGAGGCCCCTTGGGGAGGAGCGATCATAATATGATAGAATTCTTCATTAAAATGGAGAGTGAAGTAGTTGACTCAGAGACTAGGGTCCTGAATTTAAATAAAGGAAACTACGATGGTATGAGGCACGAGTTGGCTAGGATGGATTGGGGAATGTTACTTAAAGGGTTGACGGTGGATGGGCAATGGCAAACATTTAAAGATCGCATGGATGAACTACAGAATTTGTTCATCCCTGTTTGGCATAAAAATAAAACAAAAAAGGTGACTCAACCATGGCTAACAAGGGAAATTAGGGATAGCATTCACTAAAAAGAAAAAGATTGGTGAAGTCAAGCGTAGGTCCCTTGCAGTCAGAATCAGGAGAATTTATAATGGGGAACAAAGAAATGGCAGACCAATTAAATACATACTTTGGTTCTGTCTTCACAAAGGAGGACACAAATAACCTCCCAGAGATGTCGGGGAACATAGGGTCTAATGAGAGGGAGGAATTGAATGAAATCAGTATTTGTAGGGAAATGGTGTTAGGGAAATTGACGGGATTGAAGGCCGATAAATCCCCAGGGCCTGATAATCTACATCCTAGGGTACTTCAGGAAGTGGCCCTAGAAATAGTAGATGCGTTGCTGGTCATCTTCCAAAATTCTATAGACTCTGGAACAGTTCCCACGGATTGGAGGGTAGCTAATATAACCCCACTATTTAAAAAAGGTGGTAGAGAGAAAACGGAATTATAGGCCGGTAAGCCTGACATCGGTAGTGAGGAAAATGCTAGAGTCCATTATAAAAGATGTAATAGCAGAACACTTGGAAAACAGTGACAGGATCAGACAAAGTCAACATGGATTTACAAAAGGTAAATTATGCTTGACTAATCTACTGGAATTTTTTGAGGCTGTAACTGGTAGAATAGATAAGGTAGAACCAGTGGATGTGGTGTATTTGGACTTTCAGAAGGCTTTTGATAAGGTCCCGCATAAGAGATTAGCGTGCAAAGTTAAAGCACATGGGATTGGGAGTAAGGTACTGACTTGGATAGAGAACTGGTTGGCAGACAGGAAGCAAAGAGTTGGAATATATGGGTCTTTTTCCGAGTGGCAGGCAGTGACTAGTGGGGTTCCGCAGGGATCGGTGCTAGGACCCCAGCTATTCGCAATATATATTAATGATCTAGGCAAGGGAACTAGATGTAATATCTCCAAGTTTGCAGATGACACAAAGCTGGGTGGGCGTGTGTGCTGTGAGGAGGATGCAGAGAAACTCCAGTATGATTTGGACAGGTTGGGTGATTATACTGCATTTGCCATGCATCTGCCCAATGTGGATAAATGCGAGGTTATCCACTTCGGTGGCAAAAACAGGAAGACAGATTGTTATCTGAACGGCAATAGATTGGGAAAAGGGGAAGTGCAACGAGACCTGGGTGTCCTTGTGCACCAGTCGCTGAAGGTAAGCATGCAGGTGCAGCAGGCGGTTAAGAAGGCACATGGTATGCTGGCCTTCATAGTGAGAGGATTCGAGTACAGGAGCAAGGATGTCTTGCTGCAGTTGTACAGGGCCTTGATGAGACCACACCTTGAGTATTGTGTGCAGTTTTGGTCGCCTTATCTGAGGAAGGATGTTCTTGCCATGGAGAGAGTGCAGCGAAGATTCACCAGACTGATACCTGGGATGGCAGAAATGACGTATGAGGAGAGATTGGGTCGATTAGGCTTATATTCGCTAGAGTTTAGAAGAATGAGAGGGGATCTCACTGAAACTTATAAAATTCTAACAGGACTAGACAGACTAGATGCAGGAAGGATGTTCCCGATGGTGGGGGAGTCCAGAACCAGGGGTCACAGTCTAAGGATAAGGGGTAAGCCATTTAGGACTGAGATGAGGAGGAATTTCTTCACCCAGAGAGTGGTGAACCTGTGGAATTCTCTACCACAGAAGGCAGTTGAGGCCAATTCATTAATTATGTTCAAGAAGGAGTTAGATATATTTCTTGAGGCTAAAGGGATCAAGGAATATGGGGAGAAAGCAGGGACAGGGTACTGAATTTGGATGATCAGCCATGATCTCATTGAATGGCGGAGTGGGCTCGAGGGGCCGAATGGCCTACTGCTGCTCCTATCTTCTATGTTTCTATTGCAAAATCTACAGGATGTGTCCCATTTGGCTGCTTTTGAAGCTTTGATCATTTTTACTAACAATTATTTGTGGCTAACTAAAGAAGTTAAGGGTAGTATTAGTTAAAAGAAGTGGCTAATAATGTTGCGAAGAATAGTAGTAACCCTGAGGATTAGGAAAGCTTTAGAAACCAGCAAAGGATGACCAAAAAATGGATGAAAAGGGAGAAAATAGAATATGAGAGTAAACTAGCAAGAAATATTTAAAAAAAAGGATTGTAACAGCTATGTAAAACAAGAGAGTAGCAAAGGTTAGTGTTGATCCCTTAGAGGTGGAGTCAGGTGAAATTATAATGGCGGATAAGGGAATGGCAGAGACTTTAAACAAATATTTTGTATCTGTCTTCACAGTAGAAGACACAAAAAGCTTACCAAAAATAGTGAGGAACCAAGGGATAAATAAGAGTGAGGAACTTAAAGTAATGAATATAAGTAGAAAAAAAGTACTTGAGAAACTAATGGGACTAAAGCCGACAAATCCCCTGGACCTGATGGCCTATATTCTAGGGTTTTAAAAGAGGTGGCTGAAGAGATAGTGGATGCATTGGTTGTGATCTTCCAAAATTCCCTAGATTCTAGAATCGCTAGCGGATTGCAAGGTAGCAAATGTAACACCGCTTATTCAAGAAAGGGGGGAGAGAGAAAACAGGGAACTACAGGCCAGTTAACCTGATCTCAGGCATCGGGAAAATGCTGGAATCCATTGCTAAGGAAGTGGTAACGGGGCACTTAGAAATCATAATATGATTAGGCAGAGTCAACATGGTTTTATGAAATGGAAATCATGTTTAACAAATTTATTAGAGACTAGCTGGGGGAGCCCGGCTTTGCCAGGGCTGTTTTGGGCCGGGCGGTTTAAATCGAGTGCCAGGCTTTGGGCCTGTCTGTCTGTCCCTGTGTGAATCTGCTGCCGGGCAACATTTCTACCTTTTAATAGCTTCAAAGATGAAAGTGAAAGTACTTATAAAACGTTTTTGGTAAATGTTATGTAATTTTTAAAAGAGATACTAACTTTTTCGAAGCTGGATTAGCAGAGTTTGAGCTGGAAGTAGTGAAGCAATGGCTGCCCGATGCCTGAGTTGAAAAGCATTAGTCCCGCCCACAGACGCAGCGATTGGCCAACCATCAGGCGACTGAACTGTAGGATTGGTCAATCATGCC